>NW_023425584.1:34704345-37104345 GCF_014108245.1 Pipistrellus kuhlii
ATAGTTGAGGTCAAAGGAACTATTGACATTGTTCTAACGCCCCTGGTGGCTGAAGCTTTAGACAGGTATTGATTTTTGTCTAAAACTATAATTATTATTTGATAAAATGACAAATGTATGTTATATTATGATTAGTATAAGTAATAGCCTATATGATAAAATCCTAACATGCAAATCGACTAAATGATGGAAAAACCAGCAGAACGACTGGTCACCATGATGCATATTGCCCCCTGAGAAGAGGCAACGAGGGTGGGGAGGGGCCCGCGGGCAGGCAGTACCAGGCCACCAGTCAAGGTGGGTGCCAATGGTGGGGGGGAGCCCTGATCGCCCTGCCTGCCAGTTGCCCCCACAGGTGGCCCTGATTGCCAGCCAGGCCTAGGGACCCTATCCCATTTATTTATATATATATATATATATATATATATATATATATATATATATATATATATATATATATATTTTTTTTTTTTTTTTTTTTTAAACTTTAGTTTTTGTTTTTTTAAAAATATATTTTATTTATTTTTCACAGAGAGGAAGAGAGAGAGACAGAGAGCTAGAAACATTGATGAGAGAGAATCATCGATCAGCTGCCTCTTGCACACCCCCTTACTGGGGTCGTGCCCGCAACTAAGGCATATGCCTTGACCAGAATTGAACCCGGGACCCTTCAGTCTGCAGGCTGACGCTAGTTTTAACCGGTTTTGGCTAGTCCCTTAGATTTAAAAATTAAAACCTGGCAAGGCTACTCTAACACTGAAAAAATAGGATGATGCAGTGATGACATGCATGAATCTGGCTTGTACATTTTGTTGTCAGCCCTGATTCTGACACTTATAACTGTATGACAAAACCAATTGCTTAACTTCTCTCTGCTTCAGTTTTTCCACCTATAAGATCGAGAAAATAGTACTACTGTCTCATAAGAATCATGCTATGTACTACTTTTTATAATCAGGGTAAAAATGTAGCTGCCCGTACAATAGCAAGATGCCTTTCACCGAATGAAAAGTATGATCACTGGTATATGTAGCATCCCAGCTTGCGAGAGGGATGTCCGACTGCCAATTTAGGCCCGATATCCCTCTAGGGGTCCCCGATTGCAAGAGGGCACAGGGCAGGCTGAGGGAACCTCTTCTCCTCATGCATGAATTTAGTGTACTGGGCCTCTAGTATGTTCATAAAGAAGAATGTTGATGATGGCTATTGGATTGAACAAAAATGAAGATATGTTTTAAAATGTCTGTGTTTCACTTAGTTATCATTTGTTATTTATCAGTCCAAATAATTATATTGCAGTATTATAAGAATTACTAGAGGCTTGATTCATGAAAATTTCTGCACTTCAGGGGTGTCCCTCAGCCTGGCCTGCCCCTCTCACAATCTGGGAGCCCTCAGGAGTGGGAGGCGACCTGGCAATCGGGAAGATGACGCTCTATCACAGCTCTGCTGCTGCCACTGCTGGTATCGCAAACCTCAGCTAACCCTGGTTACCTGAGTCTAGGGCGGCCCTGGGCAGCTGGGGGGCTGAGGAGACAGGGGGACTCTGGAGGCAGGGGCTGAGAGAACTGGGTGCATCTTGTGGCTGTGGGTGCTGCCATCTTTGAGGGCAGGGCAGTTGATTAGCATATTTTCTCCTTATTGGGTGTGGATGCCACCATCTTTGAGGGTGGAGCAGTCAATTAGCATATTTCCTCCTTATTGGCTGTGGGCACTGCTATCTTTATGATGGTATGAGGGCCAATTTGCATATTTCCTCTTTATTAGATAGAATATTGCTTTATAGTTTCATTTTTTTTGCTTTTGGTCTGTTGAGCATAAAATGATCAAATACCCAGTAACTAATTATTATGTTTGATATTATTACTACTATCTAGTTTATTTAGGGAGATAAAATGAACATGAGTAAACTCTAGAATGTAATGTAATGGAAGATTCAGTAAACTAAAGTTTCTTGTTTTCTGTTTCTTCTCCTGCAGATATATTGAAGCAATGGTTCATTATGCTCACACCCGCCATCCAGCTGCAATTGTGGATGACCTTCATGCCAAGGTCCTCAGGGAAGCTATGCAAAATAGCAGGACTACCTTCTCAGAAAATGTAAGAATATTTTACCCAGTAAAGTATGGAAAACTGAATATTCTTCATGTGCACATATCGATAATATTCAAACTTGAAAAAATGGAATGTATTAAAATTTTGTTAGTCATTTAAATTGGAACACATGGACATTTCTAAATAGTCTTTATATGTCAGTGGCTCCATAAGATATTGCATATAGAACTATACTATGGATTAAATAGTAGCAACTATTTATTAAAATGTGGCTTTATTTTTTCTTTTATTTCAGAAAGCGTAATATCAGGCCTTCCCTAAAGAGTGTTGGTCCCAAGTGAACAAGTGCTCTCTAGGACTGGTGCATTTGTTTTCTAAGAAAGCCAGCTGCATATTATTTTGACTTTTCTCTATGAGTAGATAACTTGTCTCCAATATTTTTGAGATTATTTTTGTTCCCTTCAATGAGTCAAGTCCCTGCCCTCTGGTGTGTAGCACTCCATTTATGCTGTGGTCCAGGCACGACGCCGTTTCTTTGTAGTCACTTTCCAATGCTCTTCTGGTGACTCTCTGCTTCACTTTCAAACTTACCTGGGTCATATTTGGACCAGGGCCCAGAGGCAAAGTGCAAGTGAGGCTGATAATTTTTAATGGCCCACTTATTCAAAATATATTGGTAGTTAGAGTAGAGGAGTACAGATCAAAAGAAATTTGAAAATTTTCTCAGCCAACAAGGAGTCAGTTATAAGGAACCAAATCTGCCCTCAAGTAAGTAGAATTTAGCAATCATAAAATATACTGTTATTATTATTATCACCATTTTTCTGTTTCTCTGTAGGCTGATTTCACTTGAGTATGTATCTCTTCTCTCAGCCCTGAAGTTGCCAACCTGTTTTGGACTTTAAGACTACTAAGGGTGCTAATCCAATGGCAGTTAGCATACCCATGGGCATAAAGGAGCATTGCAGATGATGTGGAAATTATGAAATGTTTGTGAAATAATAATTTTACTTGCACTCTTTTTAGTTATCTTCCAAACAAGATGTTAGAGGAACAAAAACTGAGCACACTGTTATAGGAACGACTAATCAAGGACAAGCACAGACAGATCTTATCATGAAGCAAGATAATGTGACAATTAAAGGTCTTCAGGCTAATATCAGCATACCAAAGGTAACAATTTAGTATTTTAAAAATTTTTCCTGATAGAGGAGTACATTTTGGTAGTTTTACTCTTTGTATTTACTAAATTAAATGGTGGTGGAATATAAAAAACATGTATTTTATTCCCTTGATGATTGAATGTAAAAATTAATGTAATGTAAATAAGTTTACTTAAATAGAATATTGGGCGTTATACTAAAATATTCCAAATTCATCCAGTAAAATTTTAATTGCAATTATGAGATTCTATATAATCTTTGTCTTCATAACTCTCAGACACTTAGGTACGCTATTCCTAACAGTAGTTTTGCCATTTTTTGTGTGTATCTTATATATTTGATAATTTTTACTTTTCAATGCCATTTATGCCATTTTCTGTGTTAGATAAACTTATGTTTGCTACAAGCCTCAGTGGAAGAATCTCCAAATACAGCTTCCAGTAGAAGCATTACTCACATGTCCCTGGTTGCATTGTGTTTTGACAGAATTGCTACACAAGTTCGTATGAACAGGTAAGAAAGATTTCATTAGTTTGAGCCATTACTATCTCACTCCTTGATGGAAAAGCAAGCCTTAATCATCTTAATACATTTCTGAAAATTCTGATGTTAAAACTCAAAACTGGTATTGGAATTTCAAATCTCATAGGTATTTGAAAGTTTGTACTATTTTTATTTATACTATACTTTAGTAAACACTGAACAATTTGTTATGAATATTGGTTTAATTAAAGCAATGGAATGTTTTGGTTATTCTAAAATATGTTTTTTATTGATTTCAGAGAGAGAAAGGGAAAGGGAGAGAGGGCTAGAAATATCAATGATGAGAGAGAATCTTTGGTAGACTGCCTCCTCCACACCCCATACTGGGGATCAAACCTACAACCTGGACTTGTGCCCTGACCATGAACCGAATCATGACCTCCTGGTTCATAGGTTGATGCTCAATCACTGAGCCATACGGACCAGACTGGATTTTTTTTTTAAGCTACTTAGTTCAGTTTTGTTCCTGAACTGTTTAAATGTTGTTTAAATGTTAATCATATTCTCTTTCTTTTCTGTAAAGAGGTGTGGTTGAAGAGATTTCAAACAACACTGAACCTGGTCGGACATCACAGTTTGATAGGTATGTCCACGCCTCTAAAATGCAGCCACAGTCATCTGGATCTCTCAGATCGAACACTGGAGCAGAAAAAGGCAAAGAAATTGCTGCCAAGTTAAACATTCATCGAGTTCATGGGCAACTCAGGGGTCTTGATACAAAAGGTAGGATTTTACAACAAATATTTTTTCTGTGGCATATATAAAATATAAGAGGATTTTGCAAAAGAGAAACAGTTTTTCTTTGAATATTGCTACAATTTTAGTAGTTTAAAAGAAAAGTATTTCTGCAATATATTAAACACATAGTATTTATTCCTTATTCACATTCTATGCATAACAGAAGGTAAACTTTGGTAGGGAAATAAGTGATATGGCCCCAAATTAGGAACCCATCTGATTTCTTCATTATGTCTGCTGCTCATTAGAGAGTCTGGTCTTTATAGTCTTTCTGACTTTTTAAAATTGTTCTGTTGCCGAAACCGGTTTGGCTCAATGGATAGAGCGTCGGCTTGGGGACTGAAAGGTCCCGGGTTTGATTCCGGTCAAGGGCATGTACCTTGAATGTGGGCATATGCCCAGTAGGGGGTGTGCAAGAGGCAGCTGATCGATGACTCTCTCTCATCGTTGTTTCTAACTATCTCTCTCCCTTCCTCTCTGTACAAAATCAATAAAATATATTTAAAAAAAAATAAAAATAAAAAAATAAAATTGTTCTGTTGACACAACTTTATTTTTGCCGTGCTAGCACAGCCAAGGGTTCAGTGAGCCTGAGGAGGGGTGGTGAAGGATTAAAGAAAAGACAGACAAGAGAATACAGCTGGGGCTTGGTGGATCTCCCATGCCTGTTTACAATGTTCTTATGAGTTTCACCTTGTTTTGGCAGCACTTGCTGCACTGCCCACAGCCCATTAGCTACCTAGGAAGGAACTAGGGAAGACAATAAGGTTAAGTTTAATTAAGCTAAGAGGCCTCTGCCCTCCAAGCTTGGACTTGTTTGTAGCCCTGCCACAGGTCAGTCCAACACTTAATCCTAGAGCCGCTCCCTATATCTCCCCTTTTTTGTTTTTAAGCTACTACAGTAAAACTTAAACATCAAGAACAGAGCTCTATTAGAACAATAACAAAATAATACCAATGCAAAACAGCAATTAGAGACAAATCAGTCTATTGACAGGTTAATATGTTTAACTACAAAACAAAAGTTTCATTTGCTGCTGGTATATATTTACTCAGAGTCCTCAGACTTGGCTATGCAAGACTTTACAGAGGACTGGCAGCTAACCAATGCTAGCAGAACCAGAAACATGGTTGAGGGAGTAGCTTCCACTTCTTGCTTTTCTACCATCTGCTGGGCTTCAGTCGTTAACTTCTTTAGCTGACCCCATGTTGGCCCCTTGGCCCCTTGTGTAGTCTTTGTTTTCTTCTTCTTTGTTGTCATTGGGGCAGCTCTGTCTTTTGAATGAAGGGACAAGGAGCTTCTCTAGGTCCATTGTGGTGACACACGTAATGCTCTGGCGCCCAAATTGGCTGTACTTGTCCTTCTGGAAAGAGACAAAACACAACCTCTTCTCCTTATCATTACTGGATCTGGTAAAACTCTTGTCTGGTTTGTGCATCCTTCCACTGGGCTAACTCGGTAGAGACAATTGCACTGGAGATCTGATGCCTTTCGGCTGCTGTGCATCCCTCTGTATTGTAATTAAAAAAATTTAACACATAACAGTCCTTCTCCCCCTCCCCCCCCTTTTTTTTTTTGCTTTAAGACCTGATTTATAGTATTAATTGTTTGTGCCATTACTTTAATTTCTAACCCTGAGCAGAACTAGAAACCCTTCCAATGTTAAACTGCTCCTCTCTAAAATTCGTCTTATAAGACAGATAAAAGATAGATGCAAAGTGTAGTATTTTCCTGATGGAATATTTTATAGATATTGAAACAATAATTTTAACAATAATAATTTGTAATGACTTGAGGAAATTATCATGGTTACTATTGCATGAAAATTGGGAACAAAACTGGATTTGTAAAATGAACTCTAAATAGCTAGAAGGAAATTTACTCCAAATGTAATGTCAGTCATCTCTGAATAATAAATTTACCAGTGTTTTGTTTTGTTTTAATCTTTTTTGTTTTGAGTTTCTGTATTCATTAACTATAATCAGAGAAATTTTAAAAAGTAAGGTAGGAAGTAAGAAAAAAAAATGCCAGGATCTTGGGATGTTCATTTCTATATTGCATATTGTAAGCAGTAAAATACTGCAATGACTACGATCAGTTGTAGTTATGTAGAATATGTTAGCATAAAGCCAATTTTTAGTAAATGCTGTTTTTGTATTAGAAAATAATGGTTTTTTTTTTTAAAGCTGGATAATTAAAATAATTTTTAAATAAAATGATGAGAAAGTATTTAAAAATAGTTTATTATGAAGCTGAATTATACAGAAGCTTTTTAGCTTTATATTTTTAGAGTACAATGTAATCTTTTAGAAATGAATCCATTCTGCCTTTGAGCAATTATTTGTTAATTCTAGAATCATCTTTCTCCTCCTTCAATGTGATTCTGTCAATTTGTAAGCAGTACAAAGTTAGGCAGCATTATTTTTTAGTTGATTGGTTCATTTGTTTACTTTTCTTTTCGACTAATGTGAAAACCCTTAACATGACCCGCGTGATTAGGGTCCACTCAGGGTCCGGTTTCTGGAGGAGGCCACACACTAAAATGAAGAGAGAGACTTGAAAAGAGTAAATTTGGGACAAATGGGGGGCCAGGCGGGAGTCAACCTCTAGTGGGAAGACTCTCTAGGGTCTGGCCTTGCTATCCCTTTTATTGAGGCTGCTATGGAATACATCCATTACCCTTAAGCAGCTTTGGAAAACACCCAGTACCCTTAAGCAGGTTTGGGAAATACTCATAGCCCTTAGTTAGGTAATAAGCAGATTATCATATCAGTAAGGATTTACATGATTACAAGATGGGGAAGTTGCCTCAGTTACTATTGTCTCAATTAGATAGGGTATGGTTGGCTCTGACCTTTCAGACTTCAAGGTTGACCAGCCTCTTTCTATTTGTGAGATAATGATTGGTTTTCGGCAGACTAAGATATCTTTTGAATGTAATCACTGTGCCAAATGTTTACATTGTTTGTTTTAAAAGTATATAAAACCTCTATTTTTAAAAGTGGTGGTTTTGTTCTTTTTTGGTAATAGATATCGGCACATGTGCCATCACTGCGATTCCTTTTGAGAAGTCCAAAGTCTTATTTACTCTGGAAGAGCTGGATGAGTTTGCTTTTGTGGATGAGACTGACCAGCAAGCTATTCCAGATATAATTCGAATGGGTCCCAGCCAAGAAAAATGGGGTTGGATAATGTTTGAATGTGGACTTGAAAATTTAACCATAAAAGGTGGGTTTTTAAAAAATAATACTGCTTAAGTGGGGATAAATTGGCCCCACATTGCTGAAATGTTTTAGACTCATGACTTTCAATAACTGAATCAGCATATTCAAGCTGAAAGTGTGGTAGCTGGGATTATTTACCAGGGGTCGATGCCCCATCCCGATTCCTCCGTTGTGTGATCCAAAACTAGCAGAGTATCTAGACATGTAAAACCACAGTATCTGAGTAGAGCAATCTTGGCTCAAGTCAAAGCCACCCAGCTTTTGAAAGCTTGTGTCTTTGGAAACTGGATCTTTGATTAGCAGAGCTTTGCCATTTAGGATGAAAATATTTCAAATCCTTTATTCAGTGAGACAGAGTCTTACTTACAATTATGCATGTTTTCTTATAGGTTATTGAGTAATATATTAAAATATGAAGGCTGACTTGTGTATAAGAATTTTAGATTTAGTCCTATATAATAGTTGTATATGCCTACAATTGTTTGTCTGATAATCTAATCTTATATCACTTTTATAGATAAGGGCAAGTTTTGGTGAGAATAAAAGAGATCTTTGTGAGATTTTAATTTTTATCTTTATGGATACGGTAGAGTACATCACTGAGATACTGAGTGTTTTAATAAATACATTCTCATATTTGTATAGGAGGAAGACAGTCTGGTGCTGTTTTGTATAATGCTTTTGGAACGATGGGCAAAGCTAGTGTCTCAGAAGGGGGTGGAGTGCTGACATCCAATAATTCTTCCGACTCTCCGACTGGCAGTGGCTATAACACCGACGTCTCTGATGATAATCTTCCTTGTGACCGAACAAGCCCTTCTTCAGACTTAAATGGAAATTCTGTTTCCGATGAGCAGGTTGGTAATAATGCTTTGGAAACATGAGCAGGTTTCTAATAAGAATGCTTTGGAAACATAAATTAGAAAATGATGTACCAACTCAAAATTAACTTCTGAAGTATATTTGCTTGTCTTTTTGTATTGTAGTTTGGATTCTGTTTAAGTCAAGGCATTGTGATGATTACACTTCTACTAGAGTATAATTTTTGTAGGCATCATCGCCTATATATATTTATGTCTATCATAGTTCCTAGCATAATACTGTGTTCATATTAGGCACTTAAAACATCTGCTAAATTAATGAATGAATAGAATTTCAAAAAAGCAGGCTTTGTTTTTATGTTGTTTGAATTATTTTAGCAGAATCATTTTTTAAATAATTAGTTTTGTTACTGGTAGTATTTCATGTAAGTTCTTAACATTTTTATCAACATCTGCCAATTTCAGTTAGGGTCCTGAAGAATACCTTTAATGTCACTCATTTATTATTTTTATTAGGGTAGAATTTCATAGTGATGAATAGGAACAGCAATAATGAAAATATTTAAAATTCTAGATTACTAAAGAGTTGAGTCACTGATTGGTGACCTGGGGCAAATTATTTTCCATCTCCCGTGTTTCTTAATCTGTAAAGCAGTATTGTAAGGACATTATTCTTCTAAAGTTGTGAAGATTGGAGGAGACAGTACATAGGAAAGGCTTAACTCAGGGTCTAACACACAGTAAGAACTTGGTAATGTATGTGTACTATTTGTTACATAGACTCCCAATGGAATCTGAGGTAGCTTTATCTTGAAATACTTAAATGTTTCTGCAGCCAGCAATTTTAATAAAAATACCATATGTAGGGTAAATAGCTTCTTAACAGATCAGATCAGGTTTTGATGCCACATTTACAGAAAAATATTAGATTTTATTTTTTAAAATCTTTATTGTTGAAAGTATTACTACATAGGTACTCCTCTCCTCCCCCTCGCCCCCCAATTAACCTCTTCCAACCCTCTCTCATATCTTCCTCCCCCAGACCTCACCACCGCATTGTCTGTGTCCAAGGGTCATGCATATATGCATATAAGTTCATTGGTTGATCTCTTCCCACCTACCTTCCCCTGGCTTCCCTGTGAGGTTCAACAGTCTGTTCAAGCTTCTATGTCTCTGGGTCTATTTATCATCATCAATTTATTTGGCTCATTAGATTCCATATATGAGTGAGATCATGTGGTACTTGTCTTTCTTTGACTGGCTTATTTCAGAATGTCATGGATTTTAGAATTGCAAATAAGGGAGTGTGGACTTATATATAGTGCCTGCTGATTTTAAAATCACTGGGGCCTATAGTTCACATTGTTCTGTAACGTTTAGGACTCAAAAGTGTTTTGTGTGTATTCTTCATTCCTTAATAACCCCACAAGAAAATGCCAGTCTTTTCTTTATTTTAACCAGTGATATCTAAAAGTGAATCAGAGACTTGAAGTAGATGAAAAAGGCAAGAGACTTCTTTGTTTGTTCTTTAATATCATGCTTCTTACCTGCCTACATCTTGCAGGGTGGTGATTACACATTTAAAAGATATTTCTATTTCTTAATATAGCTTAAGATAACATAAGAATTTTTATAGAGCATTATTAATTTGAAAATGTGTTACAATAGTATTTATTATGGCTCTTTATTTGGAAGTTTGAAATATTCTGTTAAATGGAAAAGGAAATTGATTGCAGTAGGAAGCAGAAGTCCTTAATTCTACCACCCACTCTGCTCAAGAGTTGTGTGGCTTCTGGCAAGTTACCTCTTCCTTTCACTTTCCTTCTCTGGAAAAAATAACTTAATGCCCCTAAATAAAACTGTTTGGGTGTTCTATTATATAGGATGAAGGAGTTGAATCCGATGATTTGAAGAAAGATGTGCCTCTTATGCCGCCACCCCCCGATTCCTGCAGTATGAAGCTGACCATCCAAGAGATTTGGTTTAGTTTTGCAGCTCCCACCAACGTGAGGTCTCCCACTCATGCATTTTCTAGGTAAAAAGTCTGAAAAGTATACTATTGTCTCTTGGTGTTTGTTTATTTAAATGGCATGCAGTTCTGTTTCATGCATGTTTTAAATTACTTTTTTAATATAATATGCGGGCTGCCACCTCTTCCCCATCTTTCCTTCCTCAGACTCTCTGTTGACCTTATTGTCAGCTTGTTTGACCATTTTTCTTTTCTAAGGCTTAGTTTTACTTCCACATGTTACCCTACCATTAACTTATTTTTTTCACCTCTAATAAGCTTTTTAATAGTTTTTCTTTTCTATTATTTGTTCTTTGAATATCATGAATTATGAAGTTATATCTTCATAATTTATCTGGTAGTCAAAAGGAAAAGTAATTTCCCTAAATAAAATAGCTGCTAAGAACAGTAGATATGGAAGATCATTTGAAATACAAATCTTGACGCTTGTTTTTATAATTTTCTAAAATAAATCTGAAGGCAGCTAAACCTCTTAAGCACTGCGACCCCTGCGGTGGGTGCATGGCTCGTTCCCATTGACCAGCTCAAGTCGTCTTTGAACAAATTGGAAACAGAGGGAACTCTGAGACTCTGTGCTGTGATGGGATGCATCATGACTGAAGCGCTAGAGGTAGGTCTTCAACAATACATGGAGATACAGAATTTATTGAAAACGATACTGATCATTTATCATTGTTGGGAAACATCTGCCTTATGAGTACTTAGTGACTGGGTGTCTTTCATTTGTACTGTCTTCAATATATCATTGAAAGCCTGTTATTTTTGCTTTGTTTCAGAATAAAAGTATGCATTTTCCCCTAAGAAGTAAATACAACAGACTTACAAAACTGGCCCGCTTTCTCCAAGAAAACCCTTCTTGTTTACTGTGTAATATACTCCACCACTACCTGCACCAGGCAAATTACTCCATCATCGATGATGCTACAATGGTGAGTGACTGAAACCATGTGTTAGCTCTGAAGTAGCCTCTGTTCTGTTGAGAAACCATTGACCTGCAGGGTTTGAGATGCATATGGGAAGTCTACAGGAGAAATATGGTTAGAAATACAGGCTAATAGACAGCAGCAGGCTCAGATGAACGATTTGGGAGTTGACAGCATGAAGGTGTTATAAGCTGTTGACGTGGATGAGACTTTTAGGGATGGAGGGTTGAGTAAGAACCTGGTAAAGGATGGATCCCAGAAGAATACCAATATTAAAGGGGTGGGGAGGGTGGATGGAGGTACACAGTGCTGAGGAGGGAAAGGAGAGCCAGGAAAGAATGTCTGGAAACCAAAGTATAGTGAGTTGCAAGTAAGAGAGTTATCACTAGAGTCAAATTTTATAGCAGTGCTAAATAAAATAAGGACTCATTTGTGATGGGGGGAGGTTATGTAATTGTACAAAATAAATAGACTATCTCTGCCCCTTGAAAAGCACTTCAGAAGGTGATACATAACTAGGGATATAGAACTGGAGGAGCTTCCTTCTCCTCACCAAGCTCTGGTCAATAGAGAATACATGAGAATCTGGAGCCAGTTAGTGGTCAGTGTATCCATATTGGTAATGGCCAGTCAAGCTCCTATTTACCTGCACTGCCAGAATCTCCAGTAAGTCATGAATATAAAAAAGGTACTTGGCCTGAGGCTGGTAGAGTTTCTTGTTTCTACTGTTACCTCAGATTTGGGGACTGGGAGGTCCCCAGTGTGAGGCTAACCTACCCATGGTACCGTAGGCAGAGACGGGAACAGGGAGAATGACTTCATTTCCATGGGCGTTCGACCCAGGTATGCTTTCCATTAAGAGGAAGGACCACTTGAGCCTGGGAATTAAAGGGCAGGTGCAGAAAGTAAACAAGGTTCTTCTAACACGGAATCGTAGGAGAAGGGGATGGAGAGGAGTTAGATATTTTCTCCTCAGGCTAAAGCTGTAATAGGAAAAAGAGCCAAGTTTTCTTTCTTATAATCATAATCATGTGAAATCATATATACTGTATTCTAAATTTTATTATTGTTAATAATACATTTAACTTTCAAAGCAGTTACAAAGCCAGCTACATTCAGCATTTACCTATAGTAATTTACTATTTTGATGCTAAAAATAATCTCTGAAGGGAATAATTTCATTCCCTTTTTGCTTAATGAATATTTCAGGTTGTTCAAAATACATTTGATTCTTCAATTGGTAAAAAGATAAAGCTTATGAATGCTTCTTCAGAAGAACCCCAGTCTTGTACCTGCATTTAGTCTTATTTCCCTGAAGCTGCTGTGCTCTTCATGACAGGAGAAGCAACCTTGGGTCTAGAGATTGAGTTCTTTTGTCAGCTTGAAACACTGACTTTTTTGTGTAACATTGGACAAATTACTTAACATATAAATTCTAGTTTCCTCATTTCCCAGTGGGGGTTATGAGAGTTAAATGAATAAATGTATGCAAAGCACTTAAATGGTAACTGTTGTTGTTATAGTAAGGTGACTTCTAACCACATCATTGTTGTTATAGGGTGATGGACTTCCTGCCTTGGTAACCTTAAAGAAAGGGTTAGTTGCCCTGGCAAGGCAGTGGATGAAGTTCATTGTGGTGACACCAACCTTTAAAGGAGTCAACTTACATCGGCCAGCTCAGCCCTTAAAGCCCCAAGCAGCTGTGGACCATGAACACGAAGATGGCTTTGGGCTGGACAATGGAGGTGGTCTTCAAAGTGATACCAGTGCTGATGGAGCAGAATTTGAATTTGATGCAGGTAATTTTGTAAATATTTTAGTTATTATGCGCGTGGTAACCTAGTACATGTGATAATTTTAAGAATCTGTGTCCCAGATTTGATATTGTAATTTGTCATGGTTTAATTCTATTAGTCCAAATAAATAGTAATAATGTTGGGATCTTATACAGATTTAATTCTCAAGTTTAATTTTATGAAATATAGTAGACTTCTTCTCCTAACCTATCCAGTCTAAACAACAGATATCTTTGTATAACTTTGTATAAACACATTAACCTCTATTTAAAAATTATATCTATCACTTTATCATCTTGCCCTGTGCCTTTATTTTATTATTATTTTTATATTTAAAGAATAAATAGTTATGTTTGATATTGAGGTACTCACTAAATAAGGTAAAAATAAATTACAATAATTCATAAATAACTGTGGAATGATAGCAATTAATCAACCTCTGGGTCACTGCTTAATTATAAAGCATAGTCTTCTAAATATGATCTCAAAATCCTTAGTAACACATAATACCATGGTAATTACAGTAAGTGTGTACATAGCAGTGAGAAAGATGGTCTTCTCAAAGTGATCTGGCATCAGGCATTTTATAGAAAACTTTCCCACCAGAGATGTCATGCCTCTCTATTTGCCCTGTGCCTTTAAAGGAGCCTTTGAATTTTACTCAGTGCCTGTTCAGACCTGAGTTTATGTAATGTTTGGAGGCCTGTGCTCAGCCTCAGATTCTGTCAGCCTGATGGCTGTGCAGAACACAGGCGGTATCCCAGTGTTTCACAGTGTGTACAGTTGGGGTACACAGAGGAGTCGTAACTGTTTATATGGAAAATTAATAATGCAGGCATAAACGCCATGTATCGACTTTTGCCCCGCCCTATATATATACTTTAATGCTTTTTCAAAGTGTAATTTTTATTATCATGAACTGTTCTATTCATTGTAATTTATTTTATGATAGTTTGAAAAAATATTAAAAGTACCATGGGCAAAGAAAGCAGTCTTAAAATTAGAGCTTTGTCAGAACATCTATATATATATATAAAGGGCTAAAATGCACATTGTCCCCAGGGGAGATTGACAGGGAGGCTGGAAGTTTGATCACTCTCTATGATGTGTGCTGACCATCAGGGGGTGGTGCAGAACAAAGGAAGGTCCTGGCCGGCAGCCTAAAGGCCCCGATTGGCCTGATTGCCGGCCAGGTCTAAGGACCTTACCATACACAAATTTTGTGCACCAGGCCTCTAGTTGATATGTAATATTAATACTTTACCCAGTTTTTCTTTTTGGTTTTCAAACATTTGTAAGTTATATTTAAGGAATGAATGTTTAATGAATAATAGGCTGGAATTTATTATTTATTTTGATAAATTTCAAGTATGTACAAAAGTTGAAAGAATACTGTAGTAACTATCCCTTCTAATTAATTATCTACAAAAGCCTGCATTACTCTGTGAAAATTCTGTGCTTTCTTGAGCTGAGTTGAATTGGTTTTTGGTTTCTTTTGGTGGCATATGTGAGATTGAATAGAAGCTGTTTATTTCTTTTCTGAGACTGAGTAAGAAGATTGGGGTTGGAAGAGTAAAATAAAAATTTAAAAAAAGAGTGAATATTACAGAAGATTACACAATTAACTTGCCAAGGAATATCTATGGCTGAGTGTAGGTGCACCACCAGGAACACTGGAATTGATGCCTAAGTAACGTGTCTGACAATCTGCGGCCCACTCACTCTTTTCACTGATTTCAGCCACAGTCAGCGAGCACACGATGTTGCTGGAAGGAACAGCCAGCCGACCTCCCCCCAGCGGTTCTGGGCCTGTAACTGGCGCTGAGATAATGAGAAAACTCTCCAAGACTCACACTCACAGTGACTCTGCATTAAAAATAAAGGTTCATTATTACTGTCTTTAGTTACTGTTAGACTTGCAGAGAATACCTAACTTTTGCCATCTCAAATTCAATTATTAGGTATCTACCCTAAAGATTTAAATTTAGTAAAAATTTAAATTGAAATTAACACAGTTTAATTAAATTTTATATTGAAATTAACATGATTAGTAACCTTTAGTATGCACATTTCTTTGAAAATTATATCATCAATAGTAATTATTGTTGAATAAGGACTACTTTAACTACCAGGCCTTAGGGCTCTCGTTTAAATTTATTGAATATTTAGTAAAATATAGTATTGAGAATATTCATCATCTTATAATTATGCATGATCAATATACAGTTTGAGTGAGGCTGTTTTATGTTTTCAATGTTGTTGTTTTGTTTAGTATTGTGTGAACCATAGCAAGCAGTAATGGCAAGGGTAACAGCAGTTGTATTTCCCAGCCATCACGTTTGTGTGTGTAAGGAAGAGCCTGTGTGGTTTCTCTGCAGGGCATCCACCCATACCACTCCCTGAGCTACACCAGTGGAGACACTGCCACGGATTCTCCAGTGCATGTGGGCCGTGTTGGGATGCCAGTGAAGGAGAGTCCACGGAAGGAGAGCCTGCTCAGCTACCTGACCGGGAGCTTCCCGAGCTTGCACAACCTCCTGGAGGGCACTCCTCAAAGGAGCAGTGCAGCTGTGAAAAGTAACTCCCTGACAAGAACAGGTGTGACCTGGGTTTTGACAATTACAAGTTTATTTCTGTGAGAATTAAAAAAAAAAAAAAAAAAAGGTTTAAGATTTTTAGATATACACTTTGGATGCATAACTTATCTTTCATATTGCAACTCATCTCTGAGAGAGTATTTTGGGAAAATTTTCTTTGTAACAGGTTACTATTTTCTTGCCCTTAGTTTGCATTTTTAAATTGTAGCATTTGACATTACTGTCAACCAAGGTGTGATGTGGGCTGCTGTCGAGATCAGACAAAAATGAATTTTCCCAGGTGTAAAAAATAAGTTATTTATTAGTGCCTTAATATTCACATACAGATGTCATACTATGAATTTGAAAACATCTGCAAATATAAGTATTTTAATGTGACTTTTCAAAAAAATTACATAAATCACATTTCCTCCTCCTTAGTATATAAGTAATATTATACTCAGTAAAACTTTTTTTCCCCCCCCAGGAAATACAATGGCTACAGATATGTTATCTGAACATCCCTTACTATCTGAGCCATCATCTGTGAGTTTCTATAACTGGATGTCCAATGCAGTGGGTAATCGAGGAAGCGTGGTGCAGGAATCTCCTGTCACAAAGTCAGGACACAACAGTCTTCCGACAGGTATAGACTTGTTACATTATTTTGCTTAATCATCTTAGGGGCACCTGTAAAGTTATTGCAAAATCCTATTTTTCAGAAAATGATTTAAAAAAATCTCAAATGCTTAAGTATTGTTTTAGTTCAAATTGACCCATTTATGAACTGCCTTTGATAATCCAGCAGCTGATGGAGTCATAAGCAGTCACTCAGTGTTTCTGTGGAAAGTCAAACATGAGAGTGTCTATAATTTAAAGAATTTAAAACTTCCATTTAATGTGGTTGGTTTAATTTCAAAACACCAAAAGGAGTTAAATAAAAAATATAATTACAACATCGTATACTTACAACACAGAAAGTGTTTTCAGTTTATTCAGATTTCTCTGGGACATAACAACTCGTATTTTTATGCTCTTTGTAGTTACTAAAATATTTAAATCTAAGGGAGTACTAAGAAGAATAATGTAAGGTTCTTGCCCTCAAGGAGGAAAACAAATCAGGGCAGTTTATTAATTTTTAAAAGAATATGTATAAGTAGCAAGAAGACTAGTAGGGAATTCACAAGGAAGGATTGGTAGCTATCTCCTGAAGTAAAAGTGAAGTCACCACTCATGTGTGTGTGTGTGTGTGTGTGTGTGTGTGTGTGTGTGTGTCTGTGCGTTCAAATTTACCAGACATGTTTGTTTTTTAGTAAAAATAATTTTTTTAAGATTAAGAATATGTGAGGTAGCCTTTGATTCTAATTATAGAGGGCAGCTAAAATTGATCTGTGTAACAGCTATTGGGACATCTAGTAAATTCTATTCAGACAGAAAATACGAAAATTTTGAAAAGTGGTTGACACATGACTACTTAGTCCTTTTTCTTGCTGGTGTGTGGACCATTTTGAACCTGGAATGAAGTGGTGAGCAGGTGATGAATTCTAACTGCACCTTAGTCCTCAGCGTCAGCCTTGGCTGAAGAAGATGGAAGAATGTGCTTGACCGGCTGTCAGCACTTTGCTGGGGCTGGTTTCCCTGTTGTACAGAGTTTACATTTCAGGAAAGCCAGGAAGGAGCATTTCCTTCGTCTGGAGGTTAAAGAAGAAAGGGATAAAGAGAAAAGAAAGTGCCAATTATTGTCGTTCCACCTCAGTGGGAGGAAGTTTGAATGTGCTACGCAAGACATGATGGTCCGCCTCCTGCTGCTGCCTTGTGTGGCCCAGCTGCTTTCTGCACCTTTGCTTCTGGGTGTCCAGCTGAGGGGATGGCAGAGGCTCTTCCAAATGCAAAAGTCTATATTCTGGGCTGACTGGCTGTCATGAGGATTTCATGTATGAGGACAATGGATATTTTCTAAGAATGTAGTTTAATTTCACTTTTTAATCACATCTATAAAATAACCTAAAAGTGCTATTTTTTTTTCTCTTTAAATGGTCTGGTAATACTGTTTAATACAGGCTTTGTAAGTTTACTTTGCCATGCCCCTTTATGTCTTATTTTCCAGTACTTTAGATTTCATTCTCAAACATTTTTCCATTTAGGTGTTGCACCCAATCTTCCCACAATACCCTCAGCCTCCGATTTCAACACTGTCCTATCTAGTGATCAGAACACTCTGGATGGGACCCCTTCTCAGCACAGTATGAGTCAGGATGATGTGGCAGGTGTAGAAGAAGCCAACCAAGGTTTTCCTGCGGTTCAGCTGGCTGATGCCCAGGTGAGCCAGCCTGTCCCTCCAGTTGTAAAATCCTCTTAGGCAGCACTGAGCAGCTGGAGCCATCTCTAATTCACCTTGGAATTTAGGGAAAACCTTAGTTCTGTGCTTGTCTACCTAAAGCCTTCATGCAAAAAAGGAGTTTTCAAAAAGGACATGGGTTAATTAAGCATTTATAGATATTCATTAAACAGAAGAATGGCATAGTTGTTTATCACATATACATTGGTAACATTGTTTTTTGAGATACAGATTAGCTAGATATCATGACTAGAAAGAAAAGTTTAATATCCTATTGTGTTCAATGTTAAGATAAGACTTTTTTTGAATGAGCAGTGGGGAGCCATTGAATATTTTATTTTATTTTATTTTATTTTTTAAAAATATATTTTATTGATTCTTTACAGAGAGGAAGGGAGAGAGATAGAGAGTTAGAAACATCGATGAGAGAGAGTCATCAATCAGCTGCCTCTTGCACACCTCCTACTGGGGATGTGCCCGCAACCAAGATACATGCCCTTGACCAGAATCGAACCCGGGACCTTTCAGTCCCCAGGCTGACGCTCTATCCACTGAGCCAAACCAGTTTCGGCAGAATTATTTTAAAGCAAAAGAATAATGTGAAAAGAACTAGATATGGGTAGCAATGTGCTAAATGGATTGAATTAGAGAAATAAGGTGAAAAGGAGTTACTGAAACAGATTACACAAGTGGTAATGAGGCTTAGATGGCTGTGGCTTTGATAAGATAAAGAAGAAATATTCTGAAGGTCTTATTTAATGGCTTAAATATGGAGAGTACAAAGCAAAATCTTTGAAATCTTTTTAGTTCCTCAAATGACCAGAGACAAGTGGGAGAGTGGGCCCTAAGCATTAACAGGTTTTAAAGTATAATTAGATTATATTTATCTAATTATACAGAAGACCTTTTTGTGTTTCACACTGCACATATGAACTGGGGTAGGATAAGAAAAAGCACTGCAGTAAATGATGAATTATATAAATTGCACTAATATGAATGTGTTATGTCTTTTAGGTTGTTTTCAAGCCTCTTCTGAGTCACACAGGGATTCAATCCCAGGATGCGATGCCACTGTGCTACCGCATGTACTTCGGCGAGCATCTTTCATTTTCAGGGACACTGGACTGCCTCCGAGCAGATATCGTGGACTCAGACACGGCCAAGGAGAGAAAAAGCAAAAGGGCAAGAAGGTGTCTTGCGTTATTGTTGTTTGCATGTAAAATTTTGTACAAGGGTAATAATAACTGTTTTTAACTTTGCTTCATTCTCATGGTAATGAGAAATTAATTTTAATATCTTCATGAGAAGACAATTTCCATTTAACCAAAATAGTAGCCACATTAACAGGTTACGAGGCCTATTTTTTTTTTTTTTTAATTGTTTTAAATTTCTGGGTGTTTTATTTATTTATTTATTTATTTTAATAAGTTTTTATTGTTCATATTATTACAAATGTTCCTTTTTTTCCACCCCCCACCATTGCTCTCCTCCACCAGGTTCCCACCCCACCCTCTGCCCTTTCCCCTCTCCCCATTGTCCTCATCCATAGGTGCATAGTTTATGTTCAGTCTCTTCCCACGCCCCCCTCTCCCCTTTTCCCCAAGAATCGTCAGTTCACTCCTCTTCCATACCTCTGATTCTATTATATTCAACAGTTAATATTGTTCATCAGATTTTTTTAATTTCCTTGGTTTTTAGATTCACTTGTTGATAGTTACGTATTTGTTGTTCATAATTTTTATCTTTGTTTACCTTCTCTTCTGAAAGAACCCCCTTCAGCAATTCATATAATTCTGGTTTGGCGGTGATGAACTCCATTAGCTTTTTTTTATTAGTGAAGCTCTTTATCTGGTCTTCGATTCTGAGTGATAGCTTTGCTGGGTAGATTATTTTTGGCTGTAGGTTCTCGCTATTCATCACCTTGAATATTTCTTGCCATTCCCTTCTGGCCTGCATGGTTTCTGTTGAGAAGTCAGCTGACAATCATATAGGTGCTCCTTTATAGGTTACTACCTTCTTTGCTCTTGCTTCTTTTAATATTCTCTCTTTGTCTTTTGCTCTTGGAATTTTAATAATGATGTGTCTCGGTGTGGTCCTCTTTGGATTCCTTTTGTTTGGAGTTCTGTGCGCTTCCTGGACTTGTAAGTCTAATTCTTTCACCAGGTGGGGGAAGTTTTCTATCACTATTTCTTTCAGTATGTTTTTGATATCTTGTTCTCTCTCATCTTCTGGGACCCCCATAATTCTGATGTTGGTTCGCTTGAAGTTGTCCCAGAGGTTTCTTACATTATCTTACATTACATTTTCTGAATTCTCTTGCCTTCTAGCTTCTGTGAGGAGTGTCTTCTGGCTCTTTATGTTCCAAATCTTTGACTTGATTCTTGCGATCTTCCCTTCTGTTTTTAGGACTCTAAAATATTTTTTATTTCAGACAATGTATTCTTTATTTCTTGTTGATCCCTTATCATTTCTTGTTGACTCCTTATTAATTCTAGTTGATCTCTTTTCATATCCTCATAGGCCTTATCCATCTTTTCTAGGAAATTCTTGAAAAACCTTGTAAGCATAGATTTGAACTCTATATCCAGACGCTTTTTTGTCCTCCATTTCTTTCATTTGTGATCTATTTTGTTGTCTCATTTCGCAGTTACAGATGGGAAGGGGTTTCAGGGTGGAGCCTGCAGCTTTGGCTTCCGTCAGCCCCGCCCTATGCGGGTCCTTCAGTGCTCGCTGCTGCCGGTGCCTTTGAGAGAAAGGTGCCCTTTATTTTCGCCTGCTGCCAAACAGTCAATGAGCCCGGTATTGGGGTTCAGTTCAGTTGGAAGTGGAGTTGGAGGTGGCGTTTAGAGCAGTCTGGAGCCCCAGTCTCCTTCCCGTCAGGGCAATCCCGCGGCACAGCAGACTGTCCCTCTCTGCGTGCAGTGTGCGTGCTTCCGGGACCTCCTTTCGCCTCTCCCCAGGGTTCTGCCTTACAGCCCGGCTCCCTATGGCTGAGCCTGAGTCCCCGGGGTCTGACCTAGAACTGGGGTTCAGAGCAGTCGGGGGCCCAGCACAGTCGGAGTTTTATCTCCTTTCCGCTAGGGAACGCCCGCCAGGCACTCAGCCTCCCTCCTCTCCGCCTGCTGCGTCTCCGTACCTTGGGCTTTTCCAGCTCCTCCGCGCCTCCTTCTGGTTTTCTCCTTGCTTCTCGCTGTAGAATTTCCAGTCAGTTAACCTTCCTGTAGTTCTGGGCAATGTCTGTTTTATATTTTAGTTGTATTTTATTGAAATTGTTGTGTGCGGCTGCGGCTAGGTGTTCACCTGGGCGCAGCCATCTTGGATCTCCCCACGAGGCCTATTTTTAAGCCTCTTTTTTGAACCATGTTAGCGCATCCATAAGAGTGAGCCACATACATGTGGTGATGTAGATACCTAGAATTTATTTACTGTTGCACTAGTTAAATTTTTATGATCTTATGGATTGTAATTTTGTACATTTTATTTAGAATTTATTCCTGGCCTCCTTTTTGAGTTGACTTGTTGCAGGTGGAATTTTTTATTAGGAACAGAATAGAGGTCATACAGAGTCTAGCCAACAGAAACAAAGACACAGCAATGCCAAATGTAGCGTGGAGAGAGTTAAGAACCATCCTTTACTATCATTCTTTATTGTCACGGATGGTTCTTTAGTTTCTTCACTGTTTATAATATGCCTACTAATAAGATTTGTCTAATATTTTGAGAACATGAGTTTTACTTTGGGCAGATTTTGCCAAAGTGTATGTGAATAATAAAATATGGACACAGTTAGCCTTTCTGACATAAGGTTGTTTGTGACATGCTTGGTTTCATCCAGTTTGTGCTTTTGCAAGGTAAATTAAAAGTAAAATGCACATCTACCTAACATAGAGCTAAGTTAAGTATATTTTTCATTTGAAATACTATACTTAAAATTTTAAATAATTTAACAAAATTGGCTTTTAAAAATTTCATAACAATTCTGTATATATAAATAAAGCCTTCTTTTAGTTGTTTTAGGTTTAAATATCTGAGGATTTTCTAATCACACAGGAATGTTACAGTTGCATTTTTTTTCCTATTAAATAGAAGAAAGTCCTTGTTTTTCACATTGTGTGGTACCAACCAATGACTGTTCAAGCTAAAAACCTTAATTATTATTAGGATAACTTTTGGTTTTTGATCTTATAAAATGTCAAAAAATTAGTCTTTCTTACTATTTATTATAAATATGTAGAAAATGAAAAATATAGTAAAACTAATATTTAGTACATTGTGATTGAAAATATTTTGAAATTGAATTTTTTTCTGTAAAACTCATCAAAGAGTGGTTTGAATAGTTCTTGCCTTTTGTCCTATGACTCACAAAAAAGAATGAGCACCTTTTCTGTGCCTTGGAAAAATGTCCTACTTCAACTAAGTACTGACCAGTTTCCAACATTTTATCTTTTGCATTTTAATGTCATGTAGCATCATCACAAGTTCCTTTTACTGTTTGATTTTTTGCCAGAATCACTTCCTCCTGGTTGTCTTCATCCTTTTTGTTGCAGTCAGTATCCTCTTCATGCCAATAAGTGTGACTTCCCTGTGCTCCTTTGGCTGTATATTTAGTTTATACAATAGAATAGCGAAGTGGCAACATCGATCAACTGTTTCTTCTATAGCTCCATTTTCATTTAACTGAATTTCACTGCCAGCCTTATAATTTTTTTGTTTAATTGCTATTGTACATTTTCATCCTTGCTGTCCATTTCCCTGCTCGATTATCATTATCTTTTTTTTAATGTCACAAGGAGACAGCACACTATATGCTTCCCTGTCTGGGTGAATGCATAACAAATGTGCATTGACCAATCACTGACAGACTTTGACCAAGTGATCTGATTGGTCACTGATCACGATGCCTGTCTGTTATTTATGTAGTGACTCATGAACTGAAGAGCTACAGCAAGTTTGTGCTTTATGCAATTGTTCACAGTAAATTTTGGTTAAGATTTTGAACCATGTTGTTGGGGAACTGGTGTTATTTAAACTATGATAACAAATCCCTTTACGTTGGAATCATTAGTGCATTGTACCATTGTTGGCAGCAAAAATTGTTTTATCTCTTCACTGAAATCATTAACATAAGGCTAATTTTGACTGGTTAACTTATAAAAAGTTGGCTTAGTGGAAAAAGTAAACTACTTGATTTCATGCTGAAAAGTATTTAAATGACTTGTAAACATATATTATCTTGGGTATTATTTTGTAAATAAGTAAATAAAGATTGTACAATTCTAGAAAAGAGGAAATAAAAACCTTGTCATTTTATTTTCACATTTTTAGGCAAGGCCATGTGAATCTTCCTCCACTTGAGTTCAAACCAGCATTAATGTTGGAAACCTTTAGTATCAGTGCAGTCATGATGGAAAAGTCTGTGTGCACCCCTCAGAACTCCACCAATGCTCTTTCTTTCCATGATCTTAACAAGCGTTACTACAACACCTTCCACTGCAACTTCACCATTTCCTGTCAGTCTATAAGCCAGCACGTGGACATGGCTCTGGTTCGTCTCATTCATCAGTTCAGTACAATGATAGATGATATCAAAGCGACTCAGACTGACATTAAACTGAGCAGATACACAGCTGGCTCAGCTTCGCCAACACCTACCTTTAGAACCAGAAAACATCGGGATTTCCGCTCCTCTGACTTCAGCCGCAGTTCCAGAGGAAGTCTTAACGGTGGCACCAGAGTAAATAATGCAAAGAACAAACGGACCAACCCTGAAAATAACAAAAAGGAATCTCGAAACAAAAACTCATTGGGAAGATCTGAGAGAAGAACTTCCAAAGTGTCTAGGAAAGGCTCCAAGGACGTGGTGGATCACATGGCCATCCCCATGGATGACTCTGACTCCATCACCGTGTCAGAGCAGAGTGAGCCCTCCGCCGAGTGCTGGCAGAATATGTACAAACTGCTGAACTTCTATTCTCTCATCTCTGATCCAACAGGAATATTGGAAAAATCTTCAGATGCATTTGGACCAGCAGGTAATTGATATTTCATATTTTTTAAATTGCTGTTTGGAATTGCACACATACTAAGAAGGGCAGCAGGTGGTTCATGATGCCTGCCTGCCTGCCTTCCTTCCTTCCTTCTTTCCTTCCGTCCTTCCTTCCTTCCTCTTCACCTGAGAATATTTCTCCATTGATCTTTTAGAGAGAATGGAAGAGAGAGGGAAAGACAGAAATATCGTTGTGAGAGAGAAACATCCATTGGTTGCCTTTTGTGCATGCCCTGACCAGGGTCTGGTTCAGGGAGGAGCCTGCAACCAAGGTACATGCCCCTGACCAGAATCAATCCCAGGACTCTTTGGTCCCCAGGATGATGCTCTATCCACTGAGCCAAACTAGTTAGAGCTCATGATGTTTTCTTCATGTCATAAGTGGATAATTGAGATGCACAGAAGTTGGCGGTCAGGAGAGAATAGACACCCTGTGCCCCCATTTCCCACCTCTCTAACCTTATGCAGGGTGCTCTGGTAGAGCCACAGACACCTGCTGTCAATAACTGCTTTCAGTGTGGCCAAGGGAAGATGTGGAAATACGTTAAAAGTCATTTTGGTAGGGAAAAGGAGGAGGAGAGCTGGTCAGGAAAAGGAAGGAAAGAGAAATAAGGCAATGTTTGGAGTGTCCTTTCATTCCGCAGCTTTCATGTCTAAAGTGTGTTTCTGTTTACGCATGAAGGCGTTCGGAGCCCAACAGAGCCAACCTGTAAAGTGGTGTTTGAGAATGAACAGGACAATAACAGTGTGACAAAGACACAGAGGAAGCGCAGCTTGGTGACAGCGGAACCCCAGCATGTCACCCTGATCGTGTTTGGGATCGGCATGGTGAACCGCACACACCTGGAGGCGGACATTGGTGGACTCACCATGGAGTCCGAGCTGAAGAGGATTCATGGCAGCTTCACACTGAAGGAGAAGATGAAAGGTATGGCACATTCCCATACTGCTGATGCTTTTCTGAGAACTGACCCCATCTCCCCAATTCCTGCTTGGCAGTTGGTCTAGAAAATCAAACTTCCAGGTAAATCAGAGAAATAGTTTATGTAGGTTTTTGTTTTTTTTTTTAAATATATTTTTATTGATTTCTTACAGAGAGGAAAGGAGAGAGATAGAGAGCTAGAAACGTCGATGAGAGAGAAACATCGACCAGCTGCCTCTTGCACACCTCCCACCGGGGATGTGCCCGCAACCAAGGTACATGCCCTTGACCAAAATCGAACCCAGGACCCTTCAGTCCGCAGACCGACGCTCTACCACTGAGCCAAACCAGCTCCAGCAGTTTATGTAGTATTTTTTTTCTCCCCCTATTTTTGTTTTATAAAAATTTCCAAATGTTCTGCACTAAGTATTACTTCTGAGATTTAAAATGTCATTAGGCTTTCAAGGCTCTGTACTGCATGATTGACATGTTAAACTGAATATTTAGCATTATTCCAATTTTAACATATAATAATACTTACATGTATACATGAACACAGAAATAAAACTTCAAGGAAATTTTAAAAAGTAGTTTCAAAATATAGTTTAAATTTTATGTAACATTAAAATTATCTTTTGTCACTGAATGTATGAGTAAACTGCAAATTTAATATGAAGTGTAATTATAATTCATATAATTATTTTTCATCACATTTTAAGATGTTTTACATCAAAAGATGACTGAGACATGTGCCACTGCGCATATTGGTGGGGTTAATATTGTGCTGCTTGAAGGGATCACACCAAATATACAGTAAGTGTATTGATTTTTATTCTTAAATTTGTTTTAGTTTATAGGAAACTTAAAATTCACTGGCTAAATCCCACACCTGCTGAATTTTGAAATTTATATACATAATGTTTCAGATATTCTGATTTCTGTCATTAAGAATATTACACAATGAAATGTTTTAGAAAAGTGATTTTTACCTTTCTGAAAGTAGTTTTACTACCTCCTTCACCCCTCTTTAAAAGTAGACTCCTGGGACATTGTAAGATTATGCATCAAGAAAAATGATACAGTGTAAATTTTGGTTAAACATGTAAGATGCAAAAGCTGGTACAATTCAAATAGTTAAATAAAACAAAATTGTAGTCAAAGGACATAGACTCTCAGTTTTATGTTAAGCAATCATTAACCATATTCATGTTGATTTTAAAACTTCCTTTTGCCATTTTTGCATTTTAACAGTTTTACTGAATGCCTAGGAGACCCTTCTAATAGTATAGGGTAAGCTTCTTATAGTGACTACTAGAGGCCCGGTGCATGAAATTTGTATACTTAATGTTTACACACACCCCGCCTCACCTACTCAGTGGGTGGGGGGGTGGGGGGGGAGTTTCCCTCAGCCCAGCCTGTGCCCTCTTACAGTTCAGGAAACCTTGGGGGATGTTCAACTGATGGCTTAGGCCCACTGCCCAGAGTGGCAGTCAGACATTCTTATTGTTGCCACGGAGGTGGGAGAGGCTCCCACCACCGTGGCTGCGCTCGCCAGCTGTAAGCTGGGCTTCTGGCTGAGTGGCGTTCCCCCTGTGAGAGTGCACTGACCACCAGGGGGCAGCTCCTGCATTGAATGTCTGTCCCTGGTGGTCAGTGTGTGTCATAGCCACTAGTCATTCCATCATTCAGTTGATTTGGATATTATCCTTTTATTATATAGGATGGTCTTTGGTTGGTTACTTCCCACCCACCCACCCACGGTCAGAATGGGGAGGGATGTGGAAGGTTGGCCAGCTAGGGAGGGAACATGGGAGAGCTCCAGGGCATATCTGGCCCATCTCACTCATTCCCAATCAGCTAGACCCCAGTAGTAAGCTAACCTACTTTTCAGAGCATCTGCCCCCTGATGGTCAGTGCACATCATAGTGACTGGTTGACCCGTCGACTGTATGCCCCCTGGTCCGACTGATGTAGTGATGTCCCAGGACCAGGGGGCATAGCTGCCTGAATGGTCCAGTTTGTATTTTTTAAGTCTTTTGAAAGATCAGTGTCATAGCAAGTGGTTGAGCAGCCTTAGCATATCATTAGCACATTATACTTTGGTTGAATAGATGACTGATCAACCAGACACTTAGCATGTTAGGCTTTTATTATATAGGATGACATTCCATATCACTTTTCTTTTGACTGTTCTTTTCCTTATAAGTTCTATTCTTGGATCTGTTTAGAATTATTACCTTTATACATGATATTCAGATTATTCATCTATTATCACTACATTAAACCACTTACTTGGTTCATACAATTTGGGATTATAGACCTTCATTCCTAAATTCCTTTCAATGAGCAGTTCTGTGTTACAATTACAAAATGTGCTTAGGTCAGATTTTGAGAATTTGCTTTTAAGGTTATAACTAGTTATATATGTCTTACAATGGTCCTAAAAAGCCTCTATCATGTTAAATACTGACTAAATATGGGATTTAGTTCAGCATTGTAAATATTAAACATTAGTCATAGATTGACTAGTTACAGGTCTATTAATAACATTTTTAACATGGATAATGTGATAGCTGTCTGGGGGGAATATTTCCTGAAATAGATGTGTAAGTCTTGCTGGAGAATTTGGACTTGAAACCTTGGAATGAAAAAGAACATATTTTATTTTAGCTGCCTGAATGGTCCAGTTTGTATTTTTTAAGTCTTTTGAAAGATCAGGAAATCCAGTAGTTGGGAGAGACAAAATCTTTCCTCATCATTCACTGTGGGAGAGAGGCTCTCATGTAACAACTATTATCTTAAGAAGCACCTACTGTGGAGCCTCAGAGATTATTTCACAATTCCGTGACCTAGGGAAGGTTTTATCCCCTTTAGGGAACAATAAATTAAGATTCAGAAAGATTAAAGTGTTTGCCTAAAATGTTTCACATGGTACAGTAAGAAGGAAGAAATTTATTTCCAATTTCAAAGAAAAGCTTTCCTTCTGGTACCTTGCTTTGCTGCTTCTGTAGACAGTTTTCACAGATCTTGGGCTCCACATCTCCTGTTGATGAAATTTAAAGTACCAGGCTCACCAATCTATTCAGAAAGTAAAACAAATTTCTTTACATGTCCTATGTGTTTTATTTACTGCCCGATTGGATCCCTTGTCTCCATCATTTTTATTAGCTTTTAAGAGAAGGGCATAAATAGTCTCTAAACTTGCAGAAGCATGTTTATCAAACAGACTTTCTAAGTATTATATAGTTGATTTTTTATTTTTGCCTTTTGGAAAAACAACAACAACAACAACAACACACACACACCCCGTAAGAAAAATTTCTTAACTTTTATATTTGAAAAATAAAAGTTATTATTCACTGCTAGATTCTAGTAGTGCTAAGTATTCCTGGACTTATTCTTTGGCTTTTTATTTCCAATTTCAAAGAAAAGGCAACAGAACTAAAAAAGTAGTTTAAAAGGTTCTTTGAAGGAAAATTGTAAAAGTGGGAAATAAGAAAGCTTTCCAGATGATGGGTCATGTTGTAACTGATTTATGCACGAATGCTTATCTGCTTCCTTTTTGTTTCCTGCTTGCTCTTGAATCTTCATCTGTAGACTGGAGGATTTTCCTACATCTCCTACAAGCACAGCCAAACAAGAGTTTTTGTATGTCATTATTCTTTTTCATGGGCTTTGTGATTAACGTAGCACTGAATAGTTTTAAGCATAATGTTATCTGCATGGCTGTGAATGTATGTATGTAGTTATTATTTTGTAGTTTTAACATACACCCTTTTGTAGATTAAAGATTACTGCTATTCAGCGAACACACAGGTAACGGCTACCTTTTTTGCTTTGTTGTGGAAAGATTGTAGCACTGTAGGTGTGTGTTGCTTGTGCTTTTTTTAGACATATTACTGTCAAAATTTATATCATCACATATCCTTGTTAATGTTTGATGGGGCAGTAGAAGCCAAAGTGTTTCACTTTGCAAAAGATTTTTCACTAATTGCAAAAATAATTATTAAAACTAACATTGAAAATACCTACACATCTCAACCTATGGTCCTGTTTTAAGATGAGGAGCGTTTATTGCTCTGTTGACAGATTTATATATGACTTTTCTATATATGGTTCTGTATTTAGAGTGCCTTGATTTGACTCATGTATATCTGATATTTTGTAGTAGTGAGCTTATTGAGTGCTATATCACGAGTCTTATACTGTGACAAATTAATGTGTTACTTAGCATTGGTTATTTCTTTAGTCATGTTCTATAAACTTTGAATATGCTGAATATATTTAAGTTCCATGCTGGTAAGATTATCATACTTGGTGAGATTTATTTCATTGCATATTGATAACAGGACATAGACATAATATCAACTACCAGCCCTTTGTTGAGATTAATGTGATCTCTTTATCAGCCAATTAGAAGTACTAAAAAAGAATAAATTCACTAATTTTAAATTAGAGAAATTATTGTTTTCTAGAAATCACTCTTCCATGTTAATGCCATCTTAATAGGTATTGAAAAAAAAACAACTACTAGTAAATCATAGTAGCTGAAGAGGATTTATTGTTTTCTTTTTACCACTGAGTGCTTTGCTAAATCTATTTATTTTTCAAGAATCATTTGCTCATTTGAAAGATAGCATTTATGTTAGAAGGCATCTTTTTACTATCTGGGCCTTTCTGTTGCAGTTCATTGACAGGCACCTTTCCATTGTATGTCAAAGACTGCTTTGTCATGGTTTCTGCACATGTGACCTGTCACATGCTATCTGTGTAATTCCATAGTTGCTGTGTTGAGAGCCATTCTTCTGCTGTACTTTTTTCTGCTCATTCATTTCACAAGATTCAGTGAGTGCTTATCACATTCAGGGTACTGTTCTAATCATGGGAAAGAAAGCACAAGAGATCAAGAGAAAGAATATCTCTGCTTTATGTCTATATCAGTAAAGCGTAGCAGTTTTTAAATAAGTAGTAGTTACTTGTTGTGAATTGGACTTTTGTCATTTCTTTGTTACTCACTAAAAATAGAAAATCCAAGTTAATTTCTTTTTTCCTGTTAATTTCTCTTAGTATATTTTAATATATTAGGTTGTTATTAATGTTTAGATTTTAAGAAATATATTGCATTTTTATCTTTTCATATTTAGTGTTTATGCTTTCTTATTGGTTGTATATATCCTAAAATAAATTGGAGAATAGTGGAGTTCTGAATGGAGAGAAAAAAAGTGAAAATGGAATTTTGTGTTGCATGTATGTAATGTGTCAGTGTTTCATGCTTTTACTTACACAAGATCCCAGACATATGTCCTTCTATAAAGTCTGTATTAAAATAGAATATTTGTTGTATCTAGCAAACATTATAAAATAAATGTATTTCAATATTTATAGAATACTTATTTCTTTAATGCATGATTTAAACACAGGGGGGAAAAAATCTTAATGTGTTTAGTTCAATGAGCAACTTAAAAGCATTTGTCTTGTTCTCAGAATTACTACTTTTCAAAATTTATCTTTACTTGACTATATTTTAATAGCCCTCCTTTCCTGTTGCTAGAACTGTAGTGAAATGCAGTATTGCCAAGTCCCAGGCCCTTTACAGTGCCCAGCGAGGATTGAAGACAAACAATGCTGCCGTGTTCAAAGTCGGAGCAATCAGCATCAACATTCCACAGCACCCTGCCACCTTACATAGCATGATGGTTCGGAGTTCTCACCAGCTGTCGAAGCAGATCTCAGACCTCATCAGACAACCTTCTACACTGTAAGTTATTCCGTCAAGCTTTGTCGTTCTCTACAGTTCTTTGCTGTGTGAACAGCAGTGTTAAGGAAGACTGAGTATTGACCATGATAGACACTGGGACAGGTGGAAAGTAATCAAATGTGATGGTAGGTAGTACTGGATATCATATGTCACAGGTGCCATTGTCAGTGTCCCCTGTGGCATTAACAAAGCTTAAGAGCAGCATAAGAGGTACTACTAAAGAGTAAATTGACAAATTCTAGGAATGTATCAATTCTTGTTTATTCTTAACTCATAGAAATTTGACTGAATAGATTTCAAAAATTTCAGTGCCCATTTATGTCCCATTCATGGTTTTGTGCTGTCTTTCCTATAAAGTAATTGTACATGGTTCAAGGTAGTGTGTGATCATGCCACACAAATGTTTTAAAAGGCACTAATTTGGACTTTGGCATGTTACCCTTTATTCCCTTTGTCTGGAGCCCTTATTCATGGGTCTGTATTACTGGTCTCCAAAGCTATAATTAATGAAAAACTAATAAAAATATGATAAGTAAAAGATAAAAATAAGTTCTTATTATTAGTGTGTTTTGTTTGTTTGTTTGTTTGTTTATTTATTTTTGGTGGTGTCCAAAAGCAATGGACAGCTTTTTCAGTTGTTCTGTCTAGATCTTTAATTCTGATATAATACTCATTTCTATCTAAAGTCGACTAAATAGTAATAATATGAATGTTTCTCCTGTCAGTGGAATATGGAATCCAGATTATGTCACATAAACCTTAGTTTAAAATACTCTAAGGATCCTAGCTGGTTCTGCTCAATGGATAGAGCATCAGCCTGCAGAGTGAAGGGTCCTAGGTTCAATTTCAGTCAAGGGCACGTGCCTGGGTTGCAGGCTTGATCCCCTGTTGGGGGTGTGCAGGAGGCAGCCAGTCAATGACTCCTTCTCATCTTGATGTTTCTATCTCTATACCTCTCCCTTCCTCTCTGAAATCAATAAAAATATATTTAAAAAAATAAATAAAATACTCTAAAGAATTTTTCCTTATTAGAATATATTGCCCTGAAAGTGTAATAGTTAGAAAATCAAACTCTATAGTCAAACTGAATGAGTTCAAATCCTGGTTTCACCACTTTCTGGCCATATTTTCTCCTTTACAAAGTGTAGATAATAGTATCCGCTCAAAGGGCTTTGTGAGATCAATGAGTAAATGATATAAAACACACAAAGCACTGAAAACAGTACCTGACACATATAAGTATTCAATTGTTGTGGCTGTTGGTGTTATTATTGTTATTATTATAATAACTAGAGGCCCAGTGTACAAAATTCATGCACGGGAGGTGGTGTGTGTGTGTGTGTGTCCTTCAGCCCAGCCTGCACCCTCTCCAATCTGGGACCCTTCGAGGGATGTCCGACTGCCCGTTTAGGCCCAATTCTACCAGACATCCCTCTGTCAATCCAGGACTGCTGGCCCCCAACTGCTCGCCTTCCTGCCTTCCTGATTGCCCCTAACCGCTTCTACCTGCCAGCCTGATCACTCCCTAACCACTCCCATGCCAGCCTGATTGATGTTTAACTGCTCCCCTGCCAGCCTGTTTGCCCCCAGTTTCCTCCTCTGCCAGCCTGGTCACCCCTAACTGCCCTCCCCTGCAGGGTTGATAGCCCCCATTGCCCTCCCTTGCAGGCCTGGTCACTCCCCACTGTCCTCCCCTGCTGGCTATCTTGTGGTGGCCATCTTGTGTCCACATGGGGGCAGGATCTTTGACCACATGGGGGCAGTCATCTTGTGTGTTGGAGTAATGGTCAATATGCATATTATTCTTTTATTAGATAGGATGGTAGCAATAGTAGGCCACAGTAGTAACAGTCTTACAAGCAACAGTAGAGTACACAATGCTAAAGTCATGGAATTTGGAAGCAAGCAAACCCGAATCTGAAGTCCAGTTAGTTTTACATTGATGATATGAATGGTCTTGGTGTTATAGCATTCCAGTTTATATTGTGATTACTTCTTTTTCTTTGCTTTTCTGGATCATCATTTTTAATGGCTATTTCTAGAAAGTCTTAATATGGGCTGAAATTAGAAATAAAACATCTGTTTATGTATATTTTTGCTACTTTTATTAAGAACTCCAATAATTTTATACAAGAAAATGGTAGCCATTGTGTTTCTTAAAAGTTATTATTTTTTGCTTTGTAGCTCACAGCCTGTAAAAGAAGATGTTGCAACTCCCCTACCTTCTGAAAAAACTCCAACAAGTGTTAATCAGACCCCCATTGAAACAAATGAATTTCCTCAGCTGCCGGAAGGCTTAGAAAAGAAGCCTCTGGTCCTGAAGTTCAGCACCATGTTGGATGGCATTGCCATTGGAGCTGCGCTGCTGCCTTCCCTGCGGGCTGAGTACAAGATGGGTAGGATGCGGAGCCATGGGATGACAGGTAGCATCTGCTTCCAAATTCTGTCTCAGAATGTAGTATTGGTTTTATAATTAGCAATTGTTTGATGAAAAGATATATTTGGTTTTATAGATACTATATGAAAATTTAAATAATTTTAATCAGAACACTTAAATTTCATTAATAATATTCCTCAGTCAAGTAACAGCTATCAATACACCTCCCTTGATGGCCAACATGTATTCTACTTTCATATGAACTCTTTAGACTTATTGAACTGTGAAGGCCAATTCTCCAGTTAAACTTAAGTTGAATAAATTTCTACATCTGTCAGTTTCCTATTGCCTGATCAATGTGGTTTATGTTCAAATGAGGCGCCTTTAGCTGAAATTAGAGATTATTTGACTTCTTCAAAACAGCTACTTCTATAAGATTTTGTGATCCTCATATATCCTGACCAAAAATGCTTTGCTGTTATATTTTTATCCTGAAATGTATCATAAATAAGTTTAAATTATATACACAGTTTAAAGAATAATAAAGAACTGTGAACTCATCAGTCTGTTACACATCTAAGAATTAGAAAATACAAGGCTCTTTCAAGGATTATCACTACCAGATAACAATCCCATGGCTGCTCAGGGGATAACTACTGTCATGAATTTGTGTTCCCTGACTTTTACCGTATTTTTCGGACCATAAGACACACTTTTTCCCCCCCAGAAGTGGGGGGAAAAAGTCCCTGCGTCTTATGGTCCAAATATAGCCTACACATATACTGTAAAAAAAAAGTTTTTTTACTTGCCCGTCTCTGTGTGGTCTCTGTGTGCTTGCCTGGCTCTAAAATGGTTCTAAATGCTGCTGTTTACTTTACAGGGTTGATTACATGTGTTTATGACTGTGATGTTGGGTTTTAATGCACATAAAATATTTTAGGACACTATTTGTTTCAGAATCTTTTTTTCTTCATTTTCCTTCTCTAAAAACTGGTGCGTCTTATGGTCCGGTGCGTCTTATGGTCCGAAAAATACGGCACTTTTCTACCGCACATGTATATACTCATAAATGATTTAAAGTTTATTTGCTGTTGCCTGTTTTGAACTTAATTTACATGGAAGCCTCCCACTAACATATCTTTTAACTTGGAATTTTGTTTTTGCTATACATTTTGTTTGAAGTTCATCAAACTGACATATAGTAGTAGTTCATTAAGTGATTATATCGCAATTTATTTATCCATTTTGTTATTGATGGACCTTTGGCCATTTTACAACATTGATATTACAGTTGTTCTCATATACATGTCCTGGTGTACAGTTTCTCAAAGGTGGTTATTGGGAGTGGACAGCAAGACTGGGATAAATGCCTCTTCACCTCATTGGGAAATACAAACCTTTTCCAAAGTGCTTGTGCCTGCCAGTATTTACTCTCCCACCAGCTGAGATGAGAGTGCCTTTTATTCCATATTCTGTCAATACTCCTAAATTTTTGCATCTCTAGTAAATGTGAAATAGTACTTCATTGTAGTTTTAATTTATATTTCTGCAATTACTAATGAAAGTTTTTTTATATTATTAAGAGGCCCTTATATGTTTTCTCACATGAAATTCCTGTTGATGGTTCGCATTGTTTTTTCTTGCCCATTTTAACATTGAGTCATTTGTATTTTTCTAGATTCACAGTAATTCTTTATATATTTTGATATTAAAATCTTAGCTCTTATATGTTTAATATATATTGTCACCCAGTCATAGGGTTATCATTTCACTTTGAGTTGTCTTTTGATCAATAGATATTTTATTGTCAATGAATTTACCAATATTTTCCTCTATCATGTGCATTTTTAAATTGTTTTTTTTAAATCCTCACCCAAGAGTATTTTTTCCATTGATTTTTAGAGAGGAGAAGTGAAGGAGGGAGGTAAGGAAGGAGGAAGAAAGGAAAGGAGGGAGGGAGGGAAGGAGAGTGGGAGAAACATTTAATGAGAGCAAAATATCCATCAGCTGCCTCCTGCATGTTCTGTACTGTGGATCCAGCCTGCAGCCCCCCTTCCACCATCTTCCCCCTCAGCATGTGTCCTGACCTGGAATAGAATTGGTGACCTCTTGGTACATGGGACTATCTGAACCAACTGAACCACACCAGCCGGGCTCTATCTATATTTCTTAAAGAAATTCTTTTCCTCCCAGGATCAGAAAATATTCTATATTTTTTAGCAAATGTTTTAAAGGTTTACTTTTTATATACTTCTTAATCTATATGGAAATGATTATTACTTTTCTTTAATTTGGTGTCTGGAGTAGAATGCATAACCAGTTATCTCACCATCATGTATCGACTAATCTGTTTTTCCCCCAAGTGGTATATAATCCAGTTCTGTCATTTATTAAGTGTTTATGTATGTGGTATCTATTTCAGAGTTCTCTGTTATGTTTCATTGCCCTATTTTACCAATATCACATTGATACCCTGGCTTTTCCTTGTTTAGGAGTTGTGTTGGTTATTTTTGGTTTGTGCTCCTTCATACACATTTTATAATCCATTTGTCAAGCATATATATTTATATACCTATATATGTATGGAAAATAGTCTGTTTAATGCTGTTTGAGTGGAGAGAATTGGTAATGTACAAAACACTATCAGTAGACTTGGTTGGTTGGAAAGGAGCACGTGGGTATATGTTACACAGTACATGTGACAGTGATAAAGCTTGATTTTCATAAGGTGTCTACTACTTCTTTTTAAAAATATATATATTTTATTGATTTTTTTACAGAGAGGAAGGGAGAGGGATAGAGGGCTAGAACCATCGATGAGAAACATCAACCAGCTGCCTCCTGCACACTCCCTACCAGGGATGTGCCCACAACCAATGAACATGCCTTTCAGTCCACAGACCTTCGCACTATCCACTGAGCCAAACTGGTTTCGGCTCTACTAAATTCATTTTTCTTGCACCTATTTTTTTAAAAATATATTTTATTGATATTCCACAGAGAGGAGGAAGGGAGAGAGTTAGAGAGCCAGAAATGTTGATGAGAGAGAAACATCGACCAGCTGCCCCCCGCACACCCCCCACCGGGGATGTGCCTGCAACCAATGCACATGCCCTTGACCGGAATCGAACCCGAGACCCCTCAGTCCGCAGACCAACGCTCTACCACTGAGCCAAACCGGTTTCGGCTGCAGCTATTTGTTATAACTCTTCTGTAATAAGGGTAATCTCTTTCCTTTTTGCCTTCTATGAAAGAACATTGTATTTTTTTCTAGCACCTAACACAATGTTGGGTACCTAGTAGGCTTAATAAATAATTTTTGCTAGCTTAATAATACTTACTGACTGACTCTTTATAGTAACCATACATATATTGAAAAGATAGGAAATATAAGCATATTTAAATATCTTTCCCATATCTTCCAGCAATATAGGTTTTGGGATATGTATATAATTTTCCTTAGGCACCATTTTTGAACAAAGTAAGGAATGAATGGGTGAATGAGCACCTGAACAAACAAGCAATAACGTTTCTTTTTTCTTACAGGTGCACAGACTAGGTTTACATTTGAGCTGCCAAATCACAGGTTGCGTTTTACTTCAAAAGTTTCTGCCACAGATATGTCAACTATTCCTCCTTCTGCCAGTCTTAATCTGCCTCCTGTTACTATGTCTGGGAAATACATCATGGAAGAGCATGATAGTTATTCAGATCAGGTGTGGAGTATAGATGAACTGCCTTCGAAACAAGGGTACTTTTTACAGGGAAATTACCTACGTTGTGTGGCAGAAGTAAGTTTACTTTTTAATTTTCTTACTCTTGGTAATTAGAAGCCTTCAAGTTTTAGGTGTATCAAACAAAATATGTAGAGATCCAAACTTTTAAAACAAATTATTAAACCATTTAATTCGACAGAATTCTGTACTGAATCTGGTATGTGTATGTGTGTGCATGTGCATGTTGTATATGTCCCTCTATAGTCTATAGGTTAACTGAAGCATTTTTTTTATTAGTTATCTTTGAACTCATTATTTCTAACATTGGGTTTCACATCCATTTCTAATATTTTCAGGGTTCATTTTATTATAATGACATTTATTTATGGTTCCAACAATACAACAGTGGCATTAAAAATAAATATTAATATAGAAAAATTTATAATTTTAAAATTATCAAATTACATAATTAAATTATAATTTCCATTCATTTTCAAATTATTTATTGCTATTTGCTACAGTTACTTTTTTTTTTTTTTAATTGAGGGAATGGCCTGTAATAGGCCAGCAAAGTATTGGAGAATCTGAATATTTTTAACCCTTCTTCAAAGTATTGATTTCAAATAGCATGTAGATAATTATCCACAGAGTTTGGGATTACTTATGTGAGCAAAAATAGTATTTAAAACTATGTCAGTCAGTAGTGTCAGCCTAATGCTCTAATTTTGTTTGGCAGGTTGGTTCTTTTGAACATAATCTCACAACTGATCTTCTGAACCACTTGGTATTTGTCCAGAAAGTATTCATGAAGGAAGTTAATGAAGTAATACAAAAAGTGTCTGGTGAGCTGATATGGCACCTTATAGTATAGAGCATGTAGCAGCAGGTTTTGTTCTCATGGGCTGCATGGCCTGTGGGACTGTGATAGGAGCATTGAGCATGTCCTTTGTTTATAATTGTTGAATGACTCCCTAGAAATAAGGTATGTCTTTTCTGGTTTTCCAGCCTACAGGTTCTCTTGCTTATTACTTTCTTGTGAGTAATACATACATTCATGATTTATAAAATTCACAAAGCTCCTCTGTGCTTACTTTAAGAGAGAGAGAGGAACTTTTTGTATGTCTATTGACCAAACCAGTCTTACTTATTTAGGAACAAAATTTAGATCAGTATTAAGATTGCCACCTTATTCTGCACCCAATGGTGACTATATGGTGGCTACATGGTAAATTGTTTATAACAACCCATACATTTTTGCCATTTCTCAAGAGTAGACTACAATTGAGCTTTTTAATCACAGCTTTACATTTTAATAAGAAATACATATTTGATTGAATTTTAATTCACAAGATGAAGTATTAAGAGGAATTAGGGTAGAAAACAAGTTGACTCTGTATAATAGTTCTTGAGGCTGAATTTTTCAGTATGAATATAATCATGTCAAAATAATAGCTAGACCACATCTATAAATTTAATTCATAATGGGGTAAGGAACTGTGGAGTTACTATAACTAATATAATAGTGTTTATCCTTTCAAAGTGCAAGAAATGTACCTAATGATCTCATTTATGGATAATAAAGAACATTATAACTTGATGAACAAAAAGATAGAGATTCAGAGGCAAAGAATCATCGAACAGACCGTCAAATTACAGCGGGAGGGTTGGGGAGGGAGGGAAAGAAATTAACCAAAGGACATGTATGCATGCATATAAGCATACCCACTGGAAGCAAGACACTGGTGGAGGCGGAGGTGAGGGCATGTGCCAGGGCGTAGGGGAAGCCAGAGGAAGGTCAATGGGGGGAAAAATGGAGACATATGTACTACTATTTGTAATACTTTAAACAATATATAACATATTAATTTCAGGAATATAACATAATTTGATATTTATATACTCTGTGAAATGATTACTATAATTAATCTAGTTACCCTCTATCTTCATACAAAATTACTGTTTTCATGTGGTGAGGACTTTTAAGGTTTATTCTCTTGGAAACTTTCAAATAAGCAGTACAATATTATTGACTAAAGTTACCATATTGTACATTACATCCCCAGGACTTACTTATTTTATATCTGGAAGTGTATACCATTTACTCTCCTCACCCATTTTGCTCATCCCCCAACTGTCTTCCTCTCTAGCTACAAACCAATCTTTTTTCTGTATTTGTGAGTTGTTGTGGTTGTTGTTGTTTTTTTAGATTCCACTTCTAAGTGATCTATTTGACTTATCTCACTTAGCATAATATCCTCAACATCCTTCCATGTTGTTGTAAGTGCAAGAGTTCTTTAAAAAAAACAAAAAACAAAATACAAACCAAGGTCTTTTTATGCTTTTTTGAAAGCCCATAAAAGATTAAATTTTTATCTTAAGCAAACAAAAACTGCTCTTTTATCTGTTTGCTTCTTGGCTTGTTTGTGCATTTATGGTCCTTAATAGGAAAAAAACTTCTATCCCATTTGTATGCTCTCTGGGCTGATTATGAACTAAAGATACAAACAAAAAGGTGGATCATTTTAAATAGGATATTGGAAAAATAAGAATGCAGAGAAGTTCATAAAGGGAAGAGAAGTAGATATAGAAGTTATATATTAAAATATTAGAACATTATTCCATGAGTGGACCACATTGCATGGGCAACAAATGGTCTATTAATAGGAACTCAACCTCCAAGGTCTCCTGTCCTCATTTAAAAAACTTTACACAATAATCTTTGCTGTCACACTCTTTATTGTTAATGTGTATCACCTTATTTTTCATTTCTTAACCTTTATTTTTTCTTTTGCACATCAAAATATAAACAACAAAGTTCACATTTTTTATTGAAGAAATTAGTTCAGTTTACTTCTTTTGTAAACATGTATATATGCCATAAAATGTATTTGCCTCAAATACATTTTATGGCATGTATAATCACTTTTGGTTTTATTCAGATAATGTTTTAATTTAGTCCTTATAAATGTCCTCAAGAAGTGTCTGTGGATTATCACTGGCTTATATACAGTAACCTGCTAAAAACATTGGTTTAATGTTCAGTCAAAAGAAAATAACTTTTATGTATTATTGTTTTTTTAATGCACAAAATAGAAAAAAAATTTTTTAAAGAAATTATACCAGTCTCTCAATTATTTAACCTCTTTTAGGTGGGGAGCAGCCGATTCCTCTCTGGAATGAACACGATGGGACAGCAGATGGAGAGAAGCCTAAGATTTTACTGTATTCCCTCAACTTGCAGTTTAAGGTGACATAGCAATAAGAATGTTACTCTTAGAAGGATTTTTCAAATTAATTAATGCCTGCTTTTTATAGAAAATTCATATGAGACATAAATATGCCAGATGGAGAATAAAAATGAAGTATATCCACTAAAGAAAATGCTTTACAATTGTTTGACTATTATCTAGGACCTATTCCTATTTGCATTTTTTCAGTTTGCACATATTTCTGCATTTTAAAGAGCCTTGGTTATCTTTCCATGCAGAACATTTAGATTAACCTGCAAGAAATATTTTGCGCACTTGTCCAATTAACAGTTAATACCTTAATAGAAACCTTAATATTTCTAATATATGACATTAATGTTAATAAAAATAAAATTCTTCTTACCAAATACTTAATTATAATGTATTTATAATTGATCCATGAATAGTCTAGATTTTTAATACAAAATACTGAAATGAAATTTAATAGCCAGAGAGAGTCCCTACTAATGAGAAATTAAAGAATTTTGGCTGTTTTATCAGTTTACTAGACATCCTATATGTGTTTTAAAACATTCCATTTTATTTATTGTATTGAATGTTTTCATTGGAGTATGTGGACATTGTTGACTTAAGAGTACTTTTTCCTTCTAACATTTAATCTGCTAGGGTATTCAAGTCACAGCTACAACTCCATCAATGAGAGCTGTGAGATTTGAAACTGGATTGATTGAACTAGAACTTTCAAACCGACTTCAAACCAAAGCCTTACCAGGAAGTAGCAGCTATCTGAAACTATTTGGTAAATGCCAAGTAGATTTGAATCTGGCATTAGGACAAATTGTCAAACATCAGGTGAGTGCAGAATGTGCTGACATTAGAACTGTAGCCATTACATTTTGCACATCAATTTTGACTACTTGAAATATCACTATATTTATGAAAATATTTTAAGTTGATAAAATTTATGATTGTAAATTCTAAAGAAAATTTATGAAGGTCTTTACAATTTTACCTTGGTATTTCATTGAGTATTTTGGTGGTATATTGTTATAGTTTAGTGCAAATGCAATCACTTGAAACTTAATCCAGTATCTTCACAAATATGTGCTTATAATTTCTCTTTATTTTGTTAAACATTGTTTTTATTTCAATGCTTTGCACTAACATTGGTGAGCTCTTAAAATATTACTAGGTTTTTCCCTAACCAGTTTGGCTCAGTGAATAGAGCCGAAGTCTGCAGACTGAAGGGTCAAGGGGACGTACCTTGGTTTTGGGCACATCCCCAGTATGGGGTGTGCAGGAGGCAGCTGATAAATGTTTCTCTCTCATCAGTGTTTGTAACTCTCTGTCCCTCTCCCTTCCTCTGTGTAAAAAATCAATGAAATATTTTTTTTTAAATGTTATTAAGTTTTTCAGTTGTGCTGTAATATTGGCAAGTTTTGCATACCATAATGTTAAACATATACGTTGTAAAACATATATATGGATACACAGCAGTAAATCAGACTGTATTTTATAAAAATTAATATTCACAACTCATAGAGTTTTTGGTGTCTTGTTTTTATTTTGCTAAAAATTATGTAGATTTTGACCTTTTCCCTTCTGTGATTTGAAGAACTGATTAAATGAATATCAGTCACACTTTCAAAATTGAGTTGCCTATATTAAAGAACATGTGGAAGGAATAAATGAACAAAGATTTCTTGTCATTTTTAGGAGAACAGTTAATTTGTTCACATAAAAACATTTTGAGAGGAGCAAGGATCTCATTATTGTGAAACATTTAAGACATTGTTGTTCAGAATATGGACCTCATCCTCGATTTTGAACGAACTTGATGTTTGACTTTCGATTTAGTTCTTAAATACCCATTCATATTTTATATTGGTTTCAGGTGTTTGTGGTATAGCATAAGATATATATTATTGGTGCATGAAGTTGAGAAAAATATACTATAGTTGTTTTGGTGCATAAAACAATTAATGATGTTAAACTTTTAGTTTCTTTTATTAAAACACTTTCTATTATTTGATTTTATTGAACTTTTAATTTAGGTTTATGAGGAAGCTGGTTCTGATTTTCATCAAGTTGCCTATTTTAAAACCAGAATTGGATTAAGAAATGCCCTCCGAGAAGAAATCAGTGGCTCTTCAGATAGGGAAGCTGTGCTTATTACCTTGAATAGACCAATCGTGTATGCGCAGCCGGTGGCCTTTGACAGAGGTGAGAGTCAGGCAAGACTTACTTGTTGGATTTAGAATTGTTGGGAATGACATCAGATAAAAATCAGATTAAAGTTCACGAATGTAAAATCTAAAATGGGAGCGTATCAACAGTTTCTTGCTTATTCCCTTCAGTTTTTAAAGTCATTTTACTTGTTAAAGTTATTTGCTTTCTGAATGGATTGTAATGCTGAGTTTTTTAGTTCAGGTAACTAATGTACCCATTTGGTTTGGTAATGTCTTTATTTGCTTATACTCTAAACATTGATTGTGTGGCGTTTAGAAGTGGAATCTGAATATGGAAAACAGTATCCTGCCCTCCAGGAACTCACAGCCCTGTGGGAGGAGCCAAGTGGACTCATAGCAGAGTTAGAGATTTATGTTCTAGGGGTCAGGGAGTCTCTGCCTTCACTGTGCTGCTTAGAGAAGACGCCAATTCTTCAGACTCAAATTGGAGTTAAGAGATCACCAGGGAGACAAGGAAACGAAAGCTTGTCTTATTTGCCTTTGTCTCCAGTGGTCTAGATCAGTCCATGGCATATATATAGCAGGAACTAAGTAAATATTTTCCAAATGAGAGAGAACCTGAATGAAGGAATATGAGTACAGAGGTCTAAGAAAATACAGCACCAGCTTTCCTGAAAGAAAATAATGGAAATAAGGATGAGCAGATAGAGTGAACCTAAATAATGCATATTGGGTAAATACGTTGGAACTATGTTTTAAAAGTAACTAAGAACCATTTAGCAAGCTATTTAAGATTTAAATTGGTGGTAGGTGTTGGCTGTTGATAAGATTAGTTTGTTGGAAAACTCCTTTTGGTAATGTCATGGATAACATTTTATTTTTCTAGATCCAGTGCCTGTTTATTTCATTTCTCATCTTACCAGCTTTCAACAACTCCTTAAAGTACTTTCTATTCGTTGTGTTCCTGACTGACATTTGCTTTTCCTTCTCTCTGGCCCTATCTTCTTCATCTCTTTAGGCTCCCTCTACGCACTGCATTCAATAAAGGTTTTCCTTAGAATTCATTCTTGCTACACACTCAAATGTCTTTGACCTCTTCTCTAAAGCACATCTTTTCAATGTATACTCCTAGTATTCTGCATCTCTCCTCCAGGAATTTTTTAACATTAGTAGCAGTAAGTTCTGCAGGGTCAGGGCCTGTGACTACTTTCATTTGTTCTTCCATCCCAGTGTCTGGCTCATAACAGGCATTTCACAAACATTTTGTTGAATGAATGAATGGACCTGGATTGTCTTCTTCCTTCTGCCATTTTTCAATTGTCTGCTTTTTGCTTCTTGGTTAAATGAAATCAAGTTTTCAAGTTGACCATATCATCTTAGATCCTTTTCAATCCTAATGCTACTATTTTCTGGGAGTAATTTTTACTAATTGGTGGAATTTTGCAGCTATTGAGGTTTACTTGCCATATAGCTTTACAGTTTTTTTTAAAGAAATTTTATTTCTTCCCTGCCTAAATCACCAAAAGCTGTGTTGTTTTGGCTGAACTATAAAGCTGCCTATGATAACTGGAATGAACAACGAATGGCTTTACATAAGGACATTCACATGGCTACAAAGGAAGTAGTAGATATGCTCCCCGGAATCCAACAAACCTCTGCCCAGGCCTTCGGGACACTCTTCCTGCAGCTCACTGTGAATGATCTGGGGATTTGCCTGCCTATCACAAGTGCTGTACAGGTACGGAATTCAAGTTTTCATCTAACACTAAGAACCAGGCAACTCTACTCACCATTTCTAGGTGTACAGAGTATCACAATGGATTTCTTAGGAGAGCAGTTTATAACTTGAGTTTAGTAAACAGCAAGTAATATTGAAGTTCTTCAACCATTATTCATTCATCTACAGTGTACTAAAGGCGAATCTCATGAGATTTGAGTACTCTGATGTGCCTCAGCATAGTGATGAGATTGATACTCATCTAATAACTTTTAATTTTGACCTTGACTTATAAGCAACAAGAATTTTTGGGACTAATTCTCAGGAACACACATTTGTATGCACATGTGCATGAGAGAGAAAAGGTTATGAAACCCTGTCAGACGAAGAGGTTGCAATTAAACAAATACAGAAGCCTTTATTTTACTGTTATATTGTAGTTTATCTTAAATAATCTGTAAGCAGTTGTTGAATGAATTTATCTTTTAGTAAACTCTATAAATTGCCTTAGTTGGTTTGGCTCAGTGGATAGAGCATCGGTCTGTGGACTGAAGGGTCCCAGGTACAATTCTGGTCAAGGGCACCTGCCGGGTTGTGGGCTCAATCTCCAGTAAGAGTCATGCAGGAGGCAGCTAATCAACAATTCTCTCTCATCGATGTTTCTATCGCTCTCTACCTCCCTTCCTCTCTGAAATCAATAAAAATATATTAAAAACGAAACAGAAACTCTTGGTTGAGAATTGACACTGTGGGCTATGTTTGTGTCTCAGAAGTTGATTGGTAACTTTTAATCATGTGATGTATGGACTCAGGAGGGCTCCACACCAAGGGCAGTGGTCAGAATGCCAAGAACAAACTTTTCCCACACGAAAATAGAAGCTTGATATGGAAAAGCATATAATTAATCTTTTACAAATTTAGTTTAAAACAAATAGCACATGGAAATGAATTTCACTTTAGTAATCTAATTTCTAAAGTAGGCATCTTTCTAAGCTACTTTCCAGTGAAGCTTTCTGGATTTCCCCCTTTATAGATTTTTGTTTCCAGGAATCTTATGAGCATTTTCAAATTTAAAAGTTATCACCTTTTGTTTTGTTTCCTCTTTAATATATTTTGCAGTCCAATCACAGCGGAGACCTGGACACTGGCTCTGCCTTGGTGCTGACTATTGAAAGCACTCTCATTACTGCTTGCTCTTCCGAGTCTCTGGTTAGTAAAGGGCATTTCAAAAACTTCTGCATCCGTTTTGCTGACGGCTTTGAAACATCGTGGGATGACTGGAAGCCAGAAATCCGTGGGGATCTAGTAATGAATGCCTGTGAGTGTCTTTTATTTTCTGTACTAGAGGCCCAGTGCACAAATTCGTTCATGGGTAGGGTTCGACCGGCTGGCCTGGCCCCAATTGGCAGATCAGGGCTGGGCCTGTCTGGAGGAGGAGACAGTGGGAGGTTGGCCGGCAGGCCCACCCCGACCAGGGCCCTGATCAGGGCTGGACCAGCTGGAGAGAGGCGCTGCGGGCAATTGGCCAGGAGGCCCCTCTCCTAATTGGGGTGGGGGGACCAACTGGGGGAAAGGCCAGCCCTGGGGAGGGGCTCTGTATGGTGGGCTGGCTAGTCCAGCCACTGATTGGCATAAGGGGGGCTGATTGGTGACGGAGCTGTCTGTGTGGAGGGGCTGTTGCTGATAGGGTGATGGGGGACCATCGGGGATGGTGATGGCCTGGGGGAAGGGTTGCAGGAGATTGACTGGCCAGCCCCACCTCCTATTGAGATAGGGGTGTGTGTTCAGAAGCTGGTGATTCTGTTCATATATAGGTGATACTCTTTGGGTGAAAAATTGCAATGCAATATTTTATCAAAAATGTAATTTCGTTGCTCATTTTGGTGTGCTCTTGTGCAGGTGTGGTTCCTGATGGCACCTATGAGGTGTGTTCCCGAACTACAGGACAGGCAGCTGCTGGTAGGTTCACATTTGGAATTACTTTTACTACATGTGTCAGGGAGAATCCTGCCTTTATCTATATGTACTTTCAGCCTTTATGTTAATAGTGAGAGTATCTTTTAACTAAACTTACTCTGGTCAGGGGGACACTTTGGAGAAAGAGGGAGCAGAAAACCCTGGGAAACTAGATAGGAGGTAATTACAGAAGGAATTAGCTGTCTTAACTATGATGATAGCCTGTGTAAATTTTTATTATTTTGCTTGGTACAAATTAGAGTAAGCTAAAGGGAGATATCTGTTGAAGGGCTCTTAACTGTTGAGAGGGAGGGAGCTGTTGAGGTCAGTACATTTCTTTCCCTCCTTACTATTCCTCTTGTTCTCCTCAAACCTAACCTCAGTGCTCATCCTGAGTAATTGTCCTAGAGAGTAGCAAGGCGATGGCCCCACTGACAGAGGTCTGACAGGACAGGGCATTTCCAGAGTAAAGTTAGAAAGAAAGGTGATGACTGAGGATAACATCCATGTGGAGAGAAAGGTCACACTAAAGTAAAGTATTTATTAGGGCTGTTGTTTATAAGTGTCAACAAGCCACTAAAGCTAACTTAACCCAAAGGGGGACCAATAGCAAGATATTGCAGACCACAGTTAAACGTGGGACTGGCTGTCTGGGTGAAGAGAAGGAGCCAGATCAATTGAGGGACGCTGGGAACAAGATCCTTGTCAGCAGGACTCCTGCTCTCATCTTCATCATGCCTTCTCCACATCTTTTCCACGTGTGCTTTGTTTTCTCACTGAGGACCCTTCTGACGTGGTGGGAAGCAAGGCTGCTGGCAGCTCAGAAGCCAGGGCCCTAATCAACAGGGAAGGACCGATCTCACTAATCTGGGGGAGGGTTCTTATTTTTCCAACACTGCCCCTCACCCAGTCTGATCATCTAATTAATACTGGCTAGTGAGGGAGGGCCATGCCAGTTCTTACTGTAGTGTGTGAATCCACAGTCCCCAGGAGCCGTTGCTGCACCAAGGAGACCTGTGCACACTGGACGGTTGGGTACTCGGTGCCATGGGTCCGTGTTCCATAGGCCATCATCCACTTTATTCCTGAAATATTTAAGTAGCTACACTCAAGACTGCCCAGAAATATCACTTCCGTATTCCCACAGAGAGCAGTAGTGCCGGGACCTGGACACTGAATGTGCTGTGGAAAATGTGTGGCATTGATGTGCATATGGACCCGAACATTGGCAAAAGGCTGAACGCTCTGGGCAACACTCTGACCACACTGACTGGGGAGGAGGTCATAGACGACATGGCTGATCTGAACTCCATGAACATCGGTGACCTGTCAGACGAGGATGAAGTGGACACTATGTCTCCCACTGTCCACACTGTATGTACACTCACTGCGGGATGTTTCCCAACTGGCTCTTAGCATGAGATGGGCTATTACTAACTCAGTGTTACTTATTATATTGTGATTTCTAATTGTGCAAGAAGGAAGGGACTGGTGGTTTCTGTGTCTACATTTCATAACATTGTTTTTAATGACATAATAATGTCTTTTAATTGATTCCTTGTTCCATAATAATGTCTATCAACTAACTTGTGCCTTAACCGACAGGTGACATACTAACATTGAAAGTGCAATGGATCTGTAGGGACAGAATGTAAATCAGTGGTTTCTTCAAGCTGGGAGCCTCAGGGGGCTCCTGAGGGGACTGGGAGAGACTGCTAATGGTTACAAGGTTCATATGGGGAATAGTGAAAATAATCTGATAGATTGTGGTGATGAGCATAACTTTGCAAATATACTAACTACCACTGAATTGTACAGTTGAAATGGGTGTATTTTATGCATTGTAGCTAAATAAAGATGTTCAAAAAAATGAAGCTCAGAAGCAAAGTATATACATGCACACAAAATATATACAATTAGAAATATGTATTTCCATCTCTCCTATACATTTTATAGTATCAAATTATTTGATAGTTAACAAGAAAGTCTCTGCTTTCATTCTGGTATTGATTAAAATATTTTTAAACTATCTTTTAACCATTGTATCATGAAATACTTTTGTTCTTAGAAAGACATTTTTTAAAAATTGATGTTACTGTTTATTGTTTAGAGTTCAGATGGAAGTTCAGTAAGTGGAGATGGCCACAAGCTCACCTTTGGGCAGCGACTTGTAAACCACCTGCTAGGCCTGACGCCCCCACACCAGCGCTATTCTGTTCCTGCAGAGTATTTGTGTGAACCAGAGCTGGGGGGCTCCCCACAGTCAGGCCAGGCCCATGTGAAAGTGTACAGAGCTCACTCATGGGGAAATGTAGGTGGTAACTAAATAGATTTCTGTGAAAACAAAGGGATATCAATCACTGGAGAATTCTAATCATCATACTTAATGTAGATGCCTTTGATTTTTGCATGCTTCTTTGATTTGTGTCATAGTGTAGATTTGCTGTGTGACCACAGGGTGGTACTAACATTTGTGCTTTGATTTTTTCAGGAAGCTGTAGAATATCGAAGACAAGGAGCATCTGGTAGCCAGCCAGGAGATCTGAGAGGCAGAAAAATGGTGAAGCGAATAGTGGATATCAGAGAGCTGAATGAACAAGCCAAAGTCATAGACGATCTTAAGTATGTATCATGCTTTTTCACTTAATACAGGCCTCCCTAATGATGGAATCATCAAATTTTAAATGTGGGGAGAAATTGTGTGGACCAGTACAAATCTTAGTTTATAAATGAGATGAGCAAGGCCAGAGCAGTGTGGCAGTTAGCCTGAGATCCTGCATTCATTAGTGATCAAGTTAGGCTTGAAGTCCTTGTCTGGTACTCATCATGGGTCCTCATTTCTGAGCAGTTTATGACTGACTTCATATCACACATACCTATCTCTACATGTACATGTACACTTGAACGTATCTTCACATGACTATATAAATATATGCATTAGCATTTCAGAAATACACATTTTTGAAAGGGGAAACAAATAAAGCATTTGACATGTTATCTCAGTTTAATCTCCACTGCATTTCTTGAGGTTAGATGGTATTATCTAAACTTTCTAGTTGAGAAAGCAGGCTAGGGGGAGATAAGAATTAGAATTTGAATTTATGTGGTCTGAACTCAAAAGTGCATGCTCATTTTGCCTGCCTACACTAGTGTTTCTCTAGGCCTGAAGTGGGTATGGGGTAAGTCAAGAGTAGGAAGTTCATGTAGTAATTTATTTTCTGTAGCTGTGGCCTGCTGGATGGTACTAATACTTCCTCTGTAAGACTTTTCTTCTTGGAAACTTTGAAATATTTTGTTTTCCCAGAGGTGATATTCATGCCTCATTTTTTCTAATCTTTGTACACCCGTAGCTGGGTGGTTGTTTTTTGCATTGAAGGACTTTACAAAAATATATGCATTTTTGTACAGTGAAAGGTATTACCTATGCCATTTAGTTATTATACCGTGATTCACATTTTCCTGTTTGACTCACATTATAGCTTGAGTTTTGTTCTCGGGGGTCGGGGGGAGGGGAAGAGAGGGGAAAAATGACTTGAAACAAATACAAACTTCCTCCCTAAAATCTTACTTGAGGCTTAAATTATAGGTAGAATTTTACATACAGGCATTCTTCTGCAGAGTAGATCTACAACTTTTGTAAGATGGTCAAAGAAACTCTTGATACAGAAATGAGTAAGATCATTGCCTAACACATTGGATGAACTTTGTTATAGTTTGCCTGGTATGAGTGTTAACTTCATGGGGGATTTTCGCGTGTTCATACATAATCTTTGATATGCTGAAAAGTGAAAGAATGAAAAAGGAGCACGTGAAAATCATCCTACTTTGTAACTTCTTTGCATTCATTGCAATATTTATTTTGCATCCAGAAAATTAGGTGCAAGTGAAGGAACCATAAACCAAGAAATTCAACGTTACCAACAATTAGAATCTGTTGCTGTGAATGACATTCGAAGAGATGTTCGTAAAAAGTTACGGAGGTCCAGTATGCGAGTGAGTCAGAATTTACCAAGAATTTTATTAAAGTAGACATTTTCTTTTTAATTTAGGAAACTTTCTGATGAGATTTTTGTTGTTCTCTTTCTTCCTCCATTGCTGGTTTGTACACCCCCAACTACTCAGTAGGAGGCACTGTTTATAGCACTTTATGTTTATCAACCCATTAAATCCTTACAACCACCCGATGAGGAGCTTGTAGCATTTTCTCCATTTTAAAGATGTGGAAACTGAGATAGAGAGAGGTGAAGTAATTGACCAAGGTTATACACCAGCAATCCCAGTGGAGCAAGAATCAAACCCAGCAGTGGGACTCTACAGTCTATCTTTAGTCACCATATTCTGTCTGTCTTTCATGAAGTAAACTTTCTCTTTAATCTCCACTTCAAATGTGAAGTCTTTGAGATGCCCACATCTCATTCCCTACAGCTGACTTTATCATTTGCTTGTATAGTTGCCCTTATTAGGGTTTGAGTTGCTTAAAGAACAAGTTATTTATCTTTGAATTCACTACTTAAATTTTCTGAGATTTAGTTCAATTATTGAATAATTGAAACAAATATATAGGTATACTGTACACATATAATAGGAAATAATTCTAAAATTTATTCAAAAGGTTGCTTTGGGTCAAGTTGGCCTGATTAATGGGAAAAGTTACTTCTTAAAAAAAGGTAAGTGGGTTCTTAACCATTTTTTTTTTTTTTTTAATGAATAGCAGAACCCTCCTTTTTTTTTTCTTCCTTTTTTTTTCTTTTCTTTTTTTTATCAGAATAAGGTTTTGGATGGCACCCCACTACATACAAAGATAAATCAGAGCTGCTAGGGGAAAGGCACAAAGATCTATTGTTTATTGGCTTGAACTTTCTTCCCTTGATCAACCCCAGGGTCCCAGGCAACCTAGTTTGAATACTGTTCTAAATTATTTAAATTAAAGATAAAATCCAATTTGAGTTATATTCATCACTGGTTTCTATGACTAATAAATGGGTTGTGATAATCTATAATGCATAATTCTGTATTCAAAATTTTTGCTGCTATGTACCTAATAATCATACAATATAATTAAAATAATGCTTGCGTAGTATTTATAAGGTAGCTTATACTTGTTAATTGAAAATAAATCTAGGTAAAGAGATTAGGGAAATGAATGAAACGTGTATGAACATTTGTCTCCTTTGGCATTTCCCCTTCACTTCCCTGTGAGTCTTCTTGCTTTGCACATTGCTGTGTAGGAATCCTTTTCATATCTAGCCCCTGTCATTCATTGGGAGAAGAGGGATTTGGAGACCAGGAGATTGTTCAAATCACCACTTCGTTTCCTTTGCCATAGTGCAGAATCGTGTCTCAAGAGCCCTTGGGTGGTACTTGAGATGAATGGTGTTCTTTTCCTCTTTCCTTGTAATCCTCATTTCCTTTGTTTTTTTTTTTTTTTCCTTTTTAATTGTTTCCTTCCTTCTCACTCTGTTTCTGTATCCCTCATTCCCTTTCCCAATCATTTTCTTTTTTCTCTCAGGCCAGTTGGGGCTAATATTTACTAGCTCTCCTAGTAGAATTGAGGACAAAAATAGCTGCCTCATGCTCTGCTTTGACTCATTTACATTGTTAAGTGACATTTAAAGTCACTTGTCATTGACCTGGGGATACAGCTAACTGGTATATACAATAGTAGTTTATAGTCACCCTTTTTTCTCTCCCATTTCATTAGGCTGCTTCCCTGAAGGATAAGTGGGGGCTGGGTTACAAACCGAGTTACAGCCGATCGAAGAGCATTTCGGCTTCTGGAAGACCACCTCTGAAGCGAATGGAAAGGACAAGGTAATGTCTATTCCAACCAACAAACCAAGCAATAACTTCTGACTCCTTTGCCAAGGTCCATTACTTATCTACTGTGTTCTAATTGTGGGAATTACAAAATTATGATAGCAAAACTGGACATAATTAGTCAAATACCAGTAATACCGGATACTGTCAAGCTAAGAAGTTTATTTAAGGAATTTCCCAATCACATTTGCGCCATAACCTCAGTCTGCTTTCCAGGAATGAAGTACATTGATTTTTAGACAAGTATACGTGTAAACTTACAGACTACCCAAAGAAGTGAAAGTGTGCCTATTCGTTGCTGCTGCTCTAAGTTTGTCATTTTTAGAAAATGTTTTGAGTTTATACACATTTAGCATAGAAAGAATTGAAATTTTTACATATTGAAGAAAAATACTGTTTTACTAGTAAATGAGTACTATAAAGTAAAAATTTTAAATTCTTTTCTATATGGTTTACTTTTAGAAAATCTGTATCAACAAAACATAGACTTTTTTTTTTTTTTATGGGATACTAAAGATTAAGAAATGCAATACCAAAAGTTGAATCCTTGGGTAAGGTAAATATTTAGAAATATTTTATTAATCAGACTTTTATAAAATCCAGGTTTTTGTTGTTGTTGTTTTTTTAAACAGAATGTTAATGTCTTATAACTTTTTTATTTCACTCACAGTTCTCGAGTAGGAGAGACTGAGGAGCTTCCGGAAATCCGTGTGGATGCAGCATCTCCTGGGCCCAGAGTAACATTCAATATCCAAGACACAGTGAGTCATTGCTGGTTAGATACACAGTGCTGATAGTTACAAAACTATAGTAGCCATCCAGTTTTAAAATTCTGATTCCTACCTGTGACTGTTGAAGCGACTGTACATTACCAAACAGCTGGGTACTGCCCAGTATAGTGTTTTGCATGTAGAATAAAGATCCAAATTCCTTGCTCTTAGGTCGAAATGTTGAATAGTTTTTTTTCAATGGCAAATCCATACTAAACTAGGTCTTAAACACAAATGTAAGTGGAATGTTTACACTTTATGTATTTTATTATTTAAGTGTATATATAGAGAGAAAGCAGAAACCAGAAATTGAAAAAGTCAGCTTCAAAGTAATATTCTAATTTTATAGCATATTAAAAATGTTTGTTTTGTTTTTTTGTATATTTATTTTTAAATCATTGTTTTATATTTCATGTGAGTTTTTATACATTTCTTATTATTTTAAGTTGAAAAAAACAGTATGGGGAAGCACACCGCAGTCCAGCCCTCCCGGGGAAGGGTATTTTCAGGTACTTCGTAAGAACAACATAAATTCTGCTTTAAATGAATTAACCACCTGAAAATCTGCTTTCAAAATTCCTACCTCTCATTTCATACTAAACTCAGATCTCAGAAATATTTTACATAAAGGTTTAAGATTGTTTAAGTTAATAAGTTCTTGCATAAGTATATTTTAGTTTTATACTTTATAGTTTAACATTAATTATTTAATTTTCAAAATTAAAAGGCTAATTCAACTCAACCAAATTGTAAACCAAAAAATGCAATTTTATTACAGTTATTTGCAAATCCCTAAGTGAGTCTCCTTTTCCCACATTAACTACAAAATGAATATTTTATTTAAAAAATATACTTAACTATTTCTAACTAAAATCAAATTTATTTCAGAAAAACAAATTAATGAATGTTACTTCTTTTGAGTCATTGGTATAAAAAATGTATACAAGTAATCTAGAAAATTATTCTTATGCTCAAAAATGTATGACATAGGCATAATTCATAAGTCAAATTAACATTTTTATTTGCCAGCTATTTTACCTAAATATGTCATAAAAATAAAATTGAATTAAAAAAATGTGCCTACATACCAGTTATATGAACCTTTGTTTAGAAATTTCCGTCAAATTAACTTTAAAAAACTTGCACTTAGCCCACATATTTTGTTTCCCTTTCCTGACCTTTTATACTAGAGTCTCAATATATAACCCATAGTTCCACTCAATTTAGTTAAACTGAATTTTGTTTTAGAACCACTGGATTGTAATACAGTGAGCTTGGTAAACATGTCCTTTTTCTAAAAATGATCTTGGAAATAAATCATTTATAGTGAATTGAATGGAATCTACTAATTAAGTTGATATTTTTTTCCTGCCTAACATTTTAAAATGGATATAATTGACATACGATATATTAGCTGTAGGTATACAGTTTAATGATTTAATATATGTATAAATTGGGAAATGATTGAGTCTTAAACACATTAATATTTGAATTGATTCAAGTCCTATTTTAAAAAGTAGTGTATGCTGTTTATAACAAACTAGAGGCCTGATGCACGAAATTCATGCAAGGGGCTTGGCCCTTGTAGCCTTGGCGGCTTGCCTTGGCCCTCACAGCCCTGGCTTTGTTCAGAAGTACATCTGGAAGGTCGTTTGACTGTCTGGTCTAACTGGCATACTATACTTTTATTATTATAGATAGTATATACAATTATAAATTACAAAATAGGTAATTAGACATGGTTAAATAGAAAATAAATATAAAACAAAGGGAAATTTATCCATATACATTTTTAACTATAGTTTTAAAAATTTTTAAGTATTTTCTGATAAAATCTGAATTTATATATTTACTCAATAACATGTATATTGTAAAAAGTGAACAAAAGCTGAATTCTGCAAATGTTTAGAATTGTGAAATAGGTCATTTGAATTTCACTAGGTATCTAATATAGTAGCAGCAATAAATTGCTTCTCTTGCACATTACACTTGATAGAGGCTTATCAATTCTCAAAGGATAGTCAAGCATCTCTCCAAATTGAGAATCGAAGTAGGTCATAGGAGGTTTTGCTGTTTCTTTGACCTACTTAAATGCAATGGCCACAGAGTGCAGTCTAAAGTTAGTGACAGGGTATCTAGTCATCATAATATATAATAGCAATCTTAAGTTTAACTGATAAATGTGTTCATTTCTGAAGCTATTTGTTTTTTTATCAACCATTTGGGCTTCATTTGTACAGGACGTACTCAGCAAAATTCCCTTCAAGGGATTTAACTACATGAGGATGCATCTCTGCCATCTCTACTGCCCTCTTGCCCTCTGATTATGGCTGATCATTGCTTCCTTGTCTCCACAGCATGTTTAACTTTTGCTTCGTACTAATTAATATGATGATATACGTTTATCTGAGTGAAGTTTCACTCTGGCGTGTAATATGTCAGTGGTGTGACTTTCTGTGGTTTGATCTTCCGCTTCCTTCCTTGCTGCACCATTTCATAAGATCATAAATCTGGCCTTTCTTTCCATTCAGAGTCAGGAAATTTGACTCTTGAGACTATTTTTAAATACTTAAATATATGTCTTTTTCTTTTTAATCAAGAAGAAATTTGAAATGTGAACCTGATTCATGTTTCCTTCTTTTACAATCAGTTTCCAGAGGAGACAGAACTGGACCTTTTGTCAGTCGCCATCGATGGTCCCTCCCATTACTCATCTGCCAGCGAAGTGTCTCATTCCGTGTTCAGTTCTCCTAAAACTCCAGGTGTTACTTTCCAATCTGAAGACAGTCGACGGGATGATAGTTTGTCTTCCACGAGCGAAGATTCCGAGAAGGATGAAAAGGACGAAGAGCATGAGAGGGAAAGGTTTTATATTTACAGGAAACCCTCGTGAGTAGCCTTTTTGTTTTAAGATCCTTGGGTAGCATTTCTGAATTTAGGACTGAGCTTAAAGCATTATATATAACTGTTTACTTTCACAGAAAACATATTAATGTGCCTAATGGAGTTCAGACTAAGGGACATGGCCATGGTTTACTAATGTAATTTAGCTCTATATTGGCATTTTTTCCTTTTCCTATACTTCTGCCTTCTGATAAAATCAGAGAAGATTTGGAAAATTCTATCTCCTCCCAAATGTAGAGTGTGATGTACTCACTTGTATTCTGCCTCCTCCATACCAGTGATCATGCCTGTCCCCTAGGAACCCAGCATACAACCGGGCACATAGTAATAGCTCTCAGAACATAATTGTTTAATAAAATGTGACTCTGATGCACTTAAGAAAAACTTCAGTTAGTATGAGCAAGTTGAGTATTTTGTGTGAATTTATAAACTACCAATATAATTTATATGCAGTCTGTTGTTCACATTGCATTTGAAGAGTAATTTCTTAAAAACTCTTCCTACTTCACTGCAGTGTGATGACCAGTTGTTCTTTTTGCAGACATATGTCTCGTAAAAAAGCCACAGGCTTTGCTGCTGTTCACCAACTGTTAACAGAGCGCTGGCCCACAACTCCTGTCAATCGGAGCCTCAATGGCACAGCTACTGAGAGAAATATCGACTTTGAACTTGACATACGGGTTGAAATTGATAGTGGAAAATGTGTGCTTCACCCAACCACCCTCCTACAAGAACATGATGATATAAGCTTGAGGAGGTAAGAAACGGGTCAGGTGAGGGTACATGCAATTTAATTTGTTAGAAATACTATTTATCCCATATAATAAAAGCCCAGCAACCAAATGGCAGAACGACTGGTTGACCAGTCGCTATGACACACACTGACCACCAGGGGGCAGACGCTCAATGCAGGAGCTGCCTCCTGGTGGTCAGTGCACTCCCACAGTGGAAGCATTGCTCAGCTGACTGGGATGAGCGGCTGCAGGAGGCCCACAGCTGCTTGGCTGACCAAAATGAGTGGCACTCACACAGTGGGCTGAACACTGCATGCTACGCCTCCCACCTGTGCATGAATCCCATGTACCGAGCCTCTAGTATAGTATAAACAAACTCCCCAATCCCAAAGTGCAGATTGAAAGAGATTTAATCATACAATGTTTGAGCGGTTATTTGTATAGTATACTATTTCTTTAGTCAAGTGTATAACATTATTTGGTAACTAGATATGGATGTCTGATTTAGACTCTAGAAAGTTATTTAGTTAAAATAATAATATATTTGAAATTCTCCTTTAAACAAGTTTGAATTTCTTGGTTGGTCTCTGTCCTTGTATTGGGCATGCTTGTACTTTAGAGAGAAGTGAAGTGCTCAGGAAAGTTTGGTTATTGAGAGTTTTGATGAATTCATAAAGATGCAAGAAAGACTGGATTAGTTGCACGAAGGGCCTCTGTGTGCTGGGATGCTGTCCAGGGTATAACTGCAGCTTTACCATTAGTGTCCATCGATGAGTAAAATGGTGCTGTAAATAGGCTTGATGTTAGATTATTTTTTCTTCGAATTTTTGTTTTGCTTTTTTTTCCTAATCTGAGAATTATAAGAAGATAATAAAGATTGTGTGGGTGGGTGGGTGGGAAGGCAGATAGTACCAGAGGGTGGATGCTGACAGTCCTTGAAGCTAGGAGAAGGATGGTGGATTCATTACACCATCTGTTTACTTCTCTTATGTTTGAAATGTTCCATAATAAGAGGTCTTTAAATGGTCTGTTTGTCTAAGGAGGCTTTTATAAAATTACAAGATACAAAGTTAAGTTCTTACAAAGGTAGTAGTGATGATAAAAGGTAACTATTTATTTATTTTGGGTTGAACTACAATAACTTGCTGGTATTCCACTGGTTTTACCTCTGTAAAGGACGATTTCATTTGGTTCAACCTTCTGTGTTCATGTGCCAGTCACAAATTTAGGTGAGAATAAAGGTAATGGTGCTGTGTATTAGGGATCATAGAGCAGAAACATCACTGTGCAAGGCATTAGCTGCTGTAGCTGGAGACACTGAACAGCTTTACTTTCTCAGCTTCATTAATGAGGGATGATATTCCATTTACTGTATAAATAACTGTTTTTAAACAAAAGGAAAGGAGAGAAATGTCATTTTTTTAAAAAAAAAGATAAATATTTTTTGTTTATAGAAGTTATGATAGAAGTTCCAGGAGTTTAGACCAAGATTCTCCTTCAAAAAAGAAGTTTCAAACTAATTATGCTTCTACCACCCATTTAATGACTGGCAAGAAAGTCCCATCATCGCTGCAGACAAAGACGAGTGACTTGGAAACCACAGTCTTTTACATTCCTGGAGTCGATGTAAAGGTACAAACCTCATGTCTAGGATGTGGGAGGAGGTATTAGTACCTGTGGTTATTTTATATCAGACATGCACTGCTTTCATCAGTTATATGAAGCTGAGCTTTTCCAAGGTTTTTCTCTAGCCTATGAATATCTGAAGTGGAGGCTGTCACTTCCTTTAGACAGATTTCCTCACAAAAGTTGGGCAGAAAGAAGTTAATTTTATTTTCCATACATTGATATTCATAACATGTTTGCTAAGCCTTGCCTAGTGCAACTTTATTAAACATTATTTTTTAGATTCTAGAATCACAGAACCCTAGAATGTTAAGCTAGAAATAACTTAAAATATTATCTGGGGTGGACTTTTTAGTTTTGAAAATGTAAGAAAGCTAAAAACATGTCAGGGTCACAGAGCTAACTTATAAACACGGGACCTGGGTCTTCTGACTCCTGGGCCCAAGTTCATTCTACATATTTTCCTGCATTTCTTGGTTTTTCTCATCTGCCAAATTTTAACTTTTTTTTTTCTTCAATACAGTTGCATTACAACTCCAAGACGCTAAAGACTGAATCACCTAATGCCTCCAGAGGGTCTTCCCTGCCAAGAACACTCTCTAAAGAGTCCAAGCTGTATGGTATGAAAGATAGTGCCGCCTCTCCTCCTCCTTTACCTTGCACTATCCAGAGCAAGACTAACACCTTACTTCCTCCCCAGCCCCCACCTATTCCCTCAGGTATTGAAGGAAAATTCACTCGACTTTTACTTTTTTTCATAGCTTAATGTTTAGTTATCACCTACTTGCTCTATTGAGACTTTCAAATTCACATGTTTAAGAAAAGAGGAAATAGACTTAATAATGATTGTACAAAATTCATAGATGGAATTGTAAGCCAACTACTTTGGGCTGTTTTTCAAATGGTTATTACCTTAAAATATCCATTGTTAAAATAAACTTAATATACTAAATACTTGATTTTTTTAGATCTGTGCATATTTAGAAAAAGTTGTATGTAGGTCCAGTTTGGGAGCTGATGATCTGGATGGAAACATCAGACTTACACAAGATTAAGTATACTGGGCTTGACCACATTTTTATCTATTATTGCATAACACATTACTCAAACTTGGTGGCTTCTAGTCTCAAACATGGTTTCTGTGGATCACAGATTCAGTTTGGCCTGGTGGATCTTTACAATGATCTTTGAATGCTTGGCTGGGTCTTGGGGCATCTGCTTCCATAATGTCCCACTGCACATGGTAGGCACACTGCGCCTTAGTCCTCCACCATGGGTCTCCCTGCTAGGCTCCTGGTGTGTTCTCCTGGCAGGGCAGCTGGTGTCCTTTGAAAGCAGCAATCCCAAAGAGAACATGGCTGAAGCACCTCCATCTTTTATGACTTAGCCTCAGAAGTCATGTATCCTTCCTTCCACAATGTCTATTGATCCTGCAGCTCACCTCTGCTCAGTGAGGGAGGGAACCACACAGGGGCATGAGTACCAGGGGGCCAGGACTATTGGAAGCTATTCTGGAATCTGGGTATCACACCACGTGAATACCACCTTTCCTGAATAGAATTTCCAAAATGGGGAATGTCAGGCTGGATAGTAATTACTTGAAACAGTTTCATTTGGGAGATGGAACTTGATAATATAAATCTTCTACAGTAGCTAGTAATCATGATAATAATGCAGTCATTTTCTACCATTTTCAGTTGACAAGGCACACCTATGTCCACTATGTGCAGGAGAGAGATGATTATTCCCATTTGATAAATAAGGAAAGTTAAAGCTTATAGAAGTTGAATTTCTTTCCTAGGTTTACAAAACTATATATGTTGGAGTTGGAAACCAAAGCCAGAGTTAGCGAAGTCTGAGATAGCTGTTACACTCATTCTAATGATGTGGAAATATTTAGTTAGGTAGAAGGAAAGATATGGCAGCCCATGTAGGGAAGCATTTTAAATACATGCAAGCTGAGGACAGCAAGAACATAGGGAAGCCTGAAAATAATGACCTTTTCTTCACTTGCCACAAATATTTTCCTTCAGAGTTCTCTGTATCTTCTTTAATGGATAAAATAATGTTAATGAGAAATTCAGCAAAGTATAAACTTCAAACCAAAATTTATAAGCTAGAGCAAGTAGGAATAACTTGTGTTACCTACATCATTAGTCATCTTTGTATTTCAGCATTAATATATCATTCCTATCAATCTACTCTCTTTATTACATTCTTGTACAGTTTTATGTATAAAGTGCTTCACCTGATTAAATAGTCATATAGTTCTAATGTCTCACAAAATTATCATATTGTTTTACTAAATTCACCTCACATTTGTCAATATTCTAGCCAAAGGAAAAGGAAGTGGAGGAATCAAAACAGCCAAGTTATATGCCTGGGTAGCACTTCAGTCACTGCCAGAGGAAATGGTGATCAGTCCCTGCCTGTTAGACTTTCTAGAAAAGGCTCTGGAAACCATCCCAATCACACCAATTGAGAGGAATTATACAAGTGAGTATCCTCCTTAGGGATGTACTTTTCCAACATATATGCTTTGGTGTCCTAGTACTTAGATTTCATAATGACATTATATATTATTATGTAATATATTCAGTGATAATATAAAAGAATTATAGAATTGAGAAAGAGTCTGAGAGACCCTCTAGTCCTTATTTACAAGTAAAGAGACTAAATCCTGGTTGTACCATAGCCAGTTCATGACAAAAATCATATTCTTGTGCCCTAAGGTCTCTCTTAGCTTGGAAAATCCTTGGGGCAAAGAAATAATTGCTATTTCTTTGGGGTGTTTTGTGTAGCAGCAGGGGTGTGGGTGGGGTTTCAGGTTTTAGGGGGATGAGCGAAGGTTTGATTGGGGAAAGAAGTGTGGTATGATGGGCCCCAGAAGCAAATGTTGCTGTGTGTTCATAACCCTGAGCTTAGTACTGTCCTTGTCCTAATGATGAAACTTAAAATTCACTATTTTAACAGCTGTCAGCTCCCAAGATGAAGACATGGGGCATTTTGAGATTCCAGACCCTATGGAAGAGTCAACAACATCGTTAGTGTCATCCTCCACATCTGCTTACTCTTCCTTCCCAGTGGACGTCGTGGTCTACGTCCGCGTGCAGGTGGGATGCTTCACTTATTCTTGTTGCAGAGAAAAATGCATTTCTCTTACCTTTATTTCCATTTCCCAACATTATTTCACTTTCAAGTTTTCTTCTCCTTGGGCTCCCAGAACTTTGTATGTATTTTGGCTGACAGTTGCTGGAACCTTGGGGAAGTGCATGTACAATTTTGTGTATGTTTACTTTTCTGCTGAGGAAGGTTTTTTCAAAATGTAGATCTCATACTTTTATGGCAAAAATAAAAAAATGTAAAACCTTTCTTTTTTTTTTAGCATTGCCTTTTTATTAGTATGGCATCTGTGCTACTTGCTATTATGGTCCTTTGGGGGCAGATATAAAGGTAATTAAGGTATAAAGTCACAGTAATGCCTTGGTTAGATTTCTGCTAAGAGTTATGTAATTTTTATTTAACATTTTATTTTAAAATCCAGTCCTGTCAATAGGCCTTTCGGAGTGTATGTTAGAATCTGATTGAGTCCATTTAGTAAGAGGATTTAAAAACTACTTGTACCTAAACTTGAGGGTTTAGTTTACCCTCAATTAAAATCTAATGATCAATCTCAAGAATAAATGAACTGCTAGTGGTCATCTGTTCAGACCATTTTCTATAGCAACAATTTGGCCAAAAGAGTCCCCTCTGGTGTTTTGCACTAGCTGTTTTCAAAATCTGATGAAAACGTGTAATGGGGTGAGGGGTTGAGAGCTTATGAAACTTTTATTTAGTAAGTCTTTAAATTTCAGTATAAAGGAAATTACTTCCTGTACTTAATTATGAAAAAGTATAATGTGAATATAAACATCTTTAATGGTCTGAATTATCAAATATCTAAATATTTATCACTCATATATAGCTCCTCAAATACTTAGATTAAAAAAATGATACCATTTTGTTAATGTCTCATGTCTGCTTACAAAAGCTAGTACATTAACAACAAAATTCTTTTCTGTGTCAGTAAATTTGATATATGTGGATCAAAATGGAAATGTAATTTTTAGAATCCAATGTGAAATTGTTTCATCTGGAACCTTTTTTATTTTATTTTTGGCTTTCTGCACTTTAGCCCTCACAGATCAAGTTCAGCTGTTTACCAGTATCAAGAGTAGAATGCATGCTGAAGTTGCCATCCCTGGACCTGGTGTTCTCTTCAAACCGGGGAGAACTGGAGACTTTAGGGACCACGGGTCCTGCTGAGACTTTGTCCCCTGGAGGTAATGCTACTCAAAGTGGAGCAAAGGCCTCTGCAGGCAAGACGGGAACCCCAGGTAAGGGAACCTTTTATCCTCCAGTGCAGAGCCAAGTACTATTTTTTTTTTTAATTTATTGTTGAAGATAAATATCCCCTTTGTTTGTCTTTTTTCCCCATTGACCCCTTATACCCACACCTGACGCTCCTAGACATTCACCACTCCTGTCTGTGTTCATGGACTGTGTATATATGCATATTAGTTTCCCGGTTAATTTGCTCTGTTTGCACTCTTTCCTACTGGAATGATTGGACTTGTGAACAGTGTATCCAGTTCCCCCCTTAGCTTACACCCCTGATATTTTGTGGCTCTTCCTTGGCCTGTTTCAGTGGCACAAAGGAGAGCAGAAACAGGAGGCTGTGGAGTTGGCCAGTCAAACTATAAAGGAATGTTTCAGAGTATTCAACCTGGTTTACCAAGTAAAGTAATGCAGAGTATATCTAAGACCTCATTTTGTTTTCAAGGATTAAATCTATTTATGAGGGCATGTTTGAGTATTTCTTTTTTATTTTCAAGTCCTGTTTGGTTGGCAATTGAGACTATTAGTGGCAGGATTTTTAAATTTTCTGTGGCTGATAAAGATTTTGGATGTCTGTATTGATGGCAGGTTCATCAGGACTGGGCAGCCCTCTTGGCAGAAGTCGGCACAGCAGCAGTCAGTCAGATCTGACCACTACTAGCAGTAGTTCCTCCGGGCTGAGCTTCACTGCCTGCATGTCTGACTTCTCCCTCTACGTGTTTCACCCTTACGGAGCTGGAAAACAGAAGAGTGCTGTTTCTGGCCTCACTTCTGGTTCAGGAGGCTTAGGTACACTTAGCATGTTTGCATCTTTCTCAACTTTAGAGCACTTTTTAAACTTTGATCTTTTCCTAAGTCATGATACCTTTAACAGTGGATATAAAACAAAATCATAAACTTATTAATTTTTCCTTTTGATACTATCTTGTCTCTACAAATAAGTAGAAATATGCAGTAATTTAGGTAAGTGAATTATACAAGAATTGTAAAAATCAGAATATTTTATAAGATATACATAGCACAATAATATCTTTGGATATAGGTTTATTTGGATAAGAACTTCTATTCTACAAATAGTAAATTTTTTAAAGTGTGTACATCATGTTTGTTAATTAAAAACGATTGTTATTTTTATTATTACTATTAGAGAACTTGCATTTCACTGGCATTTTACCACTAAAAATGCTCATTAGATAATTCTGCTTAAATTTTTACCTCACTTTAAATTATTTTAATTGACGTGTTTAATTCCAGTGTTTTGGATAATTTCATGGAATTAGATAGTTGTGTGTATATGTATATGTACACATACATGTGTGTGTATTTGTACTCATGTAGGTGTCTGTGGATTTTTTTTAAAAGGGAATGTGGATGAAGACCCCACTTCAGTCACTGGTCGAAAAGACTCACTGAGTATAAACCTTGAGTTTGTAAAAGTGAGTTTGTCTCGGATAAGGCGTTCAGGAGGTGCCTCGTTTTTTGAAATTCAGTCTGTAAACAAGTCTGCAAGCAAAATGGACACCACACTAATAAATATATCTGGTATTCAATTTTATAGTTTTTAAATTTAAATGTTTGCTTTCCAGAATTAAATAAGTGGCTCCTTTTTAAGTGTTTAAATATTACATTTATTTAATAATATGAGGCTTTTAATGGTAAAGGAGAGGAATGACAGTCCAGCCTAGTGTATACTTTCAGTCCAAGTAATCAGAGTTAGAAATGTTATTTCTAGATAAATATATAGAAATATCACCCAAGGGCTCAAATGTGCCTCATTGAGTCACCTAAAAGTGCTCTTCTCTTTACTTCTCTACCATAAATTGGTAAAATTTCTAGTGTTTCATTTGATTTTTCTAATTGTAAGTTATTAAAACACTAAAGGGGAATGAGTTAAAAATGTTCCACATGCATTTAGTTTTAAATATTCAAAAGTGATTTTGTCCTGGCTGGTATGGCTCAGTTGGTTGAGCATTATCCCATGCACCAAGAGATCTCTGGTTTGATTTCTAGTCCGGGCACATGTGCTGGTTGCAGTAGGGGTGTGCAGAAGGCAGACCGATAAATGTTTCTCTCTCTCTCCCTTCCTCTCTCTTAAAAAAAAAAAAAAAAAAAAAATCAATAAAAACTTTTTTAAAAAAAAGTGATCCTCCCATAGTTACAAAGCTAGTTTTGAAGCTAGCAGTGCACATGCACATGCCTCATATGCCAGTAGCATCGATTCTCTGGGCAGTGAAGCCATTAGAAGTTTTTAAGAAATGGGATGATAACTTTGTCCCCAAAGATAACAGACTATATTGTCCACTTAGAAATCTATTTAGTTTGGCTCAGTGGTTAGAGATTCATAGGTTTGCAAGTTCAATTCTGGTCAAGGGCACATACTTTGGTTGAAGGCTTGATCCCCGGCCCAGGTCAGGAAGTACAAGAGGCAACCAGTCGATGTGTCTCTATCACATTGATGTTTCTCTCTCTGTGTCTTTCACCATCACTTTCACACTCTATAAAAATCTATGGAAAAATTGAGGATAGATCTCAAGTGTTCTGACCATAAAAAAAAAAAAAAAGACAAAATTTTATATGGATTATAAAATAAACATATCTGTGTGTGTGTGCATGCATGTGTGTGCGTATGTGCGTGTGCGTGTGTGTGTGTGTGTGTGTGTGTGTGTAGTGGGTATTTTAGAAATAATTCATGGCAGCATGACAAATGGGAGGGAAGATGTGTGGGGAGGCAGGGGCTGGATTGTGACAATGAAGAAGAGAGGGGATGGTGTGTAGAGAAAGAGGAGAGACTCTACAAACTTGGGGACAGAGTGTGTGCAGAGCAGCAGAGACAGGATGCCTCATACTTTCAGCCTACGTGACAGAAGGGACAGGGTGGTAGAAAATAAAGAAGGAAGTACCTCCAGGGCATTAATGGAAGGATGGGGTAGGCAGCTGCTGATAGGCGTGGCCGTGAGCTCAGAGGGAAACTGAAGGCAGGTCTGGGAGACCCAGGTGTGAAGAGCCTTCTGAGGCCCTAGAGGAGGAATAAGGAGGGCAGAGCAGGAGCTGTGTGGCCAGCCCAGGGCCTTCACTCTGACCAGCGCTGCTCTGGCAGTGGTCACCAACCTTTCAGACCTCGTGGGCCACCAGTTGGTGACCGTTGCTCCAAAGGTTTCCTCATGGACCACCAGTGGTCCACAGACCACAGGTTGGTGACCACTGGTCTAGAGGGAAGCAGCAGTTCCCCCACACCACCACTCGGTTTGCAGCCACTTTGAGGAAGTATGTATCCCAGTTTATTCCATGATTCATTCGCCACAATTTAGAAAAGCCCTGTGTTAAAGCTGTCTGTAAGACTGACCTTTAGAACCCTCTGAGAATGTAGTAGTTTAATTCCAATTTGCCTTTACCTCAACAAAGGAATGGAACTAAAGTGTTAGAATCTGCTACTTTTCTCTTTTATAGAAGGAACATACTATCCCTTATTAATCATGCTGTGCAACTTATTTAGATATTTCATGAATTGCAGCTATTGTAATTTAGTTGTGTAATACCATATTATACCAAGTGGACAATATTGAAGGTTTCAGAAATCTGTACTAACACATTTTTTTTATTTCTGTTTCAGCTGTTTGTGACATAGGTTCTGCTTCCTTTAAATATGATATGCGCCGGCTCAGTGAAATTCTGGCATTTCCAAGAGCCTGGTACAGGAGAAGTATTGCAAGACGTCTCTTCCTTGGAGACCAAACTATAAATTTGCCAAGTAAGCTCATTATGTAATTAGAGTTACACTTATTTTGCTTTTAATTTTGGTTACAATAGTAGTAAGATCCATGATTTACAACATAAACTTTGTCTTAACTTGGTAAGTAGTGGCATGCAGTTCATTCCCTCCTGCAAGCATCTGCTGATCCCCTCCAGTTTGTTAATCATGGGAATGCATGAGCAGGTCACAGAGACTTGCCCTTTCAGAAACTACATTCTGCTGACATTAACATTTATTTTTTAATCTTATAAAATCTGGAAATGCAGAAATATCGGTCTAGTAATAATTAATGTTGTTTTTAAACATTCGTTTAAAATCTTGCTTGGCGTTGACTTGTATTGACATAACCTTCAAACACGTGGTATCTACAGAACGTGTGAAGTGCAATTAACAAGTTTTGCTTGAAAAAGTTTGTATTTGGTTTGGTTTTTGTTGCAAAACTAGGGCTAAGAAGATGGCGGATGAAGAGCATATTTGGCACTGCATGCTTTACGAGTTCCAATTAGGAAGAAAAGCAAGTGAGGCTGCAAAAAACATCTGTAGTGCTCTTGGTCAAGATGCAGTTAGCGCCAGAAAATGCCAGCGTTGGTTTGAGAAATTTCGCGAGGGAAATTTTTCGTTAGATGACAAGAGTGGTCGAGGCCGTGAGTGGTTGAGGCTGTGTGTCCAATTTTGATCAAGAAGCTCTTCAAGCTCTTTTGGTGCAAAATCCTCAAATTACCCAACAAGAGCTTGGGACAACTTTAAATTGTTCACAAAAAACAATTTCCAATCAATTGTGTGCACTTGGCAAAGTCCAAAAGTTTGGAAAATGGGTTCCTCATGAGTTGACAGACAACAACCGTAATCAAAGAGTCAATTTGCAGTTCGCTCCTCTCTCATCAAAACCGTTTGCCGTTTTTAGAGCAAATTGTTACCGGAGATGAAGAATGGGTGCTGTATGTTAATTTGAAAAGGCAGCCTCAATAGTTGGACAAAAATGAGGCTCCGCAGCCCACGCCAAAACCTGACTTGCATGCGAAAAAAGTGATGTTGTGTGTTTGATGGAATTTTAAAGGAATTCTTCATTATGAACTTTTACCATCTAACCAAACCATTACAGGTGCAGTGTATAGTGCCCAATTGGAAAGGTTAGCCCACACTTTAAGAGAAAAAGAACCCGCGCTGATTAATCGGAAGGGCGTAATTCTTCACCACGATAACGCACGACCGCATACTGCAAGAATCACTGCTGAAAAACTGCGCCACTTGGAATGGGAAGTTCTCCCTCAACCTGCATATTCTCCTGATATTGCCCCTTCCGATTACCATTTGTTTCGTTCTTTGCAAAACTTTCTTCTTGGAGAAAAATTTAATAATGAAGAATGCCTCAAAAATGCATTGACCGAATTTTTTGCATCAAAATCAGAAGAATTTTACAACAGAGGGATTAAAATGCTTCCTGAGCATTGGGCACAAGTAGTAGAAAACAACGGCAACTATATTGTTGATTAAATTTTGTTGTATTGTTTAAATAAATTCGATTTTTAAAAAAGTATTAGAAAACGACACTAATTATTACTAGACCTAATATATGTAACCATTAAAATCGTGCTTAGATAACATGGAAAATAGAAAGTGTTGGGGACATGCTACCATATTGCCTGTATTTTTTCTCCTGGACTTAGATATTGCATAAGGGAAAGGTAGAGTTAGCAAGATAGAATACAAAACCTGGTCTCATCTCTGTTCCCTCATCTATAAAATGGGAGCATAATACTTCTTCAGCCATTCTCATAGTGTTTCTGTGAGAAATAAACAAACAAGCTGGAATGTGCTTTGCAAACTGTAAACTTCTGCACACTTGTCAGAGAAGTAAAAGTATGCAATATGCTTAGAAGTGGCAGAGTGTTAAAATTTATGATTTTATAGCATGCCAATTTTATCCTGTTAATTGTTTTTGTTTCCACTTTCCTGTTAGCATCTGGCCCAGGAACACCTGATTCCATTGAAGGGGTGAGCCAACATCTTTCCCCGGAATCATCAAGAAAAGCTTATTGCAGGACCTGGGAGCAGCCTAGTCAGTCGGCCTCCTTCACCCACATGCCTCAGTCACCCAATGTGTTCACTGAGCACGTGACTAACAGCACCATGTCACCAGGGACAGTGGCACAGAGCCTGAAGTCCCCAGCTTCCGTAAGATCCAGGAGTGTATCGGATTCTTCAGTTCCCCGAAGAGGTAACACTGCTCTCTTTGTTATCAGTGGCCCTCCAATGGCTCCAGGATAAAAATCTTAGTTACTCCAAGATTTCTGTCTCACCTGCAGGGAAATAGACTCTTGCAGGTTTTTATGGAAGATGGAGGGGAGGGGATCCAAACCAAATAGCATACATTTCAAAGTATCTCCCAGCAGAAGAGATAGCTGGGTGGCTCAGAGCTTTAAAAAGGGGTAGGGAGAGAGGAGAGAGCACATTGTTAGTAAGCTCTAGATGATACAATTATTTTTTTAAATTGTTTTCAATTACAGTTTATACTCACTTTGTATTGGTTTCAGATGTACAAGATAGTGGTTAGACAATCACATTACTTTACGAAGTGTTCTTGGCTATATTTCTTATGCTGTACATTATAACCCCATGACTATTCGTAACTACCAATCTGTAGTTCTCAATGGTAGAGTTATTTTTAAAAGTAAACCAAACCTACAATATTGTAAAAGATGTTTGATATTAAAAATGTTAATCTTTGTATTCATTCGTTCTTTTATTCACCCATGTTTTTGAACTCTTATGTGCTCAGCATTCTACTTTTGTCTGAACATATAAAAATGAGTGATTTAATTTATATCACAAGGTAAGATTAGAGTATAATGAGCAAATGCAGGACTCAAGACGTATGTGAGTCTGTAGGACACAGAAGACAGGCATGCAGCAGCCTCTGCATCTCAGAACAGTCCCTGCCTTCAGGTCCTCTGTTGGCCCATAGCAACTTGGGATTTCCTCCTCTGCTGAAAACCCAGGGTGATGAAAGATCTGTTCTGCGGTATCCCGTACATATTGGAATTTCCTCCTGTAACAAGGAGCTCAGAGAGAACTCTCTAAGCTAGTGTTTCCCAAACTTTTAACATATGTGTACTCCTTCTATAATTTTTGTAACGCTGAGTACCCCTCCTACTCATGAGAATGTAGAATTAGGCGCAGCTAAGCACGGTGCAGTGCATATCCCCACCAAACTCCGGTGCAACGCGTACCCCCACCAAACTCTTCCCCTACGCGTTGCACTTACTTGGGGGTACGTGTACCACACTTTGGGAAACACTGCGAGCTTTCAGAAAGTGCAACTGCCAGCACCTGCTAAAGTCAGTAAATGGTAACTCTTTTAGAGGTAGTGTGATAGCTATTTAACATTTGGTTATAATACAAGAATATCATTTCAGCTTTTGGATTATAGTGATAAAACTGGTTTTTGCTTTGTAATCACTGAGCATCTGTGTGAACAAATATGCATATGATTTTTCTATTTTTAGATTCACTTTCAAAAACATCAACTCCCTTTAACAAATCAAACAAAGCAGCAAGTCAGCAAGGGACTCCATGGGAAACACTTGTCGTGTTTGCTATCAACTTGAAGCAATTAAACGTCCAAATGAACATGAGTAATGTAATGGGAAATACAACGTAAGCTCTTCAGATACAAAGAAAATATACTTAATCATTACTTGTAATTTTTCATATAGTGTATTAAAGTAATTCAAAACCTTTTTCTAATGCTGAAATGTTTGAGATGGTGAAAACAGTAGATAAAAGATACTAAATTGCTTTATACTGAAATGGCTTTAATCTAATGCTAAAGATACTATACTATAAAGCAATATGAAATATATGTTCTTAAAAAAGAGAAAATTACAAGTAAAACAGCATAATTTTCTAGTTAAGCAAAATGCCTTATAAATGTTAATATTTAAACATTTACTGGTTTTTATAATAAACTTAAAAAAACTTTTTTGAAATCTAACTTGTTTTAATTTATGACACTGGAAGCCAGATGTCTACTTAATAACCTTTTTCTTATTTTAGTTGGACAACGAGTGGTTTGAAGAGCCAGGGCCGCCTGTCAGTAGGAAGTAACCGTGACCGAGAGATCAGCATGTCTGTCGGGCTGGGAAGATCCCAGTTAGATTCTAAGGGAGGGGTTGTTGGAGGGACAATCGATGTCAATGCACTGGAGATGGTTGGTATGTTGAATTTTACAACTGAAAAATATATTGAAAAAAAGTTTAAAAACTTTTGATGAGTTTTTCCCATTTGACATTTCTGTGAAAAATTATTTCAGCTCATATTTCTGAACATCCGAATCAGCAGCCCAGTCACAAAATTCAGATCACGATGGGCTCCACTGAGGCCCGTGTGGACTACATGGGCTCCAGCATCCTCATGGGCATCTTCAGCAATGCTGACCTCAAGCTGCAGGACGAGTGGAAGGTGAATCTGTGCAGTGCCTTGGATTCAAGCATAAGTGATAAAAGGTATTTAGGAAATAGGACCTTACAAACTTTGCATGACTGCTCTGAACATATTTTCTGTCATCTATTGAGAAAGCACAAGCTTTTATATTATTCAGTCAATGTGAATGAAAAAGCTTGGTGGGGGAAGGGACTTTTTCTTGTACTTTTAAACCATGTACTTTTTAAATCATCTTATATAAGCTATATGATAAAGACTTTGTTTTATATTCTAGTGAAATTTTTGTCCATGGAGATTTGAAGTGGGATATTTTCCAAGTAATGATATCAAGATCAACCACACCAGACCTGATAAAAATAGGAATGAAGCTCCAGGAATTTTTCACACAGCAGTTTGATACCAGCAAACGAGCTCTGTCTACCTGGGGACCAGTTCCTTATCTTCCACCTAAGACAGTGACAAATATCCTGGAGAAAAGTTCACAAGAGCAGTGTAAGAATTAGAACTAAGGCTTTGTATGAGCTGATCTTTCAGTGAATGTGTTGCAATTTTCATTTAAAGTCACATAGTATTTATATGTCATGCTTACAGTGACCCATATGCTCTTCTCTAGTTCACTCAGCAACGATTCCCACCCACATGGGCATTGAAGCCATCATTTGAGAAGTCACCATTTCTTATACCCTCCCCTTGCCACAGTTCATCTAAATCATCCATATACCACATTTCTGAATACAAATTATGACAATACCATGTTCTGCTTAAGAGCACATTCTGTGGAATCAGAATGTCTGAGTTTGAATTTATTAGTTGTATCCCACTAGGCAGGTTATTATTTTCACTCATTAGGGCAATCAACAAATATTTATTAAATATGCTCTTGTGCTAAAGTACCTGCCATAGATCTAGGGAGCAAAGTTCCTAGCCTCATGAAGTTTACATTCTAATGGGAGAGACATCCCATATTAAGTTAATAACTAAAACACAAGATAGTTTCAGGTAGAGAGAGGTGCTGAGAAGAGGAATGAAGCATGGGAAGGAAACAGAGAATGAGTGTGTGAGGATGGCTATTTTAGAAGGGGGCTCCTGGAAGCCTTTTCTCAAGTGAAGATCTTGGCTGAGGGCTGGGAAAGAGCATTCCAGGCACAGGTGCCTATGGACAGTGCAGAGGTTCCACAGCAGGAGGGAGCATGCTTTGAGGGTCACAAAGGTGGTCACAGATAAGAGTTTTAATATGATGAGTAGCTATTGGAGAGTCTCAAACAGATTTGATATTATTTTACTTTATCTTAAAGTATTCTTTTGTAAAGCATCACTATGGCTGCTGTGTGGAGAATAGACTGCAGGTGGTTAAGGATGAAAGTGAAGAGAGCAAATGTAGTAATTACTATCATTATATACATACTGACATTACTATAGTAAGGAGGCACGGTGGGAGTCCAGGTTACAGGTGATGGTGGCTTTAACTAGGTGATAGGAGTAAAGTGGCAAAAAGTTGTTAGAGTTAGGATAATTTTTAATAATTTTTTATTATCACAGAAGCAATACTTGTACATTGAAAAAACTAGAAAATACAAGCAAAAAATAAAAGCATCCCATTCCATCAAAAAATCATTCCTGTGAACACTTGAGAGCATGCACCTTCAGATATTTTTCTGTGCACCTATATATGTATATGTTCTTTTTACCAAAATATTGTTCATATTGTTTTATAACCTTTTCCATACAACAAGCTCTCACTTTCCATTTTGCTAGTTTAGCTCCTCTAGCCTGTGACACATTCCACAACTGACCTAAAATTATCCTAAAATTTGTCCAAACCAGTATATCACATTCAAGATCACATTCAGAAATGGTTATGTTCCTTTACTCTCTTTTAATTCAGTATGGTCCTTTTTTAATGACCTGACTTGTTTGAGAGGCTTGGCCAGTTATCCTACACAATGTCCTGCCTTCTAGTTTTCAGTTGCTTCCTTGTGGTTCCATTTATCTCCTTCCTCTAGTCCTTGTATTTCCTTTAAACTAGAATTGGTGTCAGGCATATACATATGGAGGAGGGTTTTCCTAAAATGCCTTGCCTGGATTCTTGAAAAAGTCCTTGTCATGGAAAACAAATAAATTGGCTCATAGAATTGTTTTAAAGGAAACTAAAGAGTCATGCTGATGACCATAAATACAATGCGTGACCCCTGGTTGGATCTGGACTTGGAGCTGTGGAAAACAGCAAAAAAGGGACATCACTAGAATAAGTGGGAAATATTAAGGTGTGCTACTCAAACACTTGAAGTACCTGGAGGTCTTCCTCAGATGCAGATTCTGATACATAGGTGTGGGGTAGACATAAGAGCCTGAATTTTGAACAAGTTCTGGGTGATCCTGATGGTCCTCATACCTCACTTTTGAGTCGCAAGAGTAAAAAAAGAAAATATACTAAAAATCAGGAGATCTGTTTGATTTCTAGGTCTTCTAGTCGCTGGTTTACTTAACCCCCTCCTTTGCTTCACTTGAACAGAGTACAGATAAAATACTTAGTTTACAGAGTTACTGTGAGAATTGTATGTTATGCAAGCATTTGTAAATCATTACAGCAATATTTGTTGCAATTATTAACAAGTTACTGCTTTCCTTAGTTGCATCCATCCTTACGCAGCATCTTTCCCGAGACTATATGCTTACTAGCTTCTGCTTAATGTTAACCAGGGTTGGGTTGTTGTTTTCATCCCTTACCTGAGTCACTGCAGCTGCAGAAAGGAGTCCGGCTACCCCCCAGCACTCTGCCATTGCCATTGAAGATGTGCCCACAGCTGGCACGCAGGATAAGCCTGTTTGGTTTTCTTGCAGTGCTGGATGCTGCCCACCATCGACACTGGCCTGGAGTACTGAAGGTTGTTTCGGGATGCCACATATCCTTATTCCAGATCCCATTACCAGAAGATGGAATGCAGTTTGGAGGATCAATGAGCTTACATGGAAATCACATGACATTAGCTTGTTTCCATGGTCCAAATTTCCGTTCGAAATCGTGGGCCCTTTTTCACCTAGAAGAACCAAATATTGCTTTTTGGACTGAAGCTCAGAAGATCTGGGAGGATGGTAAACTGACACATTTCAAGCTTTTACTCTTTTCATCTTTGATGTGATAATACATAGCAGAGTAACTTTTCTTTCTTACATCTTTTATCTTTTCTCTTATAACATTTCTGAAGTCCATTCTATTATCATGTACGTGACATGTCAAGGAGTTCACTGCCAATGAGTCAGTTTCTGTAACGTCTAGGATGTAAAAGACTTATTTCTGAACTTGCTATTTAATCTTTTTCTTGCTTAAGCAACTGAAGTTTCTGTTACTGGCTGTAATCATAATAGTAGTTATTGTAAAAATTTTTATATAAACATGAGGAGATACAGTGGCAGTACAGGAAAATGATTTGCCTTCAAGACTACGATAGGCAAGCCTCTGCTTTTACCTCTATTTACAGTGGTAGATCGAGTTCCTTTCAGCTTTAGTTTTTTAGTGGTTTCAAAAAAATGGTTGATGCTTTTTCTTTTTTTATTGTTTATAGTATTACATAGGTCTCCTTTACCCCAGATTGACACTCCCCTCTCCACTCTCACCCGAGAGCAAGCCCCACTGCCCCAGTGTCCATATCTATTGATTATGCTAATATGCATGCATACAAGTCCTTTGGTTGATCTCTAACCCCCCCTTCCCTGCCCTTGTCTCTAGATCTATTGTTTTGTTAAACAGTTTATGTTGATCATTATGTCCCACATATGAGTGGGTTGATGGTTTTCATGTTACTGGGGATAAATCCAGTAATAGCTAAAAGAAAGAAAAAGTATTTGTGATTTTTTTCTCCCTCATTTTTTATCTGTTGCTCTAAGCACAACTCTTTTCTTGCATCTAAATATAATTTGTTTATATTATACTTAATATAAATTTTTTCCCTCTAGGCTCTAGTGATCATTCTACATATGTTGTACAAACATTGGATTTTCATCTGGGCCATAATACCATGGTTACCAAACCATGTGGCGCTTTGGAAAGTCCTATGGCAACAATAACCAAGATAACAAGGCGTCGCCATGAAAACCCACCCCATGGAGTAGCAAGTGTGAAAGAATGGTTCCATTATGTTACAGCCACAAGAAATGAAGGTTAAAAGTTTGATTATTTTTGGAGATATATATATATATATATATATATTTTTTTTTTTTCCTCCTAATTTGGATTCTGTTGACTGTATAGAATTTAAGTGGGGGAAACTTTTCATTTCTTCAATTAAACAAGTTTCAGCTTGCAAACCACCACAGGCTCCTCATGCAGGCCACCCCACATCCCAAAAGAACCCCCACCCTGATCCGGGACATCGTTCAGGGCAAACCAGCTGGCCCCCACCCATGCACCAAGCCTCTATCCTATTTAATCCTATCTAATAAAAGAATAATATGCAAATTGACCAACACACAAGGTGACTGCCCCATGTGGTCAAAGATGACTACCCCCATGTGGACACAAGATGGCCACCACAAGATGGCCAGTAGAGCAGTAGAGGAGGGCAGTTGGGAGGGACCAGGCCTGCAAGGGAAAGCAGTTGGGGGCAATCAAGCCTGCAGGGAAGGACAGTTAGGGGTGACCAGGCCTGCAGGGGAGGGCAGTTAGGGGCAAACAGCCTGTCGGGGGAACAGTTAGGCATCAATCAGGCTGGCAAGGGAGTGGTTAGGGGGTGATTGGCTAGCAGGCAGAAGCAGTTAGGGGCAATCAGGAAGGCAGGCAGGGGAGCAATAGGGAGCCAGCAGTCCTGCATTATGAGAGGGATATCCAACTGCCCATTTAGGTCCAACCCTTCTGGGATAGGGCCTAAATGGGAAGTCGGACATCCCTTGAGGGGTCCCAGATTGGAGCGGGTGCAGGCTGAGCTGAGGGACACCCCCGCTTACCATGCACAAATTTCATGCACCAGGCCTCTAGTATAAATATAAATTACTATTTAGAAATTAAATCATCTCTATATTTACTTACTATGTAAATATGTCTATACCCGTCTACGTATATAGAGATACATATTATTAAGATCACAATTTTATATGGTTCTATTTTTTCAAATGTGAGTTTATTTTGCAACTTTTGAAATGATAAAAATTCCTGTATCATAGTGCAATGAAAGCTATAGGCTTTATCTATGTCAATTGGTTTAATTTGACTCTTATTGTCTTTATTATTATGCATGTAGAACTAAACCTACTTCGTAATGTTGATGCTAATAACACCGAGAATAGCACTACTGTGAAGAATTCCAGTTTGTTGAGTGGATTCAGAGGAGGTTCTAGCTACAATCATGAAACAGAGACCATCTTTGCATTACCAAGGATGCAGCTTGACTTTAAGTCTATTCATGTTCAAGAACCACAGGAACCTTCGTTACAGGGTATGTGGAAGAACAATCTTCAGTTTCTGAAGTTACTAAGAAAATTCTAAAGGAACTTTGAATTGTTTTTGTTATTTGTGTGTAATATTAATATAATTTGATTATATAATTATATACATAAAAGGCTAATACGCTAAGTGTCTATCTGAACAGTAGCTATGACACACACAGGGGCAGATGCTTAACACAGGAGCTGTTGAGCTTCAGTGACTTGGCAGCTGTGCTTCTCAGGTGACGCACCCTGGAACCAGAGAGGAGGGAACCCGATTCCTCCCAGGGCCATATGATCTCACTTTAGGCCATGCGTTATGTTGTTGCTAGGGCACTGTCAGCTCCAAATCTGGTATACTGCACACTTGTGTTTGCATTCCACACCCTGTATGATAGCAACTTTGCAGAGTGCTCTCTTTCACTCGGAGACCTCTCAGGAGATGTTGGAGAGCCAGTTTCAGCCCAATCCCCTTAGGCCAGACTGAGGGACCACACCTGCCAGAGGGACCCCGCTCATTCCACAGATGCCATTCAAGCCATGGCGCCATCCCAGATGTGGGCTGGCTGGAGAGAGGGACCATGGCGGCGAGCTCCAGGGCATGTCCGGCCCATCTTGCCCAATCCCGCCATTGGCCACCTTCTAATTAATTTCCTTTCAATGTGCACGAATCCATACACTATGTCACTAGTGTTATATAAAATAACATAAATTGATTTCCTGAGTTAAATTGATGGATGTTGTTGCCATGTAACCTGTGGCAAATAATTTAATCCATTTGTACCTCTTTCTCCTCAGTAAATTGGAGGATAATAACTGGTTCAGAGGGTTTTTATGAGGAATAAATGGCATATAAAATATAAACCATCACCATTGTGTGAGTCATATAGAAAAATACTCATTTCTTTCTTGTTGCATTTCAGTCGATGCATTTACACAGACTCATGTAAATCCCTTAACAGAAAGAGAAAGGGATTTATTTAATTAAATCTTTACCATAAAAGAACTTTGCCCTTGCAGATGCCAGCCTGAAGCCGAAGGTAGAATGTAGTGTGGTGACAGAGTTCACTGACCACATTTGTGTGACCATGGATGCTGAGCTCATCATGTTTCTCCATGATTTAGTGTCAGCTTATCTTAAAGAGAAAGAAAAAGGTGAGTAGTGCATATTCTTGTTTTGGGGATTATGTTTTTTTCTTTCAAGCTTCAGGAAAGGCAGCTGTCTGCCATTTACATGGATTTTTAATGATCTAATGATAAATTAGTACAATGTGTCTCCTTCCTCTATGAATTACAAATATTAATAAATAAATGAGAGGAATATAAATAATGTATTAGTAAGACTATGTGACAGATTGAGTATCTGCTAGGCACACAACACTCTAACCATGCCTCACACTGAATATATTTTGTACTTCACAAAGTATTTCCAATTTGGAAATTTTCAGACTTTGTAGATTCTCACAAAGTAGTAAAAGAAAAAACGTCTTTGAAGAAATACAACTAGTCAAGTGAAATGACTAAAGAAACAACTACATATTAAAGGAGCATGTTGCCTTATTATTTATGATCACTAATTTAGAAAGACTTCATTCTTCATAAAGCATTTGCATGTTTACTAAATGGAGTGAAAAGGCTGCTTACATTAAAAGCTTCTAAGTTAGTGCCACTGTTCAAATATATGTATCACCATTAACATACTAAAACCATTGAGTTGTACACATTAACTGAGTGGGTTTTATTGTGAATTATATCTCAATAAAACTTAAAATAATGTCATCCACTTACAGCTGTTCTTTAGGAAACCTACAAGTCCAGTGCCCTAGGCCTGCTAATCACATAAATGTTAGCATTCTTTACCATTAGTTTTAGGCCCACAAATATATATAAAACATATGCTATTACTGAAAAATAAATGACATTATTTCTAATTGTAAGGTAATGCAATAACTTTGATATTGGCTTTCTCCAAGCAATATCAATTATTGGCACTTATTTAAGGCTTATTTAAAATGTTACTTTAAAAAATATTCAAATTGATTTCAGAGAGGAAGGAAGAGGGAGATAGAAACATAAATATTGATTGGCTGCCTCCTGAACGCCCCCTACTGGGGATCAAGCCTACATACAACCTGGGCATGTGCCCTTGACCATAATCGAACCTGGGGCCCTTCAGTCCACAGGCTGATGTTCTATCCATTGAGCCAAACCAGATAGGGCTAAAATATTACTTTTTAAGAAATGGGATTAAATGAGGCTTTAGCCAGTTCATAAATAAAATGGAGCAAATTATTCTGTTCATATAGTGATTTGAAATAAACTTATAAAGTATATATTTGCAATATTAACCTATTATTTTCATTATAGCCATTTTTCCACCTCGGATTTTATCTACTCGACCAGGACAGAAAAGCCCAGTCATTATACATGATGACAACTCCTCTGACAAAGACAGAGAAGACGGCATCAGTTACACCACTGTGGACTGGAGAGATTTTATGTGCAACACATGGCATCTAGAGCCCACTCTTAGGTAAATAGTGGGTACATATATATATATTTACCTGTATTCTATGGGATTATTAGGAGAAAAGGTTATAGATTGTGTATTAGGTTATTAAATATTTTATATTGAAAAATATATGTAGAAGTTAGCCAGTTGTAACCTCGACAATACCTGCCTACTGTTTTTGCTGATCCTTTCTGCTATTGTAAGTGTTCTAGGCATAGACCCTGGGAATAGCTCAGTGCTGGTTAGCTGTCCACTGTGTGACATTCTGTTAATCACTAAAATGTGAGAATAACTCTGCTTGCATAGTGGCTATTATTTTTTTACTATCTCACCAAGATGTTATTTTCAGGTGACTGAGGTAGGTAGTAAACTTGTTACATAGTTTGAGAAGTTGTAGTAGAATCTGTATCATTAAGAAACCATACAATTCTTACATATGTCATAACAATGTAATAGAGTGGACCATGTCACAGTGTTCTTTTGTCTACATAGGAAGCAATATAAAACCATTCCTGCAATGTCAAATGTAATGCTATCAGGTTCCGATTCCTTTACTGAGTCATGTTCTACAATCATGATCGCAGTGACATCAACTTGTTTTTATATCGTAATTTTAAAAGTATTTTCTAGTTTTAATTATTTTTATAATTGCTGCTATAATGAGTAGTACTTGCTTTGTATGTCCTTATTTGTGATTGACACTCACAACCCTATTATTGTATTTTTCCCTTTTCTCTCATATGCTTTATAAATCAAATTATCACCGATTCATGGAATAATGGTATCAAAAAAAGTCCATCATGCTCAACACTGCAGAATGACACAGATTTCATTCAGATAAGCTTATTATTCAGACATACTTATACCAAAATAATTCCAAACTAACAAAATCTTCATTATACAGTGGACTTCTGTATAAGCAGGAAGTGTTAGTAATTTGTATTCAGTGAAATTTGTTGTAACCAAACTGAGAAAACACTTTAGTATTAATAGCACATAAATGCATGAGAAATAGTAACAGTGTCAATATTCAAACAATATTAAAATATTGCAAAAGTCCTAATGTAGAAAATCTGATTTTTTATTTGTAATTCTAAATAAATATAATTGAGTACATAAGTCATCACCTAATGTTGATAAGTTGGTTCTATGACTTTAAGGGAAACAACGTTAATGAAACCAATTTTACCATAGGCTACTTGATATAAACAAGAGTTAAGTTCCTACAAGTTATAACAAAATGGTGTTATTCAAAGACCCGTTATATCTTTTTACTTAAAAAGAGAATAAAATAGTTAAATTTTTCAAATATATTCCTTACTTTAGCAAACTACCATGAGACTAAATATGGTGTTGTAGTGGATAGCATAGTTAAGATCAGTGGCTCTAAGCCCTGCTTTCTGGCTAAGTGACAATGCCCAAAGGATTTAATAACTGCTGTCTCAGTTACCTCATAAAAAAAAAATTAGAAAGTGGTATTACCTATCTTGTAGGTTACAATTCTTAGATAAGCTACTTAACACAAAATGCTTAAAACTGTTGAAGAGTTTTAGCAGATCAATGTTTAGTTCCTCCCTTTTCCCCTAAAATAGTGGGAGAGAGGCAGCTGGAAATAAAAATGCTAGTTCTAATACTGGTAATGCTGGTGACAGAGAATGTGCTTTGGAGATCAGACACCAGTGGCTTTCTACTAGAGTCCAGGTTTGGACTCACCTGCAGGGTCTCAGTGCTGCACATCTTGCATGGGGTGGTGCTGAAGTTGTGCCGCACTGTGTACTCACCTAGCCATAGGCAGCTATGAACTGTCTTGGGCTCAATTATTTAAGGATCTGTCTTTGAAAAATCCTATGGCATAAAGGAACAGAGCAAAATGAATGGTTTCTAAAAGAAGGTACGGAGGAGGGCACTAAACTACACTATTCAATTCCTCCATTAATTTGCCAATCAGATAACTCGTCAATAAGGGGCCAGGAGTGTTTCCTTGATGGCTATTCCTCTATATGGAAAGAAATACCAAGAATAGGAAGAAAATGGTGGTTCTTCTAACATGTTTAGCAGACAGCAAATATTCTATATTTCCCTCCTTTCCCCCAATATACCACATACTTGAACTCTTTTTTCCAGCTTTATTGAGGTGTAATTGACAAAACAGAAAGATATTTTAAGTGTAGGACACCGTGACTTGATATAAATATACATTTGAAAAGATTTCCCCCACCAAGTTAATTAACATCTTTTAGAATGAACCAAATATCCTTTATTTATTTATTTTACAGTTTACATTTAATTTTATTTTTTATTAGTTTTAGGTGTACAGCATAGTAGTTAGACAATAATATACTTTACAAAGTGATCCCCCTGAAATTGCAAGTACCTCCTGGCACCACAATAGTTATTACAATATTATTGAATATATTCCCTGTGCTGTACTTTACATCCCCATGATTATTTTGTAATTACTAATTTGTACTTATTTTTATTTATTTATGTTTTATTAAATTATTATCTGTGTACATCTTACCATTGGGGCCCCCCCCACCATACATGCCCTCCCTCCCCAGAGTTTTGTGTCCATTGGTTGTACTTATATGCATGTATACAAGTCCTTCAGTAAACCAAATATCCTTTAAATGTTTAAAATGACTGTGTAACTTTGGGCTTAAAATAATAAGAATGAAATTCACTAAACTCCATTATTGTGTATATGCTTATCAAGGATACTTATAATCACACTTTTTAAAATGCTATTATAAGTGAATCCAGGAATTGTAGATTATTCAAACGTTCCTACTGAAGATACTTTGAACACATTATGGAGGCTTAGTGATGTGCTTAAACTTACCTTCAGGTCTGTGCTTGGACACTGTACTCCTAATTATTTTTTACAATTATTTTAGGTTAATTTCTTGGACTGGAAGAAAGATTGATCCAGTAGGCGTTGATTATATTCTTCAAAAATTGGGCTTTCATCATGCCAGGACTACTATTCCTAAATGGCTTCAAAGAGGAGTCATGGACCCACTGGACAAGGTTCTGTCAGTTCTTATTAAAAAACTTGGTACTGCACTACAGGATGAGAAGGAAAAGAAAGGAAAAGATAAAGAAGAACACTAAAAAGTAACTTGATCTGTGAACAAATTATTACACTGGAGTGCTTTTTTGTATATTAAAATTATTTTAAATATGACTTTAAATAATTCTAATTTCGTGGCCATTATGTTGAAGGTTTGAAAGTTAACCTGTTTGTTCTAGTTCCACCATTCTGTATACAGTGAAATATATTGCATGATAATGTAAATTTTGTGAAAAACTAGATTAAAATATATATCTACTCAGTAGGATTTATAATTGTTATGTGCAATATGATTCCTGCATCTTAAATATTTTCAGAATAACTGTGAATTTCCTGTTATTGGCCATACTTTTTGAAAAAAAAATCTTGTTCATAATGTGATTATTTTGGTCATTAATTGCTTTTTCTTTTTAAAAATGTAGACTTGTATAAATACCTATTTGTATATAATTTGAGTAATTGTGATATGATTAAATACCACTAAAGTATTGTTTGTAACTATTGTAATAAAGTCACAATAATTGGTTTCAGTCTGTAGTTGTTTTCAGTCTTTTCTTTGTTTGATAGCTTATTTTTATAATTAATAGATGTCCACCCTGTGTTATTAAATGTTTTCAAAGAAGATAATACTTACAAAAATGAAATCTGTATAAATATTAGCCAAAAAAGGGTGCAGCCAGAGAGAGGATATCAGATACTTCAGAGATGTTAGGTGTAGTTTTGTTTAATTAAACGAGTGGTCAACACATAGCTGTTTGTTTTTATTGTAATATATTCTTTATGTACATGTTTGTTTATATTCTTTTGTGCATACGAAGGTAGGTATAGAGTACCTACATCAGCATAATAAAAATATTTAAAAGAATAGCAAAATCTATATAAATAAAAGGCTAATATGCTAAATGTCTGTCTGGTAATGATGTCACATAGCAACACCCAGCTTCTTCTCCCTAGCAACTAGCTTCCTTGAAGTTTTTTCAGCCCAGGAACACAACTTACTTTATAGCCAGGTGGACACATTTTAAACTTAACCAAATGTCTGTGAAGCGTTTTCCTGTGCCTTATCTCATTTGATCCTCACAGAAGTCTTGGAGTAGGTGGATAGGAGAATTGGCAGAATCTTGTTTTCTTTTCATTCATCAGAAAATGGGAGATTTAGAAAGGTTAGAAACTTGACCCAATTGTAAAGAAGAAATGGTGGACCTTGTAAATGACTTCAGGTTTTCTCACTGCACAGAATATAGTCAAACACTGCTACAGTTAAATATTTTACCATTTGTTCTCCCTGTGTGATCTACAACAATAATCTCTGTGTTGATAATTACTACTGTGTTGCTGACAATTACTTGAAAGAGAAGTTGGGGTGCTTCACTAGGCTGGAAAAAGCTTAGCTAAATCATAAAGCAGGTATAATTAATTAAGTTTATTCTATATATATATGTAAAGGCTAAATTGATTTACATGTGTGATACATAAAAGCTCTCACTGGCGCCAATCGCACATGAGTTTCGATTTGTCATTGTCAATCATGAATTTGGTTGACACTTCTATTATAGAGAAAAGGCAAATAGCAATATTAAAATATTCCTTCTAATTTCCTTTCAATGTGTATGAATTTGTGCACTGGGCCACTAGTCTAAAATAATATTCAAAAGTAGTTAAATACTCTTAATCACAACTCAGGTTTGAAATCAGTCAAATCAGTACAGGCCATTTAAAAGTTGGGTAAACAATAGATTTCAAGAACCTAGAATTGGAAAACACCTCAAGAAAGCCTCTGGTTCAGAATCTTGAACTCAAGTAGATAAGACACTAGTCTCAGATTGAAAGGCAATAACAACAACAAAAACAACCTTTCAGAAGAGCCAAGGTACTTAGCCTTCCAAGGTCATGGGTTGATGGGGCAGATGGACAGACAGACAGACAAGACAGACACAGTGTTATGGGAATTGAAAATTGTACTTTGTTGTCACACAACAAATTAGTAATACAATTAAAACTAAAATCCTGCCGAAGCCGGTTTGGCTCAGTGGTAGAGCGTCGGTCTGCGGACTGAAAGGTCCCAGGTTCGATTCCGGTCAAGGGCATGTGCCTTGTTGCGGGCACATCCCCGGTACGGGGTGTGCAAGAGGCAGATGGTTGATGTTTCTCTCTCGTCGACGTTTCTAACTCTATCTCTCTCCCTTTCTCTCTGTTAAAAATCAATAAAATAGATTTAAAAAAATAAAAAAATAAAAATAAAATCCTAGTGGCTAGAGTCATAATACTGAATTCTTTCTGCTTCATCATTTTCTTACCTATTATCTGCCTGATCTCTCCGTATTCCCCTCAATCACCTCTACAGTTGGGGGCTATGGGAACATTATATCTATTAGCCACACTTTCCAGAGAAGCAAATTCTATGCCTACTTTGGATCTAGTGTCTAAGATAATACTGCCAGAAAGTTGTTTCATAAAACAAAGTAAATAAAAATTAAATTATTTCTTACTTGAATCCTTTAGTTATTAATTCTCTGCTTCAAAGAAACAGTTATGCCAGTAAGTTCTAAATGCTAAAAAATTTTCCCATGGCTTTAAATAATATTCACATAAGTTACTTAAAAAAATGGCTTAAGTATGAACTTACAGTATTCCTGGCACTTAGTGATAATGCTGTAAAAAGAAAAGGGCAATTTATAATAAATTTGTAACCAAACTTTCTGTGGCTCTGTTGGGCAAGGCTATGAGAAAAACATTTGTACACTGCTGGTGGGAAAGTAATAGGAACATTATGGAAATTTCAGGAGAAGTGAAAGAGGGACAGAAAATATATTTAAAGAAATAATGGGTAATAATTTTCCACACTGGGTAGAGAAAGGACTTTGAGATCCATGATGTCCAAAGGACCCAGATCCACAACAGCTAAATGAGAATAGAGGTACATAGAGACAAATTATTATTAAATTCTCAAAAGTCAAACACAAAATAATTTTAAGAGAAGCAACAGAAAAAAGGTATATGTATAGGAACCCCTTAGAACTATAGGCAGATTTCTCAGAAAATGTTCAGGTCAGAAGAGAACTAGATGGCATAATCAAAATATTGAAAAAGATAATTGTCAAACAAGAATTCTATACCTGGCAAATTAGTCCCTCGGAAGTGATGGAGGTATAAAGACTTTCTCAAACAAAACTTGAAAGAATTCAGTACCAGCAGACCTGCCTGGAATGCTAAAGGAAATTCTTTACTTAGAAGAAAAAAATTAAAAGAAAAGCTAACTTCACAAAAACATAGAAAGATATTGTAAATCTCACCAGTAATGACAAATATAAAGTGATAGTTAGATTCTGCAATATGGTAATAGTTTGCACAATTCACTTACAACTCTAGTTTAAAAGTTAAAGTAATAAAAATAACTACAAAAATGTTATTAGTCACACAATTTAAAAAACATGTAAATTGCAGCAGCAAGGGATAGATCAGGCAGAATCAATAAGAAAACAGCAGATCTGAACAACACTACAGACTATCAGATAATATGCAGAGCATTCTAGCCAACAGCAGCAGAATACACATTCTTCTCAAGCACGCAATTACCTGCGCCTTTGTAGGTGGATATTACTTCTTCCTGTGATGAGGTATAATGCCATCAACGCTGGTTTCCTTTTTTATGAAAGTGATTTAACTCCTTAGAATCCAGTCCATATTAAAAAAAAAAAAAAAAATAGAGGGCACTAAAACTTTGTTATAACGATGTCACTCAATTCCTTCTGGGTTAGTGCCAAAACTTTAGTAATTCCCTATTAAAAATTTGTTCAATCTATCAGTGAACACCTCCAGGAGAGCCATCTTCAAACTTTTAGGAGAGCAAATAACTGAAAACGCCCACAGATGGGCGCCATTAGTTCTCAACACCTCCCACCTGCGTTCAAGAACATTCCGTGCAATCTCAGATAGTTTATTCTGTCAACAAGCCTTTTCCAGGGGCCTTGTTAGCTCTACGAATGGGGATAAAGGAAAGGGCTTCCTTGAAGCCGCCGTGGATAAGGAGGCCGGACCGGAGTCACTGTGGACAGGGAGACCCTCCCTGTACAGGCTCCGCGAGGACGGGGGGCATCGGGGCGCATAGCGAGTGACCAGGCTCCCTGGCGCCGCCTCAGCCTCACGCTCTGGGCGCCAGGCCAGCACCCGGGCCGCCGGCTCACGTGACTGACGTCCAGCGACTTCTCACGCTCAACACAGGCGCATGCGCAGAGGCAGGGGCGCGGCAGAGGTGCGTAGACGGTTGGCGATAGGACGGGCCTTCATCCGGGCCTCGGGGCCACGCACCTGGAGGCGGCTTTTGAGAACCGCAGCGCTGGCCGCGGGCCCTCACGCACAGCGTCCTGAGGGAGAGGTTGAGGCCAGGTGGAGAAGCAATGGCGTCGGCAGGGGAGCCTAAGGGCCTGCGGCCCGGCCTCAGCTGCCCGCCGCCCCCGGGGTTGGGCCGGCAGGGCCGGAAGGACGACTTCGGTGGGTGGGATGTGGGCCCGACCGCGGGAGGGAGGCCAACACTGGGCACTGCGGGTCCCCTGGGGCTCGGTTTCCCTCAGCTTCTTTCCCCTGGTCCCCGACGGCTTCGGGCTTTCTTTCCTAGTGGGCCTGGTGCGGGGGCGGGATTAGCAGGCACCAGCCCTGTGAGGCCGGCTGGAGATGCGGCCGTGAGTATATCATTTTCTGCCAACTTTGCCTTCATTCGTAGGTGAGAAAATGTCCTCCAACAATGGCTGGTTCCAGAAGAGCTCCCAGGTCCCTAGCTTTGCTCAGATGCTGAAAAAGAACCTGCCGGCTCAGCCGCCCGCCCAGATGGTCACCACACCCGCAGCGCAGTCCTCGGAAAGTGACAGCCTGTTCCGAATGGCATCCAAGGTCACACCAGTGACGGGTACGACGCCTTTTTCACTTGCATTACTGCCTACGTTTTTTTTTTTTTGTTTGTTTGTTTTGTTTTTAAAGACTGAGCTGGCCAGTGAGTTCCTTTGAGCCCCCTGTTCAATGTTTCCTGGATTTATGGCGCCACCTGGAACTTGGATTCGACTCCCAGCATTGTAGGAAGCTTGCAGAAATCCTTCTCCTGGCTGCTAATTATTTCTTAGCCCTTGTCGGTGCAACCACATCAAGAGTGTCTTGCTCTATGGAGGTGAAGCTGTTAGCCCTTCAGAGAAGGGACCGGATCAAAACTGGTTTGTGTTCCACAGATCCCTTAGCATTGCTAGTGTTAAGTATACAGCAGGGACAAACACCCTTTACAAATGTGACCAGATCCAAGGTGAAAGATAATATAAAATGGTCAATGGGAAACCAAAAAACGAGGTTCTAATCCCAGATCTGTGTTTTACTCCATTTGTAGGCCTTAGTGACATCACATGTAAAAATGGCTTAGTCTCTGAAGACCTTGACATAACTAAAGTTTTGTGATTCTTTAATAGCACTTAATGACACTGACAATGATAGCCCTTCTTTGCAACATAGCGTTGGTATTCCAAAAGATTTATACATTATACAAAATGACAGGTTGCATTTGGCATTTGTGCCAAAATTGTTTAGGAGAAACGTGTGTAATGAAAACCACACATGACTAAGTGTGTGAGGGACAGTGTCTTAGTTTTTTTTTTTAATGCATCAAATTGACAAGCACAAACATTTATTTTTAGGTAATTTTCCAGAACCATTGCTTTCCAAAGGTCTTTCATCTATTTCAAATCCAGTCCTTCCTCCAAAAAAAATACCTAAGGAGTTTATAATGAAATACAAACGTGGAGAGATCAACCCTGTGTCAGCCTTGCACCAGTTTGCACAAATGCAGCGGGTTCAGCTTGACCTCAAGGAAACAGTAACAACAGGCAAGTGAAAGCCATGTCTGGTTATTACAGGATGGGAAAATATTTTCCTAGTGAAAGCAGAGCATATAAGTGGCACTAAATTTCTATATTCACATAATGTTGGGGTTAGATAACTACTATTTTTGCTTGGTATACTTTAGAAAATGTTATATTAATATTCAGCCTTTTGGAATCTGCAGGTAACTCACATACAAAATATTTATAATCATGGGATTTTAATTTTTTGTGTATGGCTGGTTAAACTGAAATCTCATCATCCCTTGTGCATTTTACACAGGTGTAAATCCTTATAGAATAAGCATGCTTTTTAGGGATGTTAAGTATTTGGACTATGATTATCTTATAAGCAAGATTCAGTGATGTTGATGCCTAACAAAAATTATGGCCAATCTTGGCTTCTGAAAGTCAAAGATCACAGGTCAAAATAACAATTGGTACTCATCAGCAGTCTTGTCTGAGACTATTTTCTTGGTTCTCTCTAAACGGCCCCATAACCGGAAGACTCTTACCACATTGTGTATGTGGAAGGCTCCAGGAATACAGATCAGTAAAATGCAGAAAGCATCTTCTGACTTCATCACCTATGATCAAAGACTAGGAAGAATTTTAGGAATGTGGAGGATAAGAGAATAAGTACTCTTAAGAGGCATTGACAATTTTTAAACATGTCTGTGCAATTAGGGTCTTAATGTAAAAGGGAGTTTTCCTAAGTCTTGTCACTAGGTTGGATTACTTCATGTACTCAATACCTCTGTGCTTAATTTCTGTGTAACTGGTTTGCTTTTCTCCATTCCCAGACTGCCCTTGAAAAATGTAAACTATTGGTCACAATAAGAAAAAATTGGGGCAAATCTTCAGTGATCTGAGCTAAAACTACTCAAAACACAACCCACTGATTGTTAATGGTGTTTATTTTATGTGCATAGTACTAATTAAATAATCTGATTCAGTGGGTTTGGTGGAGAGATTAGAGTATCAGTATTTTTAACACACTCTACAGGACTTAGGTCCATTCATACTAAAGTTTGAGAAATTAAGGTATAAACACACCCAGAACGATGACATAGAATACTTACTAATGACTTGATGAGTAACGCTCACACATAGCAGTCATCCAAATCATTTGTAAATATACAAACTGTCCTCAGGTTAAGTAAATTTGGTAAGGAATCCAGGTGGTCCCAAAGGAAGAAGCTGGGGTCGTAGATGATGGAAGGAAAGCAATTTTCCCAAATGCAATCAGGAGTTGCTTGTAACCTTGATGTACTTCTTCAAAAACAACCAGCAGTTAATGTAGAGAGAATAATATCAAGGCTTATGTGTAGTGACATTATAATAGCCATCTCTAATGAGAGTGGAGACTGAAGTTACCTGAGGCCTCCTAAAGGCCTCCTGAAAATTTGAACTTGAAAATTTAGGAAATGATTCCATTTCATCTTTTTTTTATCAGGCAGATATGAAATCTAGTAAAAGTAATTTTGTAAAGGTAATCCTAGGAATTTTGGATGACAAGACATCTTTGTTTTATGTTTTTCTTTGTTAATTCCCCTTCCTCCAACTGCCCTACGACTGTGATGGGTTGAGTTGCTTACAGTGACTCCCTGATAGGTGCCCAGGATTTCTTCAAAGGAATCCTTTCTGTTCTGGAGCTTTTAAGAGAATCAGAGGGGAAAAAAGTATCAGGGCACCCGAAGGGGGGAAGAGATTAAATTTTATTGGTATTGAAGTTTGAAAGAAGAAGGTGTTGCCAGGAGCTCCACATTTTGCCTCTAATTGTCTTTTGATAGATTTTGGATGCTTTTCATTCCCAGGCATTGTTCTGTATACTGCCACTCCTTACATGGCCTGCACTGTAAAGGTGGCCCTATGCTCAAGCTGAGTCTGAAGCCAGCTGGGCCACTTGAAGGTCTCCTCAGAATTAGCTCAAGGACCCACCCAGCTTCCTTTCACCTGAATTGGCCCTACAGAAAACTGGTGGGCGGAGGTAGCTAGTTTTCCACAATTTTGTATTTGGATGTTTTCCTGTTTAACAGACATCTTTTGCAGGATTATACTGTTGAAATCCTGCAGCATTTATTCTGAGTTCTTTTTCAAGGTAACGTTTTGGGACCATATTTTGCTTTTTGTGCTGTGGTCGATGGTATCCAGTACAAGACTGGACTGGGACAAAATAAAAAGGAGTCTAGATCCAATGCAGCAAAATTAGCTCTTGATGAACTTCTACAGCTGGATGAACCTGAACCAAGAAATTTTGAAACATCAGGTAAATACTTTTGATTATAAAATATTTATAAAATATCATTTTTAGAAGGAATAACCTGAAATTATTGGAAAGTTAACTTTGCAACTGCAAGGTCTTTGTAGCAGGATTTGAATAATTTTCTTCCATTACTGTCTGATGGCTGATGTATTTAACCATAGTAAATATTCCCATAGCAGAAAAATATGTTACTCAACTGTCTGATAACTTGTCAGATTGTCAGTGGGTTCTTATTTTTCCATGCAAATTATTGGATTTTTATTTTCTATTTAACACTGTACATTTAATACTTAAAGGATTTTAATGCAATTTTTGTGAAGTTTGCCTGTATTAAATTCAGTAATGCTAGAATTACTTGAGAAAATAATGGCTGAAGGTAGCATAGCAAGAGTGTAAACTCCAGAATTAGATTGCTTAGGTTGGAATATTGACCCTGGATAGACAAGTTATTTGCACTCTAAGCCTAAGTTTTCATCATTTGAAAAGTGGGGACAATGATAGTACCTACCTCCTGTGGCTACCATGCAAAGCCTTTAAGCTAGGGGTGTCGAACTCAATCAGAGAAGGGGCCAAAATCTAAAATCCAGCCTAAATCGCGGGCCGAATGGTTTACTGAACAGTCATAAACTGTCATTGTGATGGAAACGCAGCGGAGTGCAGTGATGACAGCGCGGTGCGGGCCACATTGCAAGGCCTGGCGGGACGGATTTGGCCCGCGGGCCTTGTGTTTGACACATGTGCTTTAAGCAATGCATGTGAATAGTATATGATCAATGGTAGTAAATATCAATTTGAGAATATGTGAATGTGTTACATATATTAGCATAATAAACAATTTTTGTCATGTTCCATGTTAGGTTACATTTTGGTTTATCCTTTGGTTTAATGTTGTATTTTCTTGTTTTTCCTGGGTTTTCTAACTTTGGAACCAAATTGCAAAGCCATTGCAAAGAATGGATCTAAAAATTTGAAAACTTTGAATGTAGTATTCCCCTAGAAAACACTCTAGTAATAGCATTAAAATACTAAGTGAGGTGCTTTCCCTTTGGGAGTACGACTGCACCTTTCCAGGCCTTTCTTTCCACCTGCCCCCTTGTTACCTTTACCCTTCTCTCTCCTAAACTCCAAGCACCTGTAACTTGTTTCCTGAGCCCATTTCTAAACTTACTCTTATAGTTTGGAAAAAAAACAAAACCCAAACTAAGTGAAATAAGCCAGTCAGAGAAAGACAAGTACCATATGATTTTACTCATATGTGTAATCTAATGAACAAAATGAACTAATTAGCAAGATAAAGACAAATTCATAGATAGAGAACAGCTGACAGCTGTGAGGGGAGAAGATGCGGGGAAGTGAAGAGATTGAGCAAAAATATAATTTTTACTTATTAAATTTTTAATAGGATATTAATTTTAAATGTTTTACATAGTATTACTGTAAATAGAAAATTGTTCTTAAGCATCTAAAACAGGGTTTCATTTTAACCTGTGCCGGGCCAGCACAGCCATGGGTGAGCCTGAGGAGGGGCAGTGAAGGATTAAAGAAGACAAAGAGAATACAGCTGGGGCTCAGCGGAGAGGACACAGAAAGATCCAGCCTGCAAGCTGGGGCTTTATTTTATAGTAACCAAGGAAGTGGTCAACATGTTTACAATGTTCTTGTGAGTTTCACTTGTTTTGGCAGCTCTTGCTGCACCTCCCACAGCCCATTAGCTACCTAGGAAGGAACTAGGGAGGGCGATAAGGTTAAACTTACTTATGCTAAGAGGGCTCTGCCCTCCAAGCTGGGACTTGTTTGTGATCCTGCCACAGGTCAGTCTGAGGCTTGTCCTTATAGCCATTCTCTACATCTTTTTTTTTAAGCTACTATAATAAAGTAAAACTTAAACATCAAGAACAAAGCTCTGGCTATTAAAACAATAACAAAACAATGCTAATGCAAAAAACCAAACTACAGACATAATAACATTTTAAAACTTGAACATCAAGAACAAAACTCTATTAAAATAATAACAAAACAGTGCCAATGCAACACAGCAATCAAACTACAGACATGTTAACATTTTCAGCTACAAAATGAGTTTCTTTTTCTGCTGGTGTGTATATTTACTCAGAGTCCTCAGACTTGGCTGTGCAAGACTTAACAGAAGACTGGCAGCTAACCAATGCTAACAGAGCCAGAAACGTGGTTGAGGGAGTAGCTTCCACTTCTTGCTTTTCTGCCATCTGCTGGGCCTCAGGTGTTAACTTTCTTCAGCTGACCCCATGTTGGCACCTCAGCCCCTTGCATAGTCTTCATTTTCTTCTAGATTGCTGTCATTGGGGCAACTCTCAGTCTTTTGAACAAAGGGACAAGGAGCTTCTCTGGGTTTATTGTGACGACACACGTAATGCTCTGGCACCCAAATTGGCTGTGCTTGTCCTGGAAAGAGACAAAACACAACCTCTTGCCCACATCATTACTGAATCTGGTAAAACTCTTGTCTGGTTTGTGCATTCTTCCACAAGGCTAACTGGCGGAGGCTATTGCTCTGGAGGTCTGATGCCTTTTGGCCACTGTATAACTCTGCATCATAATTCAAAAAATTTAACACATAATATCATTCTCTCCCTTTTTGTTTTGGTAATTGCTTTTTAAGAGTAGAATTGGCTCTTTCTGCTATTGCCTGACCTTGAATTTGTGCTATTTTTGTTTCTGATAAGACCTGATTTATAGTATTAATTGTGCCATTACTTTAATTTCTCTAGTATAGTCCTGACCTATCACCCCAAGGAAACTTGAAACCCTTTCAATGCTAAACTGCTTAAAATTAGTTTCATCAAGCCCGCGGGAAGGGGACATACATTCCCATGGCACATATTGGTAGGTGGGACAATGTCCAATCCTGCGCTTACATGTTAACATTTTTAAAAGGTTTCAAACAGTTGGCTTTGGGACTGAGTGGGCTAGAAAGGCTGCAGTGGGGTCAAGGATAGGCCCCTACTGTTTGGAGTTTCCCTGACTAGGGGGCATTGGTTATCATCAGCAGTAGTCTTGGAGTGGCATTCATTTACCCAATGCTTTCCTCTCCTGCATCTTGGACATAGTCCAGGATGCTTGTTTCCACTCCCTGTAAATTTTTTACTTCAATTTCTAGCATTACAGTCTTTAGTAGCAAAATGCCCTAGTTTACCACAGATAAAACATATTTTTCTACTGACAAGCGCACATCATCTCTTTTAATGCAGCAGCTAATACTACTACTTGAACATAAGGCTGGTCCAATGTCAGCACAAACATGGATAAAATACTTCCATTATAAGTAATCTCCAAGTGAGAGACAATCCTTTGTGATAGTATTAAGCCTCTGGTAACCTTCCAATATCCTAGTTCCCCTGCCACATTCATCCATTCTCTTTTGGGAGTGGGCTTTAGGCAGTCCTGAATCATGGACCACAGACTGAAAGTAGGGATAAGAATTTTCCCTGAGCCTAATCTGGTTTGGCTCAGTGGATAGAGAGTCGACTTTTGGACTGAAAGATCCCAGGTTCAGTTCTGGTCAGGACATGTGCCTTGGTTGTGGGGACATCCCCAGAGTGTGTGTGTGTGGGGAGAGAATGCTGGAGGCAGCTGATCGATGTTTCTCATCAATGTGTCTGACTTTCTATCTCTCTCCCTTCCTCTCTGTAAAAAAATCAATAAAAAAAAAATTTTTTTTTAAAAGATTTTTTCCTGAGCCCTAACTGGTTTGGCTCAGTGGATAGAGCATCGGCCTGCGGACTGAAGTGTCCCTGGTTTGATTCCGATCAAGGGCATGTACCTTGGTTGCAAGCACATTCCCAGTAGGGGGTTTGCAGGAGGCAGCTGATCGGTGTTTTTCTCTCCTCAATGTTTCTAACTCTATCCTTCAATAAAATATATTTTAAAAGAATTTTCCTTGGGCCTTCAACTATATAACGATCTCTAAGTTATTTTCCTACATTCTCTCATCTCTCTACATTTACCTTTGCTTCCTCAGGAAACCATGGGCAAGTTTTATTTACAAAATCCAACAAATTGAGAAGCTGTTGCTACCTCACAGAACAGCCCCATGCTTGGAGCATAGCCTTATATATAAATTATTTTCCTGCGATCCTGGATTTCCCATATTTTACACCTAGCTATTACTAAACTGTGCTCCTTACCTTACTTTTTGATTTCTGCACATGCTTTACTGGAGCGTCCTATCACCTTGCAATTGTCGTTCCCTCATACTCAGGCCCCACGTTGGGTGCCACATGTGCCATGCCAGCACGACCAAGGGTGAACCTGAGGCGGAGCATGAAGGATTAAAGAAGACAAAGAGAATACAGCTGGGGCTCAGCGGATCTCCCATGCCTGGATGAGGACACACAAAGATCCAGCCTGCACGCTGGGGCTTTATTTTATAAGCGGAGAAAAACAAGGAAGTGGTCAACACAGTTACACTTGTTTTGGCAGCTCTTGCTGCACCTCCCACAGTCCATTAGCTACCTAGGAAGGAACTAGGGAGGGTGATAAGATTAAGCTTACTTATGCCAAGCTGGGACTTGTTTGTGGCCCTGCTACAGGTCAATCTGATGCTTGACCCTATAGCCACTACCAAAATAACCAAAAACCTCTTTTCAGAATGTCACATATTACAAAACAAGCTCTATCCTATGTAATAATAGAGGAATATGCAAATTAGCTGGGATGCCGTATTTAATGAGTGAACAGCGTGGGGACCTGAGGCTGCATGGCACCTGGCTTGGGCGAGGGACCTCAGGTCATGACCCTGTCCTGAGGCTTGAGGATCTCGGGCCACGACTTCCACCTGGCAGGGTTTGATGGAGGACTTCAGGCCACACCCTTCGGATGGGCAGGGCTTGATGGGAAAATTCAGGCTGCGCTGCCCTCCCCCCATCCACCTGGCTGGCCTTGACAGGAACTCAGGCCACACCCTGTGCCCAGCGGGGTTTAATGGGAGGCCTCAGACTGTGCTCTCCCCACCTGGCAGGGCTTGATGAGGACCTCAGGCCATGCCCTCTGCCTGATGAGCCTTGATGGGGACCTCAGACTGTGCTGCCCCTGTGCTGGGATAGGGGACCTTGGGCCATGCCCCTGGTGGAGCTTGACAGGGGGACCTCAGGCCACCCTCTCGCCTCAGCACTGGGCTGGGGGACCTGAGGCTGTGCCCCGCACCTGGCGGGACTTAATGGGAGATCTGAGACTGCACCCCCACCTGGCACTGGGCTCGGGACCTGAGGCTGCACCCCATGCCTGGAGGGGCTTGAAGAGGGTGGAGCTGGACAGGTCTGGGTCTCCTGCATTTTTGGAGCATGTGTGGGTGGTGGGCAAGGACTTGACTCTAGGTCCTGCGGCATGCCCCAGACTCTCAAAGGAGGGAAATTTTCATATACATCTTACTAATTTTTCATCTCTGACACTTCTATTATAAAGGGCAAATGGCAATATTAAAATATTTCCTCTAATTCCCGTCCAGTGTGCTTGAATTTGGTGCACTGGGCCACTAGTAGTAGCATAAGATTAGGAAACCCAGAATTGTGTTTGAGACTTGGCTAATAGGTATTTGGTCTGGAGTTGGCAAAAATATAGAGAAGAAAGGAATCATTCTTGGATTGCTGTTGTATTACAGAATAGTAAGGTACCTGCTCTGTGGAAAAATGAATTTTATGTTTCCTTATATGTTTGTTTACTTACAGGTCCTCCTCCTATCCCTGCAGAACCTGCTGCTTCACCTGAACCAGCATACGTTTCAAAGGTGCATTATGGTAGGAAGTTCTTTATGTGTTCCTTTTTACAGAGTAATGCAATTAAAAATGATAACATAATTAAAATATGCAGAAATATGAAAATATACATCAGTATTTTATCATTCAAACCTAGCATATTTCCACAAAGAGGAAAATTTCACATGCTGCTAAAAATTAGAGAAATGGGGAATGGAGAAGAAAGATGGAAGAAATGCCTTTTTCCTAGAAGGTGATAGTTCATCAGTTTCGTGTAACTACTTTTTTGAGAATTCTTTGCTTTGGTGGGCTTATTCTACATAATAAAGAGATAATATACAAATTGACCATCACTCCAACACACAAGATGGCCACCCCCATGTGGTCAAAAATGGGCCGCCACCATGTAGACACAAGATGGCCAGCAGGGAAGAGCAGTTGGAAGCGATCAGGCCAGTTAGGGGCATCCAAGCCAGCAGGGGAGGGCAGTTGGGAGGGACAATGCCTGCAGGGAGGGTCATTGGGAGGGACCAGGCCTGCAAGGGAGGGCAGTAGGGGGTGATCAGGACTGCAGGAGAGGACAGTTGGGGGGACCAGGCTGGCAGGGGAGGGCAATTGGGGGCAACCAGGCTGGCACGGGAGGGCAATTAGGGGAAACCAGGCCAGTAGAGGAGGACAGTTTGGGACAATCAGACCAGAAGGGGAGCAGTTAGACGTCAATCAGGTTGGCAGGGGAGTGGTTAGGGGGTGATCAGGCTGGTAGGCAGAATCGGTTAGGGGCAATCAGGCAGGCAGGCAGGCAGGTGAGTGGTTGGGAGCCAGCAGTCCTGGATTGTGAGAGGGATGTCCAACTGCCCGATACCTAAACGGGCAGTTGGACATCCTTCGAGGGGTCCTATATTGGAGAGGGTCCAGACTGGGCTGAGCAACACAAAATAACCCCTCCCCTGAGCACAAATTTCATGCACTGGGCCTCTAGTTATTAATGAAAACCAATGGCTTTCTGGTGCTTGATGGTTGGGAGATTCGTGTCAAATAGTTTATCCACATTTTTTATAGTACTTACTTGCCACTGAAACCCCCTAAAAACAACAATTGCAGTTGCAGTTACTCTTTGTGTGACCTAAGAATGGATACTTTTCTATGCATCTAATTTCTCCATCTGTAAAATGGTCAGAATAGTAACTACCTCACAGGGGTTATTAAGAGGAGTATAAAGTATTTAGATCTGGGCCTGGCATATTATAGATGCTCACTAGATAGTAACTTTTTCATGTTCAACATTGTGTGGTTGTTACTGTATACTAGGGGTGTCGAACTCAATCAGAGAAGGGGCCAAAATCTAAAATCCAGCCTAAATCGCGGGCCGAATGGTTTACTGAACAGTCATAAACTGTCATTGTGATGGAAACGCAGCGGAGTGCAGTGATGACAGCGCGGTGCGGGCCACATTGCAAGGCCTGGCGGGACGGATTTGGCCCGCGGGCCTTGTGTTTGACACATGTGCTGTATACAGTTCCTGTTAGGTTAGGAATCCCCTGCACAACAGGAAAGCATTCTTAATTTCTACATTGTCTACATCAGTGTTTCCTAAACTTCTCTCATGATGAGAATCACCTGGTGGAGTTGTTAAAATACAGATTCCTGAATCCCAACTAAGAAGTGCTAAACTAGAATTTTTGGGAACATAGAGATAAAATTGTATACTTAACTAGTGCTCTAAGTGTAGTGCTAAGAAGTAAAGAAGTGCTAAGCTTAGAGCACTAGTTAAGTATACAATTTTACCTCTATGTTCCCAAAAATTCTAGTTTAGCACTTGTTAGTTGGGATTCAGGAATCTGTATTTTAATAATTCCACCAGGTGATTCTCATCATGAGAGTAGTTATGAAAAACACTAGTCTACATCATAATAACACTTCAGATTTTAGAGTATTTGTAGAATTAAAATGAAAAATAGAAAGTCTCTTTTCTATATTTGGAGATTAAGATTTGAGAACAGTTTTATCCCTAATGCTTAGTTTCCCATTATTTTTGTAAAACAAAGAGGCTTTGCACATTTGCCTGCTTGTATGGAGTGAAAGATCAGGCCAGAGAAGAGAGGCACATTCGCAAGGACTGGACCTAATGGTCCTGAGAATCAGTGAGCAGAAGGGCAGTGAAGGGCCCCATCCAATAGCAGTAACTTTTTAACATGGCAAGGAGCTCTGGTCTTTCTTTTTTCAGCCTCTGTGGACATTTTTAATGAGTAGTGTGATAGAATTCCAGGTCAATGGTTGGCATAAAACACAGATTACTAGTACCTTGAAAATCAGATCGTCTGTGAGGAAGAAAGAGTATGTGGTTTATGGTATGTATAAGGAAACACAGGAGTAGAGTCAGGTTTGCTACCAGTTGGTGTCAGAAAAGGGAGAACAAACACCATCCTTCAAGTGTATGTTTAAATACAGGATAGGATGTTACCACTTTTGAAAAAAAATATTTTCACTTACAAAAATCTGAACAGCTCCTGCTGGGCCAGTTATAGAGGTTATCACTATTTCATAGCCTGTTTACTTGGCCATATTTCTAACTGTACCATATCTTCATAAAAAACAGTGATATTTTGGCTCTGAAGACAGGTTCAGTTTACTCACATAATAGAGATTAATTGAAATTAACAACTTAGAATCAAAGAGATGTTTTAATTCGCATCATGTATCATTTTATGTCACCCTTTATTTCCAGTAATTTGTGAGAACATTTTATTCCCTCAGTAGCCAAGCACACATTTAGAGGGAATAAGGAGCATTGTAAGACACACATTTACTAAGATCTGATTATGTTAACAACATAATTCGTGAAGGGGCTTGGTCCTCGCAGCCCCCACTTTGTTTGGAAGGTTATCCAAAGGACGTCCAAAAGAACGTACAGAAAGATGTCTGGAAGGTCATTTGGCTGTCCGGTCTAATTAGCATATTACAATTTTATTATTATAGATATTCATAGTTCCTGTAACACTGAGTAAGATCAAAAGGTGTATCTGATATTGCTAACTTACAAATATTCTTTTATCTTATAAAACTTTTTAATGTGTAGAAAAACAGCTCTTGGCAAACATAATTCTTGTCTGTCAGTTCTAATTGCAGTGTATTTTTCTATTTTTTATAATATCACAAAATAATTGTTAACTGTTTAGGATGTGATTAAATATAGCAGAGTACATTCATTCTACAGAACTAATAAGAGAATGAGGTGTGTAGCACAGCTGTATACCCTTGAATGATGTTCAAGACCAAGAAAATACAAAAAGTAGTGTTTTATTTTTGAAGGTGATTTATACTTACAGAATGTTTTTCAGAATATTCATAACAACCTGGTAATAGTGGTTGCATTTGGAGAAGGAATGATTACATCTATATACTTCTGCCAATTCTAGACCATCAAATACTCATTAGCGAAGTCTCAAACACATTTCTGGGTTTCCTAATCTTACACTCTCTTCTGAATGTATATCTCTTGTATTACTGTTTCAGTTTAAAAAAATAGTTAAGTTTTAAAATATCTCTAAATTGAATACTGCTTCTCTTGTATCTCTTGGTGGTAAGCAGAGCCAAGTCCTCCTCATTCATATTTTTTACTACATAAGGAACAAAACCAGATTTACACACCAAACATTGAAGATTTTGACCAATTTGAGTAAAATATATGTTAGCATGCAATTATAGTAATAATTTGCTTTTCCACATGGTATACTCTGTGATTAGTTAAGAGAACTTAGCCAGGATTTCATTCTTCCTCCTCCCCTCCCCAATTTTATTTTGTAATTAACTGTCTGACTATTCTTTTACTCTATTTAAAAAAATATATTTTATTCATCTTTTTACAGAGAGGAAGGGAGAGGGTTAGAGAGCTAGAAACATCAATGAGAGAGAAACATCGACCAGCTGCCTCCTGCACTCCCCCCACTGGGGATGTGTCTCCAATGCACATGCCCCTGACTGGAATTGAACCCCAGGACCCCTCAGTCTGCTGACCAATGCTCTATCGACTGAGCCAAACCGATTTTGGCTATTCTTTTACTCTTTTTGATAATGTGACTTTACCTGTCTTTGTCCAGAAGGGAGCATTAACAATATTAACAACAAAAAATTCAAGTTTTAAAAATATAAACAAAAACATGTAAATGACCTAATTGAAATACGTTGTATCCAGTTAGCAGAATATTAGCTGAGAATGCAGACATCACACTTTTATTATGTGTGCCTATACAGTGTGTGTGTGTGTATTTGTGTGTGTGTATACGCACACACGTATACATATTTTTTAATTCGTATCTGAGGGCATACTTTTATTGATTATTTTAGAAAGAGAGAGAGAAAGGGAGTGAGAGGGAGAGAGAACATCAATGTGAGAATAAAACATCTATCAGTTGCTTTTCACACTCACCCTGACAAGGGATCGAACCCACAATCATGACATAAACTTTCTTACATATCTCTATAAATTATTAACTTCTTCAGTTGTGAGATTATAATAAGATAATAGAGATCCCTGGGAGAAAGTACAATGCTGTTTAAGTTCATACTGCATTTGATTTGTTTTTCTAGAAAGGAGACACATGCAGTATGCAAAGATTTCTCAAATTGTTAAAGAAACATTTAATCAACTAATTTCTAGTCATTCAGAATATGTGAAATGCAGCAATTCATTGGCTGCCTTTGTAATCGAAAGAGGTAAGTCCAAATATTTGGGATGTGTTGGTATGTAGAAAAACTATTAATGATCTGAACTTACTATTGTAATATTTTAATTATCTTTGCTCCTATTGACAATGGTGTTTATTGATTTAAAGTGTCCTTTTCTAGTAGGTGTGGGTCATTAACACATAGGTTCTTAAGGTATACTAACCAGTAACTAATAGACAACTACAGAATGGTTAAATGCCTAACATTTTGAACAATAATTTCACAATTTAATAATCTGAAATCCAACTCCCATTATTACAAACATTGAGAAGGGTTCTATTAAAATCAACATACTTTCTTCATTATCAAGTAAGAAAATATCCTACCTAATAAAAGAGTAATATGCAAATCAACCATCACTCTGCTCTGCAAGCCACACCCACCAGCCAATCAGAGTGAGTATTGCAAATTAACCCCAACCAAGATGGCTGTGGCCACAGAGAACAGGAAGGAGGCTTTGGTTTCTTGGGCAATGGAAGAAGCCATGCTTTCCATCTGCCCTAGCGGGCTTAAGCCCCCACTCAAAGCTACAGTTTCAATTGTAGAAGGTAAATATATCCCAGATACCAGGGCCTCCACTTGGGGGGCATGGCCAGCTTGCAAACCACCACAGGCTCCTCACCCAGGCTGCCCATGCCCCAAGGGAACCCCCACCCTGATCTGGGACACCCTTCAGGGCAAACCAGCTGGCCCCCACCCATGCACCAGGCCTCTATCCTATCTAATAAAAGAGTAATATGCAGATTGACCATCACTCCAACAAACAAGATGGCTGCCCCATGTGGTCAAAGATCCTGCCTCCATGTAGACACAAGATGGTTACCCCAAGATGGCCAGCAGGGGAGGGCAGTTGGGAGGGACCAGGCCTGCAAGGGAGGGCAGTTGTGGGTGACCAAGCAAATAAGGGAGGGTAGTTGGGAGGCACCAGGCCAGCAGGGGAGGGCAGTTGAAGGCGATCAACCCTGTAGGGGAGGGCAGTTAGGGGAGACCAGGCCAGTAGAGGAGAGCAGTTGGGGGCAAACGGGCTGGCAGGGGAGCAGTTAGACATCAATCAGGCTGGCATGGGAGTGGTTAGGGAATGATCAGGCTGGCAGAAGTGGTTAGGGGCAGTCAGGAAGGCAGGCAGGCCAGCAGTTGGGAGCCAGCAGTCCTGGATTGTGAGAGAGATGTCCCTCAGTCTGTTTAGGCCTGATGCCGATGGGATCGGGCCTAAACGGGTAGTCGGACATCCCTCGAGGGGTCCCAGATTGGAGAGGATGCAGGCTGGGCTGAGGGACAATCCCTCCCCCCACCCCTGTGCACAAATTTGGTGCACTCGGCCTCTAGTTAAAATATAAAAAACTATGAACCCTTTGGTTTTTCTTGTGGATATTATGTGTGATTCCAACTACATTTTATATTTCATTTACTCTAATGCTATAAATTGATCATTAAAACTGTTTGGATTCTATATTCATCTCTGAATAAGATATTTAAGATGATATAAAACAATTTGAGATTTAGTTTCTATTAAGTCCAAGATAATAAAAATTAAAAACTGTTTTCTATAATCCAAAAATGCATGAGAATTCATGGATAGGAAAGACCTGATTGGGTTAAATTTTGGGGGGAACAGGGGAGACTTAAGCTGTATCTTTAAGGGTTTGGATAAATAGAAGAAAGGAAGATTTTTTTAGAGAAATTAGAGTCACACACACACAAAGACAGGAGGGAAGAGGGCAGCAGTGAAACACTGTGCATAACACAGGGATGGAGAACTTTGTTTCAAGTGCAGAAGAATATGTATGAGGCATAGTACAAAATAGTTAAATTGATAAGATGTTACCAGATTATGGAGTGGCTTAAAAGTTGGATTTAATGGGGTTGAATGTAAACTGGGAGATATTTTAACAGGGATTGAAAATGTATCCCAGTTGTTGAGAACATTAGTGTCAAACTCAGTTCTGCTACTTCATTACATACTTAACATCTCTCTGTTTCAATTTCTTCTCACTTCTTAAAAATAGAAATGATAACTTTTACTTCACTGAGTTGTTAGGGTTAAATATGATAATGTAAATAAATTATTTAGCCCAGTACTTAGTGTTTAGTAAAAGTTCAATAAGTTACATTTGTGATGATTAAGATAATTGATATTTAATCAATAATAGTAAACACAGTTCTTAAAAAACATTACAAGGATCAAATCTGAATTAGAGAATCACAGCTAAGATGGTTGTGATGGTATACCTACATTAGAGTTGAGATAGGCATGAATATGAAGAGAAAAGATACTTTTAAAAAACATTATTTGAATGGTATTTTCATATACACAGGGAAGCTGATGTGAAGTTGTGGGGAGAAGAGAGTGAGAGAAAAGAGTAATCTGGTTTTAGAATAACACACAGTCAATCCATACTTGAATATATTCTTAGAAACTTCAAATGGGTGTTCCTCACTTCCCAGCCAGCCCATCTGCAGCGGACTTGGATACACATTCCCTGTGATGGCAATCTCATATTTTTCCTGTGTTCTCAAATATCCCACAACCTCTCTTACATTCTTGCTGTCACCTAATGGCCTTGCCTCATGGTTTTTAATTGGGTCTATAAGGAGCTATCAAATCCAGACTTTGTTCTATCCTCTACCACTATATCTGTGTACTTCCCTGTTCTTGTATCCACCTTTTCTCTACTGTTGGAGTGGAGGAGGGATCTTTTCTCCTAAAGACTAATTCCTCCCCTTAAATTCTGTTTCCATTCTCCCATCTTGAAGAATGCCATTTTAAGGTATCCCCTCTTTTTCATGCATCCTCAAGCTTTATTATCTGTATGAAACATTTCAGGTCAAATTACAGAGCTGAGAAAAAAAAAAAAAAAAGCTGAATTCTTGGCCATACTATTGCCCTTTATTAAGTCAGAAGTTACATAACCATTCCAGAACTTCCCTTTTTACCACCTCCCACACCTTACTGGATGGAGCAGCTGCACTATCCACTCCTACCCCTCCTCTATCATTCTCCATCTCAGTAAATGGCATTCACCCAGTTGTTGAGCCAGACTAAAAATTGAAGTCATCCATTCTTTATCTCATCCCTAACACTCTAGAATTGATCTCTAATTCCTTTTCATTATATTCCCAAATTATACCTCAGATCTGATAATTCTTTCCTATTTAACCCCCATCATTTGAGACTCAAGTTGTTATATCTTACCTGGATTACTATAACAGGCCTCCCTAATTAAGTTTCTTGGTCCCTACTTGTGGCATCCCCACACAGAGGATGTGACCCACTGTGGTGTTTGTTGCCTTAAGTACCTTTGCCATAGTTTTTTGGTGAAACCCACAAACTCCTTAACATGGTTTTTGATGCCTTTTTCTCTAACATTATCATATGCCATGCCTTTCACTGCCCTCCACCAAAGCAGCCATACTGTCTCTCTTAGCCCAGGGTCTACATGAGCTCCTTTTTGCCTAAATAACTCTTTATCTCACCCCATGCTGCTTATTCCTCATCCTGAAGCTTACATTTCCTTTTCAGAGGGATTCTTCAGCTGATCTGCAAGAGATGCTATTTCTCAGTCACATGCTTGTTTCCTCCAAGGCCATTGTTACAATTTGTGGTTTGTTTAGTCTTTTTTCTATCTCCTATTAGAAGTTTCTTGAGGGTGTCTGGCTGAGCTTTTTATTCCCAGCACCTACTTCAGTACTAGTTAGTACTGGTTAGGACCTCAACAAATTTTTTAATTTAATGGAAGTTATTTAGGTAATTGCAAATGGGAAACTGAACTTTGAAAGACTAAGAGGAGAGATTTTCTGAAAGTATCAACGCTGAAGTGAAAGACAGAATGAACAGGATATTCAGAGACTATTTAGAGAAAAAGAGCAATGAACTAGTAACCAGGCTATATAGAAAGATCCCATAGTTAGGTGTGAAAGAAAAAAATAAGTGTCTTTTCTGAGCATATTCTTAAGAGAATCTTGATGCAGCAAAAGTAAATGGAACAAAACTACTGGAAAGAGCATAGGTGCTTGTTTCCTAAAATAAAAAAACACACACACAAAAAAAACAACATTTCAGTAGCACAAAGAAATAAACTAGAAATTGGTTTGTAAAGATTTTGAGTCGATTAAAAAATGTTTAAGGCACTATTTATAATTTGCTTAATACAGTTATAGAAGGGCATATGAAGTCTCTTAGCAAGCCCAATAAATCTAGATAAAAAAGAATAGGTGCATATTGGAAAACCAAGGATATCTGGTGATTATGGTACTCGTAAAAATTGAGATGAAAAATCATAATATAAAATATGCTGTTTTAATTAAGCTATTGAAGTATTGTTAAATTTTTGCTTATTAGAAGACTCTCAAACTTGTATTTGAAATTGTAGAATTATTTTTCCATTTTTTTCAGTCAGTATATTTTTACTGACTTTAAAATGGTAAGCTAGATTTTGAACCTAGGAAGAGGAAGGTCAGAATAACCTGCTGCTGTACCTGCTCCCCTCTAGCTGGACGGTACGAAGTTGTGGCTTTCGGCACAGGCGAGTATAACTACAGTCAGTGCATTAAGCCGGATGGAAGAGTGTTGCATGACACGCATGCTGTTGTTACGGCAAGAAGGTCTCTCCTTAGGTAAGTAAGAGACACTGTAAATGCCGCCAAATATTAATGCTTTCAATCCATGTACAATAAATATGTCTTTATTTACAAGTAGAATTTGACTGATTTGAGCCAAGGATGTGACAGTCTCTTATTTATCCAATGATCTGATTATTTCCATGTCACTTTTGGAAACCTTGTCATAGAAACTGTGATGTAGCTTTATTATTAAGACCTTATGATTCCAATACTAAGAGTCCTACAACCTTTTTAAGGATAAAAATATTATCTTTATTACCAATGAAAGTAATTGGAGAGTATAGCTTTAGATCTAGACCAAGTAGGGTTGGCAGTATTTCACCCCTGAATTAGCCATACTTATCCAAAGTAGCACCAGAAATAGATGGGTTTCCATTCTATTTGGCATGTAACAGAGTGTACATAAGGGCATATCTCAAAGAGAAAGAGAGAAAGGGGATGAGAGGAGAATGCCTACTTTCTTTCTCCAAACTCATCAGTCACTCCATTCCTTACAAGAGAGGCAGGAGGGAGAAGCCAGGTATGTTACTGATTAGAAATCTCTTATGAAACAGAAGAAATGGAAAGTAAGTGTTACTCCTGCAGTATTCACCATCTTTTGGTTCTCTTATCCCTGTGATTGGCAAACTGTGGCTCACAAGCCACATGAGGCTCTTTGGCCCCTTGAGTGTTGCTCTTCCACAAAATACCATGGCCTGGGCTAGTCTGTTTTGAAGAAGTGGCATTAGAAAAAGTTTTAAGTTTAAAAAATTTGGCTCTCAAAAGAAATTTCAATCGTTGTACTGTTGATATTTGGCTCTGTTGACTAATGAGTTTGCTGACCATTGTCTTATCCCATTAAACTTATTATACATAAAACATTTTAATGGAAATTTTCACATACTTATAAGTGAGAATAGGATAGTGAATTGCTAGAGTGTTTTTTGTTGTTAATCCTCACCAGAGAATATTTTTCCATTGATTTTTAGAGAGAATGGTAGGGAGGTGGGGTGGGATACAGAGAGAGAAAGAAACATCAATGTGAGAGTCACATGGATTGGTTGCCTCCTAAAAGAACCCAACCAGGGATGGGAATTGAGCCTACAATTGAGATACCTGCCCTTGATCAGAATTGAACCCAGGACCCTTCAGTCGTAGGGCTAACATTCTATCCACTTAGCCAGACCAGCTAGGAGTGGAGGGTTTTCTTTCTTTCTTTAAAAATAAATTTAACTATATGACTATATGAAACATGTATGTATCTATAATTATAAGGAAGGAATCCTATCGTATATAATAAAAGCCTAATATGCAAATTAACCAAATGGCAGAACGACTGGTGGAATGACACTATGATGCGCACTGAACACCAGGGGGCAAATGCTCAATGCAAGAGCTGTCCCCAGCCCACAGGCCCCAGGCCAACCAAGGCAGTGCCAGCAGGGGCCCCCAGGTAGCCCCACCAGTTGCCCCACATATTGGCCCTGATCGCTGGACAGGCCTAGGGACCCTACCCATGCACGAACTTTGTGTATCGGGCTTCTAGTAATCTTAAAAAAAGAAAGTTTGGGGGGAATCCATTAAAGCAATGCAACTCATTGTCCTCCCATCCCCTTAGTGCTATTTGTGTTATTTGACCTCTTTAAAGATGAGGTCTTCTGGACTTGTATGCATGCATATAAGTACAACCAATGGACACAAAACTTTGGGGAGGGAGGGCATGTATGGGAGGGGGCAATGGTAAGATATGTACACAGATAATAATTTAATTTAAAAAATGGTAAAAAAAAAAATTTTTTTTTAAATAAATAAAGATGCCTCTTCTGGATTCATTTCTTTACATGGTTGTCATTGTTATATATTGATGCTTAGTTTTTCTATTATTTACATATTCTTGATAATAGGATTAAAACATTTTAATAATCAGAATAGTGTTTGCTCCTGATTTGATTAGTAGTATCTTTTACAAGATCTGCTTCACTTCTTAATAAAACCCTGGTCTTCATTTTATTAATTAGCTGTAAAAACACCACTATGCTTTTGTGTTTTTATCTTCAAAATCTGAGAAAGAAAGGAGGAATTGATAGGAAAATGAGTCTTTTGCAAGATATGATAGCTGAGGACTCAAATGTGAGAGTAGAGTGGTAGTCAGGAAGAATTGTACTTTAAGGCAGGTCATGGGGCAGACTTGGCTCCAGTTCTCAAGGGACTGATTCTTCATTAAATAAGGCTAAGATTATTTTAGGAGTTCTTATCAATTTACATGTACAGTGCTCATGAAACATAGGAATATGATGCTCATTAAGATAATTACTTTTAAATTGTATAACTTGGTAAAGTTATTACTCGTTTTTTTAGGTACTTTTATAGACAACTTTTACTCTTCTACAGCAAAAATCCTGCTATGATGGAAAAATCAATTTTTTGTACAGAACCAGCTTCGAATTTACTCACTGTCAAACAGAATATCAATGTTTACCTCTATATGAACCAATTGCCTAAAGGGTCAGCCCAGATTAAGTCACAGTTGTAAGTATTACAGTTGTTTTTTTTTTAAAGCAATTGGGATGGCCACATCAGGTATTGTGAATCCCTTCAGCAGTAGCACAAGTAAATTCATATCTTACATATTTTTCTCCAGCCTTGTTGTGTTTTATTTGTAGACTAAAAGAGGGTACAAATTCTGTCTCTCTCCCTTCCACTCAATCTCATCTATTACTACTAATTAAATACAGACGTACTTCAGCACCTGCTTTTCTGTGCTATTGAAATAATCTCCTTTCTAGTTGGAAGGATTCATAAATGTTTAAAAAGTATGGATTTAAGCACTCTTCACATACTAAGGAAGTTAAGGAATGCATTTAAGCATGGAGTTAAGCACTCTTGACATACTAAAAGTATGGATTTAAGCACTCTTCACATACTAACAGAAGTTAAGGAATGCATTTTGTTTTTCTGGTGAGTGTATGGCCAAAACTTCATTATCTTGATGAGTGGGTAGCCTTAGCATGAAAATTAAACAATAAAGAGAAGCACAAAGAAAGTAAAATTCTCTTGAAGTCGACCATCTTAAAAATACTTTTACTAACACATTTGAAAAGAAGAACAATGAGTGTTCCTGGAGAGAAACTTTCAACATTGGATTGGAGATTGAATAAAAATAATCAGTTTTCTTTTTTTTTAAATTCCTTTATTTTGTAGTTTTAGAAAAATTTCATACATAAAAAAATAACTCAAACTATGGTAAGGACAAAAATATTAGGTTTTTCTTTGATTTTAAGACACATAAAGAATGGCAATAATATGAAATTTATCTTTATCAGAATATCTAAATGTGGCTATTTCTGTTTGGAACCAGGTCACTCCATTCCAACCTTGCTTTGGGTTTGCATCTGTTATTGGAATTAAATGTACACTGGCCAGTTAAACATGTTCAAGAACAATTCTTAGGTACATATAACTTTTATTTTGTTAGCTTTGTTTTTTAAAGGAAGAAATTTTCTTTCTTCAGGCGTCTTAATCCACATTCTATATCTGCATTTGAAGCCAATGAAGAACTGAGTCTCCATGTTGCTGTTGAAGGCAAAATTTATCTGACTGTCTACTGTCCCGCAGATGTTGCCAATAGAGTAAGCAGTATGTCCTCAAGTGACAAACTGATGAAATGGGAAGTGCTTGGTGTACAGGGGGCACTGCTGAGTCACTTCATACAGCCAGTTTATATCAGTGGCATAGTTGTCGGTGAGTGGACTCAGTACCTCCTGTTGCTTTTAAAAGGAAATACACTATATTTATCAGTATAAAATCAGGTTATCCATATGTGATATTTTATTTAAGGGGCAAAAACACACAGATCCACTGTTTTGTTGAGCTTTGCATTTCATGGTAACTTGGAATCACACTTAAGTGACTTTTGTTACCTTATCAGAGGCCATCTATCTATCTGTCCACAGGGAATATGCTAATTAACCTGGCAGCACAACCGCTCAGGAGGAGGCTGCATCATAACAGCTCAGGAGGAGTCGCACATGCAGATGGGCAGGAGGGGACTGTGTGCAGCCCCCAGCCCCAGTGGCCTCGGGAAAGCTGGGGCTGGGGGTGGCCGGAGCAGAGACACACAGGAGTACCTGCCCTCACAGATTTTTTCTGAGCCCAAGTATATTTTTAAGTAGTCTTCATTTGTCAGTATCTCTTATTTTAATTTTTAAATTTATTTTTAAAAAATATTTTTATTGATTTCAGAGAGAAAAGGAGAGGGAGAGAGAGATAGAAACATCAGTGATGAAAGAGAATCATTGACCAGCTACCTCCTGCATGCCCCATATTGGGGATCAAGCCTGCAACCTAGGTGTATTCCTGACCAGAAGCAAACCCAGGACCCTTCAGTCCACAGGCTGATACTCTATCCACTGAGCCAAACCAACCAGGGTATCAGTATCTCTTAATTTGGAACATTCAAAGGAGTGTTTAGAAAAAAGGTGTCAGAAACAACTTGTGTTCTTTTACATTTATTATATTTCTCAAATAGTCATAATGAGTGTGAGTACAGGGGCTAACTCAACATCTCAAATGATGTGGACACAAAACTTTTTTTGTTAAATATATCTAATGGTATTATATAAAGATTATCTTTGTAACAATCTCTAATGCTCTAAGAGAAAAGAGATCTGGTAGAATTACTAATTTTTAAATAGGAATGACTGTTCTCTAACTTCTATATTAAGTTTGATGCAGCCCTTATATTATACTAATAACATTGTATCTTTTTGAGTTCTCTTCAGTAATTTTAACTGAGAACTCTTAAGTTTTTGGTATTGCCCACAATTTTAACCAGAAACAGTCAGTCTTTAAAAAATGTGTTGTGAAACCAGAACATTGTGGTACTGGAGCACTTGTAATTTGTGGCCTTTAGATGTGGAAAAGTACTGCCCTTTCACCAGCTTTTTCTCAGCTATGTTTACCTGCTGCAGTAAGTACTGATTTCATGCTGGAGTCTGAGAAAGACAGACTGAAGGAGCTAATTCTGTCTGGAAAAACTTGTAAAAAGTACCAGTTTCCTTCTGGGTCAGCTCTAACTCTGCTCTCATTCACTGGAATTTGAAATTATTACTTTCCATAGAAAGTTCTTTTTTGAATGGAGATTCTGACTACAGAAGTAGAAGCCAAAGAGTAGAAGTGAGAGAAGAAAGATTGCAGGATGAAGGATAAAGAAATGGACATTAGACTCTTTCCAATCATTTTTCTGAGTGTTTCTTTGGTGTGTGTAATCTATGATGTTGATAGTGTTTGCTCTATTTTTGCCTTCTAGGTGATGGGAATTGCAGTGATACTAGAGGCTTAGAAATTGCTATCAAACAACGTGTTGATGATGCACTCACTTCAAAACTTCCCATGTTTTACTTGGTTAACCGACCTCACATTAGCTTAGTGCCCTCTGCATTTCTGCTTCAAACGGATGTGGACTATAGGTCTTTGAGTCTGAATTGGGCACAAGGGGACATTTCACTGGAGATTGTGGATGGCCAAAGTGGGAAGATCACTGAAAGGTTAGCATAATTTCTTCAAAAACCACATTACTTTTGCAAAAAAAGACATTTTAATACAAGTTTGAAATGCATACATTTCTAGAAAAAATATTTCTAAAACTGGTACAAAAAAGGGAAAAACCTAAATTGATTATTTTGATGAGAAAGTTATCAAGAAGGTGCCCTAACTCTTCCTCAAAGAAAGCACCATTCTGAGGTGGTTCAGAGTAATTTTATAAACCTTTAAAAATCATAGATTTCCAATATTATCTAAAAATATGGAAAACATCCAAATGCTTTTATTAGTCAAATGTATCCTTGATACTTAAATATGATAGAAGATTTCTGCTCCTTATTCCAAAAGTTACAGACCAAGTTCACTTTTATATCCAAGCAAAATTGCTTAAATAAAATATTAGTAAGCAGAATCAAGCCATACATTAAAATAATAATGTATATTAAATGGCATTTTTTTCTAGGAATGTGTGGCTAGTAATTTTAAAAATAACACCAGGTTAGAAACTCTTATTAATGTATTTTGTCAGGTTAATTGACCTAGGGAAAAACATCACATCTCTATAAATTCTAAGGAGGCATATAATACAGTTCTACAACTATTCTAGATAATAATACTCGATAAAGCAGGAATAGATATTTTTATTAATGATCAAATGTATCTTTATTAATCCAAAAGTATCATTATAATTGAAATTTCAGAGGCATTTTCACTAACATCTAGACAAATATGATTGTTTACTGTTACTTAACAGTAAGCTTAATGCATTTGGATAAGAGAAAGAAATGAGATATTGAAAGGAGGAGGTAAAATTACTATCTTTATATCTGGTATCATTTTATACCTGAAAAGCCCAAGTGAATCACCTGAAAACTACCAGAACGAAATTCATGGTGGAAAATTTATATAAAGAGGTCTGTAGTTTTCAAATACATGAGTGTATGTTAACTGTTGTTGCATTTAAACTACCTCAACCCTTATTGGCTTAATTACTTATTACTGTTCACAAGACCTAGGTCAACTGAGATGATTTGGTTGGGCTTCTCTAAGCATGTAGGGTCAGCTATAGGTTAACTGAAGGTCCACTTGGTCCTTGTGTTCTTTCAACCTCTAGTAGACTAGTCCCAGCTGGCTCACATGGCAGAGGAAAGAGTCCCAAGAGAATGAGAACTCAAAGTCTCCTGAAGCATCCGCTCAGAATTGACACATCATCTATTCTGTTTGCCAAAACAAGTCACAAAGCTAGCCCCTATTCAATGATAGGAGAAATCAACACTTTTTGAAGGGTCAGTCTGAAAAATGGTACTGTTAAAAGCATGGAGACTGAGAAATGAAGGAGTTGGGCAATTTTTATAATCTGTCACAAGAGCCAAGTAATGAGAAGATAAAACGAAGGGAAGGAGTTTCAATCGCAAAAACATTCATGATGTGTTTTTATTAAAAACATAGAAAAATATATCTACATATACATGCCCATATACATGGAGGGTCAGGAGATTGTTGTGTATATTTTACTTTTTTAGCGAGTCAAAGTTGACATACAGTGAAATGCACTGACAGTTTCATGAATCTTGACATACTTGTGTAACCATCACCCTAGTCAAAATGTAGAACATTTTTATCTCAGAAAATATTTCTGTTCCCCTTCTGGACATTTCTTAGAACCACTATTTTAATTTGGATCACCATAGGTTAATTTTACTTTAAGCAATAGAAATTTATCAAGTATCCATCTTCTACTTTAATTTTAATTTGATACTATAATAACTTAAAATGTAATTTTATTAAAGAAATTAACTTCAGAAAGTAATTATATTAAGAAATATTTTATGTTAAAATTTCACTATATGTATTGCACATAAATTGAGGTATATACTTGTCTATTCCATGTTGATTTTAATCCCTACAGTTACCAGCATAAATTGTTGAATAATAATTAATGACTGCGTTATTTCTTTCACAGTTCTCCATTTAAAAGTGGTGTGTCGATGGCAAGTCGGCTGTGTAAGGCTGCAATGCTAAGTCGATTTAACCTGCTTGCTGGTGAAGCTAAGAAAGAAGATGTACTTGAAGCTAGTACATATCATGCAGCTAAGGTAAGTCCTTAAAGGAATGTAGTTGATCATAGGAATATAATTTAAGAAAAAAATAAGGTAGTAATTTTATGATGATATGTAGCAAAAATTGGTTGAATAGTTCCTGAATATAGGATATTGCCATGTAGTGGTAAACTTAATTTTTAAATAAACATTCCTAGAAACTGGAAATGTAAATAAATGTTGTCACTTAAATTAGCCAGGGAGTATGTGCTTCATATGATGTATACTTGACATTGCTCAAACCTGCTGTCGTGCCCAGAGAAACAAAACGGAACAAAGCTGCTTCTGTACATATTAACTGTGCTAACTAGAGAAGTTAATTATTCTAAATTAACACAGTATTTAAAAATGAACTTTTCTGTCTTAATTTTGTGAAAAAGCTTTAATTTCAGCAGGTGACTTGGGCCTTAGTAAGTAGGTGATTTAGATAACCTTTGTCTTTTTTAAAATTCTATATTGTTTCAAGTATTACTATATCCCCCTTTACCCCCATTGACTTCTCCCTGGTCACTCCCATCCCCCAGCACATGCCCTCACACCCCTACTATCTGTGTCCATTGGTTATGCTTATATGCATGCATACAGGTCCTTTGGTTGATCTCTTTCCACACCCCTCCTCTATCTACCCTCTTAGGTTTGACTGTCTGTTTGATGCTTCTATGTCTCAGGATCTAATTTTGTTCACCAGTTTATGTTGTTCATTATATTCCAAAACTGAGTGAGATCATGTAATATTTGTCTTTCTCCTACTGGCTTATTTCGCTTAGCATAATGTTCTCCAGGTCCATTCATGCTGTTGCAAATAGTAAGAGTTCTTTATTTTTTATAGCAGCATAATATTCCATTGTGTAAATGTACCACAGTTTTCTAATCCGCTCATCTGCGATGGACACTTAGGCTGTTTCCAAATCTTAGCTATTGTAAATTGTGCTGCTCTGAACATAGGGGTGTATATATCCTTTCTGATTGGTGTTTCTGGTTTCTTGGGATATATTCCTAGAAGTGGGATTACTGAGTCAAATGGGAATTCATTTTTAATTTTTTGAGGAAACTCCATACTGTTCTCCACAGTGGCTGCACCAGTCTTCATTGGCACTAGCAGTGTACGAGGGTTCCTTTTTCTCTGCATCCTTGCCAGCACCTGTCATTTGTTGATGATAGCCATTCTGACAAGTGTGAGAATGGCTATAGTCATTGTCATTTTGATTTGCATCTCTCAGATAATTAGTGATTTGATCATGTTTTCATATGTCTCTAGGTCTTCTGTATGTCCGCTTTCAAAAAGTGTCTCTTTAGGTCCTTAGCCCATTTTTTTTTTATTGGATTGTTTATCTTCCTTTTGTTAAGTTGTATGTGTTCCCTATAAATTTTGGAAGATAAACCTTTATAACATTGGCAAATATGTTCTCCTGTGCAGTGGGCATTCTTTTTGTTTTGTTGATTGTTTCTTTTGCTGTGCAAAAGCTTTTTATTTTGATGTAGTCCCATTTGTTTATTTTCTCCTTAGTTTCCATTGTTCTAGGAGCTATATTGGTAAACATATTGCTTCGACATATATCTGCTATTTTGCTGCCTATGGATTCTTCTAAGATTTTTATGGTTTCCTGTCTTATGTTTAAGTCCTTTATACATTTCGAGTTTATTTTTGTGTATGGTATAAGTTGGTGGTCTAGCTTCATTTTTTTGCATGTATCTGTCCAATTTTTCTAACACCATTTATTGAAGAGACTGTCTTGATTCCATTGTATGCTGTTGCCACCTTTGTCAAGTAATAATTGAGTATAATGGCTTGGGTCGATTTCTGGATTCTCTGTTCTTTTCCATTGGTCTATATGTCTGTTCTTGTGCCCATACCAAGCCATTTTGAGAATAGTAGCTTTGCAATATAGCTTGACATCTGCTACTATTGTGATCCCTCCAACTTTGTTCTTTCTCATGATTGCTGCAGCTATTCAGAGTCTTTTTATCCCATATGAATTTTTGGAGAGTTAGTTCTATTATAGGTCTGTGAAGTAAACCATTGGTATTTTAATGGGGATTGCTTTGAATCTATAGATTGCTTTGGGTAGAATGAACATTTTAATGATGTTGATTCTACCAATCCATGAACATGATATGTTCTTCCATCTGTTTATGTCTTCCTCTATCTCTTTGTCCAACATCCTATAGTTTACCAAATATAGATCTTTTAACTCCTTAGTTAAGTTTATTCCCAAGTGTCTTAATTTTTTTGTTGCAATGGTAAATGGGATATTTTCCCCTTAGTTTCTCTTTCTGTGAGTTTATTATTGGGATATAAAAAAGCTATAGATTTCTGGATGTTAATTTTGTATCCTATTACATTGCCAAATTCATTTATTAAATCTAGTAGTTTGTTGATGGAGTCATTAGGGTTTTCTATGTATAATATCATGTCATCTGCAAATAATGACAATTTTACTTATTTTCCAAATTGGATGCCTTTTATTTCTTCTTCATGTTTGATCACTATGACTAGCACCTCCAGTGCTATCTATATATATATATATAAAAGCCTAACCGACCATTTGGCCTTTTGACCGGTAGCTATGATGTGCACTGACTACCAGGGGGCAGACACTCAGTGCACAGGCATGGAAACATGGAATGAATGGATGAATCTCAGAGGGAACGGGGAGCAGGGAGAGCAGGAAGAGATTAACTGAAGATCGTATATGCATACTACAAGGGCGGTGCATGAAATTGGCACATGGGGGGGGGGTCCCCTCAGTCCAGTCTGCATCCTCTTGCAATCTTGGGACACTCACTCCTAACTGCTGGCCTGCCTGCCTGCCTGATAGCCCCTAAACCCCCTGCCTGCCTGATGACCCCTAATTGCCTCTGCCTGCCTGCCTGATCGCCTCTAACCACTCACCTGCCTGCCTGATGGCCCCTAACCACCTTTGCCTTGGCCCCTGCCGCCGCAGCTTCATCCAGAAGGACATCCAGAATGATGTCCAAAAGGTTGTTCAGTCTAATTAGGATATTACACTTTTATTATTATAGACTAGAGGCACAGTGCACAGCTTCATGTACTGGTGAGGTCCCTCGACCTTCGTGAAGGAATCAGGCTGAAACCAGCCCTATGCATGGATTTTTGCACAGGTGGGATCCCTTGGCCTGACCTGCAGGGATCAGGCTGAAACCAGCAGTCTGACATCCCCCTAGGGGTCTCAGATTGTGAGAGGGTACAGGCAAGGCCGAGGGACTCCATCAGTGCATGAATCTGTGCACTTGGCCTCTAGTGTTAAATAAGAGTGGTGAAAGTAGGCATCCCTGTCTTGTTCCTTTTCGTGGTTGGCAAATTGCGGCTCACTAGCCACTTCGGCTCTTTGGTCCCGTGAGTGTGGCTTTTCCACAAAATACCACGGCCTGGGCGAGTCTATTTTGAAGAAGTGGCGTTAGAAGAAGTTTAAGTTTAAAAAATTGGCTCTCAAAAGAAATTTCAATTGTTGTGCTGTTGATTTTTGGCTCTGTTGACTAATGAGTTTGCTGACCACTGTCTTAGGGAAAATGGGTTTAGTTTTTGCCCATTGAGTATGATGTTGGCTGTAGGTTTGTCATACAAAGCTTTTATTATGTTGAGGTATGATCCTTCTATTCCCACTTTGCTGAGAGTTTTTATCAAGAAAGGGTGTTGGATTTTGTCAAATGCTTTTTCTGCATCGATTGATTATGTGATTTTTGTCTCTCAATTTGTTTATGTGATGTATCACATTTACTGATTTGCAGATATTGTACCAGCCTTGCATTCCCAGAATAAATCCCACTTGATAATGGTGTATTATCTTTCTAATGTAATGCTGGATCTGATTTGCTAGATGTTGAGGATTTTAACATCTGTGTTTATCAGTGATGTTGGCCTGTAATTCTCTTTCTTTGTAGTATCTTTATCTGGTTTGGGGATTAGGGTAATGCTCACTTTTTAGAAAGAGCTTGGAAGTGTTCCTTCCTCTTGAATTTTTTTGGAATAGTCTGAGAAGGGTAGGTTTTATTTATTTATTTATTTATTATTTATTTATTTATGAATGTTTGATAAAACTCTCTTGTGAAGCCATCTGGCCCAGTGATTTTGTTTATTGAAAGTTTTTTTTTTTTAATTACTGCTTTAATTTCCTCCATAGTTATCAGCCTATTCAGATTTCAGATTTTTTTATTCTTCCTGATAGAGTTTTGGAAAATTGTATTTTTTTCTAGGAATATGTCCATTTCTTCTGGGTTGTCCATTTAGTTGGAATGGAATTGATCATAGTATTTTTTTTTTTTTTAACAATCTTTTGTATTTCTGTGGGGTCAGTTGTTATTTCACCTCTTTCATTTCTGATTTTGTTCATTTGGGTACTCTGTTTACTTACTTGGTGAGCTTGGTAGAGGTTCATTAATCTTGTTTATCCTTTCAAAGAACCAGTCTTTTGCATTATTATTTTTTAGTCTCTATGTAATCTTTTTATTTCTTGAAAAACATTTATTCTTTTGCCCCGCCAGTGTGGGTCCATTGGTTGGAGTGTCATCCCCTATACGGAAAGGTTGTGGGTTTGATTCTTAGTCAAAGCACATATCTGGGTTGTTGGTTCAGTCCCCAATGAGGATGCATATAGGAGGCAATTCATCAGTGTTTCTCTCTCTTTTCTCCTTTCTAAAATCAATAAGCATGTCCTCTGGTGAGGATTAAAAATTTTTTTTTTAATATTACATAATGCATGTTTAAGTAAAGAATTTGGTAATTTTTTTAAAGGACGGAGGAAAAATATAATTTGTAATCTCACCTACTAATCAAATATAATACTCTTGATCTTGAAATGTAAGCATCATATTTTAGTTTCTTGTCTTGTATATAAATTTGGGGATATGCATAATTTAAAAATATTAAGATTATCCTGGATAATTATCTTTTAAAAAATATATTTTACTGATTTTTTTACAGAGAGGAAGGGAGAGGGATAGAGAGCTAGAAACATCGACGAGAGAGAGAAACATCATCAGCTGCCTCCTGCACACTCCCCACTGGGTATGTGCCCGCAACCAAGGTACATGCCCTTGACTGGAATCGAACCTGGGACCCTTGAGTCCATAGGCCAATGCTCTGTCTACTGAGCCAAACCATTTAGGGCTGGATAATTATCTTTTTAAATCTACTTTTTTCATTCAACATAATATATGAGCCATGTTCTCATAATATGACATGTTTAAGTTATTAAATGTATAAATTGTTTCTGATAATCTAATTTCAGTTTCATGATATAGTATTATGTAAGTGTCTCTTATTTCACCAATATCTTAATGCTCAAACTGTATAATCCCTACCTGTAAAGCAATAATATTAACTACAGGTTTATCTGTATATACACATATTTTTAAGTACAAAATCTTATCTGGATATTTTTTGGTTTTGGTAGCATAAAAGTTGCAAATAATCTCTGTACAAACAAGTACAAAACTAGACAAAACAGTGAAAAACAATCTTTTTACAGCTTTGGAAGTTGACTAAAGGCAGAAAATAAACTGAAAAGTGTATGCTCTTAAAAAAACACTAGAACAGGAGTTTGTGTGCCTTTGCCCAATGTAGTTTTCCTGTCCCTTTTCTTCTTCTCTGCTAGTTTGAATGCAGGAACTGTAGTTTTACCAGACAGAGGGAGGATGCCACAAAAGTAGTAGACTTTTTACTAGAGAGGGGAGTCTTGATTTGAGGCTTTGTTAGCTAATTGTGTCCAGATTGATAGGAAACAAATAGGAGAGTCAGTAACTTGACTGGCCCAGGGGGACAGTTCTGGTTGGGGCAAGTGGCGGACCAACTTAGTGAAGTGGGTAGATTTTGGAATTGAAGGAGCCATGGAAGGGCTGAGATGAACTTTCCATCTATCCCTGGCTGATTGAGAAACTATACCATGTGTAAGGAGAGGCAGGAAGGCACAGTAGGAGCTGGTGAAGAGTAAAACTGTGAGGGAAAACTAACTATTATAGTAAATGTACCCCCCTTCCTCCACTACCACCCCAAGCACACATATGGATCAGAAGACGGTGCAAGCCTTGCAGGCTTTTGAGGTGTTTGAGCACAAGGTCTACTGAAATCATAGGCTTATCACTGAGCTATGCAGATACAGGGTAATCATTAGGAAGCCAGGCTAAGACAAAATCCAACTATATGCTGTCTGCAAGAGACGCATTAAATTCAAAGACACAAATACTAGATGGAAAGTAAAAGGATGACAAAATGACATACCATGCAAACCTAGCAGTAAGAGAGCTGGGGTGTTTATAATTGATGTCAAACAAATATAAAGATAAAAAATATTACTAGAGACAAAGAACAACATGGTGAAAGATTAGTATATGAAGAACATATAACAACTATGTATATAGGTGTAACAACAGAAATCATTATATATTTGGAAATTAACCTCTGAATAACCCTTGAGTCAGAAGAAATAATAGGAAAATTCTTTCGTACAATAAAGGAAGAACACTTCCCACCTCATTTTAAAAGGTCAGTCTCTCAGGAACATAAATGCAGAAATTCTTAAGATATTGACAGACCAAAGCCAACAACATAAAAAAGGGATTATACTAGTACACCTTGACCAAGAAGATTATTCTAGGAATGCAAGGTTGATTTAGTGCCAGAAAAATTATTTGATATACATTATATGAATAAATTGAAGTTCAAAACTAACACAGTTATCTCAAAGATGGATGAAATGTACTTGACAAAATCCAACACCTAATTACAATAGAAACACTGAACAAATAAAAAGTAGAAGTAAACTTCCTTATCTTTTTTTTTTTAAAACCTCACCTGAGGATATTTTCCCATTGATTTTTAGAGTAGAAGAGATGAGAAAGAGAGTGAGAAATATCGATGTGAGAGAAACACATTGATTGTTTACCTCCTGCATGTGCCTTGACCAGGGAAGAGCCTGCAACTGAGGTGCCCTTGCCTGGAATTGAACCTGGGACCCTTCAGTCCACAGAGGCTGACTCTATCCACTGAGTCAAACCAGCTAAGGAACTTCCTCATCTTGATAAACAGCATGAACTATAAATCTACCATTGATATTCACACTTACTGGTGAAAGACTGACTACTCTTCCTCTCTTCGCCCCCAAGATTGGGGAAGAAGGCAAGAATGTCAGATCTTACTATGTCTATTCAACATTATTCTTGTCAAGGCAAGAAAAAGACTGGAAAAGAAGAAGAAAAACATTCTAAATGATGTAATTTTATATGTAAATTATCTTATGGAATGTGCCAAAAACAAATATCTATATGTGTGAATTCAGCATACAAGAACAATATAGAAAAATAAATTCCAAAAATTAATATAGATGGACTGAATATTCCAAAATTAAAATTGGGAAAACAATTTCATTCACAGTAGCATGAAAAATATTTAGGAATAAATTAAACAATAGAAGTACAAGACCTGTGCACTGAAATGATGAAACATTTCTGAGAGAAATTAAAGACCTAAGTAAATGGAGAGATATACCATTTTATGGATTGGAAAGCTCATTATTGTTAGGATGTCAGTTCTGTCCAAATTTATGCATTCAATGCAAACTCCTTTAAAAATGCAGCAGGCTTTTGTGTAGAAATTGGCAAGCTGATTCTTAAATTGATGTGTAAATCCAAAGGATATAGAAGAACTAAAACAATTTTTGAAAAGAAAATTGGTAGACTTATCCTACCTAATTTCAAAATCTATCATAATGGCACAATACTCAAGCCAACATTTATAGGGAACTCATATACTTAACAAAAGGAAGATAACCCAATAAAAAGGACGGGCAACGGACCTAAATAGATACTTTTTGAAAAAAGACAGAAGGAAGGCCAAGAGACATATAAAAACAAGCTCAAAGTCACTAATCATCGAGAGATGCAAATCAAAACTGCAATGCGGTACCATCTCACACCTATCAGAATGGCTATCATCAACAAACAAGTGCTGGCAAGGATGCAGAGAAAAAGGAACCCTCATGCACTGCTGGTGGGAATGCAGACTGGTGCAGCTACTGTGGAGAACAGTATGGAGTTTCCTCAAAAACTTAAAAATGGAACTCCCTTTTGACCCAGTGATCCCACTTCTAGGAATTTACCTAAAAAAAAAAAAACAGAAACACCAATTAGAAAGGATATATGCACCCCTATGTTCATAGCAGCTCAATTTACAATAGCTAAGATTTCAGAACAGCCTAAGTGCCCATCAGCAGATGAGTGGATTAAAAACCCGTGGTACATCTACACAATGGAATACTACGCTGCTATAAAAAAGAAGTTCTTAACCATTTGCAACAGCATGGATAGACCTGGAGAGCATTATGCTAAGTGAAATAAACCAGTCAGAGAAAGATAAATATCACATGATCTTACTCATTTATGGAATATAATGAACAACATAAACTGATGAACAAAAATAGATCCAGAGACAGAGAAACATGGGTCAGACCACCAAACCTCAGAGGGAAGGTAGGGGAGGGTGGGGTAAGGAGGAGAGATCAAGCAAAGGACTTGTATGCATGCATATAAGCCTAACCAATGGACATAGACAACAGGGGGATGAAGGCATTAGTAAGGGGTTAAGGGAGTAATGCTGGAATAATGACACATATATAATACCTTAATCAATAAAGAAATTTTAAAAATTAAAAAAGACAATGTATTAATATAATCATGGAGACAGATCAATGGAATAGAATAAACCCACATGCTTATGGTCAATTGATTTTGTTCAAAGGTGCTAAAGTAATTGAATGAGAGAAAGAATAGTTTTTCGACAAATGGTACTGGGACAATGGTATATCCATGAGTAAAATAAAAAAATTAATTTAGACTTATACTAGTCATGCAAACAAAAAGAACCTCAAAATTGATCATAGATCTAAAAAAGTTAAAATTATGAAACTTCCAAGGAAAACATGAGAAAATGCTTATATTCTTAAATTAGGGAAATTTTTCTTAGATATGACAACCAAAAGCACAATTCACAAATAAAAAAAAATTATTATTTAGATTTCAAAATTTAAAACTTGGCTTTGAAAGTCATTTGGGTCGATGTTCAGCCACTGAGCCACACTGACGGGGCAGTAATTAAATATTTTAATTTTTAAAATGTCAAACTGAAGAGACAAAATTAGGGAAACTTATTTTTCATAAGCCAAATTCTGCCTATGTTCTATAATTCATTTTTTTTTCTTTCTATAGTGTTTGTCTGGATCCTATCAAGAAGCTAAAACTTTGTTGAAATCCTACTTACAGCAGCATGGCTATGGCGCCTGGATTGTGAAATCTCCCTGTATAGAGCAATTTAGTATGTGAATTAGGCAATCCATTGTCACATTAAAAATCTTTTCTTTTTTTGGTGTGTTTTGACTAGTAAATTAAAAATATGTAATATTGGTGATTTTCAGCTTTCAAAATCAGAATCTTAGAATGGCAGTGCCTAGAGATAGTTGAAAAATTTTTGTAAATATTCATGTCAAAGTACATTGAAGCATTAGGGTTTTGAAGTTTTAATTTTTAGAAAAATAATTACCTTATTATTGTAGCCATTTTGTATTTATTTTTACAAATATAAAAATAAATAAAGCCATTACCCTTTTTGCAGTTCAAGAGAAAATTCTTTCTTTTAAGTTTTTGTTTTAAAGCTATTCATACAGCAAAAGATATTCAACATTGTGTCCTGGCATCTCACTTAACTTTTTAAAAATATATTTTTTATTATTGATTTCAAAGAGAGGAAAGGAGGGGGAGAGAGAGATAGAAACTTAAATGATAAGAGAGTATCATTGATTGCTGTCTCCTGCACTTTCCATGCTGAGGATCAAGCCCACAACCCGGGCATGTGCCTGACCTGGAATTGAACCGTGACCTCCTGATTTATAAGTTGACGCTCAACCACTAAGCCACACCAGCCAGGCTCACTTATTTTTTTTTAATTAAAAATTAGAATTCAAGAATACAAATAATAATTTTTACTCATTTGTTGGTTAATTTAACAGACATTTGAGTGCCTAATATTTGTAATCACCATACTACGTGATAGTAAAAAGCAGTAACTAAAACACCATTTCTCATGCCAAACTGCACATGTAAATGCATAAAAATGTTAAACATGTTAGGGAATAATTTGATAAATGAGTTATTCTGATTAATAGAAGATTATCATAAATGCTTTTAAGATTGCTCATTTTCAAGTGTCCTATAAGATCCACATAAATGCTTTTAAGATTGCTCATTTTCAAGTGTCCTATAAGATCCACCCAAATGTGAATTCTTTATAATAATATTACTAAAAGATTGTTTAGCTTTATATTTGTTTATACAATTACAATGCTTAGATGAGAAGGGAAAGTTTAGTTACTCTTGAGTTAGAATATGTATCTGTAGTGAAGCTATGCATTTATTTCATACTTTAGCCTCTTCAACTTATTCCTTAGTTTCAGTCACAGTTGAATTAATTAAACATTATTGGTTCTCAGACTTTATCCCTCTTAGCTTGAATCTTTATCAAATTTACTAGAGGTCCAGTACATGAAATTTATGCACTGCTAGGTTCCCTAGGCCTTGCCGGCAATCATGACCAATTGGGGCCTTCCTTCCCCCAGCTACTGCCTGGGTCCTGCCTTCATTCTTCACCGCCCAGTGGTATTCAGTGCATGTATAGTGGGCGGTTGAACTCCTGAAGGGTCAATTTGCATATTAGCCCTTTATTATATAGGACTAGAGGCCCAGTGCACAAGATTTGTGCACAGGGGTGTGTGTCCCTCAGCCCTGCTTGCACCCTCTCCAATCTGGGACCCCTTGAAAGATATACGACTGCTGTTTAGGTCCAATCCCTACTGGACATCCCTCTCACAATTTAGGACTTCAGGCTCCCAACTGCTTGCCTGCCTGCCTTATTGTCCCTAACCACTTCTGTCTGCCAGCTTGATTGCCCCTAACTTCTCTACCCTGCAGGCTTGGTCACCCCCAACTGCCCTCCCCTGCTGGCCTGATCGCCCACAAATGCCCTCCTTTGCAGGCCTGGTCCCTCCCAACTGCCCTCTCCTGCTGGCCATCTTGTAGTGGCCATCTTGTGTCCACATGGGGGCAGGATCTTTAACCACATAGGGACAGCCATCTTGTGTGTTAGAGTGATGGTCAATTTGCATATTACTCTTTTATTAGATAGGATAGAGGCCTGGTGCACAGGTGGGGGCCAGCTGGTTTGCCCTGAAGGGTGTCCTGGATCAGGGTGGGGGTTCCCTTGAGGTGTGGGGTGGCCTGGGCAGGGTGGCCTATGTTGGTTTGCAGACTAGCCATGCCCCTGCCCCCCCCCTCCCCCGGCAACCCAAGTGGAGGCCCTGATATCTGGGATTTATTTATCATCTATAATTGAAACTTTGTAGCTTTGAGTGGAGCCCAGGGCCAGCCAGGAAGTTTGGCTTCCTCCATTGCTGAGGAAACCTAAGCCTCCTGCGGGCTCTGTGGCCACAGCCATTTTTGTTGGGATTTATTTATTTTCTATAATTGAAACTTTGTAGCCTTGAACGGAGACCTGGGCTGGCCAGAGTGAGCAGAAAGCTTGGCTTCCTCCATTGCTGGGGGCAACCCAAGCCTCCTGTTCCAGCTGCGTGGCTGTCTGCCATCTTGGTTGGGTTAATTTGCATACTTGCTCCTGATTGGCTGGTGGGCGTGGCTTCTGGGTGTAGTGGGGTGGTGGTTAATTTGCATATTACTCTTTTATTAGTGTAGATAAACTTTATGCCACCCCATAGGAACTGTGATGATCTCTTATGAAGTTGATGTAGGGTTTTTTGTTTTGTTTTGACAGTTTAGTTGAAGAACATTGAAGTCATTCTAGAAAGATCTACATGTCTTTCAGTATACTAGATTCTATGCTTACTACTATTAGGTTGAACCATGTAAAACTGCCATTTTTTGATAGATTAAAAAGATCAAATATGGTAACTTTCATGTGGGTCAACATAAATATACTATTAATAATTTCCATTTTTATCAATTAGATCACCACAACATGAGGAACTGTATTAAAGGGTCATGGCATTAAAAAGGTTGAGAACCACTGAATTAGATGATATTTATTAACCAATAAATTAGTATTCCTCCAAATTAGTATTCTTAAATATTTTCAGTCTCTCCTGAATTATTTCCTTCCACAGCAGATTTCCAGTCTTTGTTTCTATTATTTTTGGATAGTTAACTTGCTTTAAAAAATGCAAGATCTGCCAGGACTGGTTTGGCTTGTGGATAGAGTGTCGGCCTGCAGACTGAAAGGTCCCGGGTTCGATTCCGGTCAAGGGCATGTACCTTGGTTGCGGGCACATCCCCAATGGGGGTTGTGCAAGAGGCAGCTGATCGATGATTCTCTCTCATCGATGTTTCTAACTCTCTGTCCTTCTCAATTCCTCTCTGTGTAAAATCAATAAAATATATTTAAAAAAAAAAAGAAAAGAAAAAAAATGCAAGATCTTTCACCTTCTCTTGGCTTTTCACATTTATGGGTATTTTGCTTTGGATTGACACTTAAAAAATAAGGAAGAGTACCAAGTTAATACTTGCCTCTGAAAGTTTTGTCTCAATAGTAAAGGCCCTATGTTAAACACTGCCATGAAAATCAGTAAAAGATAATTTATTTTCTCAAGACATTTAATTTTAAGAATAAGGAAAAGTGAATATGCCCAGCTGTTTTACAGGCAATTTAGTAAGTATCCCTTATTTATTCAGCATATAGTCACAGTGTCTCTACGTGTTATGTCTACTCAGTTATATGTACTGTTTTGGTTTAGAGAAAGATCATATCTAGAGAGGGGTATCAAGAGATTATGTAAAGGATGAAGGAGTTGGAATTTAGTAGAAGGCCATCATTTAGTGGAAAGGGCAGGAGATGGCTTGAAACCCATTGGCCTTTATGACTGTTATAAGTTATTTAATCTTCTTAGCTTAGTTTTTCATTTATTGCAGGGATGAAATCGATACTAGAATATTATTTTTCAGGGTGCAAGCTTGTTAGAAAGGGCTCCAAGCTACCCTTTATTGAAGCAGCAATGTGTATCTTCTTTTATCTATTATGTAAAATTACATATGCATAAGATGTTTTGCTTGATGAAAAGTAAACTACTAAATTCAGACTTCTAAACTTCCGAAGTTGTTCAAAAACCACTAAACTAGTTGCATCTAAATTGAAGTCCTTTTTAATTCGAAGGTTCTGTTACCTGAGCAAGCATTGAAGAATAGTTAAAATTTGTAAGGATGTAATAAAGATTAGAGGGGAAATGTCAGTCTTTGAGGCTAGAGTATAGAACTCTTGATGGAGACATTGAGAATTGAATCTAGCATTTTTTCTCAATTTTGGAGGCAGAAAGGGAGCTCTTGAAGAATTTTGTATAGGAAATGACATACATTCAAATGCCACTCCACAACATTTTTTTGTTTACTTATGGAAATTTGCAAACATACAAAAGTAGAATAGTAAATGAATCCCCATGTACTAGTATCTATCACCAAACTCAATAATTATTAAAAAATGGCAATCTTGTTTGATATATGCCTTCCCAAATTGGTTTATGTTAGAACAAATATACATATTATTTCTTCTGAAGATACTGTAATATGTATCTGTAAAATGTGAAGACTCTTTAATGCCACATATGTACAACCACAATTCAGTTAGCACACCTGAAAAATTAATAGTAATTCTCCCATTATCTCATGAGTTGTAGAGTGTTAGAACCACGATCAAAATTACATATACTAAAATTTGTATGTTTGTTAAGTATCTAGTAACCTATACATTTCTCACATTTTTCTCTTAATTTAGTTCTTGAAAAATGGGCTTTTGTTTGAAGTATCCGCAAACTCATTTTTGTTGCCTACATTTTCATGATGTCATTTAACATGATCTTTTGTCCTCTGTATTTCCTGAACCAATAGTTAAATCTAGAAGCTTTCAAAGTCAAGTTCAAAATTTTAGCAAGACTATTTCATAGTTAAATTATTAGCATGAGTGATGAATTGTGAATGGAGATTTTAGTGTTGAGTCCCTTCAATGTTTGAAGAGTCTATGTGGGGCCAGGGACAGAGAGAGTCCTGGACAGTCAGATCTGGGCTTTGGCAGCCTGTTTTTACCCCCACATTCAGTAATTCCATTTTCTTACCTGTGCCATGAAACTTTTCAATAAAATATATAGTTGTGTTCATCACGTATTAAGCCTATACAGGATAAAACAGACATTTCATCTGTTATAGAAACTTAGACTTTTTAAATTGGGAGCTATTTTTAGAAAATTTTATTTTGCACATGAACTGATGTGAGCATTATTTTAAGAGAGTCTTAGATGAAACTTGTGAAAAATAATTTGACCATAATGTGTATATGAAATATGGTAGGAATTTTTGTCAGACTTTACAACACTTCATGAAGGATCACTGTGAGTTACAAATGCAAGTTTATTTTCTTTGAGAATGAGCTAAAATCGATGGTTTCTTTGATGTGAGAAAGGAGGAAGCATAAGAATTTCCTTTTTAGAAATAGTTTGATCCTGATACATCCTATAAACTAACTTTAAACACAGTTTACTGCTCTATCACTCCTTGTGTTATAATAGTTGTCAGACATATTTGATTTTGTGTAGTGGTTTCAGTGGCACCAGAGGAGTACCCTCTGTCACTTCTGGTCCTAAGGAAGAAACCCACCACAGAACTCTGGTGGCGCTGGGGCCTCTCTTACCTGTGCATTTCTCAGTGTCTTCCTGGGCAGGATGAGAAGACTGCACTACTCACCCATCCCAACACCGCCTTTCCCGGCCTGTGCACTCTTCCACGGGGAGGCTCTGGTGCTTCAACATCATTGAAAGGGGCCACTTGGGAGTCTAAGCATTTAATCAACTCTTAATGCCATTTGTAAGTTCTCATTAAATTCTGTATCCCAGGGAGTTTCATTAATCTCAGGTAAATCAGCCCAAACATGACTTATTTTCCATCCCCACTGACTAAACACTCTATTCCCCAGCAATGTTGAGATCTTAACAAGTCCCATTTTAGGCCTAGAGGCAATAAAAAATAAATGCTGGTAAAGATGAGTTCTGGGGGAAATTGCTCTCACTTTGTGAGTCATTGGAATACTTTTAAGGAGAGGGATGTTTTTTACTCAGAAGGGTCACAACTAAAGAAAGGAAAAGGGGCAAATGGGTATTCTCTGTGTCTACATCCCACATTTTAGGGCTTCACTCCTTCCTGCCCTTCATGGGAGAAACCGGAGGGTCTAACTACATCTTTGCAGATCTTACATCAGGCTCTGCCCTCTGCCATGTATACCCTATTACTACTGTAGAAATGGACTATTTTTTTGTATTTGAGTTTATTCTTCATTTAACTTTAAAAACACTACTATAGTTGAATATTAAAAACAGTAGCAAGTAGTGAGTATATTACAGTCCTTCACTCATTCACTACTGCAAGTAAAATTCCAGCAGTGAGTGTTAACCACTGGCCCTGTTAAGAAATCTGACACTGAACACTTCTAGGATGATATCCTCCTCATATGCTTCTTCAGTGACTTTGATCAAAGTCTACCAGTTCTACCTGGTCCATTTCATCAGTCTCTTCTACCTCCTTTCAGGTAGGAGTTCTTTCAGCAAAGAGTTTATCAGGGGAGAGAAAGCCATTCTCAGGAAAGTTTACCTTAAATTTGATGATTAGGTGATCCTTTTCATGTGGTCTATGATGAATTGGCATGCCTTCATTTAACACACATTTGATATCTTCATTCTTGACAATCTGACCTGGATGAAAGGAGATGATTATGGTTCGGTTGTCAGGAGTAGCAATTGGCTTTTAGAAGCCACACAATGCTTCAACCAGCAGTATGTTCATACAGATGAGAAAGTCTTATCCTTGTTGCATAAAAACAGCATGGTCTTTTCTGACCTAAAACAATGATACTATCTCCTGGCTCCAGTCTTGGTTCTTGGTCTTCTTCACCATGAAATGTTATCTTCTGGCCAAAACCGGCTTGGCTCAGTGGATAGAGCGTCTGCCTGCGGACTGAAAGGTCCCAGGTTCGATTCTGGTCAAGGGCATGTACCTTAGTTGCGGGCATATCCCCAGTAGGGGGTGTGCAAAAGGCAGCTGACCCATGATTCTCTTTCATCAATGTTTCTAACTATCCCTCTCTCTTCCTCTCTGTAAAAAATCAATAAAATATATTTAAAAAATGTTATCTTCTGACCACCTTTCATGCCTTTATCAATATGTACTTCTACAATCTTCTCTCGAACTATCTTCCTTCCGTTGCAGCTTTTACATCCATCTTTAGGACTGATCCATTCCCCATGGCCCTGGTACTCCATGGTCCCAGACTGAATTTGCTGAACCATTCCAGGTTCTATTTGGTGATTTCATATTTTCATTCCAGCACCTCAGCAATTAAGATATCACTCTACTGTTCCTTTCTTACCACCTCAGCCTTCACATTTGTCACAGATCACATCCTTTTGCAGAGCTAGTTTTCTTGTTGCACCATTATATGAATCATCTAAGTTTACTGAGAGCTGATGACAACATTTTTTACCTCTCCTTTCTCTCTCTACTTTCCTCCTCCAAAAAACATATCAAAGATGTCTATGGGAGATCCAAAACCAGCACCTGCTCCACTTTCCTTTAATTGCTTGTTCTCCTCTTTTGTCATATGATTCCTTTGCATCAGAGCACTTCATAAGCTTCAGAAATCTGTTTAAACTTCTCTCCATTTGGATTCTTATCTTCAAGGCCAGCTACTGTAAGTCTTTTTCTTTTCTTTTAAGATATATTTTTCATTATTTCAGAGAGAAAGGGACAGGAAAAGAGAGAGAAAGAAACTGATTTAAGAGAAGCATTGATTGGCTGCCTCCTGCACCTTCCACACGGGGGATCAAGCCCACAACCCAGGCATGTGCCCTGAGTGGGAATCAAACTGACCACCTGATTCATAGGTCAACTCTCAATCACTGAGCTATGCTAGTCTGGCTGTAAATCTTTTTCAGTTCTTCCTGGGTGACATTGGGTTTGACTTCCAAAATATCATAGTAAGTGGTTTCCTTTACCATTTTTGACAGCTGGTGAGTGGCCCAAGGCTAAGGTGACCAGACGTCCAAACATCGGGACTTTTTTTAAAACGCCGCGGGACAAGGGACAAATTGTTAAAAATCGGGACTGTCCCATCAAAAGCGGATGTCTGATCACCTTACCCAAGGCAGATGTGGAGGAGCTGGAAAGAGCACGTTGCTCTAGAAATGGAATATTTAAAAACTGCCAATGAGGACTTCCATGGATGTTTTTAAGTGTATATTCATAACTTTAATTTTAAGAATCTAGGCAACAATTGTAATTTTCGTAACTATTGTTGCTGTAACAAATGTCATGGCCTTGGATCTCACAACACCTTGCTCTCCTGCATTTCATTCTATGCTACTATTGATTATAATTAGGATGCTATTGCATTCCATAGATTTTTCATGTCATATTACCTTTGTGGTCCTTGACTATATGAACAATCCTGACCCAGGAGCCTATTTGAGAGTTTATTTCATGGTGCTATTTCCGGTACAATTACTGTGTCTGCGTCAGGAAACAGCATACTCATAATAATTCAAGGAGGATCTCATAAAGAGATGATTTACTAAGTAGGGTTCAGGGAAACTATGAGGGAGAGTACAGTACCTGGAGCTGGTAAGAGTAGAAGTGCAGCACGCCTGGCTTAAAAGGAGGAGTGGAAAGAAAAGTTAGCAGAACCCAGAGGGAAAAAATCTTGAGAGAGCCACCTTGGCTGAAAGGCACAACCACTCCATGGGGAAAATCGGGAATCTTTTCTATCCCTCCCACTTCCCACCAGGGTTCCCCAGTGGCAGGACCCAGTGGAAAGCCAGCAGGTCGGGAGACTCCTGAGGGCAGAGGACAATGTGTAAGATGTTGGGAAATGGATGGAGAGACACTTCAATTATCTGAAGAGGTTCAAGAATGTTTATGTTTAGCATCTTGTTTGTGGAGATATAAAATCATATAATTTGATGAGGTTTTCTCAGACTAGAACTAAGGAACTGATCAGCTTATGGTAGGAAAAAGCAAGAGCTTTGAGAAGCCCATTTTCTTATTCCACATACCTTCCAGGGGAAGGGATCTTAGCTGTCTTTTGAGGTCAGAGAAGTAATTTGGAAATATTTTAGTGATTACTCTGTTCTTGTTATTATTCATCACCTTTATTAAATAATTTTATGAATTGAACCACGTATACATTATATTTAATAATTCAATATAAAAATAAATACTTTGAGTTAAATAATTTATGTATATTTTAGAGCCCTTAGGGCTTACATAAAGAATCTTAAAAGATCCATATTTATTATCTGAAAACGAAGAATAATAATTACAAAAGGTAGCAAACCATACATCAAAAAATAAATATAAATTTTAAATATTTAAATAAATAGAAAGCCTGATAACATTTTAAGTGGGAAGCACTTAAGTCAGTGTTGAGAAGATTCTTTGACAAAAGGTAATCCACTTGTTCAGGAAGTCTACGATGTTCACCGCCTCATCATCATCCTCACAGTTGAGTCCCGTTTCAGGTCCCTAAAACACAAAAATTATAATTATTTTTTTAGTTCAGGGTGGTTTACCTTAGATATAATTATTCTCAATTGAAGTACTACAAGTTTATGGCCTTTATATTTAAGGAGATTAAACATATTAATCTCATTTTCTTGAAATGATTAAATTGGTGTGCTGAAATTATACTGTATGACACCAAGTGTTAGTAACACACAAGCTGAGGTTGTTAATCCTGTCAATCTTAAGGAACACAAGATTTCCCCCCTTGAATTACATACCAATAAGCATTTTTGTTGTTGTTGTTAGTCCTTACTAGAGGATATTTTTTGCATTGATTTTTAAAGCAAGTAGAAGGGAGATGGGTGGGAGAAGAGAGAGGGAGTGAGAGAGAGAGAAACATTGATGTGAGAGATAACTATTAGTTGCCTCCCACACATATGCCAGCTGGGGACAGGGAATGAACCTGCAACGGAGATACATGCTCTGGACCAAATCAACCCATGACCCTTTGGTTCTCAGGCTGATGCTCTAAGCATGGAGCCACACCCACCAGGTAAGCATTTTTTGTTGTTGTTAATCCTCACCTGAGGATATTTTTCCATTGATTTTTAGAGAGAATGGGAGGAAAAGAAACAGAGAGTCACATCAATTGGTTGCCTTCTGCACAGGATCAAGCTTGCAACTGAGGTACATGCCCTTGCCTGGAATCAAACTAGGGACCCTTCAGTTCATGGATGACTCTCTGTCTACTGAGCCAAACCATGTAGGGCCAAGTAAGCATTTTAAATGAAATCAGGTCTAAACAAATATTTCATTAAATGTATGCAAAATCAAGTTTTTAACCCTCCTTTCCTCTGGGTTTAAATCTATATAGGTTACATGTGTGCAGTACCAGTGACATACACATTATACTTTCTTTTTTAAACTTCAAGTCTCCTGTTTTTCTATTTGAATGAATCTCTACATATTTTACCCCTAGTGAGATAGAGCCAGTCAAGAATAAGTCAGGACAAGTTTTTGTTTGGGGGTAATTTGTTTTTTTGTTTTTTGTTTTTAGAGTTGTTGTTTTTTTAATTGTTTGGAGCATTACAAATAGTAGTACATATGTCTCCTCCCCCCCACCCTTGACCTCCTCCCAGCTTCCCCTACCCCCCACATATACCTTCACCTGCCCCCTCTCCCTGCCCCCTTCCCCCCATGTCTTGTATCCATTGGTTATGTTTATATGCATGCATACAAGTCCTTTGGTTGATTTCTTAAAGCCCGCCCCCCCTTGCCTTCCTGCTACAGTTTGACAGTCTGTTCAATGGTTCTTTATCTCTATAACTATTTTCCCCCCATTTCTTTTCTTTGAAAATTCTTGCAACTGCTGACTAGAAATAAACATATAATAACAAAACAAAACAAAACAAAGACGTTTGAGTCCCAATTTCAATGTCTTTGGGGGTAATTTGTGTGAAAAAGTTTCATAAATAGCGATTACCACGCCTCCCCCCCCCCCCCCCACACACACACACAACTACTCTCAGTAAAGGACCAACTTTTGAAAGCATAAACATTGGAAATTTTGTTTTGTGAACTGACTTTTTGGAAATTAACTTCCTCTGCCAATAGGAGCTATTTCAACTTTGCCTTTAGCTGACAAAGTAGGAAAATATTCTGATATATAGTAAGATAAAAGAGGGCTTTTTAATTTTGAAGTCATACCTATCCTGGGAACATAACCAAGTGAGATAAAGTATCTATGCCCTTTAAATAAACTGTTGCACTGTTACATACTTTTTTACATACAATTAAATATTATAGCCTCTTAGAGGGTGAGATTTTTTAAAATATCAGGCTTTTGAAACTCGGAGTCTCTGATTTTCACATAATTTTCTCTTAATTTTGCATCAAGAATTTAGTCAGTTTTCTGATACTGGTAAAAAAAAATTAGAGCATACCTTTTAACATAGATGAGAAACAGTCTATCAATGTCTAGATGATATTGCTCTCAATGTATTTTTAAAGAATTAAATGAAAGTACTAGTCTACTAATAAAATGACTTCTATTCAGAAACAATTAAGAGTTAATATTTTTAGAACCCTGGTTATACTATCATTAAAATTATACTGTTTATTTAGGAAACCTATTAACTCATGAATTTTGTACTTTGGCAGATTGGATTAAAAAAAGAGACATGAATCTCTCTTACATCACCTGAGTCCCTTATATATTTCATGCTTCCTCTGCGTTTAAAAATATGTAAGGTTTTGAAAGTATTGCCTCTTAATAACGAGTTAATTGTCTAATCCATTGGCCATTTTAATGGTTGCTGATTTTTAAACCAATCTCTTAGTCCTTCTACCAGTGGTAGGGAAACCCCTTTTAAAAGGCCTTTTAGATAATCAGTGTTGGTAAATCTGGAAAATGACCTGAAGGAATTAAAAAAATACATAATGAAAACTGTGCTTTCTGCGACATTCAGTTCAGTTTTTTCTCCTATTCTCAGTATTGTGTTAATGTGAGGGGTGACTGCAGGGCAGGGGCTTGTCCCTGTGTGGATGGTGGGTGGAAACCTTCTGGCTCTTACCCTTATACCTTTTTTTTTTTTTTTTTTTTTAATATATTTTATTGATTTTTTTCAGGGAGGAGGAGAGAGGGATAGAGAGCTAGAAACGTCGATGAGAGAGAAATATCGACCAGCTGCCTCTTGCACACCCCCTACCAGGGATGTGCCCACAACCATTGTACATACCCTTAACCGGAATCGAACCTGGGACCTTTCAGTCCGCAGATCGACGCTCTACCACTGAGCCAAACCGGTTTTGGCCCCTTATACCTTATTCTTCCCAGCTCTACATTGTATCACCTAACACACAAATGATTCGTGCTCACAATGGACTTAAAATGTATGAGCACTTCACAAACACCAAAAATGCTATACTACTCAAATGCCCCTCCCCTCCAACTATTTTCTTCCCAGGTGAGCAAGTGAAGTATTCCCTTACCTTCAGTTTCTGAGCGAGTACAATGACATTGCTCATTAATTCCGTGATATTGCTCAAGCTGTTACTTTGATCTAACTTTAGCACTTCCTTTAGATCTTCACATTCTTTGACTAGACACTGCAGATGTTTTAATTCTGTGACCTGGAATAATAAAAATAATTATTAGGTTAGTTTACCTTGACTCAAAAGTCAGTCAACATACCCTCAAACTTATTAAGAGTAGCAGGACATACTTTCTACCACTCTCTCTGTTCTCAGCATTACTGTCAAGCTAGACCAATAGAGTTTACATAAGACTGGAAAAACTAGAGGTCAGCTACCCACGATTAGAAATTGTTAGTTAACAAATAATCATTAATTTCAGCTTAATTTGGTTTTGCAAAGAAGAAACATTTCTGCATCTAATTGCAAGCTGAATTATTAAGACTAGAGTAGGAATGCGGAAATATGGGTCACAGTCTATGATTCTAGTATTTCATGGTTTAGGAGGTGAGAATCATGAAATGTTAGGACAGAAGGAGCTCTTGGATGCCATCGATCACAGTCCAACATTTTATACATTAGCCATTGTAACTGTGTATAAGACTGGCTTTCAAAATAGCAAGTCACATATAACTGCATCTTAATTGTTTACTTTTCTATAATAAGGACATTAAGCATTTTAAAAATGATTTGTACCAACCAAATAAAACATTGCAATATTTGAAGTATTTTTGAATGGGCCTTCTGATTTAGACATACACACATAATGATAATATTTCACACTTCTATGGTACCTTGTAATTTCAAAGTATTTTCTCCTAAATAAGTCCATTTAAATCTCACAGCCACACTTTGAGATAGGCAATGCAGTGTTATCTTCATGTTACAAATAAGGAAAGTAAATCTCAGATTTTGTGTTCTTCCAAGGACACATGGCCAGGAGGAGCCAGGATTAAGTTTCAGTTTTATCTTTTTAGCATTAACCCAGAATCTTTAGAATTAAATGTTTTTATCATTTACTGAAATCTTTTAGAAAGATTGGAATGGTTGTAAAATGAACAAGTGAATGGAGTTTATCACATCACTTTGGTTTCAAATAGATCTTGAGTCGTCATTTAGAAACTGTTAGATTTCAAAGAATCTACCACCCTCTAAACTATGCACACATCTCATGTTATCTTTCTAGCAATCTTCAGAGGGAGAGGTAGCACTGCACCATACAGGTTTTACGACATTTCATCTGCTGGCCTCTCAACTTGCTACTGCAGGTTCTACAAGTTCAAGGCTGGAGTTTTCGGCATGGGCAACTTGGAGTTAGTCCCCTTAGAAAAGTCTAGAATCTTTAAGTTGCTGGAGGTAAGAGGTATGTATTTCTGATTCAGTTGGAGGAAATCACTAAATTATTTCCTTTTCATCTTTTAAAAGAGTAGCTTGAATCATAACTTAAGTAAATAAGAGGCAGATCAATGGAATTGCATCTATGATCCTTTAAGTCCCATCTCCTCCCCCCACCCCCCCTTCCTGGCTTGGATTCCTAGCACTGGTTTTGCCTGTTCTCTGTTGAACCACATAGCTGTATGCAGCCTCTCTTAGCAATAGGGGCCTGGATGATCTATGCTTATTTAACTACCTGGATCCCAAAACAACCAAATGGAGCTTTAAATTTGGAAAATGAATCTTCTAGTGTAAGTCTGTAGGCCTATTGGCATAAAAGATGTGTAAGTCCACAATTGTACTTTATGCTCCCCAGGGAGAATTTTGCCTTTATTCTTTAGAACTAATAATAGCAAATGCTTGTATGGTGTTCACTATATGCCAGATGCATGTAGGGAGTCCTTTACATTTATGCATTCATCCTCACAGAACTATATGAAGTATGTACAGTTATTCACAGATGTAGACAAGAAACAGTCACAAAGAGAGCTTGTACATGCCCAAATTCACAAAAGCTAGGACATGCTAGAGCTGAGATTTCAGTTCAGATCTGGCCCTCAGGTTTATGCTATGGATTAATGCTATATTGCCTCTCAAAGGCAGACTCAGAGATTTCTCCTAGGACCATGGTCGGCAAACTGTGGCTCCTGAGCCACATGCGGCTCTTTGGTATCTTGATTGTGGCTTTTCCACAAAATGCCACAGCCTGGGTGAGTCTATTTTGAAGAAGTAGCATAAGAAGAAGTTTAAGTTTAAAAAATTTGGCTCTCAAAAGAAATTTCAATCGTTGTACTGTTGATATTTGGCTCTGTTGACTAATGAGTTTGCTGAGCACTGTCCTAGGACCCAGGATTTATTTTAAAATGGGCTGCTCTGATGTTAGTTTTGGTAATTTTCATGATAAAAGTACATAATAGATATCTATAGAGTTTTACATTTTCAAATGAAGCAGTAAATTCACATAATTTGTTTTAAAAACTGTCCCACAATGAAATGAGAATATTATTATTATTTTCTTCCCAACCCCTTTTCCTCCAGATACAAACAAGGACATCTAAAAAATATATAGGCAAAGCCATTTTACAAAAGCCCCATTATCAAACCTGGACGTATATATTTAAAAATATTGACGTTACTAATACTTTTTCTCAGGTGAGATGCCATTAATATAATCAGTGTGCAAATTTCCACTTTACTTTGCATCTTAATAAAACACAAAATGAACTTAGAAAGTTGTACTTACATTCCTGGGCATGTACAACTCAAACCGGAGCATTATGGGGAGATTGAAGTTCTTGTCATTCTGAGAAAACAAAACAGACTATTATTACAAAGTGTACTCCAGGCAGAAAAGTTAAAGGGAGTCATTTTAGCAAGCAAGAGATAGACATACCCTGACACCATTCAGAAGCCGCTGTAGATCCAGTATCAGGTGCTCCAGCTGCTGCTGTGTTTCCTGCCTGGAGCTTGAGGTAGGTGCACCGTCTGCGATGAATGCTAGAGTTAATGCAATACAAATCAAGAAGTGCATCTTGTACATTGTGGCAGGAGGTGAGGTTGATGCCAGTAGTGGTTAGAGAGCTGATAGAGAGCTCTTGAACAAAAGGAGCAATTTATACTCTTAATTCTGGAAAAATATCATGGGGGTGTCAAAATATTTTACATATTACACATATTTTCAAAGGCTTTACCTGTGTGGCAAAAAGCATTACCTTTATTTTTCCTCTTCTGATGACTCTTTGGAATTTCTTTAAACCCCCGTGAGCTGACTGAATGGATGTAGGTGAAATCCCTCTTGGTTACAGTAGCCCACACTTCTGTGGCAGTTCCAATGTATATGCCTCACGCCTTCTGTATGAAACAGTTTTTCCTTCTCTTTCATTAAGGGGGTGGAGAGACAAAAGTAGCTCATGAAAATGTTCTCTTTGTTGTAAAACTACGCTGAACATGTGGCTCACCCTGTTGTGGTGGACGAGAGCTGGAGCAAATAGTTGAAAAGAATAAATGTTTAGATTTGTTGATTAGACAGGAAGAATATTGGTTTCCTGTTTCAGGATGGTTTTGCCTTTTTATCTACACAATGCCTGAGCTAATGCATATAACACGATAGATTACTTCTTACATAATAAGCTAGAGAAATACTAAGATTAGGATAGTATTATGGTCATTGATCTTGATATACTGTTTTCTGCTGTTTTAATTTGAACATGTTTTTTGTATCTGTTTAAATCTATTATCTGCTGTACTTTTAAAAAACATACAGTGTTCAATAAATAAATATTCAAAACATATCCAAGGGTACTGATGTATGTGTGCATGTGCGTGGCAAATTTATTTTTGCTGGGCACCAAGGGAATATAAGAAGAGTTGCAATGTTGCCCTAGCAGGTTTGGCTCAATGGATAGAGCATCGGCCTGCGGACTGAAGGGTCCCAGGTTCGATTCCGGTCAAGGGCATGTACCTTGGTTGTGGGCACATCCCCAGTAGGGGGTGTGCTGGAGGTAGCTGATTGATGTTTCTCTCTTATCAATGTTTTTAATTCTCTCTCTCCCTTTCTCTCTGTAAAAAAATCAATAAAATATATATATATTTTTAAAAAAGAGTAGCAATGTTGCCATACTTGCGAATGCTTTTCTTCCTCTTGGTTTTTCAGGGACCACCTGAGCTATTAAATCCTCCCTCCCCCACCATGTACCTTTCTTCTCTCTCTTTCTCCCCTCCTTCCTCCCTCCCTCCCTCTATCCTTCCCTCCCTCCCTTTCTCTCTCCCTCCCTCCTTTTTTCCCCTCCCTCTCTCTCTTCCTCTCTCTTTTATACACACACACACACACACACACACTGCTTATATTTCTTTCAATATGAGACAGAAAAAAAAAAAGCATAACAATAGAGATCCCAAGTTTGTCTGTCTGAAGGAAGATTACTGACTGGGATTTTTGCATGCCATTGCACTTTCTTTAGGAGAAAGATACTAGGATCTGGCCAGCATCCCCTGTACAATACTGGTCCATTCAGTGTGGCTAGGGTAAGGAAGGCATGGTAGTAAGTAACCTAGGAGTAACCTAAGTGGGCTGTGGGGTGGGTGTGTTTGTGTGTGTGCTTTGTGGAGTGAGAGCAGTCCTTGGAGCTCGAGTATCTGGGCTCATTTATTACAAGATGATGCTTATTACAAGCAGCAGCCAGAATTCAGTAACAGAAGTTGTTAAGAGGGATATTCATGATCATTCCTGGAACATCTTTATGAAAAAATGAGTGAACTATTACAAACAACTGTGACAAATACAGAAAAGTTTGCATTCAAAAGTACAGATGCTAGTTTTATAATAGACTTTCCATGTATAATATCTTATGTAAACTGATCCGTATTTTCCAGTTTTATGTTTTCACCTCTACTAGATTTTCATTTGTCCTCTAAAGTTCCTGGGACACTGAGTGTAGCATAATCATTTTGAAATAAAGTCAGTATTTTTTTAGTTGGTAGACTGAAGAGGATATGCAGTATAATGTACTGTATGAAGAATGGGATAGGTCTAGACTTCTAATTTCAACTGGGGAGAATCCATGATGATTCAGTTCTCTCCTTTGTCAAAGAGAAAAGTAAGCCCTCCATTTTTTAAAAAGCATTTTTTAAAAATTGATTTTTGTAAGAGAGAGAAAGGGAGAGTGAGAGAGATAGAGAAACATTGATGTGGGAGCATATCAGTTGGCTGCCTCCTGCATGCACCTAGCCCTCTACTGGGGACTGAGCCTGCAATGTGGGCATGTGCTCTGACCAGGAATGTAACTGGCAACCCTTCGGCGCATGAGATGACACTCACCCAACTGAGCCACATTGGCTGGAGCTAACTCATCCATTTCTACTACCATACTTATTGCATGTCTAGTCTTTAAAAAAAAAAAAAAAAAATATATATATATATATATATATATATATATATATGTATATATTGTGTATATATATTGTGTATATATATTGTGTATATATATTGTATATATATATATATATATATATATATATATATATACACACACACCCACATACACACACACACACACACACACACACACACGCCCCGTATATTCCGGCGTATAAGACAACTACTGTGTTCTAGTAAAAAGCCTGCTCAGATTGGCCAGTCAGAGAGGCGGTCTATTAAAAAAAGAACTGGTGTTGCCTCGGAAGTGAGGGGTAGTCTTATACAGCGAATATAGGCCTAAACCTATGTTTTAACTGTAAAATTAGGGGGTCGTCTTATACACCGGAAAATATGGTGGGTATATGTGTGTGTGTGTGTGTGTGTGTGTGTGTATTTTTTTTTTTTTACTGATTTTTTTATAGAGAGGAAGGGAGAAGGATAGAGAAATAGAAACATTAATCAGAGAGAATCATCGATCAGCTGCCTCCTGTACACTCCCTACTGGGGATGTGCCCGCAACCAAGGTACATGCCCTTGACCGAAATTGAACCTGGGACCCTTGAGTCCGCAGGCTGATGTTCTATCCACTGACCCAAGCCGGTTAGGGCTGCATGTCTAGTCTTTATCTAGCACTTACAGTGCCCACAGAAGGGAGAGAAAAAGCTCGTTGTGCCAGCAGCAGTCTAGTTGAACCTTACAGTGAACCTGGTGAGTGAGGTTTTCTGTTTTGCAAATTAGAAAACTGGAGCTGAAGAGAAGTTAGCCCTTCTGGGTCATTTAGCCCTTACTGCAGGAAGGGGTAGGATGAGGATTTGAAACTAGAACATTCTGACTCCAAAGTCCACTCTCTTACCATTTGTTTTCTTTCTGAAAGAATCTGAGGGCAGACACTTACATAGACAAGTGTAATCCTGAGTGAAAGGCCATTGAGGTCTCAAGAGAAGTAGATGGAAAGAATTTTAAATAAGGGACAGACTTAAACTAGGTTTTGACCATGTGACCATGTAACTTTAGGGGTGGGGAACTTTTTCTGCCAAGGGCCATTTGGATGTTTGTAACATCACTAGAGGCCCAGTGCATGAAAATCATGCACCGGTGGGGTCCCTAGGCCTGGCTGGTGATTAGGGCCTATTGGGGCCAGGCCAGATGCGGCCTGCCTGCTGCTGGATGGGGCCTGCCAGATGGTGCCTGCTGGTCAGGGCCTGCCAGATGCGGGGAGGGAACATGGGAGGACTGCCAGCCGGGGGAAGAGGCTGGGGGAGGTTGGCTAGCTGTGGGAGGTTGGCTGTGGGAGTGCACTGACCACCAGGGGGCAGCTCCTATGTTGTGCATCTGCCCCCTGATGGTCAGTGCGTGTTATAGCATTTGGTCAACCAGTCATTCCGGTCGTTTGGTCATAACTATCACTTAGGCTTATATAGATATAGATATAGATATAGATATAGATATAGATATAGATATAGATATAGATATAGATATAGATATAGATATATAGATATAGATCGGTATAGATAGATATAGATATATTATAGATATATAGGGATATAGATATATAGATAAGTATATTTGAGGGCCATATAAAATTATCAACTTAAAAATTAGCCTGCTATATTGGTCAAAAATTTAATTAACTTTCCCTTAATGCTATGGCAGGACCAGACCAAATAATTTCACAGGCCTTATACGACCCTCAGGCCACATGTTCCCCACCCCTGCTTTAGGATTAGGAGGGTGGGGAGGCAAGCAAGGTTAGGCCCTCTGAGGCAGTGGTTGCCAACCTTTCAGACCTCATGAGCACCCAGTGGTCCACGGACCACTGGTTGGTGACTGCCACTCTAAGGAACCCTTAAGTGCCCCTGCAAAGAACAGAGAAATGGTGCTGTTTATCCAGGCATTAGGCAATATTGGGAGAAGATAAAACATCTTAGTAAAATTTAAACAATTACAGTTCCTCAGGTGGAAAATAATGAAGGAAAGCCAGATTAGAGACATATGATTTTTTTTAGAAGAGAAGACATGGGTTAGAGACAAATGAACATGATTTTTTCTTTTTATTACTAAAAAATGCAAAACACCTCTTTGGCCTTTCAAACAAAAACCACAAAGTTAGCATTACTTCTAAGGGAAAGGATATTTAGTGATCTTGTTTCGCTTCTCTAAAGATTTCAGTGTCTTATCCCAGCATCATCAGCTCAGGCTTTTACCCTTCCAGAATGGAAGAACTCAGGCCCACACATTTCTCCGTGTAGGGGCTTTTCCAATGATGCCTTTGATGTACTCAGTCTTGATACTTCTATTTCTTCGGCTATTTCCATTAAAGAATGGGTCAATGTGGAGACATTTATGGGACTATGTAGAAATATTATTATTGCATAACCGGTACCATTATGGAGGTTGGCCTTATTTCTTTCTTGAAATGCTTGGGGAGAAAGCTCCCATATGAAGTAGATACTTTCACTTTTTAACTTGTCTGACACATGAGCTAGTCTTTCTGTCTGTAGTGATGACAAAGTCAGCAATAGACTGCTAACTACCCAGAGTCATATCCCTACTTCCCCTTTGAAAATAATATTTTTTTCTGTTCAGTAAGGAGTTATTTTAGTTGCTTATTAGCATCATTTGTGACTCACCTCTTTTACTCAAGAGCAGCCCCAGTTCTGTGAAAAGGAAAGACTCCCAGGAGTTGCCTATCAAGAAGTTGGTCAGTGAGTTACATGCCCTGACCATCAAAGCTGACTCCCTATGACTCTGCTTTCTGCAAAATTCTCCTTCCCAATCCCCTTCCACAGCTTTGTAGAATTTTAACTTGGTCTCGAGCTGGATGCCTTTATTAATAATGCATCTTACCAATTTCTCTGTAGACCTCTTTGCTTTTCATGGTAAGTTTTCTTCCTTTACACAGTGTTGGGTAATTTCTGTACCATCCTGAGAGAATTCAGCCATGAGCTGTGTTTCCCAGGTCCATCTAGTCTTTTTTTTTTCTTTCTCTGTGAAAAAGCTTAATATTGTGTTAGAAATATATTAAGTATTCTTCTAAAACATTAGTTTTAACAGTTGAAGAATTCTTTTGTGTGACTGTATTCATTGATTGGAATTTATATTAATTCCAATCATTTACAAATATGAATAGTGCTGTAATTCACTAATATCTTTTACACATAAATATATGTGCAAGTTTCTGATTTTCCTCTTACATTAAAATCCTAGATGTGGAATTACTGGGCCAGAGGATAGGAACATTTTAAGATTACTGGTATGAGCCTATTTTCTCTACTGCTAACATAATTTCCATGTCATTAAACAGGAGAGGGGCACAAGGGAGAAAAAAAGAGCACATAGTGAAAAGTGTACTGATTGGTGGTTATGCTAATATCCTCACATCCCACATTTGGAATTGTGAATTAGTCAGACCTCGGTGCAAGCCCTATTTATCATTCACTGGCTGTATGACTTTTAACAAATTACTTACCTTCCCTAAGCCTGTTTTTTCTTTCTTTTTCATTTCTAAACTGATGGATGGATTTCACTGGATTTTATGAATGACAAATCAGATATGTAGCTTTAAATGAAAGCTCACAATACTAAACTGTCAACTTTGAATGAATGCCTTTTTGACCTGTTTCTGATATGCTATACCTTCCCCTTTTCCATTTAATATTAGTTTTTAAAATTATAACATTTGTTTTGCATAATTTCTTGATATCATCCATGTTTACCAATGTGCCTAAGTTAAGATTGAAAAGAAGACATGTGTAAACTTTTACCATGCCAGCTTTTCCCAAATTAAACTCAGGGGGAAAAACCTAATTAATTGGCCAAATAATTTTTAATCATTCTGTATCATTCTAGATGTAAGGAATAACAAATGTTACTCCATAACAGGTCAGTCCCATCTAAGAGGATTCTTGTCCATTGTAGGAAAGGAACAATCATTTTCACTCTACCTTTTTAGGTGCTTGGCTGAGATCAACCCCTTCCCCTCAAAGCTATAATAAAAGAGAGATTAATAAGTGAAAAAATAAACATTTTTAATTACATACCTACCTACCTACATAAACTCCATAAAGATTGAGACTTAAAGTCAGCCAGACCATTGAGACTTATAAGCTGTCCTCAGCTAAGGAAAGGGATAGGTGTCTGTCCCTTCAAAGGAGGAAAGGCAGTTCATGGGAAAGTGAAAGAGGAAATGTTTGATAAGGTTTTTAGTTGATAAAGTTGTCTCCAATAGCTCTCTTCCTGATACAGGCCCCCTCGCTAATACAAACGTCCTTTATAAATGTAAGTTTCCCTGCTTTCAGAGCTTCTTCTATCTGAAGTTTCTCAAAATAATCAGCTCAAGATATAATCCTTGTACCAAAAAGGCATATTTTGAAATGTTATATTCTGCTTTCTTCATTGCCAAACTTGACCTGTTTGATCTGTAAAACAGATATATAGAGGGACACTTTCATATAAGACAGTGAATGCAAGGGAATGAGTAGGCAGTTAATTGCTAAGGGTAAAATTTTCTAGCTTCTACTGGCATAAGTGTAAGCACATAGATCGATGGAATAGAGTTGAGAGTCCAGGTATATACCCTTACATTTATGGTCAATTGATTTTTTAAAAGGGTGCCAAGACACTTCAATGGAGGAAGAATAGTCTTTCAGCAGATGGTGCTGAAAAAATTGACTACCTACATGCAAAAGAATGAAATCAGACACCTTCCTACTTCACACCATACAAACATAAACTCAAAATGAATATTTACTCCTATGTTTTATTCTAAGTCTTGTGATTTAAGCTTTAGACCACTAATTCTAGAGCTTAAATCACAAGACTTAGAATAAAACATAGGAGTAAATATTATTTTTTACTTTGAAGACAATGGTTTCTTAACTATGTCACCAAAAGCAAAATTAACAAAAGGAAAAAACTTAATTCGACTTCATAAAAATTTAGAACTTACATGCTTCAAAGGACACCCTAAAGAAGGTGAAAAGACAACCCACAGAATGGCAGAAAATATTTACAAAGTATATGCCTTGTAAATAGAATGTATAATGCAACTCAACAACAAAATGACTAATAACCAATTTAAAAATGGCCAAATGAAAAAAAAAGGCCAAATGATTTGAATAGACATGTACACATGACCAGAAATCACATAAAAAAGATGCTCATTATCATTAATCATTAGGGAAAATCAAACCAAACCCACAATGAGATGCCTCCTCAGACCCATTAGGATAACTGAAATAAAAAGGACAATAACAAGTATTGGCAAGGTTGTCAAGAGATTGGATCCATGATGCATCATTGATGGAAATATAAAATAAAATAATGGTACAGCTCCTCTGGAAAACAGTTTGGAAGTTTTCAAAACATTAAAAGTTGAGTACTATATGGACCCAGCAATTCCATTCCTAAGTATATACCCAATAGAAATGAAAACATAGCTACACAAAAGCGTGTACACTAATGTTTACAGCAGCATTAATCAAAATAGGCAAAAAGTGGAAGCAACACAAATCCCATCAACTGACAGGTGGATAAATAAACCTGGTATGTCCATACAGTGGAATATTATTTGGTGATAAAAGTACTGAAGTACTGATGCAATTCTACAACACAGATGAACCTTGAAAACAATATGCTAATTTCAAGAACCCATTTGTGAAATGTTCAGAAAAACCAAGTCCATCATGGCAGAAAGCACATTAGTAGTTTCCAGGGCTGGGATCATGGAGAATGCAGAGTAACTGCTAACAGGCATGGATTTCTTACTAAGTTACGAAAATGTTCTAAAGTTTGATGGTGATGGTGGTTGTACAACTTTGTGAATATAGCAAAAACCACTAACTTGTACATTTATGGTATGTAAATGATATCTCTAAACTGTTAATATTTTTTTCTAGTGTCACAGTTGTGGTTGAAAGATAGGCAGTATGCTTTTGGTTTGTGGCTGCACTGAAATAAGCAAAGTCCCCAAATGAAACTATCTTTCTCTCTAAGAATTGTCTATTTAACCAGCAGGTGCTAAAAGCTGGAGGGCTGGGGCGGGGGGATTGGTATTAGTGAGTTTGGGAGTAAACCCATTTTTTCCACTCCAGTGTTTAACCTCAGAGATGTTAACTCTCTGAGAAAAAGCAGTTCTTTCCCCAATTTTAAGTCAATGTGAGATCTAAAATGGAAAAAACAGATGAAACCACACAAATCCATGGCACAAAAGTTAGAGTTAGAGATTCTATGAGAGAGCAGTCACAGAAACAGCCATTATCTTTTTAGAAAATTTTATTATTTGAAGTATTACAGATATCCCCCTTTTTCTCCTAATTGACCTCCTCCACCCTGCTCCCTTTTCCCCCAACCTAGGCCTTCACTGCACTATTGTCTGTGTCCATGGGTTATACATATTATGCATGTAACTTCTTGGTTACTGTCTTCCAGCCTCCCTCCCCATTCCCTCTGAGACTCCTATCATTTAAGATATATTTTTAAATTTTTTAAATAATTTTTTATTGAGAGAGAGAGAGAGAGAGAGAGAGAGAGAGAGAGAGAGAGAGAGAGAAAAGAGAGAGAGAGGAAAAAACAAACAAACATTGACGTAAGAGCAGAACACCAATCGGCTGTCTTCTGCAAGGCCCTTACTGGGGATCAAGGCAGAAACCTGGGTATGTGCCCTGACCTGGAATTGAATTAGTAACCTTTTGATGTTTGGGATGATGCCCACTCAACTGAGCCACATTGGCCAGGGCTTTGAAAAATCTTTTTAGTTTTGATAGAATCTCCCTTACAGCTTTTTGCTTTTGTCGTCTGTGTGATTGGTGTCACATCCAAGAAATCGGTGTCAAGAAACTTTTCTTCTATGAGTTTTACAGTTTCAGGTCTCATATCTACATATTTAATCCATATGAGTTGGTTTTTGTGTAGACTTTGTTGAAGAGATTATCCTATCCCCATTATATTCTTGTATCTTTGTTGAAAATTAATTGGCTGTATATGCAAGATTTTATTTCTGGAGTCTGTTCTGTTCTACTTGGCCATATGTCTGTTTTTATAACAATATCATATAGTTTTAATTATTGTAGCTTTGTAATATATTTTCAAATCAGGCAGTTTGATGTCTCTAGCATTATTCATCTTTTTTGCTTTGACCATAAAAGTCCCAAATGAATTTTAGGTGTTTTTTTTTTTTTTTTAATTCCTTTAACATTTTTTTGATGGGGATAACATTGAATCTGAAAATTGCTTTTTGTGGTATGGATATTAATTAATATCAAGTCTTCTGATTCATGAACATTGGATGTCTTTACATTTATTTGTTTCTTCTTTAATTTTTTTTTTTTTTACCAATGTTTTGTAGCTTTTCAGTATATGAGTCTTTCATCTCCTTGATTGTTTATTCCTAAGTATTTTATTTGTTTTGATACTATTGTGAATAGGATCATTTAAAAATTTTTTTCAGATAGCTCATTCATAGTATATAGAAATGCAACTGATTTGTGTATGTTGATTTTGTATTCTTGAACTTTACTGAATTTATTTAATAGTTTTAATAACTATGTGTGGAGTCTTTAAGGTTTTCTATAGGTCATATCATCTGCAAAGAGAGATTATTGTACTTTTTATTTTATTATTTGAATGGCTTTTATTTCTTTTTCTTGTCTACCATCTCTGGCTAGGACTTTTAGTATTATGTTGAATAGAAGTAGCAAGAGTGACCATACTTGTCTTGTAAGTAATCTTAGAGAAAAATATTTCAGTTTTATGCTGTTTAGTATATATGGCCTTCATTGTGTTGAGATAATTCCTTCATTGTTTCTTTAAATAAGCATTCTGTCCCTTTTTCTTATACTCTGTAAAGCACATATTGGTTTATTTGGTGATATCACATATGTCCCTTAGATTTTCTTCACTATTTTTCATTATTTTTTTCATTTTATTCCTCTGACCGAATAATTCCAAATGACTCCTCTTAAGTTTGCTCATTCTTTCTTCTGCTGAAGCTCACTGTTGAATTTTTCAGTTCATTTATTAAATTCTTGAGCTCTTGAACTTTTGTCTATTTTTTTTTATAGTTCATATCTATTGAAATTCTCATTTTGTCCATGTATTATTTTCTAATTTCATTGAGTTCTTTTGTAGTTTATTGAACTACTTTAATTGAATTCTTATTCAGAAACTACATGGATTTCTATTTATTTAGGGTAGGTTACTTTTATAAAAATATTTTCTTTCCCTTCAGTTTTGTCATATTTCCCTGAACTGTGCTCCTTGTAGCTTTGTATTGGTGTCTGAATATTTAAAGAAATAATCACACCTCTCCTAGTCTCTACATATTGGCTCTGACAAGGAAAAACCTTCACTGTCATTCTGACTAGAGTTTCTGGGAGCCCCTCAAACCTTTGCTATGGGTGTGCCCATTCCACTCCTCTCTCTCCTTTCTGGGATATAAGTCTTTGGTATTATTTTGGTTTATCTGTTTGTCTTCAGCCTGCCAGGCTCAAAATTATTGAACTCACAACAAATTTAGACTATAGGCCATAGACCGAAAGGGCCTTTCTGGGAGAGATCTCTGTTTTCTTTGTTTTTAATGCTGTCAGGTGGGCCACCTTTAGTCACAGCTTATCACTTTCTTACAGGATTTTAGTAAACAAGAAGCAGCTGGTTCATTCCAACATTCCTAATTTTTCCTATTATTTCTCCAAATGCTATGCCTTTAGTAGGCATATGTCTATTCCCCAAGGTAAAACAGTTTTACCAACTGTTTCCCAAACAAGTTTCTAGAACTTATCAACCAGCAATGATAGCTAGGTGTCCGTTGGCATTGGTTTCACTTTCTCCACTTAACAAATTTCATATTGTGTTTTAGGCTCTGTCTGAAATTTGTAGTATTTCAGTTTCAGATACCAAATTCCATGTCAAATAGGTGATACCCCCAGCCATATGTAACAGAAGCCCTGCTTTGAATTGACCTGGATACCAAAGGCATTTATTTCATACTAGTGACCTGGTGCACAAAATTTGTGCACATTAAAAGGGAATGAATTAGAGGAAATATTTTAACATTGTTATTTGCCCTTTCCCTATAATAGAGGTGTCAGAGATGAAAGAAAATTAGTAAAATTTTATGAAAATCCTCCTATCAGAGTATGGGGCGTGCCACAGGAACCAGAGTCAAGTCCCCACCCATGTGTGCCTTGAAATCATGTGAGACCCAGACTAGGCTGGCCCAACCCCATTGGGCTAGATCCAGACCCAGCCGGCCCCACCCCCGTCAAGCCCCGCATGGCCTCAGGTCCCCTGGCCTGGTGCCAGGGTAGAGGTGCAGCTTCAGGTCCTCTGTCAGGCCCCATGGGCAGGGGTATGGCCTGAGTCTCCCATCAAACCCTGCCAGGTGGGGGGCATGGCCTCAGGTCCCATGGCCCAGCACCGGGTAGTGGGGTGTAGCCTCAGGCCCCCTGTCAATCCCTGCTGGGCAGGTGGCATGGCTTGAGGTCCCCCATCAAGCTCTGCCAGGTGGGGGATGTGGCCTGAGGTCCTCTGTCAAGTCCTGCCTGGTGGGGGGTGCAGCCTGAGGTCTCCAAGCCTGGTGCTGGTGTGGGGGGCATGGCCTGATGTCTCCTGGCCTGGTGCCGGGGCAGGAGGTGTGGCCTAAGGCCCCCTGTCAAGCCCCACCAGATTTGGGGGGGGGGGTGCAACCTCTGGTCCCTGCTGATTGCTCATTAAGGCTTGTTATGGGAACTCAGCCTCTGCTGTTGATGAAGCCATCTTGTGTTACAGAATCCCTGCCTCTGCTTTGTTATAGCCATCTTGTTATGGTGTGACAGTCAATTTACATATCCCCTCTTTATTAGATAGGACTGGAGGCCCAGTGCACAAACTTATGCACCAGTGGGATCCCTCAGCCTGGCCTGCACGATTGGGTTAAAACCAGCTCTCCAAAATCCCCCAAGCGATCCTAGATTGTGAGAGGGTGCAGGCTAGGCTGAGGGACCCCACCGGTGCATAATTGGGGCCAGGGAGGGATGTGAGAAGTTGGCCAGCTGGGGAGGGACTGTGTGAGGGCTCCGGGTGTGTCTGGCTCCTCTCATTCAGTCCTGATCAGCTGGACTCCAGCAACAAGCTAACCTACCAGCTGGAGCATCTGCTCCCTAGTGGTCAGTGCACATCATAGCGACTGCAACTGTTTGCCTCCTGATGGTAGTGAATGGTTGTGTGGCCTTAGCATATCATTAGCATATTACACTTTGATTGGTTGAACAGCTGACTAGATGACTGGACACTTAGCATATTGGGCTTTTATTATATAGGATACTAGGAAATTTAACAGTAGGGTAGACTCCAGAGCCAACTGATTCAGCTGCTTAGAGATGCCATTAAGGACATACTCTCTGCTGCCACAAAGTCAGCTTCCTGCTAAGACTTGTTTCTCTCGGGGTCATAATATGGCTACCAGCAGTAATTGGAAGAGAAAAAAAGTACTTCCACTGCCGCTTTGCACAACAATTTCAAAACTACAACTAAAAGACAAAATGTCTATCACCCAAAACCACGGGAAGGCTGGCTGAAAGAGAAAGGAGCGCAAGCACTGAAAAGCTGAAAAGCTGAAAAGCTTAGGTATGGAGGCACATGAATCGGGCTGGTGGCAGGTGACTGGGCAAGGCGTTTTTTCAAGAAGAAGGGAAACAAGTTCCCGATCACTTTGAAATCCAGTTTCTGGGGTCACGCGGAGGACCCAGATGCCTACGGGGAGAAGCTGGTCTGTCAGCCATCTGGTCCGAAAGTGAGGGTGACTTTTTTGTAGAGGTGTGCGCAGCAATCATTGTTTATTGCACTGGAGTGTGTGGACACGGGGACTTGGAAACGCTGAAAGGCAGAGAGGACTGACGGCAGCCATTGTTGTTTGCCATGCCCCAGCCTAGTGACCTCCTGAACAATATTTATTTAAAAAAAAAAAAAAAAAAGTAAAAAAAAAAGGTACTTCCCTGTTCATATCTAGCAGGAGAGAGTGAAACTAGTTCCTTTTCCAAGGAACTTAAATCCTTGACCTAAACTGGCTTAGGTCTGCCCATTTCCTTGTTAACCAGTTCCAAGGAGATAGTCTCATCATTACTGGCTTCCACTGATCTTCTGAGACAGAATGGATGTTGGAGCTCCATTCTCCTCTATAGCCAAGCCTGTTCAATTGTTCCTTCATATACGAATGAAGACCTTTTCCCCAATACCAGCTAAGTTTTTCCCTGTGCTCTCCTATACCTAAGATCTTACAGTGAAGATTCTTTTGCATATATGAGTAGATGTCGGCAAAAAAAATTGTTTGACCAAGCTATGCATTTGTTATTTCAGTTTGGCTTAAGTCATTGTGCACAACAGCACTTTAATAATTCAATAAAGCTAGCTGGGTTTTCTGTATCCTTTAGAAAAGCTTTAAGGTTGAAGTTAACATAACTCACATATAGTGCTTACACAAATAAGATTTTATTTGAGTCATATAAGGAAACTGGCTATATGTACTTGCTTTATTGGCTTAGTGGCTTGACAGTGTCAAGGTTAATGTCCGTGATTCTCAGCCTAATTTATATAGTATATCTGTCACCTCATGGTGAAAGAATAGCTGCTGTAATTCCAGACATTGAGTTTATATTTTAAGCAGGAAGAAGGGAGAAGGATAGTAGGTGACTATGGAGAAGGGGTCTGGGTAAAACAAACACAATGTTAACAGCATACTGCAAACTATGTAAAGTACGTAAGCATATCAGTTCAGTGAAGAGTAATTTGTTTTCTTCCAGAAGCTAGAAATGAATTTATAGGTGGTGATGGGCATAAGGGTGTACATGTGCCCAATCCAGCTACCCCACCTACCCTGCAGAAGTACCTACTTGTGGCTGCTCTCCTAGACTTGGGAGACCATGTGCTACCCATGGCTCCCTGCTACCTTGTGGTTTTCAGCCCAATTTCCTTGGTTCCTGTCCAGAGATATCCATTGGTTTGGAGACTTGCATTACAATTGAAGCTGCAGGAAGCTGCGGTTGACCTGGTTTTTCGTGACCCATGATAAATAGACTACATGGTCTTATTCTTGTAAGTTCTTCACAGTGTCTGGGAGAGGAATAAGAGATTCATTGAATCTCCTTTTCCTTCTCTGCTCTTAAAAGTGGCTTTTGTTACACACCTTTGGCACATGCATTCAAGTTCAAGTGTCATTTCTTGCAAAGAAAAGTTCTCTGACCAGTTACAGGACACAAGTAGGTCTGCACCTCAGGGTTGACAAGCTCTGCAGATGATGGAGAGAACTTTGCCTGAGCTTCAAGAGTTGTTCCCTACTTTGCTTCAACTTCCTTATCTCCTCTCTTATCATCTCTATAATTTACTGGACAGTGGGTGAGAAGAGGCTGCAGTAGAAGGAAAAAGGATTGTAGCAAGGGGACTTGGCTTTGACCTTCATTAAGTCCTGTTCTGTTCCCATAGCATCTAGGAGCCAGATGCAGAAAAGGGCAAGACTGGAGACCTACTTCCTACATCTCCACCATTCCCAGGCCAGTTCTACTCTGAAATGAGAAAAGGTTGAAGCCCTGCCGGTGATTCAAAAATAGTTAGGCCTCCTTGGAATTCCAGAGCTACTTGGAACCAAGGCAGTAAGAGATAATTATCTACTGTTGCCTTCAGTTCCATTCTCTTCTCTGTCAGATGGAGCATCACTTTCCCCTATATGAACTTTCCTCCTGAGCCTGCTTCTAACATCCTACTGTGGAACAACCCCTCGCCTTAATAGACCCTAGTGCAGGGGTCTGCAACCTTTAAGACATTAAGAGCCACTTGGACCCATTTCCGAAGGAAAAAAAAACCTGGGAGCCGCAAAACCATTGCGAAATTTAAAACAAATATAACACTGCATATATTGTTTCTTACCTTAATTCTATATACCGGATCATGCAGTTAGCTGTCAATCTGAAGAAAAAAAGGACATTTTCACTTAACAATGTAAAATATATTTTTGCAAATTAATAGCTAATTAAAATATTTAATTTACCTGGTTAATGGGATTTTTGCTCCTGAACCTCAGTGCACAGTGTCTGCACATCAGGGCTGTAAGACATTACCTTCATTTTCACACAGGCTTGCAAGTTGTCATCTATGAGGCGTGATCGATGTTTGTTTTCAATATAGTTCATGTTGGAGAAGACCTGCTCACATACATATGTGGAGCCGAAGATCGACAGACTCCAAATGCATACTTTTTCATGTTTATATAAGTGTTGGGGATGGCATTCCATGTTTCGAATACAAGTTTGTCCTGTTTGGGAAGGTTTTCAATATCACTCCATTTATGATTCTGAGCCAGAATGGCAACATCCTCAAGAGTAGCGGCCAAGCATTTGAACTTGGACACCCATATATCTTTGTCGGCTATATCGGCCAGTTCCATCTCAAGATCAGGTTGACTTACACCTACAAAGGCAGTCGTATTCAATAGGGATGGATCGATCACCAGGAGAGTGACAGGGAAGGATAATGTGGTTTTTTCCTCTCTGAACTCACAGAATCGTTTCCCAAACGAACTTTGCATTGTGGTGATTGCAGACTTCAAATATTCCAAATTTATAATATCATGACTTTGTTTGAACTCTCTCAAAGAGGGAAAGTGAGACAGTGTACCTCTCTGTAAATCTTTGACAAACACTGTCAACTTGTGCTCAAATGCCAAAACCTCCTCCAGCATGTGCTGGGCTGTGCCTCCTTTCCCCTGAAGGGTTGTATTTAGTGTGTTTAGATGTGCTGTCATGTCTACCATAAAATGTAATTTTTCCAGCCACTCTGGTTGTTCCAGCTCAGCAAAGATAAGTGAAACAGCTCCCCGCCCCCGCCCCCGCCCTGCTATCGGCCCTGCGGAGCCGCGGCAAAGCTTCAAAAGAGCCGCATGTGGCTCTGGAGCCATAGGTTGCCGACACCTGCCCTAGTGGTTCTAATCTAAGGCCAAGAGAGGTAGTAAATTACTCTAGATTTCTGAGTCTAGGGAACTGGCTAATGGTTTTTCACAATTGGAATTGGAGGGAAAATTATACACATTTTTATTTTATTGAAACTGGACACTCATACAGAGAAGTGATAATACAAGTAGAAAGTGAACACCAGGACAGGCGTGGACAGCTCACTCGGGTACACTGCTTGCTGCAGTAGCTGGCACTTCTCTCAGGAGCTGTTGTCGCTGCTTGTAGTAGAGTAAGCTCCACCTGCAGGAGGCTGTGAATCTCTGTGCTACGGTGGCTCCTGCTGCTAACAGTGGACTGACCTTTATTTCCTGGCTGCTTGTTTACTCGTGGCTTCTATAGTGTCTGTTGCCTGCCCCCACTTGCTATCTCTTGGCTTCTGTCCAAACCGTTTTCTGCTGGTTGTAGTGCTGTGTGTTCTGAATTCAGATTCCCCAGGAATGTGGCTCAGAGCAGCTTGGCCCATCCTTATCTCTGATGGACACAGTACCAGGTTAGGTGGAGTGCACATGAATGCTGCGTGAGGGCTGGTGCAATGACTGTCTCATCTGCTGGTGCCATCAACTTTAACCTCGGTGGTGCATCCTGTGTTATCATCGTGACAACGCAGATCAACAAGGCTCTCTCAGAATGGGCATCAGACACTCCAAGGCTTCCCCAGCAGGACCAGTGCAGCTGCCAGGCGTCCGGCAATGTCTGTCCACATATAGCACTTGCCTCAGCCTTGGGGAGACTTCCTGGGAGAGATGACAGTAGAGAAGCCTTGGAGAACAATAGGAGTTGAGTAAGGAGGGCAGAGAATACCAGGGAGAGGTGACAGATGGAATAACAGCAAGACATGTGGAACTTTATGTCCTGTGCAGGAAACTGCAACAAGTTCAGTGTTACCAGAACATAAATGTGGAGGCAAGACGTGTAGGTGCATCAGAACCAATTTATGAAGATCCTGTTTGCCAAGTTAAAAGGAAGACACTGAAATGTTTTAAACAGGGAAGTATAGTAACTTTTCCTAGTTCAAGTGGAAAATATAGGTTTAAAGAGAACAGAATTAGCACATATCCACTGGTTAGGAAGCTATTAAAGAGGGTGAGGGCAGTGGGGAAACAGACAGAGAAGATAAAACTGGCAAAGCTGAATCATTGAATTGATGTCGGGAGTGTGCTCAGAATGACTCCCAGGTTTCTGACATGGGCCAGCCCAGGAGAGTTCCTTATAACCAAAGTTTAAGGACTTAACACAGAAAGACAGGTGTTTTTTTTTTGGGAAAGATGAGAGGTGCTGAGTTCAGTTTTGGACATTTTGAGTTTCATGTACCCCAAGTACAATACACACCTTTGGCACATGCATCCAAGTTCAAGTGTCATTTCTTGCAAAGAAAACTTCTCTCACCAGTTATAGGGCACAAGTAGGTCTGCACCTCATGACATCCGATGCTTTGTTGTGCTGACCACAGTCTAGTCCACATGTGTCAAACACAAGGCCCGCGGGCCAAATCCGTCCCGCCAGGCCTTGCAATGTGGCCCACACCGCGCTGTCATCACTGCACTCCGCTGCGTTTCCATCACAATGACAGTTTATGACTGTTCAGTAAACCATTCGGCCCGTGATTTAGGCTGGATTTTAGATTTTGGCCCCTTCTCTGATTGAGTTCGACACCCCTAGATAACTAGTTGTATATTTAACAGGTTTGTGTCATCTTCAGGGGACCAGCTGTGTTTGTCTGGCGTAGGCTAGAGCCCTGAACAAACACTAGGTGCTTTCAAGGAACTATTATACTACGGTAGTACGAGTTAGAATAGCTACAGCCGGTGTTCTGAGAAGTAACACACCTGTGCGTGGTCCATGTGGAGGGAGTATACAGGGCTGCCAGGTTTAACAAATAAAAGTCAGGATCCCCAAGTAACATTGCATTTCAGGTAAACAACCAGTACTTCTGTCATGTAATTATGTCCCAAATGTTGCACAGGATTCATTTGGGACACAGCCCGAGTGAGGGGCTTTGATTCAGAACTACCCTGTTTCCCCCAAAATAAGACAGTGTCTTTATTAATTTTTGCTCCCAAAGATGCGCTAGATCTTATTTTCAGGGGATGTCTTATTTTTCCACGTGCTAGGTCTTGTTTTCAGAGGATGTCTTATTTTCGGGGAAACACGGTATGTGACTGCAGAGTCCAGCTCTGTCTACTCGGCCACAAGGAGGAATCACAGCTGCTACTCTGAAAGCTTCATGGGGATTGCACCAGCACTGATCCTCTTCCCCGTTAGTGAAAGTTTTGTTTTGTTTCACCTTAAGTTGTTTTTTTGTTTTGTTTTTTAAATCCCTTCTCTGATGGAACATAAGATAGTTTGTCCTGGGTGTAGACCAGCAACCAGCGGGTTCCAACAGTTTTGTTAAGAGTCTTCTGGGGCCTCTTCAAGCACAAGGGTAAGCTAACTCAGCCTGGACTTTCTGCTGTATCATGCAGGAAAGTGAGTTAGAGGACTCTCCTGGGTGGGAAGGCTCCCCACCCACATCTGTGGTATTTTGAGCCACTCAGGAGCTGTAGCCCCATCAGATGACAATGTACGTCACAGACGATGCTTTATAGGGTGTGAGTTTCCTCACCAATGTTCTGAATTGTTCTGGAAACAGATAACACTGTGGTTCTAGCCATTTTCCTGAGCAGTTTTTAGGGCTGTCCTGTGTGGTTAATTTGATCTGTGGAGCTGCTGCTGCCTTATGGGTTTTGAAACATGGGTTTGCTTATCTAGCTGACTTTCCTAGGTGATAACATTTAGGCTCTGGTTCAAGGGGCAATAGCAAGGTTTTTCTTGCAAGACCCAGAAAGGCTCCCTCATGCTCTCTCCCACACACTGTCTGTCTTGTATGCATATATGTACATGGAGAGACCCATGTAATTTTTTACTAGAATATTAATAGTGATCATTATTGAATAATTTTAATTGGGAATAATTTTTCTTTATATCTTTCTATTTTTTTGTTGTTGAAATTTTGACATAAGCAGCATTACCAATATAATAACAATGAATACTAGTACTCTTTTGGGGAGAAAAACAGTTTCAGCCTTCCCTTTCTAGCCATGGATTGTCCTCATATCTGATACTCTACTGTTTGTTCTTCCTCTTATACAGGGAAATAGGATAAAGGAAAAAGGAGAGAATCTTCTAAAATATTATTTAATAAAAAGGCAAAAAAATGAAAGCAAACAACTCTTAAAATGAAAATGTGATTATTAGTCTAATCTTCACAAAGAGGTTTAAATTATAAGCAATGAAAACATAAGCTCAGGATTTGATATACAGGTTCTTTTCAAGAGAAATTTACAGCAGATGTTGAGACTTGTAGGTGGTAAGGAATTTCAGGGCAGAGAGCATCTGTTAGAACCGTGAGCCTCGGGCTTGGGTACATGCTACTGCAGGCAAGACAAAGGAACCTCATCATTCAGTTCCTAAGGATTGATTTTAGGCTCATTTTCCAGACTGATTTCTCCTCCCTGCAGCCCCCAAACTGCTGCTGCCATTTATAAAAATTCCTATTAAAAAAGATTTTGAAAACTTTTAACCTCTAGGAAACAGATGGAATGCAGAAGAGCTGGCAGGCTTCCCTGGAGCCAACATGTAAGTTCAACTGTATTTCAATCTGTGTGTCCTGTGTAGGCCAGGCCCAGCAGTCAGAGTCACAGTCAAAAAGCAATGTTCTTAGCAGAAATTGCTCCCAGCTAATTCTGAAAGGCCCGGTGGGAGGTCACTGGTTTTTGCTCACTCATGCTTGCGCCCGCGTGATATTTTCCATCCCTGCCCTCTTCCCGCTCACCTTGAAGATGTCCATACTATCAGGGCCCTATTGACTTTACTTCCCTATGTGGAAAAATCCTCTCTTCTCCTGACTTTCCTCTGGAAAAAGTACTGTTTTAGGTTACTTAAGGTCTACAGAGTTTAGTGAAACAGCTCTTTCAGTTTGTTTCACACTTCCCCTTGGCCAGCCTGGAGGATGTGGACTCCTGTGTATATCTGGACAAGCTCTTTCTTCCCCAGAAGGCTCTCAGTCCTTCAGGCAAATAAGCCCGTTGTATGCCACCCTGCTACCTTCCACACATGCTCAGAGAGACTGAATTCCAGGGTGACTGTGGCATAAGGTACCAGACCACCTGCTTTCCATGGGTTTACAGGTATACCCAATTGACTAGAGGGACAGCAGAGTCAGGACCTCAGCCAGCACTGGAGCTGCTAGCCCTTCCCTGGTACAGGTGGGTGCAGCTGGTCCTCTTTTTAAGACAGTAGTGTGAATGGTCCCAAATAGTTATGCAGACAAGAGGGCACAGACACCCACTGCCCCAGGGGAATGGTGGAACAGAACCCTGACATGGCCTGACAATAAGTCTTTCTCAGGCCCCCTGACACGCATGGCTGGTTGCTGGATAGGAGGGAGTTAATTTGCATAGATGCCAAGCTATCCCCTAGGAGAAGAAGGGTGGAAAGCCTCTCCCAGTTCAGCTCATTAGAACCTTTTGGATGGATTGGGATGGTTCTGGCTGAGATGTTCCTGTACCTGGAGGGGTGGGCACACTGTGAGGGGAGAGGAGCCTGGCCTAATGGGCTCACAGGCCAGGGGGAAGATCTATACCATGAGTTTGAGGTTGGAGGGCCAGCTCAGCCTTTGAGAAATAAATACTGAAACTTGTGGCCTGGCTGGCTTTCTCCTTGAAGTCCAGGGTGTCAGCACCTCAGCCTTGGCATGGTCTAGGCAGCAAGGCCATCAGTTCCCCAGGAGATCATGCCACTCCGACCCGTGTGGGATCCATGGCAGCAGCCAAACAGAGACTCCTCACCTGGTGCTAAGACTCAAGACTGACCTTGATACATGGGTAGGCACCTGGCTGCCTTGGGTGGAGGACTGAGGAAGCAGGAAGGGTTCAAGATTGAGATACTGCACTTGCTGAGATAAACGATAAACGGCTAAAATCAGAGCTCTGTGACTGCTTTTGTGCAGTTGATACATATGTAGCTCTGTGACTGCTTTTGTGCAGTTGATACATTGATACATATGGATTATGTGAATAGGAGGAAAGGGCTCACTCATCTTTTGTTAGTTTTGAGATTATTGCCCACTGTAATTCAGGGCTCAAATGAGGTTTCAGATTTACATTTTTTATTTAATTCCTAAAATGTTCAATAATTCTACATTTGAAAAGTAGAAGTTACTGTGATTGTTTGCCCTACCCTGATCTCTTTAATAATCTGGACCTGTTCACACAGGTCTCCAGAATTAGTCCAGACATCCCCTCCTTGGCTGGTGCCGCTCGCCAGTTCTTGCCCTCTTGCTTCCTGGTTCTTGGATTTGAGACCCACTCCAAACCTCAGCTCTCTGGACTGGCCAGGCCTCCTGACTGGCTGTCTCTTCTGGGCTAGCAGAGACACTCTTTTTCCAGCTTGGTCTTTGGGAAATGCCCACCTTTCTTCTGCCCTCAGCACCTGGGCCAGTGGGAGCCAGAAACTGAAGTCAAAGCTTTCGCCCCAGCCCCACATGTCTATTTCACACTCCCTGGGTTACCTGTGAAAAGTGAGGATTGAACCAGGTGTCCCCACTGCGAATTAAGGAACATTGTTTCTTGTGCTGCTGCTGTTTGTAATAACCGAGATGCAGGTACAAAAGAAACAGTCAGCCCTAGCCGGTTTGGCTCAGTGGATAGAGAATCCGCCTGCAGATTGAAGGGTTGCGGATTTGATTCTGGTCCCCGGTCTTGGTCAGGACACATTCAGGAGACAACCGATCAGTTGATGTTTCTCTCTCTGTCTCTCTCTCATTGATCTCTCTCTGTCTCTCCCTCTCCCTTCCAGTCTCTCTAAAAATCAATGGAAAAGTATCCTTGGGTGAGGATTAAAAAAAAACAAACAAACACAATAATTCCCTTCCAATTGAAAGTGAAGTTTTGCCCTGGAATATTCACAGTGAGTTTATAGCTCTCAGTTCTGGCTAAATCATAATGATGTGGACTTTTGAAAAAGTTAAACCCTTGAAAAAAAATGGAAAACCAACAGGTTACAAAGCACTGTATCAAATATTGGTAGGTATTTCCCCTTCTGAAGAGGAGAGATGGAGGTTGAATAGAGAATTTTGGGGTGGGGAGAGAAGCTGAAAACTTTAATTTTACCTTAAAAATCTGGAGTTTTTATTCACATCAACTTGATAGTACAAGCAAAAACAATGGAGATGTTTGCCCAAGATTTGGTCTTCCTACCTTTATTCAAATGACTGTCTTTACGACTTTCCATATCTCAATCAGGGAAAAACTGAAAGTAAGGAGGTGTGTGCCCCGCAGAAGCTGAAGTCATTCCTTCCATCACTGAAAATGAGAATGAGTACACAGTTTGTTTTTCCACATTCAAAAATTATACTTTCTAAAAAGCTCGATTTCTAATGGCATCAAGATTAGAAGCAGTCAACAAAGGCAAGGATATCTGCTGTGGAGGAAATGAAATTCCTTCTTTAATCACAGACCAAAGGAAGCATGGTCTAATGGCTTGATTGTATCAGGAATCCCCTGCCCATTCTCATGAAGATCTCTGGTAACAGCCTTTTTAGCCACACAAGAAGGTGCATCACACACACACAATCATGCAGAGGTTTTTAAAATCAAACCCTTCCGATGCTTGTTAAGTTAGGATCGCTTGCATCCTTCTTTGAGGTTCTTTTGACAAGAATTATCAAACTACAAAAACTTTCTAAGATTTCAAACCTGAAAAGATTGTCTTTAATTTTTTTTTCAGTAGACAGGTCTACTTTTTATCTTCAGTGAAATCATGATGAGTAAACTGAAAGGAAGATTGGGTTGGGGTTTATGCAAACGCAGTTTCTTCCTTTCTTCCCTCCTACCCTACTCTGCCTCTGAGAGACTTATACCTTTGTCTTTGTATATTCCACCCCTTCATTCCCAGAGCACTGCTAGTCAGTCAGTCCTAGGCCATTCTAGCATTTCATGTATAAATCTTAGATGGAATGAACAAGGTCAGCAATATTTCCTAGGGTCCACCTATAAAAGCAGTCTCCAAACTGAAAAATGTAAAAAGACTCACTGTTCATTCAAATTGACATGAACAGTCAGCGTTGGTGGTATAGTGGTGAGCATAGTTGCCTTCCAAATTGACATGAACAGAATCATTTGGACCTATGTGGCTACATCTATCAATTAATATTTGTTATTTATATATAAAGCTGAACTAAGTAAAATGTACAGTGGATATATCATAGGCAGCATCCTGACCCTCAAAGGCATAGTTGATAACAAGCGAAGGTAATACAACTACCACGCAGCAGGTACTTACCATATGCTGGGTATTTATTGTATATTCTCATTTATTTTCTACAGCCACTTGAATAATGAGATATTATGATGACAGTTTTATGGTGAAGGAAACTGAGGCTAAGAAACATTAAACAGTTTGCCCAAGGCTGTACAACAAGCATGTCAAACTTAAAGGCTAACACAGGCCAAATAAACAAGGTTTAAGTTTTGTGGGCCACACACACACACAAAAAAGCTTCAATTTTCATAAGAATGTAGGTTTATTTCAATAGAGACATGCTGAATACAAAGGCTGAAATGAATAATCATTAACATAAAAGTAATAGGACATTTTAATAAAAATTAACATTTTTTCTTAAACATTATCTTACCAGACACTGAGTACCTGCACAAATTAATAAGCGTAACACAAATAAACCTATTTTTCTTGTTTTCCAAAAGCAAAATATTTCCTGTTGCACACATCCTACAAGTCAGTACAAGACTAATGACATGGCAATTGGCTGCTAAAATATTCACTGCTGGTATTAGTGGAGAGAAATGGTGTGACTGTGCGTAAGGGAAAGAAATACAACACAACTACAGTAATCAGTCATTAGCTAACGTTGTAGTTTGTTATTAATAATTATGTATATAACAGGATATTGTAAAAGTTAAGTTATGAAATTTTTATTGGCTGGGCTGCAAAAATATTCATTGTGGCTTGTGTGTGGCCTGTGGGCTGTGAGTTTGACATGCTTGCTGTACAACATAGGCTGTGCTAGGCTCTGAGGAGCACCCATTAGATCACACTCTCCTTGAGCCTACATGAGAACACCTGTGTGCTTGAGGGTAGATATAATAATTCATGGAGGTCTCAGATGGAGGGGAAATAGAGAAAACAATGGAATCCCTTTTCCACTTGGCCCAGGAGCCTGGTGTCCTGGAATGACTCCCTAGAGAGAAATAAGGGGGAAGCAGGTACTAAAGGAAGCATAAAGTATCTATATAGGTTTTCTTTCTGGGAGCAGGGTATTTATAAAAGAAACACAACCTAATTAAAAATTCAAACAATACAGCCAAAGCTGGTTTAGCTCAGTGGTAGAGCATCAGTCTGCAGACTGAAAGGTCCCAGGTTCAATTCCGGTCAAGGACATGTACATTGGTTGTGGGCACATCCCTGAAAGGGGGTATGCAAGAGGCAGCTGGTCGATGTTTCTCTCTCATCGACGTTTCTAGCTCTCTATCTCTCTCCCTTCCTCCTCTCTGTGAAATATCAATAAAATATATATATAAAAAATTTCAAACAAAAGAGAAATATATAAAATGATTCCACCAGAGAAGACTGCTGTTAATGGTTTGTGTATATATTTTTAGATTTTTCCCACATATAAATGTATAATTATTTAAAAACTAGAGGTCTGTCGTGCACTGGTAGGGTCCTAGCACCTGCCGACTGTGGCTGGGTACTCCTTCCCTTCCCTCAGCCAACCCCATCCCCTGGTCGAACTCCCAGACAAATTCCTGGTTGAGGGGATGATTTGCATACCATGCTTTTATTATATAGGACTAAAAGCTTAGTGCACGAATTTGTGCATGAGTGGGGTCCAGCCAGCCTCACCCCAAATGAGGGGATTGGGGCCAGGCCTGTCAGGAGGAAGAGATGGTGGGAGGTTGGCTGGCCAGCCTGTCCTGATCTGGGCCCAATCAGGGCTGGGCTGGCCTGGAGGGAAGGGACTGTGGGTGGTTGGCCAGCCAGCCTTGCCCCTGATTGGAGTGGGGGGAGGCACTGGTCAGGGGGAGAGGCAGTGAGCCAATGGGGTGGGGGTGGGGGCAATCGGGAGCAGGGCCTGCCAGGAGGAGGGGTCACAGGTAGTTGGCCAGCCAACTCCCCCCCAATCAGGCGTGTGGGGAGCAGCAGATTAGGCATGTGGGTGCAGCAGATTAATGTTTTTCTTTCTCACTCTCCCTTCCTCTACCTCTAAAATCAATACAAAACATATTTTATAAAAAAATGTTAAGGACTGACCTAGTCAACAGTTTTGCTCAGTAATTGGAGCATTGGCCCACAGACTAAAGGATCCTGGATTTGATTTCAGTCAAGGTCATGTACCTTAGTTGCAGGCTTGATCCCTAGTCCTGATTGGGATGCCTGTGGGAACAACCAGTCAATGTATCTCTCTCACTTTGATGTTTCTTTCTGTCTCTCCCCCTCCCTTCCACTCTCTCTAAAAAACAAAACAAACAAAAAAATCAATGGAAAAATATCCTCAGGTGAGGATTAACAACAACAAAAAAGGCACCATCATTATGGGAGAGTGTTTGTTCTCCTATACTTTGGCAATACTGGATGTTATTCATCTTTTTAACTTTTGTCCCTGTGATGGGTGAAAATTGTATCTTGTTATTTTGATTGGGATTTCTTTCATTGTTATTAAGTTACAGCATCTTCTCATATGTTTATTTGACCACTTGTATTTTTCTTCTGTGAATTCCTATTTCTACCTTCTTTTTGAATTGGGAATTTAATAATTTTCTTACTGATAAATTTCTTGTATATTAGGGATAGTTTAGCATATGTCCCCTTCATATTGAAAATATTGTTTCCTAACTTTTCTTTTGAGTTCCTTGTTTTCTACTCTTCTTCCTCTTCCTTTCTCTTTCTCTTTCCACTATATAGACATTTTACATTTTTAAATGTCAAAAAGTTTGTATGACATTTAGACTTCACATTTTTACTAGAAAAGCTTTTTACAGTCCCAAGAGCATGCAAGTACTAATTTATCTTTCTATCTAATCCTTTATTCTTTTTCCTACTCAAGTATTTGATCAATTTGAAAACTTGAATACATTCAAAGTTAGTGAGGAATCCAACTTTTCATGTAAAATCACCTGCTTTAAAAATGTCTGCTTTTAAATATGTATGCAAATAAAACAAACTTGGTGGCCAGATTTGCCATGGACTTTAGTTCCAAAGATTTCTCATCAGAAATTAAACAAGATCAGATTGTTTCTGTTCCACTGCTGATGGAGTAAGTGCAGTGTGTGATTCAACAGGAAAAACTGTTAGACAATAATGACCTTCAAGCTCCATCTCCTGAGGAAAATTACTTAACCTCTCTCAGTTTTCCTATCTGCAAAATGGAGCTAATAGCAGGCTTCAGGGAGCATTAATTGTGTTTGGCCTTGTATGGGGTCTGGAACAGGGAATAGTTATTATGGATTAGTTATTATGAGGTGCTTTAGAGGATTGCAAGTATAGTTTCTGCCACTCCCATAGCCAGCTTCATGGCCTGTTTTGAGTTTGTTTCTGAAAGAACCAGTTCAAGTGGACAGTCTATTAAAGTCCAATAGTGCTGAGGGGTCCCCAGTTTGTGTGTGTTAGTGATGGACTCTGGAGACACGCAAGGAGCAATAGCCATTGTTTTTACTCTCAGGAAGTCTCCAGTTTGGTTGGGGAAATTAGATTTTCACTCAGCAAACAAATGAAAACACAAATAAAGATGTTATTATAAAGTACCAACTTGATCTAGACAAGATGTGTTTTAGCTCAAGAGGATAAAGTTGTAAGGGGGAATGGAATTGAAGGCCTTGAAGAAGGTATGGGATTTGGTTGTGCAGAGGAAAGGATATTGCAAGCTTGAGAAACAGCAGGAGCAAAGATATGAACATGGCATTGAATAGTTAATCATGATGGACTGCAGATGATGGGGCCAGAGAGGGTGTGAACGGGGACAGAAAGGCAGGACACAGGGAGAAATTATGGGACTATGTTGGGCAGACACGTTGAACTCCAAACAGAAAGGGTTACAATTGTGGGCTGAGTATTTTGGAGGAAGAGGCACACAGACTAAGTAGTCATGGAGAATAGGGAGCATTCACATTAAGTGGAAGTTATGACCATGGACGAGACCTATTATAAAGTCAATAATAGCTACCATTTACCATCACTAACATTACCAGTAATATGTCACTAACATAGAACAGTTGCAGGAGTTTTTTATCTCATCATTTAAGTTTATCACTTAAACATTACAACATGTTCTCATTTTATGAATGAAGTACAGAGGTTAACAGACTTGCTCAGGAGGAGAGATGTCCTCAACAAAATTGTAGGATCTTTTTCAGAAAAGCCGCATGGAAACAATGCAGAGGCCACATTTAATGGAGAAGTGCCAGGCTTCTCACGCTCTTTTGAATGCACCTTAGTACATAGATCAGTGGGCAAGATGGGATGGGGCCACTGTGTCTTGGTTGGTGACACCTGTTCCCTCACCGTGTGGTATATCCAGCAGCATTTGAGGAGATTAGAAATTAGTGAACCAAGGCTCACTGAGTAGAGAAAGTGTATCGAGGTGAAAATTATTCATTTTTGACTAATTGATTTTCTCTGCTCATTGAGTCATGAGTGCTTTGTACTGCCAGGAGTGTGAATAATTCCTTCTCTCCTTTTTTGACTACTAGGTGCTTTCTCTTCCTTTTCCTTTTCAGTTTTGGGGATTTTTCAGATTTTAATTTACTACCAAGCAATGGGGGAAGGGGAAGGGTGTGGAGAGAACCATTGGTTTTGATAACCATCTAACTTTTAGGTAAACCAAGTCAAAGAATAACCAAGAATCATGCCCAAGACAACAAAATTAATCTCTGTTAACAGAAGGACCACTATGTCTTAACATTCCTCTTCAGATCTTTATTTTACAAGCACATTTTAAGCATTAACTTCTGGGACATTGTACTAATTTCCTTCCTGAAAATAATAAATGTGCTTTTATTTCTCAAGTCTCTAAAAGCAAAGCAAGTCATTCTTTTGATACTGGTAGGCCAGTTAAATGGCCACCTGGTAAAAAGTGGAGTAGACAGGCAGTCTGACAGATGATTTGTCCTAAAGTTCACCTCCTCAAAAGACAGTTATGGGAAAGTTCTTTCCTAAAATGAGCGGAAATCTACCTTCTGGAATATTAGCTCATGAATCTAAGGCTGTACCAAATGGAGTGTTTAAACACATGACCCCAGAGCAAGCATGGGAACCACTGTTCCGCAGCCAGGCGGGGAGCGTGGCCTCTGTGACTGTTCAGATCATACTTTTCTCCTCCAGGTTTTCAGGGCAGATAGAGCCAGATGTTTCCGTCTGGGATATGAGAAGCCCTTTCTGCCAAGTAAACAGAAACTGTGATATATTCTTGTGTGTGTGTATTTGTGTGAGTGTGTGTGTGGTGTTTTAAAAAGACAATAAAAATCCATTTGTTTGATTGCTATGGTTTTCATGAAAATACCTCTTTTTGATTTGAAAGAATTAATTAATATTTTTTGATAGATGACACGTCAGCAAACTGTTGTCAGCACTTCCATAATATACCTCTGATTTCTCAGCTTGTCTTCAGCCCCACTACAGCCACCGGGCCCAAGCCACTCACTGTTATCTGCAGCCTGGACCACTACAGTTGGTTTTTAGCCACCAGAATATTTTAAAATAAAAATGCACTTCTTAGTTATATCCTGCTTAGGACAGAAGTTACCAGACCCCTCATGTCCTGGCCTTGGTGTACCTTTCCAGGCTTGGCTTGATCCCACCCCCAGACTCCTGGCACAGTTGGTATCCTCTTCCTGGAAGAGGCCTTGCCGTTGGTTCCTCCTCAGATCTCAGCCCCGTATCAGTGCCACAGAGAAACCTTCCCTCACTGCCTGCCCTAAGTGGGCCCACAATTTCACTCCATGTCTCTGTCCTGTTTGCTTCTTTTATAGCGACTATTAATTGATTTGTTTGGTTCCTGTTTACTATTTGCTTTTCTTTCTAGAAACATTGAGAGCTCTTTGCTAGCAGGGGCTATTTTTGTTTGTTCACTACCATATACCTAGCTCCTGAGAACACGACGGATCACAGTGGGCTTTCTCTGCCATACGTTCATGTCTGTGTGTTCCAGAGAGAACCTGCAGTGCTTTCTTGCTAGTCATCTTTTGATAATAAAAGAATAGAGTGATGTCTGTTTGTTGTCAACAAGCCTGACTTTGAGATGACAACCAAGACTGGGTGGGTGGTGATACCAATAACTGAGACATGCCCATGTGTCATTTGAAACACTACTCTTTAGACTAAAATACTCTCTAGACCAAAGAGTCCAGTGGTACTTCACATTCAGTTTCCAGGGGACTGTGGAAAACCCTGGTGTTTTCAGAAGATGACAACCAAGGTCAGGAGGGGTCTGGAGCCATGAAGTTATAGAAGAGGCACAGAGAAGAGTGACAGAAGGTGAAGGTTTTAACGTCATCTGGGGCCAGAACTGTAAAAAGTAAAATGAGATGAATATCAAAGTGCAGTTATAATGAAGAGATATTAGATTTGTTCTAAATTGTTCCAGAAGGAGAAGATCAGAAAGAAACATATTTCAGATCATCATAAAGAAAATCTCGTTGTCCAAAAAACAAATAAACCTACTTGTAAAGATTTCAACTTTTTGTCCCGATAAATGTTCAGGTAAGACCAATAACATCTTCAAATATATTAATGTGAAAATTCTTACACATAGTGACTTGTATAGAATAAACACTCAATTCATGTTGTTAAATAATTATAACTATATGAAGTGAGGGATATGTTAATTAGCTTGATAGGGAAATCATTTCACAATTTAAGAGTATGTCAAAGTATCACTGGTGCACCTTAAATATACATAGTTTTAATTTGTTGATTATAAGTTCAATGATGCTAGAAAAATTCATGTTTGGTAAATGAGAGAGTGTATTCCTGTGTAGGGTTAGACCATGGAAGTTGAGAAGTGCTGAAACTCTGATTTGACCAGTGCTGGCTCTGCTTCATATGGGAGATAAATAGGCGGGAGGGTGTGTGTGTGTGTGTGGGGGGGTCCTTGCTTTAAAAGTAGCTGAAAAGATCAAAGAACTGCTGGAAACAATGAGAAATTGCAACCAGTTGTTGTAATGGAGGATTTTAAAAATGATAAACACTCCTGAGCTGGGCAGAAGTTTTCTTAGAGGAGATGTATGAGTTGGTCAGAAGGACGTGCCCCAGGGGCCAGTGGTAACGAGGTAGCCAGTGCAAAGGAGCCAGACCAGGAGTGGTAGCTCAATGCAGGAACACATGGAAGTTTTGTAAATTATTAAGCAGAGGAGGGTCTGATTAGAATGTATGTGAGAAACACCACCTAATGGATCCACAGAGGACAAAACAGCTGTGCTTTTCACATTGGGGTGCCCAGCCCTCACATCCACACACCCCAAATGTTCACTGAGCATTCATTTTACCAGAAGTTTTTTGGGGAAAGATAATGTAGCATGTAAGTAATTGAAGACATTTTCTTACATCAAACAAATAGGATCAAACCCAAGACTTCAGAGAAATGACATTCTTGTTGCAGAATGGCCTTGGGCTGTGCTCTGGGGCTGCTGGGGCTCTGAGTTCTTGGTAGCAGGTGGTCCTTAGGTGGAGCAGTGTGAGCCGCTTGCCAGAGAGGCCACAGGGCAGAAGATGGTGCCCAAGGCCTAACAGGAGAAGGTGCTGCTGGGAGCCAGCTGGAGAGGCGAGCCGGTGCTGGCTGGCTATAGCTGTTCATCTGCTGGGGAGACAGGCAGGTAGACAAATAACTTCAGAATATTGAAGGCAGAAGCTAAGAGGGATGCAACAAAGACCAGGCCAAGAGTTGTGTGCAGCTGTTGCTAACAGGAAAGATGATATGTGACTAGATGCCCCCAGCGGTGGCTGTGACTGAACACCCATGTATAGTACAACTGAGATCTCATGGCTGGGAAGAAAACAGCACATGAAAAAGACAAACACCCACTTTAAGAACTGTTGTTTGCACCCACACCGTCTGACTTTGCTCTGCAGCTCGCCCACCTACCTGTGCACACAAGCTCATTTCCAGCGGTGGCTCTAAGATCCAAGTTCTGATAGTTTCCAATTTTTAACTTACCCTGCCCGTTGACAATAACACCAGTCAAAAACTCCAGAATAGCCTTTTCAGTAAAGAACACAGAAGTCTGCAGCTCTTAATACGAATAAGAATAAAGATCTTGTAGAAATGGAACGTACCTCGCTGTGGTTGGTACTTAAACTATACACATGACATAGGTTTTAGTCTACCTTTCTTCTAGAGCAGAAATTTATATTCATAGAACCTAATCAGATTGGATTGAATTGAATGATGGTGGCATACCAATTAAATGAAGTCATTTGCTGTTAACAGTTTTCAAATAATAACCACAAGTAATGAGCTGTTGCTACTAGCTGACCTTTATTGAATGTTTAGTACACGCTAGGCCCTGTTCTAGCTCAGCAGTGCAAGAGATGAATTCATTCAATGGTCGGGCTACCAAATTTGGTGGGTCTCATTATTATCAGTGTTTTGTGGATACGAAAACTGAAGCAGGAGAGGCGAAGGTATTTGTCCAAGGGAACATAGTTAGGAAGTAGCAGAGCTGGATTGTTTAAAAACTCAGAGCTTACATGCTTTTTGTGATGTCTGTCTGATTTTGGTATCAGAGTGATGCTGGCCTTATAACATGAGCTTGGAAGTGTTCCTTGTGCCTCATTTTTCTGAAAGAGAGTCTATTAAATGTTTAGTAGAATTCTTGAGTGGAGAAACTGGGCCTGACATTTTCTTTATGGGAAGGTTATGACTTCTACTTCTTCACAAGTTTTGGATTTTTCAGTCTCCGATTTCATCTTGCAAGGGTTTTATTAAGTTGTTTCTTTCAAGGAATTTATCCATTTCATCTGGTTGTCAAATTTTTTGGCATAAAGCTGTTTATAACATTTTCTAATTGCCCTTTAACTCAAATTAGTGTGTTTTTTCACTTGTGAATTTGGTAATTTGAACTTTTTCTCTTTTTTTGTTTTGGTCTTCAAAGCTAGAGGTTTATGCATTATATTGATTTTTTCTAAAGAATTGGTTCTTGGTTTCATTGATTTTATCTATAGTTTGTTCATTTTATATTTGGTTGATTTCCACTCTTATATGTGTGTAGTACTCTCATCCTTGTGCCTACAGTGACGAGACTAGTGAGCTCATTTGCATCTCTGAGGAAAGTCTGTGTTTAATAGGATTTGGGCTTTTATGGTAACACATGGTGCAATTTTTTGAAAATAAAGTAAGAAATTACTTTCTGATTATTTGAGGAACTGGGATTCTGATCACTTTAGGGCCACATGAGTACTGTTTTCGTGTTATCCAGATTTATGGGACCTTATTGATACTGTGTATGTGAGATGTATCTGGTGATGATCTGAGAGACATCATGATGAGATTTTAATGCATTCATGACCCCACATAGTTGCTTTTTTTGGTGGAGAGAATATTTAAGATCTACTCTTTTAGCAACTTTTAAGCATAAATACAGTGTTCTTAAGTACTGTCACCATTCTTTACAGTAAACTAAATGTTTTAAAGGTTGGGATGAGAGAAAATGACAAAAATGTGGGAGGGGGAGACTTGGGCAATAAGCTACTGATGAAAATTAGGTCTCTCAATAACATCTTTTTTTTTTTTAAATCCTTAAGAAGAGTTGGGTTTGGGGTGAAAAATAAAAGTTCTGTTTCTATAAGAAGGGAGATCCTAGCTCACTCTTTCTTATTGGTCTTTAAAATAAAGGTTTTTCCAGAGAAACAGAACCAATAGGAGAGAGATGGATAGTTAATAAGAAATTGCCTCACACAATTATGCAGGCTAAGAAGTACCAAGGTGTCCAGTTGAGAGCTGAGGTGTAAATGCCAGTCTCAAGGCCTGAAAAAGACCAATGTCCCAGGTGATTCAGGCAGAGGGAATTTCCTCTTATTCAGCCTGTTTGTTGTAATCAAGCCTTCAACTGATTGTATAAGGCCCAACCATAGTAGGGAGGGTAATCAGTCTACCAATTCAAATCTCATTCAGAAACACCCTCACAGATACACCCGGAATAATGTTTGGCCAAATATCTGGGCACCTCACAGCCCAGTCAAGTTGCCGCATAAAATTAACCATCACAGCAATCTTGCTGTTTTCATAAATATTGTCCATAATATTTTCAGAGTAGACAATCCAGGTCATCATCATATTCCACCTAAATTAATGGAACAACCTCAAAACAAAACTCATGCTATACAATTTTTCCTTCCTTGCATTTATTCCCTAAACTACCATCAAAATTGTAATACTTTTTAATAGCACAGATGGATGGTATTTTCCACCCTATCCCTTTGCCCAGAGCATGCGGCACCCTCCATGGTCTCTTTGAGGCTGCAGGACTCAGTACCGTCTCAATAGTTTGGCATGAGGATGTCTCATCATCTTCCATTCTACTTCTTCACATGGGAATACCTCATGCTACCAACTAAAGGGGTTTGTTCACCCATGTGCATCAAAACCCAACCAAACATAAACAGGGGTTTGCAGCAAAGAAAGTATAAATTTATAATTGAGGAAATAGCACCAAGCCCAGAATCACAGTTGAGCTAGTGCTCAAAGATCTGGCTCCCTGATGGCTTCCCAGGGATGGATTATACAGGAGGAAAACATCATTACTCTTGGTAGCTAAAGGAGTTGGGGTCATGGACCAGGGTAGGGAGTTGTTCGTTATTGTATCAAGTCCTGATGTCAACCATGGGCTGAAACACAACTAAAGTCAAGATGTTATCTTTAGCTTGATGGAAATTGTTTCTGTGGTCAACAGACCCAAGGCTTTATCTTTAAAACGGGTTTGATATTGAGCAGGATTAAGGAAGGGAATGGAGGAACAGAAAGGAGAAAGGGTCATGTTACAGAAATGGAGTTTCTGTGCAGTTCACTTATCCTTCTGATGATAGATCACTGTAATACAACATAGTAACTATAGGTTGAACCACACGAAATTGCCATTTTTGTAGGTCAAAAGATGGTAAAGTGGCAGAATGCAGTGCAATAATATAGAAGTATATTGAACCTTCTTAGGAGCAGAACCCTGGTCTCCTTCATCTCCGTGCAGCCAGTGGCAAGCACAAGTTTTGGTACATCACAAGCTCTAAAAACATGTTCATCGGATCAATGAATCACTACACACTCAAGATGTAAAAACTTTGGAGTACATAGTGAAGTTTCATGATCTTAGATTTGGATCTGACTTTATACACATCACTTTAACTTTTTATTAGAATGATATTCAAAGATTCAAGTCAGAAAGGCAGTTATTCTCAGAGTTAAGAAGTGTTTCTAGTTTATCTTAGACACTTAAAAAATTTCTGAATAAAAGAAAACAAATAGAGGTTCTCTTAAATTTAACTTGAGCTGAGTTTTACTCCAATCACTTGAAAACTAGTCCACTGCTTGTGGCCGAAAACTCCCCTTTGAAAGCAGCACTTGGGGTTTATTGGGATTTTTGGGTGAATTTTTTTCTGGCTTTAAAAAAATGCTAAAAATATAACTTATTGAACTCATGGGAAAAGTGAGCCATTGTGATCAGACAGAGCCTGTTCAATCCAAGAATGCACTGGAAACATTTTTTTTTTTTTTTTTTAATGTTGACAGGAAGTAGAAAGTTCTTTAGCAGAGGATCTCCCGGGGCTAATTATGATCTACTTGTAGAATGGAAGGGCTAGCAGGGACTTCGGAAGATCAGTTTATCTTTTGTCTGTCTTTTAACCAGCCCCAATGGGTGTCCTATTTTTTTAAAGGTCTATAAAAAAATTAAACATTTTAAATCATAATGCCTCTTATTTACTTAAATAAGTAGCATATTCTCCACAGCGTTTGCCAAGTACTATGATTAAACTAACACAGAGAGTGCATGAGACATAGTAAATGGTCAATAATTATTGGCTATAATTAACTTTGAGTAATTTAGATGGCCATTTAAAAAAATAAGCATCTTTCTGATATTAAGAAAGTTAGCTTCTCTCAATTACAAGAAGCAAAGTGTATCTACTTGTCTATGCAATGATTGGAACCAGATGGTACACATGAAACACTGGAAGATGTCTGGACTGTAGATCCCCTCGTAGATGTGGATTTAAAGTCTAGCTCCCCTGCAGGACTGTTGTGGAGATTATATGTTTTGTTCATAAAGTGTTTTGTACATAGCATGCCCACTAGGTGCCCTTCGGAAATGGTTCCTACAGATAGCACTAGCCCTCAGCATCAGCATGAACTCGTGCTGGCAGAAGGAGGGAATGGTGAATGTCCTGTCCCATTAATCTGGGAGGTGACAGGTTTGACCAGGGGGAAGGTCTCATTTTCTTACACTGTTCTTGCAAAAGCCCATGTTCACAAATCAAGATTATTCCAGGGGACTGATCCACCCTCTGCATCATATGGGGAACTTTCTGAAAGTATAGATTCTTTTTACTTACTATTTTTCCATCACCATTTATCCCCTCTATGCCCAAGTTAGACCCAGAAAATCAGCATCTATGTGGGTGGGGAAAGAAGGAAGGGATCTTGCATTTAATTGTTTAAAAACCAAAAAAACACCCTCAGAACTCTAGGTGATTCCTGTGATAAGTCCGTGAGATGACCTCTCCATTCCTCCAAGACTTAGATTCTGATTCCAATCACCTCTGAGTGAGTCAGAGCTTATAATAATTATGCAAAATGAGGTAGTTTGTGGTTTCCTGTCTTTAGATTATAGTAGAGGGAAGTAGCACATGATAGATATTATCTGATGAATTAGTGGAGATTTTCTCTAACACAGAAAAGTGAAAAATTGCCAATTAAATCCTTCAGCTTTAACCCTAATATTAGATCCCTAATATTCTGATGAAAAAAGTAAACAGAGATGACTAGATTTTAACATGATGGATATATTCTGTCATTAATGTCGTGTAGTTTTCCGCATATAGGTCCTTTACTTCCTTAGTTAAATTTATTCCTAGGTATCTTAGTTTTTTTGGTGTGATGGTAAATGGAATTGCTTTTTTAGTCTTTGTTTCTGTAATTTCACTGTTTGTGTTTATTTTTTTTTTTAATCTCACTAATTTATATAACCTAGGTTTCCAGCTACAGGGTAAACTGCCCATGTAGGGCTCTTTGGAGCAGTTAATCAGTAGAGCATCTGATTCTGGCTGTTAAGCTCTGTACTACCTCAAAGCTAGAAAATGCAGTCCTGTCACGTGCCAATCCACATCTGGATTCCCTGTATCAGGATTGAGAAAGTTGAGGTCTGGTGGCCAAGGCTTCTCTACAGGAAGAACTTCTCAAGGACTCCATATCCTGTCCTGTTTTCTACTCCAAAACCCATTAACCTCTTCACCCCTTGTGTAGATGACACAGACGAGGAAATGATCAGGTTCTATTACTATTTATAGTTTGGTGATTCATTCTCGGTCTCAGAGATCTGTGGGTGTGAACTATTGTTTAGTAGCTTTCTTTCATAACAGAATGCCCAGTAAATCTCTTCTCAGACCAGAGCCAGGAACAGGTGCACCTCCAGCCCTGTTCTGCCTTAGTGCACACAATTGCCTTCAAAGAATGTGAGGGCCCTGGGAAGAGAAATTTCTCCCTGGGACCTAACCACCAACTGAAAAGGACTCTCAATTACAAGTGAATAGTATTTCCAGTTTCAGCTTCTAGCTTCAGGACTGTGTTTAAAGAGGCCTACTTCATGGAAGCACTGAAGTCTAGTTGTAGAATGATTTAGGGGAAAACAACGCTTGTTTGCTTTTACTGAGTGTCATGTCCATGGCGACAGGGGGAGGGAGACCTGGCTTCCTGAGAGGTCTGTCTTGGAAACAGGTGCTGAGTTTGAAGTCATCCCAGATCGCTTGAGTCAGCACTTCCGGTCCTGTTTCCTCTTGGAGAAAATTAAGAGTTTGTCTCGCAAGCTCACCTCACTTTCTCTTTCTTTTTCACACTTATACTGCACCCCCTTGTCCCACTGCACTTCCCTTACCTGTTTCTCACCCCAGTTCCCTTTTCTCTTCTCCCTCATCCTTTAAGAACTTCTCAGATAGGGTGTGGATTGGGGGGTACAGGGAAAACATGCTCCTCGTCTGATGTAAGTCAGGTGGGAAACAGGTAGAGCTGGGGGCTTTTGGTTGTAAAATCTGACTTACTTTGTGATGTGACTTTTAAGGAGAGAACTCACCAAGCCTTAAGGTAGAGCTAAGTCTCAGGTGGACAAAGGATTTCCACAGCCAAAGGCCATTTAGGAAGCAGAGGCTCTGAAGACACCTGTGACTGATTTCACTTGGGGTCCTCTCTGCCACATCTGGTCTTGGCAGTGCTCTCCTGTTACACCCTCTGAGCTCAGATTGGTTGACTATGTGAATGGCATTTAAAGGAAATGGCTTTTAAAAAAAAAACTATTTAAAATAGTTCATAGAGAGGATAAAGATCACAACAGAGACAGTAGCTTTCTCCTTGTATGTAGCATGGCCCCGAGTACTCACTTGCTCTGTGAGGCTGGGCTGGGTGTCAGGCTCATGGGAAACCCCCTTCTGTTGGCAGCTCATTGACTTTCCTCCAGGGGCCACTTTTGCAAGAACAGTGTGCCCAGCCCTTCCTCTCCTCTGTTGGTCTCAGCAGGAGTCATTTCAATGATGCAAACAACAAATCTTTTTTTTTTTTAAGGTCTGTTTATTTTTTTTATTTAATAAATCTTTATTGTTCAGATTATTACAATTGTTCCTCTCCTTCCCCCCCCCCCCCCCATAACTCCCCCCGACCCGGTACCCATCCACCCTCTGCCCTTACCCACCCCACTGTGTTCATCCATAGGTGTACGCTTTTTGTCCAGTCTCTTCCCACACCCCCCCGCACCCCTTTCCCCCCCCAGAATTGTCAGTCCACTCCCTTTCTTCCCACACCCCCTGCACCCCCCCCCCCGAATTGTCAGTCCACTCCCTTTCTATGCCCCCGGTTCTATTATATTCACCAGTTAATACTGTTCATCAGATTTTTTATTCCCTTGGTTTTTAGATTCATTTGTTCATAGCTATGCATTTGTTGTTCATAATTTTTATCTTTATCTTTTTCTCCTTCTTCCTCTTCTTAAATAATACCTTTCAGCATTTCATATAATTCTGGTTTGGTGGTGATGAACTCCGTTAGCTTTTTCTTATATGTGAAGCTCTTTATCTGCCCTTCAATTCTGAATGATAGCTTTGCTGGTAGAGTAAGCTTGGTTGTAGTTTCTTGCTATTCATCACTTTGAATATTTCTTGCCATTCCCATCTGGCCTTCATAGTTTTTGTTGAGAAATCAGCTGACAATTGTATGGGTGCTCCCTTGTAGGTAACTAACTGTTTTTCCTCTTGCTGCTTTTAATATTCTCTCTTTGTCTTTTGCTTTTGGCATTTTAATTATGATGTGTCTTGGTATGGTCCTCTTTAGATTCCTTTTGTTTGGGGTTCTGTGCGCTTCCTGGACTTGTAAGTCTATTTCTTTCACCAGGTGGGGGAAGTTTTCTGTCACTATTTCTTCAAATAGGTTTTCAGTATCTTGCTCTCTCTATTCTTCTGGGACCTCCCATAATTCTGATGTTGGTTCGCTTGAAGTTGTCCCAGAGGCTTCTTACACTATCTTCAACTTTTTGGATTCTTTTTTCTTTTTGCTTTTCCGGAGGAGTGTTTTTTGCTTCTTTGTATTTCAAATCTTTGACTTAATTCTTGTGATCCTCTGGTCTGCTTTTAGGTCTCTGTATAATTTTTTTTTTTTCAGTCAGTTTATGCTTAATTTCTAGTTGATCCTTTTTCATATCCTCAAGGGTGTCATTAAATTTATTGGCCTTTTCTAGGAAATTCTTGAAAAACCTTATAACCGAGGTTTTGAACTCTATATCCAGTCTTTTGCTTTCCTCCACTTCCTTCTTTGTGACCTGCCTCTTTATTTCTGCATTTTAACTGCTTCCCTGAGTTGATGGAGTAGCTTTGTGTGCTAGGTGTCCTAGCAGGACCCAGTGGCTCAGCCTCCCCAGTTACCTGAGGTGAATACTCTTGGTGCACCCCTTTGTGTGCTATGTGTGCAGTCTTGTAGTTAAGCCTTGATTGTTGTTGGTATCACTGGGGGGAGTTGACCTCTAGGCCAATTGGCTGTGAGGATCAGCAGTGCCTCCACTGGAAGAGCTTCTGTGCTCAGCTTGGATGTGGCGGAGTCTTAGGGTGGAGCAGATAGCCTAGGTTTCCCGTCAGCCCCTCCCTAAGGGGCTGTCTGTACTATCTCACTGTCTCTTGGCAATGCTGCATGCACCTCTGAGAAAAGGCTGTTTTTTGAGTTTCACCCGCTGCCAGACAATCCAGGTACTCCCTGAATGAATCTGGTACCCAAAGTCTCACATGGAGCTGGATTTCAGTGCAATCAGGAGGTTTTGTTTCCCACCCGGATGAGAAAGTTAGCCACACGCTTGCTGCCTGCCCCCTCTGTGGGCCACAAGTAAGCCAGCTGCGTATTCAGCTGCCTGCCCTTTTTGCATGCATGGGTTTCCACACCTCCACAGCTCCTCTGAGTCTCAGTGTTTTTTTCTCTTTCCTTCTAGTTGTAGAATTTCCACTCAGCCAGCTTTCCAGTGGTTCTGGACGATGTCCACTATGTCTTCCAGTTGCAGTTTTGAAATTGTTGTGCAAGGCAGCAGTATAGGTGTTATCTATACCACTATCTTGGTTTCTCACTATATCTGTGCTTTATACATAAAAAAAAGTAGGATGTTTTCCTCCATTTGGAAACAATGTACCCTCATTGAGAAATCACATCTTACTCAAATACCCCCAAATGTTTATGCCATTTTGATGCCACTCAGCCAAAGGGGAAAATGTGATAGGGGGAATTTTGGGGAGAGAGAGACATGATCCATTGGGCACACTGATAGGAACCCTCCCAGTACGCAAAGAGGGAGCAATTCAAGTGAAGAGCCCCAAGCTTAGTCTCCTTTTTCTTCCCAGTCAGTACACCCCTGCTGACATGATGCAACCTTTGTGGCTGACAGGTAAGACAATCTCAGGGAAGTCAGAGCACACTGTCCCTTCAGAAAACAAGGCCCATGGCCTAATACCATCTTATCCCTCAGACTTGGCTGCCTGTTTACTTTAGGTCTGAAAGAGCAGAGAACTCGACTAACACAAAGCCCAAGAAGACTGTGGGAAACCTGCAGGTAAACTAGTTTCTCCTCCTCTTATTTCAAAATAGAGTGACAGCACAATAATAGTGACAATTGTTTTCATAATACAGCAGTGTATTTTTTAAAAGATGAAGTTTTATTGTAAAGTGCTCATTAGTCTTGCAATGGTGACTTAAAACATTTAAAATGATTAAAATTTCTATACACTCATCAATATATTACACTTGTTACTGGTTTTGAAAAACAACTTTAAATTCATTTTTGAATGGTTTACATCTTGACAAGTGATAAGAAAGCATTCTACCTGTAATCAGCGCTTGTAAATGGTGGACATGATACTACAGATGGAATTTACTGATTTTCACATTTCTTCATGCTCTGAAGGGAAAGCGGATTTGAAGATGACTCTGTTGCTGGCTCTGTGATTATAAAACATTGTGTTTTGCGACTGAGGGTTCTCATAGAGCTGGTCAGTTCATCTCAGGGGCTGTAAATGCTGCTTGATGAAGCTGTTTGAATTGTGAAACCTGGGAACATTGACGTGAAGGGCTACTCAATATGTTTTTACAGACTTAAAATAGAAAGACAGGTTTGACTTTTTTCCCATGTAGGAGAGAATGGAACAATTTAAAATTGAGACAGTTAAAAAGAATTCCAAGATAAAAGAAAGTGAGACCTGAAATTTCTAAGTGCTTCTGGGTCTTTTAGTCACAGTCTCCAGTCATTTCTCATAAGGTGCTTTCATCTTGGGTACCTGGTGCCCCTGTTCATATAGGAAGCAATCTTGTTTACCAGGGTTTAGCTGACAAAATGGGTAACAGTTACCAAGTAACACTGAGTGCAGAGAGCGCTCATCACAGATAGTGCCTGCATGGTTCTCCACGGGGACGTGTCCGCCGTCCTTCAGCTCATTGACTTCCCCGAGCCAATTTCCTCTCCTCACAAAGATTGTTATATATAGATCAAGTGAGATCATATGTTACAACCGTTTAGAACTTGTCCTCAAGTTCAAAGAATTGCTACCAGTATTGTTGTTGTGAGTTGGAGTATCATGAAAAACACGGCTTCTTCCCCAAGCTCTTTGGATTACTGTGCAGGGGTCTGCTCGTAAGTTTTCATCCTCGGCTCTTAAATACAGACAGGGATTCTCAGCTTTTGCTTTGTCTGTACTGTATATATTTGTCCATTAATTGCATTGAGACTCTACTATATTGAAATTCTTGTTTACTTGTCCGTATCCTATAAGAAAGGCAGCTTGTCGGTCTCTTTCATCATTCTGCTTCATGTCTAGCATATGTCATTTAGCACCCAGTAGCTTCTTAATTATGTACTAAATGAGCACAAGAATAGTTGATCATGGTGTCATGATAGAGAGTTATATACTTAGATTTCTTTAGGTAAAATTTTTTCCCATGTGGTTTTAAAACCTGCCTCAATTGTGACCTGAGGCCTCCATGACTCATTCAGCCTCCCAACCAAAAACACCAGGAGTGTTACTTACAGTAAAAGTCTATGTTCACAAAGAAAAGTTGTCTACCGACAGTAATAAACAGAAACCACCTACCATCTAATTTCATGTTAGCCATCAACCACCAAAGAGCAGGACTTTTCCATTCCCACCTAAGAAGATTGCTGTTTAGTGTCTGGAAGGTATTTGGATTGGAGCAAAGACAGTGATATACCACATACTCATGAAGGCTTCCTTGAGGGTACAGTGTGGACAACGTGCTGTTCATTGTGGGCAACTCTCTGCTTTTTGCATCCAGAATGGAAGTCCCTGTCCCTGCTCCCGAGAACTTGCTCCCATGTCAAGGAGCCAAGTCTATGCTGGAGAAAGGAAGACTGACTCAAAATACCTGAGGGACAGCAGGCGAACGGTTATGGCTCTTGGCTGATGACTTCTGAGGGCCCCTCCTGGAGGAAAGAATAATAACTCTGTGCTGGGTTTTTTGTTTGTTTGTTTGTTTTTTGCTTTTGTGTGTGTGTGTGTGTGTTTGTGGTTTTTTTTAGTTTTAGTCTTAGAATTAAGAATTGTTTAATTCCTAATTTTATTTGTCTGGAAGAAACATAAAAGGCTTGGAGTGATTGAGAAGAAAGCCTAGTAAATTTCTTTGTACAGATTTTTGCTGCTGTGTGTGTGTGTGTGTGTGTGTGTGTGTGTGTGTATACATACATATATATATATATATATATATATATATATATATATATATATATATATATATATATATTAGAGAGAAAGAAAGGGAGAGGAATAGAGAAATAGAAAAATCAATGAGAGGAAAACATCTTCAATTGATCAGCTGCCTCCTGCGTGCCCTCTACTGGGGATCAAGCCCACAACCTGGACATGTGCCCTTACCAGGAATCGAGCTGGTAACCTCTTGGTTCATGGGTCAAGGCTCAACTACTGAGCCACACCAGCCAGGCAGATTTTTGCTTCTTAGGCATCGCCCTGTAGCTGTAATAACCTTGGGGCTAGGTCTTTCCTGCCTCTCTAAGGATGTAACAGTTCATAAGCATCATGCCGGTTTCAGGAAGCCAAAGGAAGAGTTCATTCTGGTCAGAACTTGAGGGAGTAATGGAACCAGGTGCTCTCACTCTCTGTAGTCCTTTCTTTCTCGTGGTGTTATCTCTACCCTGTCTGAGCAGGACAGGGTGAGGCCGGTGGGAGCAGAGAGCCCCTGGCCAGACAGGAATAAGTTGACAAAGTGAGGGAGCCTCAGAGGGGCACCACTGAAAGTGAAAGACCTGAAACGGTAGACTCTGGGAGCAGTGAGACCATGATAAGGGCAGCATGGATAGGTGGAGATAGCATGGTGAATGATTCAAATTCAAGGCCAAGTCATACACAGGTGTTGTAGAACTTTCCTGTAGCAAGTGGGTTGGAGCTAGGCTTGACGGAGCAGTGTCTTTGAGCTGGTCACCTTCTCATAAAGGAAATGTTTAGGTGCAGCAGTGGCTGGGCTTCCTGCCTGGCCTGGCCCCGCCCTGTGGAGATTTGCATCACCTCTACATCAGTTCGATGTGCTTTCTTCCTCACTTGTCACTTCATGGTCGCAAGGTGGATAGCGCACCCGTGCTAATTGAAAACTGATAAGGACAGGGAGAAAAGGACATCATCAACATATTTTCTCTAAGGTCTTGTTGCCAGAATGGAGTCAGGCAATTCCTGGGATTCTACCAGGAAGGCTGGGAAACCAACTCTCTGGTTTCTGTATCCTCTGGACCAGACAGTGAGCAGAGGGTTGGATTTGGGTGTGGGGGAACCAGTGTGCAACATCGGTCACCATCTCAGAAACACTCCCCACCTTGCGTACTCTCCCTGCCCACCCCGATATAATAGATTTTTAAAATAAGAGAACACTCAAGTGTGTTTCTAGTGGAAATGATCATCAAACTCATTCAAGTCCTCATCTTTCACCCCTCAATCTGCTCAGAAGCCACAAAACCTGTTCTCTTGTTTTATCACCTTCCTGTCTTACAGCAGAAATGTTTCCTCTCAGCCCACCTCTGATTTCAGCCACAGGCTTGGGGATAGTTCTATGCATGTCACTAATCTTCCAGGTCAGACACCCACCATAACCTCTCTGCTTCCCACCCTCAGGGTGTTCAGCAAAACCCAAGAAGCTCACTGGCCTGTCAGGTGAGCAGCCCAGAGTGTAGCAGGGTTTGCTTTCCTGAAATGACCCTCCTCCAGGGATGGACAGGAATCAGCAGACACCTAGCCTTCTGCACTTGAACATGCAGTTGAAGAGGCCCTCTAATGCTTCTTCATAGGGTCCCAGCTAGTCACCAGCAGTGGACACCAGCCCTATAAATTCCTCTGCCCTGGTTTTTCTTACTCTGCCCAATTCTCTTTCCTCCCTTATTCCTGTGTGGTCACCACATGCATACATGATGAGACCGGCACCCATGTCCCTCATCTCAGGTGCTACTTGGGCAGAACCCAAACTAAGGCCATCTCTCCATGGGAACTGCTTGACCGTTCTTACTGGTGGCCTCTCCAAGGGACCTTTTCTGTACATATTCCCCTTTAAAGGGAAGGTGAGTTCTCTACAGAAACTAAACATCCAAGTGTGTGAACTGTAGTGCATTGTACAGATGGGAACATGTCTCTGCTGGTAGAAACAAATATTAATATGTCAAAGATTCTACTGTGAGTCCATTAGTGAACCAGGGGATTGAGTGATTGTTGTGTGTATCCAGCAGAATCAGCAATGGTATAGCAGCATTTACAAAGTAGTCAGTGTGCCTAGTACCTGTTCCTTGAGCTAAGGATCTACAATTGAGTAGGCAATTTCTGCTCTCAAATTGCTCAGGGATTACAGGTGTGATTTGGGGAAACTTGGGTCAGCACTTAATCTGTGATATGTGCTGTACGAATCCACACCTCATGGTCACTGATGCAATAGGGGATGGCAACAAAAGACATAGGGATTTGGATGACTTCAAGCTTCCTAGCCTGGGTAACTTGGATGGGATGTCATTAACCAAGATAGAAAATGCAGGGCAATAGCAGATTTGAAGAGAAAGATGACCTGTTGAGTTTTAAATATCTAAGTCATTCAGAAGACAGATATCTAGTAGACAGAAATATGGGTCTAGAGCAGCAATTTTCAACCGATGTGCCAAAAGAAGAATTTTTAAAACATTCATACCTGACCTCTTTTCCCTTAGATTATCAAGAAAAATATAACAGCCAACACAATAGCCACCTTGTGTGAATGCCCTGTCTTAAACCATAAATATATAGGTCATATAATAGAGTTGCATCTTATTGGTCACTTCACATGATAAGGTTTGGCCTGACTGATAAATTGTTGGTCCCAGAAATCCTTATATAAAAGTATAGGCACCTGATTTAAAAATATATATACTTTAAACCAAAAAGTGTATGTAATTACTATTATTATTTTGTTTTGTTAATCTTCGCCAGAGGACATTTTTTTTCCCATTGGTTTTTAGATAGTGGAAGGGAAGAGAAGAGACAGAGAGAAACATCATGTGAGAGAGACACATCAATTAGTTGCCCCCTGAAAATGCCCCGGTCAGGGTTGGGGATAGAGCCTGCAATCAAGATATGTGCTCTTGGCTAGAATCCAACCCAAGACCCTTCAGACCATGGACCAATGCTTTAACCACTGAGCCAAATCAGCTAGGGCTATCATTATTAATTTTTTGTAAATTAATCAAACTTATATCTACTTTTTGTCAAATTGGCAAAAAATACATTTTTCAGTGTGCCACAGAAATGTTTTTAAAAATATATTTTATTGATTTTGTACAGAAAGGAAGGGAGAGAGACAGAGAGTTAGAAACATCGATGAACGAGAGTCATCGATCAGCTCCCTCTTGCACACCCCCCACTGGGGATATGCCCACAACCAAGGTACATGCCCTTGACCGGAATCGAACCCGGGACCCTTCAGTCCCCAAGCCGACACTCTATCCATTGAGCCAAACCAGTTTCAGCTGTGCCACAGAAATTTAATAATTAGTTTAAATGTGCCATGAGCTGAAAAAGGTTGAATATTGCTGGTCTAAAGACAGGAAAGAATTCATCACTGACACGTAGATTTGGAAGTCAGGGGTGTATAAAGTTAACCTATAGGAGTTAATGGTGACAGCAGGAAGCCCCGTGGAGGAATAAGGAAGGGTTAAGAGCAGGAACCAGCAATGAGATTGAGGAAGTCAGACCAAGCTGTAGGAGAAGAATCGGAGGACTTTTCTCCACCATTGAAGCCCAGAGAGGTTGCTTCAGATGAAGGTGTGATTGCAGCCCAATGCTACCCTAAGGACAGGTCAGGTAGGGTGCTAAGGGCAGGGCCTTCAGCGTTTGTGACCTCAGAGGTGGCTGTTTCAGTGCAGGGGTGCACAAAGGACATCTGGTCCTTTATTTTACTCTCCTCAACCTGTGTCTCCTCAGCATCCATGAAAGTGGGACATCAACATTCCCTTCTAGAGCCTCTATTTATATCATAAGCTTCTTCTAACAACCAGAGCCAGATTTCTTCCCCTTCCCCTATTCCTTCTTCTTCTTCCTTCCCAAACATACCGAGATTTCTCTTCCTCCTTGAAGAGTTACTACCGTGTTTCCCCGAAAATAAGACATCCTCCGAAAATAAGACCTAGTGCATGGAAAGATAAGACATCCTCTGAAAATAAGACCTAGCGCAACTTTGGGAGAAAAAAATAATATAAGACACTTATTTTCGGGGAAATGGTATCTCCTCCAGAGATGTATCTGGGGAGCTTGAAGATGGCGACCGAACAGTCGGACTTGTTCTGACTCTGGTCCCAGAACAGATAGAAACAGCGTCTGAGTCGCTCAGGGAATGTTGATTGGCAGCTAAGGGGCTTCGGAATTCTCTAGGAAGGTAAGGAAAGGTCCGTTGGACAAGATTTCCTGACCAAGAGGCCAGCACTGCCGCGGCTGCAGCGGCTCTCCCAGCGAGCTCTCGCGGAGAGAAGGCAGCGCCATCTTACCAGGAAAGGAGGAGCATCCCTGAGGCCTGGAAAAACACACAGCGGGGAGGTCCATCAAGCAGCTGAGAAGCCCGAATCGGCACGGGCGCGTGGAATCCGGGGAGTTCTTCGGTCACCCACGGAAAGGTCAGAGTTTGCGGGGACAGCCTAGGGGACCGGGGTCCCGCGGCCCAGGCGGCTACGGTAGCCGGGGAGCTCCAACCCCTCCCTCAGGGTAGCCGGGAGCGCGCACTACCGGCCGCCGAGCAGCACCCAAAGAAGGCTGCAGCGACACCTAGTGCTGGGTTTGACGTAATCCTCCCCAGAAGCGGGACTTTTTTTAAAACGCCACAGGTCACTGGACAGAGCGTTAAGAATCTCGGCTGTTTCGCCAAGGGCGGAACATCTGGACACCTTGGTGCCTGATCCCCTTCACCCCCTTGCTTCTGAATACTAGGGAAGGACTGCCCAGTTGGGCATATCCGGGGAAATTGCAGGGGGAAATTGCCTTCCTGGAAACAAGGGATCTGTACCAGAAGAGATAGTCTGGGAGCCAGCTGGCACCCTGCCAGCTAGAGCCATAGAGAAAGAAGACCAGAGCAACCAAAAAGACTGGGAGGTCAAACCAGTAACACTGACACCTAAGAGCTGAATTACAAACTGCCCCCCCCCTTTTTTTTTTTTTTTTTTTTTTTTTTTTTTTTTTTTTTTTTTTTTTCCTTCTCTTTTCTTTTCTTTTATCTTTTAAGTAATCAAAAATAAATGGACACAAATAACTAAGATATAGTCTACTTAAAATTAAGGATTACCTTACAAATCTGAGGTGCAGTGGAATGCTGGGAACTGCAAGACTTTTTGGGCCGAGAATCAGGAGTGCCAAATACATTAACAGAGGAAGTGAATGACCACTACTGGACATTTTTATGCTAATTTTACTATTATTTTATTTTCATTTTTTACCTCTTTTATTTAATCTTCATTTTTTATATCTTTTACTTAAGAAACGATTTTTTTTTCCTTACTTGATTTTACCTTTTTAATTATTACATTTTTCAATCTCTATCATCACTATTACTACTGCTATTTTGCAATTTTTTTTTTTTTTTTTTTTTTTTTTTTTTTTTCCCTCTTCAGTACCATTTTATTTTTTTTCTTTATTTTACCTTGGGAGTAACCTTCATTCTATTTTAATCTCTACTATAGCATCATTCAACCCTATCTCAACTCGACCTTTACACCATCACTCTCTTGCTAAACTTTACCCTTTTAGTCTACGGTTTATCCTATCCCTTTCCGGCTTTAGTTTTTCCTCCATTCTTTCTGTATACCCCCTGCTAAAACTCTCACTATACTTATAGACCTATGTTCCAACCCCTGATCCAAGTGTATAAATACCAATCTCTGCACTATATTAACTAGTTAAAAAAAAAAAAAGAAAGAAAGAAAAACTGTTCTCCCCTCTATCCTTTTCGCATTGTTTGTGTGAAGGTTGATTATTGTGAATTTTTAGGCTTGTTAGTGAAATTGTTATGATTATTACTGTGTTGTTATTGTTGCTTTGTATTTTTTTTTAAAAAAATACTCTGTTTTTGTTTGTATCTTTTACTTCTGTATATCATAGCCTTACTTAATAATAGGGGATATTGTAGTTTGTATTAATCTCCAAGTATTGTTACTGGCATTAGCTGGGTTCAGTGGTTGTTCTATGGCAGTTTTCTCCACATATCTATAGTTTGTTTCCCATTTCTCTTTTAGCTTGCTTCTTCTCTCTCTTTCTCTTTCCTCTCCTTTCTTTTTTTCCCTGTTTTCCAACTTTATTTTGTCATTACTTTTTTTCCTCTTTTTCTATCTCTTTATCCCTCTTTTTTTATTTTATTTACTTAATTTTTTTTAATTTTAATTTTTACTTTTTAAAATTTTTTTCTTTATTTTATTTTTACCTTTCTTCCTTCTCTCCTATCCCCTAAGTTGCCTTTCTCTAGTGGTCACCTTTACTAAAGGTTATTAATATTGTAAGTACATTCCTGTTAAGTGCCGCTTGTGTTGTACCAGGTAGTGTTTGTATTTTCAAATTTTAAATCAACGCAGGAGAAGGAACACCACATAACCAGACATTCTGAGAAGAGAGGCCATGGGGAGACAAAAACATAGTCCGCACATGAAAGAAAAGCAGGCATCACCAGAAAAGGAAGTAAACGAGCCCGAGGTAAGCAGCCTACCAGAGCAAGAATTCAGAATAATGATCATAGGCTGGCTAAAAAGAATGGAAGAGAAATTTGACAATAACCAAGAAGAAATGAGGAAGAACCATGAGGAATTGAAGAAGAACCAAGAAGAAATAAAAAATGACATCGCTACCATGAAGAACTCAATAGAAAGCATCAAGAGTAGACTAGAGGAAGCAGAGGACCGCATCAGTGAGCTAGAAGATAAGATGGAAAAAAATACCCAAGTAGAGCAGCTTCTAGAAAAAAAGATTAAAAAGCAGGAGGAGAGCCTACGGGAGCTTTGGGACATTACAAAACAAAATAATATTCGAATAATAGGGGTTCCAGAAGGAAAGGAAACTGAGGTAGACATGGAAAAAGTATTTCAAGAAATAATGACAGAAAACTTTCCTGAAATAGAGAAGAAAAAACCCACACAAATCCAAGATGCTCGCAGAGTCCCAAGCAAAATGAATCCCAGAAGACAGACTCCAAGGCACATTATAATCAAATTGGCAAACAACAATGACAAAGTAAGAATCTTAAAAGCAGCCAGAGAGAGACAGAAAGTTACATACAAAGGAACCCCCATCAGACTAGCAACTGATTTCTCAACAGAAACTTACCAGGCCAGAAGGGAATGGGATGAAATATACAAAGTCATGCAAAGGAAGGGTCTGAATCCAAGAATACTGTACCCAGCAAGGCTATCAATCAAAATTGAAGGGGAAATCAGGAGCTTCACAGACAAAAAAAGACTGAAGGAATTTATCTCCACCAAACCAGTAATGCAAGAAATGCTAAAGGGTCTACTGTAAAAATAAAGAAATAGGAAGTGAAGAAGGAACACGGGTATAGAATAAAAATGGCGTCAAATGTGTACCTATCAATAATAACCTTAAATGTAAATGGATTAAATGCTCCAATCAAAAGACATAGGGTAACAGATTGGATAAGAAAACAAGACCCATACATCTGTTGTCTACAAGAAACCCACCTCAGAAAAAAAGATGCACACAGACTGAGGGTGAAGGGATGGAAAAAAGTTTTCCAGGCAAATGGAAATGAAAAAAAAGCTGGGGTAGCAATACTTATATCTGACAAATTAGATCTCAGAGTGAAGGACATAATAAGAGATAATGAAGGCCATTTCATAATACTAAAGGGAACAATCCAACAAGAAGAAATAACCCTGGTAAATATATATGCACCCAATACAGGAGCAACCAAATACATAAAAAAACTGCTGGAGGACATTAAGAGAGAGATTAATAGCAATACAATCATAGTAGGAGATTTTAATACCCCACTGTCACCCTTCGACAAATCATCTAAACAAAAAAACAGCAAAGAAATATCGATCCTAAGTGACTCACTAGATCAGATGGAATTAATTGACATCTTCAGAACACTCCACCCCAAAGCCACAGAATATACATTCTTCTCAAGTGCACATGGGACATTCTCAAAGATAGACCACATTTTGGGTCATAGGCAAAGTCTCTTCAAATTCAAGAAGATAGAAATCATATCAAGTATCTTCTCAGACCATAATGGCATAAAACTGGAAATTAACTACAATAAAAATAATCCAAAGAAATCAAACACATGGAGACTAAACAGCACGCTATTAAACAAGGACTGGGTTACCAGAGAAATCAAGGAAGAAATTAAAAACATCCTGGAAACAAATGACAATGAAAACACAACAATCCAAAATCTATGGGACACAGCAAAAGCAGTCTTGAGAGGGAAGTTCATATCCTTACAAGCCTATTGCAAAAAACTAGAAAAAGGGGTAACAGATGATCTAACTCTACAACTCAAAGAGTTAGAAAAGGAGCAACAAGAAAAGCCCAGTGTAAGCAGAAGAAAGGAAATAACAAAAATCAGAGCACAGATAAACGACATAGAGACCAAAAAAACAATACATAAGATCAACAAAACCAAGAGCTGGTTCTTTGAAAGAATAAACAAGATAGATGAACCTCTAGCCAGGCTAACTAAGAAACAAAGAGAGAGGACCCAAATAAACAAAATCAGAAATGAAAGAGGTGAAATAACAACAGACCCCAACGAAATACAACGGATTGTTACAAAATACTACGAACAACTCTATTCCAACAAACTGAACAACCTGGAGGAAATGGACATATTCCTAGAAAAATACAAACTTCCAAAACTCGATCAGGAAGAATCTAAAAATCTCAATAGACCAGTGACTTGGGAAGAAATTGAAACAGTCATCAGAAAGCTTCCAGCAAACAAAAGCCCAGGGCCAGATGGCTTCACAGGAGAGTTTTACCAAACATTCAAGGAAGAACTAAAACCTATCCTCCTCAGACTTTTCCAAAAAATTCAAGAGGAAGGAACACTTCCAAACTCCTTCTATGAAGCCAGCATCACCCTAATACCAAAACCAGATAAAGACAACTCAATGAAAGAGAATTACAGGCCAATATCCCTCATGAACATAGATGCCAAAATCCTCAACAAAATCCTAGCAAATCGGCTCCAGCAGAGCATCACAAAGATCATACACCATGACCAAGTAGGATTTATTCCAGGAATGCAAGGATGGTACAATATCCGCAAATCAATAAACGTGATACATCACATAAACAAATTGAAAGATAAAAATCATATAGTCATATCAATTGATGCAGAAAAAGCATTCGATAAAATCCAACACCCTTTCCTGATAAAAACTCTTAACAAAGTGGGAGTACAAGGATCATACCTCAACATAATAAAAGCTATATATGATAAACCCACAGCCAACATTATACTCAATGGGCAAAAACTAAAACCATTCCCTCTAAGAACAGGAACAAGACAGGGATGCCCACTTTCGCCACTCCTGTTTGACATAGTACTGGAAGTACTAGCCATTGCAATTAGACAAGAGGACGAAATAAAAGGCATCCAAATTGGAAAAGAAGAAGTAAAGTTATCCTTATTTGCAGATGACATGATATTGTACATAAAGAACCCTAAAGACTCCATTAAGAAACTAATTGACTTAATAAATGAATTTGGCAATGTAGCAGGATACAAAATTAACGCCAAGAAATCCATGGCATTTCTATACACCAACAGTGAAACTACAGAAACAGAGACTAAAAAAGCAATTCCATTTACCATCGCACCAAAAAAATTAAGATACCTAGGAATAAATTTAACTAAGGAAGTAAAGGATCTATATGCAGAAAATTACACGACACTGAAAAAAGAGATAGAGGATGATGTAAGGAGATGGAAGAACATACCATGTTCATGGATTGGTAGAATCAACATCATCAAAATGTCCATACTTCCTAAAGCAATCTATAGGTTCAATGCACTCCCCATTAAAATACCAAGGGCATATTTCACTGACCTAGAAAGAACTCTCCAACAGTTCATTTGGAACAATAAAAGACCCCGAATAGCCACAGCAATCCTGAGAAAGAAGGGTAAAGTAGGAGGGATCTCAATACCGGACTTCAAACTGTATTACAAAGCCACTGTTCTCAAAACAGCCTGGTACTGGCACAAGAACAGACATATAGATCAATGGAATAGAATCGAGAACCCAGATATCAACCCAAATCAATATGCTCAATTAATATTTGACAAAGGAGGAAAGAATATACAATGGAGTCAAGACAGTTTCTTCAATAAATGGTGTTGGGAAAATTGGGTAGACACATGCAAAAGAATGAAACTAGATCACCAACTTACACCATACACAAAAATAAACTCAAAATGGATACAGGACTTAAACATCAGACGGGAAACCATAAAAATACTAGAAGCATCTTCAGGCAGCAAAATCTCAGACGTATGCCAAAAGAACTTCTTCACTGATACTGCCCCTAGGGCAATGGAAGCTAAAGAGAAAATAAACAAATGGGACTACATCAAAATAAAAAGCTTTTTTACAGCAAAAGAAACCATCAACAAAACAACAAGAAAGCCCACGGTGTGGGAGAACATATTTGCAAATTACACCACTGATAAAGGTTTAATCTCTAACATCTACAGACAGCTGATACAACTAAATAAAAGGAAGATGAATGATCCAATTAAGAAATGGGCAAGGGACCTAAATAGAATATTTTCAAAAGAAGACAGAAGGAAGGCCAAAAGGCACATGAAAACATGCTCAAAGTCACTAATTATACGAGAGATGCAAATCAAAACAACAATGCGGTACCATCTCACACCTGTCAGAATGGCCAACATCAACAAATCGACAAACGACAAGTGTTGGCGAGGTTGCGGAGAAAAAGGAACCCTCGTGCACTGCTGGTGGGAATGCAGACTGGTGCAACCACTGTGGAGAACAGTGTGGAGTTTCCTCAAAAAACTGAAAATGGAACTCCCATTTGACCCAGTAATCCCACTCCTAGGAATATATCCCAAGAAACTAGAAACACCAATCAGAAAGGATATATGCACCCCTATGTTCATAGCAGCACAATCTACAATAGCCAGAATTTGGAAACAGCCTAGGTGCCCGTCAGCAGATGATTGGATCAAAAAACTATGGTACATCTACACAATGGAATACTATGCTGCCATAAAGAAGAAGGAATTCTCATCATTTGCAGCAACCTGGATGGAATTGGAGAACATCATGCTGAGTGAAATAAGCCAATCAATGAAAGAGAAACACCACATGACCTCACTCATTTGTGGATAATAAAGAGCATTATAAACTGATGAACCAAAAGATAGATATAGAGACAGTAAAGCAACAAGCAGATTGTCAAATTACAGCGGGGAGGGGAGGAGGATCTGGGGGAGATAATAGATCAACCGAAGGACTTGTATACATGCATATAAGTACAACCAATGGACATAAAACTATGGGGAGGGAGGGGCTATGGGGGAGGGAGGGAGGGGGGCAAAAAAAAAATCATTAAAATATGTAAAAAAAATAAATAAATAAATAAATTAAAAAAAAAAAAAAAAAGAAAAAAAAAAAAAAAAAAAAAAAAAAAAAAAAAAAAAAAAAAAAAAAAAAAAAAAAAAAAAGAAATGGTATCTCCTCCAGATAGAAGCTGCTGCTTTTTCTTAGCTTATTTGCTCTCACCTGAACAGAAGAGTTCTGAGCGGCCAGATTCTAGTTTGTATGAATGAACTTCTCAATAGCAGTCCCATTTTTGGACCCTCAGTCTCCCAACAAGGCCATGTGGCACACGCCAGGATATCTGGTTAAAAGAAGTTGATTGAAAAGGCAAATTGGTAGAAATCAGAACTGGTAGCAAAACCCTGTTTGCAGTCACTTGTTTTGCCTCCTTTCAGGCAGCGATGTTTGCTGTGCTGTATAGTGACCAGTCATACAGAGACGCTAGTCCTACATCTTGGGAGACTTGGCTAAGGGCAGAAAAGTTACCAAAAATGAACTGAATTTTTATTTTATTTTTTACAAAATTGGAATGGGGATGACATAAAATCAAAAGTCAATGTGATGTGAAGCACAATTCAGGTCCCAGCAAGCTATTGAGCCCGAAGGCAGGAGCTCTGAGAAGGATTGATGGGAAAACTGCTTTGCGTGGTGCGAGCTGGTGGTGAGAACATTGGCCTTAAGTTTCAGAGAACTATGTGGAAGCTGGTTTGGGGATTTAGTGAGATGATTATAAATTGGTTCTAGACATATCGAATTTAAGATTCTGGTCTCGAGACAGGTCTGGATTGAAAAGGCAGCCAGGATGTGTCAATGAGGAAGGGAAAGCCAAAGAGAAACTGAGGCAGTGGACAGGCGACGATTACTGATATAGAATATAGAGTGAGGTTAAAGGTCGGAAGAGAGTACAGCTATCTGCCCCATGCCTGTGCCCTATCTTTCTTGGTAACAGAATGCAGACTTTTAGCCGAGCACATCACCTCCTCAAATAAAAGGCCACACTGCTCAGCTTACCATATAGCTGTTGGCCACATGAATAGGTTCTGGCCAGTTATTTGTTGTCAGATATGCTGTGGGACTTCTAGGTAGAGCAAGCCCTCGGCCTGCATTTCTTTTTCCTGCTGTGTGGAATGCAGAGGTGACAGCTGACTCCAGAAGCAGTCACGTTGGCCAGGAGGTGGCCTCAAAGAAGTCACGTGGAATAGACCAAACAGAAAGAGGACCTGAATTTCTGTTGACTTCATGAGACTGTATATATCAGCTCTGGATATTCCATAACTACATTTTCCTTTCTCTCTCTCTTTTTTTTTTTTTTTTCAAAAGTGTATGTAGGGTCCTAAAATTGGGGAATTTTGGGAAATGGCCAAATTAATAAGTTAAATTATTAGATTTAAATAAAAATTTTGCATAATTAACAATTATGGCCTACTACATGAAGGGCATTGTGCTGAAAAAGCAAAGTTCCTGACTTTATGGAGCTATGGCTTAGCAGGAGATATCTGAATATTAGGAACAACAAAAGCTATAACTGAAGCATTAGAGAAAATTCATCTAAAGGTCCCAGCAAAGTCCCAGAGGAGGTATTTTTTGAGGTGATATGTGAATATATCAATTCAGCAAAGTGACAGACTAGGAGAGAGTGGTTAAGGTAGAAGGTTTAATGCATGGAAAGGTATGAAGAACATGGCATCTTCCCAGAATGTGTTTTGTTAAAGTGGAGAGGGAAAATAGTCATGGAGAAAGACACAAGGTAGGGAATGATTTGACTACTAAAACTCTCCAGCCTGAAGCAGCAGCCCAGTGATCCTTGGTTTCTTTGGTGGCAGTGCCCCCTTGTGGTAGGAGGGCTTCATCAGCTGGCAGGAAGAGGCAGGGTGAGGGTGAGTAGACAGAGTGGCTGGAACAAGGCAGAGGTCACAGGTCAGATAAGAAATCTAATAGAAGTGTTCTGGCAGAGTGGTCAGGAGAGGCTGCCAGTGAGAAAGTTGGGGAAAGCCCTGATGGGCACCGTGTGGGAACTACTTTTGCTGCCCACCTGTGTTGATCAGTTCTTTTGGATTCCATGGGACAGAGGAGTGTTGCTTTGCTTTGCTTTGCTTTGCTTTGCTTTGCTTTGTTTTGTTTTGTTTTGTTTTGTTTTTTGTTTTGTTTTGTTTGAAGCCTGGTGGTGGTGGAGGGGTGGTAATAGGTGTTATATTGAGCCCCTGCTCAGCTACCCCTGCACGGCCTTCTTATCTAAGAAGTGAAGCCCAGGAGATCGGAGGACGGGTCCACACAAGCGCACATTTGGCACAGGAGATGGCGGAGGAGCTCAGGGCCACTCGGAGCACCCTGCAGGGCATTTGACCCTTAAAAAAATTTTTTATATTGATTTCAGAGAGGGAGAGGGAGAGAGAGATAGAAACATCAGTGACAAGAGAGAATCTTTGATCGGCTGCCTCCTGCATGCCCCACACTGGGATCGAGCCCACAATCCAGGGATGTGCCCTGACCAGGAATCGAACCCTAACCTTCTGGTTCATAGATCAGCACTCAACTACTAAACCATGCCAGCTGGCTCTTTGACCCTTTTTAACTACCTTGGAGGCTCATGGCCTTGTTCTTGTTTATAATTCATGCCCATATAATTCCAGTGAGATGAGGACGCCTCAGTGACCATCACATTCAGGGAGATGTTTAAAAATGAAAAAGGATGTAAGTCTAGAAACAATGCTGAGGGAGGAGCAGAAAGAGCAGGGGCTGTGGCCTCCAGTGATTGCCACAAATGAGCATTCCATTTAAGTTGTCAGTTTCCTTGGAGCTGTGGAAACACTGGAAATACAGGGTGTTCTGTGGTTTGCATTGCCTGGAAGGACATGGAACTGTCCTTCAGAGATTCATCGTTTCTAGGATAGGACGAGGTATTAGCTAATGATGTGGTGGTATCATTTTGCAATACATAATGTTATCAATTCAGTATGTTGTACACCTTAAATGTACACAATGCAGTATATCAATTATATCTCAATAAAGCTGGAAAAGTTTTTAACAATTTAAAAGAGAGAGCACATGGTTCACATAGTTCCTCACCTACTATTCCGAGAGGAATTTACTCTAGTGACTCTAGACCCAAAAGTAAACACCGAATTGAAAGGCATCCAAATGCATTGTTGATTCTCTTCCCTGGGAGTTTGCAGACTTGTTCCAATACCTGTTAGGTACTAGATATGATGAGTATTCGGTGGAATTGATCAGTGGTTCCCCACCTTCAGTGAGACCCCTAGTGGGCCATGGAGTTATTGCAAAGTTGTCTGAGCATCTGCATTCTAGATGCATAATTTTAGGAGAGTAAAAAATTGTTTTGTGCAAATATACCAATTTTTTAAAAATATGATGACCAAAATTAGTGAAATACTAATGCATGTACCATAGCTACTGACTTCACAGTAGCTTTAGGTTATTACAAATTTTCCTAATTAGATTGTAACAATGCACTTACTAACATTTTGATATTGCAAGTAGGTAATTTTTCAGTGGGACTAGCAAAACCCTTCCCCAGAAGCATTCTTGTATTTGAGAAGGGGCACACTGTCTAGCTGGTGTGACTGCTCTGAGCAGAAGACTACCTCCCACCCAGTCACTACCCTCAGTACCTGGTTTTCACATTGTGAGATGAGTCTGAGGCCCCCGTGTGCTCAGATACTCTTTGTTCAGTAGTCAGCTCTGTGGTTTCAGGAGGCGCCAAAGAATTTCAGAGCTTTCCACCTCGAGCACTTTGTTCAGGAAGCTTAAGCAACCTGTTGTGGTTTCAGAAGTGACATGCTTGAAGTTCTGGAGTTGGCACAAACTAATGCTCCTGCTCACACGGATGGTAGAAAGAGAGGCCACCATAGGGCTGGTGGCCCAAAAACCGAAGCTGTGGTTGTCTCCACAGACAGCTGCTCTGCAGCAAGCTTGCAGTCGCCCCCTATCCCTTTCATGTGGGCAAAGAAAGAACTTATCAGACACTAAGTCTCTCTTCTCTTGTAACGTTTGGGGTGAGAGGAGAGGAAGTGGGGCAGTAAATCGGGGCAGAATTTACAACAGTGAAAATCACGTTTTTGTTGAGCTCTCTCCCTCCTTATGGGCAACTCCATGCTGCTCCAGAGGCCACACCCATGCCTGTGTGCTAGCCGATGCTCAGACTGCACGTGAGTTCCCATGAAGGGGACGACACTGCTTCCTGTGCTCTGGGTCACATGGCTCAGCTCCACCGTTTGAGGACAGGAGGACAGGAGGATGGCCTCAGGATTCCAAAGCTAAAGTGGGACCAGCAAACCTGTGAGAGAAGCAGTTACACATGGTATTCCAGCCTTGGCCACTGCAGTGGTTCCATTAAACAGGCCGCAAACACCTTCCCCAGAACCGACTTGCACGTTTGCTAAGGAAAGTGCAAAGGCCACAATTGTTTTCAGTTATAACCCTAAGGGTATATGTAAGAACATATATATTTGAGTATCTAGCCATAATTATCTCTCCCACTGTCTATCATGGTGCCTCAGTTGTACCATTGGAAATTTATTTCTGTGAGTTAACAGTATTTTTTGTGTTCCAGAGAATACAAGCATTCTGGTGGGTGTACTTGGTAGAACAAGAAAGAGGAAGGGTTTGGTGACAGGCCAACCATGTGGTGCCTCCCCATGGTGCCAGTTGCATGGCCCTGTCCTCCTTCCTGGTCCATTACATTTTTACATAGGAGCTGTTCTCTCTAAAGTATTGGGCTGGGTGTCAGCCCAATGGGGGCCTGGCTGTCGTCAGCATTTTCAGATTCCAAGAATTTTATTTTCTCAAAGCTAGACAGTAAACTTTTGACCAATTCAGGATTCATTGTAGAATCCCTGGCCCTGTGTTCTGTGGAGATAACCGTAACATTGCAGCCAATAAGTAGGGATTCCACAAGTACTTGTTGAGTGACTAGTATGTGCTAAGCCCTTCACTAGGCATCAGATATGCAAAAATGAATACATAATCCTACAAACAGAAAGGAGCATGTGTCCAGACATGTGAACTAGAAATTCACAAAAGGAAATTTCACATTGTCAATAAGCATCTAAATGTGTGTGAATCACTAGTAATGAAGAAAATATAAGTTAAAGTGAAAAGTAATTTGTGTGTGTGTTTGTGTGTGTGTGTTTGACAAAGGTTAAAAACAATGGCTGTACTCTGTGTTAGTGGGTGTAGGTAACTTTCCTACACTATCGATGAAATACCACCTTTTTAGAAAAGTTGGGCAATGTGTAGTGAAATCAAAATGCCTACCTTTAAACTAGCAATTCCCATTTAAGAAATTTTAAAAAGTAAATAATAGAAAGGGGGCTCAAAGCTGTGTGCTCAAAGATGTATACACAAAGATTTTTATTGAGTATTGTTTCTGTAAATGTAATTTATAATATTGCTAAATAATTTATGGTGATGCTTTTCAGTGGGGTGCTGTGCAGTCGATGTGTACCTGCGTTAGGATAGCAATCCGCAATATACTTGAACAATCAAGTGACAATGAGTGAATGCTGCATACAGTCTAATTCTGTTTCTAAAAAGGCTACATACTTATATGCATAGAAATAAATTAAGGAAGATCTTCCAAGATGATAAACAGACTGATCTCTCCTTTTTAAACCTCCCCATAGTCCTTGAATTTTTTGACAGTGAGCTTTAATTATTTTTATTATCTGATAAAGGCATTAAAACATAAATATCAAGTACTCTGACCTCAAGGATATCACATGTGTACACAGGAGCATGTGTGTCCAAGTTGGCATGTGAGTTGCCCACCAATTCTAGCATCTGCAGAATTGGCAGAGCTCAGGAAGTTGGGAGCCCACCTTTCTTTTCAAAGCCCAAAGCTCAGTCCCAGGAGAGAGGCAAGGGAGCCAGATGAATCCTTCCTCCCTGTCCCCCAGCCCCTGAGGTCCTTTTCTCAGCATTTTCCTGCTCAGATAAGTTAGATTCAGGTAATGTCATTTTCTTGAGCAGGAAAGGAACTAAAATTTATCAGAAGGTTCCTAATTCCAGGTACTTGGCTGTACGCTCATTTCTCCTCTGCTGGCCCCAAACTGGCAGGGCCATAATCCAAACCTAGTTCTTTGATTCTAAAAACTATGCTATTTCCATGGGTTCCTTAGTGTTTGCATCTGTGTGTTTGTGTGTTCACCAATATACAGATTCCTGCTTTAGCATGAAATAGTTTGTGCCTAAAAATTTTCACTTAAATGGGTCTTCTTTAGAAGAAGCAAAAATAGTGGGTACATTTTTCTCATGCCTTAGCCTTCTTCAATGGACTACAGACCTGCACACCCATCCATCTATTTATCCACCCATAAGCCCATCCATCCATCATCCATCTATGCTTGCATGCATCCATTCATCCATATATCTATCCATTCATCTATGAATCCATACATCCGTCATCTTTACATAGTATATCCTTTTCATTCATCCATCCTTCTACCTAATATTTATTAAGAGCAGCATAGGTTTTAGAGTTTAAGAGCATGGTCCATAGATCCAAACTGGCCCCCTTCAAATCATGGCTCTACTTACTAGCCTTGAGATGATGGACAGGTTAATTAAACACTTAGTGCCTCCATTTCCTGTCAAATGCGGACAGTAACATTACTCACAATATTGTTGTGAACATGAAACAAATTGTTCAATGTAAAGAACTGAGAGTTGTGCCTGGCATGTAATAAATACATCTCCATCATGATATTTACTGTGTTACAATTTTTGTGTCATCCTTCTCAAAAATAATTACGTTCCAAGGACAGGACTTAAGTGCTGCAGCTTGTGCTGACCAGGAGTTTACAATTGTCTTGATAGTTCTCAAGGACTCTTCTCTTTCTGTCTCCCTTTCAAGTAGCAATGGTTAACGTGTTTTGGCTTTAACTGTCGCCTCACTCATCACAAAAATCATGTATTCTTAATTTTTATCTTTATTCAGTACACCTTTATGTTTTCTCTGTGAAACTTGTGTCTCTCGTGATTTTTTAAAAATTTATTTTTATTGGTTTCAGAAAAGAAGGGAGAGGGGGAGAGAGAGAGAGAGAGAGAGAGAGAAAGAAACATCAGTGATGAGAATCATTGATTGACTGCCTGCTGCACACCCCACGCTGGGGATCAAGCCCACAACCCAGTGTTTCCTGATCAGGAATTGAATTGTCATCTTCTGGTTCATAGACTGATGCTCAACCACTGAGCCATGCAGGCCAGGCTCTCAGGCTATTTTGAGGTTCCCTTTGAAAGTAGAGTAGGGATGCTCACTGAACTGGTGACTATTTTCCAAAGGGGGATGCAGCCCTGTTGCATATATTTATCTTTAAAAGGGATTTTGCAGGTCTGTCCTGACAGCCTTGGTGTTTCTCTGTGGGCTTTAGCTTGCTCTGTTCTTTGGTGTTGCCTCCTCCATGGGGTGTTTTTGGCGACAGAGCTCATCTGGTTCAATCTCCTTTCATTTCTGAGGCCAAACAGTGATTCATGCCAGCAGGGAGGACTTTCACAATCACACTGTTCCAGGTTGTGTCACTGGTGTCTGGGGGAGGGAGATAGAGCAAGGAATGTTATCTCAAGGGGCGTCCCACTTTCTAGTCAGTTCATCACTATTGCTCCTATCAATAGCACCTGGGGTGAGAACAGGTGCAGGCTTCTTGGATACCACCCCTGCTAGGAGGGGCAGCGGAAGGAAGGCTGGAGGTTGAAGCTACATGTGCATGAAGGAGCACTCAAATCCCATTCCCTGCTGTGCAGTAGGGAGAAGGGCACAGCATCACCTGCATTCTATTACTGCCCCAAACGTTGCATCTGAATCTAAGGACGATGTAACAATCAGGCACATCCAAACTGAGATATTGTTTTGTTAAGTATATTTTAATGGAAGAGAGAGAGAAACATCGATGTGGCCATGCAGGTCTCAGACTCCCTGTCCATGTTCACACTGAGCTCCGCAGGTAAAGGAGAAACATTTCCCTGGTCCTGAAGCCCTGGTTAGAAGTGATCTCAGAAGTGGAAATGAATCTCATTTGAGTCCATGACTGAGAAAGCTGAGGAAACCTTTGAGCATTTATGCCGTTTGCTTTTCACCAATGGTGGGTGACAAGGTCCTGTCGTTCAAACCGAGTGTCTGCCTGTGTTTGCATTGTTTCAGTAGGTGGCAGCATATCCTCTCCTTTCAAGGTGTCTTCTGAAGATCATGTCTGCAGTGAAAGGTTCTGCTGGGAAATGAAGGGTCAATGGTCAATACTCCCTGTGACCGCCACAGATACCTTGCTCATGGTCACAGCTCTAGTCATTTAACTGGTTTTGACACACCAACAATAACTTTAGAGCAAAAGCTTATGGCACTTCTACTTGGGATTCTACCCAACCAAAGGTAGATGCATGTTCTCTCTCTCTCTCTCTCTCTCTCTCTCTCTCTCTCTATATATATATATATATATATATAGATAGATAGATAGATAGATACATTATAGATACAGATATAGATATATTATAGATACAGATATAGATATATTATAGATACAGATATAGATAGAGATATAGATACAGGTATAGATATAGATACAGATATAAATATATCATTTCTTTTGTAAGTTCAATTTGGAAAACTGCTTGAATTAAGATGATAGGGAACAAATACACAGCAACACAGACTTTTCTCCAAATCGACCATCTCTCAACCTAATAGAAAGATGGTAATATGGTCAGAGCCAGTTTAAAAATATAATTGTAATGGTGTTATTTTTAACTAAAGTACCTCAACCTAGAATCTTCCTTTATGGCAGCTGCTGGGATTTCCCTTCAGTCTACCCACTACCCCCGCTCCCCCCCACCCCCCAATCATCCCTCCCACCAACTCTCTAGGAGTGCCTGCATCATTCATCTGATAGGGAGGATTTTTTTAAAGACATCTTTTATCTCATTTATTTTCAACTTTTCACTAAAGAATAACATACATAGGGGAAATGGTATAAATAAATCAATAAATACCACATTCTGGGTCAAGAAATACAGCATCACTTTCTTTCCCATTGCCATCCATGTCTCCCCGATTCCCCCAGCATGAACACAATCTGCCTTCTAATACATCTGGCCTTGAGCAACACCAGTTTGAACTGTGGGAGTCCATATAGACACAGATTTTGTTTAACAAATATGTACAGTACTGCAAATATATTTTCACTACCTTATGATTTTCTGAATAACATTTTATCTACTTTATTGTAGGAATACAGTACCTAAGAATAATATATATACATATAACATACAAAAATGTATTAGTCAACTGTTTATGTTATCAGTAAGGCTTCCAGTAAACAGTAAGGTATTCATAGTGAACTTTTAGGGGAATCCAAAGTTATATGTGAATTTTTGACTGAGCAGGGATCAGCACTCTTAATTCCCATGTTTTTGAGAGTTGACTGTACTGTTTATTAGTGTTTTCTGTTTGGGAATGTTATATAAATTGGATCATAAAGTTTACATTCATTTGTGTCTAGCATCTTTTAATCCACATTATGTTTCTGTGGTGCAGCCATATAGCTACTATTCATTTGTTAATTGCTGTACTTAGCTCTATTTTATGATTATCCCACAAAACATCTTTGCTTTTTTCAACAAATAATTAATTTTACTTGAAGTCTCTCCAAAATTATCTTTTTTTTTTAAAGGGTAAACACATTTCTGGGCACTATCATTGTTATTAGGGCCTCAGAGAGAATTAAGTTATTGTGAAAGGGAAATGACTTGGGGAAAGTACAATGCATGTACTTAAAATTTCGTAGTACATATTATCTCTCTCTCTTGGTCTTAAACGTCAGCATGGCCTTAATTCTCTCAGTGGTTCTCAGCCTGGTTATACACTAGAATCACCTGGAGAGCTCCACAAACACCCTTCTCCAGGCCCTCAGACATTCTCATTTTATGTTAATGAAATACCCTGTAGTATTTTGTATAAGCTCCCCAGATGACTCTGATGCATGCCAGGGCTGAGGACCACATGCCAGTTTGTTGCCATCTGGTAGATAATTCACTTGAACTGAAGTCTATCTTCACACTGTACCTCAAAGAGTTCTCTCTCATATTGTTTCTGTAATCACGCCACTGTCTCGAACCTTTCACATTATTCCCCATTGAACCTCACTGAAAGCAAGCAAAAGAGTCCACTGAATGGAGGTTTCCTTCCTATTTAAAACTAGTGGCCTGGAGCATGAATTTGTGCACATTGAAAGGAAATTAATTAGAAGAGATATTTTAATATCGCTATTTGCCCTTTCTCTATAATAGAGTGTCAACCAAATTCACAATTGACAATAACAGATCAAAACACAAACATGCTATTGTTGCCAGCAAGAACTTTATATGTATTGTGTGTGTATGTGTGTGTGTGTGTGTATATGAGAGAGAGAGAGAGAGAGAGAGAGAGAGAGAGAGAGAGAGAGAGAGAGAGAGAGAGAGCGCCAACTTAGCCTTTTAAGATATAGAAAAAACTTGCTTTATTAGGACTGCTTTCTGATTTAGCTAAACTTCCCAGCTCAGGGAAGCACACCAACTTCTTTTTCAGGTAATTGTTAGCAACACAGCAGTAAATATCAACATGAAGCAGATTATTGTTGTAGATGACGCAGGGAGAACAAAGAGTAAAATATTTAACTGCAGGAGTGTTTGACTATATTCTGTGCAGTGAGAAAACATGAAATCATTTTCAAGGTCCACCATTTCTTACTTCTTTTCAGTCAGGTCAAGTTTCTAAGATTTCTAAATCTCCGTTGTCTGGCTAATGAAAAGAAAATAAGATTCCACCGAGTCTCCTATATACCAACCCCAGGACTTCTGTGAGAATCAACTGAAATGAGGCCCAGAAAAATGCTTCACAGACATTTGGTTGCAGTGTACATGTTTCCACCTGGCTATAAAGCAAGTCATGTTCCTGGGCTGCAGAAACTGCAAGGAGACTAGTAGATAGGGAGATGAAGCTGGGCATTGCTATATGATGTCATTACCTGGTGCCCATAATGACTGTTTCTGGGCTGGCCATGGGATCTCAGCAGCATTGGCTGCGATTTGGTGGGCTGTCGTTCTGTGGTGGTGGCAGGGACTGTCTCCCACTTGGGAGAAGCTGAGTGTTGCTTTGTCAGCCAGGTCTGTTCTGCCGTTTCTCTGTAAATGGCAAGTGTGCATCACATCATCTCCTGCATTGAGCATCTGCCCCTTCGTGGTCAGTGCACATCAAAGCCACCAGTTGGACAATGGGAAGGACACTTAGCATATTAGCCTTTTATAGTAATAGGTTGCTGTCTCAGCCCAGCCTGTGTGGCTCAGTGATTGAGCATCAACCTATGAACCAGGAGGTCAGTTTGATTCTTGGTTAGGGCACATGCAGGAGGCAGCTAATAAATGATTCTCTCTCATCATTGACGTTTCTATCTCTCTCCCTTTCTCTTCATATCTGATACCAATATAAATATTTTAAAAATAAATAAATAAAACAAAATTGCTCTCTCATCTGCCCCATTCATGCTGCCCTCCTCTGTCTTTTGCCTGCCTGTGCTTATGAAGAAATTCCTGTAGCGCTTCATGTCTCATTCAGAAAGAACAAAGAAAGGAAAACTAAAAGAAAGTGGAATAATTTACAACATGCAAGGAAGCGTTCTGGAAAAGAATATTTTATTATAAACAGAGAAAAATGACATGTTTAGAAACTAATAATGAATGCTCTGGATTTTCTGTTTTGGTAAGGGGAGGGAGATTATCATTTTGAATACTTTAAGCTGTAAAACTGGAAAGCATTAAGACATTTTATCTACATGTGAAAGAACTCTAGACAATAGAAAATCCAGGATCTTTCTTTAGAAAAATATTTTTTGCTAAAATTTTAATAATATGTGGGATAACGTTTTCTTTTAAAAAATATATATATATATTTTATTGATTTTTTACAGAGAGGAAGGGAGAGGGATAGAAAGTTAGAAACATCGATGAGAGAGAAACATAGATTAGCTGCCTCCTGCACATCCCCCACTAGAATGTGCCCACAACCAAGCTATATGCCCTTGACTAGAATCGAACCCGGGACCCTTCAGTCCACAGGCCAACACCCTATCCACTGAGCCAAACCAGTTTTGGCACGTTTCCTTTTTAATCTTCCAAATTTTATATTGCTGAAGGCCAGTTTTAAAAAGAAGAGATGTGGTTACATCTGATAAGAGGATGGGAGGATATATGCAGAAAATACATGTTACTCAGAGATCAGGAGAAACTATAAGGGAAAAAGCAATAGTGCAGCACTTACATAATAAAGAGAAGGCAGATTGTATGTTGGGAATTAAAGCCCTGTAGAGTTTTAACTAGAACTTTAAGGCCAGGCACTGCAGAACCACCAATTCTTCCTAAAAATATTTGCTGAGTTCTTTCTATGTCCCAGGTATTATTCCAGTTACCAGAGAGATAACAGTGAACAAAACAGACCAAATCTCAGCCCACATATAGCTCACCTTCTAGTGGGGTCCAGACCATAAACACATAAATATCTAAAATCTATATGACCAGGGTGGTACATGTTATGGAGAAAAATAAAGCAGGGGTGTTTAGGAGGGGAGTTGCGATTTAAAATACAGTGGTCATCAGAGAGGACCTGGTGGAGAAGTACCTGTAAAGCACGGACATGAAGGAGGTGAGGATGGACCATGTGCACATTTGGCAGGGGCATTCCAGATGGAAGGAACAGAAAGTGAAAACGCCGCACGTGATGGTGTTCCTGGAGTATGGACAAAGGAAAGAGTAACAGTGTGTGTGGAGTTAAGCAAGAAGAGTGAAGATGAGGTTAGAGAGGTGATAGGTGGAGAAGATGGGGCCAAGGAACCCATGTAAGACTCATACTTTCCTCTGAATGGGATGGCAGCCATTGGGAGGTTTTGAGCTGAGAGGTAATATATCCTGATCAGTTTTCAAAAGGATCTTTCAGGTTGCTTTGTTGCAAATCAGTTTTGGTGAAGGGCAAGAACAAAAGCAGGAAAATTATTCAGGAAGGTATCACCATCATTGTGTCAGAGACTTTGGAGGCCTCAGAAAAAATGGAAGCTAAAGATGGTGACGAATAGTTAGATTCTAGCGATACTTTGAAAACAGCTGGCAGTCATCACTGGCTTTGGCGATAACTGGATTCCATGTGTAAGAGATGCCAAGGAGAATTTCAGTGCATAATCATATATCTGTGTTTAGTTCAATTCAATTTCATAAGTGTTTGTTTTCTATATATTATCTACTATATATGACAAGCAAAATGGATTTCCTTCTGCCAAAAGAAACTGACATATAAATCACTAAATTTGTGTACATTGTATTAAGCCTAATAATCAAAGTATGCTCACATTCTGAAAGTGGGGAGATATTAACGCATCACAGAGAGAAAGATGGTGATGGAAATCCTTCTAGAGGAAGTGATGACTAATTTAAATGTTCACAGACACATGTTTCCTGGTTATAAGGAAGGGGCAGAGAGGAATGATATTCCTGGGAGAGAAATGTACAAAGGCTCAGAGGAATGAAACAACATGGGGAGTCTAGGGAACTAGAAGTAGATTGGATTGACTGATGTGTGAAGTTCAAGGGGAAGAGAGGCTTGGAGCTGAGGGGACCACATGATAACTGGCTTTGTATGCCCTGCCTCGGCCCTAGGCTCTATTCCAACAGAGAGTGAAAGGTTTTAACAAGGAAAAGTTGTAATCAGACTTATCACTGGTGGCAACACAGAGATAGATGGGAAAGAAGAGAAGGCAAGAGGCTAGAAATCCATTCAAAAGTCCTTGCAACCATTCCGAGAGCCAGCACTAAGGCGATGGCAGAGGGAGTAGACAAGAAAGACCAGTTTAAGATATAGAAACAGCAAAGCCCAGTGACCAATTGGTTATAGCATATGAGAGGGAAGGCAGAGTCTGGGAGGCTGGGGAATGTGTCCCCATCATGACTAGGGAATAGTGGAAAACAGAGGTCATGCAAGTGGAGGAAAGTGATGAGATCACTTTGACATATTGGGGTGAAGGGCTGGGAGATATGATGGAAATCTCCAGAGACAAGGTGGGTATATGGGTCTTGGAATTAGCAGATTTGGTGGAGGCATTATCTATAAATTTGGTCAACAATATACAGAGGGCATTCAAAGTGCAGGAACTCATTCGACTGTTGAGGGAAAAGATTTAAAGAGAAAGATAACCAAGGACAGAATCCCCAGGAACATTGAGCTCTATGGGGAGGACCCAGGAAAGCAGCCAATAACCGACCCTATGCGTATGCAGAGAGCGCAGACGAGGATCAGGAGGAAGAGTTGCCTCCACAGTCAGGGAGGATGGAGAGATCAAAGGTAGCAAAAGCTATGCTGAGCAAGTGAGATGATGACTTAAGACACTTTGGAGAGCTGGGTTATTTGGAGGTCATAGTTGACCAGAGAGAGGGCAGTTTTTATGATATAGAAGTAGGGTGGGAGAGGCAGAAATCAGATTATGGTGGTTTGATAAGTGGATAGGAAGTGGGGAAGTAAAGACAGGCATAGACTCCTCTTTCAACAAGCTTGACTATGAACACCCAAATCTCTCTTCTTCTTGTGAGGCATGGTCCCGTCCAACTATCCTGTGTCCTGGAATAGAGAGAGACAGATATTGAAGCAGGTGAGTGTTTAGAGCTAAGAGAGAAGTGGGAAAGTGACCCCAGGAAGCCAGATAAGGGAGGCCTGGCTGTTTGATGAGGTCTTGGGACTGATGGAATGGAAGGAGGCAGTGTAAGAACTAAGAGATGAGCAGGTGATTGTTTCACATGTATGTAGAGACTTCAGACAGAGAGGTGACATCTGTGACCAAATCTGGCACCTGGGAATGGAAATGTCCAAGGATGGAGTAAAAGAGGCAGGCATTGGAAATTGAGGCAGTTCAGGTTCTGAGAAGCTACAGTGTGGGCAGACTCTTCATCGTGGGCACTGAAGTCATCCAGTTGGTGAATAACACTGGATTCAAGGAAAAGAATGTGCCTGAGTCCTCGGTGAACATAGAGGAGTGTTCACCAGACATCAGTCATCAATAAGAAAAGTGGACGGACAAGTGGGGAGTGAGGTTGGCACAAAAGTAATGGACATTGGGAAGAATATCTTCAATTCCGCCCACACCTGCCATACCTTTGGGAGGGCTGCAAAGGTTATGGTATCCTAAAGGTAGGGACAGGAAGTGGAAAGTGCCATTTCAGTGAAGCACATAAGGAGAGAAGATAGTTTTTAGCATATTTCTGTGAAAATTACAAGTTTACAGACACTAATGATCCATTTTATTTTCTGCTAAGACTATTGAATTAAAGGTTTCCAGGGAATCACAGAAGACAGTGTGCTGACTGAGTAGTATTTAATATGATCAGGTCTTAAATAAGAAGCTATGAACATAAACATTTAAAACCAAATATATAATAAATAATCATTAAATTATATAGTACATAGTTCATATTAAAACTAAATTCTCAGATGCAAATATCAATACAACAGAGCAATATATAGATAATAATGCTACAGTTCTCCGCAAGGGTCCAAAAAAAAGACACTTTCAGCTAATGGAGTGGAAATCATGACTCATTTCCCTGAACTCCCAGGACCTCCAGCAATGCTTTCCTTTCTTCCTCTTTTAATTTTTTCAAAACACTTTTCTTGTTTCCCCAGTGACTGTTGCTACAGATCCTATTGAAATAACGTTGATCAACTGAACATCGGATTCAGAAGAATGTTTGACTCAAAAATATAGTCAAATACTGTATTCCTCTAAGAGTATTCAGATTTTAAAGCTCTAAAGATAGAGTCAGAATAGACCTTAGACATTAAGTCCAACAGCCTTATTCTACAGATAGGAAATAGAAATCCAAAACACTTAAGCAAGTGACATAGCCTGCAGGAGTTCAGGCCTCCTGGGTGATCATTGTAGGTGAACGGTAATGCTATGGGTCGGCCGCAGTGGCTGTAGAGGGCTGGCTAAGCCTGGAACACGAGCAGGCAGGACTCACTTCTTCGTCCTCTTTATTCCGATGCATTGCTGTCACTCGGGATGTTGTGAGGATCCTGCCCGAGTCTCTGAACTCGGGTTCAGCCCACTAAATTATTTTTACTTTAAAGATAAAAATCTCTGGTCAAAGGGACTAGAACAGAGACTTATTAACAGTAAACACACCAAAATAAATACATTATTTTAAATATAAAATCACAGTGTCAAAGAAGTAAAAAAAAAAAAACAAAAAAAAAAAAACTAGAAAGCCAGAAACAAGAAAAAAGATTCCTCTTCCCAGGTCAACTTTGAGCCCGCTTTCCAGTTTCACCCCACCTAGCACCCGGCCTGGCACTGCTTCACACCAAGGCAAGCGTTAGATGTACAGCCTTGTCCTTCTGCACATATCCACAGGATTCCTTTGCAATAACATCTTCAAGTTTTAAAACAGAGTACTCGTTTCCGATGGTCAAACATTTCATGGTGACCTGATGATATAAATGGTTCCTAACATAACTTTTAGAACTATAAAAGTACGCGTTTCTAAGGTACTTTTAAGTAGATAATGTTTTTTCTTAGAGCATAAAGCATTTCCCATACAACATCTCCCTTTGTACTCACAGCCATTTTAACAACAAGGTTTCCAAATAGCTTATAACGTCCCAGTGAAGATTTATTTTTCTAGAGTCTAACCTCTGACCTAAATGAACTGCTGGAGCAGAAATGGCACTTGGAGCAGGTCACCTGTTTTTGCTACATGGTTGGAGAACTGCTATGTTTATGACCAGGTCTGCATTCTGTGTGGACAGGATTCCCAGGCTCTTGATTTGTAGGCTGACGTTGATTTTCTACAAGTGACAATTTGCCTGATAGAAAGCATGCAGACACAAATTGTCTGCCATTTTTAGAAGAAGAAAAATAAAAAAGAAGGAAGGAAGAAAGGAAGGGAGGGAGGGAGAGAAGAAGGCAGGGAGGGAGGGAGGGAGGGAGGGAGGGAGGGAGGGAGGGAGAGAGAGAGAGAGAGAGAGAGAGAGAGAGAGAGAGAGAGAGAGAGAGATGGGCATTTAAAGTTATTAGCTCACTACAATCATTGTAATGATTTCAGGATTTTAAAAACTTCTATCTGGTTCCAGAAGACCATCTGAAGGATGTCCCTCTGAAGATTTTAATTGCCATTTTCATAAGCTCAGTGTTAGCTCATAAAGGGACTCAAGCTGGAAAGGTACAATTACACCCACTTAGAGAAAAAAAGATTGAGTCTATTTCATAAATATATTCACATCTACCGTATTTAAATATTTGATAAATCCCAATGAGGAAGTAAGACTTTTATGTAGGCATCTGGTAAAGATATCTTTTTGGTACATAAATAAATTATATATTTATATGTTAAACATTCTGAGATAAAAACTAAACTTTTGAGCTATACATTTTTAGACACTCATTTTTCATTTCATTAAGTTACTAGAGACTTCAGCTTTCCATTTTGACCCTATACTTCTTATATTTTTAGCTTGAATTATAGCGTATCACTTTTAACTTATGATTATCAGAGACCTCATTCTTGTGGTAATCAAAATCAAAGTTAATACAAGATAAATATATTCCCAAACTATATTTTCGGTTAAGAATTTTAACGTCTCCCCAACCAAGAAATATGATAGTTGGGCAGGTAAGTAAAAATTTTAGAAGTCATCAAAATCCATAACATAGGAAATCAATAAACAGTTTTTTCAAGTTGGGCAAACACAGACCAGCTGGATTAAACTGAAATATTGCATAGCAACATGGGGAATAATCCGGACTTTGAACAGAGTTTCCCCTCTTCATAATACATTGTATTCCTCTGTCAGAAATACCCAGAAGCAAGTGTCCCTGCTGTGTTAGAGTACGGCACATAGTGTCAGCTGCAGTGAGGCCCCAGGAACCTTCCACTCCGCGTGCTCTAGGAGAGGTGCTGATGGATCATCTGTGGAGACAGTGCACCATGAGTAACCCCGCACAGGACGCCATCCGGGTACAATTGAGGTAGGAAATCTAACATAATTTAAGTGGTACCTTTTGGATGAGTGATTTTAGTCTTTCTAGGAATTCTTTGGGTGGTTTTTTCTCGTAAGAATCACATGAGGGACACATCTAGAAATCAATGAAAAAGTAATATTCTTGTTTGAGACTTTTTTCCAAATTGAATAAAACATTCATTTAAAATTTTGTTGTTGTTTTTTTTATTAGAGACATTTTTCATGTTCAATGAAATATTGGGAAATGCATAAAATTGTTCAGAAAATAATAATGGGGAAAATCACTTACTGTAATCCCACCCTCAGAGTAACCACAGCCATGTTTTGATACAGACCCTTCTGGTAATTTTTGTCCTTTGCATTTCTATACACTGATTGGTAATTTTCTTTTTATATACAACATGAGCATTTATTCTGTGTTAAATATTATTCATTGTTGCCCTAGCTGGTTTGGCTCACTGCATAGAGCTTCGACCTACAGACTGAAGGGTCCCGGGTTTAATTCCGGTCAAGGACACATGCCTGGGAGTGTGTAGGAGGCAGCCAATAGGTGATTCTCTCTCATCATTGATATTTCTATCTCTCTCTGCCTTCCTCACTGAAATCAATAAAAATATATTAAAAATATTCCTTAATGTTCAAATATGGTACACAATGGTAGCTTTGTATTCCAAATAGGATTGAACTATTACTATTTTGAAACCCATATATTGCTTCTAACATTTTCTATTTTATACATTGCTTCAAAGAACATCTCTGAATAGTTTTCATATATATCTTTATATATTTTATTTGATAAATTTCTAGAAGTAGAATTACTAAATTAAAGGGATGAAAAATTTTAAGGCTCTTGCCCGAACTGATTTGACTAAGTGGAAAAAGCGTCAGCCTGTGGACTGAAAGGTCCCAGGTTGGATTCCGGTCAAGGGCATGTACCTTGGTTGCGGGTACATCCCCAGTAGGAGATGTGCAGGAGGTGGTTGATTGATGGTTCTTCCTCATTGATATTTCTGAGTTGCTGTCCCTCTCTCTTCCTCTCTGTAAGAATCAATAAAATATATTTTTACAAAAAAAAGAGAAAAAAAATAAGCTTTTAATGTACATAGAGCATTTTTACCATTATTGGGTTAAAAGTTTTTATTGGGGGGAAAAATAGGATTTCTACTTACCTGATTATAGTAGAGTGAAGAATTTTTCATATGGGTATTATTCAATTATATTTCTTTTTGGAAAATATTTCTTGGTTTCCCTTATTTGGGTAAAGTATAATACATTGATAGCCCACACACCATGCCAGTGCCTGGTATTTAGCATCTGTAATGCCATCCTGATACTGTAGTGAGAGCACTGGACTGACAGGAGGAAATACAAGTTCTGGTTCTCATTCTGGCTCTTGCTGTTTGTAGGAGAAACACCACTTAGCCTCTTTGTTGTCCCTTTCCCATCTATTAAATGAAGATGCTTAACTGGATACTTCTAAGCTCAGTGCCAGCACTACCATTTCATGCGTCTTTGATACTGGATTTCAAGGACATGCTCAGCTCCTTTCTTTCTGAGGATACTTTGAGAGGAATACTTTTCACATTGTGATCTAGCCAAGCAATGGCAGTAAGTAAAAATCATTTCAACAATGTAACTAAGATTTCTTTTGAATCACATATGAAATTCCTTGAAGGAGAGAGAACTTGTAAAAAAAAAATGGGGGAGTAATTTATCTTTGGTGTTTACCTACTGAATTTGGTTAATGCTTACATCACTCATGAGAGGATCAGCATTGCTCATGAGTTGGCAAAAGAAGGGCCATACATGAGGGTCTCAGGGCCCCTCAAACTGGAGACTACTGGAACTCTCCAGCCGCATAATGGGGCCCACTGTTGAAATGAGTATGGACTCTGACTGCACAAGGCAGTAATATTCTTTAAGAGAGGAAGGCCAACTTTGAGATTTATCCTGATCTCTGTCAGGCTGTCGTTTTCCTTATAGGAAAGCTAGAATGTAGCTCCTGTCAATTAGAATGCAAGTTACATGTGGCATCTGATGAGAGGAAAGTATTTTTTTGCTCCTAAGTCACAACCAAATTCTCTGCCCAGTGACTCCCTCACCGTGGGAAGCTGTATTATGTGCTCCAAGGCCCAGGGGCTGTCAGTGAGTTCCATTTGGGTTTCTGGGCACTTTCAAGCCTCTGGATTTATGAGGGGTGACTTCATGTCTCAAAACAACACTGTGTATAAAGTGCAAGTTGCAGAAAGACACTGGGGCTCTGGCTAAGGAGTGAGGGAGTGTGTGTGTGTGTGTGTGTGTGTGTGTGTGTGTGTGTGTGTGTGTTATAAGTCAATAGGACAGATAAAATGGAAAGCAAAGGTCAGTCTTACTAGTCTCTGTTTCTGTTTTCTTTCTGCATTTGTGGGAGGTAGTTTCCTCATCAGCTGTTTAGTTAATAGGTTGATCTTGTTGTCTCCTGGGTTTGCTGACTTCAGTTGGACCTTCTGAAAACATGAAAAAGCCGATCGCTCACAGTGTCTCTGAAAGGGAAACAGTTTGTGGATATGTTAACGAAAGTTATTCAGAGAGTAAGCATGTCCTTCCCAGGCCCCCTTTTTACTTGTAAGACAGTGTCCCATCCATTTCAGAGAAAAATGAGGAATGATTTCAAGCCCTGCTTCCCCTGGGGCTGAGGAGCCGGAGGGAGCCCACATTCCCCAGTATTTCCCAACACCCGAGGTCTGAGTGGTGGGCGGGGGCTGCAGTTTTGAAAGGGAATTTTCTAAGTTATGAGGCTCTAAAAGTCCCACTGACCTGTGGCAGCGTGCTGTGAGTTACGCTGTGATCTGATTAAGAGTCTTTTCATCTGTATTCTGTTTGGCTCTATGGTTTATATAGAATGTCTAATAGCAACATCCGATGTTGCCCAACACCTGGCTTAGAGCCTTGTTGCTGGTGAGTGCCCAGGAAATACTCATGGAATCAGTGAATGAAGTAAATGGGTTAAGGCCCCTCCTTTGGGGAAAGGTGGCAGATTTAGTACCCTCGCCATAGGTCACGCTTGGCATTCCTAAATTGCTGTTCACACTCCCACGTCCGGTAGGGAAGGTTTGTGCCTGAATTGCCCAGCCAATGGGAGGGAAGAGGGTTTCTCAGGCAGTTAAGTAAGAGGATAAGTCAAACTCTCAGAGCACAAAGAAGTGGTGGACAGAATGAAGATTGAAATGTGTCTCTTGATTTAGCCCAACAACTAGTTGCCAACGAATAAGTCAGAGTCGTAGAAATCACACTGACAATGAAGCCTATTGGAAGAGCGAAGTTTATACTGACCTGTCAAAAGCATTTTAGTGCTGATCTAAGAACTTGTATCCAACTTTCTTTTCTCTTTCAGCCAGTGTGTACATAGGACACCACCCTCCTCCCCCAAGCTGCCCCGTCTTCCCTTCACCCATGAGTGTGGAAGCACTGCCGTACAACCAGAAACCCCCACCTCTGGGTCGCTACCTGAGTCTCAATGGACAGTCAGCTAAAAATAGCGCCTGGCCTGCTTTGCATTTTCCAACACCTTGGCGCACCCGCTATGGATGTGTTGATTAATATCATGCACTTGGAGACAACCCCACCGGCTTGCTTTGCATACAGAGCCACAATCTGAGAACCAGCTTATCTGGTTTCCTTCTACCAGAGCTGCTTGCCTCTCAAGAGGGCAAGGTAGTGTCCTTCCCATGTTTGCCAAAATGCTTATTTAATAGAAACTATTTATAAATGTTAATTATAGCACTTTTTTTCCTTGAAAACCACACACATTCTCTTGTTTGTTGAAGTTTTTTCTTTTCTCTTCTTTTTGACCACAACCGGCTTAACTTACTGGAAAAAATAATATTCATATTTAAAGAGGTAAATTTTCCAGCTGAAACTGAAAACGCTAACTGCTTCATCTGTGCTGATCTGAGAAACCAACATTTCTCACAGAGGCCCGTTTTGCTGAGTTAACATTTACATGTGTATTGAAAGATCAGATTCTGGAGAAGTAGCAGGGCCCCACCAAACAAGCCCCCCTGAGCCATCATTGCCAGGAGTGGTGGGACCAGCGATGGCTGCTTTGGCAGCCTGGACTCTTGCAGATGGGGCTGGGCTCCCCTTCCTGCCCTTCCTGTGTTGAACCTGTGCTTGCTGCACGTAGCAGAGCTGTCCCCTAGCGATCATGGCCAGGACCAGGAACTGCGGGATTTGACTCCAGTTGCACGGCTAAGGCATCCTTGGAGGAAAAGAGGTGGAGGAGCTGCAAAAAGGGTGTGCTCACTGCTAAGAAGGGGCGTGGACAGAGGAATCTTGTCCAGGTAGCGCAGGAGCCCTGCTGCTCACTTCAGGGGTTTCCTGGGTGACCCCAAGTTCACGTGTGGCACCACCACCTGGGAACAGGTGCTTGGGTGTCCCATGCTGTGCTCCCCTCATTCTTTAATACATGAAAACACATGGACTCAGTTGTCCTACGTGTGTTTTGCAGAACAGAGGGAGCAGTGGGTCAGATGCCAGAGTCACGAACCACTCCTGTCCTCAGCCCAGAGCAGTCCAGCGAATGCTGCTTTCCCCAGGAGGTGAGCAGGGCTTTATCCTTTTACAGTTGAATATTTGAAAATATTTGCCCTCTGACAGCTTATTTTTAACTTCCTTACTTTTTTTTTTAAAGCCATGACCATTCATACTGGGAAGTCTTACTAATTGGACAAAATAACCTTTGTCCCACACACAAACAAGGGTTAAGTATGGGTTTCTCAGCGGCACTACTGGCACCCAGGCTGCGTAAGCCTTTGTTGTCAGTGCTGTGCGCTCTGGAGTACTTAGCAGCGTCCTGGCCTCTATCTGCTTGATACCAATCGAACCCACTCACACACACACAACTGTGGAAGCCAAACATTTCTCCAGACATTGACAGATGTTCTGGGGGGTAGGGGAGCAGTGACCACCAGTTCAGAACCACCAGTAGGATTAGAAAGAAAAAGGAAGATTCCTGGCCAGACCAATTAGAGATCTTAGATAATAAGTACATAGCAATATTTATCTGCAAAATATAGATGGATTTCTTTTCATTAAACTTTTTGATCTTTGTAAGTCTCATAGAACCTGCTTTGATGCTAGCTCTGAAAAACTTGAGGTAGCACTACAATGCACTCTCTTCTTCCTTCCTGAGTCTACTGTCAGTAGAGCTTACCGACCTGTTATACTACCACTCACTGGAATCATAGCCAGGGCTGCTTGATCAGATCACTAGATGCATACAGGGTCACCAAGACCAAACCCTCACTTTATGATGTAAGAGAAAAAGCACTTCTCTTTAACAAAGTTTATGAAGAAAGTACCCACTAGGTCAACTCAAGCCATAAAATAGGATATCTTTCTTATTTCTTATTTGGCAAGTTATAGACTATAGTTCGAAAAATTCCAGAAAGAATTCTAACCACAGCTATTCAACAAAGGGCGTGAGATGCTGAAAAATATTCTATGTTTTGATAATTAGGGCATTGATTAAGACATATTCTTACTTATTGGAAAAGTCTTTCCAATAAACTGAATGTGCTACTTTCATTTTGGATGCTGCTTATTAGAAAAGGGCCTAGTGAATGAGAGTGGTTACGTTCAGAGCTAGAGAGTGAATTTTAGAGAAAAGCAATAGTTGTGACTCATTCACTTTCTAAACTTTTACACAGTCATTTACCATAATTGTTTTCTTTGCTATGTATCTTCTTAAGTCTCCCCCTCTGTAGTGTCCTAATTACTGGTAACACTTTTACAGTTATTCTAATTTATGCATTTAAAAGTCCATGGCAATGAAAACAGTTCCCCAATTGCATTTATATCCTCAGAGTATCAAACCTGAAGAGGAGTGAGGACTAGTGAGGAAGTGGTTCTCTTGAACAATAGGCCTCTTCCCTGGACTCAATGGATTTAAATGGCTTAAGAGAATGGGATGAGTTGCTGAAAATGGTCCTTTCAAAAGACTTCACTGAAGGCCAAAGGAGAGACCCTTGGAGGCCAGGTATATGGGAAGTCTATTCTACTGCACGGCCTGCCTTTCCACACTCCAAGCTGTTCTGTAATCTGTTCTTCTTTCTTTTTCTTTTGTTCTCCCTTCCTTCTTCCTTCCTCCCTCCCTTCCTTCCTCTTTTTCTTTCTTTTCCTCTTTCTTTCATTCCTTCTTTCCATTCTTTTCTTTCTTTCTTTCTTTCTTTCTTTCTTTCTTTCTTTCTTTCTTTCTTTCTTTCTTTCTTTCTTTCTTTCTTTCGTGTTAAGAGGTAAATTCTGCTTCTTCTGGTGTGTATCTGTATTTCTTAGACAGCTTTACAAAAAGGCTCAAGAACTTTCATGCACAAGGGCTCTTACAATGCAATTCGTGAGTCATTGTTCGGAAAGTGATCATAGCATAGATTTATTTTCTAGTTTTGTTATTCCATCTCACCAGTACTACTTAGATGTACTCTTAGAGATATTTGGAGATAAAATATATATTTTATAAGATATACAGCATTTTATTGTTTGGCTTTTTGGTAAGTTAATGAATAGTTGACCAAAATAGAAAACACTATTTTATCAATTATTAAACCTTCAGATTCATTGAAATTAACTATATTCCTAAAAAATCATGCTAGTGCCTTTCTTAATTGAATTTAAAAACTTCTATCAAACAAATTCAACTGGTCTTACCTTTACATCTTCTGGAGCTGGCAGAAGTTCAGGGTCCTAGAGCAAAAGAAAATGAGTTCTGAGTTATTTTGATAAGTCAAAAACCTTCCTTTATAGTAACTGAAGAATATGACTTAAATTTTGTTGTGATAAGTGCAGCCTTACCAAGTCATCCACATAATTTTTCAGCTGATCCACAGTATCAATAAGGTGACGCAGTCTGATCAAGAGGAGATCTTGCCCTTGGTGGCTGGATCTACGGGCCACCACCCCTGAGAAGATGACCGTCAGGCAGAAGACTACCCACTGCATGTTGCCAGGACTGGGTCTCAGAATTGCCAGGAGGGCAAGACCTGGGTCTCAGTTGTCACCTCCGTTTGACTGTGAACAGGTTGTCAGTGGAGCTGCGTATTTATTCATCCTTCAGGGAGAGCTAACGCCCTCCCATCGCAACCTGGAAATCTTTGTAAAGTGGATGAATGTGAGTAACCCTTTTTCTTTTCCACTGGCTAGGTGTGCGTGTGCATGTGTGAACACATGGGGGCAGGGATGGACGGACTCCACGAATGTGCTCCATCTGCACCTCAGACAGGAAAAGAGAGATGGGTGAATTCCAACTTTCAGCATGAGTTGAAAAGTGTGCATGGTAAACAATAGGTGCTACCAAACATGAAAGGAGTAAACAAAAACACTTTGATCTCTCTCTCTGCCTCCCCTGGCCTCTTACCTGGTCTCTCTACAGTCATAAGGGCACTTTGGTAATGACTAAGGTGGTTGCCCGTGGAAAGCAGGACTTTTTCTTAGGGTAATAACTATGCGTCTTGACTGAAATCACACAGTATTCCATCATAAATGTAGGAGGAGAGCTACCTTTAGGAAATTTTAAATATCGGGGGTATTTTCCAAATTAGCAAGAGTACTTCAGGTTTTTTTTTTTTTTTTTTTTAATCAGGTTAAAGCGTTTAAAGTAGAATTTGCTTCCAACTTTTCTCCAAAGCATCTTCAAATAGTATTTATCTCTGCTTCTGGCATTTAATCTGATTTACACATGGGATAAATGATTTTAAGGAACTGTACAGAAATTCAATCAAGATTTCACTCTAATTTTATTTTTTAAAACAGTCTCTCATGTTTATCTATTCTGTGTAATTCTTCAGTTCAATGAATGAAAGTGCTAGTACTGTGTCTCAACCAAGATTTATTTTTACAAAAAGCAAAATTTAAAAATACCCCCAAATGATTCTTTTTTCTCTTTGTGTGGTGCTACTTTTTTCTGTTAGATATTATTTTCTCTGGCATGAACAGTACACTTCTAATATGACCAGCTAGCGGGGAATAAAAGACTCAAAGTCCAGGAGTGGTTGGGTCAGGCTCCTCACTGCTGCTCCTGTCCCTGCTACTCTTTGCACTGGAGGAGGTTAAGTAGAATATTATCACCAAAAGTAGTGCCAGTCAGTTAGGTCTTAAAAACAAAACTGCTGACTCCAGACTTTATTCCTCTGTCTCATTTCATGCTCACAGCCATACTTTATTCTAGAATGTTATGCCGCCGAGATAAATTGGAGTTTGGACTTGGTTTACTTTTATCACAGGCTGTCTATTCAGGAGTGTTTGGGTTTGGTCATACAGAGTAGATAAGACTTCATTCTGTATGAACAAGAAGGCCTCCCTGTAACCATTACTCTCTGTGGGAGAGGGTTTTGTGTAAACCTCTGAAATGCACAGGGATCACCACTGGCACCTCCACGCTGCCTTCATCGTCTCTGCACATGCTTCCCTTATCTGGCAAAGAGATGTGCGTCTTCTTGAAGACCTAACCACAGTGGTTAGGAGCTCACCTTCTAAGTCAAAGTGCTAGAGTTCAAGCCCTGACCCTGACAGTTAATAGCACATATGACCCTGGGTATGTTCTTGCAAAAAGAAGATAAATGTAGAATCTAATCATAGGGTGGTGGTGAGGCCTAAATGGACATTCCAAGTTCAAGGACTAAAGTACAGCCTGTGACCAGGGCCCAGGAGATGTGTGTGCTGGTCAGGGATGAGGGCTAGAGGATGACAGAAGCCTAGATTGGCAGGCCAGGACAGGCTGGTATTCAGGCGGAGCACACAGGTATGGCTGTACCGCCTGGAAAAGGTTTCCACTACCTGGAGAGATAGATACTCCTCCCCACCCTGCAGTGCCGCAGCGCCTCTCGAGACACAGCCTGACCCTCTCACTTCCCAGCATGTTGGGATTGCCAGGATCCTGCACAGTCCAGACCTTTCCAAGAATCAGACACGCTCTCTTAAGTGGCCTGTCAGTTGTTGAGGACCTGGAATGTCATCACTGGCGTAGTGGCACTTAGAGGCGTCCTGGCCCTCTGACTCTTGTTACCTTCATGGTCACAGCTGGGATTAAATTGCAGACCCTGCGATGGGGAGTACCCTGGGTTGTCCATGTGGCCCCGTGTGATCAGAAGAGGGATGCAGGAAGATCAGAGTGACGGGCCGGAAGGCAGGGAACACCGGAGCCGCCGCCGGGAAGCCGGGAAATGGAGCTCTCCCCGAAAGAGTCCCTGCACCGGGAGTCAGTCTTGCCAACAGCGCGCTGTGAGCCCCAGAAATACCCACTTGGACTTCTGGCCTCCAGAACTACCAAAGAGTAAATTTGTGTGGTTTTAAACCACCGGTTTTGTGGTAATTTGTTACAGGCAATAGAACATAGTACCTCTAGGTATGAACTTTTTAACTCTTGGAAAAGGGTGGCGAGATAAGGAGGGATAAGGAGGACGTCTTCCTAGAGCTCAGCAGGCTTCACTCGGGACTGGCAATGTGCTTCAAAATGATGGAGCCCAACTTGCATTTTGCTTGCATTTATCACTGTGTTGAGATGGACCTTCGAATGGAAAGAAGGGGGCTCAGGTTTATGTGAGTCGTATGTTCTTAGTAATATTAACCTTATTGTTATTATACATTCACAGCATCAACTCATTGAGGTCTTATTCACTTTTTACTTTTTACTTTTTAAATCACAATAATTTTATTATCTGGATTCAGTCAGTTCTGCCATAATGCTTGTATTGAAGATGAGAATTTATTTCAACATGATCATGACCGGGGAAACGTTTGGGTACAACAAGAATTTTGGGTTTGCTTCTGCATAGTTTCTCTTGCAAGAAACTCGAGGTAAATGCAGAACCCGCATCCGGCTGACCCAGCATGAGGGTGCACCAAACACCCACACGCCTCAAACACCCACCGGCCTTGGGCTCCCCTGTCACCACGTGTGTGATGAGCCACAGCGGTCCCCATCTGGTAGCCCGCGCTTCCCCCGGGGACCCTCACGTGCCATTTCCCAGTAGCTCACAAGCTGCAACCCTTCCAACACTCAGGTTTCTGAGCCAATTTCGGTCTTGTTTTAGATAAAGGGCCATATTTATTGTAGTTCTTATGTGTTGTTAAATCATTTGCTGTATAAAATAGCTGTCTTTCTGTATTTTTAGTAGGTTCTTATCATCTCTTCTCCCCTCCCCGCCCCCCCTTCCCTAGCATTCTTTTTATGTGTGTTTGGGTGAGGGGCCTCAGTCCCATTTCCCCCATGAGCTCTGTGGTCATTATTGTGTATTTTGTACAGTGCAGTGATTGTTAGAAAAGTATGTCTCACGAGAGCAGAAGCCACTGATTTTTGTCTGGAAGTGGTCACAGTGACCCGTTACATCCAGGTAAAGAACAAGGCTAGGATAAAGGATTTATTCTTTTTTTTTTTTTTTTTTTTTTTTTTTAAGGATTTATTCTTAAGGATGGACAGAAAAGGGTTTGATGGAGGAAGGGAGAGGGAATAAAAGCCAAACTATTTCTTTCCTATTTTTACACCTGAGCTCAGATATTTCCAACCCCTGTGCCCCGTACTTCCTCAGCATGTGCACCTCTGTGTGAAGCCAGCAGCCCAGGCCGTTACAAGAGCCCCCAGGGCAGCTGCCTGAGGGAAGCACACTGCTCATGCCCGGCTCCCGTGTTACTTGGGCATCTTGGAGCCAGGTGGTGGGTCTGCTGTCGCATTCTTTCCTGGATCAGAATGCAGGTCATCACCATGAAAGCAGGACATTTTAGTCACCTGCTTCATGGACATATTTCGATCATTTTCTCTAATGGACTGTGCTATAGGCCAGCAGGAATGGGCCAGGGGACTGGAGGGCAGCCTGGAGAGCAGGGAGAGGAACTGACGTCCGAATGTCAATGTTGCTGCTTTGCAGTGTTTCATGGGGAGAGTCTGGCCAGCACTGAAACTGTGCTGGATACTAACTGTGCCAAACTCCTTTCCCTGACTTCACGGCTCTTCCGGGGACCCCTGCGTGTCATATACTTCATTTCTATTCTCACCCACTTTGGACCTCGTGGGTAGAAATAGGCGCTCTGCATACAAACTCTAGGAAGAGAGGCCTCCAGTGTCTGGAGTGATATTATGTTGTTATAACATGTGCCCCTCCTGGATGCCAAAGGTATGTAGACAGGTGGCTCGTCTCTCTGCGACACTCACCATGAGGCTAGAGCACAGGGGATGGAGGGAAAGAACGGGAAGATTCATCATGTTCCCCCAGGTTCCCCCGACCCTGTCCAGGATTAACCACCAAAGAAATCCCGCTCCCTCTGGACAGGCCCACACCTGGGCAATGGGTGGCTACGAACATCTTCAGTCTTGGCCCTGCAGCCTCCAGCCCTCGGTCATGAAAATAGGTGCAGCGCCAGCCTTTGCTGTGTCCGCTTCCTGTGGTGTCTGCTGAGTTCCTCGCCCAGAGCAGCCTCTGCCTTCTCCCAGGCAGCAGCACAATCGCAGGGAGTCCGCCGGCTGGATGCGCCCCTCGTTCTGGACACTTCCTTCAGTTTCCAGGAATGAGGATCATTTGGAAAATTAATACTTTTCATTTTTATATTTATAAAAGTTATACACGTGTCGTAAAACAAGGAATCAAAGCACATATTGCATAAAGTAAAAATAAAAAGTAATCCCTTTTCCTCCCTAATTTCACTCCCTGGGGACGCTCTTGAGAGTTTACTTTGTGTTATTCTAAACTCCTTTCCTATGTACATAGGACCATAAGGAGGAATATATGTAGACAGAGATGGAAGGAAATAGAATTATATAAGGAGAAAAGGATGTATACAAAAAAGCCATATTATAGATAATAGACATAGAAAAATGTGGGGGTTTGTTACATAAAAATTAACCTTACTGTACATATTCTACAACTCTTCTTTTTCACTCAACAATATGTCAGGGACAGCAGTTTACACAGTAGTCAGAAGCGGGGCTGTTGCATTTAAATAGCTGGATTAATATCCCAATGTAAGGCTGTCCCTACGACCAACATTTAGTCTCTTTCACTACTTATCTCCTGCAAACACTGCTGCAATGAGCATCCCAAACATCTATACTTTAAGCACACGGGAAACATATTCCTTTCAATACACAGCCCCTACTTCATTTCCCAAGTGGAAGATCATATCTTTCCTTTTGAACATTTGATCGAAGCTGCCAAACTGTCTTCCAGCATTCCTACCAGTCTGTACTCCTGGCAGCAGAGTTAGCTTTGACCATCTATATTGGTTTTGTTTCCAATTTACTTGTAAGGGCTCGTATTCTATTAACAATACATTAAACACATTAAATTATTTTCTCTGTCGTGTCTTATCATTCAGAAATTTTATGTCTTATGTTATTGTGTCTGAGAATCTTGTTTTATAGCATGAACTCCTGCTTAATATAAAAAGAAAAGTTTCAATAGAAATCAATTTATATTCCTCTTACTTGAGGAATTTTTTAAAAATATATTTTTATTGATTTCAGAGAGGAAAGGAGAGGAGAGAGAAATAGAAACATCAATGATGAGAGAGAATCATTGATTGGCTGCCTCCTGCACGTCCCCTACTAGGGATTAAGCCCACAACCCAGGCATGTGCCCTTGACCAGAATCGAACACGGGTCCCTTCAGTTCACAGGCCAACACTTTATCCACTGAGCCAAACCAACTAAGGTTTAGTTGAGGAATTCTAATACCAAGGATAACTATGAATTCAGGAAAGCTTTTAAATGAATTTGCATTTAATTCGTCACAAGATTAGTTACATACTTTTTGAAAGATGATTACACATGTATGGTTGAGTGTGATTTAATCAGTTTATAGACAATGGTCCTTGCAGCGATGGATTTATGGGCTCCCAAACACCATTGTTGTAGAATGAAGTTGGATATGACATAGAATTACTATATACATATAAAAAATTATACATCATACCCGGCAACAGGGGATTGCAGAATCCTGAAATGGCATCTTCAATGGCATGCACTAATGTTTTATTGCTGTTTTGTTTTACTTGAATTCTTTTAATATGAATTCTCCACGTACAATGCTAGTGGCAGCTCCATAGAAGCGAGAGCAGCCGATTAGCAAAGAGAAGCAGGAGAACACAGAATGGGATTTGCTCGCTGGGCTCCAAGGCTGCCCTGAAACCAGTCGCCCCTGAGAGACACTCCTGCTGCTGACAAAGAGGATGGGGTCTCTGCTTCTGAGAAAAGACCTGGACCAATCAAAGACATAATAATATTAATAATGATTAGGCCAGACACTTCTAGAGCTAAGTGCTGTATAGACTCATCTCATTAAAAGCAACACTGTGGCCCTAACCGGTTTGGCTTAGTGGATAGAGTGTCGGCCTATAGACTGAAGGGTCCCAGGTTTGTTCTGGTCAAGGGCATGTACCTTGGTTGCGGGCATATCCCCAGTAGGGAGTGTGCAGGAAGCAGCTGATCAATGTTTCTCTCTCATTGATGTTTCTAACTCTTTATCTCTCTCCCTTCCTCTCTGTAAAAAAAAAAAAAAAAAAAAAAAAAAAAAAAAAAAAAAAAAAAAAATTAATAAAATATATTTAAAATAAGTAAGTAAATAAAGTAAGTAAAATAAGTAAGTAAATAAAGCAACAATATGAAAAATAGAACTATGATTCTCTGTTCATACAGACAAGGAAACCAAAGCACAAAAAAGTCAAATGGCACATCGATGTGACTGGGGGAACTGCCCGCAGAACCAGACCAGCCCCCTCTGGAGCCAGGCCCACTGTCCTAACAGGCGGCCTGTGTGTTCATGAAGCCCCACAAAGCGCGAGAACACAGTGGCGATGTTTCTGCACGCAGATCTGGGGTGAGGTAAGGAGTCCTTTTGCAAAATGATTTCTGGTAGTATCCAGAATCTAAATGTATGTCTTATCTTGGTTAATTAAGTGATCAGCTTTCAATCTGGGTTGGAATAACTAATTACCTTTTATTATTGTCACCCAGTGACAGCTGGTCCAGTGTGAGAGCTGACAACAATTTTCTGGCGTTTTATATCTATGAAAGAAGTGAGTAAACTCCTGCTATCATTTGGATCTTGAATGTGAGCTAAGTGTTGTTGAGTCAGCACTCCTGATAGCCCTGTGATTGCATGATGTCCACAGTGTCCTGCTCTCAGCAGCCCTGCTCAGCTCCTGTAGACTCATGCCCATGGCTTTTTTTTATTAAGTTAATCCTTCTCATACTTGGTCTTCCTCTTTTCCTGCTGCCTTCTATTTTCCCCAGCACTATTGTCTTTTCCAGAGAACCCTGCCCTCTCATGAGGTGCCCGGAATAAGACAGCTTCAGTTTTTGTCATTTTGCCTCCAGTGATGTTTCAGGCTTAATGGACCCTCTTGTTCATCTTTCTAGCAGTCCACGGCCTCCTTTTAGAAAAACATTATGTTTCTTGAATAGCATAGGCAAAATCAATCAGGATATCAGTTGTCTTGACAATGTAATGGCCAAAGTATGATTAAGTCATTTATATTTATTTAATCAATTATTATAGGTTTGCCATATTTTCCAAGCCTTCTCGTGGTGATGAGAGCATCAGACCACTCCTCTCCTGCTCCCATCAGCTCCCAGGACTCTAGCATGAACACAGGGGAAATCAGGAAGGTCTGTTTATACAGAAGTCAACTAAAATCCTCCCGACATTAAGAGATGGACGGCACAGTGTCTTGGGAAGTTCTGCCATTAGTGTGTGTCAGCTGGAAGCACTAGTGTTGTCACAGGGATAGGAACTCTGGCCCTGGACTTGATTCCACTCAGCTCTCACAACCCCTGCCCTGATTGTTGCTGCTGGGCTCAGAGAACCATTTTCAATGGGGTTGGTGTTCAGGGCAACACTTAGAGTGGAGACCTTGGAAATGTAAGGAGCAAGGTAGCCAAAGGTCACGGTAATCATCGAGAGCAGTGACTCCAGCAGAGTCCACAGCCCAGGTGCACCGCAGCCTAGGGAAAACTGTAAAAAGGCAGGATCTGCTTGGTGTCTGGTGAGAAGACAATTTAGAAACAGCCTACGTTTATTCAAAGCTCTCTGAGTCCCCCCTCCCCCCCTCCCAGGAGCCTCCACACAGTCAGCTCCTCCAAACCCAGCTTCTCTCACATAGCGAGCAGTCTCCACCAGGAAACATGCTGGACAATTTTGTGTGGGATACTGAGGAGCGCATTTCTATTTTCATTCATTTCCCCCATCTGCTAAGTTTTCTATGGATAATCCAGGTAGAGGTTATTTAGACAACATATGTGTCCCATACACCTGTAACTGGCATGCAATAATACTTCATTAAACTGAACTTGTCATTCCGTGGAGGCATCCTGAGGGAGAGCTCAAGGAGGGTGTCATTGGTGAAATGCCACAAGTAAGGTGACATTTCAATACGGTGCCATTTTGACAAGGTTAGAGTAATTGACTGACAGACACCTGTTAGAGTTTTTGGGAGACTCATTATCTTAAATGTGACAACAGAGTGACATTGTTGCCCCTTAAAAGGCTCCTTGGAAGGCCTTCCCTGTAGGTGAAGGAGTGGGAGCTGGTAGAGCTTTGTGCCTTCCCCACCCCCCAACCCCTCCTCCCCTGCTTTTTCAATCAGAGAAAATCCTCTTACTGTTTCTCACGATAGGTTCTGCAGAAGATTTGGGTTGGAAGAAAGGTTAGCCTGGTATAAAAACAAAGTTTTGAAGTGACTTATGGGGCCCCTGCTTACAGGGGCTGCCTGTCGTGCGCAGGTCCTGCCTCCGATAGGGACGCCACGCCGGGGGCACGGGGCTGGCACACCCACTCCTGCACGGTGGCACAGGCTGCTGACAGATGGACGGGTCACATTTTGTGGGCACATTCTACGTGCCAGGTGTTACCCTGAGTTCTTTGTCTTTTAGTTATTACTGTATTTCATCTGTCCTTGGGCAGCATTTTTATATGTTGACATCTCTGAAACCAGGCTGTCCCATATACTCAATGGCAACTTAGATTCAAACAAGTACAGTGAGCCACCGACTCCTCACATTTGTCAGGTAGCTATTGCTGTCACCCACTTTAGCGATGAGGACACTGAGGCGCAGAGAGTTTAAGAAACTAGTCCCAGGTGGCACTCATGCGTGGCGATGTGCTGACCACCACTAGGACACCACGGCTGCCATTGAGGAGGTGACCTGGGGGCATCCTGCCCGCACTGGGGACAAGTGGCTTGATGTGGGAACTGTGAGGTTGTGAAACCATGTGTAACTTGTTGGGGAAAAGAAGCCTAACACAGACATTCCTGTCCATTTTCAACCAACTCTGCCTTCTCTGACCATCATTCAGAAAATTCATCAGTCTGTTCATGAAAAAGACAACAGTGTTTCTGCCTAGGAAGGATATAACTTAGGGGAGTCCCTGAAAACCGGCCTGGCTCATAGCAGGGGCCCATAAATGTTAGTTCACTGACTTTTCAGGGTTAAAAAAAATCTCTCTGGGATCAGACTTTAAAAGTGTCATGATGGCGGCTCCTACCTCCGAGGTCAAACTTATTTGCTCAGTAGAAGCCTACACACTGAGGAATATTATGGATAGAGTTTTGACAATTCCAGACGATTTCTAAACAGATATTTGAATATAAAACAACTTTCCTGACTCCTCAAGAAGTAGCCCAGCCAGTGTAGCTCAGCGGTTGAGTGTTGGCCTATGAGCCAGGAGGTCACAGTTTGATTCCCAGTCAGGGCACATGACCTAGTTTTGGACTATACCCCTAGTATGGAGCATGCAGGATGCAGCCGATCAATGACTCTCTCATTATTAATGTTTCTCTCTCTCTTCCTCTCTGAATTCAATAACATGTATATATTAAGTAGGAAAGTGTTTAGGCAAAGGAGGACTATCTGTGCCCGTTACTTTAAGCACCTGGTGAGCCTTGTGTGAAGAAGATGAGCAGAGTGAGCAGCAATGACCCCTTGCAGAACAGCTTGACTGTCAGATGCATGAATAAGAGCCAGACCAACAGGGAAGTCGACACACTTCCGCTCTGTGTGTGCAGGGGGTGGGGAAAATACACGCTTTCCCTGTCAGGGAGAACAAATGGGCAAATGACGTGCACCTAGCATACGTCATCTAAGACGTCTGTGGCTTAGGAACATGCTGAGTCAACCTGCTACTTGAGAATTTACATCATCTTGATAGTGGACTTCCCCAAAAGTGGAATTCGGAGCAACCTCACATCCCTACCTGGGGAGAGCAGAGATTTCCCTTTCCCCTCCCTGGCAGCCTGCTTCGTGAGGGGGACACAAAGCAGAACCCATTCCCTCCACCCACATTTTCCTTTACACAACAACAAGAAAAAGTTTTTTCCTACAGCTTAGTCACTGGAGGATTAAATAGCATTCTGAAAATTAGGAGGCAAGGTGACTAAATTGCTTTCAAGGAATTTTTTGCTTTATCTTGAAGTTAAGGGTTCTTGAAGGTGTTATTCAGCATACCATGAAAACGCACCCATCTGAAAGGCAACATGGCTTGCGATTGCCAACAATAAACAGGAAGCTTTGCATCACCGAAAAACCATGGATCAGCCTGTGTGTACTTGCTGTTTCTCCAGAGGCTGTCAGGTCAATGGAGACACGAGGCAACCCTTTTTACATGTGTGCCTGAGAAATGAAAGTGTGCTGGCCTTTATGTGCGAAAACGACACTGAATGTGATCAGAGAGATGTGCATCTGAGGTTTGGTTTTCAGTTGTACTGTGTTTGCTGTCTATCATTTCTGAAGTACATTTGCTGTTGGTGACCATGACTTTGTGATGATTAGCAAGAGTCAAAAATGTAGACTTGGCTCATGAAATGGTTTTGTCTTTGAGATCTCACTGGTAATTACGCCCATGAGCATGCACTTAGCTGCATATGACTGAAGCTTCAGTGGACATCATCTGGACTTTGAGTTTGGGGAGGGGCTGGTAAAACACTCATTAGTGCAGGACACCAGTGAGATACAGAAGGCATGCAATGTAAGTTACCTTTGAACTCATCTATCCGAGAAACTGAACAGGTGGAATTGTTATGGAACAGTAATAACATCAGCCATTTAACATGATGATGGAATTCCTCTATGCTTTTTAAAAAAAAAATTTAATAAATCTTTATTGTTCAGATGATTATAATTGTTTCTCTTTTTCCCCCCCATAGCTCCCCTCCACTCAGTTCCCACCCCACCCTCTGCCCTTACCTCGCTCCCCACTGTCCTCATCCATGGGTGTATGATTTTTTGTCCAGGCTCTTCCCAAACTCTCCACACACCTTTTCCCCTAAGAATTATCATTCCACTACCTTTCTATGCTCCTGATTCTATTATATTCATCAGTTTTTTTCTGTTCCTCAGATTTTAATTCACTTGATTTTTAGAATCACTTGTTTATAGATACGTATTTGTTGTTCATAATTTTTATCTTTGCCTTTCTCTTCTTCTTCCTCTTCTTAAATAATAACTCTCAGCATTTAATATAATACTGGTTTGGTGGTGATGAACTCCTTTAGCTTTTTCTTATCTGTGAAGCTCTTTATCTACCCTTCAATTATGAATAATAACTTTGCTGGGTAGAGTAATCTTGGTTGTAGTTTCTTGCTATACATCACTTTGAATATTTCTTGCCATTCCCGTCTGGCCTGCATAGTTTCTGTTGAGAAATCAGCTGACAATTGTATGAATGCTCCCTTAACGGTAATTAACTGTTTTTCTCTTGCTGCTTTTAATATTCTCTCTTTGTCTTTTGCTTTTGGCATTTTAATTATGATGTGTCTTGGTGTGGTCCTCTTTGGATTCCTTTTGTTTGGGGTTCTGTGCATTTATTTCTTTCACTTATAAGTCTATAACTCTTATAGACTTATAGACTTATAAGTCTATTTCTTTCAGCCATATTTCTAGTACATGCCAACAATCAGTTAATGAAGTCATGGGGAAGTTTTTAGTCATTTTTTTTTCTTCAAATAGGTTTTCAGTATCTTGGTCTCTCTTTTCTTCTGGCACCCCTATAATTCTGATGTTGGTTCACTTGAAGTTGTACCAGAGGCTTCTTACACTATCTTCAAATTTTTGGATTCTTTTTTCTTTTTGCTTGAGTGTTTTTTGCTTCTTTATATTCCAAATATTTGACTTGATTTTTGCATTCCTCTAGTCTGCTGTTGGGTCTCTGTATAATATTTTTTTTTTTTTCAGTCAGTGTATGTTTAATTTCTAGTTGGTCCTTTTTCATATCTTTGAAGGTCTCATTAAATTTATTGGCCTTTTTTAGGAAATTCTTGAAAAACCTTATAACCATGATTTTGAACTCTTTAGTCATTTGTTTTCCTCTATTTCTTTCATTTGTGATCTGTTTCTTTGTCTTGACATTTTTGCTGCTTCCCTGAGTTGGTAGGGTGACTCTGTGTGCTAGGTGTCCTATATACCCCAGTCACCTGAGGTAGACACTCTTGGTGTACCCCTTTGTGGACTCTGTGTACCACCTTGTTGTAGTTAAGTCTTAATTGTTGTTGGTATCACTGGGAGGAATTGACTTTCAGGCCAGTTGGTTGTGAGTATCAGCTGTGTCTACCCTGGGAGACCAGTGCTGGAGACAGCCCTATAGGACCAGACTTGCAAAATTGCAAAAGCTTCTGTGCTCAGCTTGGATGGGGTGGACTCTCAGGGCTGAGCAGACAGTCTTGGCTTCCCATCAGCCCCCTATGAGGCCCCTGGGTCTCAGTGTCCATTGGTAATTGCTGCAAACACCTCTGAGCGAAAACTGCGTTTGAATTTCGCCCGCTGCCAGACAGTCCAGTTTCTCCCCCAATTAACCTATATTGCCAGATTCTGGTCCAGACCTGGAGTTCAGCTCAGTCAGGAGCTTCCAGCTAGAGAAAGCTAGTGACACACTCAGCAGTCAGTCCTCTCTGTACACACTTGCACGCTTCTCTAGACCTCTGCCTTTCAGATGAGATCAGGGGCGTTCAGGGTGGTATGGCCGTAGACTAGACCTCTGCCTTTCAAAGCTCCCCTGAGTTTCTGCCTGACAGTCCAGATTCCCTTCATAAGAGCCTGAGTCCTCAGAGGCTCGCCCTGAATTGGGGTTCAGTGCATTCAGAACTGGGGTTCAATGCAGTCAGGAGCTTCCAACTCCCTCCCACTAGGGAAAGCCAGCCAGGCACTCAACCGCCCTTCCTCTCTGCACGCATGTCTCCATACCTCAGCCCTTTGCAGCTCCTCTGATTCTCCATGAGCTTTTCTCTTTCCTTCTAGTTGTAGAATTTCCACTCAGCCAGCTTTCCTGTGGTTCTGGATGATATCCGTTCTGTCTTATAGTTGTAGTTTTGAAATTGTTATGAAAGGCAGCAATTTTGGTGCTTACCTATGCCGCCATCTTAGTTTCTCCCCTCCTCTGCCTTCAAGACTGTCCTGCTCGTGTCTTTCTTCCTAGGGCCCATCCCAATGCCTAGTACAGAATGGCACTTAATAGTTATTTGTCAACTGAAGATATGAATGATTGATTGAATAGTGAACGACTTCATTAACTGATTGTTGGCATGTACTAGAAATATAATTGAATAGAGCCTGAAACCAATCACTAGTTCAACCTGGATTTTTGCAAATAGGAGGAGATTTAGTGAGCACCAAAATGGGAAGAGACCATCCACAGTCTGTTTACCTAAGCATCATGAAAACAGATAACTCAGGTTCTAAAAAAACAGATGGTGACTCCTTTACCGCTACATCCACCTCCAAAAATGCGGCAGGTGTACCCTGAATAAGACAAACTGTTTCCATTTGTGAATCAAAAGTATGTGTTAATTAACAAAGAAGCGGTCACTTGAGAAGAAAGCTAGGCAAATGTCTGAGCAGTTAAAAAAGAAATTTCCTACAGAAAAGCAATTCTTTTGATGATTGCTTTAAAAATAATTTATGTAGTTTCTTTTTCAGTAGCCAGGCTTGATCTGCGATCTGCATGGTGCAGCAGTATTAGCCTTTGGTAACAGCCGGAATGGTAAGGAAATGACTCAGCACAGTTGTGAGGCCAGGTTATTGGAGGCAGAGAGAAGACTGGCCTCCATAAGCACCTGGTTCAGACACTGCCATCAGCAGAGGTGTGTGCCAGGTCTGGAGGATGCGAGGCTAGGGAAGGCATTGGCTTGCCCGGGTTTCTGATGAGGCATTAAAATTTGTAATGCACAGCTGGCTTGGCAAGGGCCAGTAGTTTCTTTTGATGTAAAAGAGATGGGTTAGTTGCTTGGAAATAAAATAGCACGAAACTTTCTTTGAGCTAGAATTTCATGAAAGTCTTACATAAAAAGTGATGGTCTCAGGAAAGCAGAGTATGTATTACATTTTTAAAGCTTGTACAAAATTAGATCAACCATTTCTCATGAATGATTTGGTGCCATGGACTTGGTCTCCGGTTACAAATTTGCATGTCCTATGTGCTTGAGTCCCTGTGTGCCTGTGTACAGTGAGCGTGTCTTTGTTCATTTAAAAGCCATTCATTCAAGTATTTATTATCAGTTAGTCTATTTTTTTTCATCTGTGAAAAAAATGGGCTGGTCTTCAGCTGAGTTTCATTGGGCCAGTGTTTTAGCAGGGCCTTCCTAGCACAAATGGCATTTTTGTGTAAATGAAAATAACATAAATCTCTTCTGAGCAGAAGAATTATTTTCAAAGGTGCCTCTTCCTCAAGGGAAGGAAACTCTATGTCAGAGGACAAGGATTATGAGGGGAGAGAGTCCTAGAGTTCATCCCCTCCTCAGGTGTGCCTACCTGTGAGGTTAGTCTCAGATGAAGCCTCACAAATCAGTTTGGGTCTTGTTCAGCTTGTAACAATTTGGACCAAATGGGGCTAGTCCCCTCAATCCATGTGAGCCAAAGAATCTCTGTACCATAGTATCTGGTATCAACTGTCCATCTGCCAAAGGAGGGGCTGAGACTAGATTACCTTATTTCCCCCTAAAAAATATGTATTTTATTTACATAGTAGAGAGGTCATGAGCATGGGCTTTGGAGTCAGACTTCTTGAGTTTGAATCCTGGCTCTATGATTTAAGAGCAAGTTGACTTTGGGAGAAACTCTTTGAGCCTCATCTTTTTATTTGTAAAGTAGAGATGATAGTACCTACCGTATTTTTCGGACCATAAGACGCACTTTTTCCCCCCCAGGGGAAAAAGTCCCTGCGTCTTATGGTCCAAATATAGCCTGCACATATACTTTTAAAAAAAAGTTTTTTTACTTGCCCGGCTCTGTGTGGTCTCTGTGTGCTTGCCTGGCTCTAAAATGGTTCTAAATGTTGCTGTTTACTTTACAGGGTTGATTACATGTGTTTATGACTGTGATGTTGGGTTTTAATGCACATAAAATATTTTAGGACACTATTTGTTTCAGAATCTTTTTTTCTTCATTTCCCTTCTCTAAAAACTGGTGCGTCTTATGGTCCGGAGCGTCTTATGGTCCGAAAAATACGGTAGTTCATAGAGTAAATAGGAGAGTGAAATTAGGTAAGGCATGTAAAGCACTTAGCACAATGTCTGGAGTATGTGCTCAGTAATCACGAGCCATGATGATGAAGTCATCGTCTATGTGATTGCATTTCTCTGGAAAACCAAGACAGCCATTCCCTGTCTTCTCCCTAACAGAGTTTTAGCATCAGCCATCTCACTAGCACTCAATAGTTTATCCACATTTGCCACTCAGCCAATTACAACACCTTCTGGGTCACTTATCTAAAGTAAATAAGGGCATGCAGTTTATAAGCTTTAACAAAGCTACTGCCCCTATTCCTAATACTGCTTAGTGATCTATAGACATTCTTCTCTCTCTCTAGGGTAGAAGAGCCAAGTGGCAGGCAGTTTTGCCTAAATCAAATGATTGGTGTCTGTTGACGCCTCAACATACTCTCAAAAGTAGCCTGTGGAGTCTTAAGAAATAGCCCCTCAAGCAGATGAATTATCAAAGTGCCTAAAATGCAATACAGTGTATCAGTTAGCTAATGCTGTGTAACCAACAACCCCCAAAGCAATCTCCACTTATTATTTCTCACTAGAGGCCCAATGCATGAAGATTCGTGCAAGAATGGGCCTCCCTTCCCTGGCTGATGGCACTGCCTTCGCTCTGGATGGAGCTACCTTTCCACCTTCCCATGCTGCCCAAAGGCCCAGAGTGGCTGGGGCAGTGCAGAATGCCTTTGTCATTGCCATGGCGATGATGCAAATGTCCCACCCTTGGCTGCTCGGTGCCTGTGTATGCAAACTAACCCAACTTTGTTGGGTTAATTTGTATACTCACTCCTAATTGGCTGGTGGGTGTCGCGAATGCACGGTCAATTTGTATCTTTCTCTTTTATTAGTGTAGCTGTGTCTATGTGATGGCTTGATAGCTCTGGTGATCTGGGATAGGCGTAACTGATCTTGGCCAGGCTTGTCCATATGTCTGTGATCAACTAAGTTCCCCTTACTATGACTCCTCACATCCCTCCAGCGTAGCCCACTTCTGATGGTGCTGGCAGGGGTCCAAGAGAGAAACTGCAAAGAGCAGGTTTCCAGGTCTAGTTTGTGTCAAGTTTACTACTATCTCATTAGCTAAAGCAAGATACGTGGCCAACCCCTGAATCAGCATGGAAGGGTGCCAGGAGAAGAGATGGTTAGAGAGAGGTGTGCAAAATTAGGGCTATCACTGCAATCTACCACACATAGTACATATTATTTAACAGATTTCTAGCTCATAAACCCATCTAGTACTGAGCTTTATTGTTTTAATATTTAGTCATATGTATAATTTGTTCTTTCAGAAATCAGTTAATAGAGTACTCCTAAGGTGGGTAAAAAAGTAAAAGCTAGAATGAATTTATCCCTACTAGAGAAGACTGGAGCATGTAGCTAAGTCAGATAGTGTGGAAGACTGAGTCTCTTTCCCGCCCCCACTCCCCTCTCCCACCCAACACACACACACACACACACACACACACACACACATACACACACACTTTGTAACTATCTTCTGTCCTGGCTGCAGAGAACTGACTCACAGCAGGCACAGGGCACCCATGAAAAAGCTGACCCCACCTGGTTTTCGAAATCCGTTAGTAGAACCTGCAGGTCCTTCACCATGTAAGTCGTCTATTAGAATTCTCATTTGGACCTTAGCATTGGAATCTGTAAAAATACTCTCAAATTTGGCAAATACACCTTCTAATTTAGTTTATGCCTCTAAACCTGCCTCAACAATGCGATGATTCACATCCTAAAACAACCCTCCGCACATTGGCAGTCACCATGTGGTTTAATATTTTCCTATAGGACCTAGTTTCCAGCAGTACCATCATATGGTTCCCTGGTTTTCTCTAGACCTTGCAGCTCTTAGCCACATCTGCTCTTAAATGTGGTGACAGCTGCCTTGGGTATGGTCAGCTGGGATGGTTCCCAGGCCTTAAACTTGTCCTCTGCCACACACACACACACACACACACACACACACACGCACGCACGCACACACACACACGCACACATTGTAATGACAGGTGGCTAGGAAATGACTCAGGAGGTGGAGTGTGGAGGAACCAGAGGGGGCTTTCAGCACAAGTGTGGGAAGAAAGCACTTGAGGGTTTCATATATAAGAGTGTTCATCCTTCACACCATGACAGACAGTAGCAGAGACCTGCCCTTCCCACAGCCGCTCCAGGATGCACATGTCTAATTAAGACACATCTCCTAAATTCATCCTCAGTGTTCACTGTAACAAGAGATGGCCTGTAAACTAAAGTCATCATTAATGTGGTTAACTCTCCCCTGTCTCACTCTCCAACGATGGCCACCAAAATCTATTATATCTCTAAAAAAGGCAACCTCCCAACTCCAGCTTGTATGAGTCCTTCTCTGATTGTTTCTCTCTGACCAGCATTCCCGTGTGCACTGTATCCAACCTGGACTTCTGCCACTCCCCATCTTTCTTTCACCCCCAATGCGCTTCCGCCTACTCTATTTCTAATTTCTAAAAGTGTGTTCCATATAAGTAGTAAGAGATTATGAACAAAAATTGTCTAAAAGGAAATATGACTGGAAAAACATTACACCAGGCTCCTTTATTGCAGAACTTTTCTGTTTAATGTGCCATCACATCTGTGACTTCCCAGCAGTGAACATGTGACCATACGGACTCTTCCTCAGGGAGCATCCATAGAACAAGCCCTACAGGGTCCCTCTGGGAATGCTAGAAAGATATGTCCCCAGCACAGATGTGGAGCATCCCTCCCATGGGGTGCAGCTGGCCAGAACAGCCCTCCCCCCAGGTTCTCCAAGGGGCTCACTTCAGCTGTCAGCCCTCAGAGGCAAATGGGGAGAGCCTATAACAGACCCTCCAAGTTTTTGGTAGTGATATCGCATGAAAGCAGAGATACTTTCTATATTTTCTCTTCTGATGTTCAGAGCTAGAGTTTGGTATCATTCACCCAGTCAGCAAATATTTACTGAACACACACTTTGTGCCAGGAAAAACAGACCAAGAATCCAGCCCTCATGGAGATTATACTCTGGTGGGGAGAGACAGATAATGATGGATAATGACCTGAACTATAAGGGGTGTTACTGATAATTGTATAGGACAGAAGGAGCAGAGGAAGACTTGGAATTTGGGGCTTGGAGAAGGTGGGATTAATGAGTTGTAAGTGGTGGAGGACTATTGGAGTCGGGGACTAAGGAGAATAAGCTGGCGAGATAGGAGCTGATCAGAGGGCGGGATGCCTGGAATTTAGATCATAACAGGATGAAAATGATTGATAATGACATGGTGTGACCATGGATGTGAGTGGGCAAGATCTTTGAAACAGATGAGGTCAAGGAACTTCAGGCCAGTGTATCAGCAGGATTACCTATATGAACTTTTAAATCACCAAGAATTGTTGGGCTGTTAGGCGCAAGGTCAGAGGAAGTGAGTGACAGTTAACTGAGACCTCAAATTTCAGAAAATAAGGGAAGGGATCTTGGTGGGTGGGAGGAGTGTGAGGACTGAAAGAGTAGACTTGCTGGTGGTATGGGCCTCACGATATGCAGTTCAAAGCATCTGTTTTGTTTTGAGGGAGGATGAAGCAGGAATAATCTGAAATTAGCAAGAGGGGCAGGTCCTCTTGGCTTCTTCCCTCATCGCCTCTTGCACCTCCTGCAGTAGATCCTCCCAGGTAACCATTTCAGAGGTCTATCGAGTTGTGGCTTCTTCATCTCCTAACCCTTTTTTCTTATTGTGTATGTTAGGGCTCAGGGCTGTCATTCTCGCCCTGGCTGCAAATGTTCTTTTACATTATCCCAAACCCAGGCCTCACTGTGAACTACACTGATTTCATTGTTGGGAATGCGGGGAGAGGGGACTGGCATCTGTATTTTTAAAGTTCTTGGGGGATTCTAATGGCCTGGCAAGTGAACATTGTCCTTTGAAAGGTTTGCATCTTGGAAGCCTAGGCAATGTTGTGGCGTGGGCCATAGCTTCCTCACATCCTTGGAAAGATTCCTGACTCCAGAGGTTAGGATTAAGCCTCCTATTTTCCTGATGACAAAACTTCATCTTCATTAATTCTTTAAAAATATTTTTTATTGGAGATGGGCAGTGGGAAAAGGGAGTGTGTTAGAATCTGGGAAGAATAATACCAAATAAAATGATGGCGTTTCCCCCCAAATGTCATCAGGGCTTTGAAACCGCCACGAAGTTGACTCTGTGAGGCCAGCACAGGTTGCCGCTGGCCTCCCTTCCCGCCCTCTACACGTGTGAACTGCATGGTCAGGCTCCGGGCCCTCCCTGCTGGTTTCTGTGTAGGTGTGCCGCTCCCACTGGGCTCACTCAGCACCCGCCTTTCAAGATGTGAAAACTGCACCTCTGCCGTGTGAGCATCACCTCACATTGTATAATTTTTCTCACCAAGTGGAAAAAAGCAGTTTCAGAACATGCATTCTGCCTCCTCTGGCCTCCTGGAACAAGGTGGGTAAAAGAAGGGGGTCACAGCGTTGGGGAGCCCCGGGGCAGGTGCCCCTCCGAGGCTGCGACAGCCGCCCGGTGCTGTACATGCCGTGGCCGTGTCCATGCTCATGTCCTTGTCGTTTGTGAGTTTACTCGCTTTGTGTGAAAATGCTCGCCAACGTCCACGCGCTGGTCCTGGCTCCTTCCCCCCAGGCCTGGGCCCTTTGCTGAGAGGCGGGAGTGGCTTGGAGCCTGTGCTATATGTAAGTGCAGGAATCATCTTCACTTAGCCACCCTGTGTCCATTCTGGGGGACTCTGAGATGCCTGATCCAAGCCAGGACATCTGGGAGCAGTTAGATAACAGGGAACCATTTATGACTTGTTAGGAAAGACAGATTTTGGTGAGAGCAGCAGCCACAAGACGGTCTTGAGTGCATCTGCCTTGGCCGAGCAGCTGCCCAGCTCCAGCCAAATGAGCGTTAACACCTGCTGGTCCTGCACATATCAGGGGAAATAACAGAGCAGATAGTGCCCATGGCTTTGCTCCCTCCCCTCTGTCCTCCGTGTTCCTCTCTTCCTTTCCTCTTGCCATTCATTCCACACTGTCCTCCCTCTTCTTCACTCACAGTTCTCTGCACAGACCTTACAGGCAGGCACACTCGCCTCACCCCTCTGACTCACATTCTCACCTCACCCACACAGTCACTCATTGTAGCTTCTTTGATGTCCATTTCTGCCCAGATGTCCTTGTTTTCAGCTTTGCCTGATTCCCAGCAGCTCAGCCAGTGGTCTGCAGGCTTCCGGAGTTCAGAGCAGCCACCAGCCATGGCTGACCTGTGACTCCCCGCAGGCTGTGTCCTGGGTCAGCTCTGGAGGAGCCTGTGATGGCATACGTCAATCCCAAGGCCCCAGCACAGGTCTCCAGGCAGCCCAAAGTCTCCTTAGCCAGCACAGCATCTTCTCGCTCCTGTCAGGGACACACTGTCTTTAGCAAATCAATTGAGTTGATGCTGAAAGTTAGGAACCAGCACCGTTTGCATCCCAGCTGGGTTGACTCCCTTAGCTGGGGCATGTTCCCTGTTTGCTGCAGCCCCACCTCCCCTCCATCAACTTCTGCCTCTTCACTTGCTCATGGCAGGTGCCAGCTCACAGGGCTTCTGTGCTGGGCCCCTACTCCACAGCCCAGCCTGACAGAAATCCCAACCCCAAAAGATACACTATGCTGGTGGTTGTGTAAACCCCAAACACGGGGCAGCCCAGGGACCCAGGCTGCTCCAGCTTTTCAGCACAATGCAAGGAGCATCTGCTCCGAAACCAACTCCCTAGGACGAAGTCTGAACTCAGCACTTGCTAATAGTTTAACTTTGGATGTTTACTACCTGCTAGGGGCTTACATTTTCTTCTTTATGAAATGGAGGTATTAATTGAAACATTGTTGTGAAGATAAGGACATACTGCATAGCTATGGACTGTGGGCCTGACACAGTAAATGCCAGCTGCATAATCTATCCCTCTCCTTTCTGGCCCACGCACATTCCTGAGTGCTAGTAAGGACACAGGCACACGTATCCACAGGAGGAGCACAGGCTGGCCAATCATGATGAAGCCAAACCAACTCCAGGCTGTTCCAGAGATTTCTGATTGCCCTGTGGTGCTAGATAGGTAGCAGTTCTTATCCTCGCAGACGTACCTGCAACCAAGACCCTGAAACTCATCACCTGCTTTGTTTCTCTGCTCTGCTGGTGGGCCTTGTCAGAGAGGGCGGGGTCTGGACCAGGGCAGGGGTTGTAGAGAAGGAAAGGATGGCACCTATTTGAGAAACCTGCAGGGATTGGAACTGGTTGCCATGTGGAATATGCTGATTTTGTGGAATATGCTGATTTTTGTGTTCTGTCAACTTAGCTGCAATTACAGTTCCCAGAACCTCCTTCTGGTCAGGGGTGACCTCGCAAGGCATTTGGCTGTGATTTGGAGGGTAAAAGTAGAAGAGCGGTCCTCATGCCATCACTGGCCTGCTGGTCACCTGGCAGCTCCAGCCTACAGCTGCTCTAGTTCTCACCCGCATCCGCCTTCAGCCTCCCCAAGTACTGGTCTGGCCCGTGAACAGCTCAGACTTGGACTCCTGCCTCTCCTGCTGGTCACCAGGCTCAGATGCAGGGAGAGACAGGCATGAGTTTCAGTATTTCCTTGTTGACCTGAGCTTCTCCTTGTGATTCTAGGTTTTCCTCATTCTTCCTCAATTATGTCCATCTCTCCTTCCTGACAGAGCCTAGGCCCAACACCAGGTGGTCTGCTGGGGTTCCCTGAGGTGGTTTCCACGAAGAGCCAACGACTTCCACAGACTCCCACTGGGAAGCATCCCACAGATTCCAACTGCAACTGCTTAGTAGGGAATTTTCTCTAATTTTCTCATGCCTTTCCTTCCCTAGCTCCCCCATAACTGTGGGAGGTCCAGTTCCTACAATGAATTCCTTAGTCCGAAATGTGCGCAGTGTTTCTGCTTCTACACTGGAACCCTGGCTGACACGGAGAGTAAAGGAAGCAAGGGAAGGTTCCCAGGCCCTGTCCTAGAAGAACTTGATGGATGGGTGAAAAGAATGTCCTAAGACAATTTAGACACATATCTAAAGCAAGGACTCCCCTAAAGGCTCCCAAAACAAAGGAAGAAGCATTGGATTCATATAGAGAACCCAGAAGCCTAGGGCAGCTCTCACTCCCAGCCCACACCCACTTCCTCAGGGCTTCCCTCTCAGGTCACATATTCGCCTGCTTTACTCTGGCTGTGTGAAGAGGGTTATGAGGAAGTGGACACATCCATTCCCACTGTCCTCAGAGGAGGATGGCCAAAAGCATTTGTCCTAGGGCTAGATGAGTAGAACTTCGGTACAATCCATTGGCATATTGGCTTGATATTTTATTTGTCTTTCCACATGCCTATTACATGCAGCTCCAGCAATGCCAATAGAAGGAGAAGATTTGCATCACAGGGTGGCGTTCAAACCTAAGGAGGCGAAATATGATGATGCATCTTGGGAGAAGGGGCTACAATGAAAGGAAGCTTTCATGGCCCTTTTGCTCCTTTTCTTGAAGGTAGAGAACATTACTAAGAAGAAATATCTTCTGGAAAGTGCAACTGGAAATGTACGGCTAATTTTCAGGGTTTGTTTCTAAGGCCTGTCACCATGGCCTCCTTAGTTTTCTCCTCCTGCCCTTCGGTTGCACTGTCACCACAGTTAAGCACTGTGTGGTGGGGAGGAGCGGGAGTGGAGTGAGATATGCTAGGAAGAGTTGTTTTGCTTTGAGTCAGATCAGATCTAGAACTGAAGCTCTGAGGCAAAACTAACAATTATCATGTGTGTTAAAGGTAGCTCTTTTCCGAATGGATGGGAAATGAATTTATAGTACATGAGCATTTTCTAAATATGTAAGATAATGTATCATAAGTTTGTTTCTAGAGTATCAGAAAGTTGTTTGGTCACCTGGTTGTTAGCTGAGAATCCATATTTCTTTGTTTTTAACCTAAGGGAAAGCTACAAAACCAGAGGGCAAATGAGTACACGCATGTCCATCAATCAAAGACTTTTTACAGCATTTTGGTGACACATGACCTGAGTTGAACTACTACTGAGAAAGGTAAAATCTTTCTTTTTAAAAAAATATATTTTATTGATTTTTCACAGAGAGGAAGAGAGAGGGATAGAGAGTTAGAAACATTGATGAGAGAGAATCATCGATCAGCTGCCTCTTGCACACCCCCTACCGGGGATGTGCCTGCAACCAAGGTACATGCCCTTGACCAGAATCGAACCCGGGATCTTTCAGTCTGCAGGCCGATGCTCTATCCACTGAGCCAAACCAGTCCCGGCTGAGAAAGGTAAAATCTTTCTATTATCTGACCACCTCTCCGCACCTTCTCTGCTGCCACACCCCCCTCCTATAATTACAACATATAGCAGCCATAGGAATACTTTTAAGACATGTCAGATCTGTCACTTTCCTGCTCAAGTCCCCTAGTGGTTTGATTTTCTCTCAGGGTAAGAACTTAGTCTTACCCACCGAGATGTGCCCCTATTAGACCTCTGACTTTTACTTGCCTCCAATATATGGTCTCCTTGCTGTTCCTTGCATATGCCCCCACACTCTCACCCCAGGGCCTTTGCATGAGCTGTCCCCTTTGCTTAGAACAGTTGACCAACTTCCTCACATCAAGATTTTGTATAAAATTACCTTCTCTGTGAGGCCACCACGACAGCCTTATCATATATATAGCAAATTTCGACCTGCCACCTCACTTTTCATTCCCCCTTACTCTATTTTATTTCCATTGTAGTGATAAGTTTCTAATAGTCTATATAATTTACTTATATGCTGTGCATATTTTTGTGTCCTTCCCCTCGCATGAAGCTCCATGGGGGTCAGGTATCTTTGATTTTTTTTTTCTTTGATTTTTTTGTACATTGATACAACCAAAGTGCCCAGAACTGTGACACATAGGAAGGGCTCGAACCTAGTTGTGGAGCTGAATTAAATGCTTACACTAGATAGTAAGGTTCAACAGTTGCAGTATTTGGTCTTTCTGGTCTATATTCAGAATCAGAAACAAATGCATAGGAAGATAAAGAAAGTTTACGACACGATATAAATCAGGATTTAAACGCTTGCAGCTTTTGTGTTCAGAGACAACAGACATTATTCAATGTCATACCAACGTCATAGCGACCTTGTCATCTTAACAATGATAGAAGAAGCCATCTAAAAATATCAAAAGAGGAAAACAAAGCATTTTGTTAGAAGGACACTCAAGCATCCCTGGCATCTGAAATCAGTTATCCTTAATGGACAACATTTAACATTTAAGGATAATTCAGACATATCAGATGTTAATAGCTATTGAAAGCTTCCAATGTGGTCAGCACAGCTTGAGTTGCTTTATGTGCTTTAAATCATTATATCCTCCCACAAGCCAACAAGCAGATGCTATCATTTTGCAAATGAGAAAAATGGAGATACAGAAATGCTATTCAACCTTCTCAGGGTCACACAGGTGGCCAATGGACTGACCTGAATCTGGCTGCCTCCTGAGAGGTTTCTTTGATGAGCAGACACATGAGAAGAAAACTCAGAGTATTTTTGTTGGCCTATTAGTAGTTGCAACATGAGCATTCTCTTCCCGACTCGTTCCCTCTTAAAGAGGAATCTCTGCTTTCAGGATGGTTCCTGGCTCCCCTGTAGGTAGATCTTCATAATAAAACTCTGATCAAAGATGAAAGCCTGCTTGTCTTGAGCACATGGTGTCGTGTTTTGAGAAGATCTTGAAGATAAATTGTGGAGCTAATTTGATACCAAGGCAATATTAGGACAAATGGGAAAATGAGATTTTAAGGAAATTTAGCTAAGTGCTTTGAAAGTAGTCCCTTTATAGCACATTCAGCAGAGACCATCATAAGGATTAAATAGTGTTAATGTACTTTTTGTTTGCCAGATGGTTATTTCTTTTTAAAAAAAATATATTTAATGATATTTTACAGAGAGGAAGAGGGAGGGATAGAGATTTAGAAACATTGATGAGAGAGAATCATCGATCAGCTGCCTCTTGCACACTCCCAACTGGGGATGTGCCCACAACCAAGGTACATGCCCTTGACCGGAACTGAACCTGGGACCTTTCAGTCCTCAGATTGACACTCTATCCATTGAGCCAAACCGGTTTCAGCGTATTTCTTTGAATGGAAGGCCATGTGAGGTTGGGTTACCAAGTGGTTTGACTGTATGCATTATGTGATGAAAGGGAGGAAAATCAATAGCTAGTTCTACCATCTCCCAAGCTTCAAATCCCAAAGTAATCAGATGCCTCCTCTATTAGCTATCTATTGCTACATAGCAACCTCACCCCTTCCAAAATCTTAGTGACTAAAAACAATGAGCTCAAACTCTGTCTATGTCTCAAACATAGCTCAAACTCAAACTATGTCTCTCATTTTCACCCCGCAGGGACCTCCCTGTGAGACCTCTTGTGTGGTGGCTGGGTTCCCACAGGACCTCACAGGTCAGCTCCCACGTGGAGGGATGCACCTAGCATGCATAGCAAGAGGGGAGGGTTACTGTGGGGAGCAGGTCACCTTAGAGACTGACAACCACACGCCCGTTTTCCTTTCTCCCCGAATCCAAATGGTCCTTGGATACTGAGTGCCCTTCTTTATGGCTTTTCAATTTCTCCATCTCCACTATTCAGCTCCCATATCCCATCTTGATTGTGTCCTAGATAATGTGATGGCCTCTTAATTGGCTTTCCTATCTCCAGTCCAGCTCATATCTCTTTTTGCATGTCTGTTGTTCCTTTTCAACAGGGCTTGCTCTGTTACTGTCATTATGCACATTTCTATCCATTTGTTCTCCACTCTAGGTTGAAAGGCTTTGAAGGTAGTGACCGTTTCATGCATTTGCTTATCTCCACATCTCTTAAACTGTTCCTTAGAGAGGGTGAGACACAGAGAGGACTGACCCAGATAAATGCCACATTTGAATCACAGGTCTTCCTAGCCTAGAAATATCAGGTAAGTTTTTTTGTTTTTGTTTTTTTAATATATGTTAATTTTTTTTTAATTTTTTTTTTAACAGAAGGGAAGGCAGAGGGATAGAGAGTTAGAAACATGGACGAAAGAGAAACATCCATCAGCTGCCTCCTGCACACCTCCTACTGGGGATGTGTCCACAGCCAACATGCATGCCCTTGACCAGAATCAAACCTGGGACCTTTTAGTCCGCAGGCCAACGCTCTATCCACTGAGCCAAACCTGTTAGGGCTCAGGTAAGTTCTTCAACCTTTCTAAGACTTTCTTCTAAAAAGCAAGTTAATCATAATTATTAATGCATAGTAATTTTGGTAATTATGTAATTATTAGTAATAAGTAATATCATTGTTAATATCACCTGCCTTTCAGAGCATGAGAATTGGATAAATTATGTGTGCAGAGGGCTTAGTATAATGTCTTATATCAGTGGTTCTCAACCTTTCTAATGCCGCGACCCTTTAATACAGTTCATGTTGTGGTGACCCCCAACCATAAAATCATTTTCGTTGCTACTTCATAACTGTAACTTTGCTACTGTTAATGAATCATAATGTAAATATCTGTGTTTTCCAATGGTCTTAGGCGACCCTGCTGGCGTTGAGAACAGCAGCAGTTCTCAACCTGCTGTAGAGGTCACAACCCACATGTTAGAACTACAGCTGCAGAGCGTCCTGTCTGGAGGGGGTAAGGCCGGAGCTGACCAACCTCATATGTCTCCCTCTTCTGTGGAGATGGGGACAGCGCAGTGCGAATTGTGAGCATAACTTTTCTTTACAAGGTCAGCAGGTTGTGTTTTTCACCTGTGTCCAAGCGGACAGTTAGAATCTGAGAGGAAGATATTGGTTATAAGATTCTAGGCCAACTTCCTAATTTTCAGAGGAAAGGCCCAGGGGTTTGCAATGATAATTCCCAAGAAGGTAAAATTGTCCCTTACCAGAGAACTTACAGCTTATTTTTCATTTTACGGAATTCCTGAATCCATTCGTTCATAAATTCAGTGACAATCAGCAGCTGCTACTGCCATCTGTTGGTGGTGAGCAGAATTGAAGCATTTCTGCATAGGTGCATAAATTAGTTCATGCTGTGAAGGACCTTAAATTGAATCTTCATCACAGGCCCAAAGAATCAGGTAGACCTTTGGTTCATATCTTTGCCATGCCTCAAGTGAAAAGTGTGGCCACTTTCATTCTGGTTTTCCACTTATAAAACAGAATAATATCTAGCTCATAGGGATATTGTAAGAATTCATTAACAGATATATTTTAGTTTGACTAAATGCTAGCCAACATCTCAGAAGCTTAACACAATCTCCTCTTAACATTACAGTTTCTTGCTCACATTACAGTTCAGAGTGGGTGCTTTGAGTCACCAGGCAGCTGTCTTCCAAGTGGTGATTTAGGAGAAAGCTGCTTCCATCTTATCAGTCTACCATCTTCAACTCTGGCCTCTGGGGTCACCCTGGGGCCCCACATCCACCAACAGGATGAGAAGAAAGGACATGGAGGTGTGCCAGGAGGTTCTGAGGGCCCAGGACTCTAGCTGCATACTTTACATCCACACTCCTCCTATTGGCCAGGACTCAGTCTCATGGTGGTACATCACGGTCCAATGGTCTCTGCCACAGCCATTATTTTTAGTAATAGAAACGCGAAGTTCTAAATTTTCTGTGTGTTTTATAGAATACTATTCATATGTTCCTCAGTGTTTAGCGTGACACAGATATGAATCTAAAAGGCAGTGTGGTGAAGGAACAGTGGTCTTGCAGAAGTGGCTTCCAGCCCTGTGTGATTATGGACATGCCATTCAGCCAATATGAACCTCAGTTCTTATCTGGAGGACACTGGGGAGAAAGCCAGCTGGTATGAGTGCAGGTCTGCTCCACCCCATCTCCCTGGGTCTAAAGATTGACAGCTTTGTGCATAGAAGTAACGCAAAACAAAACATGCAGTGACTCTCAGAATGGACAGGAGATAGAACAGGTGTTGCATGGGCTTAGGTGGGCAAAGAAATAGCTTTAAGCCCATTCTCAGAGGAGGTGATAGTCCTGAAAGAAGGAGTGAGGTATAGAGTGGTCTACAGGAAGGCCCAAAGAGGAACATAACTGTAAATTGTGGGGTAGAGCCCGCTGAAAGGGGATGTGCTGGAGTGGGGCTGCACGATGGAAGATGTGGTTTGAGAGGTAAACAGGAGACATTAATGGCAGGCTTCTAGGATTAGGAGGTCATGCTCATCCGAAAGGTTCCCGGTAGGGAACCAGCTGTGGTTTTTGTCTGGGCAAAAAATCTGTCAGTCATTACGAAAAGAAATCTGATTGGATCATAGCTTGTGATGTGACAGTACCTTTTATTAAATTGCTAATTTCTGAAGTCTGAATGCTCCCTAAATAATCTTCCAAATATATGAGTTATCTGAATTCTGTACCCATTTCAAAGAAAAAAGAGTTTTACGTGGTAAGGGAGAAAAGATGAGGATGTGGGAAGAAGCGAATCATTTTATGTTGAAAGGGAGCCCTCATTTTACTGCTTTACTTTATTTTATCTTTAAATTGAAGATAAATATGTAGGTAAGACATGAGTCAGAGCAAGCTCAGAAAGTACCTAGAAGCCTTCGGCATTTGAAGCATGCTAGCTAGTTTCATGTGGGTGAAGTATGGTTTTCAGGAAGACACAGTGAAAATAGAACTTGTTTGTTTAGGTTTTGCCATGCTCAGGGGGACGTACAAGGATGCTCAGTGAACAGCGAGGGGGAAGCATTTCTTCCGGGGCTCAGCTGCAGCGCGTCCTGTCTGGAGGGGGCAGGGCCGGAGCTGACCCTGAGCACAGGGTGTTCTTCCCCGGACCCGTCTGGGAGGTGCAGCCTTGGCAAAGGGAAGCATATGTGGCAGTGGTCCAGGCCTCAAGCCAGGCTCCCAGGAAAGGACCCCCTCCCTCCCGACACAGGAGAGGACTGAATGGTCCAGGGCAAGCTGCTGAGGACACTTCTTTCTCAAGAGCTAATTGAGAAATGTGTTTCTCTCACACTATTTTGTTTTTAGAAAAAGATTACATTTTAGATAGGAAGCTGTTTGTTATTTACTATATGTTAACTGTTTTTGTTTTTACACAAATGAAATATTCTACTATTAAATAGCCTCCTGGCCTCAGCCAGTCCCCAGCCTTCTCTGGGCTGTGGGCGGGTGTGACTTTCTTCTCTGTGAAATACAGACCTAAGTTATATAACCTCCAAGACCTGATCTCACCTGATTCTAACAACTTCCTCTCCTGGTGCAGTAACACACAGACTGAGGTTACTTTATCGCCTCCTTCTAAATCTCTCTCTCTCAGAACAAACGGGAAAAAACCCTGCTGCCCCTCCAGCGTGTGCCTGCGGGAACCTCGTTTAGCGCCCAGCACTGTGGGGCCCTGCGCTCTGCCGCCCCCTCGCAGGCGGGGTTCACACCTTCATGCTTCTTAGAAACACCTGTGGCCACACAACAGCCTGTCTCATTGCACTTTCCAGTTTGGCAATATTTTTATCTGCTGTCTGTCCTTATTCTTTATTCCAGAGAGTCCATGCTTTTCAACAGATTTAGGGCCTAAAGCAAGGCCATGTCCTACATCTAAACAGAGCCATTTCAGATGCAGTGTCCAGGACAGTGGATGCACTAGACAAGGACGATGAGAGCTGGAAAGATAGGACGGGGTTTTAGAGCTCACCTTATGGCACCCATTAGGGAGTGGCTTTTTAAATGGAAATTAACTAGAATTAACGATGTATGGGGCCTGGTGGGTACTTGAAGCATCGGGGGACCACTCTATAAAGCCCATGATTTTCTAACCACTCAGTTCTACATCTGTAATTGATACAGAATAATATTGAATATAAATTGCAGTTGAAACATAAAAAATAAATTTAAAAGATGCAGTTCTCTGCCATCCTCACATTTCACTGCTCCGTGGGCACCTGTGGCTTGTGCTGAAAGTTGGGTTGGGTGGTGCCGCCTTAGACATCAGCTGTCACAGAAGCACTTTCCTAGGGGATGTCAGGGAACTTGGAAACCACTGAGGCACTCTCCTGTCAGGATGGTTCAGATCTTTCCAGGACTAAAGATGCCTCACCTTATAAAGTGGCCCGTCCCACCTCCCGAAAGCGTTAGGAAGTTCTTCCTTAAATGGGGTCTGAATCCACATCCCCGTAACTTCTGCTTTCTCTCCAAATGCAGTGAGGGTGATGATTCTTCTTCCTGGAACTTCATTAGAGCATCGATGCCACTACGGGCCTCCTCAGATGCCCTTCTCCCAGCTCATGTGTGTCACATATTCTGCACGAGTGTTTTAGAGCACAGAACAGTCACCCCACACAATAACCCGGCTGCCAAACAGAAATCACATCCAGTGGCTTGCTGTAGTTCCCAGTTTGAAAGAGGTGTGAGGATAGAAAAGGAAGCTAGAAGCTCTGAAAACAAATGGTCTGCTTCCAAACGATGTCTAGAAGACAGGGTGCTCTTGATAACTATTCAGTAAGAAAGCGTGTCTGCCTCTCCATGGGTTTCTGTGGGAGCTTTGCAAGTGAGCTACTGCGTTAAGTGCTAGCAACAGGCACTCATCGAGCTGTGGGGGCCCTGCTGGGCCACAAAGATGACGAAGACATTGCCTTCAGCCCTAGCTGGTTTGGCTCAGTGGATTGCGCATCGGCCTGTGGACCAAAGAGACCCAAGTGCAATTCCAGTCAAGGGCATGTACCTTGGTTTCAGGCTTCTCCCAGGCCAGGCCCAGGCCCTGATCAGGGCTCGTTTAGGAAGCTGCCAATCAATGTGTTTCTCTCACATAAATCTGTCTTTTTCTCCCTCTTCCACTCTCCTTAAAAATCAGTGGAAAAATTAACAAACAAAAAAATAAAATAAATAATAAATAATAAATAAATTAAGTAAAATCTTTAAAAAAAAAAAAAAGAAAAAGAAAAAAGACATTGTTTACTGCCTCCCTCACCCCCAAGCACTGGCAGAGAGGCCACTCCAGACAACTTCCCGGCACACTTTGGCATGCTTCAAAGGAACCAGCAGATGAGTCTTGGAGGTCAGATGTTCACAAGCAGTTGCTGTCACAACAGAGCAACTTCTGAGGATCACTGAATAAGGAGACCCACAGACCAAGCTTCCTAAGTAAGAAGACTGTGGGCAAACCAGCCTGGGCCAGCAGGCTTTCTGGCACTGCAGAGGGGCTGCCTTCTCACCAACAAAATAACTGCTCCCGGATCCACTCCATTCAGTTTGGTGTACGATCAGAAATAGTGAAGTCACCAGCCTCCATCATCAGCCTGTCCCTAACATCCAGTGCTGGGTCCATCCATGGTCAACTATGCATTTATGAAAACAACACAGAGGCAGGATTTTATGTAGAATTATTTTATATACATATATATTCACATACATATTTAACTGTTATTTTATGTTATGTTTCTATATTTTAATGGTCTTATCATTTGTACGTGTGTGTCCATATATTACATTAAATGTGCACAACTTATATATAATGTTTCTCTATAACATGTATGCATGCATATGTACATACACATGAGAACATAGCTGGAAGGAAATTTTCATGGTGGTTACCTTGGGAGAGTAAGAATAGGCTCTTGGGGATGGAGTGGGGAAGGATACATTATCTCTTACTATCTATTTACTACTTTTAGAACAACAAAACATTGTTATTACTGTTCGGTTATCCTGAGGACTCATCATCCAGCATGAGCTCCGAGTGCACATGGAGTTAAATGTTTGCTCCAGGCTGGGCTCATCCAGGCTCCTCAACTTCGGCCACTTAGACTGCTCTGTTTTTTTCCACATCTGCTAACCTGAAAAGATTAGTCCCGAGTGAAGATCAAAGGAGATGCCATATGTGACGAAGTGACAGTGCTTTGAGGAATGTAAACTTGTACATGCAGCTCCACAGAACACTGCTGACAGACAGCACCCGTGCTCCCCACTAGAATGTCATCATCCAGGTCCTGTCCTCCTCAGAGGCCTGTTTTGAAAAGGGATGTGCATGTGTGTGATGGGGCGGGGTGGGCTGTGATGGGGTGACCTGGCATGTAGTGAGAGCAGGAAGCAAGGAAATGTGAGAGTACAGTGTGGGCCAAGACCTCAGAGTGTAGGCGGGAGGCGCCTGGTAAAGGTGTTCCTCTCTGTCCCCAGCTCTGAGCTGCCATAATGCACCCCTGTTCCTGGCCGTGTGGGAACATCTTTGCTGGGACAACGAGGTATCATTCCAGAGAGACTCATGAGAATATAGTGAATTCATGTCTCTTTGTCCAAACACTGAACTGCCTTTCTCTTCCTCTGTCAAGTCCTTTATTGACTCTCTTGAATCCTCTTGTTTTATTACTAATTCAACCAACAAGTGTTGAGAGTCTCCTCTGTGCCAGACGCTTTGCTCAGTCCTGGGAATATGGGATGACTACATGCTCCCCTCATCAGGGCATTCACTGTTAATAGTGGGTAAGGACAAGCCCTGGCTAGTGTTCAGTGGTTAGAGTGTTGGCCCACATACCAAATGGCCTTGGCTTTGATTCTGGTCAAGGGCACATATCTGGGTTGCAGGTTCAATCCCTGGCCCTGGTCAGGGTATGTGCAGAAGGCAACCAGTTGATGTGTGTCTCTCACATTGATGTTTCTCTCTCATCCTCTCTCCCTCCTCCTCCTTTTGACTCTCTTAAAAAACAAAACAAAACAAAAACAAAACAAACAAACAAAAACAGTGAGTAAGGACATGGAAAGGAACATTGCGACCCCATGTGTCCACTACTCTGGCAGGTAGACATACAAGTGCTCTAGACAGTGACTGATGTGCAAAGAGAAAAGACAATGAAGGATAGGTAGGAAGATGCCAGACAAAGGACTTTTAGACAGAAAGGCTTAAAAATGCATGAAAGCTTTTAATTTTGATGTAGTCCCATTTGTTTATTTTCTCTTCAGTTTCCATTGCCCTAGGAGCAATATCAGTGAATAAATTGCTTTGACATTTGTCTGAGATTTTGCTGCCTGTGAATTCCTCTAGTATTTTTATGGTTTCCCATCTTATGTTTAAGTCCTGTATCCATTTTGAGTTTATTTTTGTGTATGGTGTAAGTTGGTGGTCTAGTTTCATTTTTTTGCATGTATCTGTCTAATTTTCCCAACACCATTTATTGAAGAGACTATCTTGACTCTATTGTATGTTCATGCCTCCTTTGTCCAATATTAATTGAGCATTGTGGCTTGGGTCGATTTCTGGGTTCTCTATTCTATTCCATTGATCTATATATCTGTTTTTGTGCCAGTAACAGGCTGTTTTGAGAATAGTGGCTTTGTAATACAGCTTGATATCTGATATTGAGATCCCATTTACTTTGTTCTTCTTTCTCAGGATTGCTGCAGCTATTCGGGGTCTTTTATCATCATCATCATCATTATTATTATTATTCCAGATAAATTTTTGGAAAGTTTGTTCTAGGTCTGTGAAATATGCCGTTGGTATTGGCAATGGACCTAAATAGATACTTTTTGAAAGAAGACAGAAGGAAGACCAAGAGGCATATGAAAACATGCTCAAAGTCACCAATCATCCGAGAGATGCAAATCAAAATGACAATGAGGTACCATCTCACACCTGTCAGAATAGCCAACATCAATAAATTAACGAACGATAAGTGCTGGCAAGGATGCAGAGAAAAAGGAACTCTCATGCACTGTTGATAGGAATGCAGACTGGTGCAGCCAATTTGGAGAACAGTATGGAGTTTCCTCAAAAAACTAAAAATGGCCGGGACCGGTTTGGCTCAATGGATAGAGCGTCGCTTGGGGACTGAAGGGTCCCGGGTTCGATTCCGGTCAAGGGCATGTACCTTGGTTGCGGGCATATCCCCAGTAGGGGGTGTGCAAGAGGCAGCTGATCGATGATTCTCTCTCATCGATGTTTCTAACTCTCTATCTCTCTCCCTTCCTCTCTGTATAAAATCAATAAAATATATTAAAAAAACAAACACACACAAAAAAAACTAAAAATGGAACTCCCATTTGAACCAGTGATTCCACTTCTAGGAATATATCCCAAGAAACTGGAAATACCAATTAGAAAGGATAAATGCACCCCTATGTTCATAGCAGCACAATTTACAATAGCTAAGATTTGGAAATAGCCTAAGTGCCCATTAGCAGATGAGTAGATTAAAAACCTGTGGTACATCTACACAATGGAATACTACGCTGGGGTAAAAAAGAACTTCTTACCATTTGCAATAGCATGGATGAAACTGGAGAGCATTATGCTAAGTGAAATAAGCCAGTCAGAGAAAGATAAATATCACATGATCTCACTCATTTATGGAATATAATGAACAACATAAACTGATGAGCAAAAATAGATCCAGAGACAGAGAAACATTGGTCAGACCATCAAACCTCAGAGGGAAGATAGAGGAGGTGGGGGTAAGGGAGAGAAATCAACCAAAGAACTTGTATGCATGCATATAAGCCTAATCAATGGACACAGACAACAGGGGTGTGAGGGCATGAGTGGGGGGGAACGGGGAGTATAAGGACACACATGTAACACCTTAATCAATAAAGAAATTTAAAAAAATTACTATACATATATTACCCTTTAAAAAAAAATGCATGAAAGATCCAGAGGAAAGTGAGTCATTGAGTTTGATTGAAACAAAGTGAGGGCAAAGAGAAAAGGCTGGACAGGCCCAGGCGAGGTTGTAAATGACATTTGGTGTCATGGTAGGAGGTTGCATTCTATCCAGTAGGCAAGAGGGGACATGGAAGATGAGAGTCAGTTCATTTGATTTCACATCCCCTGTGAAGGAAGCCTTACATATCTACACAGTTACTTACCTTTAACAAACAGCTTATTCAGAATAAAGACCTTTTCAACCTACTCACTTCTGTCTACTTCTCTCAAATAACTGGCCACTCATTAGGCATAAAGCACAGAAGAAATTTCAAACCTGTTGGGAATCACCCCCTGTCCCCCCAGTTTGATGAGTTGATGAAAGCTAAAATTTTCTCCCATAAAAATGCAGATACAAAATATTGTGTATGTTTCCAGGGAGTTCAAGGAACTCCTTTAAAAATTCCCAAGCTATGGGACGTGTAGACCATCAAATGGCAGTTTTGTTTTAATGGTTTAAAAAAAAACACACACACACAAAGGAATTATGTACAGAGTCTTAGGTACTTACTGAAAACCTCAGATTGGGCTAAAAAAAAAAAATTCAAAATCTGACTTCAGTGATAAAGTCTGAGGTCATCTCCCAAATGCAGAGCGTGATGTTGGATTTTTTTGAAGTCTTTGTGATTAAAAGAACCTGAATTCGTGTTAATATGGAGAGGCTCAGCTATTTTAGGATGCTTGAACAGGAAAGGAAAAAGGAAAGAACCCTATAAAATAAGGTGAGCCCTGCCTGTGTGGCTCAATGTTGAGTATCGACTTATGAACCAGGAAGTCAAGGTTTGATTCCCAATCAGGGCACATGTCTGGGATGTAGGCTCAAGTCCCAGTGTGGGGTGTGCAGGAGGCACCCGATCAATGATTCTCTCATTGATGTTTCTATCTCTCCCTCTACCTTCCTCTCTGAAATCAATTAAAAAAAAATGTTTTTTTTTTAGATAAGGTGAAAAACAATTACATCAGATGTCAAATTTTCAAAACCTTTGTTTAATTCTCCACAGAAATGTGGGAATGAGTCCGTGACCATTTCCAATTGGGAGGCTGGCTGCCTTTCAGAACACAATGGGATTCCTCTACTGACCTAAGAGACCCTGGAAACTGCATCCCCCTTTGCCCATGAACCTTGGCTTGCATCTTCTAGAAATGGATAGAAAGCCCTGCCACCCATTTGTAGAAGCTGTGAGCCGACTCAGGACCTGCCCTGAGGAGGAAGCTGGGGGTGGATTGGGTGGGGGCTTGTGTATTGGAACTTTTTGTGGCAGAAGTGTCTTCTGAAAACCGAAATGGGATTTTGTTGTTGTTGTTTTTGTTTTTAAACAATAAAACTCCCATTTCATTGAAAGGAGGGTGGAAGGAGGGAGGGTTAGAACACTGCAGGAGTGTGAAAAGTACTTGTGAACGGTATGAGTGGGGAAGGCAGGCAGGTGAGGGGAGCCCCAGCCTCCCCTTGGCTGTGGTCCCAGCAGGGACAGTCCTGCTGGAGGGGCTGGCCAGCGGACGCCTGTTTGTGTGATGGAGTGCAGTTAGGCAGAGGCTGGGCGAGCCCTCCCGAGCTGCCCTTGGCACTCAGACAACACAGCGTTCAGAAGTCCCTGTCTGCAGAAGGAAGCCATGGTGCTGACTGTTCTGAAGCCATGTTGCAGCCAATGTTCAGGGGCCAAGATCACCAGAGAAAAATGTGGTCTCAGACCAGACTGCTAGAACCCAGTGCAGTCCCACCAGCCTCAGACTTCAGGGCAGCCACCAGCAGCCTGCCTGTGGCAGAAGCAGAGCAGCCGATCTCAGAGGACACCAGCCAGCACATGGCCAGGGATGCCCAATGGGCACAGGAAAGCCCCTGGCACACCGAGCTGCTCCCCGAAAGGGAAGAAAAAATTCTGAAAGCCTGAGCATTTACGAAAAGACCTGAATCACCCAAAAGAAACGATTTAAATCAGCAATGACTGGTGGTATGTCATGTTTGAATAGGTTGAAATTTAGACCAAAGGGGACTGTTGAAATCACTAATTGTTGTCAGTGTGTCTAAATGTCCTCTCCGCCCAGCAGGACGGGCGGGGCTCCTGGGGAGGATGAAATCAGCCATGGGAACGAAGAAGACACATCCTCTTTGCAATTGGAAGCGAGCCATGAGTGAATTTGGAATCCTGCTACCCAATTCTGCACAAATTCAGGATTATATCTTACTTATTACTGTCTTTGAAAAGTGAGGAGGAAAAGTCCAAATTTTGATTCGCAGGATTTATAGTTTTATTTTTTTATTTTAAATACATTTTATTGATTTTTTACAGAGAGGAAGGGAGAGAGATAGAGAGCTAGAAACATCGATGAGAGAAATATCGATTAACTGCCTCCTGCCCAGCCCCCACTGGGAATGTGCCCACAACCAAGGTACATGCCCTTGACCGGAATCGAACCTGGGACCTTTCAGTCCGCAGGCCGATGCTCTATCCACTGAGCCAAACCAATTTCGGCAGGATTTATAGTTTTAAACGCACTAAGCAAATATCAGTATGTGTGCTTAACCAATTATTGACCTTTCTGTTACAAAGACCTTATATCTTATATTTTGTGTGTGTGTGTGTGTGTGCGTGTGTGTGTGTGTGTGATAATACTTATATATATCATATTCTTTATTTCCTTTTTTTGTTACATTTCCTGTGTGCTGAGCTGGGGTATTTATTCTTCTGAATGATGCAATGGGTTAATGAGATAATAGGAAGGAAATCTTTGAAGGTACAAGGACCTTGACACTACAGTTGGTTTCGTTTTGATTAAACGGATGGAATTCCACACAAGCGGAAAGTTGTGAAGGCGGCACTGTAGCTTCTGCATGCAACATCGGTGACCAAGGCGGGTAAGAAACTGGAGTGAAAGGTGCCACCGTGGTTTCTAGTGTCTCACCTTCCACCAACAATACTCTGCTGCTTTGAGCCTTCCTGCTCAAAATCCAGGTTCTGTAACAACCAGAAGAAGTGATGTTTTTACTTGTGAAATGCTAAAGCTCCTAACCAGTGGAGGGTGGAGTGGGTGATTGCCTGGAAAACAACTCACGCAGCCTGTGAGCATTTCCCTCTAGAAGTCACTTTTTTTGTGAACATGCAGAGGAAGCACTGGGAACTACAGTAAATGTGGGAGTTTTATTCTGACTAAAAGCAACTGGTGTTCTTCATTTTGTATACAGATGTTATGGTGATGTCAAAAATCAACCAAAGTCTTAAGTGTGATGTTTTGGGAAGTTTGGTGTGACCTAATTTTGGTTAACTGGAAATATTTGTAATTAAAGGGTGAATATATTTGAAGTGACAAAATGCTTAAAGGACACTGTCTTTCCAACAAATCTTGTAATATTGAAACAAGAATTAATGAAAAACAGTAATATGAAGATCCCATTTTAACTTTCTTCTTTGGTTTTGAAAAGGATATAAATCTTGGCAATGTAACAAGATTCATTATTTTTTTCTGCTTGGGTGCATTTTTTATGCAGCATTGGAGAAATCATTACTACAGTCAATTTTGACATCCTATTAAATTTAGATACATCATTTTAAATGAAGAAAAAGTATCCAATTTAAAGCAGAGGAAATGGGCTTAATGTTAGTAAGTGTCTGAGTATGAAATCTGCAGAGAGATTGGTCACAGGACTCAGGTTTGAGAACACTATTTAGCAGGTTTCAATCCCAGCTGGGAAAATCAGAAAAGAATTCTGACTTTTGGCATTTAACACTTGTACCATATAAGCTCTCGATTTCCCTTTGTTTCTTCTGTTCAGTGGCACAAGTGGTTTGTGGCCAAAGAAAGTGCAGACTGCCTATTTCTGTGCCTCACTACCTCACCAGCCCAGCCCACACTGGCCACACTCAGAGACAACGAGGACTCCTAACGGTAAACGCGGCTCCAGGACACCACTGCCACCAGCCCAGGTCAGTGCTGCGAGCAGAACCAGAATTGTTCTAGGACAAGCATGGCAAATTCAAAGGCTAACACGGGCCAAGTAAACAAGATTTCAGTGTTTGTGGGCTGCAAAAACACAAAAGCTTCACTTTTCATAGAAACAGGTTTATTTCTATAGAGACATGCTGAATTCAAAGGGCTGAAATAAACGAGTAATTGTTAACATAAAATAATAGAACATATTAATAAAAATTAATATTTTTTTCTCGAACATTTTACTTACCAGACACTGAATAACTGCACAAATTAATAAACAAAATACAAATAAACCTATTTTTCTTGTTCTCTGAAAGCGAAATATTTCCTGTTGCACACACCCTACAAGTCAGTACAAGACTAATGACATGGCAATTGGCTGCTAAAATATTCACTGGTAGTATTGGTGGAGAGAAACGGTGTGCCTGCACGTAAGGCGCATAAGGGAAATAAATGCAACACAATTATAATAATCAGTCATGAGCAAAAGTGTAGTTCATTATTGATAACTAGAGGCCTGGTGCACGAAATTTGTGCACTTGCAGGGGGGCAGTCCCTCAGCCTGGCCTGCACCCTCTCACAATCTGGGAACCCTTGGAGGATATCTGACTGACAGACATCCTTAGTGCTGCCACGAAGGCAGCAGTGAGCCTAGCTTCTGGCTGAGTGGCGCTCCCCCTGTAGGAGCACACTGACCACCAGGGGGCAGCTCCTGTGTTGAGCGTCAGCCCTCTGGTGGTCAGTGTGCATTATAGCGACCAGTTGTTCTGCCATCGGGCCAAAATCGGCTCTCTGACATTCCCTGAGGGGTCCCAGATTGTAAGAGGGTGAAGGCCAGGCTGAGGGATCCCACCAATGCATGACCAGGGCTGGGGAGGGCTCTAGGGCATGTCTGTCCCATCTCCTTCAATCTCCATCAGCTGAATCCCAGCAGCAGGCTAACCTACTGGTCAGAGCATCTGCCCCCTGGTGGTCAGTGCACATCATAGTGAGCAGTTGAGTGGTCTTAGCATATCATTAGCATATTATGCTTTGATTGGTTGAATGGACGACCAAATGACTGGACACTTAGCATATTAGGCTTTTGTTTTATAGGATTATGTATAACAGGATATTGTAAAAATTAAGTTATGAAATTTTTATTAAAACATTCCTTACAAACCATTATATTGGCTGGGCCACAAAAATATTCATTGTGGGACTCAAGTTTTACATGCTTGCTCTAGGACATATGCTGGCAGCAGGGAGGGAATTACATGGGATTGGGGGGGTGGGGCGGGGGAAGGTGTTGATTGCCCTCGGTTTCATCCAGGCTAGGAAAATCACTAAGCTGTCTGTACCCTGTCCTCCATGTGGAATGGGAGGAAGGATTCAGCTATTTGATGTAAAAGAAGATGGTTATGAGTATTGAGCAGGTTAAAATAGGTAATGTGTTAAGCTCAGTGCCTGGATTTTAGAGGGATGTCTAAGATCTTCCTTCCTTCCTTCCTACTGTAGCTACTAATGCCAATGAGTGAGAACATGCTCACTGACACTTTCATATAATCCCTCATTGAATTCAGGGACCTCCCCCACCTGTCCCGCTCCCAGGTGTAATTCACATAATTCTGATGCATTATCTGAACTGGATCAGTTTTATGATATTTTTATTAATCCAGAGAAAACCAAATGTTTTAAGTCCTTCCTAGAATGATCCTATCTATAATAATAAAAGAGTAATATCCAAATTGACCATCACTTTAAGACACAAGATGGCTGCCCCATGTGGTCAAAGATGGCCGCCCCCATGTGGACACAAGATAGCTGCCACAAGATGGCCTGCAAGGGAGATCAGTTGGGGGCAGTTAGGGGTGGACCAGGCCTGCAGGGGAAGAGCAGTTGGGAAGGGACAAGGCCTGCAGGGGAGGACAGTTGGGGTGAGGACCCAGGCCTGCAGGGGAGGGCAGTTGGGGGGACCAAGCCTGTAGGGGATGACAGTTGATGGGGGGGGGGGCAGGCCTGCAGGGGAGGGTAGTTAGGGGCAATTGGGTCGGCCGGGGAACAGTTAGGCACCATTTGGGCTGGCAGGAGAGTGGTTAGGGGTTGATAGGCTGGTAGGCAGAAGCAGTTAGAGGCAATTAGGCAGAGGCAGGTGAGCAATTGGGAGCCAGCAGTCCTGGATTGTGAAAGGGATGTCCAACACATCCCTTTTAGGCCCAATCCCTAAAAAGGCAGTTGGACATCCCTCAAGGAGTCCCAGATTGGAGAGGGTGCAGGCTGGGCTGAGAGACAAACCCCGTCCTCTCCACCCTCCACCCCCTCCCCCTCCACCCGCAACTGCCCTCCCCATGCACAAATTTCATGCACCACAGTGGGCTCTTCTCTGCCATGGGCTTTAATTTTTCCACCTCCTTCTTCCACTTGATGACAATGATAATGGTAACAGTCAACATAATGATAGCTGTCACTCACTGAAGACCTGTAGTGTGCCAAGCACTGTGCTAAGTTCTTTACCACACGGTCCTTCCTGAAGTTCAGAGAGGTGTGTGTTTTATCTACACACTAGAGGCCCAGGGTATGTAATTCAGGCACTCGGAGGGTCCCTTAGCCTAGCCTGTGCCCTCTCACCGTCCAGGAGCCCTCAGGGGGTGTCCAATTGATGGCTTAAGCCTGCTAAGTTGGCAGTCAGACATCCTTAGCTCTGCCGCAAGGCAGTAAAGACTCCCACCACAGCCACCACCACTGTGCTCACCAGTCATGAGCCCGGCTTCTGGCTGAGCCGTGCTCCCCCTGTGAAAGTGCACTGACCACCAGGGGGCAGCTCCTGCACTGAGCACCTGCTCCCTGGGTGGTCAATGCATGTCATAGTAACCGGTCTTTCCAACATTTGGTCGATTTGCATATTAGCCTTTTATTATATAAGACTAGAGGCCCGGTGCATGAAATTTGTGCACAGGGGTGAGGGAGTTTCCTGGAACCCCTTGGGGGATGTCTGACTGCAGGATCTGGCCTAAACCGGCAGTCAGACATCCCTCTCAGAATCCGGGACTGCTGGCTCCTAACTGCTCACCTGCCTGCCTGATTGCCCCAAACTGCCTCTGCCTGCTGACTTGATGCCCCTAACTTCCCTCCCCTGCTGGCCTGATTGCCCCCTAACTGCTCTCCCTGATAGCCCCTGATCACCTCTCTCTGCCAGCCTGATTGCTCCTAACTGCCCTCCCCTGCTAGCCTGATCACTCCTAACCTCCTCTGCCTCGGCCCACGCCATTGTGGCTTTGTCCAGAAGGATGTCCAGAAGATGTCTGGTCTAAATAGCATATTATCTTTTATTAGTATAGATAGCTTTCTCGATACTGAGAGAATTTTCCTTTCCAAGGCAACATTCCTAAAATATCTGGGACTCCCTTTGAATCAAACTTTCTGGACGCTCTGGTTCTGCTAGCCAGAGGCCCCCTCACTTGCAGGGAAGGGATCTGCCACCTGCCATCAACAATAACATGGACCCCAGGCCTTGTGGCCTCATCTGTTCAGCCACTTTGTATCGTCATACTTCCACACCCCTTCCCCCAGCCTGGGATACAGGGAAAACACATTGCCCAATTATAGCTGTTCATGTCGGCCCAGTGGGGTCCTTAATTCTTCAAGCCACCTTCTCTTAGCCCAGAGCTCCTGGGTAAGACACTCGAATGTCTCCTGGCTCTGGCACCTCCTCCACCATGTGCTTTCCCTGCATATGACATTATTGGTTCCACACCTCCCTAAAGGCTTCAGTGTACATCAGCAATTTCAACAGATGTGCCAAAAGAATTTTTAAAGTGTGTGATACCTGACTATTTAGATAGGGGCACTGACCTCTTTTCCCTTAGATTGCCAAATGAAAAATGACAACAGCCAACACAGCAATAGCCATGGGGTGTGAATGAATCAAAATTACAACTTTTTTTTTTTAAGTCAGCAAAAACTTAATATAGCCCAAACCGGTGTGGCTCAGCGGATAGAGCGTCGGCCTGTGGATTGAAGGGTCCGGGATTCGATTCCAGTCAAGGGCATGTACCTCGGTTGTGGGCCCATTCCTAGTAGGAGGTGTACAAGAGGCAGCTGGTCGATGTTTCTCTCTCATCCATATTTCTAACTCTCTATCCCTCTCTCTTCCTCTCTGTAAAAAAATCAATAAAATATATATATTTTTAAAAACTTAATATATTTTTTGGTGTGCTGCAGAATTTTAATAATTAGTTGATGTGTGCCATGAGATGAAAAATGTTGAAAATCCTTGGTATACATCTGTACCAAATGCTCACATAAAATAATCTCTCGCCCTCGCTGGTTTGGCTCAGTGGACAGAGTGTCGGCCTGCAGACTGAAGGGTCCTGGTTTGATTCCCGTGAAGGGCACATGCCCAGGTTGAGGGCTCGATCCCCAGTAGGGAGCTCGCAGGAGGCAGCTAATCATTGATTCTCTGTCATCATTGATGTTTCTATCTCTCTCCCTCTTCCTTCCTCTCTGAAATCAATAAAAGTATTTTAAAAAATAATCTCTCATTTAATGCTCATAATAATGTTCAGATATTATGGATAAAGCCATGACTGAGTTCAGAGATATCAAATAGTTTTGCCCAAGATAACTGTGGTAGTGACAGCTGGGACTAGGATCCAAGTCTTTTGACTTTTAGTTCAGGACTTTTTATACTATGCTGCTCTGCTTGCTGTTCTTGTCAACAATTAATATATTTTCAGGAATGTCAACAATATGACAGTAGCCTTTTGTGTCTCATTTAACTGCTCAGTTCTATGGAAAATGATGATTTTTAAATGATATTTAGCAGTATTCATACACAGTAGCATTTAGCACATTCATTAAGTTTAGAATGCTAAGGAACATTATGTACTTAAAACATTTTAAAAGAGTGATTCATCACCATTACTAAGAAAATATGAAGTGGGGATGATTCACTATAGAAAGTTTAAATGAAGCTTTAAAATAGACAATGTACGAATCATACATTATGTTTTGTTTAAAAGAGAGAGCGAGAAAAGAAAAAAACCTCTTTGTGGTTGCTTTTCTTACAACCAAATATCATTTTACTAGAAAAGGGGTTGACCAACCTATTGATTCATCCTGGAAGGATGCTTTTGCTTGTTTTAGTTTTTTTTCTTTTTTTAAAGACCTCCTGTTCATTTTAATAGTTTCATTTTCTTCTTTGCTTTCTTATTCTTGTTCTCCTTCTACTCTTTCTTCTCCTCTATCACCTCCTTTTTATGATTTTTTTTTTATTTTGGAGAATATTAAAATTAATTCATACAAAGAAATCACATATTGTACTACAAAATTAATATCTATCAGAATGAATTTTGTGTTTGGATTTGTTTTTCCTTTCTTCTTGCCTATGGACAATGCCTGTGATGTCCCTCCAAGGGAGATGGAGGTGATAGAAGGGTCTGCCTCTGCATGTAGAACAGGAGACTAGTCAGTGTGAGACAACATGAACTCCCCCTTCCGGGAAGTTCCTAACTTATGTAGACTAGGGTATTGTTCAGAGTTCTCTAGAGAATTAGAACCAACAGGATGTCTACATGTTTAAAGAAAGAGAAAGGTTTATTGTACAGCGTTGGCTCACATGATTGTGGAGGCTGGCAGGACAGATGGAGAAGCTAGAGATGCAGGGGAGAGTCAGTGCTGCAGTGCGAGTCCAAAGGGGATATGCGGCCAAACTCCCTCTTCTTCAGGAAAGTCAGTCTCTTTCCAGCTTCAACTGCCTGGATGCAGCCCAACTGTGTGACAGAGTACCTGTAATCTGCTTTACTCAAAGTCTGCTGATTTAAATGTCAGTGTCATCTAAAAATACTTTCTAGAACATCTAGAATAATAGTTAGCTAAATTTCTGGGTACCATGGCTTAGCCAAATTGACACATAAAATTAACCCTCACAGAAGGCCAGCTACTCCCTGTGGAGAGATTTGCCCTGTGTCCCATTTTCAACCTCATCAGAATAAGTGGAGTGTCAGCCACAACTCTTCATCTCTCCCTGGCTTAGCCAGAAAATTTTTTAATGTTTTAAATAAACTAAGACCTGGTGTCCTACATTTATGGAAATTTAGAGGGAAATTGTTGCCTCAACTCCAATTGTGTTATTACAGGTCAGTAACAATTTTCCTTCCTGGCAAAGCTGGTAAAATTATTTCCTCCAAGTTCTGAAGATTTGACTTCCTCCTCTAGTCGGAATGAGCAGTGGTAGAGCCACTCTCCCAGAAAGTCTCACTTCCTGTTCCCTCTTGCTTTCTTCAAGCTTCTAATATTGACTTGTCCCTTACTCTGTCTCCATTCTGTCCTGGAGATGTAACAATAACCCAATAGCAATTGAGTGGGACTTGGGGAAAGCAGAGACTGTGGGCCCCGACTCCCTACCGTCCTAAATGACACCACCCTCCCGGGCTCCCACCTGCAGAGCCACAGAGCCAGGTGATCCTATCCTGACTCTTTGTCAGGAACAAGTCCTAGGATTTATTCTAATGGAACATACATGAGCCCATACCCATCCCTGAAAGCAATCAGAGTACAGAGACTTGTGCCGGAGACTCAGGTGTGTAGGATACTTTGCCTGATGTGGGAAGATAAGGAGTTTGGTGAGTTTGTACTCTACTTTTCCAAAACATTATTAGGAAATAACTATAAAGTGCACCTCAAACCCATTAACACCACTATATTATCATATCGCTACTTAACTATATGCCAGGGGCCAGTAGCTCCTCTGAGCACCCCCTTATGTATCAGTGATCTAGTCTGCTCAGAGTCTCCCCCATGATAATGAATTTCCACCTCACCTCGTCCTTTTATATGGTTTAGATACAGATGTGCTACATAAATGTCAGCCCAGAAGGCAAGTGTTTATTAATAAGTCAAAAGCAGTGATTATAATCTCCCATTGACTAAGATCATATTATAAACAGAAAGCACACATTCTCCCTGTGCTTGCATCTTTGAGCACGGCATGCTGAATGTAAGAGATGTCTTTAGTAAAGACATAAAATGCAGTATATCCACATTATGATTTTTCTGAGGACCCCATTCTGCCATGATTCTCCAAGATTCAGCAAGAAAAGTGTTATGGTTTCTTTTTTTAAAATATATTTTGTTGATTTCAGAGTTGAAGGGAGAAGGAAAGAGAGTGAAACATCAATGATGAGAGAGAATCATAGATCGGCTGCCTCCTGCATGCCCACACTGGGGATCGAGCCCACAACTTAGGCATGTGCCCTTAACCAGGATGGAACCCGGGACTCTTCGATTCACAGGCCAACACTCTATCCACTGAGCCAAACTGGCTAGGGCAGGAAGAAAAGTGTTTTAAAGGTTATGTGCGTAGGTATGCACATGCATTCCTAGAATAAAAGACATGAAAAATTCCTAATTCCCCACACAATTCAGAAGGCATCCCGAGTCACACCTCTGACAGCTCTCATGGTTATAGTGGCCTTTCTTCATGTCCCTGAGCTGGTGGGTGCTGGTCCCATTTGGTCACGGTTGCTCTTACCACTTTCACAGTGAGTAGTCATGAGAATTTTTAAAAATATATTTTATTGATTTTTTTATAGAGAGGAAGAGAGAGGGATAGAGAGTTAGAAACATCGATGAGAGAGAATCATCGATCAGCTGCCTCCTGTACAACCCCCACTGGGGATGTGCCCGCAACCAAGGTGCATGCCCTTGACCGGAATCGAACCCAGGACCTTTAGTCCGCAGGCCGACGCTCTATCTACTGAGCCAAACCAATTTCGGTGAGAATTTTTTTTTTTTTTTTAATAAAGGAGATGGAAGGGAGGAAGGAAGAGAAGAGAAAGAGATTCATTGCCCATTGTTGCCACAAATGAAAAGGAAGAAAGCCTGGCGGTAGGGCTAATCTTTCTGGGGCGTTCCTGCATGTAGACAGTGCCCCAGATGCCAGCAGCTGCTCTGGCACCTCTCTTCCCACTGCTTCTCTGCTGTCAGAACTGCACCCAGAGCCCAGAGAGCCTCGGCCAAGGGAGGGCAGAGAGTGTGAAGCGGCCACGTTTCCCTTTCCCTCCTGGGCTCTGGTTTTCCACCTTGAAGTTTGCCCTGATTTAGAAAGAGAAGGTGAAAACATACAGAGGGAGATGGCAGCAGCCCCCTGCCTCCGTGACCAGATCACACTGCAGCCGAACGTGATACCACAGAGTCCATGAAACCAAGGCCCCATCATTTAAGACAGACTGTTCTGCACTCCTGGTCCAGTGTGACTCCATGGATGCTGGACTTTCCATGCAAGGTGAGCAAACTTCCTGGCAGCTCAGGACCTGACATCCGTGATGCACACGCAGCCTGTCCCCCCAGACCCTGTCCTGACCGCCCTGACGCAGCCGCTGCCCATGACGCAGGCACCCTTTTCCTCTTGCTCATCAGCCAGATCCATGGGTTTGTTTTAGGCGAGCAGCCTTGTTTATTAATAAGAAACGGCTGGCTCTGTGGTGGCAAAGGCAAAATGAATCACATTGAGAAATGTCATCCCCCTCCCTCGGCATGATGCCAGCATTTAAACCATCTAAATATAGAAACTCCCCAGTTTGTAAAGCCCCAAAGAGAAAAGCTGAGTCTGAAACTCTCCTTAATGATGCCAACATTTAACAACAAACTCCGTCCTGTGAAATCTCAGCTCACTGCCCAGCATATTCACTGACTTGCTTTTCACATCGAGAGAAAAATACTTTTAAACTCTCTTTAATTTAAATTACATAGCAATGCCAAAGCTTAACAACAAAATATAATCTAAAAATCTAGACTCACTACTCAATGTATTTGCTGATTATGTTTTTAGAGACTTACAGATATAGTTGCAAGCAGAGAATAATGTTATTGGAGTTCAAGTTATTTTCCAGAGATGTGTGAAATTGCTTCTCGGAGGTTGATGGGAATCCTCTTTCTTTATAGCATCAGGTTGTGGGGTGTGTGGGTACAGCAGATCCCCCTCACCCCTGCTGTCCCCTTCCATTTGCAGATGGCCTGTCCTGTCCCCCTGCTGACCTCTCTCTGCCCCTTTACTCATCTGGGAGAAATGTGTGCAAAAGCCTTCCAGTTCATCCCTTCCCAGGCCCTTACAGTGTGGCTGAGCCACTTCTTACCAAGAAGTGGGTTCATTTCTACAGCCCTTCAGCCAGGCTGGCCTGGGATGTCCTTCACCCCTAGAATGCGGTGCAAGTGATGAATGTAGCTTCTGAACCTCCCAACCTCGAGTGGCTTTGCATCTCCTCTTCTAGTCCCTTCTATGCGGCCTCTGCATTGAGAAGTCCAGACTAGATTTCTTTTTTCTGTTTTTAATATATTTGTATTGATTTCAGAGAGGAGGGGAGAGGGAAACATCCATGATGAGAGAGAACCATGGATCAGCTGCCTCCTGCATGCCCCCTACTGGGGATTGAGCCTGGAACCCGGGCATATGCCCTGACCAGGAATCGAACCTGTGACCTCCTGGTTCATAGATGGTGTTTAACCATTGAGCCACGCTGGCCAGGCCAGACTAGATGTAACAATGAGAGAAGACACAAGAGAAGGGCCCAGCAATAGGCAGAACCCACCACCAGATTTGCAAGAGAGCTCACCTTACCATTGAGCTGCTGATGACAGCAGCTATGCGTGTGACCCGGCAAGGGCAGCAGCAAGACCACCCTGGGTCCAGTACAAATTGATGACCCACGATACTTTTTAAAAAATATATTTTATTGATTTTTTACAGAGAAGAAGGAAGAAGGATAGAGTTAGAAACATCGATGAGAGAGAATCCTCGATCAGTTGTCTCTTGCACACCCCCTCCTGGGGATGTGCCCGCAACCAAGGTACATGCCCTTAACCGGGATCAAACCTGGGACCTTTCAGTCCAAAGGCTGACACTCTATCCACTGAGCCAAACCAGTTTCGGCAGACCCACGATACTTTTAATCAAGATATAATTTACATACAACATTGTGAGTTTAAGGTGCACAGTGTGTTGAGTTGACACATTTATATATTGCAATATGACTACCACCATAGCTTAAGCTAACCCCTCTATGGTGCCACATGATTACCATTTCTGTGTGTGTGTGTGTGTGTGTGTGTGACATTTAACATGGAGTCTTTTTGCAATTTTGAAATGCATACTCCAATTTGTCGACTATAATCACTATGCTGAGCATAGGTCTTCAGAACTTACACACCTTCTATTTGCAAGTTTGTACCCTTTGACCAACGTCTCCCACTTCACCTGTCCCCAGGTCCTGGTAACTATTCTATTTTCTAATTTATGAGTTCGGCTATTTTAGATTTCACATATAAGTGATATCATGCAGTTGTTGTCTTTCTCTCTGGCTTATTTCACTAAACATAATGCCCTCAAGTTCATCCATGTTGTTGCAAATGTCAGGATTTCCTTCTTTCTTGTGGCCAGATCACAATCCATTGTGTACATGTGCTGCAACTTCTTAATCCATTTTTCCCTTGGCACACTCCAGGATGCTCCCATACCGTGGCTATTGTGAATAATGCTGTAACAAAGATGAACATGCTGATATCTTTCAAATGTTCTGTTTCATTTCATATATGAACAGAAGTGTGATTGCTGGATCATATGGTAGTTGTATTTTTAATTTCTTGAGGAACCATCACACTGTTTTCCCTAGGGGCAGAAACCAATTTACATTCCTACCCACAGTGCATAAGGGTTCCCTTTTCTCCACATCCTCGCCAACAGTTATCTCTTGTCTTCTTTTTTTTTAATTATTATTTTTTCTTTATTGATTAAGGTCTCCTGTCTTCTTGATGGTTGCCATTCAAACAGGTGTGAGGTGAAATCTCATTGTGGTTTTGACTTGCATTTCCCTAATGATTAGTGATATGAAGCACCCTTTGTGAATCTGTTGACCATTTGGCTATCTTTGTTGGAAAAAACAAACAAACAACTATTCAGTTCCCCTGCCCATTTTAAATTTTTGTTGTTGCTGTATAAGTCCTTTGTATAATTTAGATGTTAACTCCTTATCTGATATATGGATTGCAAACATTGTTTTCCGTTCCACAGGTTGCCTTTCATTTTGTTGATTCTTTTGCTAGGCAGGAGATTTTTAGTTTCATGTAGTCTCACTTGTCAGTTTTTGCTTTTGATATCATACCCCAAAAATCATTGCCAAGATCAGTGTCAAGGAGCTTCTTCCCATGTTTCCTTCTAGGAGTTTTACAGTATTGGGTCTTATGGTTAAGCCTATAATCCATTTCCAGTTAGTTTTTGTGGGTAGTGTAGACAGGGTCCCATTTCATTTTTCTGTATGTGATTATCGTTTCCCCAGCACCATTTGTTGAAGAGGCTATCCCTTTCCTATTAAGTGTTCTTGGCTCCCTTCCCTCAAATATAAGCTCACCATATATGCAGGGATTTATTTCTGGGCTCTCCAGTCCGTTCCACTAGTCTGTCTGTTTTCATGCCAGGACTATACTGTTTTAGTTACTACAGCTTTGTAGTACAATTTGAAATCAGGAAGCATTATGCCTCTGGTTTTATTCTTCTTTCTCGGGGTTGCTTTGGCTTTTCAGGGACTATTGTAGTTCCATATAAATTTTACAATTGTTTCTCCTATTTCTGTAAAAAAAAAAAAAAAAAGAAAAAAAAGATGCCATTAGATTTAGATAGGGATTGCATTGAATCTATAGATGGATTTGGGTAGTATGGAAATATTAACCATATTAATTCTTCTTATCCATGAACATGATATCTTTTCATTGTGTCTTCTTCAGTTTCTTTTTATCAAAGTACTATTCTTTTTATTGTATAGATTTTTCACTTTCATTCTTTAAATTTATTCCTAAGTATTTTATTGTTTTTGATGCTATTGTGAATGGGATAGTTTTCTTTATTTCTTTTTTAGATATTTCATTGTTAGTGTATAGTAGGGGTGTTGAACTCAATCAGAGAAGGGGCCAAAATCTAAAATCTAGCCTAAATCGCAGGCCGAATGGTTTACTGAACAGTCATAAACTGTCATTGTGATGGAAACGCAGCGGAGTGCAGTGATGACAGCGCGGTGCGGGCCACATTGCAAGGCCTGGCGGGTCGGATTTGGCCCGCGGGCCTTGTGTTTGACACATGTGGTGTATAGAAATACAACTGATTTCTGTATGTTGATATTATATAGTGCAACATTACTGAATTCGTTGATTAGTTCCAGCAGTTTCTTACTTGAGTCCTTGGAATTTTCTGTATATAAACTCATATCATCTACAATTACTTTCTTCTTTCCATTTTGGATGCCTTTTATTTTATGTCTTGCCTAATTACTCTATCCAGAACTCCCAGTACTGTTTTGAATTTGTGTGATAACAGTAGACACCCTGGTCTTGTTCCTGATTTTAGAGGAAAAGCTTTAAGTTTTTCACCACTGAGTATGATGTTAACTGTGGGTTTATCACATATGACCTTTATTCTGTTAAGGTATGTTTCTTCTACACCCAAGTTGTTGAAGGTTTTTATCAAATAGTATTTTGTCAAATGCTTTTTTCTAATCTATTGAGATAATGAGATGATTTTTATCTTTCATTCTATTAATGTGATATATCTTGAACCATCCTTGCATCCCAAAGATAAGTCCTACTTGGTCATGTGTATGATCTATTTAATATGTTGTTGAATTCAGTTTGCTAATATTTTGTTGGTGAGTTTTGCACTTATATTTATCAGGGATATTGTTCTATAGTTTTCTCTTTCTGTAATCCTTATCAGAATTTGGAATCCTGGTAATACAGTCTCATAAAATGAAGAAAATTACATTTTTGGAAGAGTTTTGAAACAATTGGTGTTAATCTTTCTTTAAATATTTAGTGGGGTTCATCAAGAGAGCCATCTGCCCCCGTAGTTTTCCTGGTTATCAGAAGGATGTTTTGTTCTAAAGACTTCTTTTGTTTCTGTATATTGTTCAAACAAATTTTTAAGGTGATTTTTCTTTGTTTTTATTGTTCTGTTTGTCTGCCCCACTTTTATCTGGGCTTTTCTGTGTTGGGAGGTTTTTGATTACTGATTCAATTTCATGACTTATTGGTCTGTTAAGATTTCCTATTTCTTCCTGATTCAGACATGGTAGGTTGTATGTTTCTAGGAATTTATTCATTTCCACTAGCTTATCCAATTTGTTGGCCTATAATTACTCATAGTAGTCTCTTATGATCCTACGAGTTTCTGTAATATTAGTTGTAATGTCTTCTCTTTCCTTTATGATTTTATGAATTTCAATCTTCTTTTTAAATCTTTATTTCTTCTAAATAAAGATTTGTCAATTTTGTGTATCTTTTTGAAAAACCAGCTCTTAGTTTCATTGATCTTTTCTATTGTTTTTCTGATCTGTATTTCATTTATTTCCACTCTGAATTTTGTTATTTCCTTCCTTCTGGTAATTTGGGGCTTCATATGTTTTTCTTTTTCTAGTTTCTCGAGATGTAAAATTAGGTTGTTTGAGGTACTTCTTTTTTCTTACTATATGCATTTATCACTATAAACTTCCCTCTCAGAACTGCTTTTGCAACATCTCTTGAGTTTTGCTGTACTTTGTTTTCATTTTTATTTGTTTTGAGATTTTTTTATTTCCCTTTTTATCTCTTCTTTGACCCACTAAATTTTCAGGAGTCTGTTGTTTAGTTTCCACATGCGTGTAAAATTTTCAACTTTCCTCTTGTTGTTGATTCTAGTTATACCACTGTGGTTGGAAAAGATAGTTTGGTATGATTTTAGTCTTCGTAAATTTTCTAAGACTTGCTTTGTGGCCTATCATATATCATCTATCCTGGAGAATGTTCTACTGCTGACGGATGAAATATCCTATAAGGTCCATTTAGACTAATGTATGGTTCAATTCCAACATTCCTTGTTGATTTTCTGTCTGGTTGATCTATTCATTGCTGAAAGTGGGGTTTTGAAGTCCCATACCATTATTATATTGTTGTCTATTTCTCCCTTCAGATCTGTTACTATTGTGAAAATATTTAGGTGCTCCAATGTTGAGTGCATATATATTCACAATTATTATATTTTCTTGATGAATTGACCCCTTAAAAATATGGAACAATTGATGAATTTGCATGTCATCCTTGTTCAGGGGCCATGTTAATCTTTATTTTTCCAATTTTAGTATATGTGTTGCTAAAGTGAGCACAACCAACAGTATTAAGATCAGATAAAATTGTAGTTTTAAGCCACTATATTTTCAGGTGGTTTTCAAACACAGTAGATAATTGATAAATACTTAATCTGATTGATGAATATAGGAAGAGAGGCTGAGGGTATACAATTCGACCCCTTCTTCAGGCTCCTTTTGGGAGGAAGCATCTCTGAGAGTCCATGTTCTTTTGTCATTCACACAGTAAATCTTCAGGATTGAAATGCACTGATATATACTTTTTCCAAATGCTAAAGGGCCAAGAGTTAAAGCCAGTATTTGGCTGAAATCAAGACCAAAATCAAATGAGAAAAAAGAATAAATCTGAAAAATAATTTAAATTTAGAATATTATCATCATTTTAGTAGTCACCAATTGAAAAGTTGATTAGTGAAGTAAATGTATCTTAAATATTTTTAACAATGTATTTCTTTTTTTCCTTATAATCTTTATTATGTCAAAATTGAAAGTAATTTGTCAAGATTTTGAATTTTTCTCCCCTTGAAATTTTAAGGTGGTAAAAAACAATCATTTAATTCATTCTCACAAGATGTGAAAAATTCTCAAAAAGGACTTTTTATTGAGAGCACTTAGTGTCCTTTTATGGGATTTGTCTTGACACTTTTCTATTACCTATTTTATGCAAGTGTAGTTTTCCTGGTTATCAGAAGGATGTTTTGTTCTAAAGACTTCTTTTGTTTCTGTGTATTGTTAAAACAAATTTTTAAGGTGATTTTTCTTCTGTTTGTCTGCCCCACTTTTATCTGGACTTTCTCTTTTCTTTATCTAGCTTTTCCTTTCCTGATAAATTTTGATTTAGCTCCTACCTTTTGCCTAAGTGTGGGACCCTATAGAAGGTAGGAAGGTGGTATTGCTAAGCCTGTCAGCCTGGCTTATTACAGGCCCCTTGCCTCACCTGCTAGTCAAGGGGCAAACCCCTCAGAATGTGATTTTATTCGGAAGTAGAGTTGTTGCAGATGTAACTAGTTAACACGGAGTTGTACTAGATTGTAGCCCTGCTCCAATGTGACTGATGGTCTTATGAGAATACTAGAAGCCCAGTGCATGAAATTCATGCACTCAGGGGGGTAAGAGGGTGCCTCAGCCTGGCCTGTGCCCTGTCACAGTGTGGGAGCCCTGAGATCTATTGCTCCAAAGAGGTAGGCCCCACCCACCCAGCCAGGGCTCCTCCAAGGATTGCCCCAAAGAGGTAGACTGGAGCCTGACTTGGCACTGCGTGGAGACAGGAGGCAGGACCTCCAAGCAGGCTCTGTGCCGCATCAAGCCCAGCATCAAGCCCAGCCCCGCCCACCTGTGTTCCTCCTGCTGTGCACACAGCCATCTTGTGACGGCTAAGGGCATCATGGCTTGACAACCACTTTTATTAGTAAGGTTGGCTATGAAAATGGAGAAAATACATGTGACGACAATGGCAGAGATTGGAGTTATTGTAGCTGCAATGCCAGAGATTGCCCACAGACCCCCAGAAGCCAGGAAAAGGCAAGGAAGCATTCCCTCACTGGTATCAGTGGGTGTGCAGGCCTGCAGATACCTTGATTCCAGACTTCTAATCTCCAAAACTGTGAGGCAGTACCTTTCTTTTGTTTTAAGCCACCCTGTTTGTGGTACTTCGTTATGGCCTCCCCAGGTAACTAATACCCTAAGTCAAGGCTCAAGGGCTTCTTATCTTTGTGATCTGATGCTTGTACTGAGCATGCAGCTAGTTTTTGCACTCACAAAAAGGCATAATATAAGGAATCCCACTGACCCCAAGGTGAACACAGAACCCAACACCCAAGAATTTGGAAGCAGCTAATGTGGACTAATGTCGATATACAGAGTTCCAGTCTTCTGTAATCTAATTAACCTGGTTACACTGATGCTTTTGGAACCTTTAAGAACAGAGAGAGGCACAGCCCTAGCTGCGGACTGAAGGGTCCTGGGTTTAGTTCCAGTCAAGGACACAAGCTCGGGTTGTGGGCTTGATCCTCAGTACAGGGCATGCAGGAGGCAGTCAATTAATGATTCTCATCATTGACACTCTCTCTCTCTCTCTCTCTCTCTCTCTCTCTCTCTCTCTCTCTCTCTCTCTCTCTTTCTCTTCCTCTCTGAAATTTTAAAAATTAAAAAAAGAACAGAGGTGCAGTCAGTGTGCTATAGAGTTCATGTTTATCTGGCCCCAAATGCCCCCGAGTGGCCCTGCGCCCTGCCCACAGTTTCTTTTTGTAGTTTTCTGTAAGTGTACATTATTTTCTGATGTGAAAAAGCTTGACTTCTACAGGTGAAGCTTGGGGGCAACTCTTCTCTTAGAACTAGTGTTTAAATTCTGAATCGCCAAACTAGCCAACAAATCTCAAACAATAATTTTTCCTTGTTAATAGTAAAAATAAACAGATTCCCATTAGAGGGAATCTTGACTTGATTTCTCCCCTCCTGGAGGAGAGGCTCCTGGGGGAGGGGGATCGACGGTGGTTTTGCAGGTCTCCTTGGAAAAAGCATCAAAGGTGAGGCCTTCCCTGTGCTTGGAGAAGCTCATGGAAACACTCTCTCGTAGATTCTATGAGTGCAATACATGATAGTCCTGCCAGAACTATCCCTGCAGTTGAAGCCATTTTATGGGATAGTTTTCTATGGGACATTCCCTATTGAAATTGGAACTAGATCAGAGTCCTAGGGCTTTTTCTTCTTGCCTCATTTAATCAATTGTTCCTCTCCATTTTCAATAGTCTCTAGAACAGTGATTTTCAAACCTGAGTGTGCATGGGGCTTGCATTCATAGACTGATTCAGTGGGACCAAGCTGGGTTCAGAAAACTGGAGATCTTTATATATTTATTGTTCTGTAACCAACCCTGGGACATGTGTCTGACCATTGCCTTTTGCTGCCTCTACTTTTCCCACAATCATCTGGGGTCAGAAGAAGCAAGTTCCGCCCCCTTTCCCTTCATTTCTGGAAGTGCCCTCCACCTCCCAAAGTAAAACTCTAGACTCTATTTGGCCAGTCTGTCCCCTGATATGCTAAATGGGGAACTGAGATGGTGTTTGTGACTTTATTTCACACATTAATTAATGAGGGAGACAGTAAGATAATATTACTGATTCACAAGCACACACATCTATAAGTCATTAGGAATGCTGAAATGAATTTGCAAAGAGATGGAAAACTGGTTAATATCCACAGGGCCATAATCACTTATATTCCGATGAAAATATTCATTTGCATTTCTATAGACAAGCATTACTTGCATTACTGTACATTTTCTAAGACTTGCTAAGTTACCAAATAGCTTGAAGACTTGGTCTCAAATCCCTATAGAACTAGACAACGTGGAAGGTTGTGCTAAATAGGACCCAAGTGATATTTTTCTTCCTGTTTAAATGTCTTTCAAATTTTTCTTGATACAGTCAAAGGCCTAACTTTTCTTATCAGTAAAACGAGAGATTTGGACTAGTGACTCCTGAGACCCTTCAATTTCAGTGTCCTATTACTGGAATGCCTTGGCCATTGTCCACATGTCTACATAAAACTCATGGAAACTTTTTTTGCTGGTATGTCAAAACTATTGAAGTCATTTGTGTTAATCAAACTCAACATATCTGTGAGTGTATCCCCTGTCTAAAAATAAGAGCAAACACAAATTCTGCCTCTCTCTCTCTCTCTCGTGTGCACACACGTACTTGTAAATAGAAGCAGAACCTGACCACAGGTAGTGTAGGTGTATATATTCACTGTCTCTACCAAATGTGACTTAGAGAAGATGCTGCTAGCATGGTTAATATGATAAATCAGGGCAATATTGTGAAGATTTCATAGAGGCTAAAACTTGGAGAGGCAATGATTAAAGATTTCTCTAATTCTTGTAGACTTTATATTTTCCTGCCGGACACATACAGCAGATCTTTTCAGAGTGCTTTGTGGTTGTGGAGGAGGTTGCAGCAGTGTTGGGGATGTCCCCAGCTGGTGGAGCTGGTGGAGACGTGGAAGAGAGTAGGAATATACTGAAATGTGATTTTGTTTGTTTACTTCATTCCTCCTCTGTTAGACTAAGCTCTAAACTATAAAGCAACAGAGAAGAAGGACAGAGCCTCTTTAACCTAGTAACTTAACAAATGGTTGTTGAATGAATAATTGAACTAACTCTCCTTTCTCTAAACACAGAGCACAGGTATCCTAAAAAGCTCTCAACCTATTTAGTTCTTTAAAAATCTGCCATATTTGAAGGTGTGAAAGCATGAGTAATGAGTATGTGCAGCTGATGTTTTGAGGATAAATATTCTACTTCATAGATTTTATCAGGTAAAACCCCATTCAGTTTAGAAATCAGCATCAAAATTTCTTTTTTATGTAAATTTGTTTATCCTCATTCCAGTGGTCTCACTTTAGCTAAAATGATATTCTTGATGGTAAAACATAAAAACAATCACATTTCTTTGTTTCAATCTTTCTTTTCTTTTATCCTAGTCATTTCTGTAGAGTGCTGGGTAGAATTTGGGAGAGTTTCTGGTAATAACACACCTACACAGAGGTGCTGCAGGAAGCAGAAAGTACATACCTGATACCCTCAGTAACTATAGTTGATGAGTCACATACAAACTTAGGACAGACGTTAGTTACTGAATGGGGAAGATTTATGTCCCAAATATCTTTTTCTATACCATAACATAACCTGAATTCAGGGGCAAAAATATCAGAGGCCTAGATTTTAAACAAACACACACATACATTTTATGCCTGTCTACATAGATACATACATGGTTACATATAAGGCTCAGAGGGTGGGCATGGGATGGGATGATGAGAAAAAAATAACTAATGTAATCAGCACCTTGTATGTGAGAGCCAGATGGCATCCATTCCTTTTATTGTCACAATAATCCCGAGAAGCAGCTTTCAGGTGAAGGATGTGAGACTCCGTACGTGGCAGAACTCAGTTTTGAAATAAGTTTTGCTTGACTCCAAAGCTAATAGGACGTAGAGTGAGACTTCCTCCTGTTGTCCCTGAACTCAACTAGGGTCCCAAAAATCAGTGGGTACGCCCACATATTGAGATCAGAGAGCTGCCAGCACCTGGAGCCAGCCCCCATCTTAGGGAGCTTCACTAGGGAAAGTCCCTACTGCCCATTTCGGCCCTGCCAGCCCTGCAGCCCCTCCCCAGAGAACTGAGGGAGAAATTAGATGTTGCCACTTGAAGATTTGGGCAACCCTGTGAGTATGTGGGGGTTAGGGCTCAGGGAAAGGGGGAAGGCGAGCTTTGAGGTGGCGCATCTTTCCACTCCCAAAAGCAAATGGAAAGGGAAAGGGGGGACGACAAATTTATTCTAAAGATCAGGATGCCTACAAGAGGAGAACAACATGTTCATCTCCATAACAGGATTTGTTTCCAGAGTGGACATGTTGTTTGGCCCCCATGGGACCTGAATAGGGGCCAAGAGGTTTGGAAAAAGAGGGCATGGAGAGCTCCCAGGACCAGTTGCCTGTGATCTGTCACCTTCCGTTAGAAGACAGATCCTATGTTTGCCTGCTGACTTCACAGTCTGTGGGAAGGTGAGAACTGGGACTGTCGTTTCGGGCAATGTGTGTGTTGGAAAGGAGGATGCTGACAAAAAGGCCACGTATTGCAGGTAAATGCCAATAACCAGGGGTCCCTAGAATAGATGGTCAAACCAGCCCAGGATAGCCAGGACCTAGAGAAGCTGCACCAGAATAAGCGCCCCCTTCCTCACCCACCGTCCTCCCTCATTTGCAGAGAAGGCTGGGCCTCCCCCTCAGCCTGTGTAGATCTTGAACAGAAGGGCAGTCATGGTCAATTCAGAAGAGGTCTGCAGCTTGGGTCCTCCCACCCCAGCTGAAGCACAGGTAGAAGGGGAGGAGAGATGGGTATCGATGCAGGTCTAGGCTGAGCTGGAGAAAGATGATGAACTTTGAATCGATTTTGGGAATAGGACTGAATCCTAAATGTCAGAATTAGACTCTTCTAACAACCAAAGTAGGCTGAAATTTTGTAAAAACTGGCCAAGATATTGTTAAGCCAATATTAAGGGGTAGGGGTAGGTAGGGGAAGGGGGCGGTCATTTAACACAACTACCAGGAGTTGGGAAAATATAACTCTTTTATATTTATACCTCCTCTGAACAGAGTTAAGCATAGTGGCCCTGGATGGGTAGCTCAGTTGGTTAGAACATTGTCCTGATATGCCAAAGTTGTGGGTTCAATTCCTGGTCAACGCGCATGCAAGAATCAACCAATGAATGCATAAATAAGTGGAACAACAAATGGATATCTATCTATCTATCTATCTATCTATCTATCTATCTATCTTTCTCTCATCAATAAATTATTTTTAAAAGTTAAGCATAGTCACCAAACCAATTACTCCATAATTCTTTCTTCTGTGTAACTCTGATGAAGGTAGTGAGCCATGGGCATGTCTCTGGCCCCTCAGGGGGCCCTTTTCAAGACTTCCCCCCAATGAACTGGGACCCCTCGAAACTGGTAAGGTGTCCCTATTTCCTGTAGCTACTCACTCCTTGTGTGTGTCTGCCTCTGTTGGGCCTCTATCCCCCATTAACCTGACTTCATAGGGAAGTTCCTGGCTGGCTTTGTCCCAGCTCTGAGATGGAGAGAGAAGATTCCGGCACCTTCTGGGTCAGATCTTTTAAAATACTCTCAGTCCAGGCACGGTGCCTGTGCAAGATGCGCCACCTCAAAGCTCGCCTTCTCCCCTTTCCCTGAGCCCTAACTCCCACATACTCACAGGGTTGTCCAAATCTTCAAGTGGCAACATCTAATTTAATTTTATTGGACAATGATCACTGTGCTAGATTGCATAAAGAGCACCAATTCTCTGCCTCTTCCTGTGCCCCTGCCTTTTGCCATAGACCTTGCAATTCTTCCCACCAAGGGAGCAGAATGTATTTCCCACCCCTTGACTTTGGGTTTAGCCATGCGACTTGCTTTGGGCAATAGAATGAAATGGAAAAGACAAGGTACCATTACGAGCCTAGGACTTAAGAGGCCTTGAAGAGTACTTTCCACAGACATGTGAGTCTTGTTTTTGGTTTTAAGCCACTGAATTTTGGGATGGGGTTTGTAATGGACTAAAAACTAACTGATTAAACGTTTTTAGTACAGTGAAGAAAAGTGGTAGAATTTAAACCAGGAAAAAAAAAAAACCAACCTATTACTTCTAGAGTAATTTCCCCTTTGTTTGCATTTGCTAGCTTACGTGAATAAATTAATTGGGATTTATGTTGTTGGCTGCAATACGCATATCTGCTAGCATAGTCTGAGAAGATCTGAGTCTGGGCTTATCCTGTAGAGCGGGGAGGATTGCTGGGTCATCGCTGACAGCCAGGACTCCTGCAGACGTTGTCACGGCAGAGGGTGCAGACACCCTTCATTTGGAAAGTTGCTAAGTCGGCTCGTGTGCTGCGGTCCACTCCATTTATGAGTCACTTGTTTAGAATTCAGAGCGCCTTTCCCCATAGAAACAGTAGTGTGAGGTTTTTGGCAAACATACAACTGCCCGTTTAACTGCATGCTCTAGGAAATGACAGGCTTGTACCACAGAACACAGGGAAAGCACTTTACCTCCCACTGCCAGGTCTCCTCTCCCTCCAGTTCCCTTTCTCCTTGCTTGCTCTTTCCAAAGGAAGAGGAGCAGTGATTGGCTAAGCCTGCTGTTTATCGGGTCTCCTTTCTGAAATGGATCCATAGGCAGTGAGGGCCCACCACTGTCTCTCAGCCGTGTGGTCCTGTCCCGGGTGGCTGTTTGGGTTAATGAACTTGGACTCTGCTGTCTCTCTCTCTCTCTCTCTCTCTCTCTCTCTCTCTCTCTCTCTCTCTCTCACACACACACACACACACACACACACACACACACACACACACACACCCTTTCCAGACATACCTGATCCATATTTCGTATTTGAAAAGGCAGCAGGAAACCTAAATCCCACTTAGTCTCCATCACAGAGTAACCAAAACCTTTAATCAGGGAGTTTTAAAAAGGCCTTGCAGGTTAATATACCAGTGCTTCACCCTCTCACGAGGCTGTGATCCTTGCCGGATATGTCATCAGTCGGAAAGCTGAGGGACCAGAGGCCGCTTACAACTCCTGAGATCCAGTCCCTCTGGTCACGTTTCCTGTGGGAAATCCTTCCCAAGTTCCACACTAGGAGGCGGGCTCAGCTTGAAGCAGCCACCTGACCCCTCCCACTTCACACCTACTGGCATTTGGGAAGAATCTCTGTTTTTTTCATGGAGGAGTGGTGGTCCTGTTTTATTAGAAGATGATCATAAAAGTTGATTTTGGAGAAACTAAGAGAGATAGTTGAAAGTATATCTGTGTTCTACTCCTTCAAAATTGTCAGGAAAATGTATTAACTTACTGTTCTCAGTTCAGAACTCAAGGATCTAACTGCTCCCTGACCATGGCTTCAAGTGATACAAACTTCTAACAAACACAGCATCCTTTCTGAGAGGTGTCTGACATTCTTCAAGAACATGTGAACTGATACTACTGTTTTATTCAGTTAAAACAAATTCAGTTTATTCTATCTCAATGTTAAAACATCAAACTATTAACATGGACATATGACCTGTTTTACAACTAGAATTTTCGTTTTAAATTCATTTGGAAAGCCATTTCTCTCCATAATCTATGCCTCATAAGAGTCTAATGTACAAAAATGAAAGATCATATAAATTATCATTTATTTTTTCTATAAATTCTATAGCCAGTGAAGCATATTATTGATAGCTGCTGTGCTATGGGGAGCAGGGACATTCTGAGAGAAGCAGAGACAAGCCCGGAAAAGAGGGAGCCCCGGCAGAATTGGATCCTGGCTCTGTGTGCCAAGGGCCAGACACATCCATGCTCCCACCGTTACATGCATGACTCAGGTCACTTTAAAACAGATTAAAATAATCTTCTCCTTGAGCACAGACTTGGGCATGTGTCGAGAGTTTGACACGACTCTTGGCCACTCCACACGTGCTCTAGTGAGAGAGCCACCAGCTCCGGAGGCCACAGAGGAGGGTGGCCAGGTCAGGCGGCTCCTGGAGGAGGTGGGCTCTGGCTCCCACTCCTCTGTGACACCCCTCCTTCTCCCTCAGCTTTGGGGGAGGCTCAGATACCATCCTGGCCCCAGCACCCCGAAGCATTCACCTGAAATGCATGGGCTGTTTCTTTCTTTTAGAATTTATAGAAAAGCTACTGTTAGTAGTGATTACAAAATCCTAGCAAAATCTCTTCAACTGCTTATAGAATCTGGGATGCAGTATTGTAAATCTAAAGAAACTAATACATATTTCAGTACAACTTTCTTATGGTTGTTGCTATAAACAGCAGCTCCTACAGAGAAGACATACAGGCTGTGGCCATCACGAGTCAAACAGCCCAATATGTAGAAATGTTCAGGTTTTCTCTGAAAGCTGCAGCAATCTTAAATCCGAGTCTTTCATACGGATTCTGTATATTGCCTAATAGTGTGGCCTGGAAACATCCCTACTTCCTTCAAAAAGGGAGGCAATTAGTGATTCCTTGATATTTTATGCCAAAGGTAATGGTAGTTTATCCAAACAAATCTTATTTAAATGTAAGAAAAATGCTCTAAAAATCCATTGATAAAGAACTGAGATGGGAAAAACTGGAAAACCATCACCTGTAACTGGTTGCATGGATTATGTTTTAAAATATTTTTCCAGTTCCTGCTGGGTCGAGAGGCATCATATTTCAGTGGAAAGAATGAGAACGGACAGACTGGCAGACACAGAAAGAAGGAGCAAGGGACAGTAAAGGGAAAACGGATTCATGATGACACACAGATGTAAAATTCCCTAGTTAAGAAAAACGCAGCATTAAAAAAATACGTAGATAAAGAAAAGTACTGTTTGGTACTTTTCCATTAATTTTTTCAAAGGTCTTGACCTCCTAAAGAAAAACTTTTGACTAACAGGGGTTTTCCTCACCGCTCAGTTCCTTCTTCTTCTGTCGGGACCAGCCAAACAATGGTCCTATATTTGGCCCTTAGACGGCTGCCACGGAAATGAGGGGCAGACGCTCCGCCTCCTGGCTTCACTGTGGGATCCAGCGAAGAGCATGATTAAGCTGTCGGAGAACCTCTCTAACTACAACTTTACCTGTTAAGTAAAAGTTTCCAGAAAAATGGTGACACATATGGGAAAAGTAGATTGTTTAACTCACTCTGAGAAATCCCTTTTGATTCATAGACTGTCTACATGATCGAGACAAGAAACCATCTCTTTCTCTGCTCAGACTCTGCTCGGTTCACAGACAGGTGGCCGGAGAGAGAATAAAGCTTCCCTGTGTTTGCATGGGGAGGGCTGGGTTAGCACAGGGAACGTGGGGTCCTGAGTGCTGGGGAAGCAGAAGGCTAAGTGAGGGCATAGGCAGGGACAGAGGGAATGAGAGGGATGCACACAGGTGCCATTTAAACCATTTTAAAGGAAAGTTAAATATCCTATCACAGTGTCAAAGAACACTGGCCTTTCACAGCTGGACCAGAGAAGATATGGAGCCTTGGGTCTCAAATGCAATGGACTTAAAGCTTGATTTGTATCATTTGTTCCCAGCAAAAGAGACCTGGTTTCTCTGGGCAAGAATTCAAGACAGATCCTTCTACACTCTGACCCCACCGGGTAGTCTAGTCCAGCAGTCGCCAACTTTTCTGACCTCATGGGCCAACACTGGTCCTCGAACTACCGGTTGGCGACCGCTGGTCTATCCATGTCATTGTCCTCTAGTGAGTGTTATTGGGTTGAGCAGGTCTGAGGTCTCCACACATGGCTGCAAAGGGAGAACTGACTGGCAGCTGCCAATATTTACACAATATTTGGAAGACTCTCCCAACATTGGAGGGATGGGAAAAAGGAATTGCCATTGGAAAGGATTACACCCTCCATCTTCCACTTGGGAATTTAAAGTTCTTCTAGTTTAAAATATTCTAGCGCCTATATGCTTGCTGTTGGGCATGTAAATTATCACAACCACTTTGGAGATCAATGTGGACATATCTAAAAAAGTTGAAGTTGCAGATTTTATACAACCCTCCAATTTCACTATGGGGTGACTGCTATAGACTGACTGAATGGTACTCCCCACCCCCAAATTTATGTGACTGTATCTGCAGGTGAGTCTTTAGTAGGTAGTTGAGGTTAAATGAGGCCGTCAGGATGGGGTTCTGAATCCACAGGATAAGAAGAGATAGTGAGGGCGTTCTCCCGCTTCCTGCCAGGTGGACATGGCTAATAGGTGACCGTGTACAAGCCTGAGGATGCGGGCACCTGGTCTTGGACAGCTAGCTTCAGAACTGTGAGAAAATAAACGTACACGTTTAAACCACCTGGTCTAGGGTATTTTGTAATTGCAGCCTGAGCTAAGACAGTGGCTAACCTAGGAAAGACTTTATATAGGTGTTTGAGGGAAATATAAGGATGTTCATCGTAGTGTTGTTCCTAATAGTAAAAACATGAGACCAGTCTAACTTCCTGTAGAGAAATAAGCCATTCACATAATAGAATTCTATAGAGCAGTTGAAATGAACCTATATTAACACGTATCAATGTTAATAAATCTCAAAAATATAATAAGTTAAAAAAAATGAAGCTATAAAATGATATTTATACACCTGAAACAATAGTCTAAAATCTCAGGGATACACAACTGTGTGTAAAAGTACAGACAGTTGCCTGGAAATGATACTCACCAACTACTTCTGAGAAGAGAGGGGGAAATGATAGGCAAGGGGGGAACTTTTGCTCTATCTGTACATGTTTTATTTCTTAATAAGAAATGACATTTGTGCCAATGTTAGCAAATTGCTGGCATCCTTTAAGTCTGCCTGGTAAAGGCATGGTTCCTGTTACATTACTTTCTGTAGGTTCCACATATTTCATAAATAGTTGTTTTTTCGTGTCACCTGGGTTTTCAGCAGTACAACAGTGCTTTTCTGACAGAGCCTTTTGAATAGGAGACAGGTCCTTTTCGTATACACCGTGAGAGGAAGCCCAGAGAAGTTTAGGTGACATGGCCAAAGTGTCCAATCCAGTTAAACAGTGACCTTAGGATTAGAAACTAGTTTCCTTATCATATTCTGAATGTGCAACTTTATCATCTAGCCTGAAATAATCCAAATCATGTCCAACTGTCGAAGAGCACTTTGAACCCATCAGACCTCCCCTGTCCCGCAAATCATTTCCTCAGCTGATGGGTTACCTATTTTACTTCCTCACAGGCATGAGCCCTACTGGGGAGAGCTCGGATTTTCAACTTTTTTTTTTTTGGGGGGGGGGGTGTGATGTAAGAAAATAAGACTACTGATCTAGAAATTTTCTGAAACAATTGAGAAGTTGGCAGAAGATTTAAAATGGAGGTTTTACTGATTAAATGAATTTTGGCTGAAAGGTTTTAATTAGGACATTACTATTCCTTGTAAGATAGATTTTTAATACTGTCCAACATAGATGTACCGCAGGAGAATTAGTAGTTATTTATGCTTAATTTCCAAACTAATCCAAGTAGTTGCATGTTTGAAAAATGGATGGCATGAGAATTTCATGAATAATGGAAATGATGGGTAGGAAATATTCAAAGACACTATGATTAACTTTTATTGCTACAATGACTAACTAATCCAGACAAACATAAGCATGTTTTGCACATGCTCTTTATCCTGTGTCACATAGTTGGGGTAAAGAATTTTGCAGCATTAATTAGGTAGTGTCAGCCCCCTTCAAACACCTGACGAAATTTTTTAACCTACATTTCATGAAGAAGTAGGTAAATAACAGGACTTAAGGAGGAGGACTGAACTTATTTTGAGGAATAACAATAAAATACAACTTATATGTTATTCCATGCTACATATTTACCAAAAACACGCAGTTGGGGGACATGTACACATTACATGCTCAGCTAGCCATCGGTAAGAAAATGCTCTCTATTCGTACCCTTTCTGGGTTTTGCTGATCCTCTATAGCGCATCCCAGAGTATTCTCATCTGTGGCTCTCATCATCAGTGTCCTTCTCTCTTAAAAAAAAAGCAAAGAAAAAAAAAAAAAAAGCCTCAGCCTCCTGCTTGTCTGAGTGTTCAAATTCATTTAAAATACTGTCTTCATAAGAGTATTCCTGAAACAATCTCTGCTTTCCACATGCTGGACAACACGTTTGTGTGCCCTGTGTCCTCTGGCCAGATGCCTCTCTGATGTTCCATGCCTGTTGGTGGAAGGGCTGCTGTGACTAGGCCTTTGGGCAGGGAGAGGGAATTAGAGTGAGAACACAAAGGCCATGGCGCTTCTTGCATCTCACCATTGAACTGAACACTCCTCAGGACACAGCAGCTCAGGGTGTTCACCAAGGGATCGTATGGGGATTGCTACTCACATTTATAGGCTTTTTAAATTTCATAATTCTTATATGGTTTGATATTTGATTTAGCCACAATATATTTCCGAGAGAAGTAAAAGGTACTTACATATATCTAATAAAAATACAGAAAGAAATAATGTAATACAATATACCTATGTATGTTTTCACTAGCTTAACACGCATTCAAAGGACCTTATACTAGAACATAATTTATTTTGATCATGGGTATTCGTTTTTTTGCATATAGTTAATTCTTTTGGATATGTTACTTTCCCCCAAACTGAGTCTATAGATTTGTGTTATTAACTCATTTGTTAAGTGGAGGGAAAACCCACACACAACTATTCCATTCTCAACGAAACTTGTATATTGGAGCTTGAACAAATTAAATAAGTTTTCATTTTTGAAGACTTCAGAACCCAAATGTGACTTTCTATTCAGAAGATGTCAAGTATTTAGTGTAACCAACACCCTTCCTTCATTTTTGAAGTAGTATTGTAGAATGCTTAGTAGTATCATTTGGGCACTATATTTATAAATATAAAAAGCAGATTATATAAAATAAACTTGGACTTATATTACTAATTTATTTTCATAATAGCTTCTTAACCTAGTTTTTAAATATATATATATATATATATATATATATATATATATATATATATATATATTTTGTACAGAGAGGAAGGGAGAGAGATAGAGAGTTAGAAACATCGATGAGAGAGAGTCATCGATCAGCTGCCTCTTGCACACCCCCCACTGGGGATATGCCCGCAACCAAGGTACATGCCCTTGACTGGAATCGAACCCGAGTCCCTTCAGTCCCCAAGCCCACTCTATCCATTGAGCCAAACCGGTCTCGGCCTTAACTTAGTTTTTAAAAGCATTTGGATTTTTTACTTCTTTTATTTAAATTATAAAATTTGTGTTTATAAAAATTTAAACCATACATAGGTATGCTAAATAAAAAGCATACATATTCACCTTCTCCAGGATCTTTAAATAATGTATTTCCTCCCTGATAATTCCATGGCTTATACTTTTAATAGTGCCAGTTTAATTTAAGTAAAATTTTTGATTTTTCATTAATTAATTCCTTGTAATTAGCTACCAAGGAAGGGGATATAAGAATACAATTTCTGTAATTTTTTCAAGTTATGCTTGACAAATGACATCTTTAACTTTGATCTTTCTAAAAATCCTTCAACTAATTTACGTCGATTAAATAAGCATAAATCAGAGCATACCTTCACTCACCAAATTGAAGCAAGCCCTCAACGCCCTCTAGTGGTGTGACCTCCATGTTACATCTAGTGATCAACCCACGGATTTCAGTGGGTAACATTCTGAATGTTAGACTTGTACTTCCCTATTACATTCATTTACCAACTATTCAAACTTATACTTAAAATTTTCTGGTTAAAATGAGCCATCGCCAAGAAAGCAAGGGACAATGATTTTGGGAGGCAATGCCCATTATAAAGTTATAACAAGTAATAACTTTTATCACTATAATCTCTGAGCTTACAAGTTATTTGCTTATCTTGACTGTCTAATGTTGACCACAGCATGACTCTCTGCTATTGAATTTACAAAGACTAATTCCAAAGACTGTTAATTTTTTAAAACTATCTTTTTCTTTGATTTCACCTCTCCAGATTTATCACTTTCCTTACATCAGACTTCACTCACTTTTCTGATCAAGAAAGATTCACTTTCTTGCTTCTCTGCCCATAATATGGGCTGTTGCCTCTTCTGTGTGAAGATAACACCTGGATAGGAGTGATGAGGGCCGAGCAGGGGTGGAGAGCCCAGGGATTGAGGAGAACCAGCAGGCCTCCCAGTGTCCAGGTGAGCTATTGGCTGTCCATGTGATGATGAATTGGTCATTAAACCCTCTGTCCTCATCTGTAAAGTCAGAATGCTGATAACAGTACCCAGTAGGCATTGAACTTATCCGTGTGAAGGAGGGAGAGCAGTGCCTAACACACAACAAGCACTCAGTAACTGTCATAGTGATCTGTGAATAAAAATGAGATAGAAAGATTTGAATCCAATATCTTTTATCCAAACCAAATACATCTATTCACTAGAAACAGGTTGGAATTGGAGGGCAGCTAGAACTTGGGAGGAAATGTTATACAGAGCAGGGATTTGAGTGAAGTGAAAAGTATGGTCCAAGCCCCTTGCTCCCCCATCACGCCAACTCCTGAGTTCCAGTGTTCAGGATGAGACTCGGAAAGACCTGGCAGAAAACAGCATCTGAGAGAACAGAGAGCTGGGCAAAGGCTTAACTATGTAGCTGCACAGTGCCGCAAAGACTGAAATGTGCGTTCAAGTCAGGAGGATAGGGCCGGGTGAGGGGGGCCGCGGGAGGGGTCAGGACATATACCCTGGGCTTTCCGTCAGATTAGGAAATATTACATTCCGTCCTTGGAGTGAGGCTGCCCTCTCTCCGCATCCCCTCCAGCACTTATTTTTGTCTTCAACAGTTATGAGATCGTATCTCCTTTGGGATTCTGACTTGCATTTCCCCATGTTGAGCATCCTTTCGTTTATCTATTGGCCATTTCCATGCCTTCTTAGAAACAGTGTTTGTTCATGGCCTCTGCCATGTGGTGGGTTTTTTTGTTTGTTTGTTTGTTTGTTTATATTTTCAGGTGAGGCAATTAAAATTGCATTTTCTACAAGCCTTTCTTGCTCCAAAGACCATTAGTTGGGCTTAGGAAGAGTGTGTGTCCTACAAGTGGCATCCATCACCTATAATCAGGATTAGGATCAGGATGAGGATCAGAAGTCTCAGCACTTCTGCCCAGCAGCTTGGTGTCAGAGTTGCCAAGAAAAACAAATGCAGCCAAGGGCAGGAGAAAGCAGAGATTTAGTCGTACAGAGAAGGGACAGTGGGAGATCAGTTTCAGCAGTGAACGTGGGTTTCCTGAGCCACTGTCCCTCCCAGAACCCACACAGGGCAAATGGTCTGCACACACCGCACCCCTCCAGTTCTGTAGACCTCTTTCTGAAGGGGACAGTTACAGCAGGGGGCCTGCCAGATGCCACATGACACGGGGTTAAGCAGAACAAGGAAGTGCACATTGAGTCTAAACCAGGGAGAGAGGTTCTCAGACAAGGCCAAAGTCCAGCACAGCTGTGAGGACTCTCCATGGGAGGTGTTCCAGACCCAAGGCCCATTGTCATGCGGCCCAGTGGGGAGCAAAAGACTTTGTGCTGGGGACTGCCTCTCCCAACAGATTGGCTCTTTCATAGAAAACAAAGTCAGTTGAATTGCAAGGTACAGAATTAAATAAATTAGAAAGTTACTTATCCTGCAAGTTTTTATCCATGGGGAAGCAGCATCGTAGAAATATTTTTTTTAATTTTTATTGATTTCAAAGAGAGGAAGGGAGAAACACACACACATTGATTTGTTATTCTACTTGTGAATTCATTGGTTGATTCTTGTACGTGTCCTGACAACCTTAGCAGATGAGGATGCTGCTACTAACCAGCCAGGTTATTAGAATCCGTGTTTATTTAGTATCTGTGGGTAACTGAGCAATTTTTAAATTTAAGTTCTCTGAACTTTCATTGTCTCTCATATAGTCAGAGCTAATGCTATCAGCGTACAAGTTGTAATATACTAACTAGATAACAGCTAAAATCCCTGTCCTAAGATATTAAATAAATGCTAACTTTTAGGGTCAAACCAATAGGGAAGTCTGAGTGATACAAGTACTTTAAATTTCTTTATAGAAAGAAAAGTAGCAAATAACATGGTTACCAGACAGTTATATTTAATACTATCCTGCCGAGAAAGAAAATTTTTAACAGTTTTTGAAGGGTTACAGACACACACACAAAATAATAGGGAAAGTAATGACTTCATTGACAAATGCCTTTGCATATGTGGCCAAGTTCATTAAACTTAAAAAAGTTTATGTCTTTTGACCCTAGGTTCTAAAAATAGCAGTTGGAATTGATACTGTTCTTGGATTCATGGTTCAAGGAAGTCATTACATTTTGTTCTTGATGCTGTAGATTTAACAACATATTTGGAGAAACATGTAACTTCTCACATGGTTTAGACATCAAGAGACCAATTTGTGCATGTAAACTGCAAATTGAAAGTGAATATTTATGTATTATGGAGCTGTATAACAAATACAAATTAGTTAACTTTTAAAGGGAACAAGAACAGTATTAATAAATACTGGTCTTTTGCATCATTCTCAAAAATTCGTCCTCATTTATTCCTCCATCCCTATCATGATCAGCTTCATCCAGCATTTCCTGTAAAACAAAACATAAATATGATATGTGAACTCTATTAAAAATGAATGATACAAATGAATATCCAAATGTATACTCAAAATTTCACTTTAAATGTATTTATGAGTACAATTAGGTAAGGCATTTAAATTCCAATTCGTAAACAATCCTATATAATAAAGAGTTTATATGCAAATTATGCAAACGGTTGTCATGCCCTTGTGCACTTGTGCTAGAGTCGGAGGATCTGAGGCTGCCCGCCCCACCCCTACCCCAGCCCTTCAGCTCGATGAGGGTGGGGCTGGCAGGGGCTGGGTCTTGTGCGATTTCGAAGTGCACCTGGGTGGGCGGGGACTTGACTCTGGGTCCTGAGGTGAGCCCCAGACTCTGACAGGAGGGAGATTTTCGTATACACTTTACTAATTTTCTTTCATCTCTGACACTTCTATTATAGAGAAAGGGCAACTAACAATATTAAAATATTTCCTCTAAGTAATTCCCTTTTAATGTGCAGGAATTTCGTGCACCAGGCCACTGGTTGTATATAATTATACATGTACATTCCAATTATAAAAATAAATAACATTTACCTGGAGTTCATCATCTGTTAAAGTCTCCCCTAGTTCCTCAGCAACCCTCTTGATATTGTTTAATGTTATGGTTCCAGTAGCATCATCATCAAATAATTTGAAAGCCTTCAGCAGTTCTTCCTTTTCATCTTTTTCACTCTTTAAAACAGAAACAGCTCAATGTTATCAGTCTTTCACTTATTTTCCTATGAAGCTGCACTTTGAGGTGCAGACCAGCAGTGTACCAGGTAGCTGAGCTCTGACTCTACTGCTCTGCATTCTGAAGTTGTGCCAGTGCACTCACATCTGCCCTCAAGGCATTTACACTCAGAGTCTAAGGAAGTGGAAGAGGCACAGGGTGGTAAAGAGGATGTATTTCTTGGTGACCAGTAATTAAGATCCATTACAAAACTGTGAGCTCCAAGAAAACAAGAAGTATTCCCATAATAGTGCCTGCCAAAAACAGGTTCTCAGTAAATGTGGAATTCCAGGCTCTGCATTCTATCCACCCATACAGCCTACTTCCTAACAAAAATCTCCCCACTGGATGGTCTTCATGTCACTAAACTGAAAGCATATTTAATCTTGCCCTTCCTGTCTAAACCCCAACCATCATTAAATTCTTCTATGAAATCTCTAATTGTATTTCTTTGAAAAACACAATCACTATACCATTTTTATACTCATCATGGCAAAAAAATCTTCAAAACTAATGGTGCCGGTTCGTTCTTTGTCAATTTCAGCTATCAGTTTTTTAACTTCTTCTTTCTTTGGTTCAAATCCCAAAGCCCGCATAGCAATCTGAAATAGGAAGCAAATAAATTATATGCCATGATTTCATTCCTAGCTTTAAAATGACCTTAATTGCCATATCCCCCCCCTCACTTTCTCTCCTCCCCCTCCCCCTCCAATGGACAAGATATAAACCTAGAGAGTCGGATCAGCATATATTTCCCCATCACCATTTATCCCCTCTATGCCTGCTTCCACCTCCCTCCCCTGAAATCTCCACACTGCTGTCCATGCCCATGGGTTCTTTATAAAACAGGAATAAAAAGCTTAACAAGATATTGCTTTGCCAGTGTGAGGTGGATGTCTGCACTGAAGGAACTTTATATCGAGCTTTCAGATGGCTACTGTTAAAGACTTACAAGACTGGCATGAATAAATTATATGTTTTTTTTTAATGTTTTAGAATTAGAAATAATTTTAGAACCTTCAATTCTTTTACACCTATGGTTCCAGACCCATCAACATCAAATAAATCAAAGGCCTCTTTTATTTCTTGTTTCTGAGTTTCATTTAGTTCAATTTTTGCTGCTTTTTGCTTCCATTGGTCTGAACTTGTGCTGCAGTTGGATGCCTGTAAGAAATACACATGTGAGTGAAAGATAAGGTATGCAACCAGAAAAGTTACCAGAACCAGAATAATATTGTAGATGAAATTGGTGAGCTAAATGATCATAAACAAGTATCCTCTTCCCTACTATATAATGAACCTCAACAATTCTCCCCTTTTCCCTTTATTAACATTTTTGCTTTAGTTGTTGATATGTTGGTGGAAAGCCTGGTTCTTTTTAAGGTAGGTCCAATTAGGGTTTCCTTCAAATCATTGCCTTTAGAAAAGGAGAAGGGGCAAAGGAAGGCACGCTGGAGGGGCAGGTATGTCGGAATGCAAACAGCCCTCCCTACCTGAGGTACATGAGAAGTACTGTTGAAGTCATCTTTACTTCTGTTATGCCTAAATGTCTTACCATAAAACTTATTTTGAGGGGATGCTTGGTTGGAACATAATACTCTTTTCCACCTTCTAGCCTACTTTCCTATATTGCACAGGCTGAGAAATGAATAAACTGCATTTTCCGGGTGAAAAACTACTGCAGGGATCTGGGGAAGAATACATGTCAGGCCAATTATCAGTGTTCAGGGAAAGTGTGTGTGTGTGTGTGTGTGTGTGTGTGTGTGTGTGTGTGTGTGTGGTGTGTGTGTAGGGGTCATCTTCCTGCTATTCGCCATTTTCTATTGGCAAGGGAGGTTGGCTGGGCCCCTCCTGCAGCCGTATTTCGGCATCTCCTCCCAGCTTCGGGTAGAAACAGGACTCCGTGTCCTGCGCCTCCAGTGGCCCCGGGCTGCAGGTCACCTGCCTGGCAGCCTTGGATCCCAAGCTTCCAGGCAGTGGCAGAGCTCCTTGGTCCCAGGTCAGTTCGTTTTTCAGAGTTCTAGGACTTTTCTAGAGGCCCAGGCCCTCCAGCTATTTTTAGCATCTTATTCTTTGTGCCTAACTCCTTTCTGGCTAGACAGGGAACCTGTCAGACTGGAGGTATTCACGCTTGATGGTTTTGATGAGGGAAAATGAATTGGAGAACCGTCCTCTTCCCTAGAGCCGCGGACAATGCGCTTATTGAGCAGCGAGAAGGGTTTCTGTTTGACACTCGAGGATCATGAAAAGGAGAATGATACATTTCATGAGCTAAACAAAATTCCTCCCTTGCTCCAGGAGGAACCTCAGCCCCTTCTCCAGCCCCACCTCCACCAGGAGGTAGCAGCTGCACACTCACCATGTCCCCTTCCGGCGCCCCCAGCCGGGAGCCCCGGCCGCCTCCGTCCAGCCCGCTGTCCAACGGTAGCCTCTTCTGCTCCCAAGCCGTTGCTAAGGCCGCGGTCGCTAACCTCCGGCAGCCCCGCCCACTCAGGCTTTCCCTAATGATTGACAGCCATGTGACCCAATGGCCAGAAGAGAAGGCCCTGAAGCCAGCCCCCTATCTGCTATCTACCAATAGCGTTACTTTGCCTTTCTCGTCTAGAGTGAAGCGGCCTTTCCAGCTGGTCTCTTAGCGACCAGCCGGCCCCTTTCGCACATGCGCAAACTGCGTGCGGGGCGGGGTCTCGCCGGCGCGTTTGGGCGTCCCCGTGCCCCCCGAGCCGGTGAAAGGCGGGCCTGCAGCACCCCCGCGGGGCTGGAGGACCGAGCGAGGTTCGTAGCTTCGGTGGAGTGGTGGGGAGCCCGCGTTTGCTTTTCCTGCGCTTCGCCCAGGGCAGGGGTGAGAACGGAGGGCCCGCTAGCCGGGGCCTTGGTCCCGCTTTGGCTCGCCGCAGGCGGGGTGTGGGGAGGCGGAGAGGATGCACCGCCGGACCCTCCTCAGCCGCCGCGGGGCCTGGGGCGGGGTCGCGGGCCACTTCCCTCCTCCCGTGCTCGCAGGGATCCCGGCGTGGAGGGCCCCGAGGGGAGGGGTGTGGGGGGCCCCGAGGGGAGGGGCGTGGGGGGCCCCGAGGGGAGGGGCGTGGGGGGCCCCGAGGGGAGGGGCGTGGGGGGCCCCGAGGGGAGGGGCGTGAGGGGCTCCTGGGTGAGGGGCGTGAGGGGCTCCTGGGTGAGGGGCGTGGGGGGCTCCAGGGTGAGGGGCGTGCGGGCCCCAGGGTGAGGGGCGTGGGGGCCCCAGGGTGAGGGGCGTGGGGGCCCCAGGGTGAGGGGCGTGGGAGGCCCCGAGGGGAGAGGTGTGGGGGGCCCCCGAGGGGAGGGATATGGGGGGGTCCTGAGGGGAGGGGCGTGGGGGGCCCCGAGGGGAGGGGCGTGGGGCGGCGCGGCCTGAGGGGGCGGGCAGGGGCAGCGGGGGTCCCGGAAGCCCCGGAGCCCCCTGCGGAGGACCGAGGCTGTGCCTGGGATGCAGGGTCTACAGTATTTGCAGGGGAGGGCTTCGTCCCCACCAGGATCGCTCTCTGACATCTATACCCACTCTCACCCCAGTCATTCTAAATTCTGGCTGAACCCCAAGAGTTGGCCGGTGGTCCAACCACATCCCGCCTAGATCCACACTCCAATGGGACCCGGTGACCCAATGGTCAGAAAAGGCTTGGGGTTTGATTCCCGTCAGGGTCCACCCAGGTCCCGGCGCATGAGGCAACCTATCCATGCCTGTCTGTCTCACATCAACTTTTAAAAATTAACCATATTTAATGCTTTCTACATGTTATGTCGGATGAGACAGATTGCGTGAATATGTATTTTGATATCAATTTTTGCTTGCAGGTTAGTTGAAATAATTTCATGCTTCTTATGGAAAAACCTTTTTTTTTTTTTTCACATAAATTAAATACTAAGTTTGAAATTGCCCATGATTTTTTCCTTTTGCTCTAAATTCTTTATGATGTTTGTACTCATATAGCAATATCTTGTGACTTAAACATAATATAGAAAGGAAGCCATAAGCAGAGACTCTGACACTGAAAAAAAAAAAGAGCACATCCATGTTAAGAGTATGACAGGCTTGGGAGAAGGGAGGAAGGCTTGGAAGTGGGAGATCCTACAGAAGACAGGGTGGGTCACTGTCATCCTGGGTGGAGGGGCAGCCAGGGGGCAGTATTGTACAGTAGTTAATAGCATGGGACTTAGACATTAGACAAGCCTGGGTTTTAGTCCATACCTGCTACTTAACCATTTGTGAGATTTTGTCTATCTTACTTACCTGTTCTTCATTTTTCTCATATATTTGCATTTACTACCACCTCCTTCAACTTGCTGACTCACATTATTCTTCAAGACTCATTTCAGGCATTGCCTTCTTCTGGAAACAGTGCCTGCTGCCTGCCTGACCCACTTCCCCGTGGGACGGAGCGGTCCTCCTCCTGACCCCTACCTTCTGTCTCTGATGTCATCATACTACTACATCACTGCACGGACCTTATTTAATGGAAACTGTACCTACCAGAAACTCCTTCAAGGCAGGGACTGTATATCTTAGTGTTCTTTTATAGCATTTATAACCATGAATTACACTCAGTAAGTTTTTGTTTTATTTGCAGATGACTTGTAGAGATGGCTCGCAGGGTCATAAACAAAAAAAGGCACCTGGGACTTCAGCAACTTTCAGCCTTTGCAGACACAGGAAGGACTTTCCTAGGCCCAGTGAAATCATCCAAGTTTATTATAGACGAAGAGAGTCATGAGAGTGTGGTAGTCAGTTCAACAGTCAGGCTTCTTGAAAGTCTGGATTTGTCCAGTGCAGTGGGGCAGCTTCTCGGCGAGGCAGTTCAAGCTCAACACAGCGCGTACAGAACGGGGGCCAGCACTCTTCTGTTTCTCGTCGGTGCCTGGAGCCGTGCCGTTGAGGAATGTCTTCACCTGGGCGTCCCCGTGTCTGTGATCGTGTCGGGAATGTCAGAAGGCTTGGACTCGTGCATTGAAGAGGTCGCTTCCCTGCACGTACCTCTCCACGATGTATTTGACCGTATCGACGGCACACAGGTATTTTCTGAACTTGAATCGTTGAATGCCAGTTTGTGTCCCTTTCTACAAGTTCCTTCAGATACTGGTTCGATACCGAAAGAGCGTGATCTCCAAGATGCTGCCTCTCAGGCACTGACCACTTCCAGTCTTTCTGGGAGACCTGTTAAATCCGCTAAACCTTCTGGACCTCAGGCTACGGTGGATGCAGATAAAAACACGTCGCAAACCCCTCGAACTCTGAGAAACAGTCTGCTTGCGGACAGCTGCTGCAGACAGTCCGTCGTGACCCACAGTAGGCATTGCAGTCGGGAGGCTCGCGCTGAGCGGACAAGCAAACATGGTGCAGCTGCCCCCCAGCCTTGCAGATGTAGTGATCTGGGAGAGCTGGCGGTGGGCCTGAGCCACGGAGATCACGGCAGCATGAGGCTGGTGGAAGGAGCGGTGCGGCTGCAGCACCAGAGCACACGCGTGTGCCAGGGCAGCCGGACGGTGCCGTTCACGTTCGACATTTCAAGAGTCTTCACGCGCTGTTTACCAGGTTTACCTGAAACCTTTTCTTGCGTGTGTTCAGGATATGTCACTGTTGTATCCATGTTCAGTGCGGCCGTGCTCGAGGACTTACAGAATCAGCCTCTCCGGGTCGTTCTCATTGAGGGTGACCTCACAGAGCGTTACCGCCACCTGGGGTTTAACAAGCCTGCCAATGTTCAGACAGTGTTGGGAAGCATGAGGAAGCTTCATCAAGACAGCTCGGAAGAACTGTGGGCAAACAGTGTACTACAGGTATTAATCAAGTTCAACGTGAACCTTGTCCTGGTACAGGGAGCCGTATCCGAACACATAATTGGGAAATGCGTGCACGCTAAGCGGTTGGCGATTGGGTCGGTGAGTGGCAGAGTGATGCAGGCTTTCGCAGAGGCCTCGGGAGCCGTGCAGGTGTCCTACATCACACAAGTGAGGGAAGACTCTGTGGGCAGCGGGGTCTCCATGACCTCCTGGAGAAGCAGGCCCTTGGATGTTGGAGATGGGATCAGCAGAATGGCGATTTTGTTGAAAACAGAAGGGATTAATTTGGTTACAGTAGTGCTCACTGGCCCAGTCACTGCACAGATGCAAACCAAAGAAGATAGGTTCTGGACTTGTGCCTATCGTCTGCATTATGCTCTGAAAGAGCAAAAGGTCTTCCTTGGAGGAGGTGCAGTTGAGTTTTTGTGTCTCAGCCATCTTCAGATTCTCAGGGAGCAACCTCCGAAGAAAGGAGACCGAATCCGTTCAGGGGGCCTTCATAATACTTCCTCGGGGCTGGCCTCACCTCTGGCACTGTACAGACCTACTGTGCTTAAATGCTTGGCCGACGGATGGCACAAATACCTTTCAACGGTCGCTTGTAACACTGCCAATCACTCCTCAGAATTTGAAGCCAGGACTTTCATTCAGCATCATCTGCAAAATGCCATAGACTCAGGCTCACCTTCATCTTACATCTTGAATGAATACAGTAAACTAAACCGTGGAGTCTTTAATTCAGGCATTTCAAATAAACTGGAACAGATTCCAGGAGTTTATGACCTTGTTACACCGAAGATCGAGGCGTGGCGCCGAGCTCTGGGTCTGGTGCTGCTGGTGCTTCAGACAGACAGTGAAATCATTGCTGGACCTGGGCGCACACAGATAAAATCACAGGAGTCAGAGGGCTTTTTGTTTTTGTAGTGTTATTGGCTAAGTCTTTGGGAAATAATCTTTTTAAAAATATATTGTTGAAATTATTACATATGTCCCGCTTCCCTCACCCCCCAATAACTCCCCTCCACCTGGTTTCCGCCGCGCTCCTGGCTCTTGCCACCCTATTGTCTGTGTCCATAGGTAATGCATACATGCTCCCTTCTAGCATCTATAATTGCTCTCTTCTAGCTCCCCACACCTGCTGACTATGGTAATTGTCAGTCTGTTCCATTTCCATGCCCCTGATTCTATTACATTCACCAGTTTATTCTGTTCATCAGATTTTTTATGTGTTTGATTTTTAGATTCAGTTGTTTATAGAGATGTATTTGTTTCCACTTCGTTGTTCATATTTTTTATCTTTATCTTTTTCTTCTGGGCAGCTGCCAGCTGAGGCTTGCCTGTGCCTCGGGCCAGCCCTGGGCGGCTGGGGGGCTGAGAGGACCAGGGGACTGGAGGCAGGCGTGCAGAGTGGCCGGACTTGCCTGGAGGCAGGCCCAGCTGTGCCATGCACCTGCCACCCTGGCGGGGCTAAGGGGAGTGGGCATCGCCATCTTTTGAGGGTGTGACAACCAATTAGCATATTCCCTCCTTATTGGCTATGGGTGCTGCCATCTTGTGAGGAAGTGACATTCAATTAGCATATTACATATTTATTAGCTACGATATAGTAAAATCAATTATTCAAGTCCATTTGAGTTTATTATAACAGTTGGATATATAACCACCTCTGAAGTTATTTTTTTCTTCTAGAATTGCTTTAAGTCAAAATTTTTTAATGCACTAACTGACTCTAGGAATACATTAGGTTATCTTCAAAAGTTTTTTAGTGTGGGGCATTCTAAAAAATACCTGATCAACACTGCTTAAAACTGTCAAGGTTATGAAGAAATCAAGTCTGAGAAACAGTCACAGCCAAGAGGAGCATAGGGAGACGTGATGACTACAATAAAAGTGGTAGGATCATGGAACAGAAAAAAGACATTAGGGAAAAACTGAAGAAATCTGAGTAAAATATGTACTCTAGTGAGTTACTATGTATCAATATTGGCTTATTAATTATATTGTACCATACTAATAGAAGATGCTAATGGAAACTAGGTGCAGTATATGGGGATGCTCTGAGTCATTTTTACAACTTTTCTGTACATCGAAGCTATCCTAAAATTAAATTTTTATTTTAAAATTAGTATGTTCAGTCAACTATCACATTATTTAATGTACTGAACTAATGCACTAAATAATTGAACTTAGTTTACTGTTGGTGTCCAAGTGATAAGGTGAAAAATTACCAGGTCATGTGTGTAGTCATACAATAGACTAATGATGGAAGATAGCCTTCAGTAAAGAGAGCAGTCCATTATTAAGAGCTGAGGACGTACAGAATACTATAACAAGCATGATCCCTGCCCCAGGAGCAACCCACAGGAATACTTGCCAACAGCGCAACGCCAACTCCAGCTTCTAACAAAATGTCCTTCTCCATGTGCAAAGCTGTTCCTGTTATACTGCAATAGTAGTGAAGTCTATTTCAGACTATTCTGAGGTTGCATTTTCTGAATTTTTTCCCTTTTCTATTTTGTTTGCCACTTCTCTTGGCAGTTGCATTTTTTAATTTTTCCAGTGTATTTAACTGGTGACGTGAAGAAGACGCTTTGTACACTGTCTGCTGTGAGTGAAAGGCAAATTGGGAATTGCTCAGTCTGTTGGCAACATTGAGACTGGTTTAATGTCTAAAAAAAGGAGACCTGTTTCCTGTGCTAACCTCAGAGCAGGAGGTGGAAAAGGCTACTTCCCAGAAGGTTTCCACTCTGGACTAACATCAAATTGAGAGAAATGAGGCAAATGTAATATATCTCCCCCCTCATCACTCCAATTAAATATCCATTACAATAGTTTTTATTAATGTATTTAAAATGTTTTAAATTAGCACTGGTTAGTTTGGTTCAGTGGATAGAGCATTAGCCTGTGGACTGATGGTTTCTGGGTTCAATTCTGGTCAAGGGCACATGCTTGGATTTCGGGCTCGATCCCCAGGAGGCAGCCAATCAATGATTCCTTCTCATCATTGATGTTTCTATCTCTCCCTATCAGAAATCAATAAAAACACATTAAATTAAAAAATGTTTTAAATTAGCATTTGTGTTTTCTTATTTAAAAGCAGTAGAAGCCTCTGTTGATGAAGTCATTTATTTTCTTATAAATAATCATGAGTTTCCCTCAGTATTTCTAAAACTGCTCTATGAGAAGTACCTGAGCCACTTGTCAAAATGCAGATTCCCAGACCCTCCCTCACAGGATTCTAGTTCAGAGTGTCTGAGGGCCCAGGAGAATCTGTCTTTTAATTAGCACCTCCTTCTGATCAGGTCAGTTTTCCAGTTAGGTAAGTAGTTCTTTTTTTTCTTTTTTCTTTTTTTTAAATATTTTATTGATTTTTTTACAGAGAGGAAGAGAGAGGGATAGAGTTAGAAACATCGATGAGAGAGAATCATCTATCAGCTACCTCTTGCACACCCCCTACTGGGGATGTGCCCTCAACCAAGGTACATTCCCTTGACTGGAATTGAACCTGGGACCTTTCAGTCTGCAGGCCGATGCTCTATTCACTGAGCCAAACCGGTTTCGGCTGTTAGGTAAGTAGTTCTTAACCGTGGCTACACAGTAGAATCGTGGTGAGAACTTTCAGCACTACTGATGCCCAGCCTCCCCTGTCCACACCAGTGTTTTCTAACTCCCTCCGATTGATATTTGTATGTATCCAACATCAAAACCACTTGTCTTGTGTGTGCAACCAAAATTAATTAGAAAAAATGTATACTTCTTAGACCCCTAAAGAAAATATTGGCTACTGAACATAGCACATGGATCTTACGAGCAGAAACAAAGGAGGACATGCTAATGGAACTTACTGGTAATAGGAACAGGTGGTTTGGGGGCTGGTGAGGGGAATGGAAATGTTCTGGAATGAGAGAAAGCTGATGATTGCAGAACAGAGATTCTAGAGTAAAAACCACTGAAAGGTACGCATTAAAGTGGGGAATTTTCTGTTGTGTGAGGTATATCCCAATGTAAAGATGCTGCTAAAACAGAAAACAACGGTTTAACCTTTTTTTAAAAAAAAAAAAAAGAAAAAAAAAGAAAAGAAATTTAGAAACACATATACAAACCAGATTTAGAAGTAGGGTTAGTGGTTATATTTGGGAACGGGAGGGAGGGGTGTGTGTGTGCAGTGACGGCAAGAACAAGGAAGGTTCTGGGTCTTGGCCGGGTTCTTACTGCATGAACTGGGCAGTGGTCACAGGAGTGAGCTGAGCTGTTTCTGATTTGTGATTTGGGAAAACAGTTATCAAGAGATGACCAGAGGTTCAGGCCCCTGCATTGAGAGCACAGGGAAGAATCTGTCGTACCCTATAATGAAAGTGTATCTGAGGAGACATCAAGGAAATCTCTGACAGTACAGGCCATTTAGTATTGGAATTGTTTACCAAAGATGCTATAGAAACCCTGTCCCCGGCACTCTGAAAACGAGCCTCGCTGCAAAATCCGTTCTGTCTTGAGATGCCATCTTACCGTAATTGGCCAGATAATATTTTGAGACTTGATCCACTTCTTTGAGACTGTGTTTAGTTTATAATTCCTTTTCATTCTGGGAAGTAAAAGGTAGACAAAATTAAAGAAAAACAGAACTCTAAGTTCTCATAGTAGGATACTTGCCAAAGAGCATTAGCTAATTCATATATTTTTAGTTATAGCAAACCTTTTTTAAAAATATATTGATTTTTTACAGAGAGGAAAGAAGAAGGATAGAGAGTTAGAAACATCAGTCAGCTGCCTCTTGCACAGCCCCCACTGGGAATGTGCCCACAACCAAGGTACATGATGCCCTTGACCGGAATCAAACCCAGGACCTTTTGTTCCTCAGGCCTACGCTCCGAGGCTCTATCCACTGAGCCAAACTGGTTTTGGCTTTAACAAACCTTCTTGAAATCAGTTTCACCAGTCCTCAAGCTGAATTTCCTAAGCTCAGTTTAATTTCCTTTCTTGTATATTGATGTCAGTAACTTTTCCTTAATTGCTGTTCCTGTACAGACCATCCCAGACTCCCCTTTCTCTTTTGCTTGTTTATTGCCTTTCCCGGTCTGTGAATTTAGTTGGTGCTCACTTTCTTTCTTCAGAGGCTACAAGGTTACATCCTTTTATTGCTCTTCTTTATTTCTGTAGCTCTAGTCATACTTTTAAGACTTTTGGTTTCCAGAAATGACTACAATGTTGTGAGGTTCTGGAAAATCTCTGCATCCTTTTGTCATCGTGTTTGTGTGCTGCAACAGTACGGGTCAGCGCTGGCCCCTCTGGTTCCAGGGTTACGTCTTTAGAACTGAGTCAGCTGAGCATTGCCCCTGATTTCATAAGCTCTGTGCATGCAATCTATTCCCTTGAAATCTGTTCGTGCCTTTCCAGAACTCCTCCTCATTCCATTACCCACTTGTGGACTTGGCTTTGTATTCTTACATCTAAGGTTTGTTTATTTTATAAAGAAAACCAACATCATTTAAATTTTGATTTGTTTTTAATAAGTAGAAGGAATTTTTGTTTTGTTTGTTTCTCTGTTTCAGTCTCCTAATTTTATAGATGAGGAAACTAAGGCCCAGAGAAATCTAGATAGCTAATTATTGATAAAACCATTTTTGTCCCACAGTTCTTTATTGTTTTATTGTACTGAATTTGCATCTTTTTTTTTTTTAGGCAATATTTTTAACTCCTAGGCACACATTTTTTTTTTAATCCTATTTAATTTCTTTAAAACTTCTTAGTAAATCATTTAGCTTATTTTCAGTACCAGATGTTCAAGATAACTAGTTCAGCACCATTTCGTACATTATCCTATTAGCACATCTTTAAGAACCTCCTCAGAGCAAAACATTTTTCTCTGTTTTTTAGTGCATTTTTTCCTCCTTTCTTACTGAATTTTCCAAATCAAACCACTTCAGGAAAAGGTCCACGTCTTCACATTCTCACACTCCACGTTCTTTTGTAGGATAATAACAGCTGCTAAGTATTGAGCTCTGGGTTAATTGTTCCCATTTTACTGACGTCATAACTGAGGCACAGAGATTTCTCTATGGCAGAGTGGGATGAGACCTAGGCTTTTTTATTCCAGATCCAGTACTTAACTTTTATGTATTTCTTTAATAAATTTCATGTTTATGCGTTGCCAAGCAGGGAATTCTAGATCGCAATGAAATGGATTTATAGCCTACAATTCTGTCGCAGGAGTCAAGGCAGAAAGCCTCAGACCTCATCGAACGTGGGAGGCAACCAGAAACTGGCTCAGGCCTGTCTCCCTGAAGACAGGGAAGTGATGAGAATGTTCTGGCCTCACTCCTCACCGGCCTCCATGCTCTCCTGTTCCAGGAAGACCAGAGGAGGACCCGCCTGACTCAGGACCGTCTGCAGTCCTCACCCGGAGTGCTGGGATACCTGCACAGTCACCAGGGCACCAAGGATAGAGCACTTCGCTGGCAACCTTCCTGATCTGCAGTCACACATCTCTCCTAATTGGCAATGACACTTCCTTTATTCTCTTTCTTGTCTGTGAAGTAAAGTTGTGTGATCCGTCTTCACAGAAATTACTGCCCGTTCTCCTTAGCTCACTACCTTGTCTCAGGTTATCTATTAGTTTCTACTATGCTCCCAGGAATAAGAAGAAAATTTAGGAGTTGTACATTGCTGTGTATTAAACCACCCTCAAACCTGGTGGCTCAAACCAACCACCATTTACTAGATATTACTGTTTCCAGCCTGCGCGTTGGCTGGGCACTCCTCTGCTGGTTTTGCCTGGGCATTGGGCTGCAGGTGCGCTGGACTGGAAAGGACAAGGTGGCCTCAGGCACTGGCTGTCAGTAGGACCGGACACTTGGTTCTCCAGCAGCCTTGTCCCCAGGAAGCTGGACTGACTGCCCACACATCTGTCTCAGGGCAGCCTTTCCTGAGAAGCAAGGTAGGAGCTGAAGGTCTGGCGAGGAAGTCACAGAACTTCACTTCTGCCACATTCTTTTGGTCAAAGCAAATAAGAACAGCCAAGTTTCAAGGGGTAGGGGTAGATTGCTCTGATTAGGCATTGCAAAAAGTGTGTGCCCATGTTCTGCAATCTACAACAATGCAAAAGACTCAGTACCTTCCACTGAATAGATAGGTTCATTGCAACCCAAACAAGCCATGACTTCACCCTTTGTTCAGATAAGAATGCCAGTTGACTTAACATCTTCTGTTCTAGTCACTGTGATCAAAGCTCTCTAACACTAATAGGTTTCAAAGATAAGAAATGAAGGAAACTACTATTAGTAAAAGTTGTCATAGTCCAGGAAATATTTGCAAGAGGAAGTAGAGGTACCAAGTCTTATTTCTATCAGCAAAGTGACCTGACAAGTGTGGTTTCCAAACCTCAGAGATATGTCAATTTCATTCCAAGCCTCTCTAGTTAATAATAGAAGGAAAAAAAAAAAAAAACAGTCAAGGATTTTGTTACTTGAAGGGAATTTGCGAATTAACTCTTAAGTAACACTGGTTGGCTAACATTCACTGACAGGAGTTTGTATTTTTAACTCCTTGCTTGCATAAATGGAGAAAGTGAAATGAGATAATTAATATGCTTCGTAGGATGCCTGGATTCCCTTTGCCCCAAAAAGACAGATAGTTGCAACTATTATTTTATTCAAGGCTTCAAGAATTTACATGGTTTAAAGATAAAGAGACATTCTCTTTTTAAATATATTTTTTATGGTCAAAGTAGGTGCTTGATAAACTTACTTTAAAAACTTTCCAAGTAAAATTAGCATCGCCATAGTCTATGGGGTAAAAATTTGGGACCTCCACTTTGTGTTTGTTTAGGTGTTGTTCAGATGTTATTGCTGTGTAACAACTAACCACAAAAATCCCAGTGGCATTGAACAAAAGCCTGTTTTTGCTTATGGATCTGTGAAGTGGCTGGGCAGTTCTGCCTCATGCTGCAGGTCTATAGACAGGTCAGGAGAGCTCTGTTCAGTGCATGTTTATTCTGAGACCTACATTAAAGGGGCAGTAGCTACACTAGGTGAGTTCTCACGGTGAAGGCATAGGTACAAGAGAGTATGCAAAAATATACAAGTTTCTTAAGATCTGGAGTCAGAACCTACAAACTGTCACTTCTGCCCAAGACAATGGAATAGCAAGGTTCATCTTCACTAGGAGAAACTGCTGAGTCATAGGTCAACCTCCAAGTTATAAAAAAGAAAAAGAATTGCACCAATAATACAGTCTACCGCAAAGTGTTTAAACAATCACTCCCTAATCCCACCACCATGAACAGGCATATGTCTGGGTGAGGCTTCTCATACTTTCTCAACAGGACATAAATTCTTTGGCTGGCTGATTGTTGAAGTTTGTGATTCTATCCACAAATAATAACATGGGATGTCTGTCTGTTCATTATCTAGAAGAGTATATCTTTGAATTCTGTGCTGCCTCAAGGTTATAAAATCTCAGTTTAGAAGACCGTATTTGTAGAGGATTTCCTAGTGGGTTTATCCTCCTCAAAATGATCTAAATTTCATACCTGGATCAAGTCAGGTTGCAGAAAAGTCTCTAACATGTTGACCTCTTGTAAAATTGCTTTTATGTAACTAAGCTTGGGTGTTAAACTGCCTGCCTACATTGAAGAAAGTTATAAGGAAATAGTTTATGAACTGAACGATTAAGGTTAACATGGATAACTGCTATACACATTTCTCTTTCTTTTTTTCTTTTCTTGGAGAACCATAGAAGAATTTTCTCTTGGCTCACAGAAACATTTTTCTGGGCTCCTCCTGAGAAATTGGCTTATTTTTATCTGATAGTTACTGTGATATAACTGAGCATCTTCCCATTCTTTTATTGGCAAAAAGAAAGCTCTAATGGAGATTCGTGAGCCATGTCTGCTTTATGTATAGCATAGCCATTGTGTGTCAGGCTTCCAGTGAGTTAGTACATGTAAGTCCTTAGAAATTCTTGGAACATAGTTCTATATATATGTTTGTCATTATTATTATTATTATTATTATTATTGATAATAGTGGAGTAAGTTGATTTTAAATAAAATTCAATAAAATAAGATAACAGTATTCTAACATCTGATCTATTTCATTTTGGAATAAAAAGTGCTGAATTCATCTGTTGATTTTTAAGACTTTTGTAATCAAATTACCTAATTGATAAGCAAGCCAAATATTTTATTTTCCTTCAGCTTAACTAATATTTTACTCATTAAATTTAAGCTTGTATTGTTTGGACCAAAATAAATTTCCATGTCTTGCCAAAAACAATGAGAGTGAAATAGCAGCGAAGACTGAGGTAAATATTATTAAAGGATAGGCAAGGTTTTGAAACTGCCTTGTGGTTTGGTGGAATGGGGGGGGGGGGGGGGGTTGGAGATGGTAAGAAATCCAATAGGGAACTCTCTTCCTTACCCTGGTTAGTTTGGGACCTAAGCAAAAATTTCACTTTCCTCCCTCCGTCAATGTCTAGGAGAAGGAAGGAGATCGTGGAAGTGAGGGGGCAAAGTCAGTTAGGACTGATAATCTCACTAACGAAGGTGTGTTCCCACAGGGTCTCCTGCAGGGGGCAGACCAGTGCGCCCACGTTGACCCCATGGAGCTGGTGCCTTGACGGTGCCCACAGCCCAATGACACAGAGAAGAAAAACGGCTGTTTTGCCCACAACCAACAGGCAAATCCAGGAACACAGACAGCCAGTCCCCAGCCTTGAAAGTCACATCCGGAAGGAAAAATTCAAATTATACTCTGCTAAATAGAGCAAGAAGTAAGGGAAAATGTCCCCACCAATTTGCGGCTAATTCTGTTATTCAGAAGAACAGCTTTGGGGAAAGAGAAGAAGCTTAAGAAAAACTTTTAAAAAGAAAAGGACAGTATATCCCATGCAGAAGATGTGAAAAACTCATCCTGGAAGGAGACAATCAGGATGCAAGTTCAGGTAGCAGATTGGGGAAGGGTTGTACTCTAAGACAAAGACTATGTCCATAGTGAAAAGTTTACAAATATTTCATAGCTCAGTGAAAAGTATAGGGAAAAGGCAGTTAGAGTAAATGTAGATAATGAAAAGGAGATATTAAAGTGTGAATGAATTATCTTAATTATAGGTTAATTAAATTACATGTAGATAGTTGGTTTTTTTCAAAGATTCAGCCCGTAAATCATATCACCCAACTATGTGAACTGTGCTTCTAACTGTGTAAAGACAAAGCTACACATTAGACACGTTACCTCAGGTTCATATATGTCAATATCTTCTTATCCATATTGTAATTGATAATAATCGACAATGTGCTAAGTGTTCTCTCTGTGCTGTTATTATTATCCAATATGAATAATATGAGGTAGGTCATCAGCCCCGCTGTACACATAGGATTCTAAGGCCTGGAGATCAGTTTTACATCCCCCAGTCACACAACTAGTGACCGCTGAGATCTGACTCTGAAATCTGCCTTCTCAACTGCTAGTCACGATGCCTCCCTGTCATGTAGAGAATACTCACTCGGGGGCTAAGCCGCAGTCAGTCAATATCTGGACAGTGAAACTGGGCTTCTTATTTTCTATATCAGCATGTTCATATCATTTATAGTTTTATCATAAAGTACCGCTTTTATAATTTACCACAAAAAAAGTAGCTATAAACTGCAAAGGGGTATAAAACATTAAACAAATAACTCTTATAACAGAAGTTTTGTCAGAAACTATGTGGTGTGTTTTTTGTGTGTTTTTTTAATCGACAGAGCCTACAGCTCCCCTTCCTGCGGTTACCAAGGTATTTGGGGTTCACGTTGGTACTCTTCGGTTGGCCAGTCCATACGGCTCTGACTGCAGGCGAATGTCCACCTCGCTCCCTGGGGCACTCCCTGACACTGAGTGCCAGGACTTCCTGTCCTCCAGCTGCAGCCGGCACCTGGCTCCTGGCTGTGTCTGTAGGTGGGCCCTGCTTCCATCTCACTGCCGGGTCAGCATCAGAACTGCAGCCTGCACTCCTCTGTTCTCTTGGCCAGGATAATCTTGTATCTTTTTCATCTCAGTGAAACGATACCAGCATGTCTTAGTTCAGGCTGCTATAACGTAATAGACTGGGTGGCATGTAAACAACAGAAACTTATTTCTCACAGGTCTTGAGGCTGGGAAGGCCAAGACCAAGGCCGGCAGATCCGATATCCCGTGAGAGCTTCCTACCTACCCTGCTGTCTTCTCCCTGGGTCTTCACTTGACAGGAGGGACAAGGTACGTCTCCCTGGTCTCTTGTTCAAAGGCACAAATGCCATTTGTGAGGGCTTCACCCTCGTGACCTCATCCTCTCCTAAAGGCCTGACTTCCTAATACCATCACATTGGAGGTTAGGATTTCAGCATGTGAATTTGGGGAGAGACAGTCTATAGCAAGCAGCGTAGCAAATTTATATAATGAGCCTTATGATAGCCGTCACGACAATGCATTCCTCCAAATGTCAGAGCTGTCCAGAATGAAAGCAATGACAAAAGGCAAAGCCAAGAACACAGCCCTTCACTGCTCACAGTCTCTACATTATAATGCCATCCTTATATTCCTTTACTACATTTTTACAAAAGTACACTATACTCCTCTGTACCAGCACATGTAAAATAGTATGACTGCCAAACACATACATACTGGATGTTATACTAGACGTTCACCATGTTAGTAATGAGGGACACAGATAACAGCTCTCCGTGGCATTTCCGCTTTAGACCAGGCATTGTGTGAAGAGCTGTGTTCCTTGTGTCCTGAGATTTCTAGTGCTGTCGACATTCACTCTTTCCTGGCAATGGGTTATCGATTAGAAAGCCATCATAGGCTTTGAGGCAGCACTTACAATTACTAAGAATAAGCAATTAAAAAATCTCAAGAGCATCTTTCCCTCTCAAGGACCCAGTGGGTAACTTAATCTCTGAGATGGTGGCTGAATTAACAAACACAACTTTTCCTAGGTTAGTCAGGTTTATTTAGATACTAGAGGCCCAGTGCACAAAATTCATGCCCCAGAGGGGTCCCTTAGCCGGCCTGTGCCCTCTCACAGTCTGGGGAGCCCTCGGGGGATGACCGGCTGATGGCTTAGACCCACTCGCAAGCAGGCAGTTGGATATCTTTAGCGCTGCCACAAGGGCTGAAGAGGCTCCTGGCTCGGCTGCTGTGCTCGCCAGCTGTAAGCCCTGCTTCTGGTGAGCAGCGCGCCCCTTATGGGAGCACACTGACCACCAAGGGGCAGCTCCAGTGTTGAGCTTCTCCCCCCCTGGTGGTTAGTGAGCGTCACAGCGACATGTTCTGCTACTTGGTCAATTTGCATATTAATTAGCCTTTTATTATATAGGATAATGACCCCTGTATGTGGGCATGCGGTGAGGATGCAGAAATTATAGGGTGTAGCTCTAATCAACGTAGGTACAAGAACAGCTTCTGTGTATCTGTATGAAGTGAGTTATCTGTTTGATTGACAGTTTCCACCCTTTCACTGCTGGGCTGTCAGGAGTCCATGGGGAGCTTGACTGGGACCAAATCCAATGTCCCAAGCTTGCCTGGGCACATTGAGACAATGTGCACATCCACTGAGGATGGGGTGGTGCAGATAACGGTGTGGCCTCTACATGACACAGGCACAGGCAGAGAAAGGGCTTCCTTTTACTTTCTCCAGTAGGTCTTTTACCTGCATGTTTGTCTCTGTGTGATGCCAAAAGATTAGAAATTACGAAAGACCGTGGGACAGACAATGAACCCGTGTTGGCCTGGTTTCCTTAGTATTTCAGCCTAATGAGTTAATCCTGTATCCCAGCTATTTATTTATTTTAACTCTGAAATCTGATGCTTGTTTAGCTGCCTAACTACAAGGGATAACTTTTTAAGTATAATATTATAAGAAGACACAAACGAGGAGAAAGCATTGCACACAGGATTTCCTGTTTATAGATTTGCAAAATATTTTAGAGCCCTGATTGAATGATTAATGAGAAGAACAAAATATATCTAAACAATGTACTCGCCAAAAGTTCCTACACAAATGCATTGGTAGCTTGCTCCAGTGTCTGCCTCAGAGGAGAACACTGTAGTGTGTTCATATACACAGAGACGCAATGTGAGCTGGCGAGCAATGGGCGCAAGTGCTTGCGTCCATTAGGAAAGAAGTGCGAGGGTTAACACTCTAGTTAAAAGGTTTTTCCAAAATATAATACCAGGATGCTGAATTTTTTAAATTCAATGGAAAAAAATGAGCTGAGAAATAGTATATCTGATAAAGTGTTCATTTGGTGACAGTTACTTTTGTTGTTTTTTTGTTGTTTTGTTTTGTTTTACTTGGGGAAAGAGCACAAAACTTAAGCTGGAGCTCATTTTTGTGAGCTAGAACTCACAAAACTTAAGCTCATTTTTTTTTTCTTGTTGCTGAGTTACAAGTTTAAGTCCAGTGACAGTTTCAGCTTCTCTTTCCTTGTAATTTCTATTTCAATTTTTCTGTTCGGTTTTTCCACCAGTTTTTTAAAATAAATATGCAGGAAAATCACCAAAAATAAACTGCCATCATTTTCATCTTTCTAACCTCAAGCAGGTGCCGACTTCTCCTCCTGTTCACAGTATTTCTGATGTGTGGAATGAAGGGGTTTTCTGCTTCTTTGTCATATTAGCAATGCTTCAAATTTCAGTGTTTGGGATTTTCTTCTCTAAAGCACAAATTAAGCTTTTAGACTCTTTCTATATGACAGTTTCTACTCTGAGTAAGTTTGTTTTATCTGTTCACAGACAAAAGAAAAGTAGTATTCAGTACCCATTATCAACAACAAAAAAGAGAAAAGGGGAAATCTGCATTTTTCCCCCCTCTCACTTCTATAGCAAACTATGACAAAAAGTTCCTTAAAGCATTTAGGGAGGAAAATGGAAAATAAAATAAAAAAGTAAGAATAAAAAGGAATGGACACTGTTCAAGCTCAGGATTATTGACTTTGATGAAGCTGTAATATAAATAGTGTCAGGGAACACAGACGTAAAGCAATTTTAAATGTTGGAAAACAAGCGGCATTTCCATGAGGCTGCTCCGGGCCTCTCCCGACGCCAGTTCCAGCTTCAGAGCCATCGAGCCAACCTGTTCTTCTCCAGATTAGGTTTTCTGCTCTCTCTTTTCCTAAGTAAAAAAATATATATATATACACAAAAAACAAAACTGTCACCAAATGAACACTTTATCAGATATACTATTTCTCAGCTCATTTTTTTTTCTCTTGTTGCCAAGTTACAAGGATAAACAAGTACTCTCTTCTGGGTTCCATGTCGGAAACTCTGTCTAGCAGATAGGATTGCACTGTTTTCTAAATAATCAAAACGGCTACCTTGGAATTATGATGTTGTTCAGTTAGGGTGAAAATGTTAAGCGTTTCTTGTTTTGCCTTTCAGTAAAACGAACAAAATATTCTACCTTGGAAATTGTTGCTTTCGAGGCTGGTGTGTTAGGAAAGATTAGAAAACACAGTCTAGCGATCTCATTTTCTAAAAAGGAGTTTTTCTCCCCAAGTGTTTTTGTGATTACCAGCTGTTTTTATTGTTGTTTTCAAAAGGACCACGAAGTGAAATTCCGTAGCATGCTGTTCGTCCCTCAGAAACCTCTTCTTAGACTTCCAGGTTTCAAGTTGTTCCAGAGCCATCTAAGAGAGAAAGGTCAGTAGCCATGAAACATGAGTTCTTCTCGTAGCGATTACGGACAACGGTCTCCGTTGGGAAAAGATGACAAAAGAAAACAGAACAAGTTGTCAGATGGCTATGGACATGGGGTGTCTGGTCTGTGTTTGGCCCGTGTCCCCTTCCCAGGGGTCCTGCTTAGACAGTACTGCAGCAAGCACACATTGTGTATATTAAACACGCCAAGAGGAAAAGCCAAAACCTGAAGTGCAGTCCACTTCCAGTAATCTGCGTGCTTATTAATATTTTTTTTCTGGTTTATCATAAAATGTTTCACACCAGATGGGGATCTAGCTGACTCCTCTGTTGTTCCCCCTGACCGTTTCTTTGGTGTTTACTACAATATCATAACTTAATTTTTTATTATTAGTCTAAATTAAAATAAGAGAGAAGTAAACCTAGAAATGTTCTATCCACTGAGCCAAACCAGTTAGGGCAGTTCAGATTCTTTAAACTACTTTTTCTTTGTAGCTTGCTGTTCCTCTAATTTAGAACACGTATTCCTAAGATTGATAATTACATGATAATCACAGAGCGCCTCTTCCCAATGATTCTACCTACTTTCTGGTTTCTTCTTGTTACGTGGCTGCCTGCCCTGGGTGAACATTTAAGAGGGAGGCACTCAAACAGGAAATGAGATCAAGACTTTTAAATGACACAGCTCAACAAAATGAAATGTGCATACATTTCCTACATGGATGTTGTTCGTGCTAATAATCACAATTTCTGTTAGTAACCCATGATAACCTGCTTAATATTTTTTGTTATGCAAAAGGGTTTTTTTCTCTTGAAAAATCACTGCTGATATTTGAATAAAGCAAAAAGAGTCATGCTATTTATATATTTTAAGCAAAAGTTTTTCTTATTTATTTTACCTCCTACACCTTCCTTTATCTCCTCCCACCCTTCCTTCTCCCAGCAATGTGGGCAATTATTTTTAATAATACTAAAGTGTTTCCAGAATATAGCACTTACTCCTCTTAATTCTCATTTAAAGGATCCACATATCCTGAACTATGTATCGGGAGAGAAATGGAAAGATTTGTTGGAAAAGTAAGTACTGCATATGTTATATAAATCCCTGCATTTCTCATCATCACTTGCAATATTAAACTGAGTGTGCAGTCGGTTAAGCTAATAGGAAACACTTGGTTTGAAATATTTTATTGACTTTGACTAAGAGCACAATTTGCCTATATTATACTTACATTGTTAAGAACCATATGTAATAAGCCAAAAAGCTATGCTTTAGATTATTTTTAAAATTGAAATTAAATTATAAAGCTGTAACACTTAATAAAAATAAAACACATAGAAACTTGGAAGAGAATTAAATAGAATAGGAACTAAAATAAAAAACTATTAATCAGTTTTGTCATAGAGACAAACAAACATAGCAAGGCAAAATTGGCATCACTGGCCAAATTGTATGCATCTTGAATTAATTTGTGGTGTGGAAGTTAATTCAGTTCTTCAAGTATGTCTTTCTTTCTGCTGTTCTCTTTTTCTCTTTCTCCAGACACACACATACACACACACACACACACACACACACACTCAACTTATTTGCCCCAGTCTAACAGAGAACATTATTTCTTGGTTTAGTTATCTTCAATAGATGTGTTCTGAATGCCCTTTCCGTAGTAGCTCCTGGCTTCAGGGTTCATCAAGTTAAGTAAGAACTGGTCCTCCAAGAGCACACTAGGCTAGTGGAAGAAATAAATTACACACACAAACAATTATAGTACAAAGCAGAGTTGAATAAACACCACAAATTAGGCATTTGATGGTAGAGATGTCATTTTGCTTGGGGAAACCAGAAGTCTCATGGAAATAGTGTCATTTAGTGTGGGCTTTGCAGGATAGCCAGGATTTTTTTTTTTTTTTTAAATGACCTGGGAAGACTGTGAAGCAGGCAGCAGGAGCAATGACACACGGAGGGGTTCCTCTCAGCTGTCAAGTGCGAAGTGCGAGGAGGGTAGGTGCAGGCTGAGGAGGTTTGTGAACGGCCCATAGAAAATTCTCCTTTATTCCCAAGACAGAGCATCTCCCTCGGAGGTTCTGGAGGCAGAGCATGGCATTCTCAATAGCAGTTCAGAAAAGGAGACAGACTGTGGTTTAGGCTGTGGATACAGAGATTGGTTAGGGGGTATTCGCATGGCCCAGAGAAGCCAGGGGGCAGTGGAAAGGGAAGAGAGGACACAAAGCCACAGGTGTTTCAGAGGCAGAACCTTTAGGACTTGGTAACCAGAAGCACTTGGGAGCTCATCCTTGGTCACAGCAGGTAGCAGGAGGTAAGATTGAACTAACTTAGGTAGAAAGTTCACAGATGCCATGGGTGGGGGCTGAAGGCTGAAACCCAGCCCTGGGAGAAACAGCGCCAACTAGAGGCAGGGACCCAAATGCCAGCACATCCATCATCTCCATCCTCCGCGCAGGCTGATGCCACCCTTTCCTCCTAAGAGCTTTCTCATCTGGCCAACGTGGTCACCACTGTGTCCAGAGGTTTGTATCCAACCAGAGGCCAGAGCCCAGCAACTGCAGTCCCGCCACCCAGGATCAAGCCATTACCCACAAGCCACTGCTGCCCCACGCAGCACAGATCCACCCTTGAACCCAGGCCAGGCCAGAGGTGGCCCTGTGTGACAGTGGCCCTGGAGCAGGATGGGACAGTTCCTGAGAAAGCAGGGCTGGCAGAAAAGTCTGGGAACACCGAACAAAGAAGAACCCACTGAGCCAGGCGCTGAAAACTTCCCAGCAGATTCTCTTCAGCTGCCCCCCCCCAGGATTTCACAAGGCAGCAGGGCATGGCCTTCTCCCACCCAGCGCCCTCTCCCTCGCTGCTTCCCTCTCCTCCCCGGCCGTGTGTTCCTAATCTCCGCCTGGCTGGTTCCTACTACTTACTTCACAAGGTATGGTTTCTGCTCAACTTCCTTTGGGGGAATTTTTCTATTGATACGTAAAACTAACTTTTTGGACCTAAAAAAAAATTATTTTTTCTCTCTCTCAGAAAGCCCTGTGTTTTTTTTTTTTTTTTCTTCCCAAGCTATTGTTTCAGCTGTGGGTTTCAAAAAAATCTGTTTTTGAAACACAAAAGCTGAACGATAATTCTTTCTTTGTCTTTGCATTTCTGTTTTAATAACTCTAATCCTCCCTGAGGCCTTGGATGTCCCCCACTAAATAACAGGGCCTCTGAAACGAGGCGGTTTCCAGAAGAGAGGGCACAACCCTGCCCCCGCCACGGAGCAGCAAGACGGGGCTGGGGAAGCGCGGGCCCCATCTTGGAGATGCTGGGTGGATGGGAAGTTTGCTAGAGAGGACGTGTGCCAGGAAGGCAGATGGAAAGAAATCAAGATGAGAGTTTGTAGAGTTTCGGTTTCAGGCTCAGTAGGGGAATCCCTAGATCACACTGCCCAGCCTGGGACGGCCCTTCAGAGGCAAGTCCGGACTTGCTGGATCTGGACCCTGGGAAAGAGAAGAGGATGCAACAGAGTAGGAGAGAGCCCTGGCCAGTTTGCTCAGTGGTTAGAGACAAGCCCACGGACCTCGGACCTCAGATCTCAGGTTTAATTCCCGGTCAAAGGCTCATACTTTGGTTGCAGGTTTGATTCCTGGCCTGAGTCTGGCTTTAGCAGGAGGCCGCCAATCAATGTGTCCCTCACATCGATGTTTCTCTCTCTCCCACCTCCCTCCCTTATACTCTCTCTAAAAATAAAAAATAAATAAATAAAAATCAATGAAAAGTTTGGGAGAGGATTAAAAAAAAGAATAAAGGAGAAACCACTCCCAATTTGCCTAATACTTAAACTAGGCCACATTCAATGCTTGCCCTGGGTCCCAAATGCCTACTACTAGTGCAGAATTGCAAAGGTGAAGAACTTGGTTCAAAACATATATGGCAGCTCAATAAACACAATAATATGGAATCTGTAAAAGGAAAATGTTATTTTTCTTCATTCTAGGAAACACAGCTGAAGAGGGAATATTGTTCTGGTTTAGAAACCAGAATTAATAGCATGTTTGAGCATGAGCTTGGTCAGTGGTCAGCAAACTCAACTCAGAGCCAAATATCAACAGTACAAAGATTGAAATTTCTTTTGAGAGCCAAATGTTTTAAACTTAAACTTCTTCTAATGCCCCTTCTTCAAAATAGACTCACCCAGGCCGTGGTATTTTGTGGAAGAGCCACACTCAAGGGGCCAAAGAGCCTCATGTGGCTTGAGAGCCGCGGTTTGCCAACCACTGAGTTTGGTGATTTGAATAAAAAGTGCAGCCACCCAGCGTGTTCCAGAAGCTCACCAGAGTCAACTGAGGCCTGGCCACATTGTTCCTCTTGGCTTCAGATATTTGGATCAAAGAAACATTTGCAAAACACACACACACACACACACAAATCACATACACACACACACACAAAACACACACACACACACACAAAAACCTTTTATGCATTTTTGTAGCTTTGTGAATAAATATTCAGAATTTGTCTTATAGTTTTTTGGTATTTTAATTGAGAATTCATTATCAGTCAGTCAGCTCTGAATTAGTTTATGGTTAATTATCAGTCATATTGTTAACACTGAGTGCTAACTGTATGTACTTTACATATAACAATTTATTAATTCTCATAAGAACTGTGTGAGAGGGATACTATAGTATTCCCATTTTACAACTGGTTAAAAATTAAGCAAATATTGTGTACTAGGTACTAAGTGCTTAGTATGTAGTATTTCATTTGATAGTTTAAAATAATTATGAGATTCTATTAGTTCCCCTTCTTTACAGATGAGCAAATTGAGACTCAGAAAGGTGAATTTGTTTTAAGTTGACACAGCTGGAAAGGGATGGGAGAGGAATTTTTAACCCAAGTCTACCTATTAACCCAAATTCTTGGCACATGTATATTGAAAAGCTAGAGATAATCTATATGTCCAATAATAAATAATTAGTTAAGAAAATGGTAAATCTATATAATAGAATACTATGTTGCCACTGAAAATGATGCTGAAAATATATCATATTAATATGCAAAACAAACTTTTCAGATAAAGAAAGGCAGGTAAAATATGCACAATATGATTTCATTTTAAAATATATAAAAATATAAGCATAGTATATACACTTTCTTAAAAAGGAACATAAAAGCAAAATGAAAATGCAGGACCCTTGTAAAGGGTATCAGGCCTGACTAATGTGGCTCAGTGGTTGAGCATCAATCTATGTACCAGAAGGTCACAGTTGTATTCCCAGTCGGCATATATCTGGGTTGGGGGCTTGATTCCCAGTGTGGGGTGTGAAGGAGGCAGCCAATCAATGATTCTCTCTCATCACTGATGTTACTATCTCTCTTGCTCCCTTTCCCTTCCTCTCTGAAATAAAAATAAAATATCTATATCTATCTATCTATCTATCTATCTATCATCTATCTATCTATACACAAAAGCCTAACCGACTGTTATGACACTATGACATGCACTGACAACCAGGGGGCAGATGCTCAACGCAGGAGCTGACCTCTGGTGGTCAGTGTGCTCCCACAGTCAACCTCCCGTGGCCGGCCAACCTCCCGCAGTCCCTCTTCCTGGCCAGCCAGCCCTGATTGGCCCCAATAGGGACTGGGTGAGATGGGCCCCGATCCGCTTTGATCACTGACCAGGCCAGGGAACCCCACCTGTGCATGAATTTGTGCACCATGCCTCTAGTGTGTGTGTGTGTGTGTGTGTGTGTGTGTGTGTGTGTGTGTGTGTACATTTTTAAAAGGGTATGAAAATATGCCCCTTGGAACACGGATATTTTGAGCTGGTTGTATTGAGCAATAGCAGACATGGAAAGCTGTGAAACAGTGTAGAAGCTACTCTACTGTTACATTTAAAAAGGAAATTTCCATCTGTAGGTGTCTCCCTCAGTTCCAGGATGAGACAGATGACAGAGTCACAAGAGAATCCTATCTTTAGAGGAGGCAGATTACAGAACAAACCTTGCCCTCCTTACCTTGCTTTTCCTGGCCACCTCCCATAACATCTTTTGTTTTTGTTTTTTTTTGTTTGTTTGGTTTTTTAAATATATTTTATTGATTTTGTACAGAGAAGAAGGGAGAGAGATAGAGAGCTAGAAACATCGATGAGAGAGAGTCATCGATCAGCTGCCTCTTGCACACCCCCTACTGGGGATATGCCCGCAACCAAGGTAAATGCCCTTGACCAGAATCGAACCCGGGACCCTTCAGTCCCCAAGCCGACGCTCTATCCATTGAGCCAAACTGGTCTTGGCTCTTTCATTTGTTTTTAACTTAAATTGATATTCCAGGTGGTGGCTTGGGCCATCTGAAGAGTTACTCATTTTTCTTCCTTATCTCCCATGTATTAATATATACATAAGGTATATACATTTTTGTTATTGTTAATCCTCACCTGAGGATATTTTTCCCATTGATTTTTAGAGAGTGGGAGGGAGGGAGAGAGAGAGTAAGAAATAGAGAAACATCAATGTGAGAGAGACACATCGGTGGGTTGCCTCCTGCACATGCCCAGTCCAGGGCTGGGGATGGCCTGCAACCCAGATACCTGCCCTTGACTGGGAATTGAACCTGTAACCCTTTGGTGCACCAGCTGACACTCTACCACTGAGCCACACTGGCTAGGGCTGAGGTATATATTTTAATAAACTTCCGGGGTTCCTCCCTCCCCCCCCTTTATTTGTTGTTGTTTTTTCCTTTTTAAAACATCTGCATTATAGGGGCCTCAGCCAAAAAATCAGAAGGGTAGAGAAAAAAAATTTTCTTAATTTCAAGATGGTGACAGCAAGGCATTGAACCAAGTGAGAGAAAGCTTGAAACGCAGGCAGGGGTCCAGTGGGAAACAAAGACAGGGGGAACATAGGCAGGGGCAGACGTGGCAGTTTGAGCAGCCTAACCAAAGGAACAACCAAGCAGCAATAACAAAATGTGTTTGGACTCAGAGTGGGAGGCATGTGAAACTAGGGAGGGTCTGCTACAATAAGGTGAACTGACACTCAGGAACCAGAAAAGATCAGGTCCGTTGCTGGGCAAGAACAATGAGGGAATCAATCAGGTAGCGACGCAGGTAGATAGAGCAGGTTTGTAGCAAATACATATCTCTCAAGTACAAGGCTTCATGGCCACCATTATTGGTCCCCCTCCCTGTGAGGGGAGTCTGAATCTGCTAGTAATACATTTTTCACACTTTTGCTTGAATCTGGTCCGCGAAGTTCATTTTTTGGTGTCATGAGACACGACCCTGGGGAAGGGGGTGGGAACCTCAGCTCACCATTCCAGTTATCACAAGTCCAGGGTCCTCTTAGCACAGTGACTGCACAGCTCACACCCCATGCAGCTGGCTTATAAATACTCTATGTCCTGCTTTATACCACCCCCAAATACAGCTCTTTGGAATACGATTAGTTCCAGCTGAAGGCCATTGAGATGCAGCCGACACAGGGAGGACTTTCTGCCCTCTTTTTCCTGTCCTAACGAGGGCATACATTTCCCCATGAGAAGGTGATGGAAATTTCCATTTGTAAAAGTTCCCTCTCTCCAGGAAGAGGAGTACTGTGATCTTCTCTGCATAATCATCCTTACTGAAGAAGTCTTATTTCTCATCTATCTCCTAGTCATTCCCACAATTTACCTCTGGCAGGATCCCAAACCCCCTTTTCCTCTGTCTAGTCACTTCTCCACAATTCATCACCCTTTGTTAAAATGGTACACAACCCCCCGGTCTTACTGCCTCTTTGGGTTTTCACCTCTTTTCTGTGAAACCCACTTACACATAAAAATATTTAGATCAATAAACATGGAGTTTTTCTCCTGTTAGTCTTTCTTTTGTTAGTTTCATTAGAAGGCCTCCAGATGCAGAACCTGAGAGGGTAGAGGACAATTTTTCCCCCCTCTCATACATTTGTCAGTATTGCATTGCTTGTAAGTCTTGCTTTGTTAATAAGAAAAATAACAACAATAAAAATAAGGGCTCTTAAAATATCCTATCTTTAGACCCTTTGATAAAATTCTCTAAACCAGGAGTGAGGAACATCTGGCCTGAGGGCCACCTAAGGCCCAATAAATCATTTGTCCTGGCTCTGCCAAGGCATTAGGGGTGAGTTAATTAAATGTTTGACCAAATATATCAAGCTAATTTTTAAGTTGATAATTTTATATGACCCACGAATGATGTGACAAATATCCAAATGGCCCTTGGTGGAAAAAAGGTTCCCCACCTCTGATAAACAAATAAAAATCAAATCTCATGACGGAAGTAAAGTTCAAGAACCATTGATGAGCGATGAATCTTACATTTACAATTGATTACATTTACAATTAAATGGATGATGATAGTTCAGTGGGGATGACACTCTGTGAATGATTTTGAAACAGGAGAGATATTCTGCTAAGGAAACATGGTAATAGTCTGGGATTGAAATCCTAAAACGATCTCATCCAAACTCAGGATTTGGGCCATAGGGAGGATGTGGGTAGTTAAAGGTCCTAAAGATTTTATTTCAATGAAAGGAGGGGAGAAGCATTGAACGAGTAATCTGGATGATGCAAGATTTCATCACACTACTCAGAATGGTGGGCGTGCAATTTCAAATTTAATTGTTTCTGGAATTTCCCATTTAATATTTTGGACTACACTGGATGGTGGGTTACTAAAACCACCAACAGTGAAACTACATATAAGGGGTGTACTGTGGAAGAATACCAACCTCTACTTCATACCATATTTTAATCGACTATAATATACGTATATTAAGTTCAACCAAAGGTTAATCATAAGTTATGTGCACGAGGTTCTTAACCATGGCAGCATTTGTAACTATGGTAAAAGACCATCTGAATGGCCCCAAATAGTGGATAGTGAAACAAACTGTGCACATATCCACTTAATAAAATTTAATTTTAAAATATGAATTGTGTAAATAATGTAGAAAGATAGGGAATGATAATGTTAACTAAGGGGAGTAGAATATAGTAAAAATATTCCTAGACTCTGATTGCAGCAGGTCAAAAAAGGACATTCGCCAATGAGCAATTATAAGAAGGAGCACAAATAAAACAGGAATCATCGATGTCTTAGGCTAGTGGAATGTGGGTGAAGTCTTTTTTGTATTAATTACTTTTGTTGTCATACAGTTGCTTAAGCACTAGATGAAAACAAAGGAACAAAAATGGGTGGAAGTGGAAGAGATCAAACTATTAGACAACCCTTGAGGAATTTTGCTGTATAGGGAAGCAGAAAATGGCTAGTACCGTGGGAGGGTGTGGGGTCAAGACAAGGGCGGGGTTCCTTTGAAGATCAGAAGGAGCTACATGTTTTTATGCTGATGGGCATGACTAGTATATAGAAAGGAGGAAAAGTGAAGCTGGAGAAAAGTCCTTCAGCAAAGGAGAGGAAATGTGCGCCAACGCTCAGTGGAGCTGGGCAGAAGGTGGAACACATGGGAGCAGACACAGATAGGCAGGATGGTGGGAAGTTGAGGTCATTCAAGTCTGATTGATGCCATTATATTCAGTGAAATAAGCAAAGCAAGGCGTCAACTAAGAGTGGAGGCTTGTTGGAAGTTTGAGGAAAAAGGAGAGGTGCAAAGTGGTCTCAGAGGTTGAAAGAACTAATGGGTCATGGCAAGATGGTAGAATTTCCTGAGTGAACCCAGAGTCTCCTTGAGGGCTGGGCAGTAACAGGCCTTGTTGATGTACCCTGGGCAGGACAGCTTGTGTCAACTATGTAATGTCAATGCCTTGCACACATAGGCTTTCCTTCCGCTGTGCCTCTGAGTTCAGTTTTGGTATCACAAATTGCTATTATCCTTCCTCTTCATTTTGTGTGTGAACAATGATGTTGAAAGCACACTTTTACTTGAAGTATCAGCTTACACTTACTCTTTGAAGGTGTCATTTCACAAGAACATCTTCTGCAGCCCTCAGAAGGAGCTGACCCTATGCACTGATGCCACCGCCCAGCAGAAGCTGTGACCTATGACTTGTGGGTGTGAAGTATTGATAGATTGAGGATTCTCAAGAGATTTGATACCCTTCATTAGCTGCAGAAATAAAGAAAGATGTATCATTTTGCTCTGTATGAATGATGTAGTTTGAGCTTTTTTAAAATTTGTTAGCTTAGTGAAGACAGGACCACACAAATCGCATGACTAACTCTCCTCAAAGGTTAGGTTCTTTTGCCTTGGCTGGGTAGCTCTTTTGGTTAGAGCATCATCCCAATACACCAAGGTTATGGGTTCAATCTCTGGTTAGGGCACATGCAAGAAACAACCAATGAATGCATCAATAAAGTGGAACAAAATGTTTTTCTCAAATCAATAAATTTTTTAAAAGTTAGGTACTTTTTGCAGCCTACACACTGATGTCACAAAGAATATTAATACAAGTGAGGTGGACAGGATTGTATGCTGGGGTTTAGTCTAACTGGGTCAGGAAATGGAGAGAGAAATGAATAGAAAACCCTGAGGGGAAACAAGTACATTAGTAGGAAAAATAAAGTTAAGCAGTAAAAATAATTGACCAAGGAAAACAGTCCATGTATATTTTATCTTTGGTCCTTCTATGATGTATATTACATACAGAGGATGATGCGTAGAAAAGAACAATTAAAAAGTGAGTGTGCTTAACTGGGATTTCCTTTCTATTCCCCCAAATATCCAGCTAATAGGGACCCCTATGCTGTACTTCTCTGTGCAGAGGTGAGAGTCTTTCTCTTCCAGACTGAAAGTCAAAATCCTGGATGCGTTTACCAGAATAGCCGCAAGTTCCTTGTGAATCTGGCAACTTACACTAGTGAGTGTCGCTTTGAACAATGGTGATTTAGGCCCTTTCTAGATAACATTGAAATGACTTCCTTAACATTGAAATGACTTCCTTAACATTGAATGTCTGTCCCTTAGCACTTTCCACACCTAAATCCAATAAATCACAAACCAAGAAATATATTATTAAACACCCAACAAACTCATGAAAAAGTTTTATTTCAATTATAATTGTAAAAATCCAAATTAAACCACAGTGAACTGCCATTTTTTTTTTTTTTTTTTTTGCATGCCAAGTTGTCTAAAGATTGTAATTAAGACAATCCCTAAGGTAGAGAGAATGTGGAAGAGACTTCCATATGCTTTAGAAAAAAGTATAAATTGAAGCAATGTTTTCAAGACAACTTGACAAAATGTACCCCAAAGTCTTAAAACATTCATTTATTTAATCAAAAGTATGTATGAGTGTCATGGAGGGCTGGAAATTATGAACATTCCATCAGTTTATAGACATTGCATAAATAATTACAAATGCAATGCATCCTGTAAAAGGAAAATCAGAAGGAAATAAAAATAAGGAATTATTCCTAAGAAAATAATCAAAATTATGTGGTAAGATAATTTAAACAGAGAGAACTACCTAAGTGTCGATAGAGAGTGGGTTAAATAAATTATGGTATAGCCATATAGTGGAATCATATGACTTTAAGAGTAAAGTTATAGAAAAATAATAACATATAGAAATATTCATAATACACTGGTAAATGGAAAATGTTTCAAAAGCATGTTCAGTATGATCAAATTTTGTAAAAACAAGAATCAAACTATTTCTACATCTCTATCCTTACCCATGTATCTATGCAGGACATATAGTCCCTCCTTATCCATAGTTTCACTTTCTGCAATCTCAGTTGCCCATGGTCAGCGCAGTCTGGAAATATAAAATGGAAAATTTCAGAAATAAGCAATTTATAAGTTTAACGTTACGCACCTTTCTGAAAAGCATGATGAAACCTTTGCTGTCCTGCCCAGGACATGAGTCACACCTTTTGTCCAGTGTTATCCACCCTCTATAGGCAACCCTTCCATTACTCACATCGCAGCCACCTGGGTTGTCAGATTAGTTATCAGGGAGAGGGAGAGACTACATTCACATAACGTTTTTTGCAGCCTGTTGTTGCAATCATTCTATTTTATTTTTAGTTATTATTGTTAATCTCTTACTGTGCCTAATTTCTAAATGAAATGTTATAAAAGGCATGTACCCATGTGTAGGAAAAATCAGTATATGAAGAGTTCGGTACTGTCCAAGGTTTCAGGCATCCACTGGGGGTCTTGACAGACATCCCACTCAGATAAGAGAACTCATGTACTAGGGATATTCTTGGTGCTTGTCATCATGAACATTCACATAGTTGTGAAAACTAATAATAATATTAGCTTTTCAGACAGCATAGTGTTTTGGAGAGTTTAAATTAGTGAAGTATATTTACCTCTCATAGAAGAAATATTAGGGAAATATTGAAATTTTCAAATCCACTCAACTGTTCCAGCTTTTTAAAACATCATTACTCATTCCTTCTATATTACTTTTGTGAGAAGACCTTCACTTTAAGAATACTAATTTGAGATGAAATATGTATCATCCTAGTGACTAGGGCCTGAGATGTTTAAATGACCTTTTGAATCCCAGGGGATGAAAAGGTCAGGCTTGAGGTCATTAGCTGAGGAGTTACAAAGTCATCATTTTGGCTGAGAGGATAGTAAACTTGGGTTACAGACAAAGGTGTTGCTCTTTCAGTGACAAAGAAAACAAATACTCAGTCCTCTCCTCTGAGCACACATGCTGGCTATAATCAGCCAGTGTTGGTGGGTTGGAGTTGATGATCATTATAAATCTATTGGGTAGTATGCCTTGCTGTTGACCACTTATGGTCAGGTTGAAGTTACTGATGTTTTGGAACATATCTTGGGAAATAAGCATTTTCAAGGACAGATAAAGAGTCTTAAAACTGTGGAGATGGAAGGATTTTAGGTGGTCCTTTCTTCTGAATCTAGAACGGCTAACAAAGGAAGAGTCCAGAGTGCATGGGTACTCTTTTGGGAGAACTGAAGGAAGAGTGTTGTTCTAACTTCCTGCTAGAACACACTCGTACTCAGTCTTTGAATAAAAGAATCTGATGACACATAGGAACTTACATAATGATGGCTATACATGGCTATGGTAATCAGTGTTGCCCTGTCTTGAAAAATATCCCCTTGTGATGTAAATGTTCCAGATGTGATCCGGTCAAAGTTCAGAGGACTTGTAACCTCCTATCATCTGGGCACAATTATGAAGCCCCATTATGTTAGCTTGCTCTGCAATTATTTGCCCTATTGGTGTCTGCTAACCACGTGTTGTTGTTCAGTGTACTAGCAGAAATGCTCTCCTTTATTTTCAGATCACAGACAATTAGAGTTATAGATTTACATGGGGGTTGCAGGCCTGGCATTAGGCCATTGAATGTTTAACCTGCATGTGATCTTTTTTAGGTGACATTTTCCCAAGCCAGATTCCACCATGCTGTACTTGTCCAATTTATTATTAAAAACCAAACAAAACACGTTGATGTAGTATTTCCCTTGTATTTACGTTATTACTAATTTTATGTTATTCATTTCTAACATGTAGGAAGGATTTTAATTTTAAATTTTATTATCAATGCTATTAACTATGTAGTATTTTCAGTTTCATGATGTTAAAATTTTGATGAGAATGGCACCTGTTTTGAAGGTATGAGCACTGTTGGTGGGAATATAACTCAGTACAGTCACTCTGAAGGTGAATTTAGCAGTGTCCCTAAGAACTGAAAAAGCAGGGACCCAACAAAGCTATTGCTAGTTATAGCTTTGGAGAAAAACTTAAATATATACACAGCGAGGCAAATATGAAGATGGTTGGTTTAGCTCTGGACATAACAGCAAAGACCTGTGTCCACCTTGCTTGAACACTGGTCAGAGAATGCCTCAGAGGAGTGAATGTATTACTCTGGAATTCTCTATAGCAGTTCAAATGAGAACAACGCAGCTCATACTTAAGTAACATGGAAAAATTTCCAAGATGTACATTGAGTGATAAAGCAAGGGGCTGAAAGATAAGGACAACATTATGTCTACAGCATTATGCACAGACACACACTCCTACAAAACAATGGTATCTTTCCTCTGGCTAAACACATGGATATAAATGCACACATGTGGATTGGGAATGATACATAACAAATAAGGACAATGGTTTCATCTGGGGAGAAGAGGCAATGACTGGGATTGGGGGTAGAGTCCACTATCTGTAATGCTTTCATTTTTTAGAAAGATACTGTATTTATGGGCTTCTGAACTAATTAAAAATGAATAATAAAAAATGAAAAAAATCCAAATTCAAGTAATCAATAAAGATGTTTTAAAAAGAAAATAGTCTTAAGTTCATCTTTAAAAATATTCCTTCATTGCTCTAGCGGGTTTGGGTCAGTGGCTAGAGCGTTGGCCTGCACACTGTCAAAGAGTACTTCTTTGGTTAAATTTATTCCTAAATATTTTATTCTTTCTGGAACAATTGAAAATGAAACCATTTGGTGCTGGGCTTGTCTTTCGGGGGAGTTTTTTTTATTATTATTATTACTTGACATACATTATTACTTAGTGATACTGAAATTTTTAAAATATTGTTTTGTGGCAGCTTATTATATAATCAGTTCAGATACACTCTGAAAATGTAATCAGATTAAATTGCATTGGCTCTTCAATCATCTCATGCATCAGTTCCACAATGTTTTATATTTAACAGGTTTATAATGCCTTTTAACATCTGAAAGGGTAAGTTTCTCCTCATTACTCTTATTATTTAAAAAGTAAAATCATGCCCTGGGTGGGTAGAGCAGTTGATAGAGCATCGATCACAATATGCCAGGGTTCTGGGCTTGATTCCCAGTCAGGACACATACAAGAATCAACCAATGTTTCCTTTCATAGAACTTCACAAATATGATATTTCATTTTCATTAATAGGCAAGAAAAGTTTGATGAGCCTCTTCTGGAGTTACTTTACTCCCCTAGTATCCAGCTGCTGACACAAGCAGTTTGCTACTGGAAGGGCACCAGAGCCAGTGGCCTGTAATGAGTAAATTCTAATTTCTACCGTGGAAAGGGTGTGATTATTGCAAAGGCACTCCTGACATTCTGAGCAGAGCCCTTCTCCGGTGAGTCCACAGTCTGCCATCGACAAGCTGAGGACCAGGAGAGCTGGTGGTTTCCCTTACTGCGTCTGGAAGCCAGAAAACCAGGGCAGCCCGATGGGACTCCCAGGCCGAGGCTGAAGGCCTAAGAATCTTTTTTTGTCCATTTAAAAGCTTTTATATTTGCCCCTACAATCTAAAAAGTGAATTCATTATTCCCAAGTTTATTTACCCAAATGGAGTTTATAATATTGTTGTATAGTTTTAAAATTGTATTAGAATTTGAACTAGTATTATTTAAAGTTTTTAAATATGGATAGAAAAATTTTACATTATTTTACTATATGCTTCCATCCAGGAACATTTATGAGTTTTTTTTTTAAAGTTGTCACTAAATTTTTGTGTTTTTCATTATTTAGATTATGAGCAATTACTATTAATTCCAACATAATTTATTTTGGTATTATGAGGAAAATTCCTCTTTCCTTTATATAGTTCCTAAATTGTCATCTCTGGAACCTACTAGTTTTTTTTTTTTTTTTTTAATAATGAATTTTATATTCATCATCTTACAAAATTTCTCCTATTGGTTCTGTTTTTTAAAATTGACGTTATTTTCCAGTTCATCCTTATAATTGGGTAAATTGAGAATGTAAGTAATTTGAGTGCTCATGGTTCAGCTGAGAGCAAGTTGATTGCATCAAAGAATAGTGTGTCTGTGTGTGTACAAGTGTGTGTTGGGAGGGGGCTGGGTAGGAACTTGAGACAAGTATCTTAATGATGTCTCCTTGGAATTAATACTGTTTGTCTTGGAAACCTAGATACCCAGAGCTGAATTAATCATTTCTTGTGACATCTCTCCTGGTTTTGATCGGACTATGAAACAAGGGGTTATTGTGCCTGGAATGCAGTCCCACAAGGTCTGCATACACATTACTTAATTATTTGTATCTATTCCCAAAATTTCTGGTTACTATTGTGCATAAGTGTAGATGAAAACAAAAACCATTTCCATATTTTTGTCCTATCAGGCTGTGACCTTTGATCAACCTCGCTGTCCATAGCAAGTGTATCAAAACTTTCTATTGATAATTGATGATTATCTGTTTCTTAAAATGTAGCCATAAATATTTTTGTGAGTAACGTATGGAATGGCATGACAACAGATATAAATATCAAACTGGAGATAGGATGACCACCAGGAGGCCCTTGGCACTACTGCGTTCTTTGTCCCTTTGCCTTGTCAATCACTAGTGCCTGACTTATACTGTAAAAACTGGACAGTAACAGGAGTTTAGCAGATAATAATTGTGCAAAATTGCTGGGTCAACTCTTCTGCTCTGACCCCATCTTCCTTTAAGTAAAGTACTCTATAATATAATAAATTCTATTATATCCTATGGAGTTGCCTTCTTCGTCTTTTGGTCTGAAGTTACCTTTTGTTATGGTGGTCAGTACACCTTTGCCTCACTGTCAGACATCCTGTTAAAAAATACTTTGACTTAGGCCTTATTATCCATTTGCTCTTAGAAGACTCAGGTTTCTGCACCACAGAGTTCAAGGCTTGTTTAAATCTGCTTTACTTTAAGATCATTGGTAACCTGATGAGCTTGTTGAATGAACTCAAGAAGACTCTGGAGGCTCTGGCTAGAAATAAATGATAAAGATTTATTCAAGGGTCTTAGGGTTTACAAACCAGAAACACAAGTAGGCAAAACCCAGAATATTCCAAGCAAGAGAAAAAAGCTAAGAGTTCTTATAATAAATTAAAATGTACACTCATGAGAAGAATCAGTCCTGCATTGTTAGCCTCTGTGCTGGTCCAAGATGATGATCCTCTAGATCAGTGGTCAGCAAACTCATTGGTCAACAGAGCCAAACAGTACAACGATTGAAATTTCTTTTGAGAGCTAAAAACCGACTTCTGCGCATGGGCCATCAAGTTTCAATCGCATGGTACGTGTGCGCCCGCACGTGGTATTTTGTGGAAGAGTCACACTCAAGGGGCCAAAGAACTGCATGTGGCTCGCAAGCCGCAGTTTGCTGACCACAGATCTAGATGACCGGTTGTCTGGATAATGGATGTCAGGTGGTCTGGATACAAGAACAATCTTTCCTTAGTCCTTCAGGGGGCAATCAGAAGGCTATCTGGAGGTTTAATGACAGGGACTGGCAAGTTCAGGAGTTTAAGTTCCTGGGCTAGTTAAAACAGTATTCCTGTTTTAATTTAAAATAAATTATTTTAGTATTTTAGCAGCTTGATTGTAGTGACTCCATTTTATTTCTTCACTCTCTTCCTCAGGTGCTATAGTAGCAGCAAGCATTCCTTGGGATGCCTACAGAGATCACCTGGAAGGGAATTGTCTTAATTAGGTTCTCAAGGCAGATAAAACCTGCCCATTCTGGAGAGAGATAGCAGAGAACATACACCAGCCCAGAGGAGAGTATGTCCAGTTTTAAAGCTCCAAAGGATCGACTCTTACTCCTAGAAATGCATCTAGAGATAAGCCCCTCTTGGAGACTTATGAACAAATGCACTCATGATCTTTTGAAACCAAACATGTTCCTGAATAGAGGAACTTCTGTGTCCTCACCTCTTCCTGGAAGCTGTCCCTACCCCTACTTGTCCCCAAGCTACTTACCTCTGCTGGAATCTCACTCTTCTCCCCTTGACACTCCCTAGTGGTGTTTGTGTCGCTCCTGCCCCCAGAGTCCCCCTCCCTGTGCCAGAAGGTCCCACCCCATCGGGCATCTCCCACTGCACTTACCGATGCTTTCTTTGCGCATAGTGGGCGCTCGGTATATAAAGGTTTATGGATGGGTATTTTCCTAATCTTAGTGCCTGCTATATTCTACTGAAAGCTACCAAAATGCTACTAACTTTATCTCTGTAGTCAGGATTTTCACAAAACTACCCTGTCTCCGAGAAATGCCTAATGAGTTAGCAAGGGTTAGTGACCCTTGGACTGAAGACATGAACACCAGGCTGTCACGATAAGGCTCTTCATTTTCCCACGCAGTCTTGTACTCTTACTAGGTCGGCGAAAGAAAATCTCTCCTCTTAGCAACCCAGCCCGCTCCCCTCCTCTGGCCTCTTTCTCTCCCTCCTTTTTTCGGGTAAATGACTTCAGCCTGTGCCTTTGGTTTTAACAGTTTGTGTCCCGCGCATACCCCCTCTCTCTGGGTGATTAGAGACATTCAAATCCTACTCTGACACAGGACCCCGCCCCCTATTCTGACTTCTCTACTTCTAGGGGGTGGACATTGCTTCTCTGCACTGGAACGCTGGCCCTGGGAAAGAATGGGGAGCAAGTTGCATTTAAACTTTAAAGATTGAGTCACTGCTGGCTGCGCAGCAAGAGCTCCTCAGCTCAGAAATACCTAACGTGGTTCGGCGGGTCGGGGCTGGGCGGGGGCGAGTTCGGGGGGAACCGGCCGGGTGGAGCTCGGCCCCCGGGGCCCACCTCGCGCGCCTGCGTGCAGCGGCCCGGAGCGGGCGGGGGGCGGCGCCGGGAGGCGGGGAGCCCGGGGGGGGGGGGCGGTGGGTGCGGGGGGCGGAGAAGAGAAGATGTGACGCCGCGGCCCGGCTGTGCCAGACGGTGGACGCCGTGCCCGCAGCTGCAACCGGGTCGCGGGCGTTGCGGCGGAGGGGAGCGGCCCTCCCTCCCGAGCGTGGCGGCCGCGGAGCCTCGCAGCCCCAGGTCCCCGCTCCCGGGGCCGGCGGAGGGGGCCGGGCCGAGCGGCACGAGGCGGGGGGCCCGCGGCCGTGGCCGGGGGCCGCCGGGCGGGAGGCTGGGGGGCCGGGGCCGGGGCCGCGCCTCGGAGCGGGTGGGAGGCCGAGGCCGGGGCCGGGGGGCTCGGGGGCCCCGGCAGAGCCCCGGCGGGGCCATGGCCGCCGGGAGCATCACCACGATGCCCGCCCTGCCGGACGCCGGCGGCAGCGGCGCCTTCCCGCCCGGCCACTTCAAGGACCCCAAGCGGCTCTACTGCAAGAACGGGGGCTTCTTCCTGCGCATCCACCCCGACGGCCGCGTGGACGGGGTGCGCGAGAAGAGCGACCCGCACAGTGAGTACTGGCCCAACCCCCCACGCCTCCACCGCCTGGGCTCCCCTTCTCTCCACTCCAGCCCCGCTTCCATCTCCTGGGGCTCCCCTTCTCTCCAGCCCCCCTCTTCCATCTCCTGGGGCTCCCCTTCTCTCCACTCCAGCCCCGCTTCCATCTCCTGGGGCTCCCCTTCTCTCCACTCCAGCCCCGCTTCCATCTCCTGGGGCTCCCCTTCTCTCCATTCCAGCCCCCCGCTTCCATCTCCTGGGGTGCCCCCTTCTCTCCACTCCAGCCCCCCGCTTCCATCTCCTGGGGCTCCCCTTCTCTCCACTCCAGCCCCCCACTTCCCCCTCCTGGGGCTCCCCTTCTCTCCACTCCAGCCCCGCTTCCATCTCCTGGGGCTCCCCTTCTCTCCACTCCAGCCCCCCACCTCCCCCTCCTGGGGCGCCCCTTTCTCTCCACTCCAGCCCCGACTTCCATCTCCTGGGATGCCCCCCTCCGTTCCGTTCTCGCTTCTGCGCCTCACTCGGACCCGGTGGGACTGCGGTTTCCTTCCCCTTCCGCGCGGCCCTTGAGGGCTTCAGGCTCACCGCCCGCCGTCTCCCCGGGGCTGTGGTGTCGGGTTAAGCGCCCCCGGGTTTTCGGGGTGCCAGCTTCTCCCTAAACCGGTCCCCAAGGCGCGGAGCCGCAGGGCGCTCGGCCGGCTCCCTTCTCCGGACCACTTGTTGCGTCAGGGATGCCGGCGGCGGGGAGAGGTGCGGCTCGCCCCCAAGTCCCAACTCCCCTGTCTGACGGGCAGTCCCACCGCCAAAGTCCAAATTAAACGTCCTTCGCTGGAAGAACCCCTTCCCGAATCGCGCCCTGAGACCCCGATCCGGTGGGACCAAGCAGCTGGCACGCAGCTCTCACCCATCCATTTCTTCTCTCCCGTCCCCCATCCTCACCCCCCGCCCCCAATTGCCAAAAGCTAAAAAAGCGAAATATAGAGCCTTGGTTAATAAATGCGATGGACCTCTATTTCAATGGTGAGAAAAGCTACAAACACTCACCTCCCACCTGCAGCGATTATCGTGGGGACCTGAGCCTGGCCGGCCCCGGAGCGGGGGAAACGCAGTTTGCGTCAGGGGCGAGGAGCCCGTGAGCGCTCATGTACAGAGCCTTTGCCAGGCCACACTCAGTGTGCCGGAACGATCATCAGTTTGTGGTTATAGAAATAACCGAAGTCAATGGTTGTCAGACGTTAGGTTCCCTCGGGGAGTCACCTGTTGGGGTCGTCATGACACATGGTTGAACGGCTCCTTAGGGCTGGACGCCAGCCCCATCACTTGCCTTTCTAAGGAGTCCCCAGAGGGTGCTGGCCTGGGACGCGCTTTGGTGGCGCTGGTCTAGAGCAGAGGGAGGAAAGGGCATGAACTAGGCTGATTAGCAACACCGCTGGAATGGGAAGTGATAGAAATCGGGTCCGGAAAGATGTTAACCACCGTCCTGTAGGTGCAGGTAAAACACCTGCGTTAAAAGCTGGGCGGCTGGCTTCCTTCCCTCAGGGATTCAAGTGGAACCTGATACCCTATTTACCTGAGGAAAGGCCAGCAGGAGCCTAGAGCTCCGCTCTGGAGCGGTTAAGGTCTTTATTTTATGAAGCTAATGAATGTCAGGCACTCTGGAATGAGGATGGGTGGACCACGGGGGAGGGAGGGGGACGGGCGCTAGCAGAGAAAGTGTGCAAGCAAACCTGGGTTTACAAAGGACAGGGAAATTTGCTTTTATTTTTATTTATTTTTACATTTATTTTTTATTGATTTCAGAGAGGAAAGGAGAGGGAGAGAGAAATAGAAATGTCAACGATGAGAACCATTGATTGGCTGCCTCCTGCATGCTCTCCTCACCCCCACACCCTACTGGGGATGTGCCCTGACCCAGAATCCAACCGTGACCTCCTGATTTATAGGTTGAAGCTTAACCACTGGGCCACTCTGGCCAGGTGGGAAATGTCCTTTTAGCGTAGTTGCGTCTTTATGGATTCCAAAGTAGTAATAAGCAAAAAAATGCAGGTCTTTACTTTTTTTTTTTTTTCAGGCCTGCCATAATTTAAAATTTTTATTTAGTCACTTACATTATCAGGTCAAACTGAAAAGTGTTTGTAAGCCAATATATGGGTTAGTGCTGTTTCTCTATCTTGGTCACTTGCATGTTTGAAGCCTGTTCCACAGTTGTCTGCTGGGCTGATTCACTGATGAGGATAAGCTGCGTAGAAGTCCCACTCAGTTTTACCATTTCCAGTAACACAAAAATAAAATTCATAGTGAAAATTAAAAAAAATAATAATTAGGAGCCTGTTGACCTGGCATGTCAGTAGTTGACCAAAGCAGGGGGACTTAAGAAAACATGTGTGTCGCTATGCCATAATATGCTCTCAAGCACATCTCCAGTCGCTAGAGCAAACACAGCTGACCAACATACACGGACAGATAGTGGTTGCCACAGTTTCCCGTGGGTTATGGCTCACATGTCTAGACCTGAAAAGCCCACGGATGGCCCCATGTCTGTGTTAGCCAGGTGACCTGTACACCCATCACTGAGGACTAGTTTTCTGCCCTGCTGTCTCCTACAATGCGAACACCTCTGAAAGGAAGAGTTTGGCTGTACTCAGATTTCAGCTTTTAGTGTGACTAAAATTGTGATGTAATTTCTTCCCCAAAAGCTGACCGGAAGGACCGGAATTTTGGAGGGATGCTTTGAAGACTGACTGGCATACGTGTGGGGTGCTGGGGAGGTGTGGGGGCTGTGGCTCAGGTACTGAAGAGGAGACAGAACGGGGGGACAGAGGCAGACATGAAAGGGGAGGCAGTAGATGACTGATCCCAGTGTTTCTCACTTCTCGGTGTAGCTGCAGCTCACTTTGCTTCATACCCCGGTGCTCACTTGCAGCATTTCACTCAAAAGGGCCCATTTTCCTGCCATTGCTCCCGGTCCTGGAGAACCTTCTTTGACGTGAGGGCCTTGGTGAAAGCAAGTTCTGGTGACAGTCTGCTTCCCCTGGGCATTCTGGGTGTTTTGGTCGGCCTCTTCCAAACATCCATGGGGATGTGCGAGGTGCAGTGTGTTCTCTACAGCAGCGAGCCCTGCGAAGACGTTCAGAAGACAGAACATTTTATCCCAAGTAGCACGTACAGCATGTGCTGGAGTCGTGAGATGCATGCTTCTTGTGTGCCATGAAATATGTTCCAGATGCTCTTCGTGAGGGAACAGTGAAGGTAGTGAGAAGTGCTACATCTGCCCTGGGGCTCCTCCCAGGAGCTGACTGCCTGCTGCCACTCTTCTCTGCCTCCAGGCCCAAGAGGGCCCAGACTAGGAGAACCTGAGGCCCCGCCCACTCCCCACTCCTGTGGACCAGGATGGATCCTGGGGGGCCTGACACCCTGCTTGCCCTCTGCCATGGCACAGTCTCCGTGCACATGCACATGCACTTGGGACATCAGAGGGAGGCTGCAGACCTTCTGGCTCCCCGATCTCATTTTGTAGAAGAGGTATCGGGGTTCACCTGCTCCTCTAAAGGAGCTTCTTGCCTACCTAGCCCCTCGCCTCATTGCTCTCTTCCATTCAGTCAGAGTGAGCACCCTCTGGGTCCCCCTTTGTAGGCCATCAGTTTCAGGGTGCTAACATAGCAAGGCCCTCTTCCTAGTCCACAGGTTGCCTCTGGTTGGATTTTTAGGGTAGTAGATAAACCCACCTTTATTTCTCTTCTTTATGTAAATGAAACCATTGAGATCATTTCACTAGATTCTCTCCCCCAACCCCCACCTTTTAAAAAATATATATATTTTATTGATTTTTTTTTTTTTTTTTACAGAGAGGAAGAGACAGGGATAGAGAGTTAGAAACATCTATGAGAGAGAATCATCAATCAGCTGCCCCTTGCACATCCCCTACTGGGAATGTTTCCGCAACCAAGGTACGTGCCCTTGGCCGGAATCGAACCTGGGACCCTTCAGTCGCAGGTTGACTATCCACTAAGCCAAACCGGTTTCGGCTCCCCCCCCCACCTTTTTACTGGTAGGTCATATCTGTGGGGGCCTGATGCGGCAGAGGCCAGATATGGCGGGGATCTCCCTTTCCCACATCCTGCACGGAAAGAGAGATGAACGAAGCGGTTCTAAGTGGAGCCAGAGATTGAGAAATAATAGAAATAAAGAGAGAAGACACAGAGATAGATTTAAAGCTGGGAGATGGGTGGGACACCGTCCATTCTCTCTGGTGGAGAGGCTGCAATGATGAGGGCCTGGAACCACGCAGCTCATTTATTTTTATAAGCCCAGATTTACACACCTAGTCCCACCCCTGCCCACCCCTGGGCTGATACAAAGGCCACGCTGATTACACTCTGCCATCTTGGGGAAATGTGTATCCTAGATGCGGCTCTGCCAATCCTCTCGGTCTCAGCTGGCAACAATTACAAGAAATGCCCATGTGCCTTCCCAGGCGGCCCTCTACACACATCTGGCAAGTGGACCCCACTGATTTGCCTTAGTAAGCGTGGCATTTACTGTGATGGCATTTGTATGCAGTAAACGAATGAAGTAAGAACCCAATAGCACATCTGATGGTGGAAATTGTGTAGTGGGTGCAGCCATGAAAGGACAATTCATGAGTCACAGATATTACCACACCTTAGGAGCCTGGGAGAAGGAGCGCGATGCCAAGTGACTTCAGCCTAGAGGAAGCAACAGCCCCTCGTGACATGCCTGCGGGCTGTGCGCCGTGTTTATACCGTGGCCATTATGTAATTAGACTTTGATGGTGGTGTCACAACGGGCTTCTAAGTAGTCTCCTTTTGACTTATGATGCCACTTTAAATGGATGGCCATGATTTGTGAGTTCAATTTAAAAACAAAAGGTTACAGATGTCATCATCAAAACGAGAACCATCCTTTGTACATTATCATGGAAAAATGGGCGTACGTATCCCTCTCCACGGAGATTCTCAGAAATCCCCGCCAGTGACATTAGAAATGGCGATGTTAGGCCTCACGTTATTAGGATCGTTATTGACAAGATGCCTGTACAACAGGGCAGTGACTACACATGTGCCATGACCTCTGCGTGCTTTTCCAGTTCCAGTGCTTGCTGCTTCCCACCCGCCCTGCTCGGGCCCCCTGCTCCTGAAGCTCGCAGGCGTCTGCGAGAAGCTGGCCTGGGGAGAGGCGAGAGCAAGCAGATCAGCGCATTGAGGCCCAAACCTAAAACTCATTGTCATGTTCGATCCAAACAACTGTACTTGGTTCCGTTTTGTTGTTGAGCTTGTCATTTTCTGCTCTCTGGGATCTGGCCTTGCACTTGAGTTATATGTCATCAGTGTTCCTAATAGGTAATGCTTGGCAGTTTAGAAGGTAATGCAGAACAACAGTTACCAGTGTAGAAGTTTCACTGTGTCGGAAGGAAGTGCAGCGTCCCTTGTGGTACCTGTTGTTAGGTCGGCTCCTGCATTCTCTTTTGCTCTCCAACCCTCCCTTTGTGATTGACAGCCAGGTGATCGACAGCCACAGACTGGAAGGGGACTACAGAGTGGTGACTCCCAGGGAACCTCACCCACTGAGCCATGGACTATGGTTCTTAGAAGCCAGGCAAATCCCTTCTGAAGGCCTGAGGGATATTTTTAGTTTGAGGAAATTTGGCCTGGAGGCATAGACAGCCAATATTCAGTGTTTAATTTATGTCTCATCCCATCAGTCACTCTTCCTGCCGAGGGGGGCTTTTGAGTTGATCGGTGTGTCCTTAAAGCTTACTCATTCATTTACAGAAATCCAGAGTGTGTGTGTGTGTTTGTATTTTCAAAGGGCTACTTATGTCTCCATATTGACCTACCTTCTACATTAAATTATCCCATAGAATTCCAGAATGAAAGGTTCACAGATTTTTCAAGATATTCTGGAGATAAAAAATGAAGAGGAGGCATATGAATATTAAGTGTTATATTCCCCGCCTCATTGAATTGTTGACAGGAATTTTCCTGGTTTAATTTATAATTAAAATGTTCATTAATTTAAAATTTATAATTAAACAATAACTCAAATTAGCCAAGAAAGAGGTGTGTGTTTTCAAGGGATTTTTTTTGTATAGAGTAATTATGATCTGGCTACATTCTATGAGTGGGTTATTCTCTGTTCATAATGTGGGCACCTGGAGAAGATGCTGGCACCTTTGGGTGAGAGCCCTGACTTCTCCATATAAATATTGTCATAAAAGGCTTGTGCCTTTCACTCAGGGAGTGTCACTAAATGTCAGCGAGTGATGAAAATGATCTGTGGGGCCGAAACCGGTTTGGCTCAGTGGTAGAGCGTCGTTCTGCGGACTGAAAGGTCCCAGGTTCGATTCCTGTCAAGGGCATGTACATTGGTTGTGGGCACATCCCTGGTAGGGGGTGTGTAAGAGGCAGCTGGTCGATGTTTCTCTCTCATCGACGTTTCTAGCTCTCTATCCCTCTCCCTTTCTCTCTGTAAAAAAAAAAAAATCAATAAAATATATTTAAAAAAAAAGAAAAAGAAAATGCTCTGTGTGGACCTTCCTGTAGAATAACTAACTCATGGGCCATGCTGTGTACAGCTTCGTGGAGGCTTATCATTCTCTTGGTGTAGTAACAAGTACATTGAGACACCATGAAGAGGATCACACATAATGAAGTTATATTTGCGAAATATTTGGGAATCTCAGAGACTGGCTGTTAGCATTTCTTAGGGTAATTTATAGAAAGATGAATCATTTCTCAGGATAGTGGAAAACTCTCATGAGGAATTCTGTTTTCTTTCGGAGTTTTATGACATCCTGTGTGATGTCCAGTTCCTCAGGTATGTGTGCATTGCTCATTCATTCTCTCTTTGTGGCCATTGTCCTGGAATCCTGTACTCTCCTCCTCAAATTCATCTGCTTTTCTCTTTTTAACTCTAGACTCTACTTAAGTCATTCTGGACGCCAGCGTGTTCCAGTAACATTACATGTCTGTATCCAGTTTGTCACCCTCATTCTGACATTTGGCACTGTATTGTTGGCCCCGTCTTGGGAATTCCTTGGCTCTGTTACACCACATCAGCCTGGTTTCTTCTCTCTCACCCAGCTGTTTTCTGGTCTCTCCTTTTGGGCTTTTGCTTTCCTGTAGCCCAATCATGTCTGACAGTGATCCATACTATGTGTCCTGGTCTCTCTCTTATTTGATTTTCCTTGTCCTCCTCATTCCTTGTTATTTGAACAAGGCATGCGGCCCGAAGGCTGTGAGTTTGACATGCTTGCAATATAGCCAATTCATTCAGAATGTTTAAGTTCAACATGTGCCCAACAAATGAGCCAAGTATTTGACTTCATTTGTTGTTGTTGTTGTTGTTAATTGTCACCCCAAGGATATTCTTCCATTGATTTTTTAGAGAGAGTGGAAGGGGGGTGGAGGAGAGAGAAAAAAACATTGATGTGAGAGAGACACATTGACTGGCTCCCTCCGACATGTGCCCAGACCAGGGTCAGAGATCGAGCCACCAACTGAGGTGCATGCCCCTGACCAGAATCAAACCTGGGACCCTTCAGTCGGAGGGCCGATGCTCTATCCACTGAGCCAAACTGGTTAGGTCTGAACTTCCTTTCTGAACTTCTCACATTGTCCTTCCCCTCTGAGCCTTTAATCGGGCTGTTTCCTTGAACTTGAAAGTCCTCTCAAACCTTTTCTCTCCTGACAGTCCGAACTGTGCCTTAGGCCCCATTCTTTCCCACCGTCCCGTGGCCATCTTTCCTTCCATGCGTGCTACCTAAAAATTCAGAGCTTGATGTGTTTTAATTTCATGCCCCCGTATTTAATTGGAAATTCCTAGTTAGTAAGGATTTTTTTTTTTATAAAGAAATTCAAACAGCATTACTTAGCAGTCCTTTACTCTTCTCCTCTGAGACAAAACTACTCATCCCAGGAGCCCTTGGCTCCACTGCGGAATGAAGGACCAGGTGGACACCCCCGAGGAGGTCTGATTTCTGTTTATCGCATGAGCTAGAACTGTAAATAATAAACATAAGTACTTCAGTATAGGGCATGAAGAATGGATACATTGACTGTGGCATCCCTGTAGTTCTCTCTGCAGACCCCTTGGAGCAATAATGGTAAAGCACAATCATCTGTTAGGATTACTTTTTATTGTGGAAGGTTTTCTTTTTAGCTATTGAATAACATCATATTTCTAGCCAATGCCAGAACTAGTAATAATCCTTTCATTGGGGAATGAAGGTCTAAGAATGCATACTTGAATCAAACACTTTAATCTGTAAATCTCTCTCTCTCAAGTCTTAAACCAAATGTTGAATCATTTGACAAATTAGGATTAAGAGCTGTCTGGGACCATTGTTAGTATCCTTTTTGGCTGTGAGGAAATGACACAAGTAGTTTCAGCCTACAATTCATTCAGATTTATGAGCCAGCCAGTATTCATCATAACAATCTGAAAACTCTTAAAAGGACAGAAATTGTGTGACAAAGTGAGTCACAGTCTTTGTGATGTGATGTCTGCAAGGATGGGTGGGAGAAATCGCCCAGTGACTCCCCTCTAAGCTGAATCATTTTGCAAATAGAAAACAATTCGTAGGTTTTTAGGTGGATGTTACATAAATAGGAAAGGAAAAGAGGAACAGAGCCAAATAATACCTTCATTTAAAACATTACTTTTTGAAATGTTATCCCTTGCTAGCCAGTCTATGTTTCAAATTGGAAATGAAATTAACTTAGCAGTATATATCTTTTAATCTAACACCTGCTGTACATCTTCTTTATATCTTTGTATGTGTATTTAAATTAATTTTGTTGCTTTCTTGCCTGGATTTTTAAAATTCTTCTATGTCTTTTGACCTTTCTCCTCATAGCTATTTTTAGTCTTGGCTCATTTGAAGGTGGTGTGTGTTTGTGTGTGTGTGTGTGTGTGTGTGTGTGTGTATGTGTGTGCACATGCGCGCGCGCATTGTGGGGAGTGTCATTTACTCACTGGCTCAATGACTACTTAAGTTGGATGGGGACACAAGAGAAGAAGGTTCCTTTGGTCCTAGAAATTCTAGTTCTGGAATGGTGTAATCTTGAATTGTGCATGTTTAATGCTCCTTTGTTACTTTTCATCTTATTAAAAACAAAAGTTTGGAGAGCCTTTCTCTGAGTCAGATTTAATCTTTAAATATACGATTGGCTTTATTTTCTTGTCTTTTTTGGAGTAAGAAATTTGCCAAAAATTATGTGACAAGAGAAATATTTTGAGTGTTTCTAAGTTTAGAAGTTCTTTTTTAAAAATATATATTTTATTAATTTTTTAAAGAGAGGAAGGGAGAGGGATAGAGAGCTAGAAACATCGATGAGAGAGATTCATCGATCAGCTGCCTCCTGCACACTCCCCACCCGGGATGTGCCCACAACCAATGTACATGCCCTTGACTGGAATCGAACCTGGGACATTTCAGTCTGCAGACCGACACTCTATCCACTGAGCTAAACCTGTTTCGGCATAAGTTTAGAAGTTCTTACATTCATTATTCTGAACTCAAGAATTTTATAATGGGGATGCAATGCAAATGAAATTGGGAAGACAATCTTGCTAACTGGTTTCAGAGAGAATGCTAATGTGTTCAGATGACATACACCACCAATGGCAGGATTTCCTTCTTTGTATGGCTGAATAGTATTCCGTTGCATGCAGATACTGCATCTTCTTCATACATTTGTTCACCGATGGCCAATTAGGCTGTTTCCATGTTGCGGCTGTTGTGAGTAATGCTGCAATGAGCGTGCAGGGGCAGATGTTTTCTGAGATAGTAATTTTTGTTCCCTTTGGCTAAATACCCAGAAGGGGAATTTCTGGGTCGTATGGTGGTTTTATTTTTAGGTTTCTGAGGAAGCTCCTCCACACTGTTTTCCATTAGCTTCTTTCTTCTGGTTCTTTTCCTTCCCCTGACGTGTATGTGCAGGTTAGTTATGCTTCATGAGGATTTCTTTCTTTTTTTTCTAAATATATTTTATTGATTTTATACAGAGAGGAAGGGAGAGAGATAGAGAGTCAGAAACATCGATGAGAGAGAGTCATCGATCAGCTGCCTCTTGCACACCCCCTACTGGGGACGTGCCCGCAACCAAGGTACATGCCCTTGACCAGAATCGAACCGGGGACCCTTCAGTCCCCAAGCCGACGCTCTATCCATTGAGCCAAACCGGTCCCGGCTTCATGAGGATTTCTGAAAGCAAGGCTAGTGGTCCTATTCCAGAAGAAAGGACATCATCAAACAAACAAACAAACACGACGCCCTCCCAGATCACAGTGCTGCTCACACGTGGAGAGGTGTCAGCTGCGTTGCCTGTGGTCCCGGAAAGGGTCACCGCTGCCCCTGGTCTCTGCCCGCTGCCGCCTGCTCCGCGGGCCTCCGGTTCTCATCACAGCTGCCTGGCCTCGGAGCCTGATGCCGAGGCCGCCATGGAGGGAGGGCGTGGAGGCTGCAGTCTGATCACGTAGGACAGGCTAGTTTTGTTGAGTCCTATTCTGGTCTGTGGTTGGAAATGTCTGTTGCTCATCCTCTTTCCTTGTGGATGACTAGTGTCATTCCCAGGTGCATTCCACTGTGTCTGTTCAATTGTAAGTGCAGGAGCAGAGAAGCCACTGGCTGTATTGGGCTGGGCTTTAGAAGTGCTGGGATGAAAAAGCAGGAGACCTGAATAATGCCTCCGAGCTTAGGCTGATCGGGAGGCGAAGCCTCAGAGGCTCCGGATTGGTGGGTAAACGCTGGGTCAGCATCCGTGAAGTCATAGGCTAACGCAGTGTTTTTCAACCTTTTTTGGGCAAAGGCACACTTGTTTCATGAAAAAAATCACGAGGCACACCACCATTAGAAAATGTTAAAAAATGTAACTCTGTGCCTATATTGACTATATATAAAGTAATTCTCTTGAAAAGGAATCAAATAAACACAAAGAAAATATTTTATAATTTATTATGAAATATTAAGTAAACAAAATAGTGAAAAATTATAAAATTCTTGTCTTGTCTGCACCTACGGCACACCAGGCAACATCTGCCGCGGAACAGCGGTTGAAAAACGCTGGGCTAACGAGCCAATGAACGGTCAAGAGGGTGTGTTGTATTGGAGCTTAAGGGGAATGAACATCTCTGGATAATGACACGGCCATGAGAGTGGGCAGGGCAGGTCGCTGGATTGGGTAAACTGAGAATCTGAGGCCAGGCTGCTGGTGGATCTTCTACGTGAATGTGAAATCTTTTAAGATGATGACGAGATGTCAGGTGCCAGATCCCAGAGTTTCAGTGAGTGACAGTGACCCATCAGTGGAGGAGGAGAGGGGATGAACCTTGAGGGAGGAAAGACTTTGGTCTGGGAGCGGGAAAGTAATGGTTGTAGATGCCATTAAGGAAGCCAGGAAGAGACTTCACACACCCAGCGGGGAGAGGCCCGACCCCAGCGGAAATGCTTGTTCAGAAGAGTTGGCCGGACCCCAGTGTGGGTGCGATGGCCGGTGGTGACCAGCAGCCCTGGGCGTTAGAGTGTTGCGAGGGGAAAACATGTATTGGTAGGGAGTCTGTTTTCTGTGTTTAAGAACACCAGTGCCGGAACACGTGATCTATAGAGCATCCTCCTCGTTTAACAATCCTTCCCATGAATCCGAACAAAAGGCAAAGCAGGAGTGAATCTCTTCTATTGCCCAGATGGAAGCCGAGGCCCAGATCACCGCTATTCCCTGAGAGAAAGTAGAAGACTTTAGAAATGCTTGGGGGAAAGACGGCGTGACAGTAAAAAGCTGTGAGTCGAGCAGAATGAGCCATGTTTTATGTTTCTGGTCTTAGAACACCAGACTCCCTCCCAGGCCTGAGGGAAGAGATTTCAGTTCAAAGCCTCTCAAAGAGAATCACTGGTGGATGCCTTCTTAGATGCCCGACTTCTCTCACATAGACAGCCTCGCTCAGCGTCCGGAGGAAGCAGAAAGAATGAATGGAGCCAGGGGAGCAGACAGGGTAAGGGAGGCAGAGAGTCGAAGAGAAAAAGGAAGAGAGAGAAATAACCAAACACCCACTCGAGAACACGCAGGGAAGATTTCGGCTGAAACAGACTTTCGTATTTCAACTAGTTGCGTGGGGCGCCTGGCGCTGTCTGCGGGGAGCGCTTCCAAGTCTGACAAGGTTCGAAAGGAGCAAAAGAAAACACAGTGACGTGCTTTCCTGGCCCTGGGGAAGGAAAGACATTCAGTCATTGTGATTTTAGGCTCCTTTTCTGGGAGGGAAGTGTGAATACTAGAGCCAGAAGCTATTTGCTTTACTACTTGCGCACTCTCGGGACGTTTCTTTACCTTCATAAATTATAGCAATGAACTCTTTGTCCTTTTATTAGGAGGAGGAAGAAGACATAGGATGAGCCGATATTTTTTGGGAAGATAAGACTTCTTACCTGTTGGTATTAATTATCCCCTGCTGTCCCCCACCCCCGCCATCCCCACACAACTCATTGCTTAGAACAAGGCACAATTTTAGCATCAGTTCAACCAGGTGGTCCTTGGAGAAGGGCGAATGAGGAAGTGACAGTGTGACACGCTTCACAGGCTTCTGTGCGGTTGAGCACCCAGGCGGAGCGGAGGGTGAGGCCTACTGACCTGTGAGCCCAGGTCCCGAGTTGACCATGGGATCTGCTTCCCTGCCTGTAACAGAAAAGTCTGCACTGGATGGCTTCTAAGAGCTAAACTCCAAGGAAGCCTGAATCGAATTCTGCTGGAGGGTCGAAGAATGAGTTTTGGGGAATGGCTGAAAATGTCATCAGAAGTAGGCATGGTCCTGGGAAAAGAGTAACCCAGAAAAGAGGGCACTTTATGCCGGGCCAGAGATGCCGGAGTGACCACAGAGTGGTAGACACAGACCCAGACTCCCTGAGCCAGAAGGGACTCTGAGCCAGAGGGGACTCTGAGCATGGCTCTGGGAGACACCGCTGGTGTCCGAGGTGAGGAACTGGCTTTCCAAATAAGGCCTATGATTGATTCCTTAACCGAAATACATTGAACAGGTATTCTCAAAATGGCGCCATGTGCTTATCTCCCATCCTGGGTGCCTGAGACTCTCTTTCTCCCTGTGGTCTCCCTATGAAATTAGCTTTGGCCTCTCTACATAATGGCTGGATCTCAGGAGCAGAGGTACAAGTTCCAATGTCATAGCACCGTTCACACCATGTTTGTTAATCTCCATCGATCGAATTCCGAGGCCCAAGATTAGAGTCAATGTGGGAGGAGTTACTTGAGGTGTGACTGACAAGAGGCCGGGTTCACTGGAACCACCAAAATAAATCAGCCACATCCGGCTCCAAGTTCCTACTGTCTGGAAAATACCTTCATGTGAACGTTGCTCTGTGAACTTGAATCTACTAACTTCACTTCCAGTCAAATGAGCAGTTCACTGTTCTCTTTGATGAGCTTGCAGCTGGTCCTGGGCCATAAATTTCATCCATTTCTATTCTACGTAAGTTTTCATATATATATTTCTAAGTGGAAAACCTAAACACAACTTATTTCTCCTTGTTTTTTTATTTTGTTTTAAAAGCCCAAATCCAGCCAAAACTAGTTTGGCTCAGTGGATAGAGTGTTGGCTTGCGAACTGAAAAGTCCCAGGTTCGATTCCGGTCAAGGGTATGTATATTGGTTGCGGGCACATCCCCAGTAGAGGGTGTGCAAGAAGCAGCTGATCGATGACTCTCCCTCATTGATGTTTCTAGCTCTCTATTCCTCTCTCTTCCTCTCTGTAAAAATCAATAAAATATATATATTTTAAAAATAAATAAATAAAAGCCCAAATCCAGCCCAGCTGGTTTAGCTCAGTGGTTGAGCTTTGACCCAGGAAACAAGAGGTTTGATTCATGGTCAGGGCTCATGCCCAGGTTGTGGGCACAATTCCCAGTAGGGGGAGTGCATTAGTGTTTCTATCTCTCCCTGTCCCTTCCTCTTTATCTAAAATCAATAAAAACTTTTTTTTTTTTTTTTTTTTAAAGAAACAACCCAATCCAGACTTCATGAAACCCTGGTGTTTATTCCTCGGCTCTGCACCCTCAGTGCCACCCTCAGAGTCCATGTCCTTATTATCTTACACACAAACACCTGCAGTACCTTTCAGATGAGTTTTCTTTAAACACCATTTTCAGCCTGATGCATTTCTTTTCAAGAATGGGCAGTCTATTTATAGTTCCTACTTGCGTGAAACCTAAACCTTCCTGCTTGTGTTTCTGAGGCTTTTATATATTGATGCTATTCCACTATCACATATCACCCACCCTCCAGATGCTATTCCACTCTCACATATTACCCACCCTCCAGAATAAGCCGAGAGTCTAAGTCCTTCTACATTGCAAATATCTTGGATTGCAGAGGGAATGGAGGAGCCAAAGTGGCCGCAGGGCAAAAATCCTGAAGAATAGATGCAGAGCAGAAGGGATTGGTTGTTGCTATTTGTGTTTTCGAGAATTAGGTAGGCGGTGAGGGAAATTGGATGTTTCAGGGGGTTAGAAATTAGAATGGAACCCCTCCATTTTTCAAAATCTCGAGTTGTCTTTTGCTCGTCTCACTGCTCCTGGTTCAGTTGGCTAACACAGCCACAGTCAGGCTTCCCGTGGTGGGTGGTGTGGGGACTGTGCTCTATGCCCTGCTCCCCACGCACGCAGGGGGTGCCTCTCAGGGTTCGTTAGACAGAGAACAGAAGCAAAACCTCAGTTAAATGTATCCTTTTTATAAACTAAAATGGATAACACCAAGAGAGTCAAATAAAAGGAGGCATGACCCTATGTATGAAATGGAGATACAGAGAACAGTTTCATGAATTATATCTTTTATGACAGTTGCTAGACTCTCAGCAGAGGGTGGGATGACTGAGGACCTAGCTGGTCACGCCACACGGCGAGAAGGCCTGTTTCTTCTGTGGACGGATGCGTTAGGAATTCGGGAAGGACATTGAATGACTAGCTTCCTGCTCAGGTGAGGAGACAGCATGTTCCACGGACAGACACAGAAAGGCATTCACTCCGGAAGTGTGAGGATATGCTGAGGTTCCCAGGCATGGTTTTGATGCTGTTCATTTCCATTCCGAAGGCATTGTCTTGTTGTGAGACCCGTGAAGGTACGCAGCTCAGCATGTGGGATACTCTGTAAGGAAACGGCAGGCATTTCCAAAGCATCTCCCACCCCACCGGCTTCCAGCCCCTGTTTTAAAGAACTGAACTCCGAGTAGTCCACGTAGCTTTATTAACTTGGACTTCACCGTAGCTGCGTTCTGGGCTAGAGCAGTGATCCCGTCTCACTGAGACCCCGCTTTATCCTCTTGGATTCTCAGCATGGCGGAGGGCAGGCCCTGCTTCTTCCTGGCGACTCGCAGGCGCAGGAGCTGTTCCAGCCTCCTGGAGCCAGGCGGCTCTGCCACGCGGCTCTGCCATGCGGGGTGCCCGGGGTAGAGTTTTCCTTGGGAAGGCCTCCTCAGCAGGCTTGGAGATGGGCCTTGAGCTCTTGGCTGGAGCCAGGGTTTTCCAGAGCAGAGGCTGCAGTAATGCTCGTCATTGATTGAGGGCCACGCTGCCCGGCTCCTTTCATGAGAGTCAAGCAAAAACTGCTCTTGTCTTCAGCCGGCTCCGAAAGGTCTTTTCCTAATGATTTTCCCAGTCAAATCGAATGACCGAGAATGTGCCGTTCAATGGCTGGAACACCGGGCAGCCGCCCTCCCTCTTCCCTGGGCCCTAACTCTCTCCCACCCCAGTTCCTCCTTTCTGGGCACACACTTGTGGCTCTGTTTTCTGTTCTGGAGCTGCCTGAATTGTGTGATTTTTGTAGATGAATGGGAACTCCTTGATCCAGAGGGAAGTGCCGGGAACACAAACAGCCCGTTGAGTTGGCGTTCACCCCCAGGGTTCGGTGCGCGGCCAACCAAGCTGGTTGCGTTATCGCTGCGGGGAGCTACGTTGGAGAGAAAACTCAGGCTCTCGCAAGCATCCAAGAAGCATTGCCAAGGGACAGAAAGAAGTGGCAGCGGGAGGCTGCAGGCAGGCTGCCCTCCATTGCTTGGGCATGCTGGATGCTTGCTTGAGGCAGCTTATATTTTGTTTGTTAGTCTTGATCTGAGCTGCTTCTCATTTCAGGGTATTCCGGGCAGATTTCCATCACAGACTGTGTGTGTGTGTGTGTGTGTGTGTGTGTGTGAGAGAGAGAGAGAGAGAGAGAGAGAGAGAGAGAGAGAGAGAGAGAGAGAGAATGTGTGTGTTAGTTTGAATCTCTGTCCTAGGCTGGTGCTGAGTGGTGGCGGCCCATGGGCTGCTGTGTGTGTTCTGCAGCTGAGCACAGGCCCCACTGTCCCCTGCTCCTCTGGATCCTGTCCCCAGGCTGCTCCAGGCTGCATGACCCTGGGGCATGGCCCCTGTAGGCCGTGGAGCTTGTTAGCCCACTTTTCGCACAAGAATCTCCAGTTCCTTGTATGCTGAAGCCCATTTACTCTGAGACAGACCAAAGGGGTGGGTAAGGATGCTTCTAGAATTGATTTGTACATAGAACTGAGATGGAAAAGCCTCGGGAGTTGTTTTTCAGTGAAAGCATTTCTCAGCTTCTAGCAGTGGCCAGCCCTGCCTGAAGGTCAGGCATCCCACGCTTTGTTCCATACCAGGATACGACTCCCTCCCAGGCCTGTCTGTGCTGGTCTCCGCAGACAACACAGCGGTCCTCTCACTCCGGGGGCTCCCACCTCCAGTCCAGGATGCTCAAGATGGCTCAAAATCAGCACAGATTCCTGCCCTCGGGGCTGGAGGGCCTGTTTATTCAGTAAACAGTGTCAGAAATCCAGGGAGATGGGCAGTGATTACCTGATCACCTGGAGTTGTTTGCTAGTGAAAAACATATAATAATATAACCACCTGTAGCCATTCAGCCATCAGAGGCACAAAAACATCGTTTTGTCTTGTCTTTACACATCCCTCTTCCACCACCTAATTTTTCAATAATGTGACAAACAGGTGCAGAAGTGATGTTTGAGCTTCATCCTCTTTCCTCTGCCCCCTTGCCCTCACCTCCTGGCGGACGCGTTCAGAGGCTGCCTTGGAAACTGGATTCACAGTAAAAATATTACCTGCAGCAGCCTGTCTTCTTTACATTAGTTTGTATTCTTTCCCCTCCAGAAATTCTGTGTCTCTCAAACATGCATTTCAAACGTTAGTTGGTAAACTAGGTCAGATTTTGAACGTCAGTTGGCTGACATTTAGTAATTAATTTTTTAAAGTTTGCGGCAATGGTAGGTTCAGGCGCACTTGTGAGAGGTACTACAGAGAGATCCCGCTTCCCTCTGCCCCAGTTGTGACATCTCCCAGTCCGATGGCATCACATCACAGCCCTGGTGTCGACATCGGGCAGGCGAGGTGCAGAACCGCCACCGCGAGGGCCGCGAGGCTGCCATTTCGTGGCCACCTCTGGCAGCCACCAGTCTGGTGTCCATTTCAACGACTTCATGGCCGGCTTATTTATAGAAGCATTCTTCCAGCGGCTGGCCTCTGGGAAGAAAAGGCCCTTTAACACTTGTACAGTGTTATGATACATGTGGGTGGAAGCTGATAGTTACAGATGCCTGCGCTCCCTCTTGCTTTGTGGCAACAATGCGGGGTCCTGAGGTCCAGGCGCCCGAGTGTCATCATTGCAGCTGTCCTGGCCAGACAGTGCCCCTGCCAAGGGCTGCGGGAATTGTCCCGCCCGAATGGCAGGATCCCCGTGAAGCAGGCCAGGAAGTGCCCTCGGGGGCAGAGCATTTCTGGACTCGGCCTGACAGAGTCCGATGCTGCCTGGGGCCTGGCAGCTGCAGGAAGAGGGCGGGAGGCCAACCTGCCAACCTGCTGTGATGCTACAGCGGAGGGTTTCCTTTTTCTCTCTGTCTTTGAAGTTCTGTTTCCCGTGGGCAGCTCTGCCCTGACCTTGCACTGCCCCCTGGGCATCTGGAACATCACAAGATCCCCCTTTCTTGTTATCAGTCTATTATCTGATGCTGCCATAGATGTAGAAACCTTTGCCGTTCTTAAACAGCAGCGGTGTTAGAAGGACCAGGATCGTCTGATGTCCTCCGTATCCAGCCGTCACGCTTGCTCTGGTCTGCAGCTCAGCCCGCCCAAACGTGCCTTTGGGGACTAGATGTATGAAATCTAGAAGAGGTGAGATTGGAGGAAATTGGTTTCTGTAAGTTTTTAATGGATTGGAATTGTTTGTAAAAGCTCTCTCTTCGACATAAATCAGCTGTACATTTTCAATATTTTTAATTGCAGAAATTAAATGTTATGGCTTGGAAGTATAATAATTATGGCAAGAATATTTGCATTTCAGACATATTATATTACAGTTAATTATATTTAAACTACTTTAGCCCAGCCGGTGTGGTTCAGTGGTTGAGCACTGACCTATGAATCAGGAGGTCACAGTTTGATTCCCAGTCAGGGCTCATGCCTGGGTTGCAGGCTGGATCCTCCATAGGCAGCCAATCAATGATTCTCATCATTGATGTTGCTGTCTCTCTCTCCCTCCTCCTTTCCTCTTTGAAATCAATTATATACATACATATATATATATATATATATATATATATATATATATATATATATATTTTTTTTTTTTTTAAAGAGAGAATGATTTTAGATTTACAGAAGAATTGCAAAGATTTTTTAGAGAGTTTCCATCCCCTTCACCCAACTTTCCCAAAGCTTAGCTTCTTACATAATGGCACTTTGTTTTGGCACATTACAAAAACAACTAATACTGGTACATTACTGTTAACTACAGACTTTATTTGGATTTCACCACCTCTTTCATCAATGTCCTTTTGTATCCCAGGATCCAATCCAGAATACCACATTGCATTTAGGCTCTTGATATTTAATGTAGAAAACTAGCATCGGCAGAGAATAACAATTTTGTCCATTAGTTTCCAAATCTGTGTATATGCAGCTCTCCGGTGTGTGTACCCTGGCCTTCCTGCAGGGGCCCGAGCTGACTGACCACTCCGTTCCAGCTCTCCCTCCGTAGATGTTGGCGCTCCCAGGAGCCTGTCCTTTGCCCCTGAATTTGTGTCTGCCACACACTCTGCAACCATTGTATCTCCCTGTTTGGGCTCGGTGCCGCCTGTGTGCGCAGGGCAGTCAGTTTGCCGTCGTCACCAAATCTTTTTAGCATAGTTTTCTTTTTTGAGCTCTGGATTCCGGCGTTTTGGAAATCTCTACCTGTACTTTCCACAGACTTCAGTGTGTCTCATTGGAACACATCTATTGTCTTCTCCTGCCAACTTGTCCTCCTCCTGGGTTTCCTGTCTCCGTCATGTCCCAGGTGGGGTTTGTTTGTTTGTTTGTTTGTTTATAACATATTTTTATTGATTTCAGAGAGGAAGGGAGAGAGAAACATCAAAGATGAGAGAGAATCATTGATCGGCTGCTTCCTGCACACCCCCTACTGGGGATGACCCTGAAACCCCGTGCATGTGCCCTGACTAGGAATTGAACTGTGACCTCCTGGTTCATAGGACAGTGCTCAACCACTGAGACACACCGGCCTGGCATAATGTCTCAGTGTTGAGTCACAGAGACTTGGACTCATTCTTTACCCTTCCCTCCCTCATTCCCTTTGTTCCCTTCTCTCCATCCCAGCTGTTTCCCTAGATCAGTGTTTCCCAACCTTCTCTCATGATGAGAATCACCTGGTGGAGTTGTTAAAACACAGATTCCTGAATCCCAACTAAGAAGTGCTAAACTAGAATTTTTGGGAACATATAGGTAAAATTGTATACTTAACTAGTGCTCTAATTGTATACTTAACAGAGCACTAAGTTAGGTATGCAATTTTACCTATATGTTCCCAAAAATTCTAGTTTAGCACTTCTTAGTTGGGATTCAGGAATCTGTGTTTTAACAACTCCACCAGGTGATTCTCATCATGAGAGAAGGTTGGGAAACACTGCCCTAGATACTCTCATCCTCCCATCCCTTTTCACACATCAGACTCCTTAACACGTATGCAGAGCCTCTTGGGTCCCTGCCGCCCTCTTCCACCCTCACACTGTGCTCACCACACCCGAGGACCTGCTGCTCCTGGGGTGCATGGCTTCCTTGTTCTTCTCCTTTGGAAGTTGTACATTTAAGGTCCTTTGTTGTTTTACTCTCTCCTTTCCTGACAAACTCCTGCGGATTCCTTCAGTCTCCATCCGTTGTCGCTGATCCGAGGAAGCCTTCCGTCTCTGGGGCTGGGTTAAGTGTACATTATGAGTGCTCACAATAGCTGTGCACGGCTCTCTGGTGGCACAGTACTGAACCTGTCTAGTTAGTTACCCGTGTGCCGTCCTCATCTCCTCAACAACACTGGGTTTTCTTCAAGAAGACGCTGTGTTTCCCTCTGTGGTTCCTATCGCCAAGCACAGGTCCTGGCCCATACCTGTCACTAGTACATGCTTATTGAACGAATGAATAAAAGTATTCACCGTCCTTGGAAATGCTGACTTTACTGTTTCCAAAGTCTGTGTTTTTCACCAGGGACAAACCTCTCTAGGTGTCGGTTTCCTTATTTGTAAATGAGGAGGGTGCGCTGGACACTGCCTGAAGTCCTTTTCAGTTCTTACAGTCTGGTACTTGGATTTCAAGATCCATCATCCTTGAGCATATTCGAAAAGAAACCATGCAACTTCTGAAGAAAATTCCAAAAAAGGAGTTCTGTTTTGAGCCACGGCGGTAACATTGAAATAATAATTTGGCTTTCGGGTTATACTGTGTCACTGCATGTGTCGCGTGCCAGGGATCTGAGCACTTGAACATGTGAGTGGTTTACTTATGGTGATCGGAGTCTCCACGCCTTTGCTTACATATCCTCTGTCGCTTTGAAGAGACTGTAAATTCTCATTTGCTGGGGATTTTCAACTAAAACTTAATACAACTACTTCTCAGGGATATTGCAGATGGGACTTAAGATGTAATTGTGTAATGATGGAACTAATTGACTGCGAAGATCTTGCCTAATGATGAGATTAGTTGTGTTGTTTGACTGCTTTTGTTTTTATGCTGCAACAGGAAAAAAAAGTACACTATTTTTTATTTTCATCTCTTACTGGATTTAATATCAACATTAGAAAGCCACCAGAAGTCTTTGTTTATCAAAATTATTGAACTTTTGTGCATCCATAAACTGAGTATAATGGGTGGTCTCCAGCTTGCTGAAATGACCCGGGTGAAATCTTGTCTAAGTCCCATTTACTTTTGGTCTTTAGTGTAGTCCTTTAAATTTTTTTTAAACTTAAAAAATGTAAAATACACCATAATACAGAAATCACATAAAACAGATTTGTACTTTAATGAATTATTAAAGGTGAACATTCTTGTAACCATAACTCTGATCAGAAAATAGAACTTTTGGTCCCGTTGGTATGGCTCAGTGGTTGAGCATTGACCTATGAACCAGGAAGTCAGGGTCTGATTCCTGGTCGGGGCACATGCGCAGGTTTCAGGCTCCATCCCTAGACGGGGGCATGCAGGCGGCAGTCAATCAATGATTCTTTTTTATCATTGATGTTTCTATCTCTCTTTGAAATCAATGAAAATATTTTTTAATAAATAAAAATATTTTTTTAAAAGAAAATATCTAGTAGCACATAACTGAAACAGCAAGCTGAGTGTTAGTCTCCTTCTTTAAAAAAAAGGAAGAGACCTAGCCAGTTTTGCTCAGTGGATAGAGATCAGCCTGTGAACTGAAGGGTCTTGGATTCTATTCTGGTCAAGGGCACACGCCTGGGTTGCGGGCTTGATCCCCATGGGGGGTGTGCAAGAAGCAACAGATCAATGATTCTCATCATTGACGTTTCTATCTCTATCTCCCTCTCCCTTTTTCTCTGAAATCAATAAAAATAATTTTTTAAAAAAGAAAGAAAGAAAATGGAACTTTTGCCCACAGCCCCAATGCCTGTGTCCCTTGTCCCAATCCTGGTCCCTGCCTCCCATATAAAAGTGTACAGGTTTTTATTTTAATCACTTATTTGAATTTAAGTTTCATTACACTGCTAGGCATCCTTAAATACTTCAGCTTTACCTTTTCAAATATGTGAGCTTTACGCCATTTTAGTCTCAGGTCCTCCTCCCAGCCTTTTTTTCTTCGTTGTAACTGATTGGAGAGGAAATTGGATTACTGGGCCTGTATTTACTCAGGCTGGATTATGCTGATGGCTCTGGCTGCCCCGGACCTGGCTGTGTAGAACAAGCGTGGCTGGTATGTGCCTCAAACCTGGGATGTTATTCTGCCTGCAGTACCATCCCCGGGTCTCCTTACCCTGGACCTTGTTCATTAGACTATCTCATTGTATTGGGTAGGACAAAGATTACATGGGGAAGTAGTCAAAAGAAATAAGAAAGGATATCATGGTTACTGGTTACAGGCAATGTGGGCGAGACTTATTGATTGGGCAACAAGGTTGTATCCAATGTGAATTATATCTCAAATTGTTTAAAAATAAATAAAGGAACCAGGAGCACCAATAGTTCAGAACCAGAGCCCATCTTAACATCATGGTGACTTTGACATCATGAAAGAACTTTTCAGCTGAATTTAATTTAGTTGAACAATTCAAGTCCACTAGGCAAATAAGCATTGGATAGCTTGCTATGGGGACAGGGTTAACATTGTAGCATAATTTTCAAACAACTATGATGTTAAGAGGAAAATAATCTCAGGAGAGCCCTGGCGTGTGGCTCAGTCGGTTGGGCATCGCCCATGCACTGAAGATTGCTAATCAGGACACATGCCTGGGTTACAGGCTCCATCCCTGGTAGGACCATGCTGATTGATGTTTAGATCTCACATGAATGTTTCTCCCCCCCCCCCCCCCCTTCCTCTCTAAAAATCAATTAAAATTTTTTTTTAAAAAAGTCTCAGGTGGATGAAACATACCTGATCTGAAATAAAATTTTAAAAAGTCAGGTCAAGTTAGTTGATAATGTTATTCACATATTCTATATTCTTATTTTTTCAGTCAATTTTTGTTTCAGATATTTCAGAATTCTATTAAGAGGTGCTACTCAGTTAAGATTATGATGTCTTCTTGATGTATTTGACCCTCTTATCATGAAATAACACTGTTCTCTTTAGTTATATTTCTTGCCGTGAAGTCTACATTATTTGATTTTAAAATAGCCATATCAGCATTCTTACATTGAGGGTGTGCATTTTGTATTTCCCCCCACATTTTACGTTCAAATTGCCTGGATGTTTGTGTCTAAAGTACTTTTCTTATAAACAACACAGTTGTTTCGTAAATTTATTTGGCTCCACAGACCGGTTTTTTTTTTTTTTTTTTATGTAACCTCTGTTAGCCAAGTACATTTTGGGGTATGCTGTTCTAGGCCGGAGAATTCTAATTGGAAATGTGCAAGAAGAGCAAAACAGAAAATGTTAACTTCATTTTTATTTAAATTAACTAGATGCCTTGCCTAGGTGACATTAGCATTATACTAAAGTAATATCTACTTTTTATTTTCCTATAATCTGCTTTTAAAAATTAAGCAGTTATCTAGCCAAGTAGAGGCTAATTGCACATAAAAGGAAAGAATTCTCCACTCTGTCACTCCTCTACTCTCTGACACTATAGTGAAAAGGGGGTCAGGAGGCGCTCCCCTCTAGTGGACCTGCATCTCCCCCTCGTAGAATTTAATTGATATCTGCCCCCTTCTCTCCCCACCGTCCTCCCCCCGCCCCTCAACCGTCTTCCAGAGTGGACTCTCTGGTTGCTGGGGTGTCTCCTGTTTTTATATTGCATATAGTTGGCTGTTTTTCCTATGATGCTACAAAGGTCAATTTTCCCCATTACTTCTAGTCAAACTACAACTTCAAGCAGAAGAGAGAGGGGTCGTGTCTATCAAAGGAGTGTGCGCCAACCGCTATCTTGCTATGAAGGAGGACGGCCGGTTACTGGCTTCTGTAAGTAATGCTTTCTGTTTTTGTAGTTTGTTTCTTTGATTGCTTTTATGCTCTTTATGTACTGGTGTTGGTATTTGTTAAATCTTTATTAAGGGTTTTACAAGCATTATACTATTTAATATCCATATGTACCCTACAGAATGCGGGGTATCATGCTTTTTATTTCACAGACACAAAAACTGAAGTTCTGAGGGAATAAAAAAGTAACAAAGAAAACCCAGCTCCTCTGAGGCAGAGCCTGGGTGGGACTCGAGGCAGCTACACTCCTGATCTAAGCCCTCGCTCACTGCTTTTACTGCCTTCTCTGCAAAGCTTTAAACTATTGCGTTGTTCTGTTTGTAAATCCTTATATTGCGCAGTTGTTTGAAGATCAGTGGGATGGGTATATGAAGTTTTGAGTATCAGTGTTAGGGGTCTTCTTTCAAATTTGACAAACTCGTGTAGTGTGGAATGCTATTTGAGAATGTGGGCTCTGATCCTATGTTAAGTACTGGCTCTGCTGCTAATTAACTGTAGGTTCTTGGACAGAGGATTCTGAATTAGTTCCCGTATTTATAAAATAGAGAAATAATGATCCTGCCTATCTCATTGTTTTTGTGAAGACTATAAATTATAAATTAGATCATTTTTATATCAAGTGTCAACATCAGGGCCTAATACATAATAGGTCCTAAGTGGTTACTTTCTCGAGGATGGATTTGAGGCAGCGAAGATTGGTGGAGATGGCCGGTTCAGACAATCGATGAAACCAGGCAATAGCAGGGCAGAGAGGCCAAGTCAAGGACTGGCACCTGAGCTGGATAATATTTAGGAATACAGCAGAGGGAAAAGTCAAAGATGGCCCCTAGGTTTCTGGTTTGGATGAGAGGGTAGACGAGGAAGGGGAGAGGAGAAAAGAGCAAGTTCTGGGGAAAGATGTAGACCTATTTTGGGAGAGTTTCTGGAGAGAAAACCCAGTGAGGATGTTCATTACATAGCTGGTGGAATGGGTCTGGAGCTTAGAGATCTGTGTTGACATATGGCTTTGGTGTCATCAGCATCAAGGTGGCAGTGGAATCAGGGGAATGGATGACGTTTGTAGGTGGAAAATAGCTCTAAAAGATGGACTGTTCACTTGGGACATTCATTTTTTTCTACTGTTCTTGTCTTTTTTTTCTACCAGTCTGTTGTCAACTCAAAGGGTGATGTAATACTTTGGGACTCGACCAAAGTAGCATTTTAAATATTTCCAGGACAGTGAAGCAGTGGGTAATTTTGGATGCCTTTGATCTTGTAGGAAGAGGAAGAGGGGTTTAACCCTACCCTTCTCACCTCCAGATGTGACAAGCCATCCATGGCATGAATCACTGTGGCTTTAAGGAAGTGTTGGTTTGGCTCCTGCCGGACAGTGAAGATGGTGGAAAGAAGGAGGTGTACACATTGGCTATGTCATAACTAACTATGGATAACCCTAGTCAAATGCTTTTAAAGCTCTAGCCTTTTCTAGGACTGTCCTGATCTGGCTCAGTGAGCGATTTGAGAGTGTTGCCCTGTGACGTTCCACTCATTGAGATTAAGACCCAGTAACCTGATAATGATGGCTACCCTGTAAGGTAGCCATTGAAGGGGTTGTTTATCTCAAAAACATAGGCTGGAGTAGGTATGCTTTTAATGATAAAAAGTTCCATGTTGTCAAAAGTGATGAAAATAGAAGCTACTCTGTTTTTTAGTGCATCTTTTTTTTTTTAATTAAATATATTTTTATTGATTTTTCACAGAGAGGAAGAGAGAGGGATAGAGAGTTAGAAACATCGATGGTAGAGAATCATCGATCAGCTGCCTCTTGCACACCCACTCCTGGGGATGTGCCTGCAACCAAGGTACATGCCCTTGACAGGAATCAAACCTGTGACCTTTTAGTCCACAGACCGATGCTCTATCCATTGAGCCAAACCGGTTTCAGCTTTTTAGTGCATCTTTGAAACTACTGCGGTCCTTAAAAGAGGAGATGCATTTAAGACCATGGACCTGAAAACAGAACTGTCTCTCATTCTTACAGAATTCTCGACAAGTTAGAATTCAGTGAGTTCTGGTCTCTTTTCTTGATAAATAGGCATTAAGCTTCCAAAACTGTTGATTCTGTACCATCAGAAGCATAAAGTGCTCTAAAAGGAATTTTCTTTTTTCTTCCTTAGCTAACCAGGACTTTACACAAGAGTAAGGACATGGCATTTTATTTTATCTGAAATGTGTTTCTGTCTTCTTTGATGTGTATCAATTCTTCCCGATACAGCAGTGAGAGTGAATTTAGCAATGCTTAGAGATTTACCACACACTCCTCTGTAAGAGACAAAGCTACAGCTGTTCCACATAAATGGGAAATTCAGAATTTATTGGTTTCCTCTGAGGAATGGCATCATGGTTCCAGTTTCTATCTTAGGCTCTATACTCGACAAGTTCACGGTTAATCGGTTAATCGCTAATCTGACCACTCCATCTGGGTGGCCTGCTGCCATGCCTGTTCTGTGGAGATCCTGTCCCCTTCACATCAGGCTGGGCGGGCTGTGTTAATCTTCAGATGAGAAAGTAATCACACACCTCAAACCAAGGAAGCGCTGGTGGTGGTTCAGCAGGGGGCGGAGTCAGAGCTGGGGGCGTGGAGCTGTCAGCAGTTGCCGCTGTTGGTGAAAGTCCAGGGTTGTGACCAGGAGCATCCCCTAGGCGTGCAGTGGCTCCTTTAACCCGGAGAAACTGTGGTTATGAACTTGCACTTGCCAGAGGCATGGTTCTTCCTGCTCTTCAGCTACCCGGCCCCATTCCAGCCTGCTGTGTTAGGGCTCATCCCTGTGTGGGATCCCACAGAGATGTGTAAAACATGCCAGTTCCCCTCAGAGAGAGAGCGCTCTGGCTACGTAAAACATTGTGGTCTCTAAGTCACGTCAGGTAGGTCACCACCAGTTGAGTGCATGAAAAAGTAGTAAATTGTGTACCATTGTTTTTCTCTACCACCTTCATGCATTAATGGTATGAATGCATTCAGGATAAGGATTTCTTATTGAAAACATTTCTTAAGGGTCTCTGAACTTTTGTATGTTCGGAGCTAGAACATACAAAAGTTCAGAGTAACTATATTTAACTGCCAAAGCCTATATTTGGAGGCAGACGTGGAGTCGTCTTTAATCCATAACAGACTCCTTATTCCATTCCATAGCAGGCTTAATTCTGTTGCTCTGAGCAACAGAAGTCCAGAACAAATATTAGGATTTATGATTTCTTAAGTGTGCACAAAATTGTAGTAGATTTTTAAAAAAATTGCATATAGTGAGGCAATTGTAGTTTTAAGTTTAAATCAGCAAACAACCTCAGTCTTAGCATTGAAATGAAACAATCTGCCTGGTCTTTATCGGCTAGAAAGCTCCACATTGTTTTCTGTACAATGTGAGAGACTGCTAACCAAACAAATCGTTTCAGTAAGTACTCGAGTGTGTGTAATCTGTGTTGATCCATAATAGTGAAATATGAGAAATCATTTATATTCTCTGATTACTGCAAAAGTAAAGTACTTTTTTTTTTTTAACCTACCTGTAGAATAACTTTCTTACTAGAGGGGCCTTTACTATGAAACCTACATGCAAAGTAGGGAAACTAGCTTTTTGAGGGCTCCCTTATCTAGATTGACAATATATACTGATCAAATTTGTCAGAAAAATGCAACAATTAAGGAGGAATGTATATAATTTTAAGAGAGAAAATACAATTAAAAGCAAAGGTTACTACCTAATAAGAATTACTATTGCTTCTTTTAGAAACCAATCTTATAAAATGTTATACAACATATTGTATACACACACACACACACACATATATATATATATATATTTTTTTTTTTTGCAAGATTAAGGTAAAATTTCCTTTTCACTTTTCACAGCTTGTGTGTTTGAGTTTGTTCTGAAGTAGTCGGCATTGATACTTACATCGTGTCTGTTTTTAATTATCAGAAGTGGTGTAAGCAAAAGCATTTTTGGATTCATGTTGCGCAAACTCCCTCATAAGCCAAAACTGCAAAATCAAAGTACTGTAAAAGAACAAGCAATCCAAAAAGCAGAGCATGGGGAAATGACCAGAAGGTTCAAATCTAACATGTAGCAGCAGGCGAGACTGGTGAGGCCAGTGGCCCAGGGAGGAGCCAGGGCAGGGAGCACTGTGGAGTGACCGTCCCCGCACTCCTGTCCTCTGTGGAGGGAAGTCACTGTGCACAGCCACACTGAAGGGTGCGGGGCTATGCGCCATCCCCTTGGAGGAGGTATCTACATACATCTTCTGGAATTCTCTCATGTGAGACGCAGACAGCTTCTTTCCATCCCTATGGCCGCCACTGTGGTCTGAGTCTCCACTCCCTCTGCCTGTGGCCCTCGGCCCACCTCTTACAGGTGCCCCTGCCTTGGCCTTCGCCCATGTGGTCTTGGCAGCCAGAGGAACCTGGGAGAATGTCAGGTCAATGCCACTTTGCTGCCCAAAAGTCTACAATGGTTTCCCATTTTCCCAGAGTACTTACAATGGTTTTTAATCTCCTATCTCGTTTCCTCTCTGACCTCATGTGTGACTCCCTTCCCTTCATGCACCCGGGCCTCCTGTGGTCCCTCACACGCTGCAGGCCTGCTCCTGCTTCTGCTCCTGCTCCTGTTGGCACTGGCTGTCCCCTCTCTGTGCTCAAAATGCTCCGCTCTCGTGTCTGGATGGTTAACTCCTTTACCTCCCAGCATTTGCTCAGATGTCGCTTTCCCAGTGGAGCCTCCTGTGACTGTGCTATTTAGTATTGCAACCGTCCACTCCCTGCCCCTCTCGTTCTCGCTTTTACTCTTTCCACAGGATTCATCCTCAATTTGGCACACAAGCCACTCAGTTACGCCCATTGGTTCTTTGGTGTCTCCACCTGCTGGACTGGAGTGGCACAAAGGCCTGGTCCTCATTCAGTTTTGTCCCCTGACCAACCCCAGTGCCCAGAAGACAAAAACACACGTTAAATAAATGCATGTGTTATGGGAACCGTGTGCTTTCTGTATCTTAACATTACTTTTCAATTAAAATAAACCAAAATAAAGGGAAATTTAATTTGATGAAAATTAAATTTTATCAGATTTAATTTAGCAAAGTCCTCTGTGATGTCATTCCTCCAGTGACCCTCCACCCGCTTCTCTGAGGTTTGAAGTGGTGAGAAGTTCAACACTGGGGAGAGGAAAAAAGCTCTGTAAACATGTTTATAAAGGTTAACGGAACTTCTATTGCATCAATTTCTAATAGAAACATTGAGGTCACAGTCAGCAAAGATGATTTGTAAACTGAGAATGGAGAGAATTGAAATTGCACTTACGTGGTCATGCGAAACCCCTGCTTTTCCTGAGGGCCGCGTCGTGCCCGGCGGCCCGTTTGAACAAGCGCCTCGGTCTGTTTCAAGTGCGTAGCCGTTGTCCGGTAAACGTACGTGCCTGGACATTTGGCAGAGAAGCAGGCTTTCCTTCCGCTCGCGCTGTTTTGGTAAAGGTACAAGCAACCTCTGTGGAAACAGCCTGTGGGTTCCATGATGTAGTGCCCACTTCATCCCTGGTGCTGTTTCTTTCCTCTGAAATAGTAGGAACTGGCAGAGAAGGCAAATATTATTGGCATGGCACCCATCCCCGTAGGCCAACCATTGTAAGGCGTGCCAGCAGCAAGGTGGGGCACCCTGGAAGTGGACAGAACACCCAAAATGAGCGTACCCGTGTCCTGACGACTGGGGAGTGAGCCTGGATCCCTCCATAAGCACCTTCCCCGTTATCTTTATGGCTGGTATGGCGGTCCCATTGACTCTTCACTTCCTTTCACTTCCACTCCTGGCCTCCAACCTAGATTGGGAAAGAGGAAGGTTTTTATCAGTGTGCTGAGAAAGGACAGAAGAACACAGGCTAACGTCAGTCAGCACGAGGAGCGGAAGGCATTTCCCCGGAGGGAGGCAGAGGGAGTGTGGGCTGTGGGTGCCCACATCACTGCGGGGCTCCCGTCACCACAGCCCGGTCTCCCCATGCCGCAGTCCTGGCTGGGACGCAGCTGGCGCTCCTCTGCAAGGCGTCCTGGGTCTCATTTGTATCAGAAAGACTTACGTTGCTTCACTGATTTGTTGCAAAAAAAACCCAAATGAGTTTGTATTTCAGTTTTAAAAAGTTCTGTGAACAATGTTCAAAAGCCAAGTAAGTACCCAGTAAAATTCTCACTGCTGCCAGCCGCCCACAGGACCTGCAGCCCACCTCATTTTATTATTATTTTATTTATTTTTTATTTCATTTTTTATTTTTATAGCCCACCTCACTTTCACCGCCTGAGATGTATGTGTTCTCTGTTCGGTCTCTCTCAGAACCTTCCATTTTGGTTATTACACCAGCTCCTTTCATTGTTTTGCTTATTGATTTATGATTTTTCCCCCCGTCAGTTTGTGCCATTGCTTAGTTGATCTTGGAACCAAAGAATCTGGGAAAAAATTCAAGTCTTTTGAATGTGGGTTTTCCCAGTCCTGAAGTTTCCTAGATTTGAGTATTCAGATATAAGTGGCAATCTGGTCCGCTCATTAATGGGCTTGTGTGCATGTGGTATTTATATGTGGAGATGGAAATATGTGTAAAATTATATGCCTTCCTAAATTGTGGTGGACTGTTTCTCTGTTTTCCATGTCCATCACAGAAAAGGACAGGTTCCTGAGTGGAGGAGCTGGGGATTAAGAAATTAGAGAAAGAAAGAGACATAGATTTAACAAGCTGGATGCTAGGTGGGCGCCATCTCTCTGATGGAGAGGCAGCAAAAGGCGACCCCCAAAGCCATGCAGGTTTATTTATAGGGTCAAAGGAGCTTATTTGCATTCTTAACTAGGCTCTAGCATTACTAGATTTACATATCTAGACCCGCCCCTGGTGACACCTGGACAAAGGTACTCTGCCAGTGCCTCGGGCTCAGCTAACAATTTAAAGAATATCCATGTGCCTTCTCAGGCGGCCCTCTACACTATATGATTTTATTCATCTACCTATAATTAAAATATTAAAAAAAAAAGATTTTTCCTTTCTTCCCTTAAAGTGAACAAATCATTTGTTGATTCTCCCCCCTCCCACCCAGAGGTCAATATGTATCATCATTGCTACCATGTGATGTTGAGTTTTTTAAAAAAATAGTTTGATTTTTAGAGAGAAAGGGAGATGGAGAGAAACATCAATGTGAGAGCACAACCTCGAACGGCTTCCTCCTGCACACCCCCTAACGGGGATGGAGCCCACAACCCTGGCATGTGCCCTGACCAGGAATCTAACCAGCTACCTTTTGATGCGTGGGATTGCTGCTCAATCAACTGAGCCTCACTGGCCAGGGTGTGAAGTTGATTTTTGAAGATTTACCTGAAATCATGTGGCAACCTATTAGATTTGAAGACTTGGAACAGTGTCTCCAGATCTAACTATTTGTTTAGCTATTTTCTCTCCTCGATAGTTGGATTGAAATTAAAAGGCAGAGTAGTTCCCCCTCCCACAGAAACTGCCAGAAAGGACTATGTTCTCCATTACTTGTTCCTCATTATCTCTTAGTGTGCTGAGAATGCCAATCATTTAAATACAATTTGGGGGCAATATATGCATTCACTATTTCCTGTACAATATTTTTCTTAGCCATTGAAACAATATTAGCTCCTGGAAAAAATATAATTTAAAGAACTGCTTCTTGTCTGTGGGAAAGTTACCTGTCCAGCACTGTTTCGCGGGAACCTTGATAAGTCAGCACGACCCAATGGTAACCTGCCTCTGGATTAGAAGAGCACGGCTGGACCATAAACCTCAACTGGAAGCCATAGCTTTGGGTTTCCCCAGGTGTAGGGGGAGGGTTTGAGGAGAGCCCTGGAAGCTGTGTGTGGGGGGTGCTTAAGTCCGAGCCAGTGTGGGGCCTACACTACCTGTGTGCCCTTGCCAGCTAACACAGACCTACCCATGGGGGGCTGCGGAAAGGGTCTGTGGCTGCCTCCACCGAAGAGATTAGCTGGAGGCCATCGTGCATCCTTCTGTGGGGCCAGAGCCTGGCCTGCCGAGTCTGGCTGGTTTGACTGTCCCGCTGAACCCAACAGCACTGCTGCTGGTTGAGCAGAATGGGCAGTGAATTGTCATAAATATTTAATATGAAAAGTAAAATAATAATAGCAACAATAACAACTATTTATGCTTTCTTTATTTTTCAGAAATGTGTTACGGATGAGTGTTTCTTTTTCGAACGGTTGGAATCCAATAACTACAACACTTACCGGTCAAGGAAGTACTCCAGTTGGTATGTGGCATTGAAGCGGACTGGGCAGTATAAACTTGGATCCAAAACAGGACCTGGCCAGAAAGCCATCCTTTTTCTTCCAATGTCTGCTAAGAGCTGATCTTAAGGGCACCATCTGATCTCGTTTCACATGAAGGGAAGAGGTTTATTTTAGAACTTGTTAATGAGAGGAAAAGAAATTGTGTGCAGCCATCTGCTCAGTTTGGATAACTGGTCAGATAACCTTTGATCTAATATTAAAATATTTAACCATTGCCTTAGTAAAGAAAAACAAGAATTCCTGGAAATGTATAAATTTCCACCTTTTATATAGCATTTGCCTTTATCCAGTGACGCTTATTTAGAGCTACAATCTTTCCATACATTCACCCCATTCGAAAAGAGGCTTTAAAAATGTGTGCATTTGCAAATTTCTTCACGGAAACCATACACATTAGAAAATTAAAGCGAGAGATTTAGTGAACACAAAATGTGCACCATTCTTAGAACATGGCACTCATTGATCTACATGTACAATTTACTAAAGATTTTTATACGTGTAAATACGATTTAATCCACTCCCGTCATCGTTTTGTAACTGTCTGGCAGTTCCCTGTGATAGAGTTTGTAGAACAAGCCCGTGTACACAGCTGGGAACTGCTCCATGGTCAGGTCAATCTTCTCGAAGCCTTCCCGGTGCCCGTACAGCAGCAGCTGCGCGGCCCTGCTGGTGACGGGCGTGGTGTTGGCGGCCGTGGCCAGCTGGGCGAGGTCCATCCACTCGCACCGCAGGCACTCGTGCGGGCACAGCGCGATGGAGAAGGACCGGGGCTTCAGACGGCAGATGATGTACATGTCCGACTTCCCGAAAGCCCCGGGGTGGCTGTGCTGCTGCCGGATGCTCAGGAGGGACATAAATTCTGATTGTATGCCAGTTTCTTCAAAAACTTCTCGAACTGCTGTGTCTCCTGTGTGAACAAAAGATGTACAAATCAGTGACTATCACATTTTCAGAAGGAGTAACTTTATCTAAAGGATTTTCAGTTGGAGTAACTTTATCTAAAGGTTCAGAAGCAAAACTTCAAGGAAATGAAGTTTTCAATATAAACTCTGACACCCTGGAATACCAAAGTATTTTCTTACCGCTGTACACCTGAGAAGCTTTCAAAAATAGTGAATATTTCTTTGGCTGCTACTGTGGGGGTCTATTCATCTGATGTTTTTGGGGTTACATATTTTTTAACCTCTTCCTGCTCTATTTCTCAAAAGATGAAAACATAGGTTGCTAAGCTGCGGTTGCTGTTCCCACGTTTCTTGTTACCTGTTCCTGATCATTTACCGATGTTGGTGTGGTGGGGCTGCGGGGTGTGGAGACTGGGAAGGAACTGGGACCTCTCCTGGTGATCTGGGGCAGGTATGGAAGATGGACAGGCCTCCGAATCTCAGAGAAGATGCCTTTGCAGTCTTTTTGTTGTTCTCGCTAATTATCCAGTCCGGAGAATCCCAATTGGGATTTGGGGCAGTTCCTTTGTTTCCTGAGATTCCAAAGAATTTAGACTCTTTCCTCCAACACCTAGATCTGCAGCCACTCCCTCAGAGGTCTTAAATAACTCGCAGTACACAGAACTTTATAATAAAACAGGGCTTTCACATTTCAGAAGGGTGACTTTCTGATACCATACACATTTATGGGGCAGGATCTTCACTGCCATTAACATACGCTGGTGGCTGCTTTTTCTAACTACCCACATGATCCCCTCACGGCTTCCTCTAACTCTGTGATGCTGTCATTATCTCCCAAAGGGGCACTAGAAGCTCTGAGGACAGCTGCCTTCCTCACCCAGTTTGCTGGGAAATAGAGTTGCATAGATTTTTGTTCAAATGCTCTTTAGTACCCGCCTTTTCTTATTTGTCAAACAGTGAATTATATTTGCCTTGTTAGTAGTCTTGCTAGTCTTACTGGTGAAGAGCAGGCAAGGAAGAGGAAGGCAAGGAGACAGCCTCCAGTTCTATGTGCTCTGCAGTGGACCGTCTTCCCAATTCCCTGGGCAGCCGCGGACGCTCCCTGAGAAACGGCTCTGCAGGTGTGTGCAGGAGGAGCAAGGTGCTCTGAAATGTAAGCCATCTGCCATCTTTTAATTACATGCCAACTCCCCTTAGAACTGAGATTTGCCACAGGTTGCACAGGGTTAGAAATTATATTTTTAAATTAAAAACATAAAAGAATTTATGCTAAAAAGGGGAAAAATTCCTTCTAAGAAAAATAATCTTCAGTCTGGCATAGAATCCATACTTGTTATTGAATCTATTAAAGACTGTGGCAGTGTCTCACTTAACTATAGTCTTTAATCTATTAAAGACTGAGGCTGGTCTCACTTAACTATTGGTTAAGTGTTCTTTAAACACTTTGAAAACTAACCATGGGGGTCCTGTCTAGTGCTCAGCATCACTAGTAAAGACCTGGGCCTTTAGTTCCCATCTAGCCTGTTTCCGTGTCACGGATCACAGAGAGGGACAGTTGGGGAGTCAGCCCTGTTCAGCAGTCACTGGGGCAGTGGACCCCAACGCAGCACTGCCTGGATAGTCTGATCAGTTTAAGTTGAGTCAGTAGGCAGTGGCTAGATGAAAACTGAATGGCAAGTAAGTGCTTTTGTGTCCAGGGTATGAGAGAGCCCTTCTGCCCCGAAAGGGAAATCTCTTCTCCAAAGATTTTGCCATGAATCTGAATTTTTTATTTGGATAAAGTGCTTTTCTCTGTTGTACCTTTGTTATTTTAATGTACTGTAAGCTAAACTGAAATACCATTTTCTGTGTTTTAAATCTGAAGAACATAGGAAAAACCCAGAGGTTTGTTTCTATTTTTGCTGATTGAGAGAGATGTTTAAAGACGTCACAGCATTTTGTTTATAGAACAATAGTGAGATGGAGTTTATATTTGTTATTTCTATTTTGTGATATTTAATGATAGGATTAGATTGAAATAAAATAAAATCATAGAAAAAATTGTGCAGAATGTGGGCTTTCCTGGTGTTTCACTCTGACTCTGGGGCACCGATGAACTTGGACCAGTGGCTGATACAGTCCTCAGGCTATGCAGGGGGTTGTCCCTGACAGGGGTAATAGTTTTTTTTTTTTGGAAGGCAACTCCTCCATTTTTAATCTTTGTACTCCTAGGGTAGTATATTAAAGCCTGAGGATTGCATTCCATTTTGTATATGCTCTTCTTAATTCTTTTTAGACACTACAGACAATAGTGCTTCATTTACCTAGTATCAGAGAATGAAGGATTGCAAACAGGTGTGTTTCCCAGTTAACCAGTGTTTACTACTTATGAGCCAGTATGAATGCTTGTTCATTGGTGATGGCAGTATTCCTAAAATAGATTATATTCCTAAGTATAGATTTTAGAAAAAGCAAATAATTCTTGGATGATTTGGCTTCATCATTAAAAATATTTATTATTGTATTACAGAACAGAATGCCCTTGGATAGTCATAGTCGTTCAGGACTCTACTGTCAGTTACCATTTCCAGCTGCTTTCAGGGTTTTATCAATCTAAGGCAAAGCTTTAATTTATACGGCATGGTGAATGCCAACTGCTGCTTTTTTCTTCATTCCACATGACTGAGATGTATCTATGATCTCTGGGTAGGTGGGTTGTTGTGTCAACCACAAATACTTAAAAAGTAGTGAATTCTTCACAACTTGGATTTGAAGGGTTCTGGAGTACACTTAAACAGAACTATTTGTCTTGGAAATGTGTTTCTTCATGTACATTTAAATGTAAGTCTATCTGAAATTCTGAAGATCCATAAAATTGACCTCCAGTTCATTGGTGAGGAAGCTACACAAACCTCCTGCAGATGGATTCCTACCTGGTATGGGCTGGGTGAGGATGTAACATAAGCTTAACTAATCCACAAGCTCTTATACATCACATAAGGAAAGCGGAAGATAATTAGGTGTTGAGGATAAGTGGCTTTCCCTCCCAGCACTCACACCGCTACCAAATTCTCTTTTATTAAAACAGAAGACCCAACAGAATCTGGGTCATTAAGTACCTAAAATACTATGAATTCATTTGAATACAGTAAATATACTTACTGGTTGTTAAGAGTTGGCTATATACTATGCATAGGGCATTTTAATCTGTGTAACATTTTTAGAAATTAAGTTTCAGGAATATATACATTTTTATATAAAATATCCAAGGATAATTTAGAAAATTGTGTTCACATAAATGTTGGCTAAAGAGAACAGGGACATGCAATATTGAGGGAAAAGTTGTAGAGTAATAATAATACTGGTATCCAAGTGAGTTATCTATTGATTTATTATGACAGGGGCTATATCTGACCAGTGGGATAAGGAATAGGTAGGAAAACTCAGTTTCTCGTCTTTCATCTATTTCCTATAAAATCAGTGACACTGAGAATTCTTAGCTTTTTTCACATTGCCCTGTTTTCCATATTGAGCTCTGGAACTTGTTCTAAGGAGTTATGTGTTTCATGTGAGATCTTCTCATATGAGATATTTCACTATGCTTTGCTTCTGACTAGTCAGAATAATTAGTAGATAATTTTTTCAAAAATAGAAGAATTAATCACCATGGCTCTATAACTGACTTTATAAATAATACTTGTTTCAAAGTTCATGTAAAAGTTACTATTCAACTTTGTGTGATGACACAGTGAAGAATTTGTGTTTTCTCATGGTTTAATTCCAACAATTTTAGTCATATCCCAAATAGCCCTCAATGCTAAACTTTACTGATGCATATGCACAGCTTCTCACTTTCAAACAAGTCACTCTAGAAGCAGCCCTAAAGGGAAAAGCAGGTGTATCCTCCTGCTTTAATGGAGCAAGTTCTAATGTTACATGTTTTGCTGCTAATTTTATATCAGCCCTGAAATTTTATATCAGCCCTCTCTGAAATTTTCTTAGTCTAAACTAGTTAGAAAATTTAAAATCTTATTCTTAACTATATAGTAAAAAAAAAAAAATTTTTTTTTAAACATGAATTTCCTTAACATTTCCAGGCCGATTGAAAAGATGTAAGATACACACCGATATCTTCCCCAGGCTCCGAAAGGCCTCCCGGGAACTTCCACATGTTTTTCAACTGCAGCATAAAGTCAGAAAATAAAGTCAGCACAGCTTCTACTCACTCACACACATACATGGTGACCCACAATCGTCACTCATATTGGTCAAGGTGGTTGAGGATTTATTTTTTAGTAATTGCATGTAAATTTTTTCCAGTTTCCTTCCTCATTACTCTTTTCCTTCTTTTGGGGGGAACTGGTAACTTATGAATTCTTTTCCCACTGTTTTTTTTTTTTTTGGGGGGGGGGGTAGAAGTGGTTTTGTTTGGTTAATGTGATAAATTCTGAATGAATAAGACAGTGAAAGGAACACATCTACTGAATTAGTGTAATTTTAAAAAATTTGCTGCTAGTTAACTATTAATAGAGGAATTTTACAGATGCTGCTATAAATAAGTAGAAAATACAGTAAAAATGTAATCACTGAAGTATACTACTTTTAACTTCACATTTATTTTCTGTATTGTGTGTCTAATCAGATATATTAGCCTTATGGTTTTTCTTGCTCTATGTGTTAATGATTTCATTGGTAGTGTGAATAAAACTGATTAAGTTTGTGGGTTTTTTTGTGCACCTTTTTTGGGGGTGAGGGGAGACAGGTGGGAAGATCCAATCTTGGAATAGAGATAAACATGGAGAAAACTGATGAATAATAATTCTGAAAAGGCACAGGACAATATGCTTATGGCTGACATATTTTTTCCTGTTAGAGGTCTATTGTACCTACCCAATCACCATGATCAAAGCTGAAGAATGAGAAATTAGGACATACTCATAAAGGCACTACAGCTTGGAGCCAGGACACCTTCTACTCTTCATTCATAAAACAAGTTCATGGACCTTTTTCTGGTGTGTTTTGCGGCCCTCTCATTTCCTGGACGGGTGCTTCTTAAAGTGTGTCATTTCCCAACTCTGCTAGGTTGGAGAGCAGTGGCATGGCTCCCGGTCTCCACAGACTGCCGATTATGTGGTCCAGAATCCAGGCTTTCCACCCTTCTGTGTCTGGCTCAGACTTGAGTTCATTTATAACTCATATTATGTTTTATTTTATTAATGTAGGAAGATATCTCTAAGGATGTCTATAATACATTAATGCACTGTCTTTGGGGAGTTCCATTCTGAAATGATTCCAAAAGCTATGTTTATATGGAACCGCTGCAATCTTTTTTCCAATAGAATACTGGACTTCACCACCATAAATTTATTTCTAACAGATATAAATGCTTCTTTAAACAATAAAAGCTAACTTTTTTTTAAAACTTATACTTGATGACAATAATTGGAGATTGATTCTTGATTACATTTGGAGATACGAACTTATTGAAAGGAGGAACATGCTAGATAGAAGGACTGAAAACATCTCATACAAATTTGATTTTCTTTAGCTATGGAAAAATTAAATCTATTTTTATGTTGGTGAGTAGTGTTTTATATTTTCTGGCACCATTTAGCTTTAAGAGCTTGTTTGAAAAAAAAAAACCCTCCCTCCATCTCCAAAAAAGCTTCAGCCTGCAGTTAGTCTAAGTGGGAGGTAGAGAGGCCCTTGTTAGGTGGTTTGAAAACCTGGTTAATGTAGCTCTGACCTATGGAAAGATGAGTATATCTTCTTTTTTAATATCAAAGAATACTCCCCATTAACTGGGTTGAGCAACATAATAACATCAACAACAAATACTAGGTAATATATATCACCTAAATGTTTTTATAATAATTATATACATTTAGCCCTGGCCAGGTAGCTCAGTTTGTTAGAGTGTCATCCTGATACACCAAGGTTTCAGGTTCGATCTCCAGTCGGGGCACATACAAGAATCGACCAACGAATGCATAAATAAGAAAAACAAAAGACTGATGTTCCTCTCTCCCTCCCCCTCTTGAAAATCAATTAAAAAAAAAGAATTACACACATTGAAACTTTACAGTAATCTATGAAGGACGATCCCCATTTTGGAAGTGATGAAACTGAGGGCATGAAAAGACTTAATAACTTGCCTGAGGTGACACAGCTAATGTGTAGTGAACTTGGTTAAAATTCAGGCCTTCTGATTCTATCCATCTTTCAGTAAATTTTAAAAGTTGTTTAGCTATTTTCCCACTAATCCTTAACTACTATTTTCTGCCCTTTTATATAACTTTTGCTCTTCAGACCTCACTGGAACATTCTATGTAATCGGACCAGAATTTGTATCTGAGACTTCCACCACTCCGGGGCTTGTGAATTTGAACTGTGACCTCCTGGTTCATAGGTCGAAGCTCAGCCACTTCCAGCCAGCACAGAGCCACTGTAGTTAGATAATAAATTAGCTACTGTATTATCCTTACTAATGAGATAGAAGCTGCCATAAAGATCTCTTAGTAAGTTTGTTTATTGAACAAAAATTTATTGAGTGCTAGTGAGTCGGGTATACAGAAATTAATGTACCATGTAGCAAGCCCATTCTCTTTCTCCCTATACCACTGTATTTTTCTTAAGATCACTGCCTTATATATTGTTTATTCTCTTGTTATTTTTATCTTACCCATTTGTATATAAGCTCCAGATGTAGGAACTTTGCTTTGAGTTCAGAACAGAGCCGACGATGTAGTCATTACAGGAACTAGGGAATGCCAGTGAGTAAGTGAACAGGTCCCTACCCTGGTCTTGGCTTTTTTAGCACCCAGTTTACAGAGAGAGCCACTCTTAGATCTTTTATTTCTCAAAATCATGGGGCGGTGAAGTATTGGACTATATGGATAGGGAAGGAGGATAGATACATTTTAAGTATCATTTTAGCTTTGTGTCTGTTTATGTGCAGTGAGGATTTAACTTTGCAAGTATGCCTTGACAGCAATGCCTGGGCAGAGGGAGGCACTAAAGGAGGAGAACTGTTTCATGTCAGAAAGAATGCTAATTAGTTGTTTATGGTTAATGGTATTAATGCTTAAATTCCACCTAACAACAATATAATTGCAGAAATTAAATATGGTTTAGTGTCACACTTTATATATATTTTTTATTACAACACTATACACGAAAACTCAGTTTTTATCTTTTGTTGCCCTCAGATGGATCACTGCTTATTTTTCAATTTTATAAAAAATAAAACTGAAGCCCTAGCTGGTTTGGCTCTGACTGAAAAGTCTCAAGTTCGATTCTGTTCAAGGACACATACCTTGGTTGCAGGCTCAATCCTGGCCCTGGTTAGGATGTGTGCAGGAGGCAACCAATCAGTGTCTCTCTCACATTGATTTTTCTCTCTGTCTGTCTCTCCCCCTCCTTTCCACTTTCACTAAAAAAACAAAACAAACAAACAAAAAAAACACCAAAAAAGACAAAACAAAAAACAACAGGAAAAATATATCCTTGGGGGAGGATTATCAAAACCAACAAAATTGAAGCCCTAAATAGTAGTATCATTTCTCCTAAATGCATACAGAATCCAAAGTCTTATGTAATCTGAATTTGTCTCCAGTCTCTGCCAGTCCCAGCTGCCCAGAAGCACAGTAGGAACATGAAAAGCAGTGCTTTCTCATTCTGAGAGGACCAGTCACTGGCAGGTTTGCAAGTCAGCAAATGAAGAGTCGGAGCTCAAAGTGCTAGTGTAGCAGTTCTCAAACTTGACCATGTACCGAGTCACCTAAGTTTGTGAACAACGGCTGAGCAGCATTCCCAGCGTTTCTGATTCAGGAGGTTGGTGGGGGCCTGGGAACGTGAATTTCTAATAAGTGGATGCTGTGATTGTCTCTCAGCTCCAAACCCACCCTCTGTGCTCTGCCTAAGGATGCAGAAGCTGGGACCCTGCTAACCATTTCTGCTTTGCCAGGGGACTCTCCCCTTTAGGTTCCATCAACAGACTTGTAAGGCAAGGGGAGGAAGGAGGGGCTTTCTGAGGTCCAGGCACAAAATACTTTTAAGTACTCAATAAATTTCTGTTGATAAAGCTTAGTTTAAGTCAGAGGATCTGCCTTTACTAAAACTTTGAAAGTTACTTATAATTATGAGAATGCTTTTAGATTGAATTTCTCAGAAATGTGTGATACTTTCAGCTCTCATTGCCAATAGTTGTTTAAAATTTAAAAACATATATGCTGGGGGAAATGTTTGACTCTGTCCGCTGTTATTTACTGAAGTCTCAGAAAGCATTAAAAATAATGATTCTCTTTCACTTTTATTCTCCTGAGTGAGCATGAAAACATTTGTTTCTTAAAAACCTTTGTTGCTTTTAGTTAAATAGACTTTTTATTTTTGTGTACAAAGCTTTTTACATTCTGTTCCCAATCTAGCTGTCAGGTCACATATTTTTCCACTGCCTACACTCCTGGCCACAGTGAAGTTTTTGCTATTTTTTCCACAGTGTGCAATGGAATGCTTATGTCCTCCCACCCCCACCCAATTCATATGTTGAATCCTAATTCCCAATGTGATGATGGTATTATAAGGGGAGTCTCTGAGAGATGACTGTGTCATAAGAGTGAAGCCCTCGTAAATGGGCGTAGTGTTCTTATTACAGAGATCCCAGAGAGTTTCCTGTCCCTTCTGCCATGTGAGGACACAGTGAGAAGACAAACTTCTATGGACCAGGAGGTAGGACCTCATCAGACACCAACTCTGCTGGCGCCTTGATCTTGGCCTCCCAACATCCATAACTATCCTAATATGCAAATTGACCATATAGTAGAACGACTGGTCACTAGGACATGCACTGACACCAGGGGGCAGACGCTCAATGCAGGAGCTGCCCCCTGGTGGTCAGTGCGCTCCCACAGGGGAAGCACCACTCAGCTAGGCTCACGGCTGGTGGGTGCAGAGACCCTGGCAGGAGCTTCTCCTGCTTCTGAGGCAGCGCTAAGGATGCCAGACTGCTGGCTTAGGGGGGCAGTGGGCCTAAGCCAGCAGCTGGACATCCCCCGAGGGCTCCTGGACTGAGAGAGGGCACAGGCCGAGCTGAGGGACCGTCGCCCCACTGAGTGTACAAATTTCATGTACCAGGCCTCTAGTGAGAAATAATGTTTGCTGTTTAAGTCACCCAGCCTATGGTGTTTTTGTTATAGTGGCTAACCGGACTAAAACATCAAGTCAGCTCCTTTCCAAACTCTGCCCTTATGTATGCAATTCTAATTATCTCAATCTGTTTTTCTACCTTTTCTTCCTGGTAAGCTCCTATTCATTCTTCAAGATACAACTTAAATAGCACCTCTTCTGATAAATCTTTAGGGGCTTTTTAAAGGCAAAGTAAAGTGTTACCATGTGTTGTATGACTGCTTTCCTAAATTGATAGATGCAGGACATCAGGGGTATTGTCTTACTAATCTTTGTATGCTCAGCACCTGGCTTGGAGTAGGAGCTTAATGAATGTTGGATGAATGGAAGAATGTCTTGATAGTCTGTTAGAAAGAGAATTATCTTCCCAATTAAATACAGCCATTTATAATTTTCCAGTAGCCATAAGATAATAGTGAGCTATAGTGAGGTTACCCCAACTTTTCAAGGCCTGCATAAGCATTTATGGATTCAATGAGTAGCCAAATGATCCACAACTGCTTAGGAATAACTTTTAAAATATCTGTAATTCCTTGAGCATATAAAAATTTCTACATTTTATTTTTCTCTAGTGAGAACTGAACATTTAGAAAGAAATTTATAAACAGAAGCAACTTACTTTATTTCGATCTTGGACAACCAATATTTTTCTAGTACTTTCATCAAATACAGCTCCTATTGGAGGGAAAAATAAAAAATAATTGACAAATATTAATTTCATCCATCTTAGATTCCTCCCACATTCTTATCTGTGGCCATTAAAACCCTGCCCATCCTAAAGACCTAATTCAATTCCACCTCACCCATGAAGATGTACTCTCTCCACAGAAGCTATGCTGCCCAGTAGGATAATAATCTGCAGAGCTTCTCCACATTGTCTATTGCTGAGGGTACACAGTTAAATAAATTAATATTTCTATCCTTTTATAGTATTTATTTAGTGTCCAAAAAATTTTAAATGCTTATAAATATTTATTGAATGAGTTGACTTTCCATTCTCATTTTTATTCCTCACATCACTATGTATAGAACATGGGTTGTGGCCCCCATGATCCAAATCTTAAACATGTCGATATTCAGTACAAGACCTTCCTGAAGCTGCCTAAATTTGTTTACCATGTATGTACACAGCTTATAACATATCAGTATATTGCTTTGGGACCCTTATTTGTTTTATAAATATTTAAGTTCTAGTCCATTCCTTTTACTTATTCATTCATCATACGCATTGCCCAGCACACTAAGTATTTGACTAGGTGTTAGGACTAAAAAATAAATTTTTTCTATTTCTCTTTGGGCCATCCTGGGTCTTTTATACTTTAACGATTTATATTAGGTTCCTATAAATTCTGTAATTTAAAAATATTAGTATTTACATAATGTGAGAAGATATTACTAAAAAGATATTTTCTATATTCTTTCAATATTAATTGAGTTTCTATATACATTACATATAGGATCTATATATAGTATATGAAGTGAGCTCCAATTATGTGTCAGGCACTTTTCTGAATGATAGGGATATAGTGGTGAACAAAACAAAATTCCCTATCCTCAATGGGGTTCACAAGTTGTGTGTATGTGTTTGTGTATGTTTGTGTAAGAGGAGATGGCAAACAAAAAGTCAATTATATAGAACATGAGATGTGTCACATGCGATCTGGAGATAAAATATAGAAGGGAGTAGGTATGTGGAACACAGGAAGAGCAATTTTCTCTGAAATGAAAACACATTTTAGTATTTTTAAGCAATAAGGAAAACCACTGAGATATAATTAATATTAATGTTTGCTTCTATTAGAAAACGTAAACTTAGTTTAATTGGACTTTACAAAGGATAGAATGCCAAAGGAAGACCAAGGAATTCTACTCTTAAGTTTTAATAATTTGTGATTACTCAAATTGAAGTTTTCCCTAATGAATTCATTGTAAACATGAGCATAATATTCCAAAGACAAACTGAGCAGTGCCAAAGCAGTGAGCGACCCCTGCTGATCACAATACAAAAGTTAAATCTATAGAGAGCAGAGATTAAACAGAGGTTATTTAGTATATTATTGTCATTGGTCAGGACCTGTGCCAAGTGCTTTCTGTGCATTACCTCAGGTATTCCTCGCAATAACCCCCATGAGTGGCATCATTCTGACTGTCCACGTTCAGGCTGCTCTAAGACTGACCTCCAGTGGGCCTGGTTTGCAGCAGTCATTGTCATGGCAACACAGCCCCTTCACCACCCTATAGCTGTGTTCTCAGAGGGTTTCCATCTAAATATTCAAACACTTACTCAAGAAATATTTAATAGTTATTGTGCACTGACTTTATATCAGACACTGTCTTTAACCTGAGGAGACAGTGGTGAACAAGAGACAAAATATCTGCCTTCATAGGGTTTATTGTGGGGAAAACTAAGTAAATGAAATAAGATAATTGTGGATTTCCATCAGTCCTATAAAGGAAAGCAGCTAGATAAAGGGACAAAGGATGATGGGACGGACCTATGGGAGGACTCTGTGAGACAGAAAGGCCAGGAGTTTTCTGAGGAGATATTTGAGCAGAAGCCCTAGGGAAGAGCATTCAGGAAGAGAGGCCAATGAGTTTAAAGGCTCTGAGGGGATGAAAGAATTTTCCTCCACCCACTTATGTTCTAGCTCTGGGGACTTTAAATGGAATTGACAGAAAACAGATTAATGGAGAAAAATATGCATTTTATTTGATGTTAATATTTTTATGTGGCGTGGAGTAGGGTGGAGCACTTCATAGAAAGAAAATCCCCAGAAAAGTAGTTACCATTTTAACAAAGAGCGATAAATTGTGGGTTTGGACTAGGGGAGGTAAATTATGGGAAAGGGGCTAGAAAGCATCTGGGGAAAACTAATAGAATACAAAGATCAAGTCAGTGTGTTTGTCCAGACTCCTCTCATGTCAACTCCCGCTTCTGGTGGTAAGAATGCTCTCCTCCTTATACTCTACTTTTAGGTAGAATGGCGGCACAGAACTCTTCCTACATCTGTTTCTCCATTGTCTTCAACTGAAAATACTAAAAGTAAGGCCCAAAGTGGCATATTCTAGTTCCTAATCCCCTCTACCAGCCACAGCCACTTTTGCTGCTTATAGCAATAAATACCAACTATTTTCTCTTCACCTAAAAACTCTATACTTTTCCAGACCATATTCTTATATTATCTCATCCCCATCCCAATAGCCACTTCAAACCCTACTTGTTCAAGATTTTTGTCAGGTTCCAGAATCTCATTCCCTGAATTCCTGTGGCAGATCTTCACTCCAATATAAAATATAGTATGTAGATAGAAACAAGTCCTTCGTAGAACACTCTTTATGCACACAGTACCAATTCTGTAATAGTAAGTGGAAACTCTTAGTCTGTACCAATGAATGGACAATCATTTGTGTGACTTCCTAATGAAGTGTGAGGCTATCATCAAATTTTTCAAATAGTCTTGTGAAGCAGACCCCAATGGAAAGTTTCTGAGTGCCTGTGCTGGAGACCATGAACAGAGAAAACATTGGACAGCCTTGAATAATTCCTTTAAATGATTTCAAAAGTACAAGCTATCTTTAAAACCTCTTGTAAATTATATGAAGACAAATAAAATTATTATTGATTACATTACTAATTAATGTGTATTACTGCTTTCATTTATTTTAGGTCATGAGGATTCTTTGCTATTTTAGTTTTTCCAGAAATCTAGGAATGTTCTTAACCCTGACTCTCAAAGAGAACAGCAGCAGCAGCAGCAAAAAACTTATTAGAGAAGCAAATTTTCAGGCCCCACCTGAGATCTTCTTAAAAAAATTATTGGTAGTCATTCCCAGCATGTTTTACAAGTTTTCTAGGTAATTATTCTGAACACCACAATTTGAGAACCTGTCTTAACCTAAATCAAGATTTTTTTCAAGACTATTTTTTTCAAGACTATCAGTCGCTGGCCATAGCAGGTTTGGTTCAATGGATAAGTGCTGGCCTGTGGGCCAAAGGGTGCTGGGACAACCAACTGATGTTTTTCTCTCTCTGTCTCCCCATCCCTTCAATTCTCTCTCTCAAAACAAACAAACAAACAAACAAACAAACAAACAAATAAATAAAATAAAAAAATAGTAAAGTCTGTTTCTGAAGCTAATCAGTAACTTTGAAATTCTAGAATATATTTAAATTCTGTTATTTTAAGCAACTGGCACAATAACTAAATGTAAATATCTTTAAGAAGTAATGCTCAAACCATTAAAAAGCTGATTTGCTTTACCTTAAATTCAACCCATGTTATCTTTTTATTCTACAAACTTACACAATTAGTACTAATACGTTTTACCATAATGAATTCATTCCCTGGTCCCCATTCAGTGTTCTATTTGAGTAGTGAAGTTCACATGGGTGTGAAGCACGTTCAAACACACCCTTTGGAAAACGAAATGCTGAACTAACTTGCTTATGCTCAGAGCTGCCACGTGCTGACCTCACAGGGCAGACTCCCTCTATTCACAGCACTAGCAATAGTCCCGAGGACAATCATTTCAACGACCTTTTCCAAGAGGATACACCATCGCCCAGGCTGTACGAAGTAAGAAACTGGGGGAACCTTTAAAAAGGTAATGCGGACTATTTTGAGTTAGAAACTGACCCCCACCCCCCCCCCCCCCCAAAAAAAAAGGAAAAGAAAAGAAACTGACCTGCCACGCCCACTTGGTGCGTGGCGTATCCCGGGAGTCTGCTGGGCCCCGGGCCCAGCCACAGGGCCAGCGTGGCCGCGCCCGCCTCCGCGTGGTGGAAGCCGAAGCCCAGGGCGGCGGCCGCGGCGATGAGGCGGCTCTGCAGGATGGGCACGTGCAGCCAGACCGCCGCTCGGCCTTCCGCGCGCCACTGCTGCACCGCGGCTGCAACGGAGGAGGCACAATGGCGGCAGTTACTCAAACTCGCCTTGGGGTCACCTCCCTCAGGAAGCCATTTTAAGCAGCCACTTCCCTTACTACAATAGCTAGCTCCGGGGGCCGGGATCCCGCAATGTCCTGGTGACACCAGCAGCGCGGGAACTACCGTGTTTCCATATCACGGCGGCCTTGTCTATGTGACTTCCCCACCAGAGCGAATTCCTTGTCAATAGGCAGTACCGCGATGCCCTTCATGTTCATATCACCAGAGACAATGCTGGGCACATAACACTGATCAATAGTTGTAGAATGAACAACAATAACAAAAAATGACTTAAAATGCCATTTTTATGTTCCTTTTAACATCACGTTTTAGTCTTTTTTTTTTTTTTAGAATAAAATTACCTTTTTAAAAAATATATTTTAATGATTTTTTTACAAAGAGGAAGGGAGAGAGATAGAGAGCTAGAAACATTGATGAGAGAGAAACATCGACCAGCTGCCTCCTGCACACCCCCTACCGGGAATGTGCCCGCAACCAACGTACTCGAACCTGGGACCTTTCAGTCCGCAGACCTACGCTCTACCACTGAGCCAAACCGGTTTCGGCAAAATTACCTTTTTTTATTTCCAATTAATGCAGGGCTGGGGAACAACATGACAAACATTAAGAACAGTTCCCCCCCCCCCCCCCATGGGTCCTTGGGCCTCTGAATTCTCAGCAGCAGAGCCTCAGGGCACCCATGTTGCCACAGAACTGGAAGGCCTGTCACAAATCTTAAATCTTTATGAACGAGTATTATGGGCTTCTATTTACTCTTGAAGAGTTCTATTGTCATTTAATTTTTTTAATTTATAAACTTCAAGAAGATAAAATAGAACTGTTTTTAAATAAAGTATGCAAGTTCTAGGAAGTTCTATAGTCAGTGTGGCTAACAGTGACACACACAGGGTGATCCTCAGGTGGCTTTGTTTTTTTCTTTATAGGAAATGCTATTCAGTTTTGTTTCACTCAAAAATAGAACCAGCAGTAGCTCTAGGAAGCAGTTCAGTTCAATAAGAATAGATTTCAGAGCCCGGGGAAGTTAGAATCTCTCTGCGCCTCAGTACCATCACGGCTGTTATGAGGATTAAGTAAATTAATATTTGTAAAGTCCTTAAAACAGTGTCTCGCACTTAAGTTAAATACAATAGAATTTATTTTAAAAATAAAAAGTATATGGTACTTCTGAGCCTGTAAATAGGTTTCATATAATTTATCTTGGATCACCATATCTATCCAGTGATTTGGGCTGGCATTATTCACATAAGCAACCTAAGGGGCAAATATTTTCCATGGTGAAAGGCCCGAATGCCCGCAGAAACAAGTGGCAGGGCCCGGAACTCGAAGCCTGGATGTGTGACTCCAAACCCAGCCTCCTTCCTGCTTTGCCTGCTGAGGGCACCTGAGCTTTACCTCTTCGGTCTCTGACAATTGACAAGCGTGTGCAGTAGGTACCTGTATCTGCCCACACATCTGCACACCTTTTAGAGAATGAACTTTGGCTCTTCTACGGGGGGCACTGCTGGAAAATGAGAAGTCTGGGAATAAAGATGGTTTAATTAAGAAATAGGAGCACTCGAGATCTTGCTCCCAGACAAGAGTCAGTTTGGCTCAAATAAACTCTTATAGAAATTCTCAAAAAACAAAAACAAAACAAAACAAAAACCAAAACCAAAACCCAGCTCGCTTATATTCACATGGATCCTCACTTACTATATTGCCTAACAGGACAGAGTATTTGAAGCTCCCGTTAGTCTGAGGCTCGTTCCCTGGTCTACCTCCAATCTGATGATAAGGAGCCTGGGGGGCGCTGGGGGGGGGCAGTTTGAAAAACTGGCTGCCCACCAAATCAAGGCTTCTCTCAAAGCGAAGAAGGCTCCTCCTTCCCAACCTTTCCTTCTTATCACCGGGCTCAAGGTTAAGAGAAAGGGGAGTTTCCTCTCTGCAGACAAGCCACCCACGTCCTCTCTGATTAATAATCACAGAAGCTTTGTCCTCTTGGAAGCAAAATCTAGTTCCTGACCCCATGTGAGTGCCAATCTGACCCCTGAGCACAGAACCTCTGGCCACTCGCTGTCCACCACGTGAAGGAGAGTCCGGGCAAAGCGCCCGGCGGGACAGCGAACAGCAAAGGGATGACACCGACCAGACCTGCTGGTCGCTACCTGCTGGCGGCGCTGCGCTCAGCACGTCCTGCTCCGGATCCAACTGAACCCGCAGCGCCCCCGGGCGCAGCTGGTCTCCGGTTTTACCCGAGAGGGAATGGAGGCTCACAGAACCTGCCCCAGGGGAAGGTCACACGCCGGAAGGCGGACCAGAAACTCGGGCTGTGGATCCCAGAGCCGGTGATCGTCACCATGTCCCCCCAAAAGTCTCAGAGACTTCCTAGCAAAGGGCCGGGGAACCAGGGAGGCGGGTGCGACCACGTGCGCCCTCCGGGCTCGGTACCCGACAGGCGGACACCCGTGTGGGTCTCGGTTACTTCGATGGGACCCCTCGGCCCAGGCACTTGCCATGCAGGCCCCTCTGGAAGGTGGCGGCGTCCAGGCAGTCCAGAGCGCCCAGGCGCACCGAGACGCCCCCGAACCTGTCCACTTCGCCCCGCAGCCAGCCGGCTTCGGCGGTGGGGGAGTCCTGCGCTCCGCTTAAGCCGCCCGAGGCCCTGCGGGGCGCGGCCCAGAGCTCGGCGCCTCGGACCCGGGCCAGCAACGCGCGCAGGTGGCCCCCGCTCCGCAGAGGCAACATCCCCGTGCCGGCCCCGGCTCGCCGGACGCCACGCCCCCAAATGGCCCCGCCCACGCGCCGCGGGGAGAAGGCGCTACCTTAAACCTGAGAAGAGAGCCGCACAAGCTTTTCCGAGTGGAGCTGGGTTTACCGCTTTGCAGCGCTATTTCTTGGGAGACCTCCAAGTCCTGTCCACCAGCTCCTCTCAGGAGTGTGCCCGGGATTCAGAAAAATGAGGAGAAACTTTCCCTCCGCTATTCCCCTCCCCGTAATAGTTTAATTCAACGCACATATATTCAGGGGATGGGGAAGACGAATGGGTTACGAAAAAGTCCTGTCTTTCTATCTAAAGGACGCTTCCTTCCACCTGATCCGTTTTCCTTTACAGAAAAAAACCTCTTCGACCTCTGCAAAGACCTCAGGTTCTGAAGACGGTTGGTTTCCCCCGCCTCTCCATGTGCGCTTCCCTCGGGGAATTTCGGCTTGGGGGGGCGGAGCCTCGCTGACCTCTGCCCCGGAAGTTTTTCCCACAGTGAAGCGCGCACGTTGAGCCGGCTTCAGTGCTCCAACTTCCAGGCTGCCCGCTGATCGTCATGTCTTCCAAGAAGAACAGAAAACGGTCCAACCGGAGCTCCGACCGGGGTTCGCCTTCGCCCTCCTCGGCTCGCTCTCCTGCGGGGGCCTCGGCTGCTTGTCCTGAAGCCGGCTTCGCGGCGGCGACCGGGACTCTGGCGGTGATCAACTTCCTCGAGAAGGGTGAGCGCTGCGGGGAGGGCGGCGGGCGGCGCAGGGGGCGCCACCTGAGTGAGGGGCTGGAGGCCGGACGGTGGGCCTGGAGGCGCGGCGCTGTGAAGGGCGGGCGAGGCCGGGCTGTGAGGGGCTCGGGGCCACGCGCGCCTCGGGCAAGGCGCCAGTGCCCTCTCCGTGATTGACTCACGGCCCCTTTTTTGTCGCCTTGAATCGCCAAGTTGCACTTGGGACAACTTTGCCTCCTGTAAAGATGGACGACATAGTTAGCGGCCACATTGGCGCCTCCCTAGCCCGCTCAGGGGACGAAACGCTGAGCCCAGTTCAGTCACGATGTGGGGACCCCCTTCCTGAAGGGCGCCCCCGCGCCTTCGGGACGGACAGGTGGCTGCTGCCTGCCCGGCCGCACCGGCTCCGGCCTCAGGGGCAGCTAGCTCTTCGCGGCGGGTCCCCGTCGGGTCTGCTCCGCGCGGACGCCCCGGGGCGCGGGTGCGGCGCTAATCGTCCCCGTTCTGTGGATTCCTCAGCCACACCTTTGGGCGCAGAGCCGGTCCCGGGTCTCAGCTCCCAGGGGCTGGGAAGGCGGATCTGCCTGGAAGGTCGTTGATCGGCAAAGCCCCGAAAAGTGGGGCCGAGGGAACCGCTGGCAGAACGGGAGTCTGTCTCCCGTGGACCCCAAAGGCCCCCCAAGAGCTAAGTCTTGGAGTCATTGTCTCCCGGGGGCGGGGGAACAGTGCGTCCTGTCCCCAGGCCGGTCCTCCCCGCCGCCCGCCCGCCCGCCCGCTTCAGTGCGGCTTCAAACGCGCCTCCTTTACCCTTCCTTTCCGCCCTGTTCTCTCCCTCCCTTCCCTCAACCCCCCACCCCCATCCCACCCCACCCCACCCCACCCCCCGCCGTCTGCTCCGGGTACGTGCCTGCTAGACCTCCACTCAGGTCCCACCAACCCCCCTGGAGCTGCCCGGGCCACTGGCCCCGCCGCATCGCCACCGTCGCTGTCTGCGCTTGACCTCCCCGCAGCTCCGGCCAGGAAGCCACCATGTCCTCCAACTGGAAGCACTTGACTTCTTCATTTGACGCCTCGTCCGACTTTTCTAGTTTCACCTCCACCTTTTGCCGGTGCTTGGTTTTCTTTCCAGGCTCATCTTCTTCCAAATGGTGAAGTCAGTTGGTTAGAGCATTGTCTTGCACACCAGAAAGTGTGGGTTCCACCTGCGGAGGCAATGATCCCTGTTCCTCCCTCCTGCCCTCCTCTCTCTCTCTCTCTCTCTCTCTCTCTCTCTCTCTCTCTCTCTCTCTCTCATTAATAACGAGGATTACAAAAAGTTGAAGTTCCTCAATTCTTAGTCCTAAAACTCTTCGGGTCTTTATAAACCTTTCTTTGGCAAGTTTATTCACTGCCCAGATTTTACCCATCTGTCCTCAGCATTTTCAGATTTATATTTCTAGTTTATATTATTTCTCAGTCTTGATTTACTTGTCCTCTAAACCATCGATTTTCAACCTTTTTCATCGCATGGAACACATAGACTATTAAAATTCTTCAGCATACCAAAAATATGTTTTTGTCAGTCTGACCAAAAAATTGGTATAATTTTGATTCATTCACACTGGACAGCCATTGTTGGATTGGCTGTTGCCATTTTTTTTTTTTTTAATTTAACAATCTAGGGAAAAGAGAACAGTGCCCCTGATTAAGTAAGCATGCTTTAAAAATTCTTGTGGCAGGCTAGTTGAAAATTGCTGCTCTAGACCAATGCTTCTCCAACTATAGGAAAGGTTTTAAAATTTAAGATATGCCATAGATCAGCACAGTTTTAAAAATACAATAAGTTTGGTTGGCATGGTTCAGTGGTTGAGAATCCATCTGTGGTTTGAGGCCAGGGTTCAATTCCTGGTCAGGGCACATGCCTGAGTTGCAATGTGGGGTGTGCAGAAGGTAGCCAATCAATGATTCTCTCTCATCATTGATGTTTCCTCTCTCCCTCTTTCTTCTTCTCTCTCCCTCCCTCTCTGAAATCAATAAAAACATATTAAAAAATAAAAATAAATAAAAGCTTCTAAACATTTATTCTCATTTCTGTGCTTATTCGGAACCAGAAGCAAATAGTTTGCCAACTACAATTTAAATAGCACTGGGGTATATCTCTTCTCTTGGATTTTTCAAAGTTATTTCAAGACTGATCTCAAGAACTCCTATTCAGAAATCTAGGAGTCATGTATGACAGCTCATCTCTAATATTCATTCCACCACCAAGTCTTGCTTATCACCTCAATATTTCTCACATTACTGTTTTTCACTCTGTTCCATTGCTTCCACCATAATCCAGACACTATCCTCTCTGGACTGCTTACTATACTAGCCTTTCCATTTACTTCTTGCTCTGCAGCTGGAATGGTCTTTTAAATGAAGATCCTGTCATGAACCATCATTTCACCCCTCACTGTCCTGCCATTGCTGTTGGGTAAAGATCAGCAGCTTGATATCACCTTTGGCCTGAATGATCTTGACCTTCCTTATATGGCTTGTCTCCCACCACTCTCTGCCTGACCTCTTTCCTTTGATGCACAGTACTCCCTTCTGCCCATATCTCTGGACATGTTGTTCTCTGCTCAGAATTAACTTTTTCCTCTTCTTTTAGATAATTCCTACTCTTCCTTCAGATCTGATTTGAAGCAATATTTCCTTGGAGAAGCTTTCTCTTATTCTTCCAAATGAGATCAGATCCCATATTAAAGGCTTTCTTAGTGTTTTTTTTAATTGCATTAATCTTTGTTTATAATTATGCAGTTATTCAGTGATTTTTAAAAAAATTCTTACCTGAGAATATACTTTTTAAAATTTATTTTTAGAGAGATAGGAAAGGAGAGAGAAAGAAACATTAAAATTAGCTAGAGAAACATTGCTCAGTTGCCTCTCATGGGGCTCTAACGGGGAATGGAACCTGCAACCTAGTTAATATGCCCTGAACTGGAATCAAACCCGTAACATTTCAGTGTACTGTACAATGCTCCAACCAACTGAGCTACCTGGCTAGGACTCAGTGACGGTTTATAACTCTGTTATCTTGTTAGATTGTCAGCTACATAAAGCCAAGGACTGTGTCTACTTCTGTATCCCCAGTGTCTAGTGTAGTGTCTATCGCATAGTAAAGATTTGCTGAATGACCAAATGGAACCTGGATGGTTTTATGAAATTATTTTTACTATCTCAGTTAATCTGGCACATATAAGCATGAAGTTAGTTACTGGGGATAGTGAATGTCAAGATCTGTCTATATTTTTTAATGTATTTTTATTGATTACAGAGAGGAAGAGAGAGGGAGAATCATTGATTGGCTGCCTCCTGCATGCCCCCCACTGGGGATTAAGCCCGCAACCTGGTCATGTGCCCTTGACTGGAATAGAATCAGGACCCTCCATTGAGCCAAACCAGCCAGGGCAAGATTTTTTTATTTATTTTTTAAAAATATATTTTATTAATTTTTTACAGAGAGGAAAGGAGAGTGACAGAGAGTTAGAAACATCATGAGAGAGAAACATGGATCAGCTGTCTCCTGCATACTCCACAATGAGGATGTGCCTGCAACCAAGGTACATGTCCTTGACTGAAATTGAACCCAGGACCATCAGTCCGCAGGTCGATGCTCTATCCACTGAGCCAAACCCGTCAGGGCAAGATTTTTTTTTTAGATAATGAAAACTAATACCTACTCCATAAAACAACTTTTTATTTTTATTTTTTAGTTAGCACTTATACTGTCTGGATTCTCAAAAGATTCGGTTTTAAGTTTATTTGTTAAAATAAGAAGGGCTGCAATAGTGGTTTCTCCAGGATATAGGTTAAGTTGATAAAGGTTTTTTATTTCCTCCAAAAGAAAGCATGCCTTAACTTTAGTGACAAAATAGTGCAAAAATCATTTTCTTTTGCTTCTTGGTAGATGACAAAGTTCCTAAAAAGTTCCAGAATTCCCTTGTTCAACTTGGACTTGGCACTATGAAGTCTGCAAATATAAGTATCGGCCGACCAGTGCTGCTTACCAGTTTACATGGAAAACAAGAGGTAAGAGTCCTTGTTGTCATTTACTTAGTTTGGAAAGATTTGAGGGTGTGTTTTTTTTTTAATTGTAATTTTCAGAACAAGCAGGGAAAAATGAAAATCTATATTTTAAAGACCCTCACGCTAATGTAAAACTTTGCCCTTCTTTGATGTCTATGATTACAGTGGGAATATAGCCCTAAATGTCATAATGGAGAGAGAGACCTTTCCTTGGGAGGTAGTAAGACATCCACTTATCGTCCTTATTCTGCCCAGTCTGTTACTTTTCTCCTCAGAAACACTGTTTTGGCGTATGAAGTCATCTCTTTTTTTATACGAACATTTGATTACTCTCCCTAGTTTCAGCTGTGTTTCTCCTTGTTGCAGTTTTCAGCAGCTTGGCTTTCTTTGCTGCCAGCTCCTGCCTCTATCTTTGCCATATCTTCTCTGCTTCATTACTCAGTGTTCTCTCATCCCCTGGGGCCCTCTGGAAAGGTTTTGAAATCTCTTATCTGCTGGGGCCATGCCTCCCATTCTTTTCATAGTTCTGGGCATGTATATGTAAATCTTTTTTTAATGTTATTTTATTGTTTAAAGTATTACAAATAGTACATGTCTCCCCCACCCCAACCCCCACACTGTCCTTGCCTCCCCTACCCTCCCTGACACATGCCCTCTCCTTTTCCCCACAGTGTCTTGCGCCCATTGGTTATGCTTATATGCTTGCATACTAGTCCTTTTACTTCCCAAGATTTCTTACTTCCCTCCCCCTCTACCACCACCCTCTGGAGTTATATTTTTAAAAACTTTACCTTGTCTTGTGGATGAGAAGACACTAAATGTGTGAACCCAGCCCTCTATCTGGAGCTTAACATTTGTCTGATGAGGTCCATGTTCCCAGGAACTCTGGTGCTGGGCCCCTCACTACTTCTTGGATGTAGTTTATGCTCTAGGCTGGATTCGGGATTTTATCTCATTTTCTTCTCACCTTGGTCTCTTTTCCTAACTCCATCTCTCAGATCTTTCATAGTTTTCACTGTGGGGTCATTCCTAATCTTTGAAAAAATGTAATGTTTATAAAACTTTTTGTACCTTTTGTCAGATTGTAACCCTTTTGGTGATTGGCAGATCCATGTTCTTGGCTATGCTTAATTTTCTGCTTTATAAATTACTGATATTCTGTGAATGTTTATTATCTCTCCTGGGCAGGTCTATACGGCCTGGCCTGTATCAGGATTTCCTGGAGGCAAGGTTGGCCTGAGTGAAATAGCACAGAAGAATGTGGGAGTCAGAGTTGGTGACGCCATCCATGTCCAGCCGCTTTTGGGTGCTGTGCTGCAGGCTGACGAAATGGACGTGGCACTCAGGTTTGGCCCTTTTGTTTGGTGACTGAATCAGTGTTGCCTATGCCTAGTAGATATATAATGAAAGTCACAAGTGTAAATAACATATGTAATTTTGCCTTTTCTAGTAACCACATTTAAAAAGTAAAGAAACGTGAAATTTATTATAATTCTATATTTTATTTAGCCAATATGTGTAAAATCTTATAACTATAAAAACTATTAATAAGATATTTTTCATTCTGTTTTTTAAACTAAGTCTTGAATATTCAGTGTGTATGTTATAGTTATAGCACATCTCAGTCTGGACTGGCCACATGTGAGTGGCTAATTGCCTCCTGTATTACAGAGTGCTACATAACGTAGGGACTAGGGACTCTCTAGTTCCTAGATTAGAATGTGCCCTCACACTAGATGAGAGAATTATTGCTGATGGGTATTTAACTATATTTTTCATCTTCGACTGCAGTGTACTACTCAGGGCTTCTTGTCTTTTTTACAGCTATAAAGAAGGGAGTAGGCTACTGTGAGTAGGCAAGAAATAAGTTTTAATTAAGACTGTTCAAAGTATATATACAAATATACACATATATATTTAAATATATTTTTATTGATTTCAGGGAGGAAGGGAGAGGGAGAGAGATAGAAGCATCAATGATGAGAGAGAATCAATGGTCAGTTGCCTTCTGCACACCACATTGGGTGATTGAGCTCGCGTGTGCCCTGACTAAGTATCAAGCCATAACCTGTCTGGTTCATAGGTTCATACTCAACCACTGAGCTATACTGGCTGGGCTGATTATATATTTTAACTCATTGATTATTCAGTCTAGTGAGAGAGTTATTTCTATCAGATTTTTAAATATCTCCTCAACAAAGACTAGTTGTTTGAAGCAGTGTATTAATATAATTAAAGCATATCTCCCATCCTCTTGGGTATTCTGTATCTAATATGATTTTGATTCAGTATACATGTAAAAATCTTATCAAAATTTATTTTTAAAAAACATCTTTTGAAATTTTAATATTATCCTAGTAACAGTTGGGGACTGTTGTTTATATTAAGAATCACAGAATATTTTCCAATATAGCTTGATTTTAAAATATTTTCCTCTCTTTTGTTACTTTTATAGATGCCAAGCTTGAGCTTTGGAATATTTTTTCCTTTAAAAATACTTAACATTTAACAAATGATGAAAAGCAGAAAGGAAAAGAAATACATGTGTTGAGCACCAGCTGTGTACTAGCACACATACGTGCATGCATACATCTTTCCTTTTTCTTTTCATTTAATCCTGTAAACATCCTGCAAGGTATCCTTACCTTCCCCCTTTCACAGATGAGGAAATGGGCTCAGTGAGAAGGCTGGAACTTGCCCGTTCTTGTGTGGGTTGGTTAGTGCTACTGCTCAGATTGCACAGGATTCTTCTCCAGACCGACTTCAAACAGGGCTGCAGGCACAGCACTCATTTGACTGGAGTTTTGATTATCACTCTTGAGGGCATAGCACTCTTAGGTGATAATGATTTCTTGCTATGGAGCGAATGTATAGGTTTTCCATGGAAACTTGGCTTTAAACTTTTTATTTTAAAAAATATATATTTTTTTAAATGTTGCAGCAAGAAGAGCATAGACAAAATTTTCAGTAAGAAAAGTCATTAATTTTTATCTGCTGCTTAAATCCTTCAATGGTGCTATATCTAAAACATTCCATTAGTAAGTTTAGAGCTCCTTCTAGTGGAAATGATTTTATTTGCACCTATTCATTTTTAAAAGCAAAATTGTTGTTTTTGCTGTTCTGATACATATTACAAACAGCTCTTATTCAGACTTTAATAGAGACAATTTAAGTATAACTAGGTTCAGAGTTGTATTAACTAGTAATTTTAAGCATTTATGGATACATATAATTTCCTCTTCAGTTTATATTGTATATTTATTAGAGGCCTGGCGCATGAAAATTTGTGCACAAGGGGGAGGTGTGTGTCCCTTAGCCCAGCCTGCACACTCTCCAATCTGGGTCCTCTCTAGGGATGTCCCACTGCCCATTTAGGCTCCATCCAGGTAGGATTGGGCTTAAACGGGCAGTCGGACATCCCTCTCACAATCCAGGACTACTGGCTGCCAACTGCTCACCTGCCTGCCTTCCTGATTGCTCCTAACTGCTTCTGCCTGCCAGCCTGATCACCCCTAACCACTCCCTGCCAGCCTGATTGATGCCTAACTGCCCTCCCCTGCCAGCCTGTTTGCCCCTAACTGTCCTCCCCTGCATGCCTAGTCACCCTCAACTGCCCTTCCCTGCTGGCCCGGTCGCCCCCCAACTTCCCTCTTTTGCCGGCCTGGTCACCCCTAAGTGCCCTCCCCTGCAGGCTTGATCACCCCCAACTGCCCTCCCTTGCAGACCTGATCCTGCCCAACGGCCCTCCCCTGCTGCAGCCATCTTGTGTCCATATGGGGGTAGTCATCTTTGACAACATAGGGACAGCCATCTTGTGTGTTGGAGTACAGTGGTGCCTCGCATAAAGAACGCCTCACACAGCGAACGCTGCACACAACGAACTTCATTTCATGATTCATACAACGAACTTGGTTTCACACAACGAAGTCGCCTGAGCTTCCACGACCGCTTTGCCCGAGCTTCCACGACTGCTTCGCCCGAGCTTCCACGATCGCTGCCGATGTATTGCATCCTTCCGCGCAGGCACTGCAGGCAGTCGTTAGTCACTGCGCTTAACTTAAGCACGTATCGCGGCAATCGTTCTTCATTACGAATTAAATCACGCACGTATCACGGCAGTCGTCCTTTTAAGTTAAACTCAATATTTTTTTTATATCATGGCTTCTAAAAAAAGCAGGAAGGTGATTTCTGTTGAAATGAAACAGGAAATAATTAGAAGGAGTGAATGTGGGGTAAAACAGTGTGACCTCGTCAAAGAGTTTGGCCTCAGCAAGACCACCATTTTCACCATTTTGACAAATAAGGATGCAATCAAATCAGCCAAAGTAGCCAAAGGAGTATCAAAACTATTTCATGAAAAACATGAAGTGGTGAAGGACATCATCACAGTGGCCCAAAGGTTGGAATTAGAGGTAGAGGAAGAGGATGTAGAGGAGGTTATTGAGGTACACGAAGAAGAGCTGACAACTGAAGAGCTCCAAGCACTTCTGGTCCAGCAACAGGACAATGCTCAAAGGGAAGCGTCATCTGATAACGAGGAGCAACAATCAATCAACCAACCAATCCCAACTGCTGACATCAAGAACATCCTGGTCAAATGGAAAGCAGTTCAGGATTTTACCAATGCCCACTATCCGGATTCAGCTGAAGCAAACAGGATCAACGATCTTTACTCCGATACTCTTGTCCGTTATTTCCGGCAGATGTTGGAGAAAAGAGAAAAACAAACGACTTTGGACAGGTTTTTCATGAAACCATCGGCTAAAAAGCAGAAAATGGATGAAGATGTGCAAGATTCGGTAGACTCTACTTAGTCTGTCTTAAAATGAAAAAAATGTGTGTTTTTTTTTTTTAAATTATGTTTTTAGATGTATCTAAATAAAAATAATAACAAAAAATTTAACTTTTTTATGTCATCTTAGCATATTTTATGCTACAGAACGAATTATTTTTTTTAACATGTATTGTTATGGGAAAACGCGTTTCACATAACGAACTTTTTGCATAACAAACTTGCTCCTGGAACGAATTAAGTTCGTTGTGTGAGGCACCACTGTAATGGTAATTTTGCATATTATTCTTTTATTAGATAGGATAGAGGCCTGGTACACGGATGGGGGCCAGTTGGTTTGCCCTGAGGGTGTCCTGGAACAGGGTGGGAGTTCCCTTGGGGTGTGGGGCAGCCTGGGTGAGGGGCCTGTGGTGGTTTGCAGGCTGGCCATGCCCCCCAGCGACCCAAGTTAGGCCCTGGTATTGGGATTTTTTTATTTTCTATAATTGAAACTTTGTAGCCTTGAGTGGAGCCAAGCCTCCTACTTGCTGTGTGGCTGCAGCCATTTTTGTTGGGATTTATTTATCTTCTATAATTGAAACTTTGTAGCCTTGAGTGGAGACCTGGGCCAGCCAAGGCAGGCAGAAAACTTGGCTTCCTCAATTGCCAGGGAAACCCAAGCCTCCTGCTCTCTGTGGCTGCAGCCATCTTGGTTGGGTTAATTTGCATACTTGCTCTTGATTGGCTGATGGGCATGGCTGGTGGGTGTAGCGGAGGCATGGTCAGTTTGCATATTACTCTTATTAGATAGGATTTGATTCATTAAAATTTCTCCTTGTTTTTCTTTTTCTCACATGAACATACAGTCGATTCTCGTTATTTGTGGTATTGTGTTCTACAAAATTGTCCCTAAAACTGAATTAGCAAATATTAAACCATTGCTCCTTGGAGTGTGTGTGTGTGTGTGTGTGTGTGTGTATTTAACATATATAGATATAAATATGCAAATATGTATATTTTAAATAGATTATAATGTTAAATTCTTAAAACAATTTGTTCTGGTATGTCCTATTTTCTTCATTTTACAAAAGAGAAGAGGTAGTTTAGAAGTGAGGCCATGTCACTAACAGCTGCCAGAATGAGATCCCAAAACTGGAGCTTTCACTTTACATTACACTGTCCCTCATCATCTCCAGTTGCAATCTTCTGGTCATCTGTGATGAGAGTTGAAAGAAGGTGTTGTGTGACTCAGATTTTTTGCCTACCTTACGCACATCCATGAATGACTGGGAATGCTCTGCTAGTACTGGTTTTGGGGTTACAAATAAATTGTAGCATGTAGGTGAATTTGCACATATGGAAACTGCAAATAATGAAGATCAACTGTATTGGTTTTGTTCCTGAGAAAGTCAAGGACATGGCTTAGTTCTGGCACAGATAGGCCTGCTAAAGCAGCTTTCACTGAGCTCGATCATCCCCTTCCACTGATGTCTGGCAGAGCTCACAAACGAAGGCCACGTGGGCTGCTTACAATGGATAAAAAGGAAAAATGCACATGTTCTCCAAGGACATGGTTCTGTACAAGTGCCATGATTTTTAGGGTTGCTTGTTTCCTGTACTCAGTGTCCTTCCTGGTAGACATAGTTATCAGTCAAAAAAGGGTTCCCATTTTTCTTAGGCATGCCCTTTCTTTAGAATAAACTTCCATTGTACCAGTCTCCTTTTTCTTATTTCTACCTCTTCAGATAAAATACAGAGTTTATTTTTCCTGGAAGATAATTTATAAGTTATACAAAAGGAATAAATTAAGCTATTAATAAAAGCCCTTCGCCAAGTTATGGCAAGTTTGGTAAGGGATTAATTAAATTCAGCATTTTTCTAATGTTTCTACTGACAAAGAATAAACATTTTTCATTGTGGTTCATTGTACATACACATCTATTGTATATATATACATAGAGTGCACATATGCACACATGTACTTGTATACAACAAGTATATAGATGTTTGTGTGTAATAATGTCTTATAAAGCAGTATTTACCCTTTCTCTTTTTGATATATTCTGACATTTATATTCTATTAAAAAAGTGCTGGGTAGGATTGACTGAAATTATTATGATCCACTAGCGGGTAGTACCCTGTATTTGAAGAAAATTGATTTATGCCAATAGGACATCAAATACAAAGAAGATTTTCATGGCTATAAGAACTATCTGAAACTTGTAAGTCATTCCAAAATTGTGTAAATAATTTCCAGGTTGTAAACTAATTATGCTTTTCCTTAGGTCTGCATTACAACTTTGTATGTGTTATATTACATTTAAGTTTCTGGAATCCTTAATGTTTATTTCTATTTTTCCTACTCCAAACCTTTACAGTGACAAAAATGTGGATATTAATGAAGAACAATTGGCTAGTTGTCTTCTGAGAAAACTAGGTGAGACATATTTTAAATATTTTTTTAAATTTTAAGAAGCAAGGCAACAGCTTATACTGTAATGTGTCTTTGAGGTGTTGACTACTTGGTAGTTTTCTTCAAAATGGCATAGAGACTATTTTCCTCAATAAATGAATGTCTTATTAAGATAGGGGTGTGGGATTCTTTTCCCCAATTAATTGATTGGTAGTTTAACAACAAAGAGAATATTCAGCGTGTCTGGACAAAGTCAGTGGGATAACTGAGACTTTGAACCCTTGAGCTCTTGCTCTCTACAGTGAGAAATGTTACATTGGTGTGTTGGTTTAAGTGTGCCATTTTGGGTTAGTTTATTATCAAATATAGACTGCTTGGTTTTTTGTTAATGTAGTTGATAGAATCTTCCCCACTTCAGAGAATCATTTTGTTTTTCTTTGATCTCCAGATAGTGCTCCCTTATTAAGGGAATATTAGGGCCTTTATTTTTCATGGCAGTTCTTTTATTAATACTGCCTTCTTTGATTTAGTCTTTTGAGTCATGTAGATTTGTTAATAGATAAATGCTATTTAAATATTAAATGGGTGAAAACTTGTGTTAACATAAATATATTTTCAATAAATTGTTTTCTAGATGGCAAGATTGTTTTACCAGGCAACTTTCTATACATTACATTCTATGGACGACCGTGCAAGTTGCAAGTGTTGCGAGTGAAAGGGGCAGATGGCAAAATACTGAAAAGGCTTCAGAGTGACCCTGATACCAGTGCTCAGGGAATGGCCTCTAAACGGTCCAGCATAGAAGCCAGTACTCTGGATATGTCCCTACAGCTAAGCCAGTTGGATCTGGAAGATCCTCGTGTCCCACCATCAAGCAGTACTCCCTGCAAACCAGTAGATGACAGAAAGATAAATAAAACTGGTGACAGTTTGTCAAATGTCACACAGAGTCCTGGTGGCAGCAGTGGGCTTGGACTAGAGGAAGTCACAGGTCTCGAATGTAGCTTTGCGTCTGCCAGAGGAGGAAACGAGTACCTTATCAATGAAGAGAGATTCCTAAAGCCAGCCAATCTGGGAGCAAAGTGCAACACTGATACTTTCTACTTCATTTCCTCAACAACCAGAGTCAATTTTACAAAAATGGGTATAAATTCAAAAGAGCAAGACAACCTAATCAAAGTAACTTACGACATGATTGGAGGCTTAAATGGTCAGCTGAAAGCAATTAGAGAAATAATTGAACTTCCTCTCAAGCAGCTTGAACTATTCAGGAGTTATGGTATGATTTTTTCAGTGTATTGTACCCAAAAGTATTCAAACTCAAAAGCAGTTAGCTCATTCCACTTATCTAATAATTGCTCACCTCTTTGCCTATTTTCTTTCATGATAGGAGGTGTGAGTTGCTTTGGGAGATGCCAGTTAAGTGATATGTTAGGTTGTAATGAGTTAGTTGTAGCCTTGCCTCTTTTAATTGCGTACTTTTACAGTTGTTTATATTGTATCTAGAATAAATTTTTTGTCAGATTAGATCAGCTGTAATGAGTAAATAAATAAGCCAAACATTCAGATATGCTGGGTAAAACTTCTCAGGAAATGTAGCTGTGAGCAGATATCTGCATTGACTTGGTTCTTAGGAAACTCAAGGCTTCCTTTGTGTGGGTATTGCCATACTACTCTTTTATTATATAGGAGGATACTCTCCATGTATTTGGTGCATACCATCTCTTTCTCTGCTTTTCCCCTCTTTTATGAACCTTTATAGGTATATAAAATGAACCCTTGGATTGACACTTTCCTAGAAATGCATATATGCTGAAAATTGGGATTGGTGGCTCGCTTTATGAGCTTTTTGTTGTTTTGATAATGTGGAATGGGGCATGACAACAGTGTCCAGCCAGTTTTTCACCAAAGTGCCTGGATAGGTTGGCTCTATAGGGAGAGAAACTGTCATTGCTGGAGGTCAGTGTTTGGGCTAGTTATATGTCTTCCTGGGAAGAATAAGGAAATGTGACTCTTTAGCAAGGTAAATTTATACTTTTAACTCATGTTTTAAGTCACATGACAGCACTTACAAGAAACCTAGTAATGCTGAGTCCAGTATTCTTTTTCTTCTAGGAATTCCTCCCCCTAGAGGAGTGTTATTGTATGGCCCTCCAGGTACTGGAAAGACGATGATTGCCAGGGCTATTGCTAATGAAGTTGGAGCCTATGTCTCTGTAATAAATGGTCCTGAAATTATAAGCAAGTAGGTGCATAATGTAATAGAATAAACAATATTATTATTATATACTAGAGGCCTGGTGCATGACATTTGTGCATTGGGGGGTGAGGGTGGGGTGGGAAGGTCTCTCAGCCCGGTCTGTGCCCTTTTTCAAAGGAGTGGGCCTAAGCCGTCAGTTGGACATCCTTAGCACTGCTGCGGAGGTGGGAGAGGTTTCTGCCATTGCCACTGTGCTCTGTCCTCACCAGCTGTCAGCCCAGCTTGTGGCTGAGCGGTGTTCCCCCTGTGGGAGTGCACTGACCACCAGGGCACAGCTCCTGTATTGTCTGCCTCTGGTGGTCATTGCGCCTCATAGTGACTGGTCATTCTGCCGTTTGGTCAATTTGCATACTATCCTTTTATTATATAGGAGGATCCTTCTTAAATTCTTTTTTTAGGGCTCAATAGTAAAGATTTAATTTAGTTGCATGTAGATTATAGTATTAGCTGAGCTCTTTAATACCTACAAATCAGACATAATTGCATTTTTATGCAATTATGCAATACCACAAAGTATTAGAAATTAAAAACTTACATTATGATGATAAACTCTGCCTATGCTGTTATTATTGGTAATAATAAATGAAACAATTTCAGATATAAGATTTATTACTGAGCTCCAATTATAATGGTTTGAAGAATGGGGTAAATGTCTAGAAATAAAACAGGTCCAGAATCTTTGTCAGAAAGATTGACATGATATCAGGTAAACCCAGGACAATAAGGTGACCTTATTCATTGAATAATCCTGGTTTGTTTGTTTTTTTAAAATATATTTTATTGATTTTGTACAGAGAGAAAGGGAGAGAGAGAGAGAGTTAGAAACATCGATGAGAGAGAGTCATCGATCAGCTGCCTCTTGTGCACCCCTACTGGGGATATATATGCCCGCAACCAAGGTACATGCCCTTAACTGGAATCGAACCCGGGTCCCTTCAGTCCCCAAGCCGACTCTCTATCCATTGAGCCAAACTGGTTTTGGCTAATCCTGGTTTTTAAATAACTAACATTTAATCCTATATTTATCATATTACTGTAGCATTAGTTTACAAAACCTAAAATAAGTAATAATTATAGTCAAGTAAAAACATCAGATCTCAATATAATACACTTATTTTTTTAAAGAAATACTATACTTACTTTGGATTATTCTTCATTTAATCTTTGTTTTAGTAGGTAAGTGGGAGTCTCTTTTCAATTAAAATAAAATTCTGGACCAAAATTAGCTGAAATGAAAAACCAAAATATATGAACCATCTGTGACTCTAAAAACTATTTGTCTTTAGTGTTGACTGCATACTTTGCAATAATTTACAATTCTTTTTCTTTACAGATATAGGTTCTATGCTAGGTAGAAAATAAACATTGCCTTTGCAAACAGCAAAAGAAATCTAAGTCCCCACAGTTCACCATAAAATATTAAAAATACTATGTGAATTTAAAAACACTGGGTACTTTTATTATATAGAACTTAATAATTAACAAAAATGACTCAATTCTCATGGCACTTTTCTAAGAAGATTTAATTAAAAAAAAATGTTGAGAAGCTTTCTGTTGAAAAAGAATGAGATAATGGCTCCAGTTCTGAAAGGACCAAATTATACTAATCTGGTTACAACTGCTATCTTGTTTTCTCAACATATTCTAAAACAAGGAATGTGGTGTGCATTTATAGAGTCTATCATTTGATGATTTCAGGACCCTTGATTATAGTTCCATCTAGAATAACCGGCACTATTAATCCAATTTAGATGTTTTTCTCTTCATATAACTGTGTACCTCACTCTCAATAGCTTCATAGAGGCCTTTTTTATTCTCTTATGTTAAATATGGACAATCAAAGCCACACAAAGTAAAAGGGCTGTCAATCCAAAATTACAGATTTTTTTGTGTCTTGTTTTGGTATATTTTTATTCATTATAGAGAGGAAGGGAGAAGGAGAAAGAGAAATATCAATGATGAGAGAGGATCATTACTTGGCTGTCTCTTACATATTCCACACTGGGGGTTGAGCCCACAACCAGGGCATGTGCCCTGATGAGGGAATTGAACTGTGACCTCCTGGTTCATAGGTTGATGCTCAACCTCTGAGCCATACTGGCTGTGCAGGTTTTTTAGGTTTATTGAAGAGCTTTGGATTCACAGCTCGAAATAAGGTTGTTGTGTAGATCCCTCTGAGCCCTGGATTTCCAAAGTCTTTCTCTTTGGGCGGTTCCTTTTTAAAGGTTGGAGGCTCAGGTGCTGAGATATCTTGGTTAATGATGATTTGTTACCTGCTGCAAGGTCATCTCTCAGGCCTAAGATGCTCTGCTTAATGTGGTTTTTAAAAAATCATTGCTTAAATTTAAAAAAAAAATGGTAGCTTATATTCTGTCTGGATGTTTTACATCTTGAAATGTTTTAGGTTTCTTTTTTAATTTAAATTATTCTTTTTTTTTTTTAAATATGTTTTATTGATTTTGTACAGTGAGGAAGGGAGAGAGATAGAGAGTCAGAAACATCGATGAGAGAGGGTCATTGATCAGCTGCCTCTTGCACACCCCCTACTGGGGATATGCCCGCAGCCAAGGTACATGCCCTTGACCGGAATCGAACCTGGGACCTTTCAGTCCCCAAGCCTACGCTCTATCCATTGAGCCAAACCGGTCCCGGCTCTTTTTTAATTTATATACAAATTAAGTTTGGAAAATAATATTGGAAAGTTAATTTTAAGTATTCTGGAAATATTTGGAAAGTTTGAGAGTTGTTCCTTAAATATATTTTATTTGTTACAGATTCTATGGGGAAACTGAAGCAAAGTTACGTCAGATATTTGCTGAAGCCACTCTGCGGTATTCTATATTTTTCATGTTTGAACTTAGTAGTTAAGGCTGTGTTAATGAAAGTAGAGATGCCAACACTTTATACTAAGCATGAAAGAATAGCACAAAACTAGTAGTGGTAGCACTAGAAATATGTTGTAAATCTAATGACATTTTTTCTCATCTATTTCTATCTAATAACTTCCAGTTATTAAAGAAATAAGTCATGGCATGTGATGTATAGGATGGTGACTATAGTTAATATAACCATTTCATGTTTGAAAATTGTAAAGTGAGTAGCTCTTAAAAGATCTCATCACAAGAAAAAAGGTGCTGTAGCTTTACGTGGCAACAGATGTCACGATGACATCGTATGATCATTGCACAAAATAACAAATATTAAATTATGTTGTATACCTGGAATTAATATAGTGTTATATGTTAATTATATCTCAATTAAAGAAAACAAACCCGTAAGACATTGTTATTTGATATATCATGTGACTTCTTGATAAAAATTTATGATTTTCTTTTGGGTACTTAGGTATAGTCAGTATATCGAGTTCCCTTAGTAGATTGTGTAATAATAGCTCTTTATGTTCAAAACTTTGTTTTGTTATATTTTGATTCAAAGGGACAAGTGTTTTGCTCTTTACAATAATTCTTTTTTTTTTTTAAATATATTTTATTGATTTTGTACAGAGAGGAAGGGAGAGAGATAGAGAGCTAGAAACATCGATGAGACAGAGAGTCATCAACCAGCTGCCTCTTGCACACCCCCTACTGGGGATGTGCCCGCAACCAAGGTACATGCCCTTGATCAGAATTGAACCCGGGACCTTTCAGTCCCCAAGCCGACGCTCTATCCATTGAGCCAAACCGGTCTCGGCAAATTCTTACTGAACATTGTTCCTCAAATTAGTTACCATGTTACGTTACAAGGATCATTATTAGGGCATAGTCTATAACTTGATCTAATATACGTAATATTATTCATAATATGGCTATGCTCTATCATTTTTTGGCATTTAACTTACCATAATAATTGCTCTCTTATTGGAAGGACTTCCATTTTTAAAGTATTTTTTTCCTAGTTATAGTGGATGAAATAAGTAATCTGTGGTCCTAATACTAAAGGTTTGAGAACCAGGGCATACCTTATTGTTTAGTATATTTTTGTTGTCATTGCTATGTTGCTGGCAGTTGAGGTTTCCTCTTATGAAAGAATTCACATCTTTTTATAGGAACATTGACTATCATGAAAGTTATTTATTTATTTATTTATTATTTTTGTTAATCCTCACCTGAGGATATTTTCCATTGATTTTTTGAGAGAGAGTGGAAGGGAGGGTGAGAGACACAGAGAGAAACAGAACAGTGTTATTTGATATCATGTGAGAAAGATACATCCATTGATTGCCTTCCTCAAGGTCCCTTGACCAAAATCAAACCCAGGACCCTTCAGTCTGCAGGCTGACACTATCCACAAGCAAAACCAGCCTAGGTGTAAGTAAATTTTTTTAATAGGTAAAGTAACAGAGAGCATTTCTAATTTTGCTTCTTTGGACATTAATCCTGTTCCCAGGGACAACATCTCTAGCTTCGGCTTCTGAATTGAGGCATAACAATGCAATAGGCATTAGTGGGCAAGTTCTGCCTACACATAGGCTCATCTCATGAGCAGTAGACTCCTCTCAGTGCTCTTCTTTTAATTGAGGGCAGATTCACTAGAATGTAATTTTGCTGAGTTAATAATTTGGGCTAGAATTCATCTAAGGTTTTCCAGTTTGCATCCGGTTGCCTTTGTCTTTAATATTAACTAAATCCTAAATGTGACATGTCACATGTAAAATTTAAAAATTAAATGTGTATTAGCTAATTCATTGCATTTGTTTGTTTTTAGGCATCCATCAATTATTTTTATTGATGAGCTGGATGCACTTTGCCCAAAAAGAGCAGGGGCTCAGAATGAAGTGGAAAAAAGAGTTGTAGCTTCGTTGCTAACACTGATGGACGGTATTGGCTCAGTAAGTAAAGCACCAGTGTTGATTCTGTGTGGAAAGGGGTCGATTTTTAATCATTTGTGTGTATAGTAGTAAAAACTACCAAATTCTTGAATTGTAGGGTATTCTAGGGTAAGGGAAAAATATTAGCTATAAACACTAGCAGAAAGGACCATAATATAATTTTCTTTGGCAGATTTCTTAGTAACTGCTGGTATAGTATAACCTGGCGTTTGTTCGGGCACGTGAAATAATGTACAACAATGGATTTCTCCTGTAATAAATGTTATTAACTTAAAAACCTGAAACAAAAATCATAAGAAAGATTTAGTGGTTAAGTTTTAGGAGAATTTCTAAAGAAATTTCTTGAGTAAATGTTTTATACCCATGTGTAAATTGATTCTTTGGGGGCAAGTGAAAGTAAAGAAAGTGAGAGTAATATATTATGCAACATTTAAAAGGAATTTACCTTGTTATCACTCTAATGGCATATATATAATCCTGACAATCATTTACCAGAAGAATATACTTATGCAGAACTTATTTTTTAGAACCTTAAGAAATTCTTAAAAGTATGTAATTCCAGGTCCTCCTTTTGCATTTTAAAAACTGGACCATTAGAACTTTTTTTTTTTTTTTAATTTTCCCCCCATTGTTTTTTTTTGTTTATTTGTTTGTTTTGTTTTTTAAATATTTTATTGATTCTTTACAGAGAGGAAGAGAGAGGGATAGAGAGCTAGAAACATAGATGAGAGAGAAACATCGACCAGCTGCCTCCTGCATACCCCCTACCGGGGATTTGCCTGCAACCAGTGCACATGCCCTTGACCAGAATTGAACCTGGGACCCTTCAGTCCACAGACCGACGCTCTATCCACTGAGCCAAACCGGTTTCGGCCATTAGAACTTTTTGGGTTTTATTTCCTGTAGGTGGAAATTGAACATGCAAAAAATAATGTGAATGTTTAGTATCAAGTCTATTATTTGCTAACAATGTTATAATTTTAAGAGTGACACAAGAGAAGGGTTGTTACCTGGGGGAGGCTAGATAACCACCTAGTCTCAGTCTTGGGGGAGCATCTAAATGTGATCAACTTGTCTCACTCAGGTTTGGTTCTCAGTTTATAAAGCTGGAGAATACAATGTTAGTATTTCGGAGATGGTTTGTGAGGACTGACAACCCACAATAGCAACACTCATAAGACTGATGTATAAACTGGGGTACTAGTTTGTTAATTATTAAGCTGACCAAGTACCAGCTTTATGGATAACTCTATTTTCACCCCAAAAGGGTGTGTGTGTGTGTGTGTTTGTGTGTGTATTACAATTAGAATCTTGATGAGTAAGAAGTCAGATGAAAGACTGTGTTGGAGTATCTTAATTACTGAGTCACAGCTGCCTTTTCTTCTGCCCGTGGGACAGACCTGCTATGGATTGGTGTTCTTGCCTTTGGGTAGGAATGGAAGCAGGTGACATAGATGTTTAAGGGCCTATATTTTTGTCTTCTAAATTCGCAATTTGTGGATTCATTATAATCTATTTTCTGTTGGCACATCCAGTGTAATTGATTAGGTTTGAGTTTTCTTTGAATCACATTTCAGTTAAATTTGTTTCTCTGAGGTTACACTTGGGTCTTCTGAATAGAATGTTGGATACTTTCTATAGGTGGCTGATCATGATCATATATTAAAAAAAAAATCCTCACTCAATATGCTTTTATTGATTTTAGAGAGGGGGGGGAGAGAGAGAGAGAGAGAGAGAGATAGAGAGAGAGAGAGAGAAGAGGAGAGAATTATCAATGTGAGAGAATCATTTATGGGTTACCTCCCGTATATCACCTGACTGGCAATGGAACACACAACCTTTTGGTGAATGGAATAACATTCCAACCAACTTAGCCACCTGGCGAGGGCCATGGTCATAGTTCTTTATAATTTCACTAGAGGCCCACTGCACTAAGATTCGTACAAGAATGAGCCTTCCTTCCCCTGGCTGCTGGCACCACCTTCACTCCGACCTGGAGCCACCTTTCTGTCTTCTTACCTACTGGGAGCTGCCTTTCTGCCTTCCCATGCTGCCCAGAGGCCCAGAGCTGCTGGGGTGGTACAGAATTCCTGCATAGTCACCATGGTGATGACACAAGCATCCTGCCCCACCCCTAGCTGCTGGGCAACTGTGTATGCAAATTAACCCATCATTTTTGTTGGGTTAATTTGCATACTCACTCCTGATTGGCTGATGGGCATCAAAGGTATGGTCAGTTTGCATGTTTCTCTTTTATTAGTGGATTCTCAGAGAGTTAAAGTACGTACATTTTCAAAGTGGCTGTTACTTTGGCGTTGGTTATATTGCTGTCTATGTTTTTAGAAATTTAAAAAAGAGTCCCATTTGTTAAGACTATCTCTTTGACAACTATAAAAGATCTCTTCTATTTGAATAATCTGTAGGCTATAATCTTTGCTTTCAAGTAGGGGAAAAGGGCAATTAAAATATTTAAGTTAAAATAACAATATGATAGGGTGTTATATATGTTATTATTCATAGGAACAGTGTGGGTAAGATGTTAGGTGTGGGTGAGACATACTTGTGATAGATGAATGGCAAGTATTGGAAAACTAGGTGAGGGATCATTTAGGCTAAGCTTTGGAAAATGTAGGATGAATAATAAAAGTGTAAGGGATAGGACTTAGCAGCCTGGATATTTGGATCCATCCATCTTTGCCTATATAGCATGTGAGTGTGTATTTTACTTGTAGAAGAATAATTAGTTTGTTATTATTTTATTTTGTTAGGAAGGAAGTGAAGGACAGGTATTAGTTATTGGGGCCACAAATCGTCCTCATGCTTTGGATCCTGCACTCCGCCGACCTGGACGGTTTGATAAAGAGATTGAGATTGGAGTTCCTAATGCTCAGGACCGGCTAGATATCCTTCGGAAACTGCTTCGGAAGATACCGCATGTACTCACTGAAACTGAGGTGCTACAGTTGGCAAACAGTGCTCATGGATATGTTGGAGCAGACTTGAAATCCTTGTGTAATGAATCAGGTGAGATTGATTTGCTATATGATTAGTTTGTGTTGTTGGATTTAATAACTCTGGTTTATTTGCATACTGATCACTTATATCTAATTTCTTAATGAAAATAGGTTTTTTGTTTTTTCCCCTAATCATAAAATAGATATTTATTGAAAAATATCTGGATACTTCAGGAAACTATATGTATAAAAGGCTAATATGCAAAGTTTCCCCTCAGGAGTTAGACCAGGAGAAAGGAAGTTTGATCACTCACTATGACGTGTGCTGACAAGTAGGTAGCATGGAACATGGCAGGTGACTAGCATTGGAAGTCACCCTTAATTGTACCTCCTAAAAATAACCACTGTTATAGTATACTAGAAGCCCGGTTCACAAAATTCATGCATGGGGGTGTGTGTCTCAGCCCAGCCTGCAACCTCTCCAACATGGGAGCCCTTAAAGGAATGTCCGACTGCCTGCTTTGGCCCGATCCTCTTGGGATGGGGCCTAAATGGGCAGTCATACGTCTCTCTCACAATCCAGGACTGCTGGCTCCCAACCACTTTCCTGCCTGCTGGTCTGATTGCCACTAACCGCTTCTGCCTGCCAGCCTGATCATCCCCTATCCACTCCCCTGCCAGCCTGATCGACACCAAACTGCTCCCCTGCCAGCCTATTTGCCCCCAACTTCCCTCCTCTGCCGGCCTGGTCCCCCCTAACTGCCCTTCCCTGCATGTCTGGTTGCCCCCAGCTTTCCTCCCCTTCAGGCCTGGTCGCCCCCAACTGCTTTCCTCTGCCAGCCCAGTCATCCCGAATTGCAGGCCTGATTGCCCCCAACTGTCCTCCCTCGCAGGCCTGGTCCCTCCCAACTGCCCTCTCCTGCTGGCCATCTTGTGGCGGCCATCTTGTGTCCACATGGGAGTAGCCATCTTTGACCACATGGAGGTGGCCATCTTTGACTGCATGGGGGCGGCCATTTTGTGTGTCAGAGTGGACAGTTTGCATATTACTCTTCTATTAGATAGGATATGCTTTCAAACTTTTCTTAAGTATACACACACACACACACACACACACGTAATTGGATGCATTAATGGTAGGTGTTAATGATGACAGTATTTATTAACATTATGTTATGGAAATTAGGGTACCTGCAAAAATCAAAATACAAAGGATCAGCTTTGTATTTGTCGCATTGCTTTAAAAGTACTTAATGAAACCAGAGAATTCTATGCCTCAGAGTATGTAGTAGTGGAATTTAAAGTAATATTTAAGTCTGAAAACTTAAGGGCCATTACAGGCAGTCTTCAGGTTACGTCATACTCGATGTACATCGTTTCATGGTTACATCACCATCTCCCATTTATTTATAAAAAATAAAAGTTCCATCATTTTGACATATGTCCATATGTGCTTTATGTTTTTTATTATTTATTTACCACAAGTAAAGGTCAGGAATTGTTATTGTTCTTTTAAATTTTTTATTGTTTCACTTCATTGCTGCTATGTATGTGCTCCATGTGAGTGATGTAGATGCTTATGTAGGTTCCGACTCATGGCGAAAATGGTGTTACCTTGCGCCGAAGTAACCCGAGGACCTACTATATTATTCAATTGGCTCTTTGACTTTAAGAATTTCACCATGGCATAACTACAGTTACTTTGGAAGCCCTTACACCTTTTCATATTTGGGCAATTTTTCAGAGTAATTCCAGCCAATAAAAGGTATTCCAATTGGGGCAGTTTTTTTTATAAGCTATTGAAATATTTGATCTGGCAAATAAGAATTTGTTGAAATATTTCTGCTGGGTTTTTTTTCCCCCTCTGGAAAGCAGGTGTTTATTTTTTGGTAATCTCTAAAGACTGGGCACATATCTCAAAACATCTCTGGTTTACCAGTAATCTTATATTCTTACATTTATTTCTTTTTCTGATATGGGCATTTGTTTCTAAGTCCTTTCATATTTTGTAGGATTTTTTTTCAGCTGTCAATTCTTTTCTTGTAGTTTGTGAGCTAATATTTTAAAAAAGTTTAACTATTGCCCTTGCTAGGTGGCTTAGTTGTCTGAAGCATCATCCCATACACCAAAATGTCTCAGATTCAGTCCCCAATGTGGGCACATACCTAGGTTGCCACAGTTCAGTCCACAGGAGGCAATCGATGTTTCTCTCTCATCTCTCTCTTTCTCTCTCTCTCTCTCTCTCTTGCTCTTGCTCTCTCTCGTTTCTCTCCCTTCATCTCTCTCTGAAATCAGTTAAGAAACATATCCTTGGCCCTAACTGGTTTGGCTCAGTGGATAGAGCGTTGGCCTGCAGACTCAAGGGTCCCAGGTTTGATTCTAGTCAAGGGCAAGTACCTTGGTTGCGGGCACATACCCAGTAGGGTGTGTGCAGGAGGCAGCTGATTGATGTTTCTAACTCTCTCTTCCTCTCCTTTCCTCTCTGTAAAAAAACTCAATAATATATATAGGAAATATTCTTAATGAGGCTTAAAATAATAATAATAATAATAATAATAACAATAATAAGTTTAACCCTTGTTGTATTGGAAAAAAATTGAAGTTTTGAGTTGGAATTTTAATTATTTTAGAGGTTTAGTACAGAAATATGGTTACCTTTACCTCTAAGTCATTGATTCATAGCTAATCTAATTTAGTTGGCTTTGAAGACCCTTCCATTAGTGCATTGGTCCTTCTGATCTGGCCAGATTGCATGAATGAAAAGAGCTTGGAGAAGGAAAAATGAGTGGGAAAGGAAAACGTGGAAGATATACTTAGGAGTTTTTCAATATCTTACTTTTGGTGGAGAAAATCAGTTTTATTTTATTCTATTTGATCATTATGAAAAGGACTCACAATAGGAGGAAACTACAGGTTATATAGACAAAGGCAAATGTAAACATTCTTGTGGTACATTCTGGTCTAGGACAAAGCGCTTTCTGTCTAGTTTCTTGTGCTTTATAAGAAATGGTGGGTTTGACCATGGAACTGAATTATTTAGTGACCAAGAAGGAGATAAATCAGTGGATAACTTTGTTTCTTTCATTCCATTAGGTAATAATGAAGTGTCTGGGTTACAGGCATATCTCATTTTGTTGTGCTTTGCCTTTTTTGCATTTCACAGATGTGTTTTTTACAAATTGAAGGCAAGCCTCTTCACCAGCAAAAGGTATTGCCACTCACTTTATTAAGATACTGGCGTTATTGGGTTGTTCTGGAACCTGTAGTATTTACATAGGCTTTGCTTTGGACTTGCCCATCTAGGAAAGGATTCATTCTTCAATATCCTTTATCAATAGTTATGATTTTCTCATGTATACATTTTACGTAACTTTGAGGTACATAAACAGTTTGATGAAGCGAAGAGATTTGTAAACACAGTGAGGTACATACTCAAAAAACTATGGGAAATGTAGTGATTTCCCTTTGGGGAAATGAAATGCTGTGGTTATATAGCAAAAGTGACATCTGAAGAGAAGCCTAAAGAAAAAGTAAAAGAGTTCTACAGGCAGAATGAGGGCATGAGAAGGTGTGGAGGAGAAAACAACACCCTTCCCTCCAATTCTTACACCAGCCTTATGAACTGAGTATCATGTACTCAAGAGGTCTCAGCTGGTATGTGGCAGAGCTGGGATTTAAACTTCAATTCATCTTACTCTAAATCCATGCTTGTAATTAAGTAATAAAACAGACTTTTGTTAGAGTGGTATAAGGCTTTTAAAGTTACTTTATATATGAAACTAAGGGAAGGGTCAATTTATATACAGCAGAAAACATCCATATTTTTTCACAAGTAAGTGTAGTCCAGAAATTAAGTTGTGTCCTGAGACTTTCAAGAGAGAGAAGTGAAATAAATGTAAGACGCATACCAGATGTCAATAATGTCAATAGGACTATCTACTTTCACGGGCACTTTACTATCTCAAGAACTTTAGGGAAATAGCAAGAAAATTTGAGAAATTCTAGTCCTTGCAATCTTACATTTAATTGAAAAGGTATGAAAGGATCAGAGATGGGAATTAGAGAGGCCTCTAACATAAAGATAGATAGATAGATAGATAGATAGATAGATAGATAGATAGATAGATAAAAAATTGTACTTAGTATATATAAGCAGTAAATAAATAATTAGCTTCTTATTATGTTAATGGGACTTATAATTGCAAATGATCAGGTATTAAATCAATCTCTTATTTTCCCCTAATCTAGCAATCAGATTATGAGAGGTAATTTTTAAAAAGATGAGTATTATAATTAGAGTCCAGTATGTGATTTTGTGGATATTGTCTTAAATTATTGCTGGCATGTTGTTTTGTGTGGTACTTTCTCACTGTATTACAGAATACAACTTAAGAGCATTGTACTAGAATAATTTTGCAAGGGATTTTTCTAGAGAGTCAGGGAGGTATAGTAAAAAAATGGATTTTGAGGGTTGGACAGACTGCCTTTGAAATCAGGCTTGTGATCTTGGGAAAAGTCTTTGTCTTTCCTGAGTCGTAGTTTTCTTCATCTATAAATTGAGGGTGTTGTGGTACACATTATCTAAGTGCACTTGTAAATATGACATTCCTTGGATATAAGGAAGAACAAGAAAGAAATTGAGGGGTCACGGAGGAGGGCAGGAAGAATTAGAAAAAGGAGAGGAGAAAACAACAAAGAATACTCAAGTGACTCCCTAACTTGGCCTGGTCTCATTGGTCACTTTGCTAATGTAATAAATTGACTTCCATGGAAAGATTTCTCAACTGCCTTAAACCAGTGCTTTTCAGGAGGCATTTTCATTGCTCAAAATCATGCTGTGTTTAAATGGACAGCTTGAGAATGCCCATTGGCATATCTGGGAAGTATGGCATGTTGACTTCCAGATCTGTGAGGAGATTTATTCCTCTCCACAGGATTATAGTTCCTTTCACATGTTTCCAATTCAGGATAGATCACTTGAAGCAGAGGTTGTCAGACGTTATCATGTGTCAGAATCAACTGGAGAACTTAGTAAATAGATGGCAGTGTGCCCCACTTCCTGAGTTTCTGATTCTGTAGGTCCTGGGTTGCTTGCCTGCGAACATCTAACAAGTTCCCAGCTGCTTTTGCTGCTGCTGGTGTTCGGGGGACCACACTTCAAGAGCCAAGGTCATTGGTTCTTAAACCTCATTATGCATCATGTTCACCTGGGAAGCTGCACACGAGTAAGCCCCCTCCCCATGCTTACGGGAGGTGGGGAACTGAAAACAGTATTTACATTGTTTCCCAAGTGAAGGTGAAGCAGCCATTTCTGCATTTGCCTTTGAGCGGTTCGAATTCCTCATTTAAGCCTATGGTGCTCCAGTTTAAACCTGTGTGAGCTTGTTAAAAATACACTTCTGGGTCCCTTTCTACTGGTTCATTAGATTTAGTGAGGGCCAGGAGTTTTGCCTTTCTATTAAGCCATAGGTGGTATTAATGCTGCTGGTCTGAGGATTCCATTCTGAAAACCACACTGATCTAGGCCAATACAGCTCTATGAGTTTTAAAGATTCTCCATAACTGATTTAAATAGCTGGATGAAATTTAGGGAATGTAATTCTCTGACTACCTCTGATAGTTTTTAATTTCTTCCCAGAGTTTTTACATGGCAGTAATGTATTCAAAACTATATTATTTAACTCCATGTTTGTCTTACGTATAATGGTTTTGAATAAAACTTAGTTAAGACAATTTTGAAAGATAGAAAAACCACAGTATCTTATAAAGGAAAAACAGTTAAGAACTAATAGTACAAATAAACATTGATGTAGGTTTTCTCTGGATTATTTGCTTGCTTATGGTTTGTGGACCTCTGTGCTCTTTGAGCTTTTGGGTTTTGGTTGTCTGATGGTTTTCCTTCTTCTGGGCCGCCTTCTAATCAGGGGACCTCTGCCCTTTTTAACAAAAAATGTGATGCACAGATGCCTGGTAATCACATACAATGAAGTGATTCCAAGTTTCACAAAATCCACATGAACTATATTCCTGATTTTTGTAATGTAAAGGTTGTTTGCAAGATGCCAATACAAAAGGTCAGGCTTCCGTGGTTGGTATATGTTCCTGTGTGCAAGCTTTTTCAGAGAATGGAAGGTTCACAGTCTCCTCCATAACCTGGAAGAGTGACACTGCCACTTACAATGTGCTTACTCTCAACTTTTTCTTCTTTTCAGTGTTACTAAATACTTTCCCTAACTTTTACCTTGGTCTCAATAATGATATGTAAGTTGGAAATGCTACAGTAGTGTTGCTTTCAACATTTGGATCTCTTATCTGAGCAGATATAATGGTAATGTTGACAATTGGGTGTGAAATTTATTTTCAAATGTTATGTTTCCTTTATAATTAACTTTTGCACTAGATCTGTGGTCGGCAAACTGCAGCTTGCAAGCCACATGCGACTCTTTGGCCCCTAGAGTGTGGCTCTTCTACAAAATACCACGTGTGGGCGCGCACATACACTGTGATTGAAACTTCCTGGCCCACGAGCAGAAGTCGGTTTTCGGCTCTCAAAAGAAATTTCAATCCTTGTATTGTTGATATTTGGCACTATTGACTAATGAGTTTGCCAACCATTGCACTAGAGCATGGTTTTATATGTCGTGACTTGTCCAAAATCCTGATGTTTTGTAGCTCACCTTTTAAAGTAGAAAGCAGCTGAATTTTGAAATGTTTTATCTCACAAGTTGTTTACCAACTTAACTCTGACACATCCTGACATTGAATGTCTGTTTGTGTTCCTCCTGGGATTAGGCTCCTTTCTAATGAATTAGTTACATAGCCTTTTATTAATTCTCTCAAAATTTATAATGTTTTAAATTATCAACCTAGATAAGCATACTACACTTTTTTGGAAAGCATGAAATGTTAATTATGTAGCAGAGACATGAATTATATAAACTTTGCTGAATGTTTGAAGATGCTTAGCAACAGTGTTGTCCAAATACAGGGATTTATTATAAACTTGTCCTTCTAAGGCTGCCTGTGCCATTTCAGGAGAATGAGTATAAATAGAGCTGGTTTTTTCAAGAGGTGGATTTAGACATTTTGTTTGCAGAGAAAGGAAGTATTTGCTTCACTAATCTAAGAATTTTATCTTTAGTATCCTTGTTGATTACACATCATTTCATCATGTCCATACCAAGTACTTGGGCTTTTATAAGACTGTATCACCAAACAGGAAGAATGAAAACTCATATTTAAACAATGATTTTATCATTATTACACTTAAATAGGTCTCGTAACAATACTAAACCTAATGGCTGTAGACATTTCCTGAGATGGAAACTTTTACCTCTCTTATACCAGAGATCTGAGATATTTATAGCTGTAGTCCTCCCTCCTACCCATTACTCACTTATTTTAAGATTAATTTATGGTGGATCTACTACGTACAAAGCACTTAACTCTTATGAAAGTTTCTCTTTCTAACATTTTCCACTAAAGGTTCTCTCTCTTACTTTTTTCACCATGTTTGGAGTTCTTCCAATGGTGTTTTCTAAGATAGAATTAAAATATTGATTCTGTGAAAATTCAATATTTTTTTTAATAAAGTCCAGGGACATAGTAGGGTTTAGTGGAAAGCTTATGGTGTAGGTTCACATGCTAGCTGCCTTTATCAGCTAGCTGAGAGTTTTTGGGCAAGCCATTTAACCTCTTTTTGTTGTTAATCCTCACTCAAGGATTGATTTTTAGAGAGGGCAGAAGGGAGGGGGAGAGTGCCCTTGACCCTTTAGTCCACAGGCCAACACTATCCACTGAGCCAAACCAGCTAGGGTGTCATTTAACCTAGAATTATGTTTCTTCACCTGCTAAATAGGGATAACATATTTTTAAGAATTCTTACGAGGTTTCAAAAAAAGTCTGGCAGCATATGTCATTCATTCAGGCCCTTGGTAAGTAGGACCTCTTCTCTTAAAAAAAGTTTTATATTTTTATTTATATATTAAATATATATTCATATGTTTAGACATTTCTCAGATAGAAGCTTATTTGAATTTTGGCAACATTCCTGGTATTTTATGAAGTATTCATCATTATTTTAGTACAAGAGACATTGGGGAAATCTGGTGGAATTATTTGCCTTGCTAGAGTAGTGATTTTTACTGGATCTGGACCAGTGAAGATCTTGCCCATCAAAAAGAATATGCAGGCTAGAGATATGGCTTTTTTGAGGGGGTGCCTCTCTGACAGATTTTCTTGCTGAATCAATCAGAGTCACAGTCTCTCCCCTTCCCTGCTTCCCTCATCGCACATGAACCCACTGTAGACCTGCAATAGAGCAACAAAACTAAATTTATGTAAGTAGAACGATTACCATTCTAATTAATGTGTTTTATAAGGGAACATATCTTTATTCATTGTTGTAGCTGGATAAGTAACCAGTAATTATATACTATTGTCTCTATATATAAAAGCCTAAGTGACTGGCTGGCTGACTATCTGGTAACTATGATGTGCAATGATCATCAGGGGGCAGACACTCAATGCAGGGGTGGAAATCACAGGCATAGAAACATGGGACAGATGGATGAATCTCAGAGGGAAGGGGGAAGGAGGGAAAGTGAGTAGAGGTTAACCAAAGATCTTATATGCATACTAGAGGCCCGATGTATGAAATTCATGCAAGAGTAGGCCTTCCTTGCCCCTGCTGCTGGCACTGGCTTCCCTTGCAGCTCTGGTTTCATCTGGAAGATTGTCTGGTCTAATTAGCATATTTTGCTTTTATTATAGACTAGAGGTCTGGAGTGGGGGTTTGCTTGTGCCCTCTGGCTACCCAGTACGCCTTTGGGCATGTCAGAGAGCTGGTTTTGGTGCAATCCCCACATGCCAGGCTGAGGGATCTGCACTTAGGCTTATAGACTAGAGGCCTGGTGCACAGATTCGTGCACTGGGTGGGGTCCCTTGGCCTGGCTCGCACCTTCTTGCAACCCGGATTCCTCTGGGATGTTGGAGAGCCGGTTTTGGCCTGATTCCACAGGCCAGACCCAGGGACCCCACTGATGCACAAATCTGTGCACGGGGTCTATAGTATCTTAAAAGACAATGAATTTTCCCCTCAGCTTTATAATTCTGAAATATAGTCATAGTTATATTTGTGAAGTTAGGATTTTTCCTACTGCATAAATATGAATATTTTGTAAGAGATGGGATTTTTTTGTCAATGAATTGGGTATCTTAATATTACTATTGCTGTTCATTTGAAATGACTGGTGCTGAGTGGTTTGTTTAGAAAAAAAGGTAGATTTGATTCTGTTTAAATTCTAACTGCTATGTAGCATTTACTTCGCTAGTGGAAAATATTTTGAGTTGTCTTGCCAAGACTAGAAAAGCATAAAACTTGAAAGGTTTTCTATAATGAAAACAATGAAAAACAAATCAGTGTACTAAATAAAAGTTATTTCTAAGAGTTATTCTTGATTCCTCTTTCCTTTGTCAAATCTTACCAGCTCTATTTTCAAAATTTATTCAGAATTTGAGCTCTTAAAAATTAAAAAAAAAATTTTTTTTAACTACTCATTGTTCTTTATTCTAGACTATTGCATTATTCTCTATCCCACCTAGCACTCCTCTATTCTTTCTATTGTCTAAACTGGAGGCCTTCGAATTGCAAATTTTGGAGACTTGGTTAGAGATAAGAGTTTGGGAGTTGTCAGTAATGAGATGGTGAATGAAATCACTTAGAATAGTTTAGTCATCCATTCAGTGAATAATAAGACAGTCTGTATCTCTTCTCTTAGAGGCCTTGGGGCACAGGGAAATGCTGGGTGTGACAGCTTGAGGTTACACCAGTGACTTTTAATTTGAAAAAAGCAAGAGCTTTTAGTGCCCTGTTTGAGGGTATTGTACTTGTTTCTTTTCTGTGAAGGAGCAGTGAGAAATGGAACTCTTCCAGTGACATATCTAGTGATACTTATCACCTTGTCTATACTTCATACAGAGTTGAGGGAAAGTAAAGACTCCAGATAAAACAAATTTCCTGGAGTTCTGATATTTTGAGGAAAGTATACTTTAAAAAAGGGAGCCTTACATTTTATTATACTTGCTTGCAGACTTGATGTTCTTGAGTATATTATTAGGAAATCTTATGCTCAACTTTTACAATTCAAATCTGAGATCCAGATGCCCATGTTTCCTGTTACTTCTTGAGACAATTAAATATCTGTAAGTAAGCAGTAATTCCAAAAAAGTATTATTTCTGGAGTCGGTTGAAGTTCATTGTTAGTTTCTAATAAACTTAATTATATTTTCAAACATAACATAATTTAGCAAGCATTGAGTATAAAATTGTGGGATTCCATGTATGTGTGGCTACATGATGTTTGCATATGATATTGAAGAGCATGAATTTAGAGTAATTGCTTTTGTCCTGAAACGATTATATCTGAATGGTGATATGGAGCTTGAGAGGGGATGCGTCATACACTGGAAGGACTGTGTTGGTATTAGGCTTGCCTGGGGCATTTTGCCTTTTCTTCTTTTCATTGCATCTTGTTTTCTATTCTCAGCTCTGAGAGCATTGGAAAATAAAATAATGAAAATAAAATAAAATGACACATTTATTGTTTAATTAGTTACACCTGTTTTTTGTTTTAAAGATTTTAAACTGAAGTTTGCTTCTGCTTTTGTTTACATTTTAAAAACTAACTTTAAACTTAGCAAGGAAAGAAAATGTCATAGGTTGCTTGCTCTAAGTTATATTCCTTAATCATGTTCATGTGTCCATTTGCTTCTCTGGTTAATTGTTTACTTCAGCTTTATAAAAATAATTTCTTGCTATAGATTCTAATATGTCCTTGTGAGGAATGATTGATGTCAAATAATTTAACCTTAGCATCACAGGATTTTAAAGCTGAAAAATAATTGAGAATATAAATTTTGATTTTTCTATTTAATAAATGAGATAACTGATGACCAATGAGGTAGTTTTCCTGAGTTAGTGGAAGATATAGGACCATGGAGGATTGATAGCAATTATAGGATGGCTCCAGGGATCTTTAAAATTGCAAGCTCTGATATTCATGTAACATCTGAAGGCCTATGTCTTACAGCTTTTGCATATCTGTAACTTCCACATTGCTCTTTGTTCCTTTCTTGCAGTCTACTATACTTTATCTTCTCATATAGCTACAAACAAATTAATAAAGTTGGATTTAGGTTTACTTAAAACATATTCTTAAAACATGTCCTTTCATATTTTTAAAAGTGACTTCGTTAAGAACAGGAGTTTTGTCTTGTTCTACAGGGCCTCCTAGTCTCAAGAGTTAAGCTAATTCTTGTCCCTAGGCCTTTGTTTATGCTGTTCTCTCTGCCTGGAGTACTCTGCTGCCTCTTTGTCCTTAAGTTCTATGTTATCAGTTTAATATCAATCATTTTTCAAGTCTGACTTCTTGAACTTGGATACACCTTGTAGTCTCTCATCATTTGTGAAGTAGAGGAATATACTAAATGATTTCTGCAAGGGTTTTCTAAACAGTCACTAATCTCCACTAAACTGTTAGATGTCCCTGATATTAGCTGAGAAGAGCACCTCCTAGACTTTCATCCATTTTTCTTCGCTAATATGTGCATTATATCTGTCACTGTACTTGTAAGTACAGCTTTAGTAGCATCCCACAAATTTTTATGACATATTTCATATATTTTATGTGAATATGTTTACCTATTATTTGGATATGTTAAGTTGTGCTGTGTTTGTCATAGAATCAATCTTTGTACTTTACTATTCTTAATTGTGAAAACTCAAGTCTTTTTCATCTTTTGCCTTTTCTGTCTTCTCTGTGAACTACTGCTATTTTCTTATTATCCTCATAGACCTCAAGTTTTTACCCAGATCTTAAATTCTATAGTTTGTATTTGAAAGTGCAGAAGTTTTGTTGTTTTATAAACATGTGCTTATAATACTATCTAATAAAGAGGAAATATGGAAATTGATCGTAATTCCACAACAAAGGTGGGGCGTCCACAGCCAATAAGAAGGGAATATGCAAATTGACAGGACAAATATGGCAGTGGCTGGGCCAGGAAGCTTGCAATAAGTCAAGCAGATGAACAGCATGAGTGTTATCAGCAGGCCCATGCTGGCTGTCCACTGCTGTGACAGCGGCGTGGGGCCCTGGTGGGGGCAGCAGTGAAGTAGGCGGCAATGCGGGCACCAGCAGTCTCCCTGTGGTAGCTGTGCTGTTGGGGAGAGGGGCAGCTGATGACAGGTTACTGGGCTTGGTGGTTCCCAGGGCTAGCGCTCTGTGCCCATGCTGAGCTGTGGAGGCCGGGGGTAAAGGGTGTGGTGGGGTTGGGCCACATTTAGGGAATACTTCAGAGGTCAGTACCGCTGGGCCCACGGAGGGATGTCATGTCCAGATCAGGGCAGCCGTGGTGTGGAGCTGGAGGCGTGGGCACCAGGCGCCTTCCCTGCTGGAGCTGCATGCTGTGTCCGCTGCTGGAGCCCAGCGGAGGCAAGCTGGAGCCACTGCCGCTGCTGGAATAGCTGCCAGGACCTCAGCATGTTTCTGAGTGTGCTGAGCCTGCAGCCGAGGCACCCAAAACCCATCCCACCCCGCTCCCACTCCCCCAAGCCAACCTCTGGAGCCTCACATCAGACTCCTGCAGCCAACCTGGGCAGAGGCACGCCCTTAGCTGTATCCCTCTAACCTAGGGGTGTCGAACTCAATCAGAGAAGGGGCCAAAATCTAAAATCCAGCCTAAATCGCGGGCCGAATGGTTTACTGAACAGTCATAAACTGTCATTGTGATGGAAACGCAGCGGAGTGCAGTGATGACAGCGCGGTGCGGGCCACATTGCAAGGCCTGGCGGGACGGATTTGGCCCGCGGGCCTTGTGTTTGACACATGTGCTCTAACCCCTACTCCAACTCTCCGCATTCTCCTCACACCCATAGTTCAGAGGCTCTGGGGAGTCCTCTGCAGATCTCCCAGCTAGTGCCTCCCGGGCACCTGCTGGTTCCTGTAAATGCACCCCTTTCTGCACCCACTGGTTCTGACGTCCCGTTTACCCAAGCTCCCTACAGTGTCTGGCTCTCACCTACATCCCTGCCAGCTCCTGAGACCCACACTCTCCTGCACCCCGTTCCTTTCCGCTCTTCTTTTGCCTCCTGCGTTTAGCTCTCTCCTGCGTCCCTGCTTCCTGGATCCTCGTCTATCTCTAGTGTCCAGATTTCCAGCCGGGCAAGCCCACTCTCTTTCGCTGAGAGGGAACCTCAGCATTCTCTAAGTGCCTGAGAGCTTTGGACAGCCTGTCCAAGAGGGTTGGAGGAGTTTGGCTGAGAGATTGTTCCTGAGGTCGCACAGCGTAGCAGAGTGTGTGTAAAACCCTTTCCCCTTCTAGTGGGTACCCAGCCAGCCTGCACTCTGCCAGCTCCGGGTATTGAAAGCGGATGTTCATGGTTAGAGGAAACTTTCCAGCCCAGCCCCTGGCTAAAGCAAACAGTGCGTCCGTCAGGAATGCTCACTGGGCGCTGTTCTTGCCAGGAGCTTGCATTCCACTACAGAAGATGCAGCAAGGAAGCTATGATTAGTGCATCTGACAGCTAGCACTGAGGATGGGTAGGGAAAACACACACTCCCCAGTCCCATCTGGTGAATCTGAGTATGATGCAACTGTGTGATGTGTGCCTGTACAACAAAGAGAGAGCTTAAAGAAATACAAACGTTTAAGTGTAGAGTAAATGACACTGCCACCAAGAAAGAGCACACTTAATTACACTTTCGACATCACACAGTCAGTAAGGACACCTGTATTTTGTGATTCACATGATCTGATCATTTGAGTTGGGCCAATACAAACAAAAATGCACTGTTGGTTTTAGTTGAGGTAATGAACTAAGATTTCAGATTTCTTATTTGTTTTCTCCTTTGCCCAAGTTTCCAGGTTCTTAAAACTCTAGGATTAATTTTGGGAGGGATGAGAGAAGAGAATATATAAATACTCAGGAGGATTAAAATCAGATAGCAGTTGAGATTATAGCCATAGTTTTTGAGTTGATAGATGAATTGGTTTGAAATTCGTGAGCCTGGCATCTGGCCAGGCTAGGTGCACAACACTTGGGTCATTGCAGGCCGGGCTGAGGGATACCCTCCCCCCTCATGAATTTCCTGCACCGGACCTCTAGTGCCATGGTCAGCAAACTGCAGCTTGCGAGCCACGTGCGGCTCTTTGGCCCCTTGAGTATGGCTCTTCCACAAAATACCACGCCTGGGTGAGTCTATTTTGAAGAAGTGGCATTAGAAGAAGTTTAAGTTTTAAAAATTGGCTCTCAAAAGAAATTTCAATCATTGTATTGTTGATATTTGGCTCTGTTGACTGAGTTTGCCGACCACTGCTTTAGTGTATCCTTTTAAAAAGCATATATTTTCTGCTCTTTCCAAACCCCTTCTTCAAGTGAAAATAATTGGTCTCCTTTATTATTAAACTTTGTGCTTACATGATGTAAGCATGCTGGAAAATTATTAGACCACTTCTCTTGTTTTAATTTTTAGTATCTCAGTACTGGTATAAGTAAGGTATCTGGTCTAAATTAGAAATATTGACAAGTATTGCCATATAGTTACTTGGGACCTGAAGAACAGGACCTTGTGGTGTTTTGAGTACTTCCATTTATGGAAGATTTTTTTAAAAACTGGTTAAATTTTTTCAGGCCACAAGGTGATATTGAATACAACACAGCACCTTATTACTGAAGGTTTATTTAGTTAGTTTTCTATGCTATTGCACCATTTAGCTAAAAAGAATGTTGGGCAGCAAAACAACCTAATTTTACATAAACTTTTATTTTTGTTTCAAGAGCTCTGAAGTGTCTGAGATTTAAAAAAAAAAATATATTTTTTTATTGATTTCAGAGAGGAAGAGGGAGAGATTAAAACATCCATGATGAGAGAGAATCATGGATCAGCTATCTCCTGCAAGTCCCCCACTGAGGATCGAGCCCTTGACTGGAATTGAACCTGGGACTCTTCAGTTCACTCGCCGATGCTCTATCCTCTGAGCCAAACCAGCTAGGGCAGAAGAGTCTGAGATTTTTTTTACCCTACTTGCAAATTAACAAGTTTCCCAAGTGCTTATAGAAGACACAGTATTCCTGGCCACTGTCAAAGGACAGAATATTACTGAAAGCAGGAGAAGCAGCCAGAGCAGTGGCATTTGCACCAGTTCCCTGAACCTCAATTTTCACAGAATGACACAGAGAGAGGTCTGGGTGACAGCCCCTAGAATCCCCTTACAGGTCTCTTCCATCCTATAATAGAACATAACACTGAAGCCTGGCTTCCTTTGGAATTCCAAAACTATATTTCTAACCTGCCAGCTGAGTATTTCCTTTCAGATGTTCTGTCAATAATACCTTGCCAAACTTGTAGCTCTGGTCTGAATATATTGACAAAAGTTCAGAAGCAAAACCTATGTTATTATTTTAATATTTTATCCTGTTAAAGGAAATTCTTCAAACAGATTATTTTGATGAACTTTTATGGTCTTTTTTATGTATTTTGTTTTGTTTTATTTCACAATTCTAAAGTATCTGTCTTTTCCTATTTTATATCAGTTTGTTGTATTTTCCCTACCAAACTAAGCCTGTGGAGTTTTGCCTTTATTCCCCACATTATTCCATATTCTTCTCCACCCTCTCACCCCCATATATACACACAAGCACAACACATTTGAATGCTAAAATCCGCATGAGGTTTTGGGTTGTTGCTATTTTTAATGGTAATGGTTCAGTCTGTATTTATGGGATAAAAGATAAATATTGTGTTAATTTGCTCTTTGTAGGTCTCAGTGCCATGCGGAGAGTCATGAGGAAACAGCCTAACCTCCCTGACAGCAAGCTGGCTGCATTGGTGAAGATCACTCTGAATGATTTCTTGCAGGGAATGAATGAAATCAGGCCAAGTGCCATGAGGGAGGTTGCAGTTGATGTCCCAAGAGTAAGTCATTTGTACCCCCCATGCATGCCACACTGTTTGAATTCAACTCTGAAAGAAACTATGACTCCAGGGAAACTACCTTCCTAGGCTAATCTTTAAAAAAATGTTTTTTTAATTGAAATTTTTGTGGGGATAATTATAGATTCAATGCAGTTCTAAACAATACTATAGAGAGATCCTGTGTATTGTTTACCAAGTTTCCCCTGGTGGTAACATCTGCAAAACTAGAGTACATTATCACAAGCAGGATATTTATATTGTTGTAATTACTGATCTTATTCAGATTTTCCCAGAGTTACTTGTATTCATTTATGAGTGTGTATATTTACACTTATGCAGTTTTATTACATGTAAAGGTTGTGCATCTTGCCAGAATCAAGATGCTAAAAAGCACCACCACCACAGTGGTCCCCTGCTTTGCCCTTTTATTAATATAATAATCACACCCACCTTGTTTCTACACCCATCTCTAAACTGTTGTCATTTCAGAAATGTTAATGTAATTATATAGTATAGAGCAGTTCCAGATTAGGTTGTTTCACATAATATAATTCCCTAAAGATGCATCCAAATTGTTATGTGTATCAATAGTTTGTTCTTTTCTATTGCTGTGTAGTAGTCTGTGGTATATGTACCATAGTTTAACCACTCACCTGTTTGTTAAAGGATATCTGGGCTGTTTCCATTCTGGGGCTATTATGAATAAAGCTGCCATGAATATTCTTGTACAGGTTTTATGTGAATGTAAGTTTTCATTTCTCTGGAATAAATGTCCAAGAATGCATGTGCTGGGTAGCATACTAATTGCATGTTTAGTTTTATCAGAAAATGTCAATGAGGCTAATTTCAGAACAAAAATATCTTCTAGTTATGATGCCTTCTACTAATGATGCCTGATGGATTGTGGGGTCCTTTTACATTTAGTTTATCATAGATAGTCTTTGCAAAGTTCTCAATCTAATCACCACAAGGGCAAGAAGTTACCTTTTCTGTGTGGATCATCTGTTACGTCCTCTGTGTCCCAAGTGGGCCGGTTATATATTAATACTAGAAGTCTGATGCATGAAGATTCATGCAAGAATAGGCCTTCCTTCCCCTGGTGCTGGTACCCAGGACCTGGGCCTTCGCTCTGGCCCCTGCCCTCCGCCTATGCTGGCCCAGAGCCGCCTTTTGCCTTCACGCACTGCCCAGAGGCGGTGCGGAATGCCTGAGTCGTAGTCGCAATGGCCCAGCTGCGTCACTTTGCATATTCCAACTTTATTAGATAGGACTAGGAGCACAGTGCATGATTTGAGATCTCACAGCACCACCCACCCTTGAGTGGATGGTCCGGCTCTGCCTTGCTCCCTGGGCCCTGCAGCAGCTGTGGCCACTGCTGGTTTGGGCCTGCCTCCCTCTTCGGCCCTTGAAGCAGCCCCAGCTGCTGCTGATCAGGCCCTCCCTCAGAACACATACTCGGAGGCCCCTGCTGCCCTGCCCCTGATGCTGCATGTACAACTTCCTCCTGTCTGGTTGACCTTTTATGGCATCCCGGTTAATTAGCATATTTCTCTATTTTATGTATAGATATAGATTTCTGGAAAATGAACATTGAAACAAAGTATTGGTGGTATTGCGGTAGAGGATGGGCCACTAAGCTTTTCTGACTGAACTGTGTCTCTGTGTTGCTCAAGAAAAGTTAACAGATTGCTCTCTATCAGTTTTAGGAGAGTTCTGATAGAAGAGTAGAATTTTGGACTGTTCTTTCCTTTTGCCTCTATAATATCAGACCATTTAAATTTCTCTTTTGAAGTAGTCCTGTTGCTGCTGAGACACTCTTTTATAACATTATAGCTATTTGAAAACATAGAGCCTTGTTAGAGAGTAGATGTAATTTTGAACCATTTGCCTCATTGTGTATAGATGCGTTAATATTCACAGTTTTCTTGGTCATTAACATTTTTTAATCGTAAGCTAAAAAGTAAAAGACTCAAAAGATAGCAAATCAACAGACTGGGGCAGCTCCTGTGTTGAGCATCTGCCCTTGGTGGTCAGTGCGCATCATAGTGACCAGAAGTTCTGCCATTTGGTCAATTTGCATATTAGGGTTTTACCATATAGGATAAGTTTGGGAAATGCTGGTGTAAATAAAATCAACTGTATTTCTTTGCTGCAGGATTTCTTAGTCTTTTGATATAGAGACTGAAGTGTCAAAAGAGCTGTTATGGACACTTATTTGACCATGGACTATTTGGAACAGGGACTTGTGCATTTTGCAGTGTGTCGGATTGCTAAAAATGACCACAAAATTTTCTCATTACTGTGTGTTTGCCCTTTGTACTGTAACTTTGTAGTACCGTGTTTCCCCGAAAATAAGACATCCTCCGAAAATAAGACTTAGCGCATGGAAAGATAAGACATCCTCTGAAAATAAGACCTAGCGCAACTTTGGGAGAAAAAATTAATATAAGACACTATCCTATTTTTGGGGAAACAGGGTAGTACCTGTCATAAAAGAGATAGAGTTAAGTTTTTTCCCTTTTGAATCTGTACTTGCCATGTAACTTGCTTTTGCTAATAGGATATTTACAGTCATGATGCAAGCAAGCTTGAAAGCACTTGGGGCTTGCCAGCTTTTGCTGTCTTTGAAGAAACCTGTGCTCTCTTCCTGGGGGATGAGAGATCATTGGAGCAGAGATAAGTCCTCCTAATTGAGATCCCCTTAGTCCGGCCATCTACCCAATTGTCAGACATGTTGCCACCCCAATCGAAGTTGCCCAAATCAGAACCCCAGTAAACCCTCAGAATTGTCAGAAATAATATGTCTGTTGTTTTAGCCACTAAAAGCTAAGTGATACACTTGTTAACTTAAAGAACACAATTATTTTGTAAACAGTGCCCAAGAGATGGGAACATCCCCAGGGCCTACCTGCTAGTTTAGGCTACTTACTGTGGTTTTGAATTCTTTTTGAAACATTTTTAAATTTACTTACTGAACTTACAGCCTACCTTTGGAGTTTTTCAGAAGCTCTGTTGGAGAACATGCTAATTTAGTAAGAATAATTTTACAAATAGGGTTATGAAATAGTGAATGGTTAATTTGGGTTAGTAGAAACTTTTCATTTCTTTGGAATTTATGGTCTAAAGTTTGGGCACATTGGAATGAATACTTTTATTTGCAGTATTTATCTTAATTTTATTGGCTACTGTTGCATAGTATAATGGGTCAGGTAGATGCTAACCATAAAATGCCACATGTGAAAATTTCAGATGATAGGGCTATAAATCAATTACACCATCCAAAAACACTTCAGTTTAAAAAAAACTTTAGGAACTAGGGAAACATACAGTGAGGTTTTAAACTTCAAGTTGCTGCCAGTGGAGAATGTGTTTAAACAGTGGCTGTCAGCTCTTGGACCTGCTGAACTGATTTATTCATCGCAGGAACTGGTACTATAACAGCATTTTTAATTGAGCTAATGAAAGATTTTTTCCTTTATTTTCTTTTGATACAGTATTTACAATCCATGGACTGGTGCCATTTTCCATTTGGCACTTTATGGTTTGGCATGGGGCCATGGTGTCCTGTGATGTTACTCATGAGCTCCGGCGTGGTTAGCCCTGGTCAGAGGACTTTCTTATATTGCTTTTTATGCCACTTCAGATTGTAAAATTTCCTGAGAAGTCAACATTTCTATAATTGGATTCCTAAACTTCACCTTCTGATTTCTGGCTACTATATCTACAAAAATATCTCCAAATTATTTCTGCAGAACGTTTAATGCTTATTTTGCTATAGAAAACCTGTTTCAAGTAGCTATTTAATTGTGAACATTTTTTAATAGTAAATTGAGCATTCAACATCTTTTGAGAAGAGATTTTAGTGTGTGAAATTAAAACCTTGAAGTCACACTTGCCTATTTATATTTAACTTTGAAAGAAATGTTTTAAGATGGGAATGTTGCCAGTTATAATATAATACATTATTAATTTTAGGAGACCGTAAGTGTTAGCCACTTACTTAAATTAATGGTCCCCCCCCCCTTTTTTTTTTTTAACATTCTGAAATGGTGATTATACCAGTTGGTGTATTAAAAGTCAAATGCATTTTACAATTAATTGGTAATTAAAGTCAAATGCATTTCTTTACCACAAGAATTCCTAGAATCTTTGAATATTCTAATATGTATTGTGAAAGTTCAATTTTTCACTCAGAGATATTTTGTTACAGTTCCTATAGATTTTAAAGATTTTTTTTTCTGTGTAGATGGATATTTTAGTATAGGATATAATTTTATATTCTGCTTTTTTTCACTTAAAATTATATGGTAAACATTTTATTTTAACATTTATTGGCTAATATCTTTTTAATGGCCAAATAATAGACTTAGATAAACTGTAATTTGTTTTACCCTTCCATTCTCAAATATTTAGGCTTTTTGTTTTTCCCTAAAATGGTTATAAACATGATTTGTGTCCAAATCTGCATTTATGATTCCTGGAAGTTGAATTAACAGACTAAAATATCTGCTTTTTAAAGCTAAGTTTTTTTTTTTTCAAAAAGATTGCTCTAATTTACTAGTATAATTGTGTGATAAAATTTTTAAATTAGAAAGAGCTTAAACAAAATTTTATCTTATTGTCACTTTAGTCCTTTTTTTTTTCTTTTTTTTTCTTTTTTTCTTTTTTTAACTCTACTACAGTTTATTTTCTTGACTGAAAAGATCCTCTTTATTATTATGAGGAATGCCGTAGCAGATTTGGCTCTAGATAGAATGTTGGTCTGTGGACCGGAAGGTCCCAGGTTCGATTCCAGTCAAGGGCACATACCTCATACCTGGGTTTCAGGCTCCTCCCGTTCCTGGTCAGGGCACGTGCAGGAGGCAACAAATTGATGTTTCTCTCACATCAAATTTCTCTCTGTCTCTCCGTCTCCCACTCTCTCTAAAACAAAACAAAAACACAAAACATAAAGAAAACAAGACAAAATTATTATCAGGAATAATACTGGTTAATTTTCAGATGCATAGAGATTTTAAAAAGAAAATGAAAAATAACTGTAATATCTTCTTCCTATAAAAATGTTCAATTTTTATCAAAAGGCTATAGCTTGATGATTTTTTAAGTGGATTTTAAGTTTTAAGAGAGCAGAGGTTCTTTTTATTTTTATCCTTAGTATTTAGCATATGACTAGCACATAAGAGATGTCCAATCAATATTCAATCAATATGAATGAGTGAATATAATTTTTTGTGGAAAAATGTATTAGATGGTCTGTTTCACTTATATCTGAAAAAGTATGTCATCTTCCTTTTATACCAAAATATAATATACTTGGTTATTATCCACAGTCTTCATATTTTTCATATTTTATAAGGCAGTTGATTTATGTGGTGAAATTTGATCCTTACTGTTTATTCAATTAATATAACATTTTTGGAATTAAGATGCCTGTAATAGTGCTAAGCTGTCTACTCTGTAAGGATATAGAATAGCCCTTTATATTTTCTGCAGAAACATGTTATTTCCTTAATCTATTAAAAATTCTCATTAAGATAAAGAAAATATGCTTTCAGTATGTGGTATTTTTACATTATTATTGTATTTACACCCTAGCAATTATTACTGATAAATAGTAATCTTAACCAAATATATACCAATTAATTGTCATCAAACTTAATTCATTTATGAATCTTAACCTCCCCTTCCTGACTCCCAGGCTTTCCCTATTTCATTTTATGTAGTTTTGATTTATTACTTATTATCTGGAAGTAATCTGTCTTTATACTTGTGATACTCCCTTTGGCTTACATTTTTCATAATTTAGACACTTGGTTCAGAGTAAGCTAAAAGCCAATAAGAAGATGGGGCTTTACTTTCATGTGAACCTATGATTTCTTTTGCAAACGGAGCCTCAGGACCCCAGACCCCTTTGTGAACTTGGGTCCAGGTTAAACTTCCAAGTAGTCAGGAGTCACATTGATTGTATACCACACGTCATTAGTTAAACCAACACTCCTTATTTACTCCCATTTTAGAAAGTAGAAAACTTCTTAATTGTATAAATAATCAAAAGGCTTTCTGCTTCACTAATTTCATATTCAAAATTTACTGGTGTATTTTCATTTGGCACCTTTTTAGATGAGAGGAGATTATCAGAATGTGACAAGCCAGTTGAATTTCATAGGATGAGCTCATTAGCATTACTTTTCTGGTGCAGAGATTTGAGTTAAATAGTTTAATTGACCATAATTACAGTTCACTCTTCATATACCCTCGGGATAATTAGAAAGAATTTGAGTTTCTGTATTTTAAAAACAGCACTGTATTCTATATTTTCTTTTTTACAGATTCAAAGAATTGAGAGTTTCTGTGATGCTTTCCTAAACAACAGATTGCTTTTTTTGGAATAGATATTACAACCTGTGGAAATTCTATTAATTCCACATTGGTTCTTGGCAGGGCTTTTGAAATCGGTTTCTTTTGATTTGGGTTCTTGTTGTCTAGACAGAAGAGTGTCTTCTATCACTCCCAAGATCCCAGTCTTCCCTGCCAACTTCTCTTGTACATTTTTATAGTTTTAAGTAATAACAGTTGAGCAGGAAGGCACATTTGGGAAAGTAGATTACTTTTAACCAGGAAATACTCTGTGCCAAAATCAAGATTGTAGTTTTAGCCTTATTACATATTTTAGAAGTTTAACTCTTTTGTTCCACTTTTCTTTTTATACCTTACTTTTCTCAGACTTTTTTTATAGGAGCAGAAATGAAGAGATACAAAAGTTGGTGGAAGAAACACCATTTTCTTTTTCTTTTTCTTTTTTAAAGTATATTTTATTGATTTTTACAGAGAAGAAGAGAGAGGGATAGAGAGTTAGAAACATCGATGAGAGAGAAATATCAATCAGCTGCCTCCTGCACACTACTACTGGAGATGTGCCAGCAACCAAGGTACATGCCTTTGACCGGAATCGAACCCGGGACTTTTCAGTTCGCAGGCCGATGCTCTATCCACTGTGCCAAACTGGTTTTGGCGAATCACCATTTTCTGTTCTCAGTTCTGATCCTGGTTAACTTTGGTGAAATCAGACACTTCCTTAAATATAAACGGCAAATTCTTAATTTGTGGTTTTTTTATGGGTGTCTTTTGACTTTATAAATAATGTTGAGGAAATTTTTAATAATGCTGCACTTGTGTAGTTGATCAGAACTCAATAAAACTTGATGAGTGTTTGCTAAAAACATATTTTCCTTTGGAGCAAAGGAGATTATTGGTAGGGTTAATGTGGTTCTTTGTGGCACTACACTTCTTCTTATCCCCTGCTACAGGAATGGGGAAATTGCACATTCATCTGATCTCACCTGTTAGTCCTTGTGTTCCAGTACTTATTAGAGTGCTATTTCCATGAGAAATTACTGACCTGGCTTAAAAGCCATCAGTATCTCTACCTGTTTAATCATCTCTAAAATGAAGTCTGAGCTTTTTAAAGTTGCTATTCTTAACCTGGCTCATTCCTCTTTCACTTTCATCTTACATTAGTATTATTAAACCATTCTGTTGGTGGCGGTGGTACCAAGTTAGATTGGACCTGGGTTCAGCAACCTCGGTTCTTGAGTTCTGGCTAGGAAAGGATTCAGAGCCAAGATGCAAACTGTAAGAGAACATCCTATATAATAAAGAGATAATATGCTAATTAGACCAGACAGCAGAACAAATGTCGGGATGACCTTCCGGATGAAGCTGGGGCTGCAAGGGCCAAACCCCTTGCACAAATTTCATGCAACAGTCCACTAATGCAACAGTCTATACTAATAAAAGAGCAATATGCTAATTAGACCTGGAGACCTTCCGGGCCTTCCAGACAAAGCCAGGAGTTTGGCCAGCCTGCAGACCACCCCCAAATGGCCCTCAGCCCCTCTCCCAGCTTGGCCAGGCCCCCAGTGGGGACTCCCACCCCAATGGGGGCGTGGCCAGCCTGCAAACTACCCTACACCCCTTGCCCAGGCTGGCCCTACCCACCAAGGTGATCCCCACCCTGATCCTTGACCCTATTTAGGGTGACCAGCTGGCCCCCACCCATGCACCAGGCCTCTAGTTATACTAATAAAAGGGTAATATGCTAATTAGACCAGGAGACCTTCTGGATGTCCTTCCGGACAAAGCTATGGTGGCATGGCCGAGGCAGAGGTGGTTAGGGGTGATCAGGCCAGGAGGGGAAGGCAGTTGGGGGTGGTCAGTTCCATCAGTGGTTGCAGTTGGGGATGAGAAGGCAGGCTGGGGGGACAGGGGACAGTTGGGGCCAACAGGCTGGCAGGCAGAGTGGTTTGAGGTGATCAGGCAAGCAGGCAGGTGAGTGGTTAGGAGCCAGCTTTCTCAGATTGTGAGAGGGATGTCAGACTGCTGGTTTAGGCCTGATCCCACAGGCAGTTGGACATCCCCTGAGGGGTCCCAGATTGGAAAGGGTGCAGGCCGGGCTGAGGGACACCACCACCACCCCCTTCTCCCGTGCATAAATTTTATGTACTGGGCCACTAGTTTATTTATAAAGTCACAAAGGTAGAAGTAATTTGTAGAAGAAATGGGCTTAAGAAGCAAGTTCTAGAAGTAAAGAAAGGGCTCTTGGAGCTTGGGAGTGAGGAAAGTAATACCCTGTTTCCCCGAAGATAAGACAGTGTCTTATATTAATTTTTTCTCCCAAAGTTGCGCTATGTCTTATTTTCAGGGGATGTCTTATCTTTCCATGTGATAGGTCTTATTTTCGGGTAGTAATGTGCCTGGAGGGAGGGGATAGCACACTGGTCCTGAGATAGCTTTGGTGTAGCTTATGTAGTTTTGCAGGCCTAGTTGTTATCTCTAGGGAGGCCAGGTTAAGGAGTCCAAACTGGATGACCAGCCATATATTATGGGAGGAAGTTCACCCTGGTGATGAGGTCCCACCCAACAATTGGTCTTGGCTAGGCATCCAGGGCTTTTCACCCTGGTGACCTTCTGTACCTAGCCCATTGCCCCAGGTAAACTTACCTGGTCAAACTGTTACAGCGTAGCCCAATGCCTCAGGCATACAAAAATACTCTTAATCAGGTGTAATATTTAAAAGGCCCAGAGAATATCTCCCAGATGCCTGACAAGGGCCACTCCTAAAGTCTGCCCATTCTTTGAAATGGGCTGGGTTTGAGCAACCCAGGCCTTCTGATGCAAACCTTTCTAAACTTGAACTCTATCACCTTACTAAACTCCATACAATCTGGATTTTATTAGTTTTCCCCTAATATCCTTTGTCTAATTAAGGATCCCATTTAGGCCATCACATTACATTTAGTTTTCTGTCTCCTTAGAATTCTCTGAGCTGTGACAGTGTTTCTTACTCTTAGTTTTTTAATGGCCTTGACAATTTTGAGGTTTGCTGGTCAGGTCTTTTGTAGAATGTACCTCAATTTGACTTTGGCTGTTTTTATTATGGTTAGTCTGGAATTATGGGATTTGGAGAGGAAAACCACAGAGGTGGAATCCATTCCCATCTGAGCTCAACAAGGGTATAATATTAAATTTGAACCTTTAATTATCTAATTTAAAAAATTTCCAGCCCCTCATTGAGTACTTAACCAGAATTAAGGCTGATGTGTGGCCTACATGCAAAATTTGTTCTCAGTGGCTCTTAATCATGTTTAATCTACAATCTTTCTCTTTTCAGTGCTGTCAAGATCTCTAATGTTCACAACTTTAAATTTACCTAGAGATAGTAGAGAAAAGGCAGCTAGGATGTAGAACAGTAACCCATCAAGTGATGAATCAGGGAAGCTCAAACAAATCTCTTATACCAGATTAGAATCTGGAATAAAACGTAGTCAGGTCCCCAACTATGACTGCTATTATTTTCAGATGCATCTCTTCCCCAAGATGAACTAAAGGTAATTATTAGGGGCTCCAAATGGTTCAACCTCATTCATTATCTATCTTTCTTTTTTTTCTTTTTTCTTTTTTTAAAATATATTTTATTGATTTTTTACAGAGAGGAAGAGAGAGGGATAGTTAGACACATAGATGAGAGAGAATCATCGATCAGCTTCCTCTTGTACGCCTCCTACTGGGGATGTGCCCACAACCAAGGTACATGCCCTTGACCGGAATCAGGCCGTCGCTCTATCTACTGAGCCAAACTGGTTTCGGCACAACCTCATTCATTTTATTCAGTTGCCTCACTCCCACTCAGTATTCATGTCCCTGCAAATGTCAGATTGTCTAGAAACCTGTACTCTTCAAGCCCGTTGTATGCTCTTGTAGTGTCCTGTATTTTTTTCTAGTTTTAAATTTAAGTAATCAGGAATACTATATTTGTTTAATGTCTGCCTCTCCTTCCAGACTGTAAGCTCCAGGATATAGAGACCATGTCAGTCTTGTGCATTCTTCATCCCTCACTTTGTACATATCTGAGTGAATAAGTGAGTAAATGAGTAGATGAATGGATATTTGATATTAAAACCTCTATTAACTACAGCTATAGAAGTTGGATCTCTTGTTGATACCTGTAATACCTGCCCTATACTTATCAGAAGTTATAAAAGAAAAAATTTAGACAACTTTTACCCTAGAATAATTTTTGCTCAACAATCTACCACCTAGGCTTGCACAGTTCTTGAGACTTTCTTGACCTTTCTCAATGAATATGCTTATGATTAATGTCTAATTTCTCTAGGCAACTTCTTCCTCCACAATTTTCTTTTAGCATCATCTTTCAGGCCTGATTCTTAGGCTGAAAGTTTTAGCTATTACATGTAGCACATTTAGCATCCAGGTACAAGTTTAATTATGGTATAAGGAAAAATCTTTTTTTCTTTTTTTCTAAATATTGACCATTATTAAGACTGTGCTGTGAGAATTGTTTCTGAAATCTCCTTTATTCTTTGTCAGGGCATTCTCATTCCTCTGCTCTCAACAAAACATCAGTGACAATCCTCTTTCCCCAGCATGTTGGCTCTCTGGCCAGCTTTAGTTATTTGCCCATCTGGGAACTTCCTTTCTGGTCTGTATCTCAAGATACAGAATCCGAATTACTTAAGAATTTACTTACATGAGCCGAAAATGGTTTGGCTCAGTGGATAGAGTGTCGGTCTCTGGACTGAAAGGTTCCAAGTTCGACTTTGGTCAAAGGCATGTACCTTGGTTGTGGGCACATCCCCAGTAGGGGGTGTGCAAGAGACAGCTGATCGATGATTCTCTCTCATCGATGTTTCTAACTCTCTATCCCTCTCTCTTCCTCTCTGTAAAAAAATCAATAATATATATATTTAAAAAAAAAAAAAAAGAATTACATGAGTTGCTCAGCTCTCTGACAGTGAGAGCGGCCTCTTCTCTTTGCCTCCTATTTAACAAAAACTTGGATCATCTCTATGGCCAATCTTGGCAGGAGAGGATTTTTCTTTCTGTATATGCAAATATTGTCAACTAATCATCAGAGGAAAGGATTTGAATTTACACTCCCAATTATTTGGACGTAATCTGGACTAGAAAATATCATGCAAGGCATGTGTATGTCCTTGTATGCTTTCACATGTTGGTGACACTTTTCACTAGTTCTGCGCCTACTGCTAGATTGCTAACTCTCCTAGTTTTCTTATCTCACATCCTACCAGGCTGTCCCCCTGACATTTCTACCCTTCTGCTGCTTTCTTTTGAAGATAATACAGAGAAGTATACGTCTGCCCATTAATATTGTACATCCCTTTACCAAACCTTGAGCATCTGTAATGTACGAGGCACTATGTTGGGAAGGTCCCGGTGATACATCGTACTTTTAGAACAAAGAGCCTTTTCATTTGATGATCATTCACACATACCACAAATTTTCGAAAAGAAATAATCAGAACAAAATTTATTTTAAATTTTTTACTATTTAAAATAATTTTACTGGGCATTTTATAAGTTTTATTTCAGTTTGGGGGCATTTGGTCATATATATTACTTATGGTTGATTTAAAATTCACTTGAGGGCCGGGACCGGTTTGGCTCAGTGGATAGAACGTTGGCCTGCAGACTGAAAGGTCCCGGGTTCGATTCCAGGCAAGGGCATGTACTTTGGTTGCAGGCACATCCCCAGTAGCGGGTGTGCAAGAGGCAGCTGATCGATGATTCTCTCTCATCGATGTTTCTAACTCTCTGTCCCTCTCTCTTCCTCTCTGTGAAAAATCAATAAAATATATTTTTAAAAAAATTAAAATTCACTTGAGGAATGTGTTGCTTCTTTAAGCACCTGGGAGTGGAGGCCAATCAGTAGAAGTCCCTTTTTCTTTCCTCTGTTCTTATATTCTTCATTTCCTTTGTCCACATTCCTTTATCTTTTCCCAGTTCTGATGTGCCATAGTAAGAATGGTAGGCATTACAGTTTCTTAAATAATCAATAAATTTTCTGCTGATCACAGCTGCATTTCATAAATTAGAAAAAGTATAAAATATTTTAATGAGATATAAAGAATTTTTAGGTGAAGCTTTATCATTTTCATGATGTGAGTTTTAATTTATTTTTTCAATTACTGCTGTTTTTCTTTTTTCTTTCTTTTTGTTCTTGTTTAAAGCTTCCATTTTTTTTTAACAGCCCCCCCCCCCCCCCCCCCCCCCGTACTTTTTCATCTGGCAAAAGTAGATTTTTAAAAGCTTATTTTGGAAATGGTTAACCATTTTAAGGCTGAATTAACCATTTTAAGTCTGTGATCTTAGGGAAGCTTATTTAGATAATAATATATGTGTAGATAAGGTTTGACTTCATACATAGCCAGCTCTCTGAGAACAACTTATAGTAAGTTTGATGGTAATATAGTGATATTTTAGAAATTAAGTTCAGGTTTCAATATAATAAACTGATTATGAAACATTTGTCTTTAAGTTGATCATGTTTTCCATGTTCCTTGATGTATTTGCTTTTTTTTTTCTTGAACAATTCCTCATTTTTATCTTAATGTTTTCCCTTATAAATTAGGAGTTGATAGGAACATCTGGCTTTCATAGTTTTTTTTTTTTTTTTTTAATGTTTTATTGAGGTGCTTAATATTATTAAAGAATAAGGTCACCCAGATCAGTGGCAATTTGCAATTAGTGAGGAAGATTTGGTGTACAGTTTCTTACATTGTTTCTCATCTACTTTTTTCTCTGTGCTCTTACCTGTGTCATTGTTATGCCAAATAGAAAGGAAAGGGCAGAGGGGAAAAGCTGAGTCCAGAGAGAAAAGAAAAGGACAAAACACCACACTCAGCCCCTCCCACCCTCTGTGCCAGGTACTGTTCCATGTTTTTACTTGCCTCATGTCCCAGCCATTTACCTTGAGTCTTCAGATTTTTCATGCAGTTGGGCTTTGAATTTTGAATAAAGTTTTTATTTTTAATCAGTTGGGGTTGGTGGTGTAGATGGTTTGTGGTCCTGTAGTAGATCTGGAACTTTGACTTGTTTTTTAAAAATTCTCTACAGAATACATTTTTAAAGCATAGGGGAAAATACTTGTATTTTCACTATATAAAGCTATAGGCTTTCACTTATTTTCAGTTAGATCTAAGAACACCTTTGAACACTGCTGCTCCCTAATTTTGCTTTTTCTCCATTAAAGAAGCACCTGGAAATCTTTTGTTTGTTTTTTCTTTTGGCTCTTGGATGTTGGATTTTCTCAACTTACTTCTTTCTGCTTTATGAAGTATCTTTAGAAATTTGGTATGTTTATGATTTCAAAACAAAACCAATGTACTTTAAACATTTGAATTGTTAAAAAGCTAGTGAATGGCCCAGCAGAGAATTTGGAACAGGTGCCAACACACTTGCTGCTGCCTGGCTTCTTGTCTTTATGGGGAACTTGTTAGCATGAAAGAACAAAATGAGCCGAAACCGGTTTGGCTCAGCGGTAGAGCGTCGGTCTGCGGACTAAAAGGTCCCAGGTTCGATTCCGGTCAAGGGCATGTACATTGGTTGCGGGCACATCCCCGGTAGGGGGTGTGCAAGAGGCAGCTGGTCGATGTTTCTCTCTCATCGATGTTTCTAGCTCTCTATCTCTCTCCCTTCCTCTCTGTAAGAAAATCAATAAAATATATATATATATTTAAAAAAAAAAAAAAAAAAAAAAAAAAAAAAAAAGAACAAAATGAAAAGTACTCTTTGTTGCAATATTTTCTATAAAAATAACACTTTAAAAAGAATTTTTGTTTCTGGCAATGTAAAACTTGGCACTTAAGAGGACTCACAGATATATAAAGACACTGTCAGCCCCTCTGGAGCTACTGAATTCTTCCCTGATAGTAATTCTCCCAATGTCTGCAATCCAGTTCATTAATTTTTATTTTGTCCCCTAGGGACTTGTCTATATAAAAGTTTGTGTGATTTTTTGTTTTGTTTGTTTTTTAGTCTGATCATCAGGTCTTTTAGCTTCCATCGGTGTGTAGTTTGAATTGATTTTTTGGTGTGTATTGTTGGATTCTTATCCAGAAAGTACTATAAGAATTTGGGAGTGGGGGATTGTTTTTCCTGGGAATTTTATTTCACTGCTCTGTCTCTGCTTGTTTGACAGCTGTTCCTTCATTTCTAACTTTATTACTAATTCAAAGAGTTATAAAGCCATGTGTGAGCAGCTGTTCACTGTTTTATTAGGACAAAATAAGAAAGGACCCAACTATTAGGAGTGATTTAGGTTAGGTTGTAGAAATAATTTTCTGGCAGTTATGATATAGTGTAACTTAGTAAAAAGAGAGAGTTGCAGAATTTTTTAAAAAGAGCATAAAAATAGTATTTGTTGAAAGATGAAAGGAGTTGAAAGATGAAATACTGACTGAAGATGGGATAGTGAACCAACTAGTTCTGAATTCCTGTTCTAGTTCTAGGATTTTATGATTTCATGCTGGTGTTTTTTCTCTTACAGATTAACTTTTCCCATGACTTTCTGTGTTTAAGACTCTTCTATGCAATTGTAAGCTTTTAAAGCTGATTTATATTTATTTTTGAATTGATATCTTAGCTATAGAAAAACTTCATTTATTTGGCACCCAGGTGCTGAATTAAAATTTAAAACTTTTATTATTTATTTATTTATTTTTAAAATATATTTTATTGATTTTTTACAGAGAGGAGGAGAGAGGGATAGATAGCTAGAAACGTCGATGAAAGAGAAACATTGACCAGCTGCCTCCTGCACACCCCCCACCGGGGATGTGTCCGCAACCAACATACATGCCCCTGACTGGAATCGAACCTGGGACCCCCCAGTCCGCAGACCGACGCTCCACCACCGAGCCAAACCGGTTTCGGCAAAATTTAAAACTTTTAGTTAAAGAAATGTAATAATCAGACAAAGGGAAAAAGAATAGAAAAATTAGGTAATTAAATATTGTCATGGAACCATACATATGATGGCTTAATCCTTATCTTTTGTCACTATTCCTTCAGAATATAACTGTTATAATCGTGTTTCAGACCTTTAAATAAAATAATACCTAGTATTTATTAAATAAGTACTGTGTGCCTGATTAAAAGTGCAGCTAATTTAATAGTGTACTGTTTAATTATCACAATAATCCTGGGAATTGTATGAATATGAAAAATGTATGAATATAAAATTGTAAATACATTATGATATCATTGAAAACACACCCACGCATGTGCGCACATGTATTTGAAAGGCTGGAAGGTATTAACAGTGGTTACTTTTTTAAAAATTTAATATATTTTATTGATTTTTTACAGAGAGGAAGGGAGAGGGATAGAGAGTTAGAAACATCCATGAGAGAGAAACATCAATCAGCTGCCACTTGCATACCCCCTACTGGGGATGTGCCCACAACCAAGGTACATGCCCTTGATCGGAATCAAACCTGGGACCTTTCAATCTGCAGGCCAACACTCTATCCACTGAGCCAAACCGGTTTCGGCAACAGTGGTTACTTTTAGGTATTTGGAAAACAGATAATTCTTTATTGTTCTTTATAATTTCTTATATGCTGTATTTATTATATATCAATTATCTTTATAATCATATGAAGTGGGAATTGCTACTATAATTTTCACATTCTAACACGTGCCCATGTCTTACATATGTTCAATGATTTCCAAATCACTATCCTCACCATCTCACATATTTAGGAACTGTAAAACCATTTTAAATATTTTTAGTAGTTTTTGCATTAACTTGTGCCAAGATATTTTATGTCTTTAGACAAAGCCTGGATCTTAGGCTACTTTTTAAATTTCTCTTTAGATTACAAAATTTTGAGAATACTATTTCACTCATCCTGTGCCTTTACAGTTCCTAAGTCAAGTCCAGCACATAGAAGATATTTCTCTTAAAGTTTATTTAATTTATTTTACTCATAAATTCCAAGTAGTGCAATAATTGAAAACAAATTCCTTAATTTCCAAATGTTTTTTGTTTTTGTCTTTTAAGGTAACTCAATTACACAGTTGCCCAAAGTCTGAGTCCTGGCTGTTACCCTTGTTTCCATATTCTTTCTCACTACCTCTCCAGACCTAATTATTGTTAAAATCGATGAAGTGGCCAAGACCGGTTTGGCTCAATGGATAGAGCGTCGGCTTGGGGACTGAAGGGTCCCGGGTTCGATGCCGGTCAAGGGCATGTACCTTGGTTGCGGGCATATCCCCAGTAGGGGGTGTGCAAGAGGCAGCTGATCGATGACTCTCTCTCATCGATGTTTCTAACTCTCTATCTCTCTCCCTTCCTCTCTGTACAAAATCAATAAAAATATATTTTAAAAAAAATCGATGAAGTGGTTGAGATAATAAACTGGCATTGTGCATCACGAGACCTTAAAAATGTCCATGCCTTTTAATCCAATAATTCTTCATAAAATAAATGCCAGGAAAGCAATTTAGAAAAAAATTATATGATCTCAGGATTATGGTTGGTAATACAGCTTTCTCCTGGTTCTGTGGACAAAAAACCTACCGTGCAAATTCATTTAGGAAAAGTAATATTTTTGTGATATTAACAATGACAACAACAAAAAAAAACCTTCTGTTTTCTTGGATTTGTAGATTGTTTTCTGACTTTTCTTCTTCTTCCTTTCCTCTTGCCTCTTAAATGCAGGTGGTGCTCAATACCCACATCTCTGTTCTCATGGTTAGCAATTTTAATGGATCTCATGGATTCTTTTGTTTGTATGTAGAGATTTCTGAAATCTGACATTCCAGGCCTATCCTCTTTACAGAACTCAATTTGTGATGCTTACATTCCAAATACTCAGTTTTCATATTTTGAATATCATTCATTTAACTTTGTAAAAAAAAAAAAAAAAATCTAGTTTATTTTTCCTCCTGAAGATCATTTTTCTGTGGTCCATATTCTATCAATCTGTCTTGACAACTTTTTTTTTTTTTTTCAGTTCTTCCTCTTTCTTATTCCACCCTCAGAACCCTCCACTGTAAACCTTCATTGTCTTTCTGGCATATCTTCAATCTATAGGTGGTCACCTTAGTTTAAGCCTCTTTTTTTGTTTTTAAGGATGTTTGTAGTCAGTCTATAATTGGTCTCCCTGCACACTCTGTCCTTTAATGAATTTTGTCTGAGAATCTTTCTTATGCACAGATCAGACCACATCACTTTCTAGCTTAAAATGTTCAAAGACTTCTTATGTGAATAAAAAAGATTCTTGAACTCCTTCATCTAGTCTTCAGGCTCCTCTACTACTATATATCCTCAATTTAACTTTTCTAATTTTACTTCCCACCTTCAATTTTTTCTCTCTTAACCTTGTCAGACTTTCTTTTGAGTTTTTCATCATATTTTCACATTTCCAGATCTCATCCAGGCTTCAAAAGTTGAATTTCAGTTTGCTTTCTAATTGGAAGGAATCTTTCCTTCTTGGGTATTCCCAAAGGCCTTTTCTGTTTCTTTGCTATTGTGCTTAGGACCCTTTCCATTGTACTATGGCTATTTCTGTGCAAGTTACTGGTAGTTATTAAATTCTTTAAAGTCTATTTATGTTTTATTTTTCTATTTCCTAATTAGTTCTTAATGCATATTAAGTAAATAATATGCAAGTAGCTCTCTTGTTTGGGGGGTATTTCATATTTGAGGAAAATGAACAAAAATTTGAGGATATTTTATCAATGTGCCAGACAGAAAAGATTATATATTCTGTAAGTACCTACAGAAATATATTTTAAAGTATTTGCTGAAAAAGAAAGAAAAGAAATTAGATGTATAGATAAGACTTTGGGTCACTAACACAAACCATTTGCAGACAGATAAAACCTACTTTTAAAAACCATCTATTAAAGAAAATACACTTAGTGTGTTCAATCATTTAAGCAGTTTTTATATAAGATTCACAAGCAGAAATATTTTGTTTTTTTCTGTAGTATTTCTTTAATATACAGATTACTTTTTATGTACTTTTAATTAATCTTGATATTTATTGGAATTTCAGGATCCTCCTGATTTTTAAATGGTCTGTTCCTTCTCTTGTACTTCTTTTGTTGATCTTTTTTTTTTTATAAGTTCTCTGTTTGTCCTGGCAAACTTATGTTTAGAACATGTTCTGTTTTGCAGGTATCCTGGTCAGATATAGGAGGACTGGAAAATATCAAACTGAAATTGAAGCAGGCTGTGGAATGGCCCTTGAAACATCCAGAGTCTTTTACCCGAATGGGTATTCAGCCACCTAAAGGAGTTCTTCTGTATGGGCCACCTGGATGCTCTAAAACGATGATTGCAAAGGCTTTGGCCAGTGAAAGTGGACTGAATTTCCTAGCAATAAAGGTATGACATTAAGTTTTTAAGTTGATACTTTCTAGTCTAGCCCTTAGAACCCATCCTCTCACTCCTGCCCTTCAGAGAACATGAGAAAGCAACTTCAGGAGTAGCTGATTTTGATGGCAATGTAGTATAGGGAGATGAGAGATAAATTAGTTTCATCAGCATAATCAGGTGGACAGTAGAAGACTGCTTTATTTAGTATCTTGATTCTTAGTATTTCTTATACTCGTGTAATACAACCCAGTCTTTTTTAGTTTTTACATTTTTAAATTGTACTGATCACTTTTGCTCATCCAAGATTTAATTATAAATAAATACTAAAAGCCCAGTGAACGAAATTTATGCACAGGTGTGGTCTCTAGGCCTGGCCGGTTATCAAAGCATGAGAAATCTGGTATAGAAGGGCAGGTCCCAGCTGACCTCTGGACCCTGTGCAGCACCTGGGCCCCAGCATGCCCTCCACTCCCTTCTGAGTCATTGGCCCTCCCCCATCCCCAGCCAACTCTCTCAGCACCTGGGAGTCAGGGCGGTGGCTCTACCCCCCACTGCTGGTTGCTATCTGCTGCACGATTGGGCCCCCACTCACACCTGTCTTGGCCTTGCGCTGCCCACTCACCTGCTCTATCATCCTGCCACAGTCCCGCTCTCATCAGGGCCCAACAGGCCCAGCAATGCCTCCACTGCTGCTTACTGCCACCGTTGCATTGCTGCCACCTGCCATATTCCACGCCGCCCCCTGTTGTTCATCACAGGTGTGAGCAGTCGAACTCTCGGTTGAGGGGACAATTTGCATGTTAGGCTTTTCTTATATAGGATGATTGTGAATTTGATATTTACATACATAAACTTTTCAAAGAAACCAGGTACTTTATTTGGTAAAACTAGATTCCTTAAAAAAACTTTTGCTGTCAGAATGTATGTACATTCTACTCTGAATCTCACACACACATACACACATGCACATACATTTGTTCTAACTTTTCCTATTACTTGGGATAGAAAATACTATTTGATATGTAGTTTTACATTTACTTTAGGACCAGATGTTAATTTTTATGAAATGCAATTACATATTCAGTTACTAAATATACATACATAAGACCTTAAATCCATTTCTGTGGACTTTACCACAAAGACATGTATTTAAATATTTTAAGTAGCAAATTCATTTCAGAGGTACATGATAATTTTTTTGTTTTGTTTTTTAAATACATTTTTATTGATTTCAGAGAAGAAGGGAGAGGGAGAGAAAGATAGAAACATCTATAATGAGTAAGAATTGTTGATTGGCTGCCTTCTTTATTCCCCCTTCTGGGAATTGAGCCCACAACTCAGGCCTGTGCCCTGAACAGGAATCAAACCATGACCTATTGGTTCATAGGGTTGACACTCAGCCACACTGGCCAGGTACATGATAATGTTTTGGAAAACAAAGCAAAACAAAAGTTAATGTTTTGATGTCACCAGAGACATTTTTTCATAACAAAATACATTTTCTGTCACAGAACATTGAAATCCTTGACACTTTGAAAGTATAAGACTTATTTTACTTTTCTTAAAATATTTTGTGGGGTGATATTTAGATACTAGAGGCCTGGTGCATGAAATTTGTGCAAGGTGGGTGGGGGGCAGTGTCTCTCAGCCCAGCCTGCACCCTTTCCAATCTGGGATCCCTCTCAGAATTCAGGACTGCTGGCTCCCAACTGCTCTTCTGTCTGCCTTCCTGATTGCCCCTACCGCTTCTGCCTGCCAGCCTGATCACCCCTAACCACTCCCATGCCAGCCTGATTGATGTCTGACTACTCCCTTACCAGCCTGTTTGCTCCCAACTTCCCTCCTCTGCCAGCCTTGTCACCCCTAACTGCGCTCTCTACAGGGTTGACCACCCCCAACTGCCCTCCCTTGCAGGCCTGGTGCCTCCTAACTGCCCTCTCCTGCTGGCCATCTTGTGGAGGCCAGCTTGTGTCTACATGGGGCAGGATCTTTGACCACATGGGGGCAGCAATCTTGTGTGTGGTCAATCTGCATATTACTCTTTTATTAGATAGGTTAGAGGTCTAGTGAATGGGTGGGCACCAGCTGGTTTGCCCTGAAGGGTGTCCCAGATCACAGTGGGGGTTCCTTTAGGGTGTGGGGTGGCCTGGGCGAAGGGCCTGTGGTGTTTTGCAGGCTGGCCACGCCCCCCAGGGACCCAAGTGGAGGCCCTGGTATCTGGGATATATTTACTTTCTACAATTGAAATTTTGTAGCCTGGAGTGGAGCCAAGCCTTCTGCTTGCTCCTGTGGTGTTTGGACTTGTTTACCTTCTATAATTAAAACTTTGTAACATTGAGTGGAGGCTTAGGCCAGCTAGGGCAGGCGGAAAGCTTGGCATCTTCCATTTCTTGGGAAATTCAAGCCTCCCTCTTGCTCTCTGTGGGTGTAGCCATCTTGGTTAGGGTTAATTTGCATACTCACTTTGATTGGCTGGTGGGTGTGGCTTGTGGGCATAGCAGAGTGGCAGGTAATTTGCATATTACTCTTTTATTATGTAGGGTGTTTAACCTATTTACTTTAAAACATCAGTATCTTCACAATTTCTTCTGTTTGCATGCTTACCTTTCTTTGTGTGGAAGATACTGGATCATGGAGATTTGGGGAGGAGACCATGTTATGCTGAATCAAAACCAGTTTTCAGCATTGGAGTAATGAATTATTTTGAAATTTCCAGTTGCTTTTTATGTGGTTCCTGCCCTCCTACCTTGTGGTAGTGGACATGGCCATATACTGACATTTTCTGCTCTTTTTTTTTTTTTTGGTTTTGCATGAGGAGTTTTACTTTCACTCCCAGAACGGTGGGGCCATAGATGGTTGTGAAAAAAAGCAGGGACATTTTCTGAGGCAGGATTTTAACTTTTCTTAACATTGCTCAGAAGAAGAACATGCTAGAAGATAGGACAGCACTGGTGAATGTTAGGCCCAGATTTCGTGATCCCCAAGGACCACCAGGGAGCCGAGTCCGATGCAATAAACAAAAGAGCCTTTTCCATGCTAGCATGGGCCATTTTCTGCTCTTTTTGTCACCTCCATTTTTCTATGCCTACTTTCTCATGTAATTGTGCAATTACATATGATAAACTTTGAATTTTTCTTGTCTATTCAAAATGTGTACCTTTTTTTATAAGAATTTAGCTCCTAGTTATTTGCACTTGAATCTCACTTTTTCATGACCTAACATAACATTCCAATGCTACCAGGACTGCTTTCTGGCCTATATTTATTACTATTTTTTAATATGAAACTTTTTGTAACTTTAGATAGTTTCACTTTTGTCTTTTATCAATGTGAGAAAATGATTCAAAGTGTTCTTTGAAAGGTTCATCTGGATACTGTTCATGTAAAATAACCATGTGTTCAGCTTTTTTGCTTGTATAATTTATTTACTAGAGGCTCAGTGCACGAATTTAGTTCTACAGTATTATTTTTAAATTTGGTTGGAGGATATATTTAATGAGCATGGGTGTTCATTTTTTTCAGTTCTTCTGTATGCTTAAATTTTTCAAAAATAGAAGCTGGGAACATGAAAAACTAATTTGCTTTTCTTAGTATTTTTATTGTTCCCTTCATCTTGGTCTGATTTTATGAGAAGAGTTAAAGTAGCTTTGTCATATAGTTTACGTATGAGATGAAGTAAAAACATTTGGTAATTCACATTGTATTATTTCTATTGTACTTTTATTTTTCTATGAGAAAAAAGTTGCCTTTGGGCTCCAATATATGCATTTGTTTCCTAAGGGTTTTCAGTGTTATAACTTAAGTGTGAGCTTCAAACAAGTCTTATACATTTTTAAAGTGATCAGAAAAAAGTAGTTAGACACAGGGATTTTATAGGTAGTTAGGAAACACAAGTGTTTTAATACATTGAAAGGAGAAGTTCCCTAACACTTTTCGCAGTGATAATTATCTTTAATTCCCAAGTTAAAAAATTGAAAGACTTTAAACATTTTTTTTCTCTGAAATGAAAGTACCCTTTAGCTTACTCTGTGCATCTTTTCTACACAGTGATTAAATGATATACCCTCTACTGAGGGTTTAGATGTCACGTTGGCCAATTGTCTGGGCTCTTAGCATCCTTTGGTATCTATATGTGTTTTTGTGCAGACTAGTACTTGACATATGCTTTAGTTTTAGTTTGTCATCTGGGTCAATTATGTCAAAATATTTTCCAGTTGAAATTTCCTCTCTGCTTCTCTCTTACTTTTGTCTGGAGTGCTACAATAGATTACCCTGGTATCGTTGGGCTGCTTTACTTTATGAACACCTGTTACTGATTCTGGAAGAAGGGTGGTTAGGTCTCTGACAGGGATTTTCAGCAAGTCCTTTTACTAACTGTATTGGTGAGTAAAATAATGTAATGAACTTAGTGTACCCTTGACTTTTTAGGAGATTTTCTTCTGATAACTGTCTCAGAGCGGAATTTTACAAAATGCATCCTATGTTTAGGAAAATCTAAAAATAGTGCACAATTTAAAGTAATTGATTTTCTTTATTTAACCAGATCCCCTATCATTCTGTTGTCAAAGATACAGGATAAATCCAACTTGACAAGTTTCAAGTTCATCTTGAAGCTTTTGTTTGTAGGCTAGTCTGTAAATCAGAGAGCTTCCATTTTGCGACATTACATGGAAAACTGCATAGATACTTCTTTTATATCCAGAAAACTTTAAGATTGGTTTCTAGGGTTACCTATACAGACATGATTCTTAAGAAGGTAAAATGACTTTTACAAGGTCAAAGTGGTGGTGATACAACTAAAATTTGACTTCAGGACTTTCTGACTCTAGAGCCTGAGCTCTGAATCATTGTATTATAAGACCGTGTGTATGTGTGTGTGTGTGTGTGTGTGTGTGTGTGTGTGTGTGTGTGTTTTAGTAAAACTAATTTTCATGGTTTTTGTTTTTTTTCCCATTAATTACACCAAGTTATTGGAGAAGGTGTTTCAGTAGTTTCCATAGGGCAGCTTCAGAAAAATGGAAATATGGATGTTTCTGAGACCCACTTTAAAAGAAATTTTGTTTCTCTGCAACAAAGAAAACTCAGAAAAATAGTATGGCTTTGGAGTGTAGTTGGTTGAGTTAATAAGAAAAATTTATCATTGCAAAGAAACAGGAACCTGACCAATAAAATACAAGTGCATGGAAAAATACTAGTAGTTGAATAAAGTGGAGCTTGAAATTTACATATGTCATTTGTGCCTTTGAGACTGAGTGTATGGCAATGAAAAGCACTAAGCTAGGGTTCAGGTGGCTTTGGTTTGATTCCTAACCCTAGTACTAAATTTTTACTCTGTAACCTTAATCAAGTTCTCCAAGTCTCAGCTCTTTATCTGTATAGGATTTTTGAGAGGACTAGATTAAAAAGATAGGTGAAAAAGTTTTGCAGGGCATAACTACCCCACTCCTTAAATATGGGCTATGACTTCCTTCCCACCAAAGAGTTCAGTATGGGAGCTGGGGAGAGGAATTGCTGCTTTCCGGTGGAAAAGTATGGCAAAAACTATCTCAACCAGGTGATCAAGGTCCGCATCTTCAGTGATTAATCATGTTGATAGTATGTGCTTGATGTATTGTGAGGATAATAGAACTTCACTTCTTTGATCTTCTTCCCAAGCACTCATAATTTGTGTCTAGGTATGAGAAAAAATTAGGCAAACCCAAATTGAAGGACAGTCTGTAAAATACCTGACCAGTACTCCTTCAACTGTCCAGGTCATTAAAAACAAAACAAAACGAAAAAAACATGAGTCTGAGAAACTCACAGACAAGAGGGTCCCAAGGAAACATGACAGCTAAATATAATGTTAGGATTTTCTGGATGAGATCCTAGAACAGAAAAAGGACATTAGATAAACACTAAGGAAATCTGAATAAATGTGGATTTTAGTTAAAATAATGCATTAGTATTGTGGGTTTTTTAAATATATATTTTTATTGATTTCAGAGAGGAAGGGAGAGGGAGAGAAAGAGAGAAATAACAGTAAGGAGAGAGAATCATTGATCAGCTGTCTCCTGCATGCCTCCTACTGGGGATCAAACCCTCAACCAGGGCATGTGCCCTTGACCAAAATGGAACTCAGGATCCTTCATTCTACAGGCTGTGCCAAATTGGCTAGGGCAATATTGGTTTATTAATTATAAAAGATGATCCATACTGATATGTGATATTAATCATGGGAAAACTTAGTATGCAGTGGGAGGTAGGGTTGGGCGTATTGGGATTCTTTATATTGTCTGCTCTATTCTTCTGTAAGTCTTAAAGTCCCCTTTCCCAAGAAAAATCTATTAATTAAATAAAAGTTTTAAAGTCACTGTCACAGATCTGGGCATATTATAGACATTCAGTGAATGTAATTGAAATTATATGCCGGCTCAGAGTGGTATCCTGCACCCCTCAGAAAAGTATGGGGAAGGTTGTTGATTCCTTGGGTGAGGACAATGGAGGAGACCTTCCAGTTCTTTATCCCTCTGTTCCTGGTGGTAGTGGAAAGTTACTAAGAAAAGCCCTGGGAGGAAGTTGGCTGGGAACCTGGGTTTGGGCTGCCCTGAGCTTGCCTGTTTCACTGCTGTTCTCTGTTGAAGCCTATAAAGATGTGTGTTGGTTCTGGCCCCAGACCCAGACCCCATATTCTAAAGAATACTTTCTTTTAGAGTTTTGGTTATTTTTTCTTTCACCTTGGGTACAGTTTCTAATTTAGAGTCTCACCAGGAACTATGTTCAGTTGTGTGCCTTTTGTGGACCTTAACTCTTTCTTCTCCTTCTATAGGTTTGTTGTCATGTGGACTTGTCTAGAGTCTGAGACCTTTTGAGTTTATATTTAATTACCTTTAGAGTTTTTATGTTTTAACTTTAAAATCCCTTCAATTTCTCCCAATAATGTTTTCTGATGTGTCCCATACACTTAAATTGGCAATTATTAGCATTGGTACTAAATAAAGACATATACTTAGTTTTATCATTGTTTGAATGGCTGTTAGGGAATAGTAACCTATTATTCTTAGGACAAATAGAAGAATTAATATACCTTTGCCAGTATTACAAAGTTCTGTAGAAGTTAGGTTGTATTTACTTAAATTTGGCATTTTTTGGTACACTGTTTAAGCTGACATATTAAAGTTGAAACACCAATATTAGTTGGTAAAACTGCTATATGAAATATATGTCTTGCTATGAAAATATTCTGTAACATTTGGCTAAGGTAAAAAAATAAAAAAATAAAATAAAATAAATAATGAACTATAATAACAAAACTTTTAGCACTATTGGAATCTAAGAGAACCTAGAAAAATTTAGAAAGAGAAGAATGTTTTCAGACTCTTAAGGAGTTTATTTAATAATAGAGAATAAAACTTTATTATTGGGTTGGTTTAATTTTTTTATTTATAGATTCCAGCTAAGAGAGACTAGTTATTCTTTTCAATCTTTTTAAATAGAATTTAATTGGAGTTGAAATAAATATTACAGATTTACATTTATAATAATTTAAAAATATCTATAAATGTTTTACATTGCAACAATAATTTTAAACTATATATTAAGTATCTGTTTGTCAGTGGTAAGCAAAGAGATGGTTCCATGCTATCTGTCAGCCCATAATTTAGTGAGAGAGACACTTAACTAAACAAAAGACATAATGAAATGGGTAATATTTAGAATCTTGGTGATTAATTATATGTGAAAATTGAGAAATAAAGGGAGAACTCGAGGTGAATTTGTTTGTTTGTTTCCAAAGACTGACAAGTGGAAGTTCCGTATAACTCTGAAAAGAGTTAGTATGTGAGGAGAAGAAGCTGGTTGGAGGTGGGAAAGCAAATAATAAATTGGGGTTTAGACATGTGGAGTTTGGAAATGCCTTTATACTGTTTTTAAAAATAAGGTTTTATTTTGTTTTTTAATATTTTTTATGAATTTCAGAGAGAGGTTGGGAGGAGGGAAGAGAGAGAGAGAGAGAGAGAGAGAGAGAGAGAGAGAGAGAGAGAGAGAGAGAGAGAGAGAGAGAGAGAGAAAGGGAAACATCCATGAAGAGAGAATCCTTTATTGGCCACTGTGTGAATGACCCACAGTGGGGATCAAGCCTGCAACCTGGGCATGTGCCCTTGATAGGAATTGAACCTGGAACACTTCATTTTGTAGGCTGACATTCTATCCACTGAGCCAAACCAGGTAGGGCTAAAAAGTACGTTTTTAACTGATTTTTAGAGAAAAAGGAAGGGAGATGGATAAAGAGATAGAAACATCAATGATAGAGAAACACCATCGATTGGCTACCTCCTGCACACTCCCAATCAGGGATTGACCCTGCTGGTCATGTTTCCTGATGGGGAATCGAACCAGTGACCTCTTAGTTCATGGGTTGGATGCTCAACCATTGTGCCACATTGGCTGGGTTGAAACACCTTTAAAACTACATGGCATATAGGTCCCGAAGGCCATTGTAAAAATGGATTTGTAGCTTAAGAGGATGGTCATTTCTAGAGATAAGAGTGCAAAAGTTGAGACCCAGTGTTTAACATTATACATCATAGATAGTAAAGAAGATTGAGAGACAAGAGAGCCAGGAATAACATACTGAGAGTTTTTGTGGACATGTGTACATGTACACTTTACTGCTAGGTTAAATGGAATCAGCATGATATCTTCAGTATAAGTTCTTAAAATTTGTTTTCTTGAGTGAATGAATTATGGAGAAGGTTTATATTATACTTATTGAGAGGAACAGCTTGAATTATCTTCTGATCCCTTTCAACCTTTGTCACTTTTTAGTAGAAACTTGTCCAAGGCCTGGTATGTAATGCCTGTTTTCAAACTCTTTGAAATGCTTTTCCAAAATGGCCTTCTATATGTGCTGATGCTGGTTTCTTTAAAATTAATTTTCAAGATCCTGTACTTATATTACATATATGTAATTCTATCTCATGTGAGTTTGAGTTTTTATGAGTATATTCCATAACATTTAACCATAGTTAACACATAGGTTAACTTGTCTTCCCTAGACATTTCAGAACTTATAAAAACTTGATTTGAATTGTAATAGCCAAAAGCAACAGGCAGGTGTCAGACACATTTAAAAAGCCCTTGGGAAGACTGGAAGAAACCCAGTAGATTAACGGGACAAAATTGCAAGAGTAGGAGGTATAAATATTGCCCTTGAACTTGTGACTGATAACGGTGTAAAATAATAAAGCAGTAAAAGATGAGTCAGGTTTAGTTCACACTAGATTCAACAGCTTGACAAATATTTTACATGCATTTATGCTATTTCTGTTGTTTTGTAAACTTGAATATTTGATCTCAGCCACGAAAACATACAAAGTAATGCTATCACCAAGTAAGCCAGTATATGGTACTTAAATTTCTTCTGGTAGTTTTCTTTCTTTTTTCTTTATTTACCTTTTTTGGATTCCAAAACCTAAAATATTTACTACTTGGCCTTTTACAGAAGAAATTTGTCAGTTCCTGCTTTAAATGGTATCTCAGTCCATTTAGATTGCTATAAAAAAAATATATCATAGCTTGGGTATTTATTCCCCATGGTTTCGAGACTAGAAATCCAAAATTAAGGAGCCAGCAGATTTGTGTCTAATGAGATCCCAAATCCTGGTTCACAGATGACTATCTTTTCGACGTGTTCTCACATGGTTGAAAGCCTTTCTGGTAGTTTTCTTGATCACCCTTATCGGTGAAGCACATGATATTTAGGCAGGTGGAATGTGGTAAGACTGACACACCATAGTTATCTGGTAAATAAAATTGGAAAAGAAATAACCTTATCCAGTCTCATTGACTTGATCTATTCTAGGGATTTATGTATCACTTTTTTAAAAAGTTATATAACTCATGAGCAATTATGGGCCTCACAGACCATATGTACCCATGCTAGCAGCTAACCCTAGCACTGTGCCTGATATAGGGTGAAAATGGGGGCAACCGGTAGACAGAGAACAAGATGTTTATGGTCACAGCCTTGCTTTTGTATTGATGTGTAGTTTTTGGGACATGGAGTGGCTTAATTTATAAATATATATATATATTTTTTTTTATTGATTTTTTTTTTACAGAGAGGAAGGGAGAGGGATAGAGAGTTAGAAATATCAGTGAGAGAGAAACATCAATCAGCTGCCTCCTTAATACCCCCTACTGGGGATGTGTCTGCAACCAAGGTTGCCCTTGACTGAAATCGAACCTGGGACCCTTCAGTCCGCAGGCCGACATTCTAACCACTGAGCCAAACCAGTTAGGGCATGGCTTAAGTTTTTGAGGCACAAACAACATGTAGTGAAAATAAGCATGCTAAAGGAATTAATTTAATTATTAGCATGTTTTTTATTTATCTTCCCCCCCCCCCTTTTCTTCTCTTATGTATTTATTTTCTCTTCTTGTGGTTATATTTATAAAGAACTAAATAGATGTTTTCTTCTCATGCAGGGTCCTGAATTGATGAATAAATATGTTGGTGAATCTGAAAGAGCAGTTAGAGAGGTAAGATGATGCCTTAAACTCTGCACAGAAGAACTATACTTCTGTCCTATGTATGGTTTCCATTTTGCTAGGGTTGCAGATTTTCAAATTTCCAAATCTAAATTCTAGTGGTATATTTTTTCTTTAGGCAAATATTATTTTATTATTTTAAAATAAATACATTTTATTGATTTTTTTACCGAGAGAAAGGGAGAGGGATAGAAAGCTAGAAACCTTGATGAGAGAGAAACATCGACCAGCTGCCTCCTGCACATCCCCCACCCAGGATGTGCCTGCAATCAATGTACATCCCCTTGACCAGAATCAAACCTGTGACCCTTCAGTCCACAGACCAATGCTCTATCCACTGAGCCAAACCGGTTTTGGCTTAAAATGCATTTTTGATCACCTACCATACTTTGTTTTTAAGCCTTATTGTAGTATCATCCTTTAGTTTTACCAAATAAAGATTTTTTTTTAACAACGGCCAGTATTTCTTTTTAGAAGTGACATGTTTATACTTAGAACACATGGTCACAGAATGAGACTTAAATCCTTTAAACTAGATAGTCCTTTAAATCAAGTAAGCTTAGTATATGAAAACTCCACTGTACTCTCCTGTTTAGCCTGTGCCTAAGTGATAGGCCACTCCTTCATATTACAGAAGCTACACATACTAAATTCATGTAAAATCAAGGTGCTGGAGTTGGGTAACATCAGTTTGACCACAAGTCTTGACTTTCCCAAGTGGAGGTGGGCCTACCTCACATAGGTACTCTCTATCTTCACAGAAGCTAAGCAAGGACAAGAACACACAAATAGCTGTGGAGTGGGTGGTCTCCGTTTGTGAAGTTACCTGAGTATTACAGATTGGGACACTTTCTTTTTATCTGAGAAACAATTTTAAGTTACTTTTTTTCTTTTAAAATGTAGGTGAAGATAATTGTATAAAACATTAATTGATAATGACAGCACTATTATTGATTAAAATGAAATAAAGTGATCTTTATAAATATTAATGATTTGATAACTGTTTTGTATTTTTATGGTCATGATTCTTATGACAAGAAAATGGGGGCCTAGATTTCAAGTAACACACATTTGGATTTCTTTCTGTCTGTGCGGGCTTTTTCTAGCCCATTTCCACATGTCACCCTCATGGCTATCGGGCACTGGTGTTAATAGTTTGATTGACTTGTGGTCTAACAAACCAATGATCTTTCAAGTTTTGGCTATTTTTCTTGTCCCAGCTTTACATCAACTATTCTATTCTCATAAAGTCTTCAGAGACATGAACAAAGTGCTTGGTTTGAGTTTATGGGTATTTTATATGCTAAGCTATGGTTGATTTTGCACATGTATAGTTTTTCTTTTAAATATGTTTTTATTATAGTAAACCTGTCATTTACCAAGCTCTTATTAGTTCTAGTAATAATTAATGTCGTTTTCTAATACTTTTTTAAATTGAATTTATTTAAACAATACAACAAAATTTAATCAACAATATAGTTGCCGTTGTTTTCTACTACTTGTGCCCAACGCTCAGGAAGCATTTTAATCCCTCTGTTGTAAAATTCTTGTGATTTTGATGCAAAAAATTCGGTCAATGCATTTTTGAGGCATTCTTCATTATTAAATTTTTTTCCAAGAAGAAAGTTTTGCAAAGAACGAAACAAATGGTAATCGGAAGGGGCAATATCAGGAGAATATGCAGGTTGAGGGAGAACTTCCCATTCCAACTGGCGCAGTTTTTCAGCAGTGATTCTTGCAGTATGCGGTCGTGCGTTATCGTGGTGAAGAATTACGCCCTTCCGATTAATCAGTGCGGGTTCTTTTTCTCTTAAAGCTTGGGCTAACCTTTCCAATTGGGCACTATACACTGCACTTGTAATGGTTTGGTTAGATGGTAAAAGTTCATAATGAAGAAATCCTTTAAAATTCCACCAAACACACAACATCACTTTTTTCGCATGCAAGTCAGGTTTTGGCGTGGGCTGTGGAGCCTCATTTTTGTCCAACCATTGAGGCCGCCTTTTCAAATTAACATTCAGCACCCATTGTTCCTCTCCGGTAACAATTTGCTCTAAAAATGGCAAACGGTTTTGACGAGAGAGAAGCGAACTGCAAATTGTGACTCTTTGATTACGGTTGTTGTCGGTCAACTCATGAGGAACCCATTTTCCAAACTTTTGGACTTTGCCAAGTGCACGCAATTGATTGGAAATTGTTTTTTGTGAACAATTTAAAGTTGTCGCAAGCTCTTGTTGGGTAATTTGAGGATTTTGCACCAAAAGAGCTTGAAGAGCTTCTTGATCAAAATTGGACACATGGCCTCGACCACTCTTGTCATCTAACGAAAAATTTCCCTCGCGAAATTTCTCAAACCAACGCTGGCATTTTCTGGCGCTAACTGCATCTTGACCAAGAGCACTACAGATGTTTTTTGCACCTCACTTGCTTTTCTTCCTAATTGGAACTCGTAAAGCATTCAGTGCCGAATATGCTCTTCATCCACCATCTTCTTAGCCCTAGTTTTGCAACAAAAACCAAACCAAACACAAACTTTTTCAAGCAAAACTTGTTAATGGCACTTCACACGTTCTGTAGATACCACGTGTTTGAAGGTTATGTCAATACAAGTCAACGCCAAGCAAGATTTTAAACGAATGTTTAAAAACGACATTAATTGTTACTAGACCGATACTATGTTTTAGTAATAAATGCTTTGTTTATTATTTAGTAATAAATGCTTTGATTATTATTTTTTATTTAGTTCTGAAGAGAATCTTCTGAGACTGGCATTTACTATTATCTGCATTTTAGAGATGTAGAAATAGAAGTTCAGAGAAGTAAAGTTACCTATTCTGAAGATCACACAACTACTGTAATGGTGGAGTTGTGGTTTCAGCTGAGATTGATTGCTTAACCATATTGCCTCCTACAGATAGACTTCTGGATACATGTTGTTGCCTTATCTTTGTGCAGTGTGTATCCATCTATTGTAAGTTGTAGACAAAATGATTGGGCTGATTGTCTTGTACATAATAGATTCAGTTCTAAGCAGTTTTCATACTAAAACCAATGTCAGGGGTTTTTGGAGTTTACTGATCTTTCCCTAACGTGACACTCTTCTTTCCACCAGATCTTCCGCAAAGCGAGAGCCGTGGCTCCTTCCATTATTTTCTTTGATGAACTGGATGCCTTAGCAGTTGAAAGGGGCAGGTAGGCAGTATTTCATAGGACTACTGTTAAACATTAGCAGTTACAGTGTAGAATAAATAGCATTTCTTATACCAATTTTACTTACTAGTGCATTTGGCATAAAGAAAACATTTTTCAATTCATGTGGTTATTTTCTCTTATACCCATTAAATTATGTCATGAATATAATTTCTCATACCCATTAAATTATTTCATTTGTATAATTTCATATACAATTAAGAAAAAAAACACAATACATTGATAACAAGTTGGGACATTTGAATTAATTTTTATAGTTTGTAATCTACAGGGATCCCTAGCACTATCAAAATTTGATTTGTTATAAATATATGATTAAAACTATAAATAAAAGCCCAATTAAGCATAATATAATGATGCAGTAGAACTCAATTCTAATACAAGATGTTATTACACAGATATTAGTATTTCTGGATTAAATCATATTTCTTAAAATATAATTAGGTACAATAGAATTAAAATTAGCATTAATATTTTGTTCCCGAATCTCAGGTACTGAATAAAATTATTTATATTTTAAACATATAATCATATAGTCACACACACACATATATGTATACATATCACAGAACTATTTACAAGTATGCCTTTTTTTTCCTCCACAAATGTTTAGAGGTCCTTTAAGAAATATGTGCAAATACTTCATGTTGGAGAATGTTAATCTATATGCTCTGTGCATAACTTCCTGTTGTATATATTGATTATAAAAGTTCCCTGATGGTAATTATAGTGATGGAGAAGGCACCATGTAAGCCCTAGGAGTAAATTTCATAAGAATCATTGCTGTTTTCTTCCTTCCTGGGTATTCTACCCTGCCTCACCGGATGAGAATGTAAATTGTCATTAGGAAACTTGTTAGGAGGGAGCCTGCCCTGCTCTCCTGTTTGATCTACTGCAAATACCCACCAGTCTTTTTTATTTTATGAGTTAAAGTACTTAGGCCCTTTTTATTACTTCTGAAGTGAGATGACACAAAAGGTTGCAAATAGCTCAAGTTCACCTTAACTGCAAGAAAAGAAAAGGAAGCCAGAAAAGTTAGCTGATGCAGTGTGACCTGCCACAGTCATGTGATGTTGGGGACATCTGTTTTTGGAGACTAAAAGGAACAAGATGGGGATACATTGTTAAATGTGAACCAGATGGGAGGTAGAATATGTAGCAGATTCTCATAAAATGCTTTTGAAATAAAATGGTGTGAGAAACCAGACTAGGCACTTGGTAGAAATATCTTGTTTTTGCAGGCAATTTGGTCAGTAGGACTTTGCTAATGTATTAGAGATGCTAATGATTTGCAGCCTCCAGGTAACATTTCCTTTAATACTGTTCATTGTATTCTATACTATGTACTTTCCTCCTCCCTTGGCTCCTTCAAATCAAGTACAAATGAATTCTATGCAGTTTTCCTTTATATAGAAAACTAGAGGCCCGGTGCACGACATCTGTGCATTAGTAGGGTCCCTAGGCCTGGCCAGCGATCAGGGCTGATCAGGGCTTTCCGAATGCGGGCGGGGGCCTTCCTTCATTCTGCGCTGGTCCCTTGTCAGTGCACTTCATAGTGAGCAATCGAACTCCCAATCTCCTGGTCGAACTCTTGAGGGGACACTTTGCATATTAGCCATTATATATATATATATATTTGGGATCAAAAGTTATTTGACATTTCAGAAAACGAAGATGAGTCTGATAAGCAAATGTAATGCTAATGGGCCAAGGTAGAGAGTTGTGGTTGTACTTCAGTTGCAGTGAGTCTTATATAGTTTTGTTTTTTTATAGCTATGAGAATCTCGAGTGATATTCTGTTTTCAGGGTTGTTGGTTTTGTTTTTTTCTTCCTAATTTATTGATGCGCCACTTTGCCTAGATAGGCATTGTTATATCTAATTTGATTGCTATTAACTGAAATAAAAAAATCAAATCTCCACATGTATGTTGTATGTTTTTGTTCTTCAGCTGTTTAAACAATTTCTAAAAACTGAAAAAACGAAAACAAAAAACAGTTATTGATGGATACCAGTATCCATCAATAGCTGTTTCAAGCTATTAAACCAAATAACATTTTCAAGCTATTAAACCAATTTTATGCATTGTTAAAGAAATGGAAACATGGGAAAAAAGAGAAAAATAAAAAATTCCATAAACTAGGAGGCATTTCTACATAATATTGGGCTATAGAATAGTCATTGTTTTCATTTGTTCAAACAATAATATTTAGATCAAACCCATATGGCAGTATGTAAAAAAGCTGGGTAAATTTATACCTGGATAAAAATTATCTAATTATATAAAGAACATTGCTATGCTTAACAAACTCTAACAAAAACTACTTATTAAAAATTCTAACCATTATTTTGTATATTTTAAGTTTCTAAATTCAGTGCCTGTTTTTTGGTACTCATACTAGTAGTTTTCAAATTGGTAAACTTTTTTTTTTTAAATATATTTTATTGATTTTTTACAGAGAGGAAGGGAGAGGGATAGAGAGCTAGAAATGTCGATGAGAGAGAAACATCGACCAGCTGCCTCTTGCACACTCCCTACCGGGGATGTGCCCGCAACCAATGTTCATGACCTTGACCGGAATTGAACCTGGGACCTTTCAGTCCGCAGACCGACACTCTATCCACTGAGCCAAACCGGCTTCAGCCAAATTGCTAAACTTTTAATATTAAACAGAAATGCTGAAGAAAACAGCAAAAGAAGAGATGGAAAGTGTATAATATTTTTTAATTTTAATAGTTTCATGACTTGTAACAGAGTTCTATGAATATTTAGTGTTGTGTCTGTGCTAAGTAAGTACTGTAGCAGATAGAGTAAAGGTCCGACTTTTCTTCAAGGCAGGGCCTGTTGCAGTAACTAGGAATTATTTTTTTGTTGTCATAGCACAGGTAGTTTCTCTTGTTCTAAACTTTAAAAATGAAAGTTTTCTTGTGTTTTATATCACCAAGAGAATCGTCATAGGAAATGCTTGTGTTCAGAGTAGTATTTCTTGGGCTAGCCTTCTTTAGGTCTTTTTGTAGGTTTCTTCCAAGCCTGAATAATGACTACAGGGGAGATGGGAGAGAGATTTTAAGAAACAAATTAAGATGCCCACTATTTGGAACTCTTGATGACATTTTGAAATGTATACTAAATAAACATTGAAAATTTTAAATTGGACAATTGAAATGTTAGTCTACTAGTATAATTTAGAAATCATGTGAAGAGATGATAGGGCATTTTATTTTATTAGACGAGTTGAAAAGGAAATGAATATATCATTTTTTGTGAAGTATGGAGTATTGAAAAATAAAAATCAGTGTACTAATTACTACATAGCAGTGATATTTCTGTTAGTACAGATTTTTGGCTTTGGTGGAGGGAGGCATACATTCTCTACTGAAACTGTTCATTCTTTGCTACTGTAGTGCAAGAGGCTCTAGCAAGTATGTGATCAAATAGAAAAACAGTCGGCTGGCCAGATTGGGTCTATGGCTATAGTTTGTTGGCCTGTTCTAAGATATAAAGTCCCTTTGGTCTATGGCATCATATGACTTTTGAATCTGAATAATTTAGAAAAATGGCTTGACCTCTTAAGGGAAAAGAGAATTAATTAATGTTTTGGGAAAGTCTATCTTCAATTTTCTATAGCTGAACATTTCCCCCTTGTTGTCATGTTGCCTATCTCTTGCAGATAATAAAGTTTTATAAAAATCATTTCATTATTTTAGTGATTACACATTTGTTTTAAAACTTTTTCTGTGAGTTGATTTCCTAGAATGTCAGTTTTATGGGTTTTGCTTCCTATTGCAGCTTTGAAATTAAGCCAAGAATATTTCTCAGCCCATAAAACATTTTCACTGTGCTATTCTCTGGCTAGCTCTCAATGATCTGTGGAAATAAAGGGCAAGGCAGAATGGGTAATGGGATTCCAAAGAATTCCCTTCGCCTCATCTTCCACATTATTTACAGCCACTGTTTCCTCCTACAACAAATAGCAAACTGGACAAGTGTGAGTTCACCACTTTGTTTAGAACTGTCCTATTGGGGGGTATCAATAATGAGTTTCTGAATAGTGTTATTTTTATTAAAAATAATGAATTAAATAACTTTGCTTAGGAACTACCTAATACCATCACAGAATCATAGAATTCTGAAGCTAGAAGGATTTATATAATACCTAATATAACTTCCTCATTTATAGGTGCCAATGATTATGAAGTTATTAAGAGGACAGTGATAACTTTATCCTCTTATCTCAGCTTTCTAGAACGGTGTCTTCCAAAGAAGCACTACACATTCATTTTTTAAATAAGACAATGATGGTGCAGAGAACCTAAAGATTGGGTTCACCAAGCTGGTTGTTCTCAGAATCTCAGTTCACCATGTTTTAATGTTGTTTTAAAAAAGTTAAACACTGGGACTATCTTGGGGAATTTTGTGGCCTGCATTTATGTGAATAGAAGCATCATTGTGTTCATTATAAAGAAGCATTTGTAAACTTTGGAATACATTTACTTGTCAAAAGGGCTCCGAAAAGAATAAATAAAGTACTACGTAATGGTTTTTCCCAAAAAATATTGTAGATCATAGGCCTTTGGGATATAATTAGGTTTACATGAAGTCATGTGGGTGTGGCCCTCCTGGTGGGATTAGTGCCCTTTAAGAAGAAATACCAGAGAGCTTGCTTTATATTTCTCTCTGCCATGTGAGGGCACAGCAAGAAGGCAGTCATCTACAAGCCAGAAACAGAACTCTCACCAAAACTCAACCATGATGGCATACTGATCTTGGACTTCTAGCCTCCAAAACTATGAGAAAATAAATGTCTGTTGTTTAAGCCCCTAGTCTGTATTTTGTTACGGCAGTCTGAGCTAACTAATACACATCCCCTCTAAAATACTGGTGTTAGTATTCTGTTTGTTATTCATTTATTTTTCATCATTATATACTTCCTGGGTGTTCTTTTCTTCTTCCATCTTTCCAGGTACCATCTCTATAGCAAGACTTCAAGTGATATATTTCTACCTCAGAACACTTTCTTTTATGTTTAATTTTCAAGATGTCCCACAGGCACTTCAAACTCAACATGTTTACAGTTAAAGTTCTTTTCCCCCAATGACCCCATGGATACTTTGGTTTTTCAGCCTTATTGATCGTGTCTCCTTAATATTTCTCATATATATCCACTTCTTTTCTTTTTGTTGAAAGTATTACAGATTTCCCCTATCCATTTATTTTTAAATAAGCAAATTTTTCTTCCCATATTTTTAATATTTGACAGTTGTGTAGCATGTCATTATTGGAGAGAAATGAACATTGTTGATAATGAACATGGTTGATGATAGAGAAAAAAAATTATTTGAATAGAGTTAGTTTAGGGATATGATAATTCAATAAGTAATGGATTCTGAAGTACGCATTTTATATTTTGAAACAATTTTTTTCGTTAGAGAATATACAATATGTTTAAAATAATGGAGTATTTGGAGATAGGTAAACAGATTTTTAAAACTGTTTTTTAATATCAGTTCTTCAGGTGCTGGGAATGTAGCTGACCGTGTTTTGGCTCAGCTCCTTACGGAAATGGATGGCATTGAACAGTTAAAGGATGTGACCATTTTGGCAGCTACTAACCGCCCAGATAGGATAGACAAGGTAAGAAAGAAGGCTGTATGGGTGTTTTAAATTCAAGAACTGGATCATTTAATTGTTTTTTATGTCAAATTACTTCCTAGTCAGTTTTTCATTTAGAGAATACTGAAAGCTTTTAAAAAAATATTTAAAAAATTGATTTCAGAGAGCAAGAGAGGGGAGAGAGAGATAAAAACATCAATGATGAGAGAGAATCATTGATTGGCTGCCTCCTGCATGTCCCCCGCTGGGGATCAAGCCCACAACTTGGGCCTGTGCCGTGATTGGGAACGGAACCTCGACCTGGTTCATAGGTCAACATGATACCAGCTGGCTGAAAGCTTTTAAACTAAAGGAAATGAAGAGGACAGAGAAAAGGTTGTGTTATTATTGCTTATGGTTTTCATATTAATAGAACCCCTTGAATTTCTCCTACTCCATGGTTATAGCAAACTTTCAGTATATTTCCCTCGAGAATTAAAGTTCTGTGATTCTCTTGTTTATTTCATCTGATAGTTTTTGAGAAGTTTTTAGTATCCATTCATATTAAGATAAATTTCTGGCTATTTGTACTAGACTCAAGTTATTATTAACAACTTTTTAGAAGTCCTGGCCTAACCACTGATTTCATAATAATTAGAATAAAAATGACAATGGATTTTACTTCTGTAATGAATCCATTACTTAGCCTGTAGTGTTAAGCTTATATAGGTGCAAAATTAACCCTTTCAAGCTATTGCTATCCCTCCCCTCCAGGTCATAGTTTAAAGTAGGATCCAACTAAATTTTAAGTGACTTAACATATACTAAATGTGTAATTTTTAAAATAAGGATTTAAATTCAGGGTAATAATTTACTCCTAGAGCTTGAACCAATTTTTCCTTTTTTTTTTTGTTAACATGACTTTATGAGCTCCTCCCATCCTGTGCACGTGTACACAGACTTTCAGTTATAAAAATGAGGTTTAAAAAATGATCCTTTTGAAGATATAAAAGGAGGTTTTATGTGGAAAGAAAGCCTTCCTTTCGTTTACTTAGGTATTTTGCTATGTGACAAAGACTCTTTAGTTGTTACAGGTAAGAAAGCTTTAGACCTGAATAAATCATTCTTTTTCTGATGCAGTGTTTTATAAGAAGCCAGGTGAGTTCTGAGCATTTGTGGGATCTGGGTCAGGGCCCAGCCTTCTCAGTCCTATGAAAAGGTAGGACTGTATGTGACCAAGGGTTATAGAAAGTGTTGAAAGAGCCCATAAAGATGACCTCCTCCCACCTTTTGATTTCACAAATAAAGGTGCTAAATCCAGAAAAATCATTGTTTTCCTATTTAGACTACACTGTATTTTTAGGATATTTGCCTCCTGATGACTTCATGGCTGATGAGTTCTAAAATTTATTGGGTTTCCTTCTCTGTAATGCTTAATCTAATAGTGGTTTTCTTTGGTTCCTTAATATTATATGTCCTCAGTGTTAAATACATTTCTTGAAGTTGGAAGTTAAGTTCCAAATAAACTTCTCTAGGTTCCTCTAAAGTTGTATGACTCAACCTGGTTAGTGCTTGTGTTAGTTCTCTTCCTATATAACAGATCACCTCAAATTGAATAGCTTCCCATACCACCCATGTATTAGGGCAGTGGTCGGCAAACTCATTAGTCAACAGAGCCAAATATCAACAGGACAACGATGGAAATTTCTTTTGAGGGCCAATTTTTTTTTTTTAACTTAAATTTCTTCTAACACCATTTCTTCAAAATAGACTCTCCCAGGCCATGATATTTTGTGGAAGAGCCACACTCAAGGGGCCAAAGAGCTGCATGTGGCTCGTGAGCCACAGTTTGTATCTATAGGTAGGTCAAAATCTGGACATGGCATGACAGGGCTGTCTGCTCAGGGAATCACTACAGGCCAAAAACGAGGTGTTGGCTGGACTACATTCTACATTCAGGAGCTGGTGGTACCCTTCTAAACGCACATGGTTGTGTGATTGAAGGTGTAGGGACTGAATTTATTTACTGGGTCAGTTGGGAGCCACTCTCAACTCCTGGAGACCACCTACGTGTTCCCTTCCATCTTCAAAGAAAGCAGTGGGGAAAATCCATATCTTATCCCTCTCATGGTTTAAATTTCCATTGTCAGGAAAAGCCACCTCTTTTAAAATATCACCTGGTCAGGTTAGTCCCCATTTCTCTCATTTCCCCCCCTCCCCAGGGAAAATCTCTCCACTTCCAAGTCAACTGATTTAGGACGACCTTAATTGTATTTGCAAAAGCTCTCCACAGTAGTACCTAGATTAGTATTTGAATGACTGGGAGAAGGTGGGTCCACCAAAGGGTTGTGGTTGGCTGTACTAGAATTCTTCCTACCACAGTGCTCTTCAGCTTCTTCCCCAACCCCCACTACCTAATTTCTCTTCTAGGCACTAAGAGCAAATTTTAACTCTCAGAGACCAGCTTATCCTTACCTGTCATAAGACTGGTGACAAACTAGCTCCTTTGAATTGTCCTTGTTCTGTGGAATCTGCTTTCCTTTCTCAGTTTGCAGCATTTCTCTGCCTTGCCTTGTCCAGAGATATGTCTTCAAATTATACATGTAACTCTCTTAAAGTAGAAAAGGAATAAAACAATCAAAATTCCTTTTTGAAAGGGTACAGTTTTTCATGTTCTTCATATGCGTAATACTTTGTCTTTTCTTTAAGACAGTGGAATTGTGATTTATATAATGTTTTGTTTATATTTCTCTCTCTAAGAGTTAAATTGAACATCAATTGTGTGTTTTGTAGTAAAGTATAAGTTATCCTAAATTTTATCTATACTTGGTACAAAAGACCTTGAGAAATTTTAAGATAAACTTAGAGATGAGAAATTATTCTTGGGCCACCCTAAGGTTTGAGGCCTTTCTTCAGGCTCATCTTAGAATTAAGTCAAAATCCCCAAAGTAGATGACTTACATTCTCTTTAGGATACTTTATCGTGGATATTTTGGATCTCTTGGAGAAAATGCTTAACCAGATTTTGAGCAGGAGTTTTCTCAAAGTGTGAAATTGAAGGAATGGAAGTGGATCCTTTTTTTTTTTTTTTTTTTTTTTTTTTTTTTTACATTTTAGATTTTTTTTGCATTGTGTTTGTGTTTCTTAACTGCTAATAATATTTGCCTCAGGTAGCAGATAGTGTTTCATTAATAGCAACTCATAAGTAACAGTCTTCAATATCACAGGCTTTGAGAAATTGAAATTAAAATTTGGGAAATATCTTACCCAAATTCTAGTCATATTTTTGATCTTTTACAAAAATGTTACCTTTAGTACATCTAACTCTCTGAAATAAATATTTTCAGAGCCATTATTTTTACACATACTATTAACATTTCTTGATTAAATAATCTTTGCTTCAAGAGGCTTCAAAGAAAACTGCAAACATATATGTGTATTTGTGTGTATGAATGTGTCTATTTGCATGTACATATACATAATAAGCATACATCATATATATACACACACATACATACATACTTTGATTAGTTTTTTACATTATCCTCACCTGAATATATGTTTATTTATTTGAGAGAAAGAGAGAAACATTGTTCAGTTGCCTCCTGTACACAGCTCTACCGGGGATTGTACCTGCAACCTAGGTAAGTTCCTTGACTGGGAATGGAACCTGCAACCTTTTGGTGATGGGATGATGCTCCAACCATCCAAGCCACTCAGGCAGGGAATACTTTGACTAGTTTCTAAAACTTAGAAGTCCATGTTTTTTTAACCAGTTAATTTTGGATGGGCACATTTAACCAGGATGTTGAAAGCATATGCTATGAAGATATAGACATTTTCAAAAAGAAGCTAAAGATCTTTAATTAACTTTAATTTTTGAAAAATTATAATGTTTACTTTATAATAGATGAAAATAAATTATTGGCAGCAAAACATAAAATTGGTAAATAGGAAAAAGTAGCTCAGTTCATCAAATGATATGATATGCTTTCAAGTGCAGCTTTGAATGTAGTTCATTGAAACATGATGTAAATGTTCTGCATCTATTCTGTACTTGTGCAAAGTAACAACTTTAAATAATTAGAAGTTTTTATAAAAATATTTTAATCCTTTTCTATTTCAGGTAGAATTTCATATTTGTGTGGAATATGACTTTTTCTTAACTGTACTTTTGAAACTACTCAAATGATATAGGGTATGTCAAAAGTCTGCTTCCTTTCCAGACTTTTTCCTTTGAAGAAAATTATAGAGCATTTCTGTATTATGTAATCTATACTAATAACCTATACTAATAAAAGGGTAATATGCTAATTAGACTGGGTCGACATGAAATCTTCCGGTTGTTCAATCCTCCTTCTGGACAAAGGCACGGTGGCAGGGGCTGAAGCAGAGGTGGTTGGGGCCAATCGGGTCGGCATGGGAGGGCAGTTAGGGGCGATCAGGCCGGCAGGGGAGGGTGGTTGTGGTCAATCAGGCCAGCAGGCAGAGGCAGTTGGGGCTATCAGACCAGCAGGCAGGGGGATTAGAGGTGATCAGGCAGGCAGGAGTTAGGGGTGATTAGGCAGGCAGGTAGGTGAGCGGTTAGGAGCCAGAAGTCCCACTGCTAGACATCCCCCGAGGGGTCCCAGAATGGAGAGAGTGCGGGCTAGGCTGAGGAACGACTCTCCCCCCGCCCCTCCCAGGTCTTGCATGAATTTTGTGCATCGGGCCTCTAGTAGTACAAAAAATAAAAAGAGATTCAGCACATGTGAAATTAGAACATGGTGTCCAAAATGTGCCCTGAATGTTATTAGAAACAAAACAGTCTTAGAGACAATTTAAAAAACAAAACAAAAAACAACAACAAAACAATTTTCTATTAAACGAAAGAATAGACATAGTTTTCACCACCTGTCTTGTCTGGAGGAAACTACAGTAGGAAGAGAAACAGGCAACAGAAGAACTAAATTAAATGTCATGGGCTGGACTACCACCAACCCGGATACCATCCCCAACCCGGACACTAACTCCAGTCCCAACACCACCCCAACCCCAACACCACCCCCAACCCGGGCATCACCCCCAGCCCTGACACCACCCCCAGCTCCGATACCAACCCCAACCTGGACACCACCCGCAACCCCGAAGATAAAAAAAAAATTAAAAAAATGTCATGGGCTGATGCTGAAAGGCAGAGATTTGTTTTTAGCCTAAAACTGGAAAGGGGGAAAAAGGGCCAAACTTGTGTCAAAGAAATAATACATTTAGTCCTAACTTTGGCTACGTTTAATTAAAGTGTTTGGCCCTGTAAATTACCTAGCATACTTTATAATTCTGTTACCTGTTAACCCATAACCTCTATGTCATGATGATCTTAAGTTAGTATATTAGAACAGGAAGAATTCCTGGATTGTCAGAGGAATGAAATTGATACTACAATGTGACCCATATGTTGTGCATAGTTATTGTCTTTTTTGGACAATATTTCAGTTTCATGTAGTCTGGGGAAACTAAAGTTAGAGTTTCTTGGGAATTATGGTGATTCAGCAAAGGAATTGAGACACAGCACAAGAATCACATTATTTTGCTTCCTATTGGGTTGTATTTACATATCAAACCCATTAGCTGTGCTGTGATCTCTAGTAGTATCTTAAAGTCTCTGCAGACCTCTTACTCATACAGATGAGTGAAAAGAATTTGCAGCCTTAAGTGTCCATGTTGCATGAGAATGACAGGAATTGAAGGGCAGATGAAGATTAATGAGATTATGTGATGTCAAGTAGACATATTGTCTTTAGATTGATGATGGTCTGGATTTCCTCAGCATCAGGAGACTTTAGAACAGCAAACAACTAAATTGTTATTGATGCCCAAATAATAGTTAAGTGTCCAAACTCTAGGAGTTTATATTGTTCTATGTTAGGCTGTTACTGTTGGCCCCTGTAGAAGAGTATAGTATTCAATCCATGACATTTCATGCTTTTGTGTTGAATATTAAAGAAAAATGGTCATGTCATCTTTTCTAGGTGTTAAACAGCCTCAAAATAGTTTAATTTCATTAATATTTTTAAATTGAGGCCTTTTGGTCACTTTTAGTACTTATGCCTAGTATATAATAGGCTCTTAGTGATTATTGTAAAAGTATGATCCTTAATTTATAAACCTACTTTTCTCATATTAGTAAGTTTGTAGAATTTTAAATATCATGCTCTAAACTGTCTATGGAAACAGTTGCTCATTTGAGGAAAATTTTGGAAGTTATGTAGAGGTCTTGAATAATTCAGGGTTCAGAATTATTTTCAAACTTAGTATATTTAAGACATGGAAGTAATAAACTGGCATTAATTTTCCTTTCATTTTTTTCTGAAAGAAGAAATGTCCTCGATGAGTTCAATATGATACAATATTTTTATTTCTTAAATATTGCAAATTAAAAGTTGGTTTTATAGATATCTTTGTAACATGGAAACATTTAATTAGCATATTTAGACATGTCAGCAAATGAGAAGCTAAATACATGTAGCTTCCAATTTTAAAATGAATCTATTCCAAAAATTCCTACAGAAAGACTGTTACAAATATGTTTGTGAATAATTTTTCCCTTTACCATTTCTAGTTATAAGTTAAAAGTCCTTCTAACATTGCCTTTCTCAACTAAATAAGACTGAAAAACAAACTGCTTGCCCTAACAGACATAAAAATTGTAAGTGAATATAAATTTTTTATTTCCTGTAAGTATTTAAGGAAAGGATACTTATTAATTTTTAATAGTGTTTATTAAAATGACTTGGAGAGCCTTTAGAGGTAAAGGGTGAGCTGCAGTGTGGTCAGACCTGGGAGGCTGCCTTCAAGGTCATCTTCCAATTTCAGCTTTACCATCATTTTTCAGTACTCTCCAAAGTAATTTTACTCTATCTTCTATGGCAGCAGCTGGAAAGATTGTATCTTCGGGGAGGGGGTTTAGGAGAGAGGAGGAAAGTGAATCAAAGGTTTTATGCGTCTATGGATTCTTTCTTATTTCAATGTTGATAAGATAAAGATTGTGTATCCGAAGGGTCAGCAAACTGGTCTGTGGGCCAGATTCAGCTCACCACCTGTTTTTGTATACCCTGTAATCAAAGAGTGGTTTTTACATATTTAAATGGTTGAAAAAATTCAAAAGAAGAATAGTATTTTATGACATGTGAAAATTATAAGAAATTCACATTTTAATCCCTTTAAATAAAGCTCTGTTGGAATACAGCCACGCTGTTTTGTTAATGCCTATGACTGCATTTACACTGCTCTAGTAGAATGGTTACAGTGGAGACTTGTGGCCTGTAAAGCCTAAATGATTCACAAGTTGGACCTTGACAGAAAAAGTTTACTGACCTTGTTTAGTAAAGTCTCTAATGTATGTTGTTTGTACATGAGCTACATTTCTAAAGATTGTTTAAATATATTTATTGCATAACTTTTCTAAAGATAAATGAGTCAATAATATAATGCTCAGCCAAAAATACACCCACATTAGTAGGAAAACTGCATTAATTTGTTGTCCTTTTGAGTATGTTTCAACACTTCTTGAAAGTTCTTTTAATATTTGATAATTGAAAATACATTTTCTAGGACTAAATAATTATTCTTTTCAAATCTAGTAATGCAGTTTATTATATGAATAATATAAATATTCATGGCACCCAAATCTTAAAGTTACATTGGTTTTTGTTTTATGTAATTGTAGGTCGAATGTCCCTTTGAGTATTTGTCATCATTGAGATTTAAGTTAAAATTTTGCATTTAATTATTTCTTTGGTAAATAATATTTGATGGTATCAGTATGCATATACATTTAGTCTTATGTTAGAGAAAGAACAATAACAAAATATAAGGAAATGTATTGCCTTTGGTAACCAAGTTTGAAACTACTTTTTTTAAGACTGGAGAGAACTTAAAAGGCTCGATAGTCTAGTTACCCTTCTGGTGCCTTGACCCCGTTATACAGTTCCTACCCATCCTTTCTCCATCCTTTGCTTATTTACCCACACGGATGGGGAACCTATTAACCATGAAATAGACTACTTCATCTATCTCTCAGACTCTTAGGAGGTTCTTTATTCCACTGAAGCAGCAGCTGTTTGTCTCCCTATAGCTTCTATACAACAGCCTGATTTTATTCCAAGATACTATAAAAAAACAGTGTTTAATCCCTCTTCTATATGGTTCTTCCTTATTTTTGAAAACTGTTTATGTGACTTATCTTTACATTCTTCCTTTCCCACCAGTTTTTTCTTCTTGAATAATTCAGGGTTCAGAATTATTATTCTGATGTCAAATTTAACTCCATGTGATACTCTTATTCCATTATTAGCATTCTTAATCTTTTTTTTCTTTTCTTCCTGAACTATTGTCCATTTGTTTCTTTCTCTGAAATTGTGGCATCCACAAATGTATTCCATGATAGGTTATGGTCTGACTAGCAAAGAGCTTAGTGAGGCGCATCATGCCTTTAATCTCAGTGCTGTGCTTCTGCTATTCACAGGCGTCTTCAAACTACGGCCCGCCAGGTTTTTTGGGCAGTGAGTCTGATCCGGCCCGCCAGGTTTTTTGGGCAGTGAGCGCAGCCGAGGTGTTACAGTAGGAATTAGTAGTTCATATAGTCCGGCCCTCCAGCTCTCTGAGGGACCGTGATCTGGCCCCCACTTTAAAAAGTTTGAGCACCCCTGTTGCATTGCAGGGCTGTGTTAGTTTTTTTGCCAGCTGCCTCACACTAGAGGCTGCTATTGAATTCAAAGTCACCAAGAACAAAACAGAAGCAAAACTAAGAAGTCAAAATCTTTCCTCAGTTTTTTTTGCTAAGCAATGACTTCCCTGCCTTGGGCCTGTGTTATTAATTTAAGTCTTAGAAGTTGAACCACGTCAATCACATCTAGAAGTTTTCCTTCAAATTTAGAATCTCCTAGCTTCTCCTACTTTCATAAGCTTCTCAAATATTTATTTTCTTGAGTTCAGATGGTTTCCCAATAGCATTCATGGCAGCAGCTGCAAGGGTTTCAGGCTTTGGGAATAGAAGAATTAATTCTTTAAAATATTTTATTAATTTTTTTTTTTTACAGAGAGGAAGGGAGATGGATAGAGAGTTAGAAACATGTATGAGAGAGAAACGTCGATCAGCTGCCTCTTGCGCACCTCCTACTAGGGATGATTCCGTAACCAAGGTACATGCCCTTGACTAGAATCAAACCTGGGACCTTTTCAGTCCACAGGCTGATGCTCTATCCACTGAGCCAAACCAGTTAGGCAATAATTCTTATGAAATTCATTTTATTAGACTTGATAGATCTTTCTAATTTGTCAACTGTGGGATCCTGTTTCTGCCATTTTCTATGTGTCTCTTATATGCATAGATAGCAGAGGCATTATGTAATTTAAAAACGAATGAGAATTTGTGTAGCTTTCTGACTTTTGAAGAAAAAAAAGTTTAATAAATATAGTCTAGGATCTCCAATTGAGGTGAGCTTCATGGAACATATAATTGGCACAGAGATAGGGATATTTTTGAAGAGTTACCAAAGAGAGCCCTGAAGAAAAATGGATGATTAGATTGTTTTTGGAGGAAGACCAGTTGAAAGTGGAATTTATCTTAAGAATACATATTTGAGTAAAGAAATGCTTTCTCTTTTCTCCGATGGAAGTAGATAAGATATTCCATTCCATGAACTTTAGATAAACTTCTTAACTCTAAGGCTTTATATACTGTTATAGTGTATTCAACATTATTCTGGTTTAAAATTTATAGATATTTAAAACATTTTCTTTAACTTTAAAGAAAATGGGGGCTGACATATAGTTAATTTCCTCATCATTTGCCTCCACTTTTTTATTTATAGCTGCAACTTCATGAATTTGTGATACTAGAAGTATTACATTGTATGAGGAGTTGTGTAATTTTCATCTTTGAACATTGTGTTTTGAACAAAACCGTTTGCATACCTTAGCATTCAGCTGAGTTTTCAGAGTGTGCATAGCATTGGAGAGGGCTTTTGCATGATGTAAGCAGCATATTTGGCGAAATGAGTCAGGAGGACAGTGAGATTGGCCCCCCGGGACAGATGGTAAAATGATAATGACTAGAATGTTACATGCAAAATGTGATAGAAAAGCCTGATATTGACAGTGAGAAGCTGGCAAGGGAGGAAATGAGACAGAGAGATAAGTGCAGGGTAGTGGTTTTGATTCTAGCTTTCTTTTAACCCTGTGTTCTTTGAAGTTATTTAGCCTCTTTGTGCCTCGGTTTCTGTACCTGTCAAAAATATAGTAGGTAATCCCTGATATATCATTTTTATGCTATAATCTTTTTAAAATTTTTATTGATTACAGAGAAAGGAAGGGAAAGGGAGAGCTAGAAATATCAACAATGAGAGAGAATCATTGATCAGCTGCCTTCTGCACAACCCTTACTGGGGATTGAGCCTGAAATCTGGACCTATGCCCTGACTTGCATAAAAATATGACCTCCTGTTTCATGGGTTGATGCTCAACCAACTGAGCCACATTGGCCATGACAATCTCCCCCCCCCCCCTTTTTTTGTGTGCCAGAGACACATAATAGAAGCTCTAATTGCTGCATAAAATGATGCAATTTACTAAACATTTCTGAGTTTTGTTTTGTTTTAAGCTTTTTTTTTTTTTTTTTTTTTTTTTTTTAGGTATTACCTTTTCAAACTTTCTTGTTACATGTAAAGTTTCTTTCCTCAAACAGGTTATAAAGCAAGCATATATTATTATCCAGGTGTGCAAAAATTGATTTTTAACCACTTGATTGTCAGTAAAGGGTTGGGGGAAGCCATAAGTCAGCCTTAAGGCTATTGTTGTGTAATAAAAACCTTGGTTGACACTTGAAGAACACTTAAATTTTTCACTGAAAATTTATTACTCTTTGAAAAAGGAAAACCTGTTGAGCTGCATATTTTCCCCTTTCACAGATGTCTGATTAGCCTATAATATTTTGGTCTCTATAATATGCTGTTTTAATAAACCTCAGTGAACGTGAAAATAATTTTGAGTTAGAGCAAAAACGTCTAGCTTTATGATGATTTGAAGGTAATTCCCTTCAAAAACTTTTGGAATTTCATTTTACATTTGAAAAGCTTCTTACCTTATATTGTTAATGCTCCTAGATTCCTGTACTGCTTAGTGTAGCCAAGAACTAAATTTGAAGGCATGTATTGAATATTTTAAAGTCATTAGTAGAATGAGTAATTTGATTATTTTTAAAGTACATAGAGATAAAGAGTATTAATAATGTGCTATTATTATGCCTGGCATTATATTCTGTGTGTGTGTGTGTGTGTGTGTGTGTGTGTATGTGTGTGTGTTGAACGGGTGTGTTTAAAATATGCATCAGAGTAGATTTGGAAAAAATGAATCTTGGGTCTTATACTCTCCAGCTTCTAACATCTGTGTTCTTTACTTGACAATAAATTTGGTGTTGCAGTTACTCTCTTTTGACACAAGATGGAGATGTTCACCTGAAATGTTGTTTGAGTGCAGGCCCTACTGCTTTCAGAGGCTTCTCCAACCAAAGGATGAGCAGCATAAGGAAATGAGGGGAATTGGCTTTGCTTTTCAAAATAATAGGGTGTGTGTGTGTGTTTGTGTGTGTCCTGTTGTATAATTTATTAAAAAATAATAATGTAAATTTAAGTGTAGATTATATAAGTTTAGTTAGGGAGGAAGTGGGAACATTGGGAAAAGGGCAAGTTGAACTGTGGGAACATTGGGAAAAGGACAGTCATTAGATAGATACATACTATGTACCAAGCATTTTTGGGCCATTCATACATGATAGCCAACTGATTCTAGTCTAATGTAAGGACTTCATATATATTTTACACAATGCCAATGCATTCCTTAGATCAGTAACTACAATATTAGTAGTGCTGTGTGTGTTCTTGTTCATAAAAATAGCCAGTGTGTAGTAGTTTTTTTCACAGTTTATCAATCTTCACTTAAAAAAAAAAAAAGTAGAAAGGGAGAAGGTAAAAGAAAAAGGAGAGGAGAAAAGAAGGAAGAAGTGGAGTTTTTGTGTCATTATTATAACTTTGTTTTGTTTATTTGAGTTGATTAGAATTGAAAAAAGCAAGTATTAGCAAGTAGATGGTAAATATACATATCTTTAAATATACTTCTAGGAAAGTTGAATCAAAGACTTAAGGCAATTTAGATAAACTAAGCGGAGATTGGAAAACTATGTTTTCTGTCTTTTTATGTAAATAATGTTTTATTGGAATACAGCCACATCCATTGCTGTTTAGACTGTTGGGCTGATAAGATGAAAGTATTTATTATCTGGCCTTTTAAGAAAAAGTTTACTGACCCCAGAACTAAATTTTTGGGCCACTGTTCATATGAACTGTTTGTTTATTGGCTTGGATTGAGTCATTCACCAAATATTTGTTGAACACTTGTTATGTGCCAGCAATGACATAGGTGACAAAGAGGCAAAAACAAACCTTTCCTACAAAAGTGTTTGACTTTTTTTTATAACTATTATAACACAGTTTGCAAGAAAACTAAAAGGAATGATGAGAGTTAGGAAATATTCATAGACAGGTCTCATTTGGCTAAAGCAGTTATAATTCTGCACCTCTTGGAAACACCATATCAGTTTTCCAACACATAGATACTTCAACTCTTTTTCCTGATTCCCTTTTATGGTACTCAGGGTTTTCTATAGTATTTATTACCATACAGACCACTTATTTACAGTGTTTATTATTGTTCTTCTCCTCTTGCTCCAGTGTAAGCTCCAGAAGAACAAAGATTTTTGTTTTGTTTCCTGATGTATCCAAGTGCTGGAATACATATTAAGCAATTAGTAGGAAAAGGACTTGCCTTACACATTCTTCAAATTAGCTGCATTAATGCATTTGGAAAGCTTCAGCTTTTCATGTCAGCTGTAATTTGTTTATTCAAAATGAGAATAATTTGCTGAGCTAAATTATGTGTGTGTGTATATATATATCTATATCTTTTCAGTTTGTTTTATATGTTCTTCACTGAGAATGCTAGTATTTCCTATATGTTAACCTCCTCACTTAATCACCAGTTATATACTGTTCACATAGCTTTTTCTTGAGAGTGATAAATGTTTAGTAAAGGATAGTTTTGGTAGTTGAGTTAATATTTGCTGAATAGAAAAATGCACTCTTAGATTAAAGCTTATGTTAACTATTCTGACGGCCTTGAAGTAAACCTGGTTGTGTGTTTAATCAGCATTAAAACAATTAAGAATGATTCCGTATAAAACTTCTTTTCCTTCTGTTCCAATTGTGAGTATGTTTTGATGATAGTTAATTGCACTGCCTACATAGTTTGCAAAATTAGTAAGGAAAACAGTAATCTGCAGCCAAGTTTCCATGAGTTGATATTTCACATTCATTTTTGTGACCTAAACCTGTATTCCTTCAGACAGTGAGAGAAGCCAAATGTTCTCATAAGCAGCAAGGATTTTCTTCATGGAAAACAAAGAAGCAAAAATGTAGTCTAAGCTAGAGATCAGCAAACCGCAGCTCGCGAGCCACATGCGGCTCTTTGGTGCCTTGAGTGTGGCTCTTCCACAAAATACCACAGCCTGGGCGAGTCTATTTTGAAGAAGTGGCATTAGAAGTTTAAATTTAAAAAATTTGGCTCTCAAAAGAAATTTCAATCGTCGTACTGTTGATATTTGGCTCTGTTGACCAATGAGTTTGCTGACCACGGTCTAAACAAAAGTATAATGTGTATATGGAATGGTATTATAGGCAGATCTACCTATATGAATAAAATAAAGGTTATGTGCTTTTATGTATTTCATTGCAGGAGTTTTTCTTGGGTATGATATTTGAAGTGGAAGTTAAGTAATATACAAAGTTAAATATATGAAAGGAATCAGAAAAATCCAGAAATATTACTATAAAGTAATAAGAATTATTACCGCTTGTAATTAAGCAGGCACACATCACCTGCAATTTTAGCAACCCTGCAAAGTAGTATTTCAGTTTACATTATGGAGATGAGAAAATGATGTTCAGAGAGCTTAAATAGCTTTCAATGGTTTGAAAGTTAAGTGATGTGAAAGGCAGTAAATATTGTAAGATAGGACTACTGTCTCTCTAAATACTGTATTCTATATCCTTTAGCACATCAGTTTCTTATGTGTGGTCATGATGTGCTAACAAATGACTACACTCTCTACTTGATTTTAAAATCTTACCTTTTATAGCATTCACATCATATGGTTTTAAAATTTAAATTTTTATATAGTGTGCTTCTAAAAAACTTGAAGAGAGTGCTAGCCAAGAAAAGTTATGCATGGAAGGATAAAACCTCTTTGCTGTCATTTTAAAATTAAAGCCATTGCCTTTTAATTTTAAGCTGAAATGGATTCTTTCATTTTACCTTTTTCATCCCCTTATTTATTAGGCCTTATGTAGCCACATATAAACATATAATCATCAACAAGATTTTTAAAGTTTGTTTAAAAAATCTGGTATTTCAAAAGTTTTCAAATAAAAGTTTTTTGCATAAAGGTATTACCCAAAAAGGACATCTCTATTATGTGAAATGACTCTATAGGGACTGAGTTGTTATATGGAACTTTTTATCACTGTAATTTATTTTCTTCATGTTACTAATCAGGATTATCATGCCATGTTATCCAGGAAACTGAGATAGCTTTATTCTGCAGCCCTTCACATACATTTCACTTCTAGTTTTTCTACATTCAAATGTTTACTTGTCCAAAAATGAAGACTTTGTCCCATTTAATGGGTTTTCTGATTTTAGAGCCATGAGAAATAATGTATTATCTTTGCTGTGATTTGAGAGTATATGACCTATGAATCCTTGTATTCTGATTAGTATAGAGTTTGGAATCTGGTTAGCATAGACACCTAAATTTGGGGGTAGCTCTCAGATTTTACATTTAATAGGACAATGAAAATGACTAATTAAACTTTTAGTTTGATGAAAGATTGAGAAACCACAGGACAGTGAAGGAGTTAGCATTCCTGAAAAGATATATTCAATTCTTGTGGTGGCATATGAAAAAGAGAACTAGTCTTGAAAAATCAGGAAATTTAAGTTTTAGTATTCTATTTAATTCTGTAACTTTCAAATGACTCCCTACTAAGGCTGCTTCCCATTTCTACCTCTTATTTATCACAAATTTAATGTTTTCCCTTTTATAGCATATAATAAAGCCAGGAAAGAGTGAAAGGTCAATTATAATAATGAAGTGAAGGTGATTTGTACATACTTAATCATTATATAAATGTTAGTTCTTATAATAATTACAATGATAATTATAATAATAGGATCTTATAAATACCATTCGTTAATATCAAAGATTGCCTTAAGTTAATATCTGTCGAATGACTGACCTGGTGAGTGAAGTCAGAGTTCTGAACTCCAACATAGAGAACTTCCCATTGAGTGAAAGGTCCTTCTCCTTGGTTTTAGAACATTAAATTGTAAGATAGCTTAATATTTGTGTATAGTTAGTTTTTTATAATTGTCAAAAAGAAATTATAGAATCCTCCTAAAAAAGGAGATAAAAAAATGAGCTAAATTATTAATTTTTATTGATTTTCTGTGTTCCTCAAATCGTTGAGATTAAAATCCAGGAAGGGGTGCAGTCCTCTTGTGAGCTTTATGTTAGAATCTGACACTATGGTGCTCTCCATATCAGACAATAATATTGTTCAAGATCATCCTTGATTCAAAGATGTGACTTTTTATAGTCCACATTTGTTTATGTATTATTTAAATCTTACAAAACTTAATTACTTGCATCATTAAAATTTCAATTTCTCTTCCATCAGAGAGAATAGTGATGTGGAATAATTTTTCCTGAACGGTTGGCTAGCAGCACAAAATATAGGGAATAGAACATTAAACACTCAATAATGAGTTTAAAAATAATTCTTTTTAATCTGATTCCTAAGCATTAACATCTTTGCTGTTACCAGTGTTTTAAAGATTCTTCCAAAAGTGTCCCCAGGTCATGGAAACTCTAGGTTTTCCCTATGTGCTTCTTGATACTTACATTTAGCAGTATGAATTTGCCATTTACTTTTGATGAAGTTGATATCTGTAATGTACGTTTAGATTCATTTCTTGGAATTAAAGGGTAATTTGAATGCTAGATTTTAAAAGGCTAGATGGTCTTTGGAAGTCAAATCTGGTTTGGAACTAATCTATCAATACTATAATTTAATTATTAGATGTTGGTGGGGCATCATTCACATATTTATATTTCCTGTTTTACCTATTTACAAATAGTTGGTGATTGCCCTTGACCTTCTTTCTCTAATGTGTTTTGAAATTAAGTTTGCATATGCATTATTTTCATTGATTTGAAGTCACTATATATAGAAATGTACATTAAAAAAATGGTTCTTTTCTAAAGCTTTGCTTGGGGTCTTCGATTTAGATGGATGGAGAGAATTGCTTGCTTTACTATTTATCATTTTCTCAGACAAATCTATGGAGACAGGGTGCTGATAGGACAGGAGGAAAACAACAAAAACAAATACAGTGCTTTGGTCTGGAACTGAATTGTATTATCTCTGCTGTCAGCTAGAGTCCCTGCACTTACCCAGACATTCTCCCCAGGGATTAAAACTTCCCCCTGCATTAGTGATAGCCTTTAGTATGGTACAGCCTCATCTTTAGTTTAAAAAGAAAAATCTGGCTATAAACAGTTTTAATAGCTTGCAAAATCCTCACCATTTCAACCTTTGGGAGGGAGAGTGATTATCCTGATGAATCAAATAGGAGTGTCCGTAATTAAATTGCTCATTGCCTGGATTTCATTTTTAGTTTTCATATTTAGCTCCTCACAACTCCAAACTCTGGGTCTCATTTGGAAGGTTTATATTTTATCGTCTTAGTCAAAGTTGAGAGAGAAAAATGGGCCTATACAGTGTTGAGAACCATTTGAGCATTGTTTTTTTGTTTGTTTGTTTGTTTGTTTGTTTGTTTTTGTGTGTGTGTGTGTGTGTGTGTGTGTGTGTTTAAGGACATTTCTATTTTTAAAAAAGTTTTAAGAATTTTTACTGAATGAAAGTTTAAGATAGAATGATAGAACAAACAAGAAAAACCTCCAAAGATTGTATGAACCAAACAAAAACTATTAGGACCAGCTTCTACATCAAGCAATCAATGTCTGAGTTATCCAGGAAGCTGATTATCTACTCTTTTCCTAAAGATTTCTAATAATGGGGGTTTTATAACCTTCCACAGCCGTGGTTTTGAACCTGATTATTCTAAAGACATTTGGCAATGTCTGGAGACATTTTGGGTTGTGATGATACTGGCATCTAGGGGGTAGAAAAAGGGGTGCTGCTGCATGTCCTGTATAGGGCAGCTCCCCCAGTGAAGTATTATCCAGCCCCAAAGTCAGTGTTGAGGTTGAGATTTTTTTTCTCATGGGAGTTTTCCAAATGAATAGCCATGTGACATTTACAGTGTTTCATAGGGAAGAGCAGTTTTAGACATTGATTTGAGGATTTATGTAGATGATAAACATTCTTTGAAAAATGTTCATGGAGACTATATGATGATCTCATGATACAGAGAAATGGAAAACAATCCTACTTCATCATAGAAGTACTTGAGAAATTTTGTATTTTTATTTTTTTGCCTTCACAATTTACTTATTTTTAATTTATTTAATGTCTAACACATTTGGAAAGTCAAGTGTTTTGTGTGTTTTTTTAAACTTGTCAGATGGTTGTTGGCTATTTGTATTTGGTAATTTGCAGTGACACTAAACTTTTCTCAGAATTAAAAGAATTGTCCAGTTTCTAACTGACAGCTGCATTCTCTTGTTCGTTTCACAGATGGAGCTTTTGTACCTCTATCATGTCATCATTGTCCACTCAATCACAGTAATTTGCAGTAGAAGGAAGAATATGTAACCACACATGGATAAACAATACAAACACACCAGTGACTTAGGGGAGGCAAATTAGAGACTAACAAAGAATGTTTGCATTGCTTTCCAGAGATTTAGGTTTTCAGATCCTGGCCCAGGATTCGTAGGATAGTCATAACCACCATTGAGGTTCATTGCTTGGGGTAGAGCATAAAGCCTCAGAGAGAGTTAATAATATTTCATCCATGTGTTAAAACAAAAACAGACATTGGGGATAAAGTGTAATCAGTCTTCTTAATCTCACTACATTAAAAAAAATATTACAGTGGATCTTATTTTTTAAACAATCATGATACCTGCCTTTCTCTTCATACCCCCTTAATTAACTGAATGCATGCTGTGAAAAAGTCATGTTTTCTATAAAGCTTGGGAGGGTGAAAAAAATGCAGCTTGGAATCACAAATCATAGTGGGTCACTCTACCTTTGTTTACATGTTTAAGAACAAGGTGTCTCTTTGGTGGAGACAGACAGGAGATCTGCATTCTGTCACCACTAAACGTCTTCTTAGGGGTTTTGTTTTTTGTTTTTAATTAAGGGACCAGCCAGAGCTATGAAGTTAATGTAGAGAAAAATTCAGGTAAGAAATTGGCTGTCAGAAAGAAGTATAAAATGCAGTTTGATGATCTCTTAGATGTTATATAGTGTATAAAATAAATTATTTCACTGATAGCAGAAAGCAAAGTAATAAATTTCATTTTATCCTATATTCTGTATATTTTTTAGACATTATCTTTTTTTTTTAAAGAAATATGTGATTTTGAATAGGTAATGTACATATTACATAATTCAAAGATCAAAGGTGTATAGAAAGAAAGATACACATGGTAAAACTTTGCTCCTACCTCTGCATCCCAACCCTGATTTTCTCACTTCATTTTTATTAGTCTCTTTCTTCTTCTAATGTTATTTCTAGTGCAAGCAAATTATGTATACTTATTGTTTCCAATGTTACCCATTCCCCTTTTCCCTCCCCAAATATACAGAAAGTAGGGAACTCTATACACTATCTAGTACTTTGCTTGTTCATTTAGCTCTGTATCTTGGAGATCGTTTTCCTCATTCTTCTGTGGGCTGCATAGGTGCAGAACTACTTACAAATTGTCCCCTGCTGATGGACACTTAGGCTGGTGCCAGTCTTTTGCCATTACTAGTAGTACCTCAGTGATTAACATTGTCCAGATGTCATTTGGTACCTGTGCAGGTTTGTTGTAAAGATGGATTGTTGTGTTGAAAGTCTTTGTAGTTTGGGTAGATACTGCCTTATTTCCTTTTACAGTGGTTCTGTCATTTTGCCTTTTTCCTCAGTAATTTCGACTGTATCCCTTTTTCCAGGTTGGTACCAATAGTTAGTAATTAATTTAAAAAGTCAGCTAAAAAAAGAAGCATTAAAGTATTTTCCATAAACTTTAATGATTTTACTTTTACATAAAATCGTTCAATATGCATTAATTTGCCATTTACTTTCTTTAGAGCAAATGTATTTATTGGGAAATAGTCCACTAATTAGAGTTCTGTGATGTTTCTTATCTAAACCGCATCGTTCAGATTTAAATGTTGGCTTTTAGCCCTGGCTGGTTTGGCTCAGTGGTTGAGTATCAATCTACGAACCAGGTGAGATCACAGTTCGATTCCTGGTCAAGGCACATGCCCAGGTTAGGGGCGTGCAGGAGTCAGCTGATCAATGATTCTCTCTCATCATTGATGTTTCTATCTCTCTACCTCTCCCTTCCTCTCTAAAATTAATATGAATATATTTAAAATAAAAGTTGTCTTTTAAAGGATGAGAACTTAGAGTACCCTCAGTGTCCCTATTTTTTTTAACTGATGTTCACCTTACACCAAATTAATAGTTACTTTAGTTAGTCACCTTTATTGAATATCCCTGAGCATTTGACATGGTTTTCTCAGAAATAATATTGTACTTTTAACAATAATATTTTATTGGTTCATATAACATTTATTTACCGTGCATTATTTTAACTTTTAAACAATTGTGCTATAATTTTGATTCACGATTTTCTCATTGTTTTGTTCACAATAGGTTATTATGCTTAGTGGGGTGTCTGGCCATATTAAGTGCCCAATAAATACTAGTGCATGGAAGAGAAAAAGAAAAAGCAGTAGCATGGGACAGACTGCTGATTTTTGGTTTGTACCCAGAACACCAGGAATCAACACTCTATCCCAGAGCAAAGGTTCAGCGAGGAGGAATAGACAGCATTGCAGAGGTTAATCTTATCATCTAGGGATAACCAGCCTGCAATGGCTGGCACAATCATGTATTAGAAATTAAGACTTTTGTGATATTTTCTTCATTATTAAATTGGAAAAGCAGTGGCCTAAAGAAAGCCTCCATTTTAAGTTTTAACATCTGCTTAACGTGAGTGCCAAACTGGGCTAGGCATCTCTGTATTATACAATATATACTCTTGCCCAGCCAACTGCTTACTCTCTTTTTTGGGGGGAAAAAATACTACAGCTAATTGAGTATTCTCTAAACTTCATTTTCTCCTGTGCATCATCATGAATTTGCCATATCTATGTACCTCCTCACTGCTATTTACTTTGTCATCAGATTCCAGATATTTTGTTGTGTAACTTTTGTCCAAGTAGACAGTTTTAAATGAGTCAAATTCCACAGGCCTTTTTGTGTCTCCTTGATGTACAATGAACTTTTAACTTCTGAGTTCTTAAAAGAGGAGTATATTTAAGGTTAATTGCTTACAAAACTTTGTAGGGGGCAAATTTGATTTTTATTTTAAACTAGCTTTGTCACTCTCAGGGCTGCTATCACATTCTTTCATTCCTGGCCCAGGGCTCATTGTATTCTCCCAACCACCTACTTGGTTTTTGTTTGTTGTTTTTTGTTGCCTCATTTCACACCCTCTACTTCCAATCTGTAAATTTAAAATAAACCGGTTTTAGTGAACATGATAATATTTAGTAAATTCGGTAACTGTTTCCTCAGGATATGTTGATGAGACAGCTATATTTTCTCAGAGATACATATATTTGTTCTTACTATGCTCCTCTGAACATAATACTTATAATGTCTAATGCAGTAAAATAATAGAAAGATTTTTTAATGTATTGGTAAACTGTTCTTTCTTTGCATTTATATTGATTTCCTTTAATGCATAGAGTATAAAGCTATTATTTTAGCCATGTCATTTTGTTTGTTTGTTTGTTTTTGTTAATCCTCATTCGAGGATATTTTTTCCCTTTTTTTTTTTTTTTAAGAGAAAGTGGGAAGGAGGAAGGAATGGAGGATGATGGAGAGAAAGAAGCATTGATGTGAGAGGGACACATTGATTGTTTGCCTCCTGCATGTGCCCCTACCAATGCAGGGAATTCAACCTGCTACTAAGGTACATTCCCTTGACCAGGAATCGAACCCGCAAGCCTTTATTTTCTGGGCTAATACTCTAATCATTGAGCTTCCCCGACTGGGGCCATGTCATCTTTTTTAATTAAACCTTTGTTAGCCAGCATATTTAGTTGTGAGCTGTGTTTCGAGATCACCTCTACTCTTCACCCAGGTGTGGCCTGCAGCGGTGTACATCAGACCCTGCTTTGCATTCCTTGTTTAAAATTGTCATTCCTGTTGTTTTATTATGAATATTTTACTTTCTGAAAATCAACTGCTTTCTTTTTTAATTTTTTGCAGGGAAATCTTTTTTCTTTTTTTTTAAATTTAATATATTTTATTGATTTTTTTTTTTTTTTTTTTTTTTTACAGAGAGGAAGGGAGATTGTTAGAAACATCGATGAGAGAGAAACATCGATCAGCTGCCTCCTGCACACCCCCAATGGGGATGTGCCTGCAGCCAAGATACATGCTCTTGACCAGAATTGAACCTGGGACCCTACAGTCCACAGGAAAATCCACCGAGCCAAACCAGTTTTGGCTGCAGGGAAATCTTTTATCAGAGGAACTTATATTTGGTTTTCAAAAGGCAGATGCCTTAGAAAATTCCATTTACCAAAAGATATTTAAAATACCTAAAACATAACTATTGTATTAAATACACTGAGTGGCCAGATTATTATGATCTCTTAACACATAATAATCTGGCCACTCAGAGTGTGTGTGTGTGTGTGTGTGTGAACCAGGCCACACATTAGAGGCCTGGTTCATAAATTCATGCATGGGTGGGGTCTGCCCAGCCTGGCAAGGGGGAAGGGACATGGAGAGATGGCCCACCTGCCTGCTGGTTAAACTCCTGATCGAGGGGACAATTAGCATATTAGCCTTTTATTATATAGGATATACACTGAGTGGCAAGATTATTATGTGTTCAGAGATCATAATAATCTGGCCACTCAGTGTATATTAATTTATATAAAGACTAGATAATAATATTAAAAGAAGAAAACAATGGTTAATTCCATCCATCTTTTTAAAATATTATATTTAATAAATTATGTGGGGTGTTTTTTTCCCCTTCAATTTAAAAGGAAAAAAGTTGTTATTAGATTCCTTCCTATATAACCTTAAAGGGAATTTAAATTTATTCAGTTGTTCATATAATTAGTATAGCACTTTTATTCATTCTACAAGTACTTAATAGTTCTTAATGATTTAAAATATTTCCTAGAAAATGTCTATTAGTGTTAATATATAAATTTATTAGTGTATTTGGAATATTCAGTCCTGAGGAAGAATTCAGGCCTTTGCCTCAAAATAGCTGATGTACTCTCCCATAAGCCTAATAAGTTCTAATAGAAACTCTGCACATCTCGGTGTTTATTTCATTATTTTGGGAATATGAGTTTTGGGAGGAAACTTCACTTTTTATATCCATTTTAAAAAACTGACAATACAGTGATATAAGATAGTGAACTTGGGCCAGAAGCATTACAAATGGTCTGCTATAAGTAAATGATTTAATTGAAATCTAACTTCAAGTATTACACTTTTAGCAGAAATGCCTTTGCAAAGAAAATGTAGCATAAAATATAATTTATCATGGTTTTGTTGGATAATTATAAAACAAGCTACTATTTTAGGATATACATGACTTTTCTAAGAGGTCTTACCATGACCACATTTACTTATGACATGTGAATATGGTCTATTCTTGAATTCCATGTTTAATTCCAGATGTCTTCACATAAACCATATTTGGGAAGACTTATATGTATAAGAAGTAGTGGCAATGGTGGGTCAGCTTTGAACTTTGTTATGAAATAACACAGTTTTTTAGACAGATAGAGAAAATGAGAAACATTGGCTAGATGAAGCCATCCCTGAGGCCTGGACATCTCCAGTAGAAACTGGACTCCTGGCTAGAAAAATAATATAAAGTATTTTCCAAGTTTTTTTGTAAATATTAATTTTTTTAAAATGAGTTTAGAAACTGATTTGTAGACATAATTGAGACCATTTGCCATGAACTTCCTCTGTATCCCCATCTGTAACTAAACATAGGTCTGCCCTATTATTTACCTGCTCCTCCTTTCCTCTCCTGGGAGACAGACGTGTTCCCCCTAAAATTTTATTACTCCACTTAATTTCTATATCTTATCTCAATTTTCAGCTCTCTGTTTCTTTCTGACTCTTACTACTTTACTAAAAGTGAACTTGTGAAAGTCACCAGTGACTTCAACATAATAAAGCTCATATATGACAAACCAAACGTCATACTTAATGGGCAAAAACTAAATATGTTTCCTTTAAGATCAGGAACAAGACAGTAATATCTGTATTCAACATAGTCCTGGAAATCCTAGCCACAACAATCAGAAAAGAAGAAGAAATAAAAGGCATCCAAATTGGAAAGGAGGAAGTAAAACTGTCATTATTCTAAGATGACATGATATTGTACATAGAAAATCCTAAAGACTCCACACAAAAAAAACCTGTTAGATTTTATAAATTTGGCAAAGTAGCAGGATACAAAATTAATATCCAGAAACAGATGGCATTTTTATACATGAATAATGAACTCTCAGAAAGAGAAATTAAAGACAATCCCATTTACTCTTGCAACAAAAAAGCATAAGATACCTAGGAATAAATTTAACTAGGGATGTAAAAGACCTGTACTCAGAAAACTATAGGACTTTGAAAAAGGAAAATAGAGGAAGATACAAACAAATGGAAGCATATACCATCATGAATTGGAAGAATTAAAATCATTAAAATGTTCATACTACACAAAGCAATCTACAGATTCAACATAGTCCATATTAAAATACCAATGACATACTAATTCAGAGATCTAGAGATATATCTAAATTTATACCCAAAATTTATATGGAACAAAAAAATATATAATGGCTTCTTGGGGTTCTTGTTTGTCTTGAATTCACAGATTTGGTTCTACTGACTACCCAAGTATTCTTGAAACTCTGTATCCCTTTAGCCCCCATGATACCACAGTATCCCCTTCTGTTAACACTTGGGACACTGTTCCTTACTTTGTCAGTTGAATTTAATATTCATATGGCATAAGAACTGCACAAAAATCTGAATTTGTCAGGCACCCAGTTTTGTTTTTCTCCCAAAATGTATCTCAATTTTATTTTTCTTTCCCAATTCCATTGCTTCCATTCTGGTTCAGTTCTTTCCCTGGATTACTAGTTACCCCTTAACCAGTTTTTCTGCTTTTTTCCCCCCTCCATTTCATCTTCCTTCTATTTCACAAGACTCTTTCTAAAGGAATGTCTTTACCCAGATTATTGTACTACTAAGGAACCTCTCCTGTTCCCTATTCTTTGCCTCAAGTCCTACTCTTCATTATGGTTTTGTTAGATAATAAAAGTTGAGCCAAACCTCTCACCATTATTTTCTGTTTTCACTGAACATTTATCTATTTAAACTGGCAGTTAACTCTTCTGGTGTCACATGTTCTTTGAATGCTATATCATCATTTCCTCTAGGCATGTGCTTATTTTATCTCATTCCTATTTGTCTAATATCCTCATATTTTTCTCAGCTCTCTCAGTCTTCACCACCATTTCCATTAAGTTATTTTTTTAAAACTAAGTTGGCCTTAGTTTTTTCTAGTTTGCTTCTCCTCAGTGTCACTTAGCTTAGTTTTTTGTTTTCTCTAACTCTTTATTCTTTCCCAAATTTTTCCTACCTAATAACATGTAAGTATTTTGAGATCAGAGAAATGAAATATTTTTATATGCATCAGGTAATAGCTATTCCACAAATATATTCCCTTTGAATGAAAATAAGACACAAAGGTTAAATAGTTAAATGTCCTTGGTTTTCACTAAGAAATTGAAACCAATTTCTGGGTAGAAACAGTTTTTAAAAAATAACATCGCAATTTTATCCAGTCAACCTGTCTAGTCTCACATCAGCAGGGGGCAGTCAAACCCAAGTGCATTCATTCTTAAGGAAAATTAAACTTTGTGTCTGAAATTAGGTTATAATCTATTTGTAAATAATTTTCAAAACTTCAGTAGGTAGGTTTGTAGAATTGTATTAATCTGTTAATCCATGGAAGATAAATGAGATTTTTTTTAATTTAAAAAAATGGAAAAATTTGTTTTAGAATATGAAATGCTTTATTTGGTGCTTTTGATGAATGTCCACTTTACATAGAAATTTGTTTTTACTGCCCCAGAATCAGAATTTCAATTCAATTAACTTATTATTAGGCTGTTTTTATATTCAATAAAATTAATTTTTATAAAATGCTTTTATTTGCTCTGTGAATTTGAGAAAAATGAGATTTTATTAGAGGTGGATGTATAACACTAAAATGTAGTTTTGCAAATTCTTCAAGTTTTATTGAGTTTTTCTTTCTGAACCTTTCCTCTGGCCGGCTGCAAACAACTAGTGCCATGTGTTTATCGACCTGCTCATTTTCACCTCCTCCTCTTGGAGGTTATCCTAGTACTTATTAAGGGAGAAACACGGTTTATACTAAACAATGTTTAACATATACTGATGGTATTACTGTATTTCCTGTTTTGTGTTCACAGTAAGAACACTCTGAAAAACTGCCTTTGTATAAATACTTCACTGACATTCCAGACAAGTATAATCTTGTCTGCTGGTAGGCAGGAAAGCGTGATGTCCTGGAATGCTGTAAGAGAAGGAAATCTCTTTGTGTTCCACAAATGATAGCCCTAAACCTTTTAAGAATATAATTTTAAAATGACCAACTCTGTATTTGCTTTTCCTTCCATTTATTAACTTTGAATGCATTTACTTCACAAATGCAGCTAGTCAGAAAAAAACACATTGTGTCTGAGAAAGAAGCATCTTCCTGGTAGTTTGCTGGAAATTGTTGGTAGAAACATCAGAGGTTAACATAGAAACTGATTTAGTAAACATTATTATTATGTTCTCATAGCTTAAAACTTTCTTGATACTTGCACCCATCTTTTGATACTTCTCTCCAGGCTTGAAAGATGCAGGGTTTCCAAAACTTCCTGTAAAATAATATTTTGGAGATTATTTTTAGAACACAGATTATATATTTTTTAAAGTTAGATTTGGAGTTTTTCAAGTCTATCGCCTTAACCACTTGGTCACAACTACCTGCCAGATTTGGAGTTTTTATGTTATTTTATTATTTAATGTGAGTCAGTAAAATATATAAAAAATCAATTGTGTAACTGGAACCCAGCAAAACAGAATCACCTGTAAGAATTTCCAAATACAAGATTTAAATACCTATTGATTACTTTCAAGCTGTAGAAAAGTATCATATGCTTTTATGATCAGAAAATTTTTGCTATTAATGTATATGTTGTGCCATTTATACCCCTTCTCATAAATCTGCTGTGATGAATTATGAAATACTAAGGCTACTGCATATTCAAGTAAGAGCCTTTTAAAGGAAATAATTTTAGACAGCAGGGCCACCAACTGCTACGATGGTTCCATGGTGTTAGAAACTTAGATTCCTTCTATCTTGCTGCTGTACCATCCCTTCAGCCACATGGTAAAAATAACTCACTATTCCATCAGTTGGTTCTCATTCAGGTAAATGGAGATGAAGAGATGAGGAAAGAGCTCACTCCCTCACTTTAAGAACATAACCTATAAGGTACATGTATCATTTACATTCATATGATCTATCTTATCTTCATGACCAAAATTAATATATTTTCTATTTTGATTGGCTGGGTGTGCAGCTTGAATTGAGGGGTTTTGTTGCTAAAGGAAAAAGAAGAAAACTAGCAGTCTTATGTGTTGTTAGATTTACTCATTGTCATTGTCCACTCCTTCCTCTTTGAATCATTTTTTGTTTTGTTTTATATGTCACAATAATCTCCCAGTTTTAGTTTTATTTCTGTCTCCTCTTGGTTTCCTTACATATTTATTCTGCTCTGCCTAGCCATAAAGTGTTGTAGTTCATCAAGGTTGGGTGCTAGCACCCCTCTTTTTTTTCTTTTGTCTCCAGGGGCAATCTTATTCACCATGGCTTCAGGTGTCACTTGATTCAGCTTAGACTGTTGCTCTGATCTCTTCAGTGAACTGCCTACTTTTAAGAGATCTCAAAGGCATTTCAAATTCATCATATCCTAAATCTAAGTTTTGCTCTAACTATTTTAATCACTAAATCTTCTTAACTTTTGGGGTAAATGCTATTATCATACCTGATCCTATAGATGAGAAACTGAGATATAGACAGCTTAAGAAAGGTGACCAACACAGTATTTGTCGTTTGTAACTGGCTTATTTCACTCCCAGGTTAGGCTCACTTAGCATAATGTCCTCAGATCTCATGTGTTTTGTAGTATGTATGCTATCTTTTTTTTTTTTTAGGAGGTTTTAAAAATATTTTTATTGATTTTTAGATAAATAGGAAGGGAGAGGGAGAGAGAAAAAGAAACATCATTATGAGAGCAAAACTTTTTTCCTGCACAACCCCTACTGGGGATTCAGCCTGCAACCTGGGTATGTGCCCTGACTGGGAATCAAACCAGCATCCTTTTGGTGCACGGGCCGATGCCCAAATGATTGAGCCACACTGGCCAGGGCTCCTGGTGGGAGGCTTTTTACTACTTTATACAACATGATGATGAACATTCTTATAACCAAACCTTTTAAAAAAAATAAATCTTTATTGTTCAGATTATTACAGTTGTACCTCTTTTTTTCTTCCATAGCTCCCTTCCACCTTGTTCCCACCCCACCTTACCGCCCCTCCCCACCATCTTCGTCCATAGGTATAAGATTTTTGTTCAATCTCTTCCTAAATTCTCATACCCTCTTCCCCCTCGAGAATTTGTCAGTCCACTCCCAATAGACTTCTCTTAACCAGCCTCTTTTTATTCTTTTTTTTAGGTTTGTGTACAATAATATTTTTTCTTTCTTCCTGGAATCAGATGAGTTTTAAAGATTTGAGAAAAGCAGCACTAACATTTAAAGGTTCACACCTTGTCTATTTGACAGAAAAGCTGCAAGTAAAAGTATGAATTCTAGTTTTACAAATGTAGTAACAAAGAATATACTTTATTGGTAACTTAATCATATTAAGATACTCAATGCATTTTAAAGTATCAGATTATTAAAATAACACCTGAATTAATGTACTTTTAAAAAATCATTGTGAAGGAATGAACCCATTATTTTGAGATGAACTTTTATCTTTCACTTAAGATAAAACTTATGTTGTATTTTATGTTCTACAAAAATTGACACATTATTACACTATTATTTATTGTATTATCAGTCTGAGAACAATTTATTTTGTGACTGGACACTAATTTTCTGAATCATGTAGCATATATATTCTATTAGATTTTGTAAGCTTATTATTTAGTAAGAACTTTTTCCTGTTTTGTAATTGAGATCTGTTGCTTTTCAGCTATATCAGAGAAATGCGTTTTCAGAATAAAACAAATAGCTTTAAAAAAAGTTTGCCCACAAAGAGATAAATAGATATCCAGTAGAAATAGAGAAAGTTGGAGAACTCTTATTCTCTCTTTTCAAGACACACAAAGCGTAAAACAAGATAATTTGCCCTGTTCATTGCCATCAAGACGAATCAAATTTGTATATCAAAATAATAGCCCCGTTCTGTCAGCCCTGTGTTGCATTCTCTGCAGAGGACTGTGGCAAATCACAGGTGGATTGGTCAGGTCCTCAAGGAGCCCCCTGACAGGCTATTGCTGGATCAAGGAATGTTCCTGAAGGCTAACATTTTGGTAACTGTTTCAGGAAAAGAAATACTATTCTAGGTTTCCTTTCTTGCCTCAATCCCTGTTACACAAAGCAAACAAACTTGTTTACAGAACATCCAGCCTTCGGTTGAGTAAATGACTAGTAGGAAATCAAGCTGTTAATACAGGAGGATGACTAAGTGAGGAAATCCGTCTTTTGTCAACCGCTCATATTATTATTGTTTTTAAAATAGAATCTGCTTTCAATTTCAATGGTTGGCAGTGTTAGATGTACATGGTTTAATGGATTTTGTTAAAATTTTGGTTTCCCTCTCTTACTTACAATCCAACATTATAACAGAAAATACTACAAATAGTCTTCTAAGATGATTGATACAGGATGATGGTTTAGGCTTATTTATTGAGTCAGAACTTCACACCTGTTCTATGTCGTAATAACTTCCTTAGAGGATGAGTTAAAAAAACAAAACAAAACAAAAAAACTTTCTTGCAATGCCAAAGCATTATAAATTTTTAAATTGAAAAATTCTGAAAGAATTGTTTTTTTAATTTTAGAAGTAACTGTTTGTAGTTGATAGCTTCTAAAGTGGATTTCTCATTTTTACATTGCTTTATACATACTTGCTCTTTTGTAAACTTTGATAAGATCTTAAAATTCATATTATAACAATATGGGGGAAAAAAATCTTAACATTATATATAGCATTTTCACTCCAAAAAGGAGTTCACTGAAGTGTCAAATTTTACATTTAAGTTCACCACATAAAACACATGTAGGATAAAAGAGACTTTACTTGTTTGGTGGGACACGGAAATATGAGCTCACAATTAACATTGTCATGAGTCTCCTAAAAAATGCTCATGTCATTTTAGACTGCAAAAATTATAGCAGCCAGATTAGATAAACTATTATTAGTCCCCGGTGCTCTGTCCAGGTCAGATCACATCTAGAGTGTAGAATACAATTTTGGGATCTCATGGTTTGTAAATAATTTTAGATACAACCGGTATGGATCAGAGCATGCTTTTATTCTGGAGAATAGAAGAACACATGTAGATATAGTTATATCTTTATATTTTAAAAACTCCACCCTGTTCAAGAGACAGATTTTTTAAAAGTTCCTGGGAAAACAAATGGAAAAGTTTTCCAGTGAGGTAGAATTGTCCACTTTAGTTGACTTGCTGGTTCTGGGAATCAGGGGCCACTCTACTGCTCTAGGTGTTTTGAAGAAGGGTCGATTGTGCTGAATGTCTGCTATACTGATTAGGAAACTAGAAAATGTAATTTCCAATCTCTTTTCAATTTTGAATTGAGGTAGCAGGCACAAAATTATTTCATGGTTCAGTCACTGAGCATATGTGTAAGAATTTGCAAATTTTGAATATTAATTTTGAGAATAATATTGAAAGCTATTTTTGGCCCTATGCATTTTCAATTGTTTTTTCCTCTTTTATATTTTTCTTTAAAAATAAAAACAGTTCTATTTATCAAAAAGAAAAGAAAAACATTAAAATTTGGCCCAGGTCATAAAAATGCAGTCTAAAGTTAGAGGTAGAGATTGCAATAAATAATATAGGTCCTCTGTTTAACTAAATGTGGCCCCCACTCATCTCATCACTTGTGAAAAAATTGGACATTAGGCACTTACTAGCACAGTCTAATAACTTGTTGTTTTCTTTGCAGCAAACATGGTTCCTCCTAAAACAAGGGGAAATCATTTCTTTGAACTTTAGTCTAAGACTTGTTGATATTCTTCCTCTTTATTTAATGTTATATATATTTGGGAAAGTTGGCAGTGAAGATAGGTTATGTTTGTGCAGAATTCAGCAAAAGAGGTTGGCCATTTAACATTAAATACCTATGTTACTGTAAAGTTTTAAGTTCCTTTTAAATGCTAAATAGCACTGAGTAGCACATGGGAAATACCTGTTACTTAGAGTTAGTCATTGTGGAATGTAAGGGAAAATGAATGTATATATGCATGCTTCTATATATGTATGTATTTATTCTTGCTAGTTACAAGGGCAGTGAACATGCTTATCCATGGTCTAGTCTAGAATGGTTCTTGGCACTCTTAAAGTCCTTGTGAACCTTTATCATGTAAATAAATATATTTGATTTAGATATCATCACATAGATTTTAGCATTTGGATAAAGCAGATATATTGTAATTTAAAAATTATATATATATGTACATATATAACTATTTTATCTTTAGATTATTTTTAAGGGAATATATATATATATATATATATATATATAAAATATTAATTTAAAACAGTCGATTATATAAATATGTTAACTTTGGTAATCGCTGTAAACTTTGCTCCATTCTTGTGGCTATTAGTCTAGGACAGTGGTCGGCAAACTCATTAGTCAGCAGAGCCAAATATCAACAGTTCAATGATTGAAATTTCTTTTGAGAGCCTAAAACCAACCTCTGCTCATGGGCCACGAAGTTTCAATTGCACTGTACGTGCGTGCCCACACCTGGTATTTTGTCGAAGAGCCACACTCAAGGGGCCAAAGAGCCGCATGTGGCTCGCGAGCCGCAGTTTGCTGATCACTGGTTTAGGAGAATACTTTTTTCTACCATTAATACTGAAAGGGCATTAATCTCAACATTAATATTTCAACAGCTTAAAACCAAGAGCAGTTATGAAAAGTACTTATTACAGGATGCCATAGCTGTTTTTTTTTTTTTCTTAAAATAATCTACGGTATATATGGGTCTTACATCACTTGAGGCTGGATTCAAATTGTTATTTGGCCTTTGCTGTGTGATATGAGACTGTAATAATCTGTAAAATAGGAATGGTCTCTTTTGCAGAAATGTTGGAGGATTAGATGCAGTAACTCATCTGAACCATTAGACTACCAGTAAGAGCCTTTTGCACATGAGCCCTTGAGACATAATAGCTATTACTGTTTTCTCCAGCAAAAGAAAAACATATTAAAATATCATGGATAAATACCTGACTTTAAAACTTAAAATTTTAGCTTGTTATGCCTTCCATTGTTATACTTTTTTGTTTTTAATGCTGATGTTGAAAAATTTCCTCCTGTCATACAGAATACATCTACAGTTGTCATTAGTTACACTATAAATGAGTTATATGTTAGCTGTAAGTACTCCTTTGGGAGACCTGGTGACTTCTCCTTTTTCTCTCACAGTGTTATGGTTAATGCCCCTAATCTTTGCACAGAGTTTCTGAGATCTCAAGGAATACATCATGGTTGTATGCATATGGTTCTCATCCATTGACAGGAACCTGGCTTCTAAGGGGAGCTTTTCCAATATTTGGGCAGATATCTGTTAGGATGTTCTGATTGCCTTAAATTGAAAACTAACCTTTTTGTATTTTTTAGCTGGCCCGATTTGATATGAGTGTTTGAAGAGGGGTGGGCTAGAAAGTGTTCAGCTAGAAGCAGAGACTGAAGATTGAAGCTCTTTGTCCTTTATTATATACATGTACATTACTTTCTCTCTGAGATTCTCATTTAGCTTATCTATGGCTCAATATTGACCCAGCAGCAAGTTTCCTTCCCCCCACTTATCCCACCGTATGATTTGCTTTATACATGCACACAAAGCATAGGCATGCACACACATATCATTCCTTTTCCTTAAATGCAAGTTGACTTATTTTATGTAGGCATATTATTTTTCAGAGAGTATGTAACTGACCCCAGCTTATCATAATCATACCCATAAATGATTAAAATTTCTGATAGTTGTTACGGGAAAACTAAGAATCTGTATATCTGTACTAATAACTACTAATACTACTGAAAAATGTATGGTAACTCTATTCTGTGGTAGTAAATAAACTAAGCGTTATGGGTTTTGAGAATTAAAAGTTAATTCTGCAGTTCCTGTGTATAGTATACTGCAAATTGAAGTTATTTAAAGTTGAGACAAATATAAATCTATTAGCCATAAGAATTAAATTGTAAATATTCAGTTTTTGAGAATGTTTATTAGTGAATCTTCTGTGTTTAGGTTTTTTGGGGGGAGAGTTTGGGGGAGATTGTACCTAAACCAAGTCATAAATAGTGGCTACTATAGATTTTAATAATAAATATGTTTATATAAAAACTATTATTATATTTTAATATTAGGTTTAAATGTTCAAGTCAAGATAGTGTATTTCTCAAGAATATCCTGTTTGCACTTCCTGAAAGACTAGTTTATTCTCTCACCAATAAGGTCAGGCCATGAATAATTTATCAAGACTACTATGGAGCCCTTTTTCCAAGTGAAAGACTGAGGGACAGAAGATGTTAGGCAGTTTGCCATTAGGCAAGTAGTAAACCCATGAAGAGCACAAGTATAACCTAGGCCTGTAGGATTGAAAGTTTTCTGGTTACTGTAGGAATCATTGGAATCATTTTGTTTTATTATACTGTATAGCCTTATAAACAGACATGACAGAAATTTTAGAAAGAGTACATCCTCATAAATCTTGAGCTTTATATATCTCTTGGTGTCACTTTTTAATATTTTTTCTAACAGTTACTTTTCTGTCTTGCTCAGCATAGTTCAATTAATTTCAGGATAAGCTGTATACATTATCTAATTTGGTTTATTTATATGCTCTGAGTAATATAGTAATGCTAATTATGCTTTCCCTGACTTGTTCTGTTATTATCTGAGGCCAGATTATAGTTTTATATACTATGTTCTGCATTGGGTGCCAGATGCAAGGGAAGCCAGTAAATAACTTAATATCTAGAGAGATTCCAGCTTTAGTTGAAAAAGGAAGATGCCTTGTAAGTGGGACTGTTGTGTAAACCACACAGTAATTATAAAGCTCCTTAATTACAAGGGGTATTTTCTCTTCTTTCTTTAACCTGTCTTAAAGTGTTAGATATGATTAAAAGCAGAAGTGTTTCAGAAAGAAGAAAAAAAACACTTGTTTTTATAGTCAGTTTTTGAAACAAAAGGAAAACTTTACTGGGAAAAAGATTGTACATACAAGTCCCATTGTGTCAAAATTTCCAGACTCATAGAGACTTGAACCCTGATTCTTGGTTATTAATTAAATTACTTATGCTAGTTTATAAATAGTTCTAAATGTCCTCCTGTTCTTTTTTATATATAACATTTAAAAGTGTGTCAGTTTTGGTCTCACATCAGTAGGTGGGCCTGTGGAAAAGTGGGACTTGCTTAGAAAATGCATTGAAAGGAGATATTTTCCCAACCTTGGATAATTTGTTTTCTCCTTCTTCCAATTTCTAGAATGTCTGCTGATGTGTGTGTGTGTGTGTGTGTGTGTGTGTGTGTGTGTGTGTAAGGCTTTAAATTGCGATTTGTCTTATTTGTGTGTCCCTAAATTGCAAACTCCTAGAAGGCAGAGATTCATTCTCTTATGATATTCCTAGTGTCATTGTGTTGCTTTTATTCTTTGAGATCACAGGGGTTGTATAAGATCTCTCATTTTTGCTTCATTATTAGACTTACATCCCAGTCATGTGCACAGCAATTGAGGTGGTTGCTGTTACTAGAGATGTGTATTGAGGGGTTGCTAACAGCTTTCTTGTTGTGTCACATTGTTCACAGAACCTGGAATCAATCTCTCCTGAGCACAGACCACAACTCTAGATCCTTTTCTATCCTGTACTATTTTTCATTCTTGTCAGCTGGAAGTCCAAGATATATAGCATTTTATGAAAAATTTGATTGTTTAATTAATGTTTTAAATTTGTGTTACAGTTTCACTCTTCGATTATCTTCACTAACACTTGGAAATGTGATATGACCACTCTTGAAGAGGTTAACTTCTTTAAGCCAGGAGACTTTCCCTGTGGAGATGAGTGGTATGCATAGGGATGGTAGATTAAGGAAATTCATTTCCAGATTTTCAGTGCTGAAAATTGTCACTTGTGATGAGAGTGGAAATTTCCCCTTTCCAAACTCCTCTTTAAAAACCTTTGAGACCCCAAACAAGAGAACAGTGGGAAATGTGGGTAACAGGTTTGAAGGAATGGAAGATTCTTTTTTTTAATAAAAAATATATTTTATTGATTTTATACAGAGAGGAAAAGAGAGAGATAGAGAGCTAGAAACATCGATGAAAGAGAATCATTGATCAGCTGCCTCTTGCACACCCTCTATTGGGGATATGCCCGTAACCAAGGTACATGCCCTTGACTAGAATCAAACCCAGGACCCTTCAGTCCGCAGGCTGACGCTCTACCACTGAGCCAAACCGGTTTCGGCTCACTTTCTCTTTTAAATGGGAGCTTGGCTAGCCTAGAATTTGTTTGGCTTACCTGGAGCATTACCTTGGAGCTCTTTCTTGTGGCTGCTTTACCAGCATGGGTTCCTAATGGCATGGCAACTGGATTCTAGATGGAGCATTTCTAGCCCAGCAAAGCAAAAACTGCAACTCTCCGAAAACCCTCCTGTGAAGTTACATTTTACCCAATTCCTTTGCCCCAATTTTCGTCAAAGCATCTCTTGGGGCTAGCCTTGGAGCCAGAAGAATAGAATCAACCTCTTGACAGGAGGAATGGGAAGAATTTTGCAACCATCTGTAATCCATAACAGATGATGTGATAGCTTCCTATGTTGTTATTGTTAGATCTGTTTATGAGAATTTACCATCTAGTTTATTTTCAATAACATAAGTTACTTCAAAAATATCATGCCTACCACAGTTTTCTTAAAGTCTATCTTCACAGTTGGATATGATTTTGGTCCTAGGAGAAGGGAACAGAGTGTAATTATGCAGAGTGTCACTTATGTACCACTCTTTCCACACTCTGCATTCCAGGAAATCACCTGAGGAGTATGAGGTAGTGAGACTGTGGGATACTTTATCCCAGTACTTCCCAGAATGCAAATGTTTCTGTTTTATGGAGAGACAGAGATAGAAAGGGCTGATAGTGCCCATAAAATTACTTAACATATGTATGTATAACTATATTTTTCTATATTTATTTTCATTTAGTTTTATCATGTTTTTAAACGTCAAAAAAGAACTATAGGGCTACAAAGAAAACAAATGTCTTTTATACATTCCTCCCTGTTCTCAAATTTCTACACCCCAAGATGAACCACTTTCATTTAAGTACCCACCACCACCTTTTAAAATATCATGTTTATATTATTTCTTAAAAAAAAAGGGAGAGAGGCGCAAATGAAACTTACAGACCTGAGAAATACAGAATCTGAAATGAAGCATTCATTGAATGGATTTAACAGCAAATTAGATGCTGCAAAAGAAAGATCAGTAAACATATCAAGCTATTGGCAAATGAACCCATTCAAACTGAAGCACAGAGAGAAAAGGGCATAAAAAAGAGAGAAAGAGAAAATACAGAACTTTGGTGACCTATGGAACATTATTAGATGTTCTAACATATATGAAATTGAATTCATGGGGGTAGAGTGGGAAGATGATCAGAGATAATATATTTGAAGTAGTGGCCAAATATGTTCATATTTGCTAACCAATAACCCAACAGATAAAAGTAGCAGGATAAACACACATAAAGAAAATCAAGCATGATAAGCAGAAGAAGACCATGCCAGGGATATCATAATGAAGTTGCTGAATCAATGATAAAAAAGAAAAATCTTAAAAGCAAACATTAAAAAAAATCATGTTAAATACAGGAACACAGGTAGGAATTGTCAGAAACAGTGCAAGCCAGGAGACGTTGGAATGATATCTTTAAAAGAAAAAGAAAAACTCATATAGTAAGAGCAAAACCTATTCAACCTAAAGAATGTTCTTGTTGAACAAGAACTTTCCATTTATAGTCACAGAAACTGCTGCTGGCAAGGACCTTTGGGCCTATCAGCCTGTGGCAAGGGGAATGGGAGTAGATAGAAATGGGATTAGATTGACTACCCCTATCACTCACATCCTGCCCAGGTTATCAGGGACACCTGTAAGCCTACCTCCCGCACACACCCTCCCTTCACTGTAGCATTACCAGAGCAGTGAGCCTATGTGGACATTGAGGCTGAGTAGGATCATCTCTGGTACGTTGAAAGAGAAACAGGTTGAAAAGCACTGACAGTGCAAATACTGACCTGACACATGAGATCATTAAAGCTTGGAGAAGATAAAATGATTTGCCCAAATCACTTTTGGCAGAAAAAAACAATAAAACTGAATCTCAGATCGGGTAGTTCTCTATTTCTTTTGGACATTTCAAAATTTAGGCCCCAGCCGGTTTTGCTCAGTGGATAGAGCATTGGCCTTTGGACTGAAGGCTTTCGGGTCACAGGCTTGATTCTGGGCAGGGGCACATACTTTGGTTGTAGTCTCGCCCAGATTGGGATGAGTGCAGTAGGCAACCCATGGAAGTGTCTCTCTCACATTGATGCTTCTCTTTGTCTCTAAAAATCAATGAAAAAAAGTGTGCTGGGGTGGTGATTTAAAAAAAAAAAAAAAAAAAAAGTTTGGGAATCCTCCTGGAATTAGTCTGTGACAATGGATTTGCAATGAAAGGTGAATCTGGAATTTTGGAGCAAAGGTTGTGTTTATGTGTGCATGTCGGGTGGGGAAAGAGGAGACTTACCATTTTTCTATCAATATGATTTTATATAAACTCGCAGTGTGAAGACTGGAGTTTACTAAGCTATTAATTTACAGAGGCATAACAATAGTAGAGATGAATAAAACACCTTTTCAGTATTTTATCTTTCTTCTTGATAAGTGAATCCAGGTGTGGTAACACCTATTTCTGTAGTAGCTTCCCAAAGAAGTTCAAGTCAAGAAATAGAGAGTGCATAGGCAGTATATAAACATGCTCATTATTGCATCATGTCAGTGGAGGGAAATACACAAGGAACATTAGAGCATAATAAATCTCTGCTAAAATGAGCATTACTTGCTATAACCTGTCTGCAGCAATCAGAGGAAGGAAGTAAGCAAGAACGGGAAAGAATGCCAGGTCCAAGTGCCAGAATATCTCATCACTCACAACTCCAGGGAAAGAGCAGGTTTCTATAACTCAAAACAAGGTTCAAATTCAGCTGCTAAAATTACAATAGTGTCTTCGATTTTAGAGTCCATTTTTTAAATTTTTTTCCCACCAATAAAAGTGATCTGTATCCAAATATGAATGCTGGAAAATACAGAGGGTATGTGTTGAAAATGACTTAAATCATCTCTAACCCTCTTATTCTCAGGTAACATGAATCAGAGAACATTATTTGACTCCTAGGGCCTAGTGTTCTGTCCATTACACTGTTATGAAGAATAATTCTAACCACATCACTTTCAAATTCCAGGTAAATCACACCCCATCCAAAGTTCATATCTTTGTCATTTGATTATAATTAGTGTTTCTGAGAAATGAATTCTGAAGGATTTACAGATAATATATTATGTACTTTTCTTTTGTAAAAGTTTTTAATGTGATATTCTGACCCATTTGGGAGCTACCAAATGTTGCTTTTAAAAGTCTCATTTCTCAATTTCAGTTTTGATTAAAAAACAAAACAAAAAAAACACACACCATGATTCTGTGGGGGAGTATTTTGGATACATGCAATAATACTGGGGCAAATAGAAGGCAGCAGGAAAAGAGGAAGACCAAATATGAGATGGAAGGACTCCATAAAAGAAGCCATGGGCATGAGTCTACAGGAGCTGAACAGAGCTATTGAGTACAGGACATTGTAGACCTTACTCATTCATAGGTCACCAGAAGTTGGAGCCAGTTCAACCACATTTAACACAGAGAAGCCAAGTCAGATGGAAGTCATGTAAGGTGCACCATTAGTTTATAGATTATTAAGAAAGAAAATGCAGCCAATTTAGCTGGGATGTGCATTGATGACAAGATGCATACTGATTTCTGTGGTTAGAAGATGAAGAAATGTGCTCCTTAGAATCATAGAAATACCGGAAGTTGTTAGGAAAGATGAAGGTCTTTCTAAAGGGGAGGAGGCAGATTGGAAACAGGAGTGCAGAGGAGAACCTGGGCTACACAGAGTAGGTGAGCCAGCTGAGCAATGGGCTCCGGGAGCCGGGTGGAGAAGGGCGGGGGAGGGTGGTGGTCATTGCTAGAGAGCAGCGCCTAGGCGAGGTGGAGAGTGAGTGCTTGGCCTTGAGCCCAAGCGTAGTTCTGTTCAGTTGTGAACAGGGGAAAAAGTCACAAATTGAGTGTTAACAATTTAAATGGGAGCAACTCTCAAAGTCTTCGAGACCCTCCTAGGATTTTAAGGACAATTTAAAAGATAGAATGTTAGCTTAAAGCATTTGACCCTTATTTTTCCATAAATAGTGAGCTTCCACAAACACTGTTTTATGAAGATGAATCTAACTAACAAGGGTGTCAGTAATTCTAATCTCTATATGAGAAACAGCAGCACTGTAATGACTAGCTTTCTCTCTCTCTCTCTCTCTCTCTCTCTCTCTCTCTCTCTCTCTCTCTCTCTCTTTCTTTCTTTCTTTCTTTCTTTCTTTCTTTCTTTCTGTTAGCCAAGTCCTACTTCTTGGAGAAAAGTCCAACTCTTGCACATGGTAGTAAAGAAGCTACCTGTCAACTCAAAGCTAAAACACAACATTTGGTTACATCCTTAAAAAAGTGATTCACTCTGGGTGGAGTACAGACTTGCCCATAGTCACCGGTTTTACTGCAGGCAAAATAAAGACACACCTCTTCCTGAAAACACAGACTACACAAATTGCTGTGGCCAGGTTCTTCCATTATCACTTTTACATCAGCTCATCTCTAACTGCTAATCACCTAATCCTACTAATGTAAACACTGCCCCTTTCAAGCTCCAGTCTTCTTTTGGTAGCACTCTGGGATGACCTCTCATTCTGCAGTATCTTGGACTTTTCTTCTTCCTACAGATTCTCTAAAGACCCACCATGTGAACAAGAAATGACAAATTCCTAGGCATCCTTTAAGATTTCCTGACTGCCTCTGGCAGAGAATCTGGCTTTTTCTATGCCAAGGGTGGGGAATCTTTTTCTGGCAAAGGCTATTTGGATATTTATAACATCATTTGCGGGCCATACAAATTTATCAACTTAAAAAATTACCCTGCTAAATTGTGGAAAAGCAAGAAGTAGAAGCTACTTCTACAACCATGTTCCTGCTCATGCTAGCATCTGTTAGCTTCCAGTCTTCTGCAAAGTCTTGCGTAGGCAAGTCCAAGGACTCTGAGTAAATATACACCAGCAGCAAAAAAGACTTTCTTTCATTTGGTAGCTAAAAATGTTAATGTCCATAGTTCTGACTTGTCATATTGTTGTTTTGCATTGGCATTGTTTTGTTATTATTTAATAGCTAGAGTTTTGCTCTTGACATTCAAGTTTTAAAAATGATAACATGTAGTTTAGTTTTTGCATTGAAAAAAAAAATTAGCCTGCTATGTTTGGTCAAATATTTAACTCACACCAAATGCCTTGGCAGGACCAGACCAAATGAGCCACTGGCTGGATGTAACCCACCCTGTTCAATGCATAAAGTAGGCTTTTTTTTTTAGTGTGTGTGTGTGTGTGTGTGTGTGTGTGTGTGTGTGTTAAGTACTTCAGTTGTCTCAATGTATTGTCCACTCCTTGAAGGAAAGGACTATCTCTTCAGGTTCATATTACAAAAACTTAGCCTGACACATAACAGATAGTCAAGTCACTAAATATTTGTTGAATTGATTGACTGAGTGATGAAGATTTATATCCCATGCCAACTATGAAATTTGTACCATGTACAATATTGGAATAATAAGATATATTCTTTAACCTCAAAATTAGAATCTGATAGGAGACTTAAGACATAAAACTTGTAAGAGACTGGCAACAAACTTGAGCACTGTCTTTACATGAAAGAAAAGTCTGCCATGTAGAAATGAGACTTATAAACTGATTTAACTAATTGCATACATCAGAACCATTTACAAGTTATTATATAAATAAGCTTTTCTCTTTAACATAAGAAACTGGTTGTCAATTATAGCAGGGCATCCATCAGAAATATTGTAAAAAGGGTGGGCATATGAGAAGTGGGTGTTGACAGTGGCATATGTTTTTATAAGAACAAATTAATTAGTCCATTGGATTTATTTTATTAGTATCTTTTCTAGTTCTCAGATAAGCAGAATATGCAAAGAAATATAAGGAAGTGTAGGAATCCATGTGTAAATAACAAACTGTCTTAAAATGCATACCTAATAAGGAGTTGTGGTATAAGATAAAGAGCAATGGGTTTGCATTAGACATACCTGAACTTGAAGCCAGCTCGGCATATTGGCCTTGCTGGGCCGTGGTTTAATCACCTGTAAAGCAGGAGTATAATTACTCACTTCCAGGGTTATTACACAAATAATTCATTACATAAGAATCTAGAACATACTTATTAAAAAGTAGAAACTATTAATGTTATCTGAAAGTTTTTAAATAAGCATACTATGTTGCCACAGAGTGGTAAAGTAAAATGGACTTCGAGGTCAGGCTGACTGGACTTTGAAGCCTGGTTCTGTCACTTTTCAGTACATCTGTAGCAGCCCCTAACCAGTGTGAACTCAGGTTCTTAATCTGTCTATTCCACAGGGTGCAGTACACTAAATTAGCTCATGTTTAGGATTTCTGTGTTGAGCAGAGTCTAGTGTAGTAAAAGCTCAATGTCAGTTTTACTCCATTTTTTGAAATGTATGAGCACACGGTTCCTCACTCCTGACCTGTTAACACCTATCTTACAGATTTAGATGGACTGGAAGTCTTGGCTGGGCTCCTTAGTTCCTGAGGAGAGAAGCTGTTTGTTCCTTTTTGCAGTGCCAGCTCCTGGGTGATTCACCTATTGGACTGCCCTCTATTACACAATCCTTGAAAGGAAACGTCCAAGTGTTAATAGATGAAGTGAGGACAAAGATTTCTATCTTGCTTTATAATGAAGTAGAATCTATGTTACTAACTTCCAGGCACATTTATTGTATATAATTCCTTCTCTCTTTACCTCATCTAACACTTCTACTGCCTTACCTTTAGAGGTGTAATGATAAGAGAAGATATTTGAAGACTGACTGAAACTTATATCTATTGTAGTTTTTAACTCTTTCATCTTCAGCCAAATATCACAGTCCACTTATACTGACTGTCAGTTCTAATCAGGCTTATTCCTTATTATTGAGATAATTCACTTTCTTCTTTTGGCAAATCTATTGTGATGTTCTTCCTATTGAGAAAACCACCCCTTGGGGGCTCTTACATAATTTTGAATACTTCAAGTTACTCCTCTGTGAACTCTAATGATCCTTCTAAGCCTACCTCGCTCTCTCTCGGCCCCAATTCTGACCCACATTTTGACACATAATACTAAGCTGAATAATATAAGATGAACAAATTGGTAAAGCTGAGTAAATAGGCAGATCCACATTAGTAGCTTTTTTTCTGTCTTTAGCTAGATTTTTCTCTTTATAGGTTTAAATCTGGAGCTGTGTTTCTTAAATATAAATAATGCATGGACACATTTTAAAGATAGTTCCCTCAGGCTTCTAAGACTGTACCTACAAATTGCAGCTGACGAAACTTCGTTAATTAAATGATGTCACTTTCCATGATAGTTTGGTGCTAACACAATCAGAAACACAAATATTCATTTAGATGTTGAAATTAGGTTAGTAATATATTCATTTTATTGATTTAGCATTTCAGTTTTTTGAGATTATCATAAAAAATGAAAACACAAGTTTAAATATAGCAAATATCGTGAGAATACTTCAGAAGACATTGGTATGAGAACTGTTGCATTAGAGACAAAAATAACCCACCTTGTGCACAACAAGTTTATTGTCTTATCTGTACACAAGGTTCTAGTATCCCCATTTATTTGGATCAGTTGAAATTGCTACAGAATAATCCCACGCCTGGTTGCCAGTGGTAGTAGCAGCTAAAGCTGACTTTGGTCCAATCACAAATGAGCCAAGATCATGCCAGTTCTGGGGCCAGCTCTAGGCAGATTAAGCTTCTAATCTCTTTGTCTTCCTTCTGTCATCTCATGAAGTTCTCCTGTTCTTCCTCCCAGCTGTACTTTTGTCTCTTAACCCCAAATATATGTTCCCCACTGAGGTGAGTGCTTATTAGTGTGTTATAGTTCCCAAAAATATTTACATTTTAATAAACCCATTTTGAGGCCCTCCAAAACTCAAGATTTATTAGAATCTCTTAAAGTGGGATTTCTAACACTCAGGTTCAATAGGAAAAAATATAGTGTATGTACATTTTATAAATTTTTATGTTTATAAAGCAAGAACATACTCTTTGCAGAAAGTTTTAAAAATAAAGCAAAACAAAAAATATGTATTCTTATCTTATGAAGATAACCAATAATATTCAATAATATTTCTGATGTCTTTCTTAACAGATTTTGTTTGACACTTTAAAAAATTATCGAACCAAAATTATTGACCAATTTTGTAGTCTGCCTTTTCTACTAAACATCATAAGCATGTAAATTTTTCTTGTTTTTATAAATTGTTCTAAACATTATCTTTAATGCTTACATTATATGGATTTATCAGATTAGGGTATGAATATTTTTAATGTTCTTTTTTACATTATGAGAGTCATTTTATTGACATCTTTAATTGTTTGATGGAATGATTAGGAAAAGCACATGATACAACTTGAATTGGACTGTGAGCTCTTGGTGGATTATCACTAGATAGAGATATCAACTTCAGATGGAACAGATACCAGGAGATGTTTGGAAGATGGTTATGAGTATGTGTTCGAAGACAAAGGGAAGATTGTCTCTGGGTTACTTAAGGACACTATCTCGGTTAGTGATGTCTGAGTACTTAGCACAATGCCTAGCACCTAGGTAGGGGCTTAACAATGTTTAAATGGTGCTTAAAACTGTTTGTTGAATTGAAAACATTCTGGGAGATAAGAGAAACATAGTTGAGAGTGTATAGTCTTGCTGAATTGGAGATAGCAGAGTTAAGAGGCTTTCTCACAAGTTGTTAGCAAGTTATGGGGTTGGGGTGGGTGGGAATGATGGGCACAACTTAGCTTTTCCTGTAAAATAATGGGTCTAAAAAAGGAGGAATTTTGAGGTCATGAGCAAGAACACCTGATGTCCTTGGCCAGCTTTGAGGGACAGGAGACTTCTGCTGAAGTTTTGAGGGAATGAGAAAGGATGTGCGTTTGCCAGGGAGACTAATGTGAATGGGCTTCTAAAAGAATAACCAAGTAGCAGCAAGACCAAGTTGAAACTTGAGAACTCATTGTTTATTCCACAAGTTTTTTCTTCTTGTTGTCAGAAATGTAAGGTGTAGTGCAGAGCAAATAGTTCTGCCTTCCTATTTACCATTCCAAAGCTAACATATGCAGTCCCATCAGGTTCCATATTTTCTTCAGCTCCTGGAATCTGGTTGCAAATGTATCCCTAGGCCTTTGTGCAGGGTTGGAAGAGTGGACAAGCACATATTTAAAATATTCACCCTAAACAATTTTGAGAATGCTTAGAGAAGCTTTAGGTCACACAGCTCAAGTTGCAGAGCTGGAAACATGATTTGGTGGGTAGAGCCAATGGGCTCTTTTTTGCACTTCTGACAGTTGTGGTATTTTTAGTAGTTATGATGTGGAGCTCTGTCCTTCCCATCGTCTAATTGTAATGTGCAAGGACTGGTTGCATGTGCTCTTTGACTACAGTCCTTGGCACTAATAACCCTAAACAAAGCTGCAGGCACTAATTACCTCCTTTTCCTAATCTGAATTTTGATGTGCTTTTGAACTGGTAAGTCCTGTAGCATTCTAAAACGGCTTCCCCATCATTGGAGAGTCATTTACTTCCCCCTAATTCAGGGAACTAGATTGTAAATTAAGGCTTTTGAAGAAGTTTTTCATGCTTGTAACTTTATAGCGGCACAAAAAATCAATGTGCCTTCACTTATTTTCTTTATATATCCAAATTAGCATTGCCTGCATAGGAGATAATTATAAATGTTTACTCTAAGATACTCATGAGATATATGTGCTTTTTGTTAGAAAACATGGAGACAGAGAGTCTATTTTGTCTCTCTTTTTTTGATGTGCTATTTATTACCTTTTTAATGATAATGTTAAGAAGATTAAAAAGAATAAAAATTAACTTGAGTTTATGTCATTTGAAAGAAGGTGATTGAATTACTGAGCATGTTTGAAAATGTCAAGGCAGAGTCTATTTCTTGGTGTTTAAAGAACCAGGAAGCACTTTTGAATTTGTACACTGTGCCTCTAATATTATATATATATATATATATATATATATATATATATATATATATATATACATATACACACTAATAAAAGAGAAATATGTAAATTGACCATACCTGACATCCACCAATCAGGAAGGAATATGCAAATTAGCAGGACACCTTCTATGAGGGTGAGAGTGAGGGGCAGAAGAAGCTACAGGAGGGGGCACTCCACTGGAGCAAAGCCAAGCCTGCAGACTCTGGCTGGAGTCAGGGAGAATCCTGCAGATCCAGCCAGAGCAAAGGTGGAAGGCAGGGGCCAGAGCGAAGGCCTGGATTTCCAGGTGCTGGAGGAAAACCGGTACCGGCAGCCAGGTGAAGGAAGGCCTACTACACGAATATGTGTGTGTGTGTGTGTGTGTGTGTGTGTGTATTATATATATATATTATATATATATAATGCCTTGGACTGTATGGACCATATTTGCCTTTACTGTGTGAAACATTTTTGTTTTTAAATTTATCTCTCTGTTTTAATTGGGAAATCTTAATACTTATTAAATTTAAATATCTATGCTATTTAACATAATAATGCTCACCACCTCTTTAGAAAAATAGTCTTGCTCACCACACTTTATAGTATGTGTTAACTTTTCTGTCATTCTTTTCTTTCAGTGTCTGTTGTTCTTGTTTGTAAAGCAGCATACTTGATGCTGCAACCAGTGGCATTTTGCCATGCATTTTTAGTACTTCTTGGAACATTTGGTTTAGGAAGTGGGGTAATTAGTATATAAACATCTTGTAGCAGAACTACTCTAATTAGCGCCTTTTGGCTTGAGTTCAGTGATAAACAAAGTAAGATGCACGTCAGCATTTGTCCTAACAGTTTATTAAAATCCTATTGTGGTCTATGGGTTAGTACATACAAGATGTATTAAATATTACAGTAGTGGATACCATGAGGATAGTCTCCACATAATAATTTAGCTGACTAAATTGGAAGACTTTCATTAGCCTTAACTATTCAGAAATCCTAAACTTAGCCAGCAAAGTTTATCCCTAATCACTGTTCACATCTTTTTTTTTTTCTTAATTTATTTCAGAGAGGAAGGGAGAAGGAGAGAGAAATAGAAACATCAATGATGACAGAGAATCATTGATCAGCTGCCTCCTGTATGCCCCCTACTGGGAATTGAGTCCATAACCCAGATATGTGCCCTTGACTGGAATTGAATCTGGGACCCTTCAGCCCACAGGTCGACTCTCTATCCACTGAGCAAAACCTGCAAAGGCTGTTTGCATCTTTAGTGGGATATTGCCTCTTTAATCTATATCTAAATTGGTTTCTCTACATTCCTACAATCTACTAGCAGAAGAAGAGCATTGATTTAGATAATCAAAAAGAAATAGATTAAAAACCAGGTTCAAAGGTAAAATATTTCCTCCCACTTATGGTGCCACCAGCAAATTTTCTTTGGTTCAAATTTTCTTTGTTTCTTAAGTCCCTTGCCTCTGGAAAGCACTAATTCCTATATTTGAAGTATAAATGTTCAGAAGATTTTTCCCATTACCATAAAATGGTCCTGTCAGACCATTTTGCTTGAGCTGCTCTTCACATAGGGACAGATATTGTTGCTAGAGGCTAAGAACAGAACTTTCTGCTAGACAGATTATCTTATTTAGATACTTTGAGCTTAAAATTGGGGTCTGGGTCTGAGGTCTAGGTACCAATTTTTATGAATCATTTGAACTCAAAATGTTGGTTGATAAAAACCTGTTTATTACCCTATGAAACCACTGGGCTGGAAAAGGAAGGTAAATATGTAAAAATAGAAAATTTAATAGACAAAGAAATAATTTAATTCAATTGTCAAAAGAAATGATATTCAAATCTCTCCCTAAATTCTGCATTGAAATACTTGAATAAATAGACACACCTCCCCAAGCTGAGTAAGTTTTCAAGATACTTCTACCAAACTTCTAGATGTAGCTCCTATCTCATGGACATATTTATCCATATCCTGCCAAAGTACCGAACTAATTTTGCAACAGTTGTGCATCTAATTCCAGAAGAATCGTACAAGAAAATTATAGATCCCTCTCACAATAACAAGGACAGGAATTCTAAATTAAATATTGCTAACTAAATCTAGCAGAAGGTTTTTAAAAAAAATACAGAATTGTATCTCTGGAAGTCAAGGATGATTTAACATTAAAAAAATCCATGAAATCCTTTATAGGAATAGTAAAAACACATAATAGAAATATAAAAGTATGTAATTATCCAAAAGGTTGCTTAAAAGTACTTGATAAAACTTACCTCCAAAATATGAAAAAATCATAGAATAAACTAGGAAAAGAAGCAAACTACAAACTTGATAAAGGTTGTGTTCCAAATCTACAGCAAACATCAAAACTAAAACTTTAAACAAGCTTTAGACAAAGAACAAGAAATATAACTGTTAGTACTAGTGTTCTTGATATAGATCTGGCTAATCCAATAAGAAAAAAAGTGAAGTAAAATAAAGATGGACAGAGGAAGAGGGAGGAAAAGAGAAACATATAACAGACATAACAGTCCTTTGGTGCTTATATGATGTGTCTACATGACCAAACTATTAAAACTAGCAAAAGCAAGTAATAAACTTTCAAGTAAGTAGTTTTGTTTTTTACATTAGTAGTAACTTACTAACTCATAAATTGTAAAACTACATGTATTTAGGCTTTAGCCCCAAAATACATAACTTTATAGAATGAATTTAAAATGTTACTGAAAGACATAATGAGAACTTGAAAACTGAAGCTCTCTAACATGTTCCTTGATGAGCTCATAACATAAAGATGTCCATTCTCATATATAATCCAACTAACATGATAATAGGAATTTTTTTAGGAATTCAATAAATGACTATAATGAAGAACAAAGATCCTCCAATAGCTAAGTCTATTTTGAAATATACTCAGAAGACTGATTTTTTAAATCAGATTTAAATCTGTATTAATATAAGCAGTATGGAACTGACATGGAAACAGACTAATGAAATAAATAGAAGTGAGTGCTCAAAAACAGACCCAAAGTAGGAAAGAGATATATTGCTTAGTAGATTATTGGAGGGACTGGTTTACAAATCATTGATGTTTGGTTTACCAAAAACATCTAGCTCCCTCCTTTATTTAATTCATAATTATGTTTATTTTATTTATTCATAGTTAGGTATATTTCATTGTAAAATGCATGACACAAAGTTTCTGATCTTAAACTCATAGACCACAGTTAATGTGGAAGTCACATGTATTCTGCTGGTTAAGTAATGAAAAGGACACAGAGTAGTTTCTAAAGTGCTCAGAAAAAGTCCCTGCAATTTATTGGCATAGATAAGGTTTTAAGGCCTTATATTTTACTTTTTTAATTTAAAGACACATATTAAAGAATGGGCATCTCTTTAAGAGATAAATGTAATATTGGTTACATCTCTTGTTAATACAACCATTACTCTTTTCTATAAATGATATTTATAGCTTAAAAAACAAACAGAGTTGGGCCTAACTTGCATCATGTACTGTATGAATGCCAGAGAGAACAAAGACTTACAATGATAGGTAAACAATGAGGTAATAGAAGAAAACGTCAGAGAATATCTTTGTGACCTTGGAATGTGGAAGAACTTAAACCTACCACAAAAGTGCAAACTATTAGGGACAAATTGGTAGCCTTACCATGTTAGAACTAAGGATTTCTGTTTAATGAATTGTAGGATAAACAAAATTATTATAACAATGACAGATTGAAGAAGATATCTGCAACTTCAAAAGCTGCAAAGAGTTAAATATTGTATGTGGACTGGACTATATGAGAAATGCTTACAAATTCAAGAATAAGAGGGAAAAACAGTATATGTGAAAATAAAGATTTTACTAAACAGTTCATGAAAGGCAACTCTATTAAGAGAGATGTTCAACCTTCTAAATACTTAGAGAAATGACAATTAAAGTAACAGTAACATACCACTTCACACCCATCTATTTAGGAAGAAGTTTCTGAAAAATCAGTTGATAAGTTAAAATGTAGGTGAGGATTGGGGTCATGGGTATACTTGGGCCCTGCTGATAGAAATCCAGACTGATGTGGCTAGATTAAAAAGCATCTCGCAGGCCTTAGTAAAGTGTGTGTATACCTTGTCCCTCAGGAGTCCCATTTCTGTGTACACATTCCAGAGAAACACAGCTCAGGTCTTTAATGGTCTGTATGTTCCAGATGTTTATTGCAGAATTGCTTCAGGTAGTGTCAAGTTGGGGATTACTTAAATGTCTTATCACTAAGGGGATGCTTACATAAAGCATGAGGATGCATCCTCTAGAACACTTTGTAGCTGTCAGAAGCAATAAAATAAATGTACTGGCAGCACCCTCTAGCTAGAGAAACCCCCAACATTCACACCCACACCTCTGTAGTAGGACAAGCTAAGTTTATTACTCATTGCAGGGAGGGGAGAACTTGGAGCATCTCAGCAAAAGGATGTTCGTAAGAACTTACAAGATCTGAGTTTGTAAATTCTGAGTGGATTAGAGAACAAGTTTAAGGTGGACATTGCTCTGGCCTGGATAATGTCAGAAAGCAGAGGTAATTTCATGATTGGTTATCTGTAAGGAGGGAAAATAGGGAGTGTTCGGTTGTTTTGTGGCTTGGACAGTATTCACATTTTGTCTGTGTTCAAACATGATCATGCAGTGGTCTTTGTTTTGATCCATATGGTCACAGAGTGGCCTTGTCTGATGCACATGCTCTGTGAAAACGTTAGTGTTCTACAGGACACCGAATGAGTGTCAGGCCAGTGACACTCGATGTCGTTCCCGGCCGCTCCCACGGTACTCTTCTGTTTCCCAGCACCAAGGCCACACGGAGAGAACTTAAACATGTTACAGATTATTGAAAAGGGCTCACATCAAGATCTGAGCATCATTATTATTTATGCAAATTAAACACATAAATAAGCAATTGTGTATATTATTTTTCAAGGATGAACATATATCCAAGTCCCTGTGACAAATGCATGGGTTTTCATCTTCAGTGAGGTTGGAGGGATTTGTTCAGTGGCTCAGACTTGGGGTAAAAGGAAATACTAAGAGAGGAGCCTGTGGACTGTTAACGATTGTGTGCTAGAGATTGAAGATTAGGGAAATTGGGTTCTCACAGTTGAGGTCCAGAGGCCAGAGTGTACATCAGCAGAAGTTGGTAAAGGAAAGAGTGGACACAGGGGCCCAGCATCTTACTGCATTTACTGTCCCTACCTGTGGGTAGGAAGAATGCCTTCTTTAAGCTTTTTCTAAACTGTTTCATTTCCCCCAGCAGGAATGAGCTACTGTAATAGCATGTTGCTGCTTGTTGAAATAAAACATGCCCACCAGTGTAAATGAGAGCTTTAATATTTCATGTGGGAACTTGATTTAACTTTAAACATACCCAAAAGCTTTGGAAATTAAGGGGGAAGGGGCACCTCATATTAGCTTCAGAGAAACCTAGTTTGTTACCTCTTAGGTAAAATGTTTTTTCATAAACCTTCAAATTAGTGTCTGTAATCATGTTATTGTATCATTTACTTTTTCACTGTAGAAAAGAGCTTGTGTTTTTAAGGAACAAAGAAACTTCCTATCCCATTTCCTGGTCTCTCTTAAAAAAAAAAAAAATATATATATATATATATATATAATTGATTTTTACAGAGAGAAAGGAAGAGGGATAGAGAGCCAGAAACATCGATAATAAAGAATCATCGACCAGCTGCCTCCTGCACACCCCCCACTGGGGATGTGCCCGCAACCAATGTACATGCCCTTCACTGGAATCTAACCTAGGACCTTTCAGTTCGAAGGCTGATGCTCTACCACTGAGCCAAATTGGTTTTGGCCCCTTTCCTGGTCTCTTATCAGTGATTATTTAAAAGCAAATGTACTAGTTTCTTGAGAGAATTCATTTCAACTTGTGTAATAAATATTTAGAAGTAGTGTTAGGATCATAAAGTCTGTAATTTAGGAAGGAGAAAAACTTAATTTTGATTTTGGCACTTTTCTGCACATCTCTAAAGTGAACATGGAGGTTTCTGTCTCCTGGGGCCCTCCTCTTACCCTTACCCTCTTGACCTTACCCTTTCCAGTGCTCTCACCACATTGGGCCCCTGGCTTCCTGAGCATCCTGTCAAAGGTCACTCAAGGCACCTCTGAGGGTCATTCTGCCTCCCTGTCCTGTCTTACTGTTAGCTCTTATTCTTCATTGGCTGTGTTCTGGTGTTATTTTGAAACATTTTTTCTCTTCATTTATGTCATTTAGTTGTCAGGTAGAGGGGAGAGTGTATTATGGTAGTTCTTATGTAATCAGATCTTGTTTAATTATCTTTATACGTGGTTACTTGAATGTTTGTTACCATTACAGGAGCAAATACAGATCTTTCTCTAGACATTCAAAACCCTGTAATTAGTTTTTAAGTATTCTTCCTGTTTCCTATACTACATCTATAAATCAATGGGAGATTCCCAGCTTTCTACTCTACCTAACAGTAAATATGAATTTTGACTTAAGATATAAGCATTCTTGAACAATATCCCAGTTGATGAATTACTCTGGCATTTTGCTTACTAACATAAGGTATGAAATCTCTGTATTGTATAAGACCTCTGTTTTCCTGAGAGAAGCCCTATTGTTTCCAATATATCTTTTTCACACTTCTGGGTTTCATCTTCTAAAATTTCTGTGTGTTTCATCTCTAAAAATATGTAGCAAATTCCACATATATTTTATGTAAATAGTATTAAGAAGGAACTGTGTTCTCATAATTGGGCTATATAGATCTCAGAGGGTTGGGGGTTGGGGGTTGGGGGTACTGGTAGAGATTAACCAAAGAACATATATATGCATATATGTATAGCCTATGGACACAGACAGTAGTGTGGTGAAAATTTGGGCTGGTTGGAGCGGGGGCATGAGGGGGAGTGGGGGACATCTGTAATAATAAGCAATATATATATATATATATATATATATATATATATATATATATATATATATATATATAAAGAGAGAGAGAGAGAGAGAGAGAGAGAGAGAGAGAGAGAGAGAGAGAGAGTCCAAATTCACATTTTCCTATAAAATACTATTAAGAGCCCTAGCCAGTTTGGCGCAGTGGATAGAGCATTGGCCTGCAGAGTGAAGGGTCTCAGGTTCAATTCCAGCCAAAGGCATATGCCCAGGCTGCAGGCTCAATCCCCAGTAGGGGGTGTGCAGGAGGCAACCAATTAATGATTCTCTCTTATCATTGATGTTTCTGTCTCTTTCTCCCTCCCTCTCCCTTCCTCTCTGATATCAGTAAAGATATATTTTAAAACACACACACACACACACACTCTAAGAACTGTAGCTCCCTACCTCTTTTAAAACCCATAACATGGCTGAATTACTATGTTCATAATGAAGACTACTAGAGAAACAATACTGCTGCAAGTGTAAAGACAGATCTTTAATTCCACAGACTCCTGTGCTTCCATCAGTACCTGCAGGTAAGCTTCCCACAGCTGCAGTGTGCTCCACTCCAGATTCTGAAACTCCTTTACACTATCATGTAAGTGAAAATGCCTAAACGGCCTTTGGGCTTATGAAATAGAGGAGCCAGTGGACAGTGTTACAATTTTATCCCCTCTTTCTCACCTTTCACCCCCAAGCCCCCTCCCTGTAACCAGTTCTCTTTCCTGGACACATTTAGGCCCTCTTGGGCCCAGGATTATAAAGCCCAGTAAGAAGTCAAAAAAGAATGAATACCTTTTGAGGAACTTTTTTCCAAATAGTGTACCTAACCAGACCAGGACCTGAGGAGTTTTTCCTGCAGATAATAGCAATTTGGAGGAAGCAGAACGGGAATGGACAGGTTGCTTCTGTACCTAAATAACTAAACGTGATATTTTTCTTTTTTTTTTTTTTTTTTTTTTAATAAGTTTTTATTGTTCATATTATTACAAATGTTCCTTTCCCCCCACCCACCATTGCTCTCCTCCACCAGGTTCCCATCCCACCCTCTGCCCTTTCCCCTCTCCCCATTGTCCTCATCCATAGGTGCACAGTTTATGTTCAGTCTCTTCCCACGCCCCCCTCTCCCCTTTACCCCAAGAATCGTCAGTTCACTCCCCTTCCATACCTCTGATTCTATTATATTCAACAGTTAATATTGTTCATCAGATTTTTTAAATTTCCTTGGTTTTTAGATTCACTTGTTGATAGTTATGTATTTGTTGTTCATAATTTTTATCTTTGTTTACTTTCTCTTCTGAAAGAACCCCCTTCAGCAATTCATATAATTCTGGTTTGGTGGTGATGAACTCCTTTAGCTTTTTTTTATTAGTGAAGCTCTTTATCTGGCCTTCGATTCTGAGTGATAGCTTTGCTGGGTAGATTATTTTTGGCTGTAGGTTCTTGCTATTCATCACCTTGAATATTTCTTGCCATTCCCTTCTGGCCTGCATGGTTTCTGTTGAGAAGTCAGCTGACAATCGTATAGGTGCTCCTTTGTAGGTTACTACCTTCTTTGCTCTTGCTTCTTTTAATATTCTCTCTTTGTCTTTTGCTCTTGGAATTTTAATAATGATGTGTCTTGGTGTGGTCCTCTTTGGATTCCTTTTGTTTGGAGTTCTGTGCGCTTCCTGGACTTGTAAGTCTAATTCTTTCACCAGGTAGGGGAAGTTTTCTGTCACTATTTCTTTCAGTATGTTTTCCATATCTTGCTCTCTCTCATCTTCTGGGACCCCCATAATTCTGATGTTGGTTCGCTTGAAGTTGTCCCAGAGGTTTCTTACATTATCTTCAATTTTCTGGATTCTCTTGCCTTCTAGCTTCTGTGGAGGAGTGTCTTCTGGCTCTTTATGTTCCAAATCTTTGACTTGGTTCTTGCGATCTTCCCTTCTGTTTTTAGGACTCAGTAAAATATTTTTTATTTCAGACAATGTATTCTTTATTTCTTGTTGATCCCTTATCATTTCTTGTTGACTCCTTATTAATTCTAGTTGATCTCTTTTCATATCCTCGTAGCCCTTATCCATCTTTTCTAAGAAATTCTTGAAAAAACTTATAAGCGTAGATTTGAACTCTATATCCAGACGCTTTTTGTCCTCCATTTCTTTCGTTTGTGATCTATTTTGTTGTCGCATTTCGCAGTTACAGATGGGAAGGGGTTTCAGGGTGGAGCCTGCAGCTTTGGCTTCTGTCAGCCCCGCTCTATGCGGGTCCTTCAGTGCTCGCTGCTGCCAGCGCCTCTGAGAGAAAGGTGCCCTCGATTTTCGCCTGCTGCCAAACAGTCTATGCTCTCCCACAATGAGCCCGGTATTGGGGTTCAGTTCAGTTGGAAATGGAGTTGGAGGTGGCGTTCAGAGCAGTCTGGAGCCCCAGTCTCCTTCCCGTCAGGGCAATCCCGCGGCACAGCCGAATGTCCCTTCTCTGTGCGCAGTGTGCGCGCCTCCGGGACCTCCTTTCGCCTCTCCCCGGGGTTCCGCCTTACAGCCCGGCTCCCTAAGGCTGAGCCTGAGTCCCCGGGGTCTGGCCCAGAACCGGGGTTCAGAGCAGTTGGGGGCCCAGCACAGTCGGAGCTTTTCTCTCCTTTCCTCTCAGGAACGCCTGCCAGGCACTCGGCCTCCCTCCTCTCCGGCTCCGTCCTCTCCGCGTGCCACGTCTCCGTACCTTGGGCTTTTCCAGCTCCTTCGCGCCTCCTTCTGGTTTTCTCCTTGCTTCTCGCTGTAGAATTTCCAGTCAGTCAACCTTCCTGTAGTTCTGGGCAATGTCCGTTTTATATTTTAGTTGTATTTTATTGAAATTGTTGTGTGCGACTGCGGCTAGGTGTTCACCTGGGCGCAGCCATCTTGGATCTAAACGTGATATTTTTCAAACTCTTAAAATTGCTGACACACACTTTAAGTGGGACTTTATTTAGTAGCTCCGTATCAGGAATGAAACTTGACACAATTTTTCATACATGCACCCACACATTATAAATGTCACCCTCTTGCAACTGATCTAAGAATTGGTGTTATAGCATTGGATAGTTTGTTAAAAATCATTAACTTGAAATAAGAGTTCTTTCCAGGGGAATTTTATCAGTAAGGATAGAGGTGTTTTGAGCATGTGATACCAAAGGAGAGGGAAGCTAATAAAGAATTTAGTGGTATAACCCTTGATTTGGCTATTTTACAGGCATGTTTGAAACTCTAAAGTGATTTAAAAAAAATAATGATAATAAATCTCTTTAGCCACTGTAGTGGTAGGAGACAATTCATATTTATAGAGGATCATATGTTTGACAGGTATTTGGCTTTAAAAGTAATTGTGGTTGGTACTGGAATAGGAAGTCTTGTAGGGTCACTGCTGACATGGACCAGAGTTTGATTTGTTTTTTGAGGAAGGGATTACCTTGGCAAGGTAAATTCTTACTTTTGGTATTCATGCTAGAATTATCTATTCTAATTCTTAGTTTTTTTCACATTACAGACAAGTAGTAAATCTCCCATGATTCTCCAAACAGAGAAATTACTGAGAATACAGGTATTTAAGACCTGAAATCAGTTTACCTAAAAACATTTTCGTGTTTTGAAGGATACTCCCTCTAATTTCCCCTTTCTAAAAAAGTTTTAACTACATTTTAAGATTGTATCATTACCTGATATACCAGGCCTCTGGGGGATGGTATTCTTTTTGTTCTTAGGTCTCAGTATCTCCACAGAGGTAAGCAAGCCTTTTCTGTAAAGTCCCAGTGTCCATGTTTGTGACTCAATAGAGTCTCTGTTGCACTCCACACCCTACCATCCTCTTCTCCCTTTATTTCTTACAACCTTCTTAAAATTTTAGTAGTCATTCTAAGCTTAAGGGGCCTATGAAACAGACTGGTCCATTGGTCATTTTTGTTTTGTGAAAGAATAGGTTAAAAAATAATTTTTTTTTAATCGATTTCAGAGAGAGGAAGGGAGAGAAAGAGAAAAATAGAAACAACCATTAAACATCGATTGGCTGCCTCCAGCGCACACACACACACACACACACACACACACACACACACACACACCAGGGATTGAGTCCACAACCAGGCATATGCCCTGACTGAATTGAACCAGTAACCTCATAGGGCATGGATCTATGCTCAACCACTAAGCCGGGGCCACTCATCATTTTAAGTTAGCCCTTAGTTCTAGACCCAGCTCTGCCCAAATGCACTTGTGATTTGGGACAGTTGGTATGATTGGCCTTGACTTCTCTGGCCCTTTTATAAAGATAACCTCATAGTTTTTTACAACTCAAGAATCTATGAAACACCATACATTTGTTTTTATTTTGTCATTTGAAATATATAGTTTAGTTATTACAGAAAATAATTTGATTGTGCTTTAACTAAATTTCTTTAATGCCTAGATTTTAGTATTACCTAGGGCCAACCCATTTATCATGTGAACTCTGTTAGAAAGTCTGAATGTGAGTCCTTGATTTGCCACTTATTAGACTCTGTGGTCTCAAGCAAGCCACCAAACCACTCTCCGTTTCAATTTCCTCTTCATCAAATTGAGGAAATGACACCAATTCTGCCTACTTAAAATTGCTTCATTATTTTCTAATTGAAATGTAAATACTGAAAATACTTTGTAAGCTACAAAACAAAATCATCATTATGAATCCTTCTTTTAAACTAAATGCTTTTATAACTGACTTTTTCTTTATAAATTTTATTACAGGAAAATAGTATTTTTTATTTAAAACTCTAAGTTAAATAATAACCAATAAGGCCAATAATACTTTTTAGTATAACATCTGGAAAATCGTAGCTACTCAATGGCCAGTTAATTAAGGTAGCTTTTTCCTGGCAGAACTTAGACCTAGATTTTGATGGCACTCTTTCTTTTTTAGTGGTATCAATTGCTCTCTAGAATATAGACAGTCCAGTTCTTCACATAGTGCCTTGCACATAATCACCACTCAAGTATTTCTGACTTCCCTAGGACCTTCGGTGTGCCTTGGCGTCAGATGTTCCTATTTTCCTCTCAGGACATCAGAGTAAGACATCTTTTCTTAAACATGTAGGAGGTTTTACAATTTGTATGCTTTGATTTTTCTAAGATAAAAACATGTTTCTGTTTCATTGTTATCAAACTATTAAAAAATTATTTTAGTGCCACAGTAAGCTCTTATTTTTAAAAGTTACTTAAAAGGTAAGTATTATATTGTCCTTTCTATGAATTATCAGAACTCTTTTCCAAATATGTTTCAAAGGACTTTTGTTAGGTGAAGTCAAAACACCGGTATTTATGGAATGTATCATAGTGTCTCACAGGTATTATTTTCCTTTGGAAGTCAGATCAAATTACAAGAGTGTATCATTTAAAATGCTAAATACGATTAAACATTCAAAGTCACAAATTCATGATAAAAGTGTAATACCAAAATTTCCATAGGTTTTAATAGTTAATAACATAATAAGCTAGGAATTTTGCTATAAGGATTATTTTGGAGGCAGATCATTCATGCACTTCCATTTTATTTTACAACTGATAATAGTATTATTGCTACTGATGTATTGATTCATCGTAGATGAATATTGTGACTACAGAGAATTGATGTAAAGGATGATTTTAACACAGCAATAAAAAAGTTGAGTAAAAATTATTGAGGATGGAAGTTTTTACTTTTACTTCTACAAGATACTGGATTTTCAGAATATGAGGCAGTGTAACATTATTGCATTCTGCCTTTAAGACAACTTTTAGAGTTTAGTAAATAGTCACAACCCGTAACAGTAGAAGTTGGTGGACACGTTGAAGCTGGATGCCTTCTATTCTTCAAAAATAACATGCTCTTCTGATTTGTAAGCTTTAGTTTCCTAAAATCTAATAAAAGATATATTATTTTAACTTGGACAACAATGTTATTTAGGGCCATAGCTAGAGAAGGGTTGGGGGTCAAGATAGGAGGAGCAAAGGGGGATAGTCGGGTGAGAGACGTTTGTAATAATGTCAACAATTTAAAATATATATATATCATTTTAAATATAAACTCTAGTTGGAGTATGATTCATTGCCTTCAATCATAGCTGGTCGTTTTCCTGGTTTCATTCTTGAAAAACATTGACCTTTAGGATCATAAGAAGAAAATAATAAAAACTGTATTCATATATAGAGTGATAGAAGAAGTAAAGATACACGTTGTTGAAGGTATGTGGTTTAAAGTCTGTGGGGCTGTTCATAATAAGTTACCTTAATCATAAAGAGAACACCAAGTGCTGTTCTTTGGCCTTGCAAAGAATGGAATGCTGGAATGGGAATGTGTGCCTGCAAAGCTCGATGGATGTCACTTCCTGGCTTGTGAGAGGAGTTCAGGCCAACTGAGCTGTACTAAAGACTAGTTTATCTTTGCCCTAGCTTCTAGATACTGCTTTTTGAGTAAAGAAGAGAGGAAGGGGGCAATGCTTTGAAATGAAGGGAAAGACTGGGGAGAAGCCACATTTATTATCTTCTAAGTACCTACTTTGTTGTCATTGCTTTGTAAATAAGATAAACAGAAAATCCAGACATTCAAAAATATAAAGGACCACAAAAGGCAGAAGCCATGGCTTACCTACTCTGGTTTTTACTGCTGTTCCTTATGGAGTGCATTTTTTGTTCACTGTACCCCTGAAACAAATCTCCCAGTCACTTTTTCTGTAAGTTTTTACCACTCATCATCTCCCTTGTCTATTAAGTTGTTTGCATTAAATTGCATCTGCAGTCATTTCCCAAGTTCATTCTGAATGACTTGAAACCACTTATAAAGAAGAAAAAGATATTAAGGGAATGGAGTGGCCAGGGTGTTATTTATGATTGCTGAATTCTGCTTATGACTACAAATATACTGAGGTTTTCATTTAAAAAATACATAATTTTCTCTTTGCAAATAGAATATGTATGAAGAGAGTACGGTCTTGAATTTATTAAAAGTACTAATACATTTGTAATATTTCTGTTTGAAGTTTAAAAAATTCTGGCATCAAAATTATATTTATTACTGATTATACATATTAGTTGTATTAATTGTATCTAAGTTAAAATGATCAAAATGATCCTTCACAACTCTATGTCCTAAGGGGGGTGGAGGGGAGGGAAGGCTGAATTCTTGCTTTTAAATATTATGCTTCTAGATTTTAAGAAAAAAGGAAGGAAATGAAATTACTTTTATTCTTAATCTTATACTTTTATTTCCTATTAAATAATTAGAAGGCAATATTATATAGTCCATGTGAATTTAATAATTTGTATATTTTGAGGATTTATATATTCTGATATCTGTTTCTTAATAGTACAGATACACCCCTACATAGTTTGTTCTACAGCTTTCTATTTATTGTAGTGATTTCCCCCCCAATGGTTTCATTATAGTATTAAAGCTGTAACCATTTTTCTAGTTCTGACATTTAACTATTATAAAATCATATTTGTTTTGTTAAACATCTATATCCTTGAAAGAAAAACTAACTCTCCCATAAAATATTAACAGTCTTAAAATATTAATAACATTTTTCAGTATACTCAAAATAAGAACCAGAATTTTTGGCAGAAGGATTATCATTCTCATTTTTCTTCATGAGCTTTTCCAGTCACAGATAATAGCATGACCTATACCTTTATGGGGGTGTGGAATCTCACTGTCATTTTACACTTATCTCCACGTTAACTCTATTTTCCCCCTTAGCCTTTTTCCTACCTTGAAACTTACTGATCTGTTCCAAAAGTCTTGATTTGGACCACTTCTGTCTTAAAATATTTACCATAAAGATAATTCTGCTTTGAAAAATTATCTATTATGTATCAAATCATAAAGGTATCCGTTTATAGGTAGGCATTTGAATAGTTGTAGAACACTAGATGTTGTATTGGGTCCTGAATTCTGTAAATCACCTAGTTCTTGTTTTGTAATATTGAAGCAATTGAAAAAATCCTTAAATTTGCAGGTTTATCAAGTGAATTTATGTTGATTATTCTTAAATCCACATCCTGTTTATAGGTTTAAGTATATGAGATAATATCTATGAAACACGAAAGAATCAATCATATTTGTTGGTTATGACTCTCACTACTGGTCATCCCTCTTTCGTGGTTATGCTTTCACTGCTGTCCAATGATGTTTGGGGGTTTTATCAGCAGCTTAAAAAAACATTATTTTGTGTTGATTTGGGTTAACTCAGCAAGTGAGCAGAGATGGATGATGAATGGTTAGGGAAAGGTTAAAAAATAATGGGACTTTTGTGTGCAAACACTTCTTCATTCTCTTCCTTATATGAAAGAAAAGTCTTGTGTTTATCTTTTTGGTCGTCTCATTATGACCCAGTCAATAGTATCACAGAAAGAAGGATCATTCAGATGTAAGCATTAAAACAGGCAGAGGCAAAAAGTGGGCATTGCTCAGCACTCCCCAGATTTTCTTTGAGCACCATCCTATGCAAAACCGTATTAATATGAAATAACAGAAAAGTAATATTAAACAGGAACACACCCTGGTTTTCCTGGACAGGCTTATTTACTGGCTTCTTGATATAATATAATTCCTGAATTTCAAAATCCAGATATCAGCATATGCTTTACGTAAATATTTTTTAAAATTTGAGATAGAGTGTCGGCCTGCACACCGGAGGGCTGTGGATTTGATTTCCAGTCAAGGACATGTACCTGGGTTGCAGGTTCTAACAACACTGACTATTCTCTCCTTTTCATATTAATAGATGGGGAAGGGACATTCCTGACCATGTTGCATGCACCAGGGTAGTGGTTGCAGTGGTGGATATGGCTCTGCTTCAATAATAGCACTTTTGGCATCAGACCAACATCCGAATTAATTCTGAAAAAATATGTGCCACATTTTATTTCATCGGTTTTCTATCTCAGCACTAATGATCGAGGCAAAAAAAATAAATAAATAAAGCAGTGTGCTTTCTGTATCTAACCTCATCTGATTTCATGGTCTTGGCCAGATTTCACAGAGATGAATGGAGGACTTTGAAGTATCACTTTTCTGGTTAGATTTCCATCTCTCCTGTGTGTGTTTAATAGAGCCAGCAGAATGAGAAAGGGTCTGAAGGTATCTCTATCTCCTTCTCTTCCTCCTCCAGTGAAAGGACTTCCTCTCTTAGATTAGTGGATGGGTTTAATAATACTCGTATTCACAGTAATAAAAAAGAAATTAACTATGCCTGCAGGAAGTCAGGTGCTACTATGGGTGGGTTTATCAGCTAGAATCCTGACTTTCGTAATGTCTGTAGTAGTGGGGGCATTTTGTTGTTCATAGTTTTTATAAAACACACTCTGGTCATGTGAGTGATGTGAGGAGTACAGAGACTTAAAAAACTACTTTCATGCAAAATTCTGCAGAGCTGTCACTTACCAATCATATATAATAAAAGCCTAGGTAGCATCATACCCTTGTGCAACGTCATCACAAGATGGCTGCACGCACAGAGGAGGCGGGGCCTGGTGGCCGCTCCTTGTGGTGAGGCCTGGAGATCCTGGCATCTCCTCCGTCTCATGAGGAGGAAGCCATCCCAGCCAGGAGGCGGGTTGGGGCAGGGGAGGATAGTTGTGGATGATCAGGCTAGCAAGGGAAGGCAGTTGGGAGTGATCAGGCCAGCAGGGGAGGGCAGTTGGGGGCAATCAGGTCTGCAGGGATTGGGCCTAAACTGGGAGTCGGACATCCCCCGAGGGGACCCAGATTGGAGAGGGTGCAGACCAGGTTGAAGGGAAACACCTTCCCCCACACACACACACACACACACACGCACACAACAATTTTGTTTCTTGGGCCTGTAGTTACTTTGATAAATGCCCTCATCTAACTGTCTAAGCAACACTTTTGTGGACTTCTAACTTCTGCTGGGCACATATCAGTTACAGGCAGAAGAGTTCAGAACAGGAGGGGCATGGTTTGTTTGTATTCACTTAATCATTTTAACAGTGAAGTTACTATTTGGTTCATACAAGTTATTTCATGCACAGAAGAAATGAAACCCTGCCTTTAGATATTTCTATCAAATATTTCCAGCTCCATGCTGTAAACATCACTTCCATGAGGAGTGTCTTAACTGATTGGTTTGGACAAAGGAACCAGCATGTCCACCTCAACCCCTTCTGGGCTCTGTTCTTTTGTGGAACTGCCTAGAGACAGAGTTTGTGTGGCCTGCTTAGTGGGCTTAGCCGGCAGTGCCCGGGTAGGTGAGTGCATCTAATTCAGAGGCGAGCTTTAGGAAGCCCCTGTATCTATAGAGACAAGCTACATCCTCAGGAAGAAAATACATATTTTGATATGTTCTCATCCTCTCATAGAGCTCTCTCATCCTACTTCTTCCTGCACCCTCCCCCCTTTCCTACATCCCTTTCCATCTCCTGCTCTATTCAGATAGGAAAGATAGGATTATTGTTTTTACACCCCACAAGAAAAGTTGTTGTTTTCTATTATGTCTAGGTCTTCCTGTGTTCTGATTACTAATCCCTTGTAAATCATATGTACCTCAGGTGTTCTCTCTCAGTCCTGCAGCTTATAGTTAACACTTTATGTTTTAATGTAGACTTGTATTATAAGAGTTTTGCACTTTAATCAAATTTATCTATCTTTTTCTTTTGTGTTTTTGTCTTCTTAAAGGAATCCTCTGTACACACCAAGCCATTTTTTCTATTGAATCCTTTTAAGTTTTTCATTTTATATTTAAACTAGAGGCCCGGTGCATGAAATTAGTGCACAAGGAGGGGGGGTACCCTCAGCCCAGCCTGTACCCTCTCCAATCCAGGACCCCTCTCACAATCCTGGACTGCTGGCTCCTAATTGCTCACCTGCCTGATTGTCCTTAACTTCTCTCCCTCCCCCGCCAGCCTAATCGCCCTTCACTGCCCTGTGTGCTGGCTTGGTCATCCCTAACCCCCCCCCCCCCCCCCCCCCACTGCCTCGTCACCCCCAACTGCCCCCCTCTGTAGTCCTGGTCACCCCGTAACTGCCCCCGCTGCCAACCTGGTCACCTTCAATTGTCCTCCCGCACTTCCCTTCACCTGCCTGCTTGCCCCATGCAGCCTACTGTTCAGTCCTTTGGTTGTCCCTCACTAACCCCCCTGCCAGCCTGGTTGTAGACAGCCATCTTGTGAGGGTGTGAGGGTTAATTTGCATATTACCTATATATTATTGTATATAGGATCCTTAATTCATCTGGCGGTTCTGGCATAATACTTAGCACTATAATGGACATATTTATGCATCTCTTCATACAGATAGCACTGTTTAATACAGAGGCTATTTTGTCACATGTAACTACTTAAGTTTAAATTGATTAAAATTAAAGAGAATTTAATTCAATTTTTCACTCTCCCACTGGCACTTTTCAAGTGCTTGAGAGCCATGTGTGGTTGAGGAGCACTGTTTTGAGGACCAAAGATCCCCATCACTGCAGCCTTTGCCCTCCCTGTGTTCCTACCTGGACTCTCCCCTCAGTGGGCTTGGACTCCAGTTTCTCTCCTCTTGGATCCACAAGTATGTTGAAAAGGCAGCTAGCTTCTTTTCTCTCCATGTCTTCCAGTTTTGAGCTGCTCCCAACTGAAATGCTGACCCAAATACAGGACTCATTTCTGACATCCTCCTCTTCCCAGATGCTGGCTAAAGTATTACTTGTTTGTCTCTAATTTCTTCAACTAGATGTTTTTCTAGTTATTCAGAGCAGAAAGGGTTGGTTCAAATGACCTACACCCTCAGTATCAAAAATGCAACCACCAGCATTCACGCTTGCATTTCTTCACTAAAATATTGTTCATTTACATAAAAGTTCAATTCTTTTACTCTTAGTTTTGAACTCATTTTGTTTGAATTCAATATATTTTATTTTTAAATCAATATATTTTCTTTCTAAATCCAAACCCAGTTTTTTATTTTATATTGGATTCTGTTGTCAAATAAATAAACCAGTCCATTTAAAATTATGCCAATTTTGCATTAAATTTAACCATAAAGAATATTTGCTTAATATTTCTAAGCTACTCATATGAGTAAATAAGAAATGAGTCTAGGCTTTATTTGGAAAGGTACATTTTAATTTTTTTAAAATTAAATTGATTGGGATGACATTGGTCAACATGAACATATAGATTTTAGGTCTGGGTTTCTATATTACAAGATCTGAATATTGCTCATTGTGCCCAGCACCCAAAGTCAGTTCTTCTCCTTCATTTGTTTTTATATGTCTTGTTTCCTCATTCATTGAATAACTCAATCTCCTGAGGATACCAGTAAACTCCATGTGAATACACATGGTCTTAGAAACCTGAAGCTTCTAATAAAACTGCTGAAACATGATTTTTGGGGAAGAATTATAAACTTTGCAGTAAAAGTGACCCAACCTCCTGGTACTGATTTCAATAGCCTATTGTTCATGTAAATACACTTTAGCATTTTAGTGACATTAATGCAGTGCTATCAGCTTTAAAATAAATATTCCTGACTTTGGTGTATTCAGAAAACATCTAGGAAATTATTAAGGGTATTCTTAAAGTGTCTCTGCTTTTTTAAATATTCCCTAATGTTGCAAGAGTTTTATATATTTACTTATGTGAGATGCTGACCTATAATGCAGTATGCAGAGAATATAGATTGAAGAGTATAGCACTGACTAGTCTCTGAAGTAATCATTATTATTTTTATTTCTAGTAAACTTTTAAGTGCTAAGTGTTATAATAATAAATAACAAGCTTCTCTTTATTATACCACAAATAAGAGAAAGCGTAATGTCCTTTAACAGCCAATGAATAAATGATTTAACATTTTAAAGCATTTAATAAGACTGAGCCCCGTTCTTTGGTGTATGATTACCATGGAGGTTCACTAGGTCAGAGTAAAAGCAAAAAAGATTGATTTCAACTTTTAATATGCAGTGTACCTTTGTTTTTTAAAATGTGAAAAACGACATAAAATACAGAATTGTATTTTAATAAAACTGAAACCAGAGTTGACATCTTTAAGTTATACTTCAGAAATTAGAAGTATAGAAATGTCATCACTTACCTAAATAAGGAAAAAAAACAACACTTAATTATTTCTGGAAATAGACCACACACACACTTACATTTTAAGCCAAGAAAGCTTTAAAATATAAAGGGGGGAAAACTGAATAGCATCAGAACCGGTGGGTTAAAAGGAAAGGGGTAACGGTATAGGGCAAGTATTCTTCCATCAGCCTCTGCACTTCCCACTGCTTCCTCCGGTGCGAAGGTAATTAGTTCTCTGCACTTCATTGAATCGTAAGGCTTTATTAAGCAGCAACTTGAAAAGACTTATGTAAAATGTCTTGTTATGTGAGCTAGTCTTAGAGGGACAAACTAATCATCAAATTTCTTTTTATAAGGTAACTTTCAGGGTTGTACAGTTTCCATGTTAATACATAACTCACAGGCCACTTTATTTTGTTTTACCATGTTTTATAAATTTTAAAGAATTTATGCAATTCAGTGTCTGTTCTTGGGTGGCTTTGGGGATTTGAGGGTGAGAGGATGCCAGAGGGAGTCATCAGCTTTCCTGACCTAAGAAACAAAAGGGTTAGCAGGGAAGGAGCAAGTTTGGATATAAGGTTAAAGTAAAACTCAATGAAACCCCGGTGATATTTTTTACTGTAGCTTTTTAAAGGGATATTTAGCATTGCATTAACACTGAACCATTTTTTAAAAATATTTTTTTCTCTATAAGGAAAAGCAAATGTCTTGAGTTATATAAAATCAAAGGGATTTGAAAACTTCAAAAAGATATAAAGAAAATATATCAATTAACAAGTTCATTTATTTGGATTTCTGAGTAATGTTTAAAAATTTAAGTTGTTAATTCAAAAATTGATGATCAGTGCATGGCCTTAAAATTGAGATTCCTAGTTTCATGGTGATGAAAAAACCAAACAGTTCCATTTCTTGGCTTTTAGGCCAGACGAACTTATTAACAATAGTGGAACTAGTAATAAAAATAATGATTTCTTAAAATTAGAATAATACTCCTTACCTAATTAGCATCCATATGTCAATTTTCTTTTAGGATATCCCACCATAATATTATATCTAAAAAGCAAATATAGAAAATAAAGCAAACACTTTATCAATTAACTTTATATTATCATCAGCCTTTCATTTATTCATTTCCTCCTATTTTTTTTTAAAGGATTTAAGTTAACAATAGCTTAATGATCGACATCAAATGGTGACTTGAGTAATTAAACAGGTTGACAAAATAAAACAAAAGCATGAATACTTTACACACTTCTGTCATCACTAAGGCATCATGCCAGTTAGTCACGTAAAAAAATAAACAAATAAATATGTCAAACCATTTGTTTTATGTACAGAAGACTTGATCCCAAACATTCCCTTTTCTCATAGTTATTTCCTTTACTGAGAATCCAGTTGAGTCTTGTCAGAGCTAATTTATAAGATACACACCAAAATTCAACTGATACTAAAATAAATTGTTTATTAAGAAATGTCAGGTTTTATTAACAGTTAGACCTTTTGGATGGAAGAATCTCATTTGCAGATGTTTCCAAACACAGTGCATGTAGAGAGAGGGATTATGAGTTTATTATGTATGTGCAGATATACAGTTCTGGTTTGAAAGTCTAGATTACAAACATATAAAGTTCACGTTTAACAACATATCTTATTAAGATAAGAATCTTAATCCTCCTATGAAAAGAAAAATAAAGCAAAACAAAGCCCAGATAACAGGTTTCTTTTGGTGGTCATCTACCAGGCATTGGGATACTATTTCCATCTTGTTCTGCTGTCTCCATGGCCCTCAGTCATCACAGGTAGAGCATCACTTCAATAACTCTTCCTGTCAGGATTGTTGGCGACAGCCAGTCTGACCTGAAAAGAATCCAACACTCCCTTCCCAACCTGGAAATGCTGGCAATCTATTTCACCACCCCCACTCCCTGAACCCTCACTCCCACCCCGCCAGCAGGCTTTGTTTATTTAGAATTCCAAACACCTTTCACTTGAAAGCGGACTGGATTTTTTAAATACTAAATAATTTAACATAGTTTTTCTGAGCATTATACACAAAAAGAAAAGGCACATATTTTTCCCCCATATTAGACCATTGTTCATGAACTTTAAAAATTTCATATGGTACATGCATAAAAAGACCTTGGTTTCTCGCTGTGTGTTGGTCAGGTATAACCAGGTATGGAGATCAGATGAGGGAGAGTAAAGCTACTTCTGATGTTTTCCAAGTTCATTACCAATTTATGGTATTAAAAAACAATGTCACTGTAATTTCCATTCCCACTACTAATGTGTGTAATTTTAGTAAAATTCTTGCCATTGTGTCTTTACTATTTGTAGATTTTGGGGAATAATTTTTCTGGTAATACAAAGTTCTCTCTTAAACATAAAACACTAAATAAAATGAATTGAAAAGATTATTAATAATATTAGGCAAGAATACTGTCCTTTAGTTTACTGAAGATGATCTTATCAGTATTGGCAGTGGCTTTTGCTTTAAAAGAATGAGTATCCTCCTCCTGTTTTTTATTATAACTATAAGCAAGAACACCAACAGTTTTTATTGCAATCATTAGTCATTTAAAATAGTTGTCTAAAATCTTTGGGTTTACACACTTAATATTGGCCATACCTAGGTTTATTATTAGTCAAGAACATTTAATGTAAATAATACAACCCACCAATCCACTCAATACAAAAAACTTAGGGTGATATTGGTTCTCTTATTTTAGATAGTGTTGGCTCAAATAATATGAATAACCATGAGTGTTTATTATAATTGTACTAGATTTGTGCACCAGTGGGGTCCCTCGGTCAGGCCAAAACTGGCTCTCCCACATATTCCGAGGGGTCCCGGATTACAAGAGGGTACAGGCCAGGCTGAGGGACCCCCACCAGTAGAGGATCAGGACTGGAGAGGGATGCAGGAGGTTGGCCAGCTGGGGAGGGACCAGGAAACACAACTGACAGAACTGGGCCGCTGGGCTGGGGTGTGCTCAGAGCCGCCGCTGCGTGGCTTGGGGCTGCTCAGAGCCGCCTTTGTGGGGCTTGGGACACACCAAGCAAACAGACACTGGGCTGGGGGCTGCTCAGAGCCGCCGCTATGCGGATTGGGACATGCACCAGGCCCAGCAGACAGAAGCCCAGTGGGTGCTGGGCAGGGGTGAGCTCTGAGCCATCTCTGCACGGTTTGGGACACGCCCCCAGTCAGCAGACAGAAGCCCAACTGACAGAACCAGGCTGCTGGGCTGAGGGCATGCCCCAGGCAGCCTCCAGCAGTGTGGCTTGGGACATGCCCTCAGCCCAGTGAACAGAAGCCCTGCGGACACAATGAGCTGCAGAGGAAACACCTTTTCTGAAGGCTCATTGCCTAAGCTCCCTGTAAGCTGCCTCTCACAGTGTTCCATGTTGAGTAATTACAGTTGAGTAATAAGAATCCCCCAAGTGCACAAATTTTGTGCACCGGGCCTCTAGTGAAGTAATAAAACCAATGACTCAGTTCCAGAATGAAAGTCTACATTGTGTAGGTTAATTTGTTTTTTACCATAGCCATTTCATATGTTTCCAGCATTCTGAGAGGAGGTACATTTATTTTCTCTACTCTTCCTTAACATTATCTTAGAAGCCAGGGGAGTGTTGTGTTCAGAACAGCATTTGTGCTATTTCTTGGTGCATTCCGACAACATACTGATAGCATAGCTGAGGGACCTGAGGGGCACAGGCATAGGTCATCTACTAAAACATGAAAACATGTGTTTACCCAAGGTTGCCCAGTTGGGATTCTTTCTGTGGTCCCTGCTCACAGTTTGGAGGACTCCTTTCATTGTTTGAATTTGGTTGCCCTGAAAAAACAGGCCTATTACTTCATTGGGGGGAAAAAGTGCTTGTCAGGGCAAGTTGCGTGTTGGCAGTTTAGAGCTGCTCTTTTGCTCTGGAACTTGAACAACTTTTTAACCTCTCCAAGGCAAGGTAGCTCTGACAAGGTGGCAGTTACTTTCAAAAAGTAAATAAATCACAGGCTTTGAGTTTCAATATAATAAATAATAAGGATCCAATGTCCTCACATGAGTTTCTCATTCCATGATATATTTTTGTAGTGAATGCTCTACTTTCAAAGTAAAACTTTAAAAAGGCATGGTTTAGAGAGCCAAGTACCCTGAGAGGAAAATTTTTAAGAGTTCATAATGAAAGAACAATAAGCTAAATTTAATAAAATGAACCCCCTCAAAAATTGAAGATATATTTGAAATTTAATTTTTCATTGCCTGTTTTTACTTTTCTGAGAAAGTACATGGGTATTAATAAATGTGTGAGGGCATTCTCTTCACAAAATTATTTTTGGTGTTTTTATTTATGTTTCATCAACTTTATCTTACTTGTGATTACAGTTTTTCAGTATATCTGGCAGTAGTAAGTAGTATAGTTAAGTAGTGTGGATTAGATTATGAATTTTGGAATAAGTCTGTTTTGGTTTATATCCCACTTCTACTTATCGATAGTAGCTGATTGACACTGGACAATATTGTCTCATATGTAAAATTATGATAGTAACAATATATACTTCATAGATTATGAAGCTTGCATAAGATTATATTTATAAAGCATTTAACAGATAATGACTCAATAAGTATTTATTGATTATAAAGAACTGAAACATTCTAGGTTTGTCCAGTCTCATCTCTTTCCATAATGTTTTTCAGGCTAAATTCTAGTTCCTTCACATTTTATTTATTGTTACACTCTGTGAGATGGAGACTTCCTCTATAAAAGGAAATCTCAGATCTTGTGGCTTATTCAGGAGAATGTGGCTAATGAGAGCAAATTAATTTATGGCATTTGGGTTTTTAATTTTATTAGAGGCTGACCACTTTTAATGGATATACTTAAATAAGTATTATTTTAAATCTACATTGAAGAGTTTTTATTAAAAGTTCCCAGCATTTTAAGTTAAGAGTCAATGATAGTGATATCAACATCATTCTTTTTTACTTCATATACCTATAAAACTATTAGTTTCTTTTTTTAAAAATATATTTTATTGATTTTCTTACAGAGAGGAAGGAAGAGAGATAAGGAGCTAGAAACATCTATGAGAGACAAACATCGACCAGCTGCCTCTTGCACACCCCCTACCAAGGATGTGCCTGCAACCAATGTACATGCCCTTGACCAGAATTGAACCTGGGACCTTTCAGTCCGCAGACCAACGCTCTACCACTGAGCCAAACCGGTTTTGGCTAAAACTATTAGTTTCAATATTTAAAAACTGAATGCCATAGTAGTGGTATTTATCAAATATATTATTAATATTTTTAGTTTTGTTACCATTTTTCCTATATGCAGGTTGTTTCTTGCATATAAGCTCAAGCTAAGCTCTGAGCTTACAAGATCTAATGGGCACACATCCAATGTAGAATCAAGTTTTCTCTGAATTCCATTTTCCTTTTCTTGAATTTCATTCATACATGCTTAAGCAAATGCATCAAAACATACCCCCATTGTACCCTAACATAAAAATATATTATTTAAGTTTAGATTACTTTTAATTAAAATCATATGTTTAGTCCCACATCTACAAATGTATTTTTAATTTAAGAAAAAGAGGGCACTCCAACAAAACTACTATTAAGTGAACTTCTGAGCATAACACAAAGTCATGTCCGAATTCAGGTGGATAAAATTAGCTACCACTAAAAATGAGCTATTGGTAGATGTTGGACATGGCTTTGGTAAGACAGGAAATGACAGATAATGGAAAGAACGTAGTGCTCTGCTTCAAAGAAGAGCTGTTTGTTTGCTGCTGTCTCTGGAGGCTTCTGCACCATTGTTGAGGCTCAACACTGTCTCTACCACTTCAGTAGGGCAGGGCACTCCTGACAACCAGCCTTCTAGGAAATGAGGCTTCCTTGCTAGCAAGTCCACATAATACCACTGCACTTTTTATATATAGACTAGAGGCCCGTTGCATAAAGAGATTTGTGCAATAGGCCTTCCTTTCCTTGGCTTCCAACACTGGTTTTCCTCTGGCACCCAGGACCCAGGCCTTCACTCCAGCCAGAGTCTGCTGTCTTTATCTTCGCTGCAGACTACAGTCTGCAGTCTTGTCTTCACTGTGGTACTCAGCTCCTGTAGATCCCTTCGCACCTTCCCCTTCTCCCCATCCTTCTCATAACAGGCATCCTGCCCTGCCTGGCCTGGAGCAGCTGGGCAGCCGCCATCTTTGGACTTCTAATTTGCTTACTCACTCTGGTTGGCTGTGTGTGTAGTAGAGGTACGGTAATTTATATATTTGTCTATTATTAGGTAAGATTATATATATGTATACACACACACACACACACATGCACGCACGCACGCACACATAGTTAAAAAGGAGATGAAAGGTTGAACATGAGAATTACCAAGATGATTTACATGCTTATCACACGGTTAAAATTGTGTTCCTGCCAGCTTTCTTCCAGGACTCGCTTTTGTTCTGCTAACCGTACTTCTAGGAATTAATACAAGGATATATCAATAGTAAGACAAGCGATCCAAGATGTTAGTTTAACAGGTTCATTGCAAGATTTGTTTCAAGGACTGAATCTGTAAAATAAAACTAACGGTGTCTACCTATCTTATAGCTAGTTGCTTTGAAGAGTAAACATTACATATATGGTGAATGTACATAATAGAGTAATGGAAAACTATTAAAAGGGTGATAGATGTCTGTATGTACAGGTTGTCTCCCCAAAATGTATACATACTTTAAAAGCTGATACTTAATTTTGAAAATGAAATGTTTTTTCATAAACACTGCCTTTTAATTATTCAAAGTGTGTGTATACATTTTTGGGGTACCCTATATTAATAGGAAAAAAAGCCCATGTATTGTATTTACTGGGAAATAAAAGTAGTTTCCATAACAGTAGTAAATAAATGATCTGGAAAATCGTTGTCCAAAATGTTAATAGCGTCATCATTTTGGTGATTTTTACTTTCTAATGAAAGTTATTTACTATTGTGTCAAAATTGTTTACAATATGAGTCACTTTTCTATTCATAGAAAGCAGTGTAGTTGCTAAACTGAATGTGCATAGCCTTGCTGTTTATTAACAGTATGACTTGTGAACTTCCTCATATGTAAGAGGTAGTTAATAATAAACTTACATTGTAGATGTCAGTAATTAACTTTCTTGCCCATTCATGAGTCCTGAGCCATCTTTGGCTCCATAATTGCTGAAGTGAATGCCTTCCTTCTCAGGGGAGTGAGATCAGATTTCTCAGGAGCAACTTCCTTAGTAAAAGTAATGCTGTCAGAGAGGTGAAGGGAAGAGCCCAGAAGAGAAGTCAGCACTATGATGCAGAGGAGTGTTGGCAGTCTGGAATCAGATGGCAGTTTCAAGACTATCTTCATCATTTAGAACTGTCATGTTTTAAACATTTTCCTGGTGAATTTCTGGAAAGGGAGACTTCTTTCCATTCATTTGGTCTCAGAAACTGGAGAAATTCTCTTAGTGGCCAGAATATTATGATCTCTGAACACATAATAATCTGGCCACTCAGTATACTTATGTATAAGGGAAAGCTTGCAAATCTTGGTATGTCAAGGGACCAGGAGATAGTGGCCCCTAGCCTCTGGCTAGTAAGTCCTCTGCTTCTTTCTAACTACCCACAATGCACTTCTTATACATGGAAAAACCTTATTTTAAAATCTCAACTCTGTGGTCAGTCTACACTGAGTGGCTAAATTATTATATATGTTCAGAGATCATAATAATCTGGCCACTCACTGTGTGTTTGTGTGAGAGAATGTATATCCTATATAATAGGAGTGGAATATGCTAATTATTTGTTACGCCTTGAGGCGTAACAACCAACCACGTAATGACCAGATTACAGATCTGCTGTAGGGAGGGGCAGTGAGCTACAAGTGGGAGGCGAAATGCTACAGGAGGGGACAAGGAAGCAAGCTGGGGGGAGGGGGGATTCAGGGGCAGCTACAGGAGGGCTGGGCAGTGGGCAGAGAGTTACTGGCGCACTGATTTGTGTGCAGGGATATATATATATATATATATATATATATATATATATATATATATATATATATATATATGAAAAGAAAAAACTTCAGATAGGTAACTGAAGTGAATAGTACTCCTCTGTATGGAGGATGTAGTTACAGTATGTCCTACCTTCCCACCTATACCAGAACCTTTACCTTTAGATATGTTCACTTTTCCCTGCCTTTTTTTTTTTTTTTTTTTTTTTTTTTAGGAATAATCACTTTTTTGTGTGTGTACTTCCCCTGACCGGAAATCAAAGCAGCGACCTTTTAGTACACAGGACAGCACTCAACAAACTGAGCCACACCGGCAAGGAATAGAAATAATCTTTGGTTTTTTTTTTAGAACATGTATGATAAACTTTGAGGGATATAGTCAGACAGCCTTGGCCAGTGTGGCTCATTGGTTCGGGTGTCCTCCTGTGCACCAAAAGGTTTTAGGTTGAGGCACATACCTAGGTTGTGGGTTCGATCCCCACTCAGGTGCTCACAGGAGGCAAGCAATAGTTGTTTCTCTTTCACATAGACGCCTCTGCCTCTCTCTCTGTCTCTCTCTGTGTCTCTGTCTCCCCCTCTCTCTCTCTGTCTCTGTCTCTCTCTCCCTTTCTCTCCCCCTCTCTCCCTCTATAAAACAAAGAAAGGAAGACAAGTTATCCTGGATTGCAGCATATGACTCTTCAGCATTTACATTCTTTTCTCTCCTTACATCCCCAGTTAGTTAATACTGAGCAGTAAACCCATGCAGACTTTTTCACTGACAAGGAAATGGTATAACTGTTCACAGCTGTTGCTGCAGAGGTCAGCTGCAACTCCCTCAGACTCCGGATCAAATTTGAGTTAATATCATTAGACCGCCTCTGCCCAAGATAATAAAATTTGAAATCCTGTGTTTTAGGAGGACATGTGTGCAAGTACTTGAGGAAGTTTGTTTAAAATATTTCCTTTTCAAAAAGCAGGAATTTCAAGAAGCAGGAGTGTAGGACCAGGGCGGTATACTGAAGACTTTAGTTCTATTTGTTCCCCTGAGAAATTTTAGTTTTATTTGGTGGCTTGGTTGTCACATACAATAGTGATTCTTACAGAAAATATGAAACTGGAGAAATGAAGAAATTCATTTGCTATTTGTACTGGATTGGTTGCAGGTGTAATAAAAGTAGGCAACTGATACTAGGAAAAAGAGAATTCTGCTGCTTTATTAAGCTGAAGTGAATCCTATCTTTTTCTGGAGTTTGAAGTGTTGAGAGGTTTGCTATAATTATTTTGTTTAGAAAAGTTAGTTGTATAGATTTTGCCATTAAGAACAAAATTTTCATATCTCTCATCTCCATTCTCTAAGCTACTAATACAGTTTTTTTGTTCTTTAGATTCATCTGAAAAATCAATAACTTAGGGGAAGCCTTCTCTAATCTCCCAGAACAAGTGAGATGTTCCTCTTCCTAAATGTTTCCATAGCACTTGGTATTTATACATAGCACTGAAGGCCTATAATTATTTTCAACAGGCCAGGCAATATTGCTTATCTCTGATACATCCAGTGCCAGGCTGATAAAATATTTATTTATTGGCTAATTAAGTAATTTTGCCTTTTAATACAGGTGATTTTAACTAACAATAGTCTTACAAACACATAAACCAACTTTCTATATTCTGCTGCTTCCAACTTCAGAAACTTGAGAATGGTGATATTTTTTGCTACAGCAATTTACAAAGTTGTAGCATTAAGAGCAGAAATCATTCTAAATTGAGTGGGAATTGAAAGCAATTGTAATATTAGGGGCTGTGCTTCTGTTTGGGTAGTTTTATTGCTGTGTTGTATCTAATTTGTTGATAAATCCAACCAGTGAATTTTTTATTTTTTATTTATTTTTATTTTTTTACAGAGAGGAAGAGAGAGAATCATCGGTCAGCTGCCTCTTGCACACCCCCTAATGGGGATGTGCCCATAACCAAGGTACATGCCCTTGACCGGAATCGAACCTGGGACCCTTCAGTCCGCAGGCTGACGCTCTATCCACTGAGCCAAACCGGTTTTGGCCAACCAGTGAATTTTCACATTTGATACTGTATATTCCAGCTCTATAATTTCCAAATAGCTTCTATTTATCTCCTCTGAACTGTGCTTTCCTTTAAATACACATAGTAGCTGCTACTTCTAGCACCCTTATGAGTTATGGTCTGTTTCTATTATGCTTTTCCTTCTAATAATTTAGTTTTCTTATTTAAAAGACATCGGGTAAAACTGAGGACAGAAGAGATGGTACTGGAAGTTTAAAGAGAGAGATCATTTAAGATGATTGTCTAGGAGAGTGGAAAAGTAAATAGATTAGAATACATAAAATGTTCTTTTCCTAAAGAAACCAAAATTAAGAAGAAAAAACCTATGGTGCCCTGGCCGCTCATTGGTTAGGGTGTTGTCCTGATACTCCAACTATGTGCTTGGGGTTGTTCAAGGATTAAACAAAATAATGTATGTTACAAAGAACTAGCACAATGTCTGGTATATAGCATTTCTATTAAATAATTTTTAAGTATTTGAGAAAATAATTATAGGCCTTCAGTGCTATGTATAAATACCAAGTGCTATGGGAACATTAGGAAGAGGAACATCTCACTTGTTCTGGGAGGTTAGAGAAGGCTTCCCGCCTAAGTTATTGATTTTTCAGATGAATCTAAAGAATGAATAGACTGTTAGCCAGAAAAAGAGAGAGTAGGATACAGGAGATCATTCTACTCAAAGAGCTCAGTGTTTGAAGACTGGTTGGACAGAGCATTGCATGTTCTATGCAAATAAAGATACTGAACTGACCTCAAGGAGCAATTTTGAGGCTGCAAAACAAAAACTTATCTGATTTTTCTACAAAAATCATTAAAGCAAAATTGCCTGTTTGAGACATTTTGTATTGACAGTCCTTTTAAGTTTAATGTCCGAGGTAGTATTCATCCCATGACCACACATGAAAAGTTTTTAAATGCTTTATTAGAGAATGTAGTTGTAACGGTTAGACTCTTTAAAGATTTATAATATTCAGCTAGATTGCTATTTTTCTCTTTTGCTTTCTTACAAAGAAATCACTTCCCTTCCCCCACCCCCAGAGTAAGTTTGAGATAATTCAGTTCTGTCAGAGCTGTGCTAACCTCTGTCATCCATCTGTTCTGATTATAATATTTTCCTTCCCTTTCCTTTCTTCTCTCTTCTATTTTCCCAAACCTTCAAAAAAAGAGTTGAGAGGGGGGAAAAACCATCTCTCTTTTCATATTGATATTTAAGGTAGAATAAATGTGGTTATAAAAGCATCAATCAGCACAGCACTAGCTTGCCAAGCTAAGTATTTGGATTGGAAATAATGTCTCCCCAACTGCTTAAAAACAGGAAGTATCTCTGTTAAGTGGTAGGTAGCTCCCTATGGCTAGAAAGGAAGGTCTCTTTCATTTCTTTCTACATTTTTGAATAATAAAACAGGTTCTGCAGTTTCATACATAGGAGCCAAATACTTGCATCCACACATACATATGGATATATGTATATCCATATACATATATGCAAAATTGGTTTGCATTGTGAACACACACACACACACACACACACACACTCTCCAGTAAATATAAATATATGTTAAAATACTTTCAAAAGCTTTAAACATAGAATCTCTTTCACAAGCCAGCCCAGGCACATCTTATCCAACAATTCAAGCAAAGCCCTGGGAGCTGTCAGGAACAGCATATAGATTTGGGTTCAGTGATTAATTGCCTGAGGAATCCAGTTCTATATTCCATTACATATAATTGTTCTCTTGTCTAAAGGTGTTTCTTTGTTAAGCTCCCATTTTAAATGGGGGAACACATATAACTTGCCTTTCTGGTGTCTAGCCCTTCTTAAAAAAAGAGGAGACCTACTCATCATTGATGTTTCTCTCTATCCCTCTCCCTTCCTCTCTGTAATCAATAAAAATTTTAAAAAGAAAGAGAACTAATACAGTTCACTAACAAAGTCATATTTACAGTCATTTCCCCCCAGTTTTTACTAAAACTTTACTAATGTTTTCTTTTGTCTAGAAATGTGTTGTGGAATGGCAGTATGGAGTAATGGAGTATGGCTTCATTGCTGAGATCTGGGGGTGTGGAATGGACCTTGTTTCTCATTCTCTGACCAATGACAGCTACTTAACCTCCTGTAAAGTGGGTAGAAGAATATCTCCTGAGTGTTCTTGTAAGGATTACACAAATTGCCATAGTAAAGCACTTGTCACAGTTCTGAACATATCATAGGAGCTCAGTACCTTATCATTACTAATCTCTTCAGCTTAATCATGTATGACTTGACATGAATTGAACCTCTCTGGCCCTCAGTCTTCTCAGTAAATGTAGGAGTTTAAAAATAGAAGAAATCCTTGTGATAATACTATCCTGTGATTCTCTTATTCCCTTAATGTCAAATTAAGAAGAAAAAAAATCTTTGTTTTAGGTAAAAATGATTCTTGTCCTCCGGACTGACAAAGCAAGACCTGGCTTGTGTTTACACTGTAGTCTTTGCTTTACTTTGTGAGTATCCAGTAAGGTGCTTTCTGGTGCAGAGCTGAAGTAGACAAGAGTGAAACCACCAAGGCTCCACCACTTACTGTGCGACTTTGGGCAGGCTACCTAACCTCTCTCTACCTCAGTTTTGGTATATGTTATCCGTGACATGTTACATTTTGATGAACTGTAGTTGTTTTTTATTTGGAAAAATAGATATTCCTTGAATAACAAAGTCCAGTGAACTATTAGGACATGTGAACAAATATTATGGTCTATGTAGTATGTGTGGTAGATGTGTGAACCGAGTTTAGAAGTAATATAGAGAGGAAAATAAATCTTTTTTTGTTTTATGCAGAGGTGATTTGAAGGAAGAGCTAGAATTTGCCTGGAATGCATGGCAGAGGGGTGGGTGGAGTGCTGTTCAGACAGAAATCAGCATGTGCAGAGAGGCACAGGGTGGAAAGGGTGTGCTTTCAGGGAACTACTGGGAGTTCTGTGTTGGTAAAACATACAGGGCACTGAGAGGTCAAATTCTAGGAAAGGATCCTGGAGCAGTAAGCGGAGGACAAGATAGTTCCTTCTCTCACCACCACCCTCAGCCTCTATCCCTGTTAAGAACCTATGGATTTATTTATATTTAAGTGTTACAAAAATCAATGTACAAGATGTGACAAAAGTAGGCTGACAAATGTGAGTATGTGAAACACAAGAGTTTATTCTTGTATTATTATGTATTAATTATTGTATTTTCCATATGAACAACGGTAAATCTCCTTTTGCTTCACCTTGTCTACATGTAAGGAAGCCCCCCCCCTACCTTATGAAGCAAATTTTATAGAGATACTTGAAAGATTAATTGTAATATTTTCTGTTTTCCTCTTATCAAAAAGAAGATTCACTGTTTATAAGAGGAAGAATTAGGATTCGTTCCAGATAAATACTATTTTGGCTTTGGAAAATGCCCCTTTATTTATTTTTGTATTTAAGTATAGCTATACTAGTTTCAGGTGTACAATAAATTGAAGTGGATGAAGAATATATAATTCTAGTAAAAGAACTTTGGCGTATGTGTGTGTGTGTGTGTGTGTGTGTGTTGAATTATTTTCTTCACCCTTTTGTGCTCACCATCAAGTGCTGCCATTTATTGTGGCCCAGTGTCCTCAACAGCTGCCGTGCGATGTGTCAAGTCTTTTCTTGCTCAGCGCCACAGGCTGTTACAGAGTTGAGCAAACCCCAGAGTAGACAGGTAGCCTACAGACTGATGGATTGGTTTGTGTTAATACAAACACAGGCTCAGGTGTTGTCATACAGAAACTCTTTTTTATTTTTTTTTATTGTTTATTTGATTTCTTTTTACAATTAAATTTATTGGGATGAAATTGGTCAACATGATCAGATACTATTAGGTTTCAGGTGTAGATTTCTATGTTACAAGATCTGTTTATTGTACCACCCAGCCAAATCTCCTGTCACCATATATTAGGACCCCCCACTTCTCCTACCCCCTTCTCTCTGGCAAACACACTGCTGTTTATGTTCGCAAGAGAAACCCTTTTTTAAATAATTATTTTACAAAGGACAAAGAACGTTGTAACTCTAGCACCTAATCCTGTGCCTGGCACATAGGAGATACTCAGCAGATGTTTACAGAATTGAACTTCTCTGTGAATTTTGAACAGAGCTCTGAAAACTCTCTCAACTCCAGGAGTTACTGAGTTTCTCAGGAGCTGTAATACAATTGGAAATATTGTTGAAAAAGCCTTTTCAGCAGTTGCAAAATATAATCATGGCATATGGTAAGATTCAGATTTTTGGCAAGAATCATTCTCTTTGCAGAATACAAATATATCTAAAAGAAACCCTGCTTTATCTTCCTTTGTTGTGGAGAAGGATTGTCAAGAGGGGAAATGTCCAATAAGTTGAACACTTTGGGAAGATCTACTTCAAAGATATCTTTCAATCATCCTTTTCAAGCTCACTGTCTGTTATATTCGTGTTTTAAGGCTCAAGGTTGTCCTAGCTATCTTTTTAAAAATTTATTGGGATGGCATTGGTTAATAATATCATATATGTTTCAATTGTACATTTCTGTGATACATGACCTGTATCATTGTGCATTGTGTGCCCACTACCCAAAATCTCACCATCTTCGTCACCATCTATCTGGGCCCCTTTACCCTAGCTTTCTTTTTTTAAACAACAACAACAACAAAATGTTTATATAGATTTTTGTTGATTTCAGAGACGAAGGGAGAGGGAGAGAGAGATAGAAGCATCAATGATGAGAATTATTGATTGGCTTCCTTCTGCACATCCCTTACTGGGGATCAAGCCCACAACTCGGCATGTGCCCTTGACTGGAATCAAACCTGGGACCCTTCTATCCACTGAGCCAAATCAGCTAGGGCTACCCTAGCTTCCTAACTGGACGCTCAACTTCATTCCTGTGCCACCTACACTGCTGCAGAATTGTTTATTTTCTTAAACAGAAAATCAGGCCTGTCCTTCAACTGTTTATAAACCTCCACAATTTCCTATGGACTGTGAGACAAAGATCCAAGACCTTAGAATTCCCCACCATATATATTGTAAAATAACTGGACCTGGGTGTTTTATTTTACTTCATTTAATTTACCTCCATGTGCCCATGTTTCAAGAGTCCTCCATTCATGCTTCCCAACCCTTTTCATGACCTGTCACATACAGTATATTATAGAATACTAACCAGAAAAGGTTGCTGTTTGACTACCAGTCTCTGGCCTCTCTGTTCTCCCGGAGCTCCTGAAAGCTGAGGGAAGCAATGTCCCAGCACACCTGTGATCCATCCATGCACTGCCTCCAAGGTTGGCTCCCCAATGTGACTACGTAAACCTTTGCCTGCAGGAATGGTTAGTGTGTTGCTGCTCCTTTAGTTCTTTGTATGTAGTATTCCCTCTGCCTTTGCCCAATGTCTCAGCCTGGTAAATTCCCTTCTTATCTCTCAAGGCCCAGCTCATTTGGATTAGCAAAGGTTTCTCGATTTTTAAAGGACATTTGAAATTCATTATTTCCAAAGTCTTAAATCAGTTAATCTCAACTCTTGGAAATTCTCACTTTTTATTTTCTAAACCAGTTAAATAACTTAATTTTAAGGTTTGTCAGTTACGTACTGTACTAATAATAATTTTATAATTTTTAAAAATACAAATAAAATTCTCATTCCTTGGCTTTTTGGAAATGTTTTTTCCTACTCCATGGTATCAAATATACCCATTTCAAAGGGATTACTTATTTGAAGGATGATGTCTGTAGTACAAATTATAGTATTACTACTTATTCCATTAAAAATTAAAAGATCTCAAATGACTTTGTGAAAAGGTTTACTAAGCTAAAAGCTGTAAGAGAAGAATTACAAAAATTAGTTTCCTTGGTTTAACAGAGCCTATTGCTTAAGTGTAATTTAGCTTGCTCTCTGACAGCATCTTCACTTAACTATTTCTGCCTTTCTAAAAATGGTTTATGTATGCATTAGGTAAATATTGCTGGGTTTAGCTCATTAAATGATTGGCCTTCAGTCTTGTAGCATCCATCAGGTTGCAATTTGATTCTCTCCTCACCCTGAATTTCTTAAAGTAGAAATTATTCATGTGCTTTTTCATCTTTTCTACTACTGTCTTAGCCTGTTGGTTAAAACTTACTGCATTTAACTCTTGTTGACTTTTCTTCACTTTTAATGTGTTTTTAAAGGTAAGGACCAAGTCGTGTGGCTTTTTTGTATTGCTAATAGTGCTTTGCACACTAAAAAGTTGATCAGTTGATTTTTCTAGTTACTTTTAAATATGTGGATATTATAGGATTTTGTTATTCAAATTTTATATAAAACTTGTTTCTGTTTTCTAATATCTGTTCAACAGATAATTTCTCCACCTCAAGTACAATTTATATTCTTTTTCATTAACCCAAAAGTAATACTAGTATAATGAAGAGTGTTCCTTACTGGGGCTTACATGATCTTTACTAAATATTACTTATTTTATTCTAAAGTTGATAAACTCCCTTCAATTTAATTAAACTTTTAGGATGACTGGTTTATATAAAAGACATTATGTAAATGTATTCCTGAAACATTGAGAATTTAAGCCTTAAAAGATAGCAGCTAATGTGAAATAAACCAGAGAAAATAAAATACTATATGGTATCACCTATATGTGAAATCTTAAAATAAGATAAAAAGACCAGCTTTATAGAAGCAATAGAATGATAGTTGCCAGGAACCAAGAGGAGTGGGGAATGGAGAAATGTTGGTCAAAGACCATAATTTTTCAGTTATGAGTAAGTTCTGAGGATTGAATCTTCAACATAGTGACTATAGTTAATAACATGGTGTTGTGTACTTGAAATGCGCCTAGAGTAGGTCTCATATTTTCACCACACAAAAAAGAGTTAACTATGATGGCCATGTAGTTACCTTGATAGTCATTTTACAATGTGTATGTGAATAAATCATCACATTGTACACCTTAAATATGTACAGCTATATTTATCAATTTTTCAATAAAACTGAAAATAGATAAATATTTTTAAAGCAAGCAGCTAAAGTCAAAGATACAAAACATTTCTAGATGTCAACTATGTCCATCTCTATGCTGAGTGATCTGGACCAATATCATGAAGAGATTTAATTACTATAGGTGTGTTCTACGGCTTCCTCTCTTAGTGATCCCTCGATCAGATTTCTGTTGAAAAGAACGAATATTTCTGTATTTACAGGGCTCAGTCAAGTGATAGGGATAAATATACAGGAACAATAATAGTGATGATAACATCTAAAGTGAACCATATATACCATGTGCCAAGTACTGTGCTGAGCACTTTATATAGATTATATCATTCAATTTATACATTTATCCTCTGAGTAAATACTAGAACTGTTAAGGATTTTAAAGTACCAATAGGTTTAATTTATTTGTCTGAGAGAAAAGAAAAAAAGAAGAAATAACAAACAAAAAATAAATAAATAAAAATAAATAATTTGTCTAGACAACAGCTAATAAATAGTGGACCTAGAATTTTAACCCCGTCAGCCAATTCTTTTGGCCTTCCTTTTAACCTGTATGCCATATTACAAGTTACATATTTGAAAAAGAGTCATAGAAGTTTATATAAAAGAGAAAATGATAAACCTGAGACTTGAACAAGAGGAGGAGCTTGCCTGGTAGCTAAGAAGATAAAATATCATTCTGAGCAGAGAAAAGACTATGAAAGACAAGGAGGTGGAAGATATCCTGGTAGGTTTGGCCAATTGAGTGGTTAGGTGCACTGGGAGCCATGGGTTGAGAAAGAAGTAGCTGCATATAAGGTTGGAAAGTTATACCAAAATTAGGCAGGCCCAAAGTACCGTGCTTGAATTTGACTTTTCTCCTTGAGGGTGCCATTCATTAATGGTTAGAAAATAGGAAGTTACATAATTTTCAATTAGAGTGATCACTTTAGCAGTGATGTGGACCGAGAGAGGGAGAAGAAGGAAAGAATAAAACTGCAGGCAGAAAAACATCTAGCCACGGCAGCTAAAATATTTTAAATGAGATTGCCTTGGCTTGACTTTGTTGAGTAAACATTTACTGAGTGCCTTGTCTGCGCCTTTGCTGAGTTTACAATGTGAAATAAAACAATATATACCTTTCATTACATATAGCCTACAATCTGGTGGGAAAGTCAGACATTAAAGAAACACAAATCTATATAATATGACCGAAGACTCAACCAGACCAGAAAGTAAGTGCTGGGTTGCCCTGGCTGCTGCTGGCGCCCTGACCCAGCAGTAACTGCCTAGCCGGCTGCAGATCAGGCCCAGGGAGAGGCTTGCAGAGAGAGGGGCAGGGTCTGATTCATAGCCTCTGTGGCAGCCGTTGGTCAGAACTTGCCTCTCTTTCTCTCTCAGGATGGCCAACAGCTGCATCTCCATTTCTCTCCAGGCCTCCACCTTTCTGATCAGTTCCCATTGATAGGCCCAGAGATGCTGACTGGCATAGAAACTGACCAATCAGAACCAAATTGGCTGGCAGAGGAGATTAGTTGGGGCAAGATCTGGCAGGCAAGGGAGGGCAGTTAGGAGTGATCTGGCAGGCAGAGGCATTTAGGGGTGGTCAGGCCAGCAGAGGCAGTTGGGGCTCGATCAGGCCAGCAGGGGAGGGCAGTTAGGGGCAATCAGGCAGGTGAGCAGTCCCAGATTGTAAGAGGGGTGTCTGGATTGGGCCTAAACTGGTGGTCAGCCTTCCCCTGAGGGTGTGTGCAGACTGGACTGAAGGAACTCCTCTCCCTCCACTCCCCCCGTCCCATGCATGAATTTCATGCATCGGGCCTCTAGTATATAACAAGGAAGATGGAGAATAAATGAACATTTTAAAAGACGTATCATGAACCACACATATTATCGATAATCAGTTGAATTTAGTAGGAGAGAGAGAGATGCCTAGAATAAATTAAAGGTTCCTTTTAAATAAATTAGAACTGTTACCAAGGATTCACCTCTCTCCCCAGTTTCTGGCACTATTTTCTCTATGGATCATGAGACATTGATATGTGTTTTATTGGAGCAAAATCTAAAGACTCAGTGCTGTTTTTCTTATCTAGAAGACACTCCCCACACTTACATAAACACCCTTGTTGATCATTTTAAATGAATGGCAGCCATAGGATCTGGTTTTTCAGTGTCTGCTTTAATACTTTGGTCTGAACATGTATTTCTATGCTAATTAAATTAGATTTGAACATTGATAGAATATGAAATTACAGGTATTAAATTTCAGAATCTCTTAAAACGAGCCCCGTAACTGGTATATGGTTGGATCAATAAAAATCCTTAATGTGAAATACTAGAAATGCTTTCAAGTTCTTTTTGTGAAAGTCAGAAGCAAAGAAGTTAATAGTATTTGTCCAATTAATTAGTACAATTAGTAAAATAGGACACATTCTCAGTAATGACCATGTAATAGAAGCTGTGGGCATGACATTGGGTAAGATACTACATTGGAGTCTTATAATTGGGGCTGGAAGGCCATCAAATACTGTGCTTCTTAGTCTTTGAACACAAGAAGATTTCAGGTGAACTCCTTGGAATTATTTATAAAATTGTGTGAGGATGTTTTGTCATCTGTGTAATTAAAGGGGAATTCTTATCAGATGCACATAGGCTTCTCTTATTAAAAAGCCATCTCCATTTTTACACAAGGAAACAGACTGAATGAGGTCTTGAATAAGTTCTCTTGAAAAGGCATTTTTCCCTATGATTTTTAAAAAAATAGAGTTTTAATGTAGAGGCCACCGTATCTGTGACCTTGGGACCAGAGGGTTCTGAGTATTAGGAAGCCTTGGCTTGGTTTTTCATTGAGAGCTGTCTTGTGATTTTAAAATAACAGAATCTGCCATCATTCAGAACCTGCTATCATTCTTCCATCGTAATATCTCAGGACAGTATTTTTAAAGAAATTCTAAGAAGGCTGTTAATTCATTAAGGGTTCTATAGGAAGGGAACCTTTTTTTTTAAGCTCACTTTCACTGACAAGATCAGGCCAAAAAAGCTTAGCTGGCTATTGGCCCAGACAACATTATGGTCATTGAAGTGTGCTCAGCCTTGCACTGTTCGGGTATTAGGGGGAAAAGCAGAGGTGCATGCTGAGTGTTGTTACAGTGACTTAAATAAGTCTTTTGCTGTATTGTTCATTCATCTATTAGAAAGGGAAGTTTAAATGACCTAGAATATGACTTTTTCTAGAAGGGTGAAAAGGATAACTTAAACTTTATAAACAAATAAAGCAAGTTATCCACAGCTGTATCCCAAGCCACTAAAACAAGGTCTACAACATAATAGATGTATAATTTTGATGAAATAATTATTCACATTTATTTTGTTATCCATGTCATATTTCAGAATAAGAACATTTTTCATTTGTCTGTTGATAAATTGCATATTGTACTGGCAAGTTAGTAAAGTACTAGTAAAAAAGGACCGATTGAACTTTGAGACTCCTGATTTCACCCCAGTTTCTGCCGTTTATTGTGTGACCTTGGGCCTCATTTTCTTTTTCCTACCTTCCCTCTAAGGTTTGACGGTCTGATCATTGCTTCTCTGTCTCTGGATCTGTTACTGTTCATCAGTTTATGTTGTTCATTATATTCCAAATGAGTGAGATCATGTGATATTTATCTTTCTCTGACTGGCTTATTATACTTAGTATAATGCTCTCCAGTTCCATCCATGCTATTGCAAATGGTAAGAATTCCTTTTTACCACAGCATAGTATTCCATTGTATAGATGTGCCACTCATCTGCTGATGGGAACTTAGGCTGTTTCCACATCTTAGCTATGGTGAATTGTTTACTAACTATGAAGAATAGTGGTTTATTGATGAGATTCTGGACATCCCTTACTTGGGCACCTTTCACATGAAACGTCAATTTTGAACTTGGTTAATCCACAATGCCCCATCTTCTTTCCAGGCTTTGATGCGTCCTGGAAGAATCGATAGAATCATCTATGTGCCTTTACCAGATGCAGCAACAAGGAAGGAGATATTTAACCTGCAGTTTCACTCCATGCCAATCAGTCAGGACATTGATCTGAATGAACTCATCCTCCAAACAGACACATATTCTGGAGCAGAGGTGAGAAAGTTCTCAAAATTTATTAGTGGGAGGAAAGTGGTGGTATGGAGTCATTAGCAAAAAGACTGCTTGATGCCAATTGTTTTAAATAACTATATATTAAAAAAATATATTAAAACAAGAAATGGGGAAAAAAACCAAGATGGCAGCATAGGTAAACACCTAAACTGCACAACAATTTCAAAACTACAACTAAAAGGCAAACGGACATCATCCAGAACCACAGGAAGGCTGGCTGAGTGGAAATTCTGCAACTAGAAGGAAAGAGAAAAGCACACTGATACTCAGAGGAACTGCAGGAGGCAGAGGTACTGAGATGCGCGCTTAGAGAGGACTGGCAACTGAGCGCGCAGCTGGCTTTCTCAAGTGGGAGGGAGACAAAAGCTCCCGACCGTGCTGACCTCCAGTTACAAGTGAGACTCTGGGGACCCAGACTCACACTTCTGAAACTGGACTATCAGGAAAGAGAAAAGCACACTGAGACTTAGAGGAACTGCAGGAGGCAGAGGTATGGAGGCGTGAGCATGGAGAGGGCGGGCAACTGAGTACAAGGCTGGGTTTCTCAAAGGGGAGGGAGACAAAGCTCCCGACTGCACTGTACTCCAGTTCCAGGCAAGACTCCAGGAACCCAGACTCATTCGGGGACAAACTGGACTGTCTGCCAGTGGGTGGAACTAGAGGGCGGCTTTCTCTCAGAGGTGCTTGAAGCGATTACCGCAGGGGCCTCTTAGGGCAGGGCTGATGGGAAACCAGTGCTGTCTGCTCTGCTCTAAAACTCTGCCCCAACCAAGATGAGCACAGAGGCTTTTGCAAGTCTTGTCTCACAAGGGTGTCTCTGCACAGAAGTTCTCCCATCGCAGACACAGCTGAGCCTCACAGCCAGCTGACCTGGAGGTCACTTCCTCCCAGTGATACCATAACAATCAAAGCTTAACTACAACAAGACTATGCACACAGCCCACAGAGGGGTGCACCAAGAGTGTCCACCTCAGTTAACTAGGGAGGCTGAGCCACTGGGCCCTATAGGACACCTATCAACTCAGGGAAGCAGCCAAAATACAGAGACAAAGAAACAGATCACAAGTGAAAGAAATGGAGGAAAACAAACTACTGGATATAGAGTTCAAAACCATAGTTGTAAAGTTTTTCAAGAATTTTCCAGAAAGTCCTAAAATTTAGTGAGACCCTCGAGGATATGAAAAAGGGCCAACTAGAAATTAAGCATACACTGACTGAAATAAAAAATAATATACAGAGATCTATCAGCAGACTAGAGGAATGCAAGAGTCAAGTCAAAGATTTGAAATACAAAGAAGCAAAAAACACCTAACCGGAAAGCAAAAAGAAAAAAGAATCCAAAAAGGTGAAGATAGCTTAAGGAGCCTCCGGGACAACTTCAAGCATACCAACGTCCGAATTATGGGGGTGTCAGAAGAAGAGAAAGAGCAAGATACTGAAAACCTAAACCTATTTGAAGAAATAATGACAGAAATCTCTCTCCAACTGGTGAAAGGAAGTGCACAGAACCTTAAACAAAAGGAATCCAAAGAGGACCACACCAAGACACATCATAATTAAAATCCCAAGAGCAAAATTAAAAGAGAAAATATTAAAAGCAGCAAGAGAAAACCAGTTAGTTAGCTACAGGGAGCACTCATAAGACTCAGCTGATTTCTCAACAGAAACTATGTAGGCCAGATGGGAGTGGCAAGAAATAATCAAAGTGATGAATATAGCAAGAACCTACAACCAAGATTACTCTACCCAACAAAGCTATCATTCAGAATTGAAGGGCAGATAAAAGAGCTTTACAGATAAGAAAAAGCTAAAGGAGTTAATCACCACCAAACCAGTATTACATGAAATGCTGAAAGGTATTCTTTAAGAAGAGGAAGAAGAAGAAAAAGATAAAGATAAAAATTATGAACAACAAATACATAACTATCAACAAGTGAATCTAAAAATCAAGTGAATAAAAAAATCTGGTGAACAGAATAAACTGGTGAATATAATAGAATCAGGGGCATAGAAAGGGAATGGACTGACCATCCTCGGGGGAAAGGGGTGTGGGAAGAGACTGGACAGAAATCATACACCTATGGATGAGGACAGTGGGGGGTGGGGGTAATGGCAGAGGGTGGGGTTGGAACCGGGTGGAGGGGAGCTATGGGGTGAAAAAAAGAGGAACAATTGTAATAATCTGAACAATATTTATTAAATTAAAAAAACAAGTAATGCACTGCATGATAGGTGATTGATAGGTGATCACTAAATGAGATTGCATTTTACCCTACCTCTGTTATATCTCAATTGTTTTTACCTGGCTCCTGTTATTGCTCAAAATGTAGTTTTCAGAAAAGTAGCAGGATTCCTCTTTGGAGCTTCTTGAGACAGTAGCTTCCAGCTATACTTCTTTGAACTTTGATCTCTGGGCCTATCACCGTGGTTGGCAAACTGCGACTCTCGAGCCACGTGTGGCTCTTTGAGCCCCTTGAGTGTGCCTCTTTTACAAAATGCCACAGCCTGGGCAAGTCTATTTTGAAGTGTCATTAGAAGAAATTTAAGTTGAAAAAATTTTGCTCTCAAAAGAAATTTCAGTCATTGTACTGTTGATATTTGGCTCTGTTGACTAATGAGTTTGCTGACCACTGGAACAGATGGACATGACATATAAGCTGCCTACTGTTTTCTCATAGAGATCATATAAGTGAAATTAGGATATCATGATAGCACTCTGAAGTTCAAAAGACCTGGCCAAGAGATTGTATCATTATTATCTTTTATCCAAATTTTGGGAAATTATCTCAGTCTACTTGTGTATTGTCAGAAATTCTCTTATAAAAACTGTAAAAGAGATAGTCTACCCTAAATTGAAAATATACTCAATAAGAGCAGCCAGAAGAACTCTGTGAAAATGGAAGGTTTTAAGTATGGCAGATAAACATTTTTTTTTATTTTTTTTTTGGGGGGGGGTCCTTAGCAACTGTTTACTTAGGCTGTTTTTATTTACAAAATATAATTCTATTAAAATAATTGTGCATCTTTCTACATGCATTAAGAAAAGGACAAACTTAACAGAAATATCTTCTTAGTACCATTGTCAAAGTATATTTATACTGGGAAATTGCTATTTTTTTAATCTAAGATATTGTAGATTCTTTCATTCTAGCAGATTGGAACTGAATTCTATTTTGCTTGCTATTGTTTTTTTCTCTCTGCTAGAAAATCCAGAGATTAACACATTACAGGTTGTTTAGTAGTGCTCAGAGAATACATACCGTGTTTCCCCGAAAATAAGACATCCTCCAAAAGTAAGACCTAGCACATGGAAAGATAAGACATCCCCTGAAAATAAGACTTAGCGCAACTTTGGGAGAAAAAATTAATATAAGACACTGTCTTATTTTCGGGGAACCAGGGTAGGTCAGTTTATACAATCATAGATCATAACTACCAAATAGATTCCAAAGGAATTTGTTTTGCCTCAGGTATGAACTATGTATATTATGTTTCCCCTTTAGGTTTTTCAGTTGCACTGGGAGGAGGAAGAGGGAAGCGATGTAGAAAGTAGCTAAGATGCAGATGAAGGGCATTTACTTTTAAGTTCTATCTGAAACAATAGTCCTAACTAATGAGCATCTCTTTGGCATGACTATCCATTATGATAAAATGAACATGTAACTACTGTTGACTGACTGCTGCCACATTTCAGGAGTTCACTTTTTGATGTGAGACCAAAGGCTGGCATCATGTACATAATATGTCCGTTTACAGGAAATGGCAAGGAGAAGACACCATAAATCTTTCACTTTAGCTGAATGAGCAGGAAGAGTAGTTAGCAAGGTATAAATGTGTCTTTCTCACTTTGAAGTAATTTATGGCAGTAACAGAGAACAAAACAAAAATCAAAGCCAGTGAGGTTCTGTCTGGCTGAAAGGAAGAAACTCAGGTGGTGCCAGGAATTACTATACCAGCTTGCTAGTTCTTATGTGGTGCATGCCTTATTTAGTCTAAAATACAAGCACATTCGTTTCTGATTAATATTTATATCAGATCTTCTAAAAATAGTCACAGGAAAAGTACCAAAAAATTCTGTTCTTCCTTGAATTACATTTTTCGTAATTCATAATGCTTGAGTGTGGGAAGGGTATCCCACTGTGGTCCTAATTATAATCGGTATCATCAAAATTTTGTTCCAGAGCTATATCTTACTAGGTCAGGGGTTTTCAACTTTGACAAGACAGGTTTGTATAATACTTGGGGGGTCTTTTTGGGGGTGCCCTATTGTTTGAGAACTATTATCATTTTTTTTAAATCTTCAAATTGCCCTGGCCATTGTTATTAAGTGGTTAGAGCATCAGCCTACATATCAAAGTGTCTCAGGTTCGATTCTCAGTCAAGGGTAGGTACCTTGGGTTGCAGGTTTGCTCCCTGTCCTGGATCCAAGTGCATGCTGTAGACAACCAGTCAATGTGACTCTTACATCTATGTTTTTCTCTCTCTCTCCCCCTCCCTCACTCCCTTCCACTCTCTCTGAAAAGCAATGGAAAAAATATCCTCTGATGAGGATTACCAACCAAAAAAAGTCTTAAAATTAATAAATAGGATATGTAAGAGATAAAATTTAGCTTCAGATAAATATATGATCTCATCCCTGCCCACCCCATCAAAATGAAATGGTGCTGTAATGTTGAGAGCCAAAATTAGTTTTGATTTTTTTTAAATAATAAAAGAAATTCAAAGCTAGAACCTCAGTCACCCACCTCCTAAAGACTCATTGCTTTACCACTGATGTAACTAATTTATTTTCTCCCCAGGCTAAGGCCATATCCTTCAGCAGAGAACCTTCTACATCGCATATATTTAACAGTCATTAAAGTGAGAAGAAAAAAAAAAAACTAAACCAAAAAAAAGAAAAAGATTTTAAAAATTATATTTAGGGAAAATTAGCTTTTATTCTCATTTGTCATAAGAGGAGTCCTCTAACATTGTAGCAATGCACCCTGCTACAGGCACAACCAGTGTTTCAGAGTTCAAAGTATCTCCAGCCACTTTTGGTATCTATGATAAATAAAAGCATAATATGCTAATTAGACCAGATGTCCTTCTGGAAGAAGCCAGGGCTGTGAGGGAAGCCAGCCCAGTCCCAGGTGCTGGAGGGAAGCCAGTGCTAGTAGCTGGGGAAAGGAAGGCCTACACTTGCACGAATTTCGTGCATCGGGCCTCTAGTAAAAATGAAAACACATATTAATTGTCTTCACAGGAGAGTAGATTAACCAACCTTGTTCTATAAAGCTTGCACAGGCCCAATGTTTGAAGTAGCTCCTTACACCCTTCTAAGTTACTCTGTTGTCTCTTCCTGGGGAGGGTATCCAGAAAATTTGAGCATTTGGGTAATCATCAGGAGAGCCCAGGAAGAAGTTTGTCGCCAGCTGGAGGAGGAGGAGAAATGCGGCACTAGGGAGCCTCCAGCATCTCTCAGCCCGCCCCGTGCCCACCACTCCCCTTTGGCCAGAACCTCATTGTCTCTGGCTTCTTGGCTGTAGCTCCCAGTTAGTGGAAAAACATGTTGCTATTTACAATAAAAGCAGTGGTAAGGACAGATACAGGTCATTATACATTTGTCCATACTCATAGAATTTACAACACCGAGAGTAAATCTTAATGTAAACTGTGCACTTTGTGTGATAACGGTATCAATGTAGGGTCATCATTGTAATAAATGTACCACAGTGGTAGGGTATGTTGGTGATTGGGGAGCCTTTTTATGTGTAGGGCAGGGGATATAATAGAAATCTCTGTAACTTCCCCTCAGTTTTACTGTGACCTTAAAACTATTAAAAATCGTTTTTAAAAAACTATGTCATGCACAGAGGCAAGGACCATAATTAATATGAATGGCACTGTAATGTTTATAAGAAGAGAAACAGATCATGTCTTAATCTATTATTTTACACTTAATTATTAGCAACTGTCACCAACCAATTCCTTGTAAAATTGTGGACAATTCTGTATATACTCTTTTGTGGACCTAATTAACCATTGATTCACTTTTTTAAAGACAATTTTTTATTTTTCAATTACAGTTAACATACAATATTATATTCGTTTCAGGTGTATAGCCCAGTGATTAGACATTTATGTAACTCACGAAGTAATTTACCCTGATAAATGTAATACTCATCTCACAGCACACACATAGTTATTACACTATTACTGACTATATTTTCTATGCTGTACTCCACATGCCCATGACTATTTTATAACTAGCAATTTTTACTTAATTCCTCCCCCCTATTCACCCATCCCTCAAAACCCCTCCCATCTGGCCACCATTAAAATGTTCTCTGTAAATAAAAAAAAAATTTAAAAAGCAGATGGGACTTCAGCTCAAGAGGAAAAAATGTCTTTTTTTGGTTATAGCTATTGTTTTCTTTGCTTTAATTTTTTAAAGGTATTTGTAGAAGATTCCACTCCATTTTTTTTCATTTGTCTTTTATAAATTATCCTAATTACTTTAGAAAAACTTTTATCTTACCACCAACAAGAAATCAATAATCACAAATAAATAGACATGAACCATAGCTGGGTACATCACCTGCATGCCCTGGTGATGGGGAAGATACATTATTTCCTCTCTGTGTGGGATTTGCTGGATGGGCAGAAAGCTGATGTCTTATAAAACTGAAGTTGAATGTTTGTTAGTGTTTATCTCATTAAATGAAATTGAGAATATATCTTAAGAGCCAGGTATCAACTATATGTTTTATAAATAGCATAGGCAATCATAACATTTTTTCATATGTCAAGATTTTAGGATTCAACTTCCAAGACAGGCAGTAATTTCTTAGTGGGGGAAAAAATAATTTTAACCTTGCAATTGAGTAGATTTCTACTAGGATGGTAGCTCCAGTTAGGATGGTTTCAGGTAAGTTATTAACTTCTTTGAAATCTCATTTGTAAAATATCTACGTACTTTTTAAAAATATATATTTTATTGATTTTTTTACAGAGAGGAAGGGAAAGAGATAGAGAGCTAGAACCATCGATGAGAGAGAAACATTGACCAGCTGCCTCTTGCACACCCCCTACTGGAGATGTGCCCGCAACCAACGTACATGCCCTTGACCGGAATTGAACCTGGGACCTTTCAGTCCGCAGGCCGACGCTCTACCACTGAGCCAAACCGGTTTTGGCTATCTACATATTTTAAGAAACCTGGAATCTTGGAATCGTTGCCAATGTCCATACATACTTTTTTACTGTGGCCTAGAGATCTTAATTGTAGCACCAGATTTTGATAAAAATTCTCGTTAGCAAACTTTAACAATTTTCTATTCAATGGAAAAGGAAGTTTTACCTCCTAAGAGATTCCCAGACCCAGTTACTTTATTTTTTCATCTGTTTGGTTTTTCCGCTTTTCAACAGAACACTTAGTCAAGTTCAATATCTATGATTCTGGAGGCATTAGGATAAAAACTATTATAAAGTAGAATATGTAGCAGCCACTTTTCTCCTAAACTCTTTGTTAGGAAAGTAAGTATAAGGTTCAAAGTTATAGTTTTGTTTATTTTAAGTTACAATTTTTAAAACTTCCAGTTTATGAAGGTGTAAACATTCTCTATGTTTCCAAACTTCAACTCCTACTTAAATTGGCAATAAAAGAGCCTTAATTCATCTTACCTGAGGGCTATCTCAGATCGGATGTTTACAGCAAAGCAACTCATCCTCCAGAACACCCTGTGCTGCCATACCTCTAGTACTGACTCCTTGCCAGGTGCTTAAAACTACTGTCAGATTACTAGAAGCATTAGTCAGAAAGGAAGTGGATGTTGAATGAGAGGCTGGCTGGCAACAAACTTCATACAGCATTTCATAACCAGATACTGCAGCCCCTTTATAGGGAAGCGCATATATCAAGGCAACAAGTTAGTTAAGACCTACATAATGACCTAGTCCTCCAAGACTGGCCCCCGGCTAAAGCTGTATCTACGAACTACTCAGGCCAGAGGTCTTGCTGATTGAGGCAATTTACCAATCCACCTGGGTTCTCCTCTCCAAATTCTCAGGCTTTCTATTGACTCCACAATTGCACGAACGATTCATCTATTTTTCTTCATCTTCAAAATTGATAAAATTGGGGAGGGTTCTACCAGCTTGAGAGGAGCTTATGGTATAAAAAGATATGCAAAACATACTACTACTAAGTCTGTAATGCAGATTCTGGTTGAGTTGGATCTTTTTTATTATTTGAAGGGATAGAAGGCAATTTCTAATAATAGTAATTGAACTATGTTCAAAACTCATGCCACCAATATATGCGAAAACTGTTTCTTCTTTTAACATTTTGTACTATGTGAAACTGCATTAGTTAAGCAAAATGGGTTATGGAATGAGAAAGATCTAAATCCAAATGCAAAACTTGTCCACTTCCTCATCTGTGGCCACTTTCCTTACACTAAATAAAGATATGAGAGGCTCTACCTCATAGAGCTGTTGTCCAGATTAGATGACATAATTCATACAAGGTGCTTTCCTAGTAAGCACCTGGCCAATGTCTAATAAATCATTTTTGTTATATTTTTATAATCAACAAATCCAATTTAATTATCTCTAATACTAAATTAAAAAAAAATCATTTTATTGCCTTAGATTTTATGAATACTCATGAGTGTTTCATGTGTATGTCATATTTTTAGTTTTGATGGTGTGTTCTTTAAATTTAAACCATATTTTGTAGTTACATGCAGCATTTTTTTCAGCTGGTTTACTAGTACATTTATAAACATTTGTAAGGCCTATTTTTATTTTTTCTTGTTAAAAATATGTACTATTTTCTACTTTAAAACTGTCTACATAATGTTTACAAACTGTCTATATAATATCCCTATTCCAGCATATTCGTTGAGGTAATTTCTGGTTCCTTGTGTACAACCTAATTTTTTTTTTTTTTTTTTTTTCTTAACGTAAGTTTTGTTAAGGAAAAAAAGGAGGGGGGGAGTAGTGCACCTCACAACTTTACAAACTTGAAGGTTTCTGTTTCTACTAGAATGACTTTTTAGGAAATAAGCATACCGAATACTATGCCCTTTTATTTATTTAAGTTAGGATTGAACCCAAGTGTTTAGGTGAGGCTCAGAAATCTAATGCTGAGGACAGGAGCTCTGCACGTTTGTCGTTGGTATTTGATGGCAACATTTCTACATGTCAGTAAAATTCTGAGTTCTCAAGGGTGTCATTCTATTAAAATGTTACTAAACTCTATTAAGTGGTTGTTCAGAATCACAGTGTAGTTGTTAAATTATTCTTAAATATAACCTCCACTAAGTTTTGGAAATTTCCTAGTAAGCATATAGCCAGTCCACAATATATTCTAACCTTGCCTTAGGCCATAAAGAAAAGTAGAAAATTAAGATTTGCATGGCTCTTTTTTTGTTCTGTTTGTATTTAACCTCCAAACATTGTTTCTTGAGTCCTTTAATAATGGCTAGTTATATTTGTAGAAAAGTTTTCCTGTTCTTTTAGAAGCAAGAAACCATCAGGTATAATGTACATGCCACTTTTATCATTATGGAAGTTTCAAATCATATACTAGTTATTTTCTCTTTTTCTTCAGTTTTTTTTTTAAAGATCTCTTAAACTATTTTTGGCATTTGGATAAGACATTCTTTCAATAGTAGCAAAAGTAGCGCCTTGGCATATTTTTATTCACTTCAAAAGAATCCTTAAGGAGTGGTTTTATATTTAAAAGCAAGAATTGAATTTTGTTTGCCTACCATTAACTTCTTGCCAGATTTCTTAAAAATATAAAAGGTCAAACAAACACTCTTAGATATAATAAAACAGTAGTCCCTAGCATTATATATATATATTTTTTTAGGGGGTCCTATGTCATAAGCCTAAGTGTCAGAACTGGAGATTAGAGAGGAGATGAATCCAAAAGTTGTCCATTCAAAATGAACTTCCTTGTTATAAAACTGAATTGGACATACTGGTCATGAAATATGCACACACATTGGTTTACAGAAGCTGGTCTGACATTTCCTTTATACTTCCTTAGAGTTTCATAAGGATACTTATGCTATGAAATTAACTTTCTGTTGCGTATAGTCTACTTTATTTTTAAACTCTATAGATATTTTCAAGGGTGAATAGAATATGATTGCTAAGAATATGTTTAGTTTTATAAGAAACTGACAAACTGTCTTCTAATATGGCTGTGCCATTTTGCATTGCCATCAGCAGTGAGTGAAGGTTCTTTTTCCTCCATATCCTCACTAGCATTTGCCATCAGTATCTTATATTTTAGGCACTGTTATATGTGGGTAGTGGTATTTCCAGGTTTATTTGCATTGGCCTGGTGACATATGATGTTCAGCACCTTTTTCATATGCTTATTTGTTTTCTGTATTCTTTGGTGAGCTGTCTATTCCGATGTTTTACATTTTTTAATTGAGTTTTCTTATTGTTGAATTTGAGAGTTCTTTGTATATTTTAGATACCACTGTACCAGATTTGTGTTTTCTAAAGATTTTGTCTCAGGCTGTGGCTTATCTTTTTATTCTCTAAACCACATGTGTCAAACACAAGGCCCACGGGCCAAATCCGTCCCGCCAGGCCTTGCAATGTGGCCCGCACCGCGCTGTCATCACTGAACTCCGCTGTGTTTCCATCACAATGACAGTTTATGACTGTTCAGTAAACAATTCGGCCTGCGATTTAAGCTGGATTTTAGATTTTGGCCCCTTCTCTGATTGAGTTCGACACCCCTACTCTAAACTGTGTCTTTCATGGAGTAGAAATTTTTAATTTTAATGAATGCCTAATATTTTCTTTTAAAATATCCTATATAATAAAAGCCTAGTATGCAAATCTACCAAACAGAATGACTGGTGAAATGACTTGTCGCTATGATGCACACTGACCACCAAGGGGCAGACGCTCAACGCAGAAGCTGCCACCAGCCCACAATTGCTATGCCAGTTGCCCCGCAAAAGGAGGCGACCGACCGGCAGCATCAGGGGGTGGTCCAGTGAGCAGGTGGCCCGAGTCTGGCCAAGGTGGGTGCCAGCAGGGCCTCCTGTTCACCCTCCAGTCACCCCACAGATTGGCCCTGATTTCTAGCAGGCCTAGGGACCCTACCCATGCATGAATTTCATGCATCAGGCCTCTAGTATTTAATAAGGTAGTAAATGTATTCTTTCTGTAAAGAGATCTATTTGGAGAATCATGCTTTATGAATGTTTATAGATAGAAGTTACCATATTTACTTAATAGCTTATTTTTGTCCTTTTATAATTGAGATGATTTATAACTTTTAATGGTAAGGGGAAATTATTCCCTCAAATAGCTATTAGCCATGAAGAAAACCATCTTTTTTCTTTTGGACATTATGCTAGTGTATTTGAGTCAGATATTTCTGCCTACATGAATAGAAAAATGTTTTCCTCAGAAACTGGGACTTCCTACTCAATATGAGTGGCTTTAACTTAGATGTACCGTATGCAGCATTTTATATGCAGATCACACATTACACAATGGCAGTATTATATAGCCGTGTAATGTGTGATCTGCATATAAAACACAGGATAACTGTACTTGAGGTGATAGATGAGGGGAGGGCCATTTTAAATAAAATGTACATTCTAGAATGAAATTTTTGCCTTCTGATTCACAGACAGTCATATCACATATTGTCAGTAATACAATAGAGTCTCATTCTGTGAATTCTGCTAAGCCACTTTTTGACCTTGAGCAAGTCTTCACCTATTTTATTTCAGTTTCCTTTTATTGAATGAAATCACATTATGGAGCTTTTCTATCTTAACAATTCTGAGGTTTTATATCCACTTTGTGAGTCTTACATTGCACTATCTATTACTTTTAAACATTAGAGGTAAGCTTAGGGGAACATGCCTACAGAAAACATATATATGCCTACATTTCAAAGTAATGTAAGCATATCTATGACAACTTTAAAGAAATTTTTTTATATATATTGTATTTTCCGTTTTTAAAATTTTATTCAAAAGATAATTGAGGATATATACTAATAAAAGGATGATATTCTAATTAGACCAAATGTCTTCTGGACAAAGCTGCAGCGGTGGCTGCTGCTTCTGCGAGGGCCAGACCAAGGCTCAGCCAACTATGGGGATTGGCAGTGGCAGCAGCAGAAGCATGATGGGGGCGTCACCTTCCCCTGATGGGCGCGGGTTGCCTCCCACAGAGGGAGGCCAGAGGCAGCAGCAGCAAGGGAGTGATGGGGAAATGTCTTCCCCTGATTGGCCAGTCACCTCCCGCAGGGGAGCAGCCTAAGCTATCAGTAGGAAACCCCCTAAGGCAGTGGTCAGCAAACTCGTTAGTCAACAGAGCCAAATATCAACAGTACAACGATTAAAATTTCTTTTGAGAGCCAATTTTTTTAAACTTAAAATTCTTCTAACGCCATTTCTTCAAAATAGACTCGCCCAGACCATGGTATTTTGTGGAAGAGCCACACTCAAGGGGTCAAAGAGCTGCATGTGGCTCGCGAGCCGCAGTTTGCTGACCACTGCCCTAAGAACTCCCAGACTGTGATGGGGGCAGGCGGGCTGAGGGATTCCCCCCAAAGGGCATGAACTTTCATGCACTGGGCCTCTAGTTTTTAAATAACAGCAATTTGCTGACATGTCTCTTGGAAACATGTCTAATTGGTTATGTCTTGGTAGGTACAAAGCAGCAAAATACAATTATTCTCTAGTAATTCTACCCTTATTAAAGCATTCAAAGCATAACATTAGTCAACCATGATTCTTTCTTATTTGCCACTATTAAGAAAGCAGGGCTTCACAGCTAAGATACTCCATAGCAAAAAGCTGAAAGCTTTCTTTAAGACCAGAATCAAAATAAGGATACCTATTCTTGCCACTCCTGTTCAACATAGTATTGAAGTACTAGCCAGTGCAATTAGGAAGGAAAAAGGGATAAAAGGCATCCCAATTGGAAAGGAAGAAATAAAACTCATTATTTGCAGATGACATGATTTTATATATAGAAAGCCCTAAAGACTCCACCAAAAAACTGCTAAAACTAATAAACGAATTCAGTAAAGTTTCAGGGTACAATATGTAGGGGAAAAAAATGTGCATTTTATATACCAAAAGCAAACTATTAAAAAAGAAATTAAGAAGCAGTCCCATTTATAATTTAATAAAAAAAGATAAAAAATACTTAGGAATAAATTTAACCAAAGAAATGAAAGACATTGATGAAAGAAATTGAAGAAGATATAAATAATGGAAAGATAAGTCATGCTCATGGATTAGAAGAAGTAATATTATTAAAGTAACCATACTACTAAAGAAATCTACACATTCAATGTGATCCTTATCAAAATTCCAATAGCATTTTTCACAGAAATAAAGCAACCATTCCTAAAATTTGTATGGAAGTACAAAAGGCCCACAATAGCCAAAGCAATCTTGAAAAAGAAGAACAAAGTTGGAGGCAACACATTGTCTTATTTCAAACTATATTTGACAAGCCTCGTCCATGAACACAGAGTTTCTGGTTGGAATTTTAGTGCCTCATTCCTAAATATGAATGGAAAACTGAGGATCACCAATATTTGAAGAAAGCTTCTACTATGAGATAGTCTGGAACAAACAGGGAAAATAGAGACAATGAGGAAGCAGGTGAAAAGAGAGTTAAGAAGATAGTACAACCATGATGATACAAGCACCAGGGGCTCAATAAAAGAATACTCAATTGTTTCTTAATTGAAAATTTTATATCTTTAGGTAGAAAGTTTAAAAATGCAATAGAAGAATTAGAAAAAGTTGAATAAATCTCCCAGAAAATAAAACACAAAGAGATGAAAATTGGAGAACTGGAGATATGACTAATAGAAATTACAGAGAGAGCAAACAGAAATCAGAGGAGAGTAAAGTCTCTGAATATCTTTCCAAGAATTGATGAACTTAAATTTCTAGATTGAAAGGTTCTATCAAGTGTCTAGCCTCAACCCATCAAATACAAGGAACTAAGTATGTGGATTGCCACAAAATTCTCTGCCGCAGCTTAAGACAAAAGAGCTGTATTATCTATGCTTTTATATTTCTGAAGGGAAATGATTTCCAACCTAGGGTTCTGTATCTAGCCAAACTATGAAACCAAATGTGAAGATGAAATAAATACATTTCAGACATGCAAGATGTAAAACATATTTATCCCACACACCTCTTTTTAGGAAGCTAATGGTAGATGTGTTTCACCAAAAATAAGGAAAAAACATGGATCCAGGAAACAGTTCAACACTTCAGGGTGGTGAAGGCAATTCCCAAGGGGACTGGAGAAAATTTCCAGAAAAAAACATTTTTAAGCTTCTCAACATAATAAGCTGGCTAGAAAAAGTTAGTCTTATCAGGTTTAGACTATTTGGCCTACTTTGCTTTTCAATTTAGAATAATAAGACTAGTAAGTAAAGATTACATCAGCTACACTTGGAAATTATAAAAACAAAATATTGTCTCAAAGAATGAGCATGTTTTTTCTTTTCTACCTCTTTATTTCAATCCAGAGCTATTTTTACAGGAAGGCTTTATTTTAGAATTCAGTGTTAGTCTTTGCTGTCATTTTATTTTTTTAAAGTAAAGATGAGTAAAGATTTTAGTAGCAGAACCTTTCCTCTCCCTCAGATAAAAACCTTATCTGGATAGACCATTCATTATATAAAGGAGAGCAAAGGAGGTTTACACTTGTGGGTATGCAAAACAGTTTATTCTTATACTAGAGGCCTGGTGCACAAAAATTCCTATACTAGGAGAGGGGGTGTCCCTCAGTCCAGCCTGCTCCCTCTTGGTCTGGGAGCCTCAGGGGATGTCCTACTGATGGCTTAGGCCTGCTCCCCACAGGGGAAGGCACCACCCCCATCACCCTGCTGCTGCTGCTGCCACTACCAGCTGTGGTGGCTGCAGGCCTTTAGCCCTTGCTTCTGGCCCCGCCCACTGGTGGGTGCGATCTGGGACCAGGCCGGCTGTGGGAGTGACTGAGGAGGGTTGAAGCACAGCATGTCTCGCCCTGTCCAGTCTCTGAGGAGGCATGGCACCAGGACTGAGCCCGCACAGCTGCCTCTGTGGCTGCCTCTGCCAAAGGGCAGCACTGGGACTAGAACTCCACAGCCCCATCTCCTGCTGCCTCCGCGGCAGGGACTATGGTGCTGGACTGGCCCTCTCCATGGCCTCTTCTGTGCTGCTGCCTCTCCTGCACTGCTGGCCCTCGGCCCTCGCAGCCGCTGCGGCTTTGTCCGCAAGATGTCCAGTCTATCCTGTCTATAATTAGCATATTACCCTTTTATTAATATAGATTGTATTATTTTCCATATGAACAATTGTAAACTACCTTTGCCCCATCCTCATAAAAGAGATGGGACTGAATCTGCTTTGGTTGGGGCCTGTCCCACCTACATACCTTTCCTTCCTGCTGGCACCTCTGAGGCACTTTGGAGATTGCAGAGCATTTGAAAAACTATTGCTCTAGCTAAAAAGGCTACTGAACACACAGCTTACTTCATTCTTACTTCTCGAAATTATAACCTGAGGACCCACAGTCTCAGGAGGTGAATCAGAACATGGTGTGACATTGCTGCTGCATGGTGAGCTTGTGTAGCTGAGCACCTGGGACATAAATGCACACTGACAAATTTGTATCTCTGATTGTAACAGTCAGATTCGTTTCTAATGAAATGTCTATGCCTGGGTTTCACATAAAGGCTGGAACCTCCAATTTTTACATTCCTTACATTTTTAAGTTTGAAATTAGTAGCTTATATTTCTTTTCCTGTATATGCATGTGCTGAGGCAAACCTGGAGCCTCCAGACAGCACCATGTTTGGGGTGGGGAGCCTGCATTTAAGTGCTCCTGGTAATGCATCCTTTGTCCCTTGTAATGCTGCCCTTTCTCTTTCCCGTGTCGCCTCCGTAAAAGAAACTGTTGACAGATTTATAGTTTTAAATAGCTTTCCAGATACAATCTTCTTTGGTAAATAAATCTAAAAGATGAGGTTAAAGAATAAAAAAGAGATAGCAATTCCATGAGAATTTGAGTTTTTATATAGTGTGGTCATTATAGGATGTCTTTCACATCAGAATTGAACCTGCCTATGTACCATGAAATTGTACAATACACAATAATAGAGCATGGCCATAACTTTTCAGTCTGAAAAATGATTTGTCATTGGCAGGTATTAAAAATGCCAACTTTACTGCCTTTATAACCTGCTGTGGGAAAGGGTAGTTCCTTCCTAAACATTTTGTGAACTGGTTAATGTTTAATATTTATTTGTAAGGTTTAGTAGCATAATGAAGAAACAGTTATAAATCTTGTGTGCTTTGTGCTTTAAGTTCATGTTGCTTCCCCATTTACCTTTACTTTTGAGTTCTTTAGTGCAGAAAATATAGCTTATGAAATTAAAAGAGGAAAATAACACTTTTAAAACTTTACCTTTTATATCTCTACCTATAATTTTGAGAATTAAAACTTTGAGCAAGTGCATATCTTGGCAGGCAAATTATTTTAATCTGAAGTTTGATCAGAGTACAATTAGAAGAACACTCTGTATCACAGCTAGAGGTATTATTATCTTCTTATGTTCAACCTAAAAAGCAGATGCACGAATTACCATTTCAACTTAGAAAATACGTTTTTATCTTGAAGATCATGTGAAAATTAACAGAGCAGTCCCTCATTTTTATCACTCAGTCATTCTCTAAGAACACTGCCTGTGACACCTGTGAAGAAGGAGTTGTGTCCCCAGCAGGAGTAGATGTGCCCAAATTTAGCTTGGTTGATGGTACTCTTATAGAATTGCAGGACTATGCTGGAAAGTGACTGTAACACCCCAGAAAAGCCCCACTCAGATGCTACTTTCTAGGCCAAACCATTACTGAACATACCTTTAAGGAAAATTGCACCTTCCCAACTTGGCAAGAAAATAGTAGTTGAAATGGCTTGAGGATGTTTTTCAGTTCTTTTTCATCTTCATCTGTTTTTCCACCTGAAGAAACAGTTAAAAAAAAATCCATCTGTTGTTATATTTCTTCATTTTGTTTTAATTAAATGAGTGTCCTTTTGTTGTTAAGAATTGAGGGCGCTGATGAAATCCTGCCAGCCAAGGCCCAAAGGGGTCCATCTGAATGTTGCTCCTTAACTTAGGCTGTGCTCAGTCACTGTGGCCTCATTCTATGTAGCTTTTCTCCCTGTGTGTTGAGCTCTCCTCTTACTCTCCTTGGTTTCTAGCTAGTTTTCTTACTCCCAACAACAATGTTCCCTGGGTACTTAAGACCCATTGTTCATTTGCTGGGCTGTGATACACACGCATTTGAATGAAATTTAAGCTTTGTGTTTGCCATTTGTAGCTTATACTGGAAAGTCATCCTGGTCCTACAGATAAAATCTATGGTGGGCATTATTCTGAATATGTCTCTGGTTGTTTCTTTTAATATCTCCATAATGATATTGGTCATTTTGGTTTTCTCATAGGAACATGAATAAGATTTGCCTATAGTAGTTTTTTTGGGTTTATAATAATCAGTACTTCACATGCTGAGAATCATGATGCCATTAATAATAATACACTGTAGTGTCCAGTGAAATTCTTTGAGGTGTTGGCAAGGATGAACTTTCCTATCAGTTTAGAAATGCTTCCACCAGTCAGGATAACCAACATAAAATTTCATCACTCAGTCTTGATGCTCAGGTAACACCAGTAGTCAGGGTGACACTGTTGAGCTTTTATCTGCTGGAAAATGTTTTGCTTTCCCTTTTCAAAGATGACTGTTGACAGATAACCCATTTTCTATATGTGTGGATGTAATGAAAATACCACTATGAGTTCAGCAAACCTTTCATTACTAAATTCACACAAAGTCCATCTTTGGGATTTTACTATTTGCAAAACTTGCTTGTGCACAACTATGTCTCAAAGCTATAAACTTTCCCCTTCTTGTTCCTTTGTGCCCGCTTGTTGTTTTCAATATCATTCTCCTTCAGTCTCCAATATTGGATGCTAAATGGTCATAAAAATTAGTTTGGGGTTGCTTTGTTTATAGTCATCTCACATCAGAACCCCGATTATCAGCTTGTTATTCTCTAGAAAATGTTCCAAAAAAGCTAGAAGCTAAGGCGTTAGAGATAAGTTGCAAGCAGAAAGGGAGTGTATCCGCCTGAAGAAGCTTTTTAAGGACACATGCGATACAATTCTCCTAGACCACACAGTGACTTCCTCTTGAGTCAGGTTATAAATTATTTTTGTTGGGGAAGAATAATAAATAAATCCGTAGCCGCCAGATTCTGTTGGCCTTTGTTATACATTTAGTAATCTCGCAATATACTAATACGATTAGTAATGTTTGCCACAATTTTGTTGAGTATTTATTATGTGCTAGACATCAGTACTGTACATAAGTTATCTAATATAATATAACAACTATGAGTTATAAAATTAGTATACTCGTTTTACAGAATAAGAAACTTGCCCTTATACTGTCTCTTTGTAGAAATTTCTAACCCTGTTCACCTAGCTTCTAATCCTCTTGGCTTTGTTCTTGCTTCAGAAAGCCTCTTGACCCATTCTTTTTAGGTTTTTTATCCACTTCTTCCAGAAAACTCTCTCTTGTCATACTTAATGTCATATTGTATTATAAATTTGTTCATGTGTCTTTCTCAACCAGACCATTGTTTTCTTAAGTTGTAAATAATTAGTGGCTTAATTAGTAAAATCTGTTCCTGAAACCTAGTATTTATGTGGAGCACATCTGCATGAACAGAGTTCCTCTTCTTGATACCTTGAGCAGAGAGGTAGGTGGGGCGACTCAAATATTATGAGGTTTGGTGCTGTTGTTGCTCTTTGCAGTTGCACAACAGACGGGTGTCTGGGCAGAGGGTATTGTCCAGTCCTTGGCTCCCACACCAGCTCACCATTAACAACTTTGTCCTCTTTGCTACCATATCTAGTACTACTTGAGGGAAAAAAGGAGTCGGGGAGAGGAGCGGAGAGGGAGTCCTTGTTCTCTTACGTTGCTGAGAAAGAAGTGAGGATGACTGGATATAAATGATTTTGTAAGCAGGGAGTTGGATTCAATGATTCACAAGCTTCAACTTGAGTTTATTTCATGAATCTTTTATTTGACCTATAGTATTACTGAATTATGTCAAGAAACTGCTATAAGGTTGAGCCTTGCCCTTTATTATGCATAGTATATATTGTAGTACATACTAAGGTCTGATCCCTTTTTTGGAAAAATAAATAAAAAAAGAAATCCAAACTTAAAAATGTAAACATACTAAGTTTGAAGTATCTATGGCTCATCTTAATGGAGTTGATTATTCAGACTAATCTTCATTTTGTTTTAATTTCTCCCCACTTAAAAATCAATTCATAATATGAAATTCTAATTAATATAGACCTATTATTGCATAAAGAGAACAGAGAAGCTACATATGAGTGAATGGTTATGTACTTAGGGAAGGATTTTTGTTTTGTTTTTTTACTATAAATTAGTACTATTAATATTTTCTAGATAAGAAAATAAGGTTAAATATACTGAGGTAACAAGTAATCCATTTGTTTCCTGGCCTTACATAATTCCTGTTTCGGTCAGGACCTGTCCATGTTGGTGGTTTTGTTTGTGCAACATTTTTGTCCAAGTTAAGCTTCTTCTATAGCATTCTCTTACTTTCTGACCCGTTTCATAATCTAGCCTCTATTCATTATCACAAATAATTAGTGTATATAGTATGTTTATTGTGGCTCAATAGTCTTAAAGGGTTTTCGCAATTATTTTAATGCTTGCATTTCTGTAATTTCCCTTTTTCAGAAAGAATACCTTTGTAATACAGCAATAAGTTGTCAGAATCTTAGAGTGAATTGATTGATCAAAGAAAATTAACAGTGCCTGGCCTGCAGTTTGTACTTAATAAACATTTGATGAATGAAAGACAGAATGCATGCGATTTCATTTTTGTGAAAGTTTACTACACTGAAAAGTCTTAAATTTTCTCCAGAAAAGAGTAGTAATGCATATTCTTTTTGTAATATCTGAATATTACAAGTGCTTTTATTAGTCCCAGGTACTCACCAAAGCATTCATTGCAGACAGCGACTTCGCTTACCTCCTTTCCCTTGGGATAAGTTTCAATATTTGATGATAACAAGTTTGGATAGGTTCTGGTTTGGGCAAGGTTCAGATTAATTATATAAAAGAGTATATAATGTTTTTAAACCCTATCATATCCTGTTTCCCAATTCTCCGGTACAAGTGCTGTAGGCACTGATTTAATCTGGCAGTGATAATTGGACTCCCTGCTAGAATAGTCCATGTGTTTGGAGAGGCCATGTGGTCATGACAGGATGTCATTCTTACAGGAAAGAACTTAAGGCAAGAATCTAGAATGAAGAACCAACACTTGATCTCACCAGAATATTGGCAGGTCTGTGATCGTAGACATTTTGGTCAAAGTCCAGTTTATTGAGGGTCATAATTTTCAGTAACAGGAAGAATTTCAAAGTTAGTTGTTGGATGGGTCGGAAACAACTCATATGCTGCGTGATTGAGCATGTTTGCTGTTAATTTCTTGAGTTGTGCAGATATACTAGCTTTCACATCCAATTGTGCTGGAAACAGTTTGTATTTTAATTGGATTATGTTCACCTTAATTTTTTGGCAGTACTTTTTCCTCTGACCGTTGGGTGGTTTTCTTTTATTGTTTGTTTTGTTTTTTAACCTCCTCCAATTTCATTGTTTGTTTGTGTGTTTGTTTGTTTTTACCTCCTCCAATTTCTACCATTCATTTAACTGGATCATTACATAGTCCAGTTAAATGTAAACAACCACAGACATGCTCTGTAACATCTCACCTCTCCCCTTGAGGCCGTGCCTTCTCAGTTCCGGTAAATGACATTTGGGGCTCCAGAAACCAACAATGAGACCCCTGCATGTAGTGCTGATGAGTTTGTAAGCAGTGTTCACAGAAAGTTCTGGTCCCCTCTTCTGTTCCAGTTCGGTGTGGTTTTAAATTGTCTTTCCATTATTTTAGTTTCTTTGGGACCAGGAGGAGGAAAAGGAAAGTACTGTGGCAATCCAGCATATCATCTTAAGTAACTGACTTAATTAGTTTATTCTTTAATTTTTATTTATGAAGCTATAAAATTATAAAGCATGTAATAAATGCATAAGTACAATACTTATGCTTTTTCTTGGATATGTACATTCTAAAAATTAGTTATGTTTCTGCATTAGTATGATTTATGTGCTGAAGTTTTCAAGAGAAATTTTAAAATTTTTTTAAATATTTTTCATTATTTTTTTAATTGATTATGGTATCACATAATTGTCCTCATCCTCCCATTCCCATCTCAAACCCCACCCTACATATGCCCCTACCCCCCTATAGTCCATGGCCACTGGCTAGGCCCATATGCATGCACACAAGTCCTTTGGTTGATCTCTTTCCCTTATCCCCACCTTCCCCTACTTTCCCTATGAGGTTTGAGAGTCTGATTGCTGGTTCTCTTTCTCTGGGTCTATGTTTGTTCATCAGTTTATATTGTTCATTATTTCTCCTAGTTGTGTAAGATCATGTGATCCAAGAAATACCCTTGTAAGAACCTAAACTGCGACAAGCCATAATGGTTATGCTGAGAGGAAAATGAATTAGTCTGTAGTGAGTTCCTTTCTGGGCCAACAATTCTTTTGAGTCCCAATTTCAATGTCAAACAGTTCCTTATGTGTTCATGCCAGCCATGATATTTCAGATCTGGTTAGTGAGAAATTTTAAATCTTTGAAATTTTAAAATTTATATTTTTTATACCATAAATGGAACTTTGCATCTTGTGGACACTGAAATAACCTTTAGGATTTAGGACCATGGAAAAGAAATCTGAAATGTGAATTCACATGACCTCTGGTTTAAAAAAAAAAAAAGATTCTTTAAATCTTCAACTAGAAGAAATGTATATAAAACATAAATACATATTGGAAGTACTGTAGCAGAGAGACAGAGAACTCAGCCTCTGGAATTAAGCAAACTTGGATTTGAACCCCATCACTGATATTTACTGGCTCTCTGGTCTTTAGCAATTTTCTCATATGTCATGATTATTGTCATACTATTTATTTCTAGAGTCATTGTGAAGACTAAATTATTACCTAAATAATTTGTCTCTAATACTAATAAGCAAATAGCTGGGGGGGAAATTTGAGGGTGTATGAGTCACATTCTTTTAGAGTACTGGAGGCAGGGGGGAAATGCACCATTTGGTGTATTAGAGCTGAATTAAACATCCAAATCCAGACACTAGGAGATCTTTAGACCTGCTCGCGGCCAGTGTGGACAGCAGCAAGTTTAGTGCCTGTAGTTGTTGCAGGCTGTTCTCAGATAGATGCACCAGGAGGGGTACAATGCCAGGGCCAGTCACTTCACCTCTGGGCCTCAGTTTCTTTGTACCTATTTTGAGGATTGTTAGGGCTGCTAATTAAGACCCTACTTTGACATACTTTCACTTTAAAGCAGAAGAAAGATACTAAAATAAAAGGATAAATATAAAAAGTGTAGAAGCAACCAAGATGTCTTTCAGTAGATGTGGCACATCAGACAATGGAATATTATTCAACACTAAAAAGAAATGTGCTAACAAGTCATGGAAAGACATACTAAGTGAATGAGGCTAATCTGAAAAGGCTACATACTGTATAATTCCAGCCATCTGATATTCTAGAAAAGGCAAAGGTATAGAAACAGTAAAAAGGTTGCCAGGGATTAAGGTGAGGGGAAGGGGTGAATAGTGAGAGCACAGGGAATTTTAGGGCAGTGAAACTACTCTGTATAATACTTTAACGGTGAGTACCTGTCATAATACATTTGTCCGAACCCATTTACTGTCCAACGCCTAGAATGGGCCCTAATGTAGACTATGGACATTGAGATAATGATGTGTCAATGTGGATTCATCATTTGTAACAAATGTCCCACTCTGATGGGGGGTGTTGACAGTGGGGAAGGCTATGTGTATATAGGTGCAGGGAATATCTGTACTTTACATTAAACTTTACTGTGAACATAAAATTGCTATAAGAAATAAAGTCTATTAAAACACACGCACATACATTAGGGGAGAAAATGAAGGAGAGAAGAATTAAAAAGGCTGCTCACTGAGCCCACCCTTGCCCTCACAGCCTGTTCACAGGCGGCCCTTCCACTCTGTGGCTCTCTCTCCCCTCCAGTCTCACTTCCGTGTGGATGGTAAGGCAGTTTTTCCCCCAACGTGAATTCCTAGAAACAGTGCCATAATGCAGACTGCCACAAAACAGATCATTGTTGAAAGAATTCCATTTCCTTATACAGATAACTGAGGATTGCATTCCTGACCAGAACTTGCCATCAAATTAAAAAGTGTGCTCCACGTTCTTGAAAACAAGCCTGTGTGTGCACCACACATTGATCAGGACCCTGTGGCCCATGAGTGATTGGTCCATAACACTACAGCTCTGGAGACAATCATGTTTTACAACCATTTGGGGAGAGTATATTCCTTTTAAATCTCCTTTGGCTCATTGTTGCCGTTATAATACGGCCTGTCTGGACCAGTGGTGTCATGCAGCCACTCCTGTGGCCAGAGGGATGGGCACTATGACAGACCTATCAAAGACTGGAGGGGCTGAGGCAGTTCTCTTCAAAGGCTTCATTTGTTCAGATAACAGTAGTGGGAAAGGAGGAAGAGGAAGAGACAGAAGGGAGGGAAGGGGAGACTGTCATGTTTCCTGCCTATATCAAGATTGTAGGAACTACAAGGATTTTTACAAGAGTTTTCTCTCATAGCCTGAAAGGGAAGGTCATTGTTCCAGAATTGGACATTGAAGGTATAAAGATTACTGTGCTTCACAAAAACTCTAAACATAGGTGCCTTGCACGTTTCTATTACCTTTGTTACTGGAAGTCTAGGTCAGGTGCTCCATAAAGTTTTTATCACCTGTGATCTGTAAAGCATATGTTCCACCAGAAAATCCTCCTAGTCACCAGCCCTCTGGTTTCCATACACATGACAATGGAAACTTCTGTGTGATTGCAGACTAGCATTATGATGCTAAGGATATTTATAAAACATTAAATTTCAATCAAAGAGATCATATTTTTAATCATTCTTGATCCCTGAATAATGCTGCACATTAATAGCTTATACCATGTAGCTTCAAAATTTCTTATAGCATAAGCTTTGATTTCATGGTAGTGTAGAGTACCCTGTCTTTTTTATAGGGTTAGAGAACCTCCTATTTGTTCTAAATAAATTCTTTCTATCTTTTTATTCCGCTGCTGAATAAAAGAACAGCAGTTTCTCCTACCCAGAATCCCAAATCTGAGTAAGTGCAGTTTCATAGGAACAGTCTATAGAATGGGGAGTTGACTGTCTGAATGATGAGGGGTCAGCAGGCTATGGTCTGCAGGTCACACATGTCCACAGTCTGGTTTTATAAGGCCCAGAATCTAAGAAGAGTTTTTCATTTTTAAGTGAATGAAGAAAAATAAAAAGAAGAGGAAAAATACATGAAATTTTCAATTCATTGTTCATAAAGTTTTATTGGAACACAGCGACTATTTACAGATTGCCTATGGCTGCTGTCACACCACCAGAGCAGATTTGTGTAGTGACAGGAGGGACTGTTCTCCACAAAGCCTCAATATTTCCTACCTGGCCCTTGACAGTATAGATTGGCTGGCCCCTGATCTAAATAATTTGTCACCACCTACTACTCTGCCCACACCCTTTATTCATATATTTCTCTCTCCCTTCCCCCTCTTTTCACACATACATCATTTTGAATTTGGCAATTAGAATGAAAAAGAAATAAAATAGTGACCCTCCAGGAAATGGTGAGCAAAAAACACATTTGGTTTTCCATTGACTTGTCAACTCTGACCTCTTTTCATTTTTTCTACTGTCTTTTTATAGAATTTCTAAGTCCACGCCATTTCCCAACCTATTTAGTATTTAAGGTGGGGGTTAGATCTGATATTTTTTTTTTACTTCCATAAAAAGTTCCCTGTTAGTATGTGGTCCCATTTTTAACCTATTTGCAGACACCCCCGATTATCTCAAATCACTTTCACATGGGGCTGAGGTTAAGCTTTATTTCTCTTGGCATGTCCCTGCCACAGCAGACACTTCCTCTTTGCCTTGAAAGGACAAAACGATGTTCAGCTGTCTGGGCTCAGGCCCAGTGTTTGATTTATACATTATTTAATTTCCTCCTGAAAATTGGAAGCAGGACTTTCAGGAATGGAAGTCAGTATTTTTCATTTGTTTAAGAACACTGTTAGGTCTAATATAATCATCAGTAGTAGATGTCAGCATGATTAGGGGGTGACTTAAGGTAAAGCAAATAAAACATGAATACAAAGGGAAAGTACTTACAATAGAGAAGAGCTGAAGGTTTTGAGTAATCATTATTGTATGTGTTATGGGATTTTTTGTGTGGCTAATCTACATTCAGCAAACTTTTCTGTGCTACATTTGGGGCACGGGTCTTACCTATAACCATTATATGATAGATGAAAATGTCAGGGGATTAGAAGTTTGAGGAGAACATAATGTAATTTTACAGAGGATTTTTTGTTTTTGTCTGAGCTGCTACTGCATTTATCTCCACAATTAAGTTCGTGCACATGCCAGGATGTGAGTGCCAGAATAGTTTGAAATTCTTACAGCAGTGAACTCAGGAAATTAAAAATTAACTCTGGAAATACCATCTCTTGTTTTACATCCTCTTTTGGGTAGTATATTCCTTTTTTTAAACCTTCTGTAGATCGTTGTTACTCTTTAGTTACAACCTGTCTCATTTTTAACACCAAAGTTCTTAAAAGTCTGGCACGCCCACAGTCTCTTCATCCTTCCTTGTCCTCACAACTGATTCACTTCTTTACCCCTGACAGTGTGGTCTCCCCTCCCTCCTCCACTGCTGCCCTGATCTCACCAACTCTATCCTTATCTCCCAGCCAGTAACTACCTCCAAGTCCTTGGCTCTGCTGCTTTCCTGCTACACTTGCCAGGCTTCATTCCCCTTCCTGAAACCCTCGCCGCTTTCCATGTGGACTGTCTCAGTTTCCTGTTCATCTTCCTCTCTGGTGTAAACTCCTCTCCTGGTGTGGCACTGAGCTGGAGTTTTCCCCAGAGTCCATTTCGTGGACCTCTTCTCTCCCTACAAGCTTACGCTTTCCTTCACATCCTTCCTCAGAGCCTGAGGCCTAAGGAGACCTAGGAGGGCTGCCAGGAGCAGTCTGGAACAGCCCCCCTTCCAAACCCTGGTCCAGGGCTGCTTCTGAGCCCCTGAATACAGTCCCCTGTGCCTGGCTCATCAGTGTTCCTCCTCATGGAGGGCCTCACCGCCAGCCACTTTCTTCACACTGCATTCCCTTAAAACCATTCTTGAAAGAAATACTTTGTGATGTTTCTGAGCATCCATAGTAGAAGAGTCAGCAACTAAGGGTTTACTTCTAGACCCACCCCTTATCCATTTGCTAAATGTTGGGTAGATTTGCCTAAGTTCTTAAGTCTCTTTGTTCATTTATGGATGGTGGAGGAATTGGGTTGAACCTTTGGATAAATCAGATGTGGGAAGTCTGAGGCACTGGGGCATCATCTGTGGCAGTGGTGCTGGTAACTGCTGTCATCGTCATCAGTGTTGCCTTCCATGCCAGCATGTTGTTTCTCATAGTTCAGTTGCTTCACTTCCCTTTCTAAGTTTCCTCTGATGTAGTTGTCTTATTTCCCCTTCTGAATTCTAGGCCCTCTCGAAGTGTCTTTAAGTCCCCCTGCTCCCCAAAAGCATGGAACAGTGACCTGTGCCTCAATTTTCCCAAGTGGGTTGCCTGAGTAGAACAGCCCTTCCTTTCCCTACAGGAAACATAGGTTTCAGTGTTCTCATGATTCAGAACTCGTCTGTTTGTAGCCACATCTTCGTATTACAGTCCTATGTTCTATTTTGTCACACGAAACTAGCCTTAAAAATGATAGCATTTTAATTTTTTAACAAATTATGGAGCTATATATTTAGATCTAAATAGCCTGAAATAATTCTTATTAGGTATATAAATGCTACCAGTAGTAAAATATTTAAAATAAATGACAAATTAATATATACTTAAAGTGTTTATATTAAAATGTATCTGTCTTGCTTTTGATTTTATACTTTCTAATGTATGGAATCAAAGCCAACTGCAAAGTTTTTTGGCTTAAGCAACTAGTAATTTTTTTTTTTTTTGCATAATGTTTTTTTCTTATAAAGTTCTTACTTTGTCTCTGAATATATAGTTCTAGAAAGCAGATTGTCTGCTTCTCAGAAGTGTCACTTCTTCACAAATCACACTTAATGCTGGCTACATTGCCCTGTCACAGACTTATCATTTGGGGAACAGGAATATGGATGATGTCCTGCTGGTAGTTTTGCAGGAAAGTAGGGAAGAGCTGAGCTCTGACTGATCTGAGCTTCTGTGATGGGAACGCTGCCACTGGTGGGTTTGACCTGCCCGTGGCCATTGAGGGGCCATGGGAACAGTGTCAATGCACATGCAGTCCCCAGGATGTCCCCTGGCCAGGCAGTCAGCAGTCAGCAAGCCTTTCTGAGCAGCAGTTGCTGAGCTCAGTGTTGGTGGGGTCTCAGGCAGGGGGCAGCTCTGTGATAAGCCCTGGGAAAGGGTGCTCAGGAGGCTGCATGGGGGGGGGGGGGGGCACGACAGACTGAATTCACACTTTGAATACTTTCAGGAATTATTTTTAGCCACTTAGAAATATGGAATAATATCACAGCTGAGAGCTTTATTTAACACTAGTGACCTGGTGCATAAAATCCATGCACATTAAAAGGGAATTAATTAGAGGAAATATTTTAATATTGCTATTTGCCCTTTCTCTATAATAGAAGTGTCAGAGATGAAAGAACATTAGTAAAATGTATATGAAAATCTTCCTCCTTTCAGAGTCTGGGGTGCGCCAGGGGAACCAGAGTCAAGTCCCCGCCCACACATGTGTGCCTAGAAATCTCTCGAGACCCAGACCCAACCAGACCCAGCCCCATCAAGCCCTGCCGGGGCAGGGGCATGGGCATAGCCTGAGGTCCCCCGGCCCTGGCCAGGGCAAGAGGCACCCCTTGAGGTCCTCCGTCAAGCCCCTCCAGGCGGGGAGCACAGACTCGGGCCCTTGCTAATTGCTTATTAAGACTCATTATGGGAACTCCAGCCTCCACTGTGGGCACAGCCATCTTGACCATTACGGCATGATGGTCAGTTAGCATATTTCCTCTTTTTTAGATAGGATTCATTTAGCACTGATCTCTACTTAATCTCTTCTATTTTTATTTGGTTACTACCGGTAGGTATAGATACTTAGTGCAGCCCCATTTTTGTGAAGGCCAGCCAAGAGCACACTTCAAATCACTAGGTATCAATGCTAGGTAGACTGGTTCTAGGACAAGAGGGTAAAGCTCAGTGATTCTACAGCCTGTGGGAGAAAGTGTTTTAGTTTTTGTAAGTTGGAACAGTCTGCCTACACAGTATATATGATACAAAGTGCAATATAGCCATAAGTTCCACATTTGGTCAAAACCAAATTACTAGGTCTGAAGTCCTAACTTTAGTTAACGTAAGTCCAATATCAGATCTTATTGTCTTCATTTGTTCCCCTTCTTTCTTCACTGCTCTCATTCATTCATTCACCATATATTTATTACCTAATTTGTGCCAAGGAAGGTTCTAGGCACTGGCGGATGTTAGTGAACAAAGTAAACAAGTCAGTGCTCATTGTGGAGCTTCATTTTTGTGAGAGGAAACAGACTACCAACAAAATAAATTGCAGTGTCATCTATTAGATAGCAGTGGGGTGGGGGTGGGGGTGCAACCCAGGAAAGCAAGAAAGGGTTTATGGGGAGAAGACACCAGGTTTTAATAAAGTGACTGAGGAAACCTCACTGAAAAGGTACATCTGAGTAAAGACTGAAGGAGCTATGCAGATGTTTACCTAAGGGAAGAGCATTCCAGAAGAGAGAACAACAAGCACAGATGCTCTAAACACAACTGAGCTTTTCATATTTCAGAACAGTCAGGAAGCTGGTGTGAAGAGAATGCGGTGTGTTCTGTCCACTTGCATAAAGTGGGAAGGGTGATTGGTACCAAATGCTGCTGATGGGCCAATCCAACTAAGGGCTAACCATTGGATTATGATTTTTTTTTTAAATCTTTATTGTTGAGAGTATTATAGATGTCCTCAGTTGTCCCCTCCACTTGGTTCCTGTCTCATCACAGGCCTTCATCACCCTGTTGTCTGTTTCCATAAGTAATGCATATATATTTTCATTCTTTGGTTTATCTTTTCCCAACCCACCCCAACCCCCCAGTTATGAACTTGACAGAGCAGTTCTGTGTATGGTTTTAGTTTCACTGAGTGAATTTGAGTCCAAAATGGAAAGGCAGATAAATACAGCTCTCTCAGGAGTTCTGCTGGTGATGTATTTGTGACAAGGGAGAGATTGTGTTTTTAAGATGAGACATTACAGCATATATTTATGCTGATGGGAAAAGATGATCCTGTGTGGTGGATACATACAGCAACAAATCTTGATGTAGGGAAAAAGGAATGGAGTCCAGTGCATAAATAGGATGCATCTTAGGAACCCGTTGAAGCAGGAAGAAGTGAGTGTGCACGGACAAGTAAAGGGAGCGAGCGGGTAGCATAGTGAAAGTTCTTTCCTGCTATGTAAACAAAAGCTGTCTTTACAGTGTTTGAATAAAATCCTGTCATAAGGTCATTTACTCACTTGTCTCTAGAGCTAGCTCCATATTTGGCAAACTGTTAAATTATCTTGTTCCTTTTATTGATCAAAATCCTGTTTCCTGCAGCACGGGTTCTGGTTCTGCTTGTAGAGCCTCAACAGTTGTAACCCTTCCTTCCCCAGGAGGGCGGGAACAACTTTTCACTGCTCCTTCATTCCTTTGGCTCTCACACCCAGCCCCTCAGTGCTGCTGCCAGGATGTGGGTTAAGCCCCTCTCACATGTGATCGCTCGCTCTCCTAAGAAGGCTCAGGCTAATGAAATCAACTCCAATTATCCACCAGCGATGATTTGTCCTGGCCTTTGGGGTCTTTGTTTTCCTAGGTATGTGCCTTGCACATATTCAGTGTATCTCACACATCTACACTCTTGACCAGCAGGCCAACAGGGTTTCATATCAGGTTTTTCCCCAGGGTGCAGCCAAGAACCAAGCACAGCTGCTAGGGAGTCCCCTCCACTTGACCCTTTAGGATAGAACTGTCATTTCTGAGTTTCACATGACTCCAGGTAAATCAATATAGAAAACAGGAGACATGGTCAGATTAAGTGCTATGAGACATCAGAAAAGGGATGTGTTACCAGAGTTTGAACCTGGATGATGGAGAAAGGTGTATCACTGAGGATGAGTTAGTGGGGCAGACAGTTTTCAGGTCAAGATGGCTCATCTGGTGTTGGACACTTTGTGCTGTAGGTTCCTAGAGAGATGCCGGAGATGAAGATGAATGTATCAAAGGTACATAGGAGTGTATTTGAAGACCTGAGAGTAGGTTCATTCTTTGAGAGATCATAGGTAAAGACTAGAAACCAAGGTCCAAGAATACTACGTCTACATTAGAATTGTCTGTGGATGTGAGTGTGTGATCCTCTGAGAATTCGAAGCACATTACCATGTACATGAAAAATTGATACAGGAGAGCCACACTGGTTTGAATAACCAGGATAAAATAAGGAGTCCTGAATTTCCTTTCCCTGTCCTCACTTCCCCAGCCCATGCTCCTGACAGCTCAGGAGCTGAATCTAAGCTGACCTTGGTCCTGCTAGTAGCAGGTTATTGGCAGCAAGGGAGCACCAGAGGTGGTGACAGTGGGAGCCAGGTCATTCTGTAGCTGTGACTGGAGTTGTCAGAGGCTGAGGTCTTGAAAGGCTGCTTGGAGCAAAGCAATGTGAAAAATGGGAAGAACAGGCAAAAGGAGCCAGAAAATAGGATTTCTAACACTCACCTTTTCTGAAATTTAGAATGCGTGAAGATGGGAGAAGCAATATTCCTAGAATTATATCCATGCTAAAGTGAGTAGGAGCATCTTCCTAGTTCTTTCTTTTTTTGCTGGAATTTGACTTGTTCTACTTGACTGCCTTTAGACTTTGATTGACATGTAAATAAGTCTTAAAAGGAAACAAAGGACTGGGAACCACTCAAATGCCCATTACCGAGGACCTGGTTGAATAAACTATGCAACTGTAAAGAAATGAGAAATAGCTCTCTACAGGCTGTTAAGTGATTTTCAATTGTTAAATGAAAGGCAAGGTAAAGAAAAGTGTGACTAGTATGCCAACATTTTTATCTTAAAAGATGGCAATAGGCTGTGGAAAGCTTCCCCGCCAAAAAACAAATGAATAAATATATTCCAGCCAATAAACAAAGAAGGAATGACAGAAATAGGATAGCACCACTTTGCAACCCTTAATGAAGTAAAAGGACTTGGGCAGTTATAAGTGACTACTAACTATAAAAATAAGGGTAGCCAGACATCATCTCTATAACACCTGTGAAGTATTTGTTCCAAAAAATGCAACCTGACTCAGCTCAAGCCGTTAGAGCTAGTTTATATGTACAGGAAATGCAACAGACAGAATATGATAAATCATACCACAGGGACGCTGTTAGAAAATAAAGAATGTGGAAACGAGACAGGATGTATGATCCAGTTTCTTCAATATACATTGTAAGGGAAAAGGAGATATCCTTTAGATTTGTGACATATTAATTAAATTCAATGTGTAGATCTTGATTCCAGTTTGGACAAATTGTGAAAAACAATTATGAATAATTAGCAAAATTTTAAGACTGACTAAATATTGATAACATTAAGAAATTGCTATTTTTAAGTGGAATAATGATATGCTTTTTCAAAAAGCATTCTTTTATAGCTATATGGATTAAATATTATGATTCTGGGATTTGCTTCAAAAAGTTCAGTGCAGTGTTGGTGGTGAGAATTACAATATAGATAAAACCAGGTCGCCTTGTGTTTATCATGGTTAAAGCTGGGAACCAGGTGAAGGGCTTTCACTGTAAATTACTCTCTCCACTATTATATATGTTGAAATTTTCTCTAGTTAAAAACAACAATGTAATGAGATGGGGTGGGGGGAGATAATATTCTTCCCCTAAATATTTTCTAAAGATGTCAGTCTTGTCTCTCTCCCCTTTCTATTATCCTGAATAGGATTTGGGCAGCTTTACAGAAAGACACTTCCAATCGTCCAGCCACTTAGCCTGGTAGCCTGGAGTCAGAGCTCTCCCCACTTGGAATGCCATCCATTGCAGCCTCCCCTCCTTCCACCTTGCCAACACGCACTTCCAGTTATATGCACAACTTTAATTGAATTTAGGGACTGTCTTCAAATAAAATTTCCACAAACTTCCAAACTAAATAGCTCTAGACATAGCTTTGTTGTCTATTAGCTATTTATGACCCCTCCCCCAAATCCTCAATTCTAGCCTTATGACTTAAAAAAGTTTTCCTAGAGGTGGCATTTTAAAGGATTTTAAGTAAGGGCTTCTTGTTCCCCTGCCCTGCCCAGAACTCCCTTCTCTGGCCCGCATTTCCCTCTGAGCTGCTTTCTGGGGAGGTTGGGCACCCTCCTGGTTCCTGCCTGGGACAGCTGCACCTCATCTGCCGGTGGCTCCCAGCTTCTACGGCTTCCTTCTGTCACCGTTCAGCCACCTCTGAGCAGGTCTCAATGGGCCCTGGAGAATGAGCACCTAATCTCCCAGGGAGCCTCCTTCCCGAGCGCCTCCAGTGCAGGCTATTCTGGAAAAGCTTCTAATCCTCCCCACACAGGCTGGGAAAGTGAGAAGAAAGGCGGGCTGTGGGCAGCTGGCACATAATGTCCTGGCCAGCTGCAGCCCAATTAGGCTCACCAGGTCACAGGTGTTCCAGAGTCCGCTTTGAACAAAACCGCTGTCTTGAAAATACCTAAGACTTTCAAGCACTGCAGCCCATTTCTTTTGGTGGATTCTTTAAAGCTATTTAGTGCACTTGAAATACAAAGAGGCTGGAGAGCACATTTAGGCCTCACTGGAGGCACTTTCCTCCCGCCAGACAGCAGGAGCAGGCGGGGAGGGAGCTCTGCCTCTGTGTGCACCACGGCACATAGTGCACCATGGATGGCTGGCCGATGGCTGGCTGCTCTCCCCTCCAGCTCAGTCCTCCACATATAACACTCTCCTGTGCAGTTCACCGCCCGAGCTGGCCATGTCCTGTGCACATAGACCCCATAGGTGCACTTGTCATTCCTGTGGACCTCAGCAGCCTGGAGTGCTGATTAGAGAGTAGCATGAATCCTGCTCTCCACAGCTTCTGTCCTCATCACCTAAGGTAGGGGTATTGAACTCAATCAGAGAAGGGGCCAAAATCTAAAATCCAGCCTAAATCGCGGGCCGAATGGTTTACTGAACAGTCATAAACTGTCATTGTGATGGAAACGCAGCGGAGTGCAGTGATGACAGCGCGGTGCGGGCCACATTGCAAGGCCTGGCGGGACGGATTTGGCCCGCGGGCCTTGTGTTTGACACATGTGACCTAAGGTTACCCTGTCAATTAGCCTCCTCTTCAGCCGCAGATCTGAGGGCTCCTGTGCCTGCAGGGGTGAAGGGGGGAGGTGATAGAACTAAACTAGGCTTCCCCTGCCGCTTTAAGCCACTTTCAGAACTTTGTTACCCCCCTCCCTGCCTGGAGGGTACAGTTCATCTCAGAGGGAGTGAGGAGCTTAGTGCTGAAGGATGGGGCAGAACTGCAGTGTCGCTGTTGGAAGCCCCCAGACCCCCAGTCTGCAGGCCCACATCCTCTCCACTCTCAGGTGCCGTTGTCCCGGTCTGTTCACAATCGGGAGAAAAGTGCACTTACTACCCAGGCCTTGACTGGAAATGGGAAAGAAAGTCTCAGTGCACCGGAGAAGGTGGTGTCCCTGGCACTGAGGACTGGGGCAGGTAGCCACACACACAGGGTGAGTGCTCAAAACACTGCCCGAAACTTGCAGGTCTTCCTGCCTGTTGATTAGTTTTTGGTAAACAGTCTTTGCCTTGACTACTGTTCTTTTTTTTATTATTTAAAATATTTTATTGATTTTTTTTAGAGAGGAAAAGAGAGGAATAGAGAGAAAGAAACATCGATGAGAGAGAAACATCAATCAGCTGCCTCCTGCACATCTCCTATTGGGGATGTGCCCGCAACTAAGGTACATGCCCTTGACCAGAATTGAACATGGAATCTTTCCGCAGGCCAATGCTCTATCCACTGAACCAAACCGTTTAGGGCTTGATTACTGTTCTTTATCACATTGTTTTAAAAACCGGTTACTGCCTGTTTAGAAAGAGTACAGGTTTCCATGTTTGTAGTGAGCCTGCTTCTGTGTTACTAAGCTGGCCCACGTGTTTCAACTCTCCTTGTCTTGTAGATGGGGAAGAACCATAAGCTATGTACAAGAGGTTTTATTTTATTTTTTCTTCAGCGAAATAGACATTGTTCTTACTCTTCAAGGCATTCAGACTTCAGCACAATTGCCTCTTTTGCATTTAAAAGTGAGGTAATTAGATTTCCCAAGGTTCAGTGGTCAAGAGCCTCCTCCTCCTGGGAAGCTGCTCCCACCCTCATGAGAGTGGCTGTCCCGTAATCCAGTTACTGCTTATGGTGTCCTACAGGCACTGCTTTCTCAGAGGGTCAGCTCAGCATGAAATCCAGCCTTCTGGGTCCTCGCATCAGTGAAAACAGCCACTTACTCTTTCCTTCAGTGACTTTCTTTTGAGAATTTCTATTATTTATGTTATTTTTCAGAAATCTGATAGGTCTATTATTACTGCTGAACAAGTGGAAAGAGAATTGGTGACACATTGGCACCAAATAAATGGGTGTCATGGCCACAAAACAACATGTCTTGGTCTAGCTCTGACCGCAAGACCTTGGGCCACTGTTAGTCTTTTGTTTCCTTTGTTATTTCCCCCAAACATAGTATTTTCACCTTTGCAGCAAGGCACATATATATTTTTTTAAGTTTGGGTATCAGAATTTTTGTCAAAATGAAAAGAACACAACATAACCCTTAGCTTTACAGAGCCAGGCAAACACTTTGCTTTTGCAGCCTGTGGGGAAGAGGACAAGATGGCGGAGGGTGAGGGGAAAGCTTCCAAGACCCTTTTTGCCAGAAAAGTAAAGTGCTCAAATGTTTCACATTTTCTTTGTGGTTCCAATTTGTCGATTCAGAATCTTCTCAGTGAGATTCTTCTGTGCCCTCCTGTGGGAAATTCAGCTGAAGCCCCTCACCATGGATTCCCCGACCCCGCCTGCTTTTGAGTATGATGCCAGCGGAAGGGGAGCCGTGTGGTGTCTGTCTGTAGTCTCTGAGAGAGGTGTATACGTATACATACACTCATCTCGTTAGGTTCTCTTAAAGCTTTAGAGAGTAATGAGAGGGTCCTAGTTTAAATTGGAGGTCCTTTACTCAGTTTCTATAGTATTCGTTCTCAGAGATATATTAGCAAACTTACGAGAAAAGACTCCGCCTTTTCAAAGCTTAACACAGTGAAGAAAATCCCTCAGCAACTAATGGAGCCAGATTACTTTCAAGTGGGAGAGTAGATCACCATTTGCACAATTTTTTAAACAAAGCTTCCATTGGTCCTCTAACCAATATACGTATTACTGCATTGTTGGCACTTTTCGGGAATCTTTCTCAATTACAATGCACTTTTCCCCCATGACAACACAGCAAAAACGTTCTGTCCTGTGTAACAAATTCTGATACCCAAGGAAGCTTCTCTCAGACTATCACTGGTATTCCTGCCAGAGTCCTCGTTTGTATTCTAGGATGAACTGGGGACCCAGTAGTGCCTCAGATGAAACATTGCTGAAGATGAACATACCACACAGTGTGAAGCAACTTTTGTTCTGACTTTATCATTCCAAAAGCTTCAGTAGAACTGACAAAATCTAGGTCATGTGAAACGGAAGTGAAAATATTACAGGATATGGGCCCGATATGAGAAAGATGCATGTAGCACACACTTTTTGCTTTTAATTAAAGAATTGTTGGGTTCAATTCAACAAATATATACTAACTGTTTATATCTCCAAGTACAAGGGTATGCTGTGGCTGCTGCCCTTTGACCTCATTAAACTGACTGGTCCTCTGTCTTTTGCTCTTTCCCTCTTCTCTCTGTGAGATAGGCAGGAGCCACATTGTGCCTTGACTGAGTTGTTTGGTGGGGGTTAGCACCTCTCAGAGTCTGTGCTGAAAATCCCCAATAACTCCAACAACGGCCATTTATAGACTTTTCTGTCAAGAACAGGGCCGGGGTGGGGAAGGGGGACAGCAGAAAAAAAGTTCTGTGGGAAACACTGGATTAAAGAAAATTAAGCAGATCATCATTACTAGGCTTCACAAAATCTTTAAAAGTCTACTGTGCTCATGGGAAACAGTATAAACACAATTACCTGAAACTTACTCATATTTGATCAGAATACTTCTGTAAGACACCAGTAGCTCAAGGGGAATGCGGGCATGGGCCATGGGAACAGGCAGGAAAGCTGCACCTTCCTTCGGAAGTAGAGTGTCTTGGCAGTCCTACCAAAACCGTGACCCCGGAGCCACCAGAACCCAAGAATACTCCAGTTTTCCAACCTGTCTTCTTCGTTGGGTCAGAGGAGAAGAACCAGCAATACCATTAAGGCTTTTCCTTTTGGAATTTCTACTAAGAAGCCTTTTCATGGGGCAAATAAAAGCAAAGGCACGTTAGGAGCTGTGCTCTGTCCGCTGCTTGTGCATCAGCTTCTCGGGAAGTCGGTGAAAGCTTTGGAGATGCCTGTCATTAATGTCTTCCTCTCCCCCCACCAAAGCACTTTGCTTTTGCCACACGGCAGTTAACTGCTGTCTACACCTCCTGGTTTGGGAACATCAGAAGACAGGTACTGTGTCTTGGACATTTCTAGATGCTTCACCTGGCCTCATCTACATGTTATACAGAGGAGCTATTTAATAAGTGTTGATTGATGAAAGCATGACTGGTTATGAGTAGTGTACTATTTCCTCTCAGTTACTGGTTTTGTATTGCTAAGCAAATATGATCTATAATAAAAGGCCAGGCATCACGACCAGAACAGCCAATCGACCAGTCACTATGAGGTGCATTGACCACCTCTTGGTCCCTCCACCCCAGCCCACAGGCTCCCATGGCTGGATGGCCAACTGGGAACCACGGGAAACAGGCTGGGTGGCAGCAGAGCGAGACTGGACTTGAGGGGCATTGGCGAGCAGCTTCACAGACAGTGGACATGGCTCTGATCGCAGGCTAGGCCAAGGGACCTACACTCACACAATTCTGTGCACTGGGCCTCTAGTAGGAAAATAAAAGTGGCAGAAAGGACTGCCTACTTGACTCTTTTTTAGGTCCTTGTAAATAAAAAGCAGGGTGACATTTATCAAAGCAAAGTGTTAGTTCAGGCAGTCCTTCCGCGCCCCCTGGAAGTGCGAACAGCCTCAAACCCAGGAGGACACCTTCCGGGAGGTCCTCGCTTTCCCCTTGTCATTGTCTCTCAGGTTCTAAAGGCCATCTGCGTCTAATCTGAGCATCTCTCAGCTCTCTCACCAAAGCTCTGTCCAAGTTTTCTGTGTCTCACAGAATTGTGGATCGCCAGGTTGGATGGAATTGTTAAGTAAAGGTTAGGCCAGTACTAAATATTATAGGGAATTTCTTAAATGTTAACATACACTAGAGGCCCCAAATTACAAACATCCAGCTTTTAAGTGGCTGTGATTGCTCTGCCCACATCTCATCATCTAGGCCCCTCTGTCACTGCTATGGAAGCTACCACGTAAGGGCAAATGCAGCTTACTGCTTAGAGAAAAATCTGCAGATGCAGATAAGGGAGAGAAAGGCTTACCTGCCGAGAGCAATTACTCACGGGGGCTGACCCCAAAGACAGCCTGTGAGGCCTCAATGACCTGTCACTACCCACCCGCTCTACCTTGACATGTCAGACTACCTGAGAATCCAGGGATTGCAGGAGCATAGTAATTTCTTCCAGTTTTATTTCTGGGTATTGAGAGGAAGCCTATTAGACTGTTGGTTCACTTTTTCACATGTGCCGGCAGAATTAACCACCTGCCTCATAGCTCTGTGAACCAAATTCCAGGAACTTCTAGAGGCTCCAGGCAGCCTTTCAGTCACCTCTTCTTTCCTCAACTCAACCAACCTCCCCATTCCTCTACTCTTCCACCACCACCTCTACCCTACACGAGCTCATCTGGCCACTCCATTTGCCAGGCTCCATCAAGACTTCACATTAGCTGATCACTGAATTGTACAAGACCGGGGCCACTAGTCACAGAGCCGGCAGCACAGTCATGAGTAGCTGTCTGGCACACGGGGCAGGTACTCAGGAAGTGTTCGTAGCCATGATGCACTGGGCCCGGTGCTCGGTGAGCTAAGTCTCAGCTCTGAAGTGTGCGAGACGAGGCATTGCCCAGAGGGATGGCTTCTCTGCTCCACTTTGCATGAGAGGGAGCAGGGCAGAGGCAACGTTCCTGTACTGTCAGGGACTGGACTCTGCCGCCAGCAGAAAACTCAGTCCCCTCTGCCTCCTCCCCTCTGGATCTTCTTCAGACTTCTTAGCCTCACAATCATTGCTTCACATTCTTGCCCGGATGAGGAAATGCTGCTCGGGAGGAGGGTAGGAGGGTTGAGGCTCTTCCCACTTGGGCCCTTCACGGCCCTTCAGAGGTCCCCAGCTATCTTTGGCGCACAGTGGGACCAGTGGATTGCCAGGTGACCGTGCTGGCACTCCACACTCTCTTCACCGTGCTTATTATTTATCATTCCGTATTTTCAAAATAACTCTTTGCACCAGTGTATGTGATGAAGTTGTTTTACTAATCCTTTAAGTTTTGTGTTTTCCCTCAAGTTGGAGACTGGACTTGAGGGTCATTGGCGAGCATTAGCATGCAGCGCCTTGGCAGTCAACTTCAGTGCTCATTAATGAAGCCCAGAACTAACAGTTTCATTGTCGTAATTTGACAAAGCCACCTAAATCTATGCATGTTTTTTTGAAAGCTTCCTAAAAACATGCTGCTAAATCCCCTAAAAAGGGACTGAATTGCTTTGGCAGCCATTAGCCCAGCATAAGCAGAGGAGCGCTTTTCAATAAGTGAACAAACAGAGAAAACATACTGAATGGCTGGACAAATGCGTTTCAGCTGGCCCTTTCATTTACCGATAGAAGGGCGCAGTCAATATCAATCACTGTTTCCCCTGTTGCCCTGAAAATCACAATATCTCTTTTCATCCCACAAGCTCCTTTCACCACAGTAATGTGTCTTTAGAATGACACTGCCATCAGCCTACTTCCGCTGTCTGAAGACCGGAGAGCTTAAAAACACATTTCAGGATTCAAGACTTGAACCTGCCTCCCTTCCGGTTCCCCACCGCCCACTCTGCCCTCACTCCCCCCACCCCCGCCCCCATTCTCTGCCATTCTTTCAGCTTCCCTCGCTGAGTAAACAGAATTCACTTCTCTGTTCTACGCAGCTCTCCAAAGTAAACGGAGACAACTCGATCTGATATTCCCGAGATTTAAGAACTCATTAAAGAGATGCACATAAAGAAATGCTTTTACATGTTGGTAATGCATCAAAGGCTGAAAGGAATGTGGCGATTCTGTGCGTGGCCAGGTGTGCTGATGAGCCGGACCTCACTATAGTCCACCTTTCTGGCCCGCCACACGTGCTCACTCACCCTGCCTAGTCCTGCGGGCGACACCAGTGCCTGCCGGTCTGTTCCACCTTCACAGCTGTGAGCAAGTGCCATTATCTTGTATATGTTGCTGCTCCTGGTTCTGAGTGCTTATGTGTAGTTTGGGAATGAAGGTGATTACTTTTGAACATTTAAGTGGAATAGGTTTAGCCATGTGCTTATAGTTGCAGAAGTTACACCGAAATGCTACATTTCTAAACACCAGTATCGGTTGCCTTCTCTCTCCCCTCAGGTCATCGCTGTCTGTAGAGAGGCCGCCCTCCTGGCGCTAGAAGAAGACTTTAAAGCAAATTGCATCAGTAAAAAGCATTTCACTCAAGCCTTGAGCACTGTGACGCCCAGAATTCCCGAGTCGCTGAGACGTTTCTATGAAGAATACCAAGAGAAGAGCGGGCTTCACACCCTCTGAGAAAACATACCCTTTGTTAGGCTAAACATGCTTTCTAGAGCAAATTTGTTTCGTTTTAAAGTTTTGTGTTGAGATTGTTAAAAAAAAATTCTTAAGAAACAAAATGTCTGAAATTTGTTGACTGGATTTAAGGGGTTCCAGTTCTTGTAGACATTTTAAATCATATGGATAAAATGGAGATCTCTGGACAGAGGTTTAAATCAGTTTTACCTGGAAATGTGTGCTGAGTTTTAAAATGTAAACTTCTAGTTTTTTCACTTCTGACCTGGTTCCTTCATCCCATGAAGTGCTTTTATTACTTCAGAGCCCATGTCAGTGCATTCTTAAATGCCAAACGTAGGCATTAGTTTTATACAAAAACAGAGAGAGTGCATGTGGATGACGCATGGCAGGAAGTATTTACAAATCTTTATTTTTGAAGGCCAAACAGTGAAATGGCCAGAAGCTCCAGCCAAGCTTATGTGGCCTTGTTTCCAGATACGTATTGGTTCTCACTATAATTCATACCTGCATTTTTGCTTCAGCCACATTAATCTTTACTTATGGCATTTAAAGAACAAAGAAATAAGAGTCATTTCATATACTGTAATGCCCTTTAAAAATTTAAAAATTTGGAAATATAAACCCAGTCCAGGTCTAGAGCAGTACTTGATGGTGTTTTTTCATCAAATGCTAGAAATATAAAGTGTTCATGTTTTAACTTGTACACATTTTCAGGTCACCAATAAAGTTTTCAGTTAAAAGATGAACCAAATTGTACAGTCAATCATATTGTCTCATGTTGCATTCTAAATATGTGTATTTATATTTCCGGTTATTTTATCCTTGAGGTTTCTTAATGCTTGAGTACTCCATAAATATCCTTGAAAAATTGTTGGACTTTGATTCCCTGACTTCCTAGCAATGGAAAGAAGTGCACTTAAACCTGGTCACTGTAGATCTTTGAAAATCCCCAGAAAGACAAGTCAGGCAAGAAATACCTCATTATCAAAACACTGGGGCTACACAGTTTTGTGGTGGTGGGTATTCTGAAGTCATGTCCAAATACTTGATTTCTGTAACTATCAAAAGTAGATTTGCAAGGCTTATTCCCAGACTCCAATGGTTTGTTAGTACATAAAATCACCTGAGGGTTGAAAACTATCACTACTATTTAGAACTGTGCTGTCAAATATAGTAGACACTAGTCACATGTGACTATTTAAGTTTAAACTCTAACTAAAATAGTATTAAAAGTTTAGTTCCTCAGACACGGTAGCACTTGGTAGCCACAGGTGATGAGTGCCCGCCATATGGAACAAAAGGCATTATAGAGGCTCCCTGCACAGCATTTGTGCACTCTGGGGGCTTCCTGAGCCCAGCCTATGACCTGTCTCAGTCCGGGAGCCCTCGGGGGGATGTCCAACTGATGGCTTAAGCCCTCTCCCCAGGAGCAGGCCTAAGCTGGCAGTCTGACAATCTTAGTGCTGCCACCATTGCCACTGTGCTTGCCAGCCCTGAGCCTAGTTTCTGGCTGAGTGGGGCTCTATGGGAACACATTGACCACGATGAGACGGCTCCTGCATTGAGCGTCTGCCCCCTGGTGGTCAATTCGTGTCATAGTGACCGGTCATTCAGCTGTTTGGCCAATTTGCCTATTATCCTTTTATTATATAGAATTTCCATCCATAGGAAAGTCTATTGGATTCCGCCAATGTAGAAAATGAGGCTTACTCATTGAAATAAATAGAACCTCAAAATTACTTTTGTGTTCCCCATTTTCCCTTATGAGAGCAGCATAACTTCTTTCCTACAAGTGCTGGGGCACAAGAAAATAGAAAAAAAAAATTTTTTTCCCAAAGGCCTGGACATGAAAATTAAAGAAATTCCATTGCCAATAAAATAAAAACCAGAACAGTAAACTTGAACCCACACAAGCTTTCAGGTAGCAGGCTGGGTGGCAGAGAAGAAGGTGGCCATCTCAGCCAGCCAGGCGTTCAGATGGACCTTTCAGCCCATATGACGAAGTTATAACAGCCTCATACTTAAGCCAGCTCTCTAAAGACCTTCAGTGTAGAAACAGACCAGACAAAAAATCCTGCTGCTGGTTGGTTTGGAGCCTCTGTTGATTTGGTCTGTGCCTTGGATTAAAAAATAAAAAAGGCCCCTCTGAGAATTCTGACTGGACTTACCTGACCTGACCATGGCTTCAGGATTTGAATTCACAAGACTTGTGATACAGAAGCTCAAAAGCCTGAAAATTAACATGAAAGCATGTGTCTGAGCTAGAAATATCCTTGGGATGATAGCAGTTGCACTCGTTGGAGGAACAGATCCTCAGCCCAGCCACGGGATTCTAACAGGACTCCTGCCTACAGAGTTTATAATCCCAAGCTCCTCTCTCCTCCCCCTTACCCCCACTCTGCTGTAGGGGCTTATATGGTACAATCACTTCAGAAAGCAACTGGCATGTCAAATCATGTGGAAGACCCTGTAACTCAACAGTTCTTGGTGTGTATTTCAGGGCAAGTTGTGTTCAATGAAGAAACAAATCAGAAAAATCTTAGCTCCATTGTTGGGAACTAGTAAGAAACTGGAAACAACCTAAATATCCACCAGTAAGAGAGTGGGCCTCTATGGAATACTCATCCAATGCAGTACTGAAGGCAGTAAAAAGAGCTGCATAACAAAAAGAATGTTTCAGAATACTTACCATATGTATTTAATATTTAAGGCATGCAGAATAATACATGTTGTTTGTGGGGGGTGTAGTAAAAGACTATTTACATAGGAATGAAAAGCACCAAATACTGGGAAGTATTTTGTCAGGGAAGAAAAGTTGAAAAGTGTCCTATCTTAAGCTAAGTGGTGGGGTTGTAAGCATTGATTGTAATACAGTCTACACTTTTTGTATTGCCTAAATATTTCATAATAATTTTTTAAAAATATATTTTATTGATTTTTCACAGAGAGGAAGGGAGAAGGGTAGATAGAAACATCGATGAGAGAGAATCATCAACCAGCTGCCTCCTGCACACCCCCCACTGAGAATGTGCCCTCAACCGATGCACATGCCCTTGACCAGAATCGAACCTGGGACCTTTCAGTCCGCAGACCGACACTCTATCCACTGAGCCAAACCGGTTTTGGCCTTTCATAATTTTTAAAAGATGTTACAGTTCAAGGGCAAAATGCATCTGTGGCCATTATTGTGTTTTAACCAACATCACAGACAGCATTGAACTCAATTCCATGGTCTCCCAAAGCAGTCACAATGCACTCACCCACAAGTCTGGAAAATCGGGAGGACTGAATATGATGGAATAAATGCAAGAAGGCAAATAAGAGGTCAGGCTTTTAGGACTCAGGAAACAAGTTGAGAGACATTTCTTGGTAACAAAAGATAATTTTTAGATGAACATTGGAAGAAATGAGTTGAAAGTGAAGAATCTGTTTATTTTTATTGATTTGAAAAAGATTTTTAGAGTACTACATCTTTATTACACACCAACTATGTTTTATATCTGTAGATAGCTTGTTATCCTAATATATAAAAACCCTAAGTCCATGACATCCACAACCACCGGAGGCTTGACCGTTTGCCAGGCTGCACATGCAGCAGGCGAGTGAGCTGAACTGCTGATCTCTCTGGTAGAGAGAGAGAGGCAGGGCTGATCAGCAGTGGCAGCCACTGCTGGCGAGGCCAGGAGAGAGAAGTAGGGTGATCAGACCCTGCTTCTCTCCTTCGCCAGGAGCCAAGCCTCTCTCTCCAGAGGTCAGCAGTTCAGCAGCTCACCAGCAGCCTGGAGCAGCTGCTCATCAGCCCTGCCTCTATGATCAGGTCCAGAGATAGGCCCGGAGATGCTGACTAGCATAGAAACCCACCAAGCAGAACTAAATCTGGGTGAATTGCAAGGAGCCAATGGCTGCCTAGGAGGCAGAGCTTTTGACACTGGCATATAAACTGACCAATCAGAACCAAATTGGCCAGCAGAGGAGGGCAGTTGGGGGCAATCAGGCCAGCAGGGGAGCGGTTAGGGGGTGATCAGCCTGGCAGGCAAAAGCTGTTAGGGGAAATCAGGCAGGCAAGCAGGTGAGCGGTTAGAAGCCAGCAGTCCTAGATTGTGAGAGGGATGTCCAACTGCTTGTGGGATCAGGCCTAAACCAGCCGTCAGACACCCCCGATGGGTCCCAGTTTGGAGAGGTTGCAGGCTGGGCTGAGGGACATAACCCCCAGTTCACGAATTTCGTGTACTGGGCCTCTAGTTACCATTGAAAAGGCCATGATATTCCTTTATTTGAAATTTATGCTAATTGACAACAGTCCCAGTAAAAATCTGAGTTGCAAAAGAGTCAGGTGTCACTAATAACAGTTTACTCCTTGTCATTTCCATGAGGGTTTTACTTCTGATCCCAGTGTTTGTGGATTTAAAACAGTGTACGGTCCTATTATTGGGTTTGTTTGTGATTGAACACACAGTATAGTTCATGGAAAAATTAAGTTTCAGCAAGGAAAGAAAATGCTTTTCTGGCATCTCTTTGGTCAAATTTTGTCTTTGGTCCTGATTCTTTTCAGGGTTTCAGGCATATTCATATTAACACTCTTTTTCCAAGAGACTTTTGTTTGAGCAGTGAAATTAGTGTTTCCTTCTAACAACAAAACTTAGAAAAATGGCTTATAACTTTTACTTGTTCATGACAAAGAGAGTGTATTTATAAGCTAAATACTGACTCCCTAACTTTGCTTGAAAAATGTTCAATTCTGTGTTGTTTCTAATGTGCAAAACAGGTTTCCAAATGTATAGGTTTTCCATTTGGAAACGTAATTATTGGATTTATGGGAAAACCAAACTTGGATATATGTTTAATTTATCTTAATCAAAAGAAAGCTACAGAAAGTTGCTGTAGAGCTAGAATACAGTGACTTCCCTGGCCCAAATGTGAAGTCGTTAGAGTCTCAGTTCATTTTGTCACGTTTCCCTGAGTCTTTTCTTGAGGGAGGTGCACACACCAAAGCACCCTCGGAAATGTAGATGGATTGAACTAACAGTGGTTTCCAAGTGTAGGACACCTAAAGCTCTAAATTCATTTGCTTTCCTTCCTTCACTTTTCATGATTACAATGGAATAGATAGGCTTTTTAACCTAAGGTCTCTGCCAGATATACTCCCAGTAGCCTCTACTTGGGCGGGGCGGGGGGGGGGGGGGCCTCCCTTTGGGGGAACAGAATTCACTCCAGCAAATTTGAGCAGAAAGAGACACATTACGGGGTTTTAATGGCTTGCAAAATCACTGGGAATCTTACAGACTCCTCTTTCATACTTAATGGTAAACATTTCTGGAAAGATGGTTAAAGTGTCAACACGTACACACCACACAACAAAAACCAAGGAAATGAAAAGAAAGGAAAATCGAGTTCAACTACACTGAAATTAGGGAACAGATGTTAAATACTTCAAAGGCTATCCACCCAGTACAGCACATTTTGCACCAACTTAAAAAGAATTCAGGAAGTTCAACACACACTCTGCTTGAGATGTGTAGGAAATACCATACTGGTTTCAAAACATCATCAATGGTAAGACTATTAATTTTAAAACATATATTTTGGGGAAAAAGATAAAGTACTGTGATTTAAATATTATCACACCCTGATTTCAGAAACATGAAAATATGGAAAATGTGCATATTAAAAAATTGCTGTGATTAATGTGTGAACATAATATTATGTGTCAGTTCTCACAGTTAAGTGAGAAGAGAACTGACAGGTAATAATATGTTCACACATTAATCACAGCAATTAAAATACTATTGTATTTTCACCAACATAACCATAATGAAAATGTTGACAGGTAGGTAGGGGAGTCAAGGATGTGGAGCACAGAGTATTTGGGGACCAGGAATGACCACGGATTGAAATACCGGAGATAGGAATAGCAGTAGGGGAACTACGTCAAAAATTGAGGGGGGCGGGGAGGTTGGAATCGGGGGAGAAACAAAGTACTGAATCCAAAAACCAGCTGGAGCACATTAGGAGGGACATTTTCTGAGCAGAGAGAAAATTTTAGAACTCAACTTCTTTGAAGTCTCAGAAATGTGACTCAGGAGATATTAAACAATTGAATAAGACTGAAAGAGAAGAAAGCTCAGGAAATGGATTTATTTATAACTTATTCCACAGCTATGCTCTCACAGAATGGCATATTATTTACCATATAATGGTAATGTGTTTATTATAGCCTCACTTGTTACAATACCAAAATATCAGAGCAACTCAAATATTTATCAATAGGGGATATTTAAGTTACGGTACATCCATGCAATGGAACATTATAATACTCTAAAAAATAATATAGATTGTTATAAACTGACCTAGAAATTATCTCCAATATATAAAGAACCCGAATAACTTAGATATATGCTTAAACTCTGCAAACAGATAATGTAATTGTTTCACGCTCTCATTGTATAATCTATATAATTATATAAATGGTGCACCCACACACACACACACACACACACAATATACATTGGCAAAAACAGAAATCATGCAAAATTGGTCTATAATCACCATGTATTAAAACTAAAGAAATGTAGAACCAAACAATAAAAACAAAAAAACACCCATCTGCTTTAGAAGCTCAAAATTCATTTTGAAATTATTCTTTAATCACAGAGGAATTCAAAATAGGAAAATATCCCGAGGCCGCTGGAGGCAGAGGGAGGGGGGGGGGCAGCAGGCGGAGAGACAGTGGAAATGTGGGACTGCTTTTGCAGTGAAATAGGAAGCTTTGCTCTCAGCTGAGTTCGGGATGGAGGAGGAGGAGGAAGGGAGGAAGGAGGGGGATGGAGGGAGGAAATGGCCCTTAGGAGTGTAGTAAGATGCCAGTAACACCAGTAAGGTGAGCAGGCGTCCCGCTTTTGGCGGGACAGTCCCGATTTTTTACAACGCGGGACGCGGGACAAATTGTTTAAAATCGGGACGTCTGGTCCCCTTAGCCTAAGGGCCCTCTGCAGTGATCAGGAAATCAGAGCACAAAGATTCCCTGCCATCGATCAAATGCTTACATTTTATTTCAAATTCATATCATTTTAAAAACTCTTCCTCAATTTTAGTGTGTAAAAGCCTAAAACCGGCACAAATTTTATCCCCACTTTTTATTGTAAGTGAAGGAAAATCGTGTGGCTTCGGCGCCAGATCTATTTAAAAACAACGGCATCCTCCTCCATTTGCATATTCCCACAGAAGACTTTCCCGGGGCCTTCTGTGCTCTGCCCCTGCCCCCCCATATGACTTGAATCGTTCAGAAACTTGAGGGGAGTTTGAACAAATGTAAGAGCCCGCTGGCTGCTCGGGGAAGGACAATATGGGCCGTTCTGACCGCTCCTGCAGGCTCGCTGCGTTCAGTCAGGAGCCATCTGGCCCTTTCTCTGCTGGTTCGCCTTTAAAACTTCACCACGGCGTCCAGCTCCCGTTCAGTAATAGCGTGTCTAGTAAAAGCGAGAACCTGGGGGGGTTCATTCGAGGAGATACAGAAATATCAACACACATTAAGGCATTTTGCAGGTCCCAAAGGCCCGAACATGTGAAATGTTGAGACTTGGGAGAGGTCCCTCACGGCGATCCGGTGCGCCAGGAGCACACAGCACAGGCAGGCTGCAGCCCAAGGCTGCGGGGGCCAGCCGAGGAGCAGGCTGGGTTTTCCAGTGGCTTCGGGGGTGAGCTGCACCTCTCACCTGGTGGGTGGGGTGGGTGGGTTACAGCTCCTCGTCATAGACCCCAGCAACCTGGGGCTGGCCCAGCAGCTCAGAACCCTGGGCGCTGGCCCACCAGTCTGGGCGGCAGTGTCTGTCCTGGCCTGCGGGGTCCCTCCTGTCACCACAGCTCACATCCTTCTTCCTTGTTTCCTTTCGCTTTGGGTTCATTCCTTGACCCTGGACTTCACCGGCCAGCCCCAGGGGGCGAAAGGTGAAGTCCATTCGAAAGCACACTGGGGAAGAAGACAGACGGCCAGAGAATTTTGGCAAAGCCACAGGGTGTGGGTCATAGCATGCCACTGGGCATGGCGCACTCAGCATCTCATGGGGGTGCGGTGAGAACTGGCTAACGTGTGTGCAGGCCTGTGAGGTCCTGGGAGGGAAGGTGCGCTGAGCGTGATCGTGAAGGGATCCTGTCCACAAAGCCAATACCGGAGCCAAGATGATGCTAAAAATAAAGCAGAACTTTCTGTGAGGAAGGGAAGGAAGGAAATGCAAAAAAAAAAAAGCTTAACTGTGTCTTACTCCAAGCGCTCCGGCCACGGGGGATGGCACAGCAGCTGAGGTTCTGTTCTCAGCCAAGGGCTGTGTTTGCGGGGCTGAGCAACAGCACAGAAGGACCGCTTGAGCCAAAGGGAGGTCTCCTCTTTGAGAGCGAGCTTCGAAAGGAGGAAAGGCAACAGAAAGCAAATGTTTGTTTGCATTGAGGGGGCGGGGGCTTTGCAAATTGGAAAAGGCTGCACTAAATTAAAGTAATTATTGGTGGTTGCTCCCGATAAATCTGGGGATGACGATGAAAGCGCGCTGGAAACCTGGACACATTTTCCATGTGTTTCTCTATCAAACAAGGGCTGACCCCCCTGACTTGGAACCAGCAGCCGGAACGCATTCTTGCCTGCGTGTTTACAGAACGTAGTGTTAGAAGTCGTCATCGTCGGGTGTGGGGAGAACAAAACTCACCGCAGAGCTGGGAATGAAAACGCTGTCTCCTTTTCCTGACCTCTCCTTTCAGACCCTTTCCTATGTTTGTAGCAAGGCCTCCAGAGTCGGAAGCAGATGAGCAAACAAATAAATCCTTGGATGCCACGGAATACTTTCCCCAGCATGAATGGGATTAATCTGCCAGCCCCGCAAATTCTACCCTTCACACCCCCAGCTGCGTAATAAGCCATTCCTGCCAAGCCCCTGTTGTATGGCACCAAGGTCACGTGGCTTTAATGCTGGCACTGCCTGGCCCTCCCCACCCCCTCCCCAGCCCCTCTCCACGCCCCCGGGTTCTCTCCCGTGAAGAGGTCCCCAGAGCGGCGGGGGGAGGGGAAGACCCACATGAACCGCCCCCACCAGCCCCAGAAGGTCCCCCTGGGGAGGCTCTGAGGGCGAGCTCTGGGGTGAGGACCGGGGGTTACGGCCAAAACGGATGCTCTAGGGCCACCAATCCTTGTTTCCCTCCACCCCCTAGTTTTACTGGAACCATGAGGAAAAAACTGGACTGGTTCCATAGATCCTACTTAGACATTTCGAGATCTAGACAAGGGCTGAGCTTTGCCGTAGAGAAGGCAGGCAGTATGTCTCTGATCTCAGAATGAGAGGGCATCACTAAGCACCGTTTGTCTTAGCGGCTTGTCCCAGGTCACGGAGGGAGAGGAGGGCAGGCTGGTGGGTCACAAGCACTCTGCCACCCCCGCCCCGCCCCCATTCCTCAAACTCCTCTCTTCCCCAGGGAAAGATGGCCACGCAGCCCTCACTCAGGAACCCAAGGGGAAAGACTACTCGGAGGTTATTTACTCAAAACCCCTGGGTGAATTCTGACTCACGCTAACACTTCCCTTTGCTCGCCATTTGACACCTGAGCAATAAGAGCCACGGAACACGTCCTTCCTCCTGGTCAGTGTCGACGGGAAGTGCTTTGCCTGAAGGATGAGGGGCTCGTGGCCGTGTGACAGCGTCTGAGCCTCACGGTGAGCCAAGCGAGGAGGGAGAATGAGGCGGGCCCTGCAGCTGGGAGCCCCCGGCCCCTCCCCCTGAAGTTCAGGGTCCCCGTCAGGCCTTGCAGCTGAAAGAGGGGGAACAATGGGGAAGGAGGAGAATGGAAGCGATTCCAAGGAGCAGTTGTGACATCATCAGGACGTGTTCTTTCAAAGCAGCAAAGAATGTAACAAAGTCCAGCTGCCTGGCCTCCACCAGTTGGTTGGAGTGTCAACCTGCACTCAGAAGGTTGCAGGTTCCATTCCATCAGGTTGCAGATTCAATCCCCATTTAGGGCCCATCGGGGAGGCAACTAATCAATGTTTATTTCTCACATCAATGTTTCTCTCTCTCTCTCAAAAATCAATAAAAACATATCCTTCCTATAGTTTAAAGCAACAGCTGAACGTGTTTAATGTGCAGTTTAGGAATACAATGAACCTGCACAGAAAGAAAGGCAAGGAAACGGGGAGTGGAGGATGCAGGCTGGCGGGGGTGGGAGGAGTTGGGGGGTGACGGGTGATGTTGGTGGGGAATGTAGAAGAGGTGAGTCACTTCCCCGTCCTATTTTTGTTTTGGAAGATGGGTTCACAGATGTGAATTCCTCAACAAAAAAAAAGTAAATAACAAAATGTTAGCTGGACATTAACAGGCCGATGATGACAATGGATCATGAGCCAAGAACCTTGATGAATCCAAATTAAAACTAAGAACGGCAGTCCCGCTGGTTTCCTGGTTTCCTGGTTTCCTGGCGGCCGCCATAACAAGCTCCGCACACGGGGTGGCTTAAGCAACCGAGACGCCTTGTCTCATGCCCTGGGGTTGGAAGTCCCAAAGCGAGGAGCTGGCAGGGCGGCGGCCCTGAGGGCCAGGGACTGGCACCCAGGCCTCTCCCTGGCCTGCAGGAGCGCCTCATTCCCGCTTCTGCACCGGCTCTCTGCTCGCACCGGCCCCTTTCGCGCCCACATTCCCCACGCAGACACTCATGTCCTTCCATCAATGGAATCCAAGAAATGGATCGCTTCCACGAGTGTCTGGTTCATCTGTGCAGCTCCTGTATTGATCACTTAGGGGCAGAGGCTTACCTTGGCTTTCCCCGTTCTCTCCCGCCTGAGTGCTCCGTGCACAGCCGTAGGGAACAGAGTGGCTGTCCAAGGGCAGAACTGGGCCCCCCTCCCGCCCCCCCAGTTGGTGCGCTCACACCCGGAGCCACTGGGACCTGCTGGCCCGGGGTCTCCGTGGGACTTCACGGGGGGCTGGCCTGGCTAACGGGGTGCCTGTGCCCGCCCGAGAGCCGGGGCTGGGAATCCCACCCCAAAGCGGCACTCTGCCCGCCTGCAGGTCCCCACCAGCCCATTCCGAGCGGCCAGCAGGCGGCCTCCGGCCTGGGGCCGGGAGAGCGGCTCCCGGGCCGCACAGACAGGCCATCGCCACGGCGCCGGCGGCAGGAGCACCCACAGGAGCCGCCCGCCGGAGGAGCCGGAACGGGAGGAAGGAGCCCGTTAATCCCCTCCAGGCTGCGGCACGTCTGGTTAGGCCCGGGGCACCGGGCCGTGCCCACATCCCCGCCTGCCGGGCCGCGGCTCAGGAAAAGCCTGGCTTTCTTTGTCTGACCCAAACCAGCCGGCAGGAGGGAAGCATTCTTCTGCCGCCGCCTTTGGCTTCTTTAAGGACATGCATTTCCCCCTCCCGGCCACCCCGGGAGCCCCCCCAGCAGGTGGAGGGGCTGAAAAGGCGGAATCCGGGGTCAGCTGCTCCCGTGGGTGCGAGGCTCCCGCACACGGGGCTGTGCCGTCCCTTTCCCCTTTCCAGAGCTGTCATTCATTCACCGCGGCCTTATGTGGGTCCGTGGGAGAGGACTGGCCATCCGTTGCTTTGGCAGCGGCTCGGAGATGCCTGAACGAGGAGCGCAGACCTCGCCTGTGAGTTACATAAGCCCGGGAGCCGCCTCTGGGAGGCCTCCCGGCCCCTCGGGCCGGTCTCTCTCCGGGTGCGGGTGCGGGTCGGACGCGGCCTGGACCAGCGCTTCTGTCTCTGCGGCAGCGGGGAGGCTGGGGCCCGGCGCTGAGTGTCACTGTCAAGTGCACTGGTGGTGGGACAGCTCAGAGGCAGGGCTGATGGGTCCCTGACATCCCAAGTTCACCTTGGGGTGCCGCTGGGGCCCCGCAGCTCCCAGACCACTGTACCCTCTGCTGTAAGATAATTTTGCAAGATTATGCATGAAAAAAAATCTGCGGATGGCTTTTCACGTTTGTCTGCTGAACTGTTTCTCAAGCAACATTCGTACAGGGAAGGGCACCCGTCGTAAGTGCACACGTGGACAGATGACCGCAGGGAAGACAGCCGTGTATCCACCCCCAGGCCCGGCGTGGACGCACCCAGGAGCTCTCCTGCTCCCTGCCCCCACTCCCCCCGGGGAGACCACGGACACCCTCACGGACAAGTTTCCATTGTACGTTTCTCATTCTAAACCAGACTTGTCTCGAAAGACTCCGACTGAGCCCCATGTGTTTACGCTACAGATCGGGGTGGGGGCATCCGGGGGTCGGGCACAGTCTGTGCCGGGTCACCGCCATCCCTTGGGCGTCCAGGGGCAGGGCCTGCCTTTTTTGCAAGGCCCTCGTGTATGCAAGCAATTTGACTAGAAAATAAAATAAAATACCACCAAACTCAGGGTGCTCCCTGCGGTACGGTGCTTCGTCACCAAGGAGACAGTAATGTTCTTCACGAAGGGGACAGTAATGTTCGTCACGAAGGGGACAGTGATGGTGAGGGGAGGAGGACGTCCGTGTTTGCTTGCTGTCCAGTCCCTGCACCTGGAGAGTCTGGGTACATATTGTCCAGGCAGCATGGCCCTCCCCGGGGCCAGGAAACACCGCTTCCTGTTCCTTACGGGCTCGGTTCTGGCTAACGGCACGTCTCCTGCCACCGGGAGGGAGCAGAGCGACGGCTCACCAGCGGCCCAGGTTCTTCTGAGTCCGGGAGACAATGCAACTGTTCCTGCCTCCTCCCCATTCCATGTGCCGCGTGCTGGTGATGTGTGTTTAAAAAAAGATTCTGCGAATTGTTAAGGATGACCCACATTTAAGTTTATTTTTTTAAAAAAACAAGGACATGTGTGTGTGTTTGAAAGGTTTGCAGGTGCTGACTTCCCACTGGTTCTTCTGAGTCATAACTTCAATCACCCTCTTTTGCGTCATCATTTAGAATCCAGGCTGATGCTATGATGGGAAACCTGTGTCCTGAGTGAAGGGAAGGGCACATGGCCCTTCTTTTGTGTCCCTTTGTTCTTCTTAGTCTGACCCTTGACGTTGAGTCCCCTTTTCAGGCCTGCCCTAAGCACTAATCTGTGTGTTATATTTACCTCGAATTAGAATAATTCATCCTATTTTTCTACCCCCAGAAATGTACTAGCAAGTCTCTCAGTCTTGATGATAAGGCCCCCCCCCCCCACCTACTAACCTGGTAAAAGAAGTGGGTGATGAGTGAGGGCCCCTTCCCCCACACACTCACCTACCACCAGCCCAGGCCCTGCAGTCTGCCATGTCCTCGTGACATTTTCCCATTCAGTATTTTTGCATTATTCCAGCCTTCTTGTTTCTTGTTCCTCACACCTGCCTCCTCTGGAAGAATACCTAATTATTTTTAAAAATGTATTTTGCTTACCAACGGACATATTCCATGTTCCCTCACATCAAAAGACCTCCCTGCCCTAACCGGTCTGGCTCAGTGGATAGAGCGTCAGCCTGAGGACTGAAAGGTCCCGGGTTCGATTCCGGTCAAGGGCATGTAGCTTGGTTGCAGGCACATCCCCCGCAGGAGGTGTGCAGGAGGCAGCTGATCGATGTTTCTCACTTGTTGATGTTTCTAACTCTCTATCCTTTTCCCTTCCTCTCTGTAAAAAAAAAAAAAAAAAAAAAAAAAAAAAAAAAAATTAATAAAATATATTGAAGAAGAAGAGGAGGAAGAAGAAGGAGAAGAAGGGGTGGATTACTTTCTCCATTTGTTAAATCTGAAGGCCGAGGCGGGAAGCATGTCTGAATTACGGAAGTTTGGCGTCCTCGGGTCAGCTCAGGGAGACTTGTCAGTGGGAGTGCAGGGCGCCTGGGTGCTGTGTGAGGGCAGGAGCCAGGGGCCAGGGGCAGAGGCAAGCCGGCCACATCTGTGCCCTCACAGTCACATTTGTGACTAGCCTCTCACAGGTTTCCACGTGTTCATGCTCCGGGGATCTTTCTCTGTTGTTTGAGTTGATTGCTGCAAAGTGTCCATCTACGTACAGCTTGACCAGGCCCCAAGGTTTATCTTTGAGGATGAACTACAGGCAAAAATATGTCACCTTTCTTTCCATTCAAGGTAGTTTTACACAATTTATTTGAATGCCTTTCCTTGGGTGGCTGTCGTGGGGCAAAGGCAGTCACCGGGGAAATTAGACAAAGGGGATGGGGTCCTTGTTCATCGAGTGAATGTGCGAACATCAGAGGTGACACCAGAGGTGGCCTCGCAGCCTGGCGTGCATCGGCTGCCTCGGCTGAGGGGCAGAGGGTGTCAGCTGGCCCAGGAGACCGGTGCACCCGGTGGCATCCGTTACTCACGGGCAGGACCGAAAAGGAGCGAGAGGGAGAGGGACAGGGGACTGATGCTGGGCTGGGCAACACTTTTCTTGGAGTTTTGCAGAATAGTGATTGCTAAACAATCCCACTCCTGTTCTGTTCCCAACATCCCAGCGGGACAAACAGGAAAGAAAACACGAGAAAGCAATGAGCCGTCCTACGCACTTCACAAGGAAAGGCCTGACGTGACTGTACAAACACAAAAGCATGAACATGTTCACACTTCTCTTCCCACCGGGCCTGCCGTGTGGTGCTGCGGCCGGGCTGCCGCCAGCCGACGGACAGCGCAGGGGGGCCGAGGGCCGGGCCAACGGAGCCGCACCAGCGCGTCTCCCCTCTGCTTTCTGGAAGCCATCCAGGGGCAACAAGGAGGATGAAAATAAATCATTTCTGGAGAAACTAGGAAACGGGTATGGTCTCTAGATTCCAAACTGGGTAAAAGGCTGCCAAGTGCAGCTAAGTCACCAGGAGGAAGAGGGAGTGGAGGGAGAGGCTCTTTCCGAGAGGAGGACGCTGGGTAGGCCTAGGTGACAGCCAGCAAAACACACACCACGCTCTTAGGAAGGAGAGAGGCATGTCCTGAGGGCTGAAGCATTTGCCCTGGGTGATGGATCATATTCTTTGTCCAGACTATTCACTGGCCGTCCCCAGCAGTCTCTTTCCTGCCAGCCGGGCCCTCTGGCCCCTTCCTGAGCAGGGCTGTCCCTGCTGAAGATGGATACTCCACTCCGCTGGCATCGGGCTGGGCCATGGACCTTGCTTTGGCTGATGATGTGTGAGCCGAGTGACAGGCACCACGTTTGAGCGGGAGCTTAAAGAGCCCCCACGTGGCCTGGGATCTGCCCCCTTCCTCTCCCTCAGCCACAGCCCCGCGGGGTCCCGGATGGCGCGATTTGAATTCAGAGGCCATGCTGCTGAGCCAGTCAACCCACACGCCAATAGCTGCAGAATGAGTGAGAAATAAATAAATCTGTGTTGTCAGCCACCAAGGTTCTGGGGCCATTTGTTCCCACAACATAGATTCAGCTGAACTAACTGATATGAATCTTCCCAGCAGAGGGTGGGGCAGGGGCGAGGAGCTGGGCTTGCAGCAGAAGGCTCCTTGGATCTGGGTCGTTCAGAGCAGAAGCTGTGGATCTGCTCCAGGTCGCATGGAGCCGTGTGCGAGGAAGAAGCCGGTCTGTGCAGCGGCCAGCCTGGGAAACAGGGGGCACGTATACTGTCATCACTGCTGAGAGCAGGGCCCTGGGAGCTGTTGGCTAGAGAAATAGAGGACTGAGGTTATCAATCAGGTTATAACTAGGAAGAGCAAAATAGGACAACAGTAAGAACAACATGACAAAAATACACACACACACACACACACACACACACACACACAAAACCACAAAGAAGTGTACATGGAATGAAAGACTTCTTAAAACATGATGAAAACAGAAACACCAAGTGTTATGGAATGAGACCCAAATATACAAAGGGAAAGAACAAGACTCAGGTTGATCACTGTGTGGGCAGACGCGGAGGTGGCCGCATGACCTGGGCCTCCTGCTGTGACGGCCTCGCGGAGTGCCACCGCTGGGGGTGGGAGGGAGGGGGACCTGCGGCTAGCTTCTAACCAACAGACGATGGCAAAGGTGACGGGATGTAAGGGAATAAGAATCTGAGGGACAGAATAAACTGGTGAGTATAATAGGATCAGGGCCACGGAAAGGGAGTGGACTGACCATCATCGGGGGGAAAGGGGTGTGGGGGTACAAGAAGAGACTGGACAGAAATCGTACACCTGTGGATGAAGACAGTGGGGGGCGGGTTGGCAATTGCAGAGGGTGGGGTGGGAACCGAGTGGAGGGGAGCTATGGGAGGAAAAAGGAGAAACAATTGTAATAATCTGAACAATAAAGATTTATTGAAATGGGAAAAAAATGTAACCTCCATGATTTTGTTATGTTTTGTAAGACTCCGTCTTGCTGGTCGACTCCATCTGCACACATTTCCTACTGGCTTCCTGGGGTGGCCAGCCACATTATAAGCCCCTGAGGGCCTTTAGGAACTGGTACAGCCTCACGGAGTGGGGGGCGGCTTCCAGCCACAGCCAGCCAGACGCTGGGACAGTCCTACGACCCTAAGGGACTGAATTCTGCCAACAACCCAAGAGAACTTGGAAGACTGTTCTTCCCCTCAGCCAACGCCCTGACTGCAGCCTGGCGAGGCCCTGAGCACAGGAACCTACTCACGCATACCTGGACTCCTGGCCCACACGATGGACAACATATCTTCATTTTAAGTGTCCCCGAGCTGATAACTTAGATTAGCCCACAAAGGACACCTCAGCAAACTCCCAAAGTTAAAATATTGTAGACAAAATTCTCTGATTACAAATGGAAGCAACCTAGATATTGATAACAATAAAAGCTCCTTCTACCTAGGAATGAAAAAGAAGAAAACAAACAAACCAATATAATCTGTAAGTTTTGGCTCAAAGAGGAAATATGAACTGAAATGGAGAAAATATAGAGAAAATCTACGTATCAGGATATGGCTAAAGCAGCTTTTAGAGGGAAACCTCACAGCCTTTCATATTTATATCAATAAACAAAGAGTGGCAACAAATTAAGTATTTTAAGTACCACTTAACTGAGAAATATAAAAAGAAAGAGTACAATAATAAAAGCAGAAATTAACAAATTGGAAAACAGAACAGCAGAAGCAGGTACCAATACCTACAAATTAAGTCTTTGGAAAATACAATGAAGTAGACAAACGGAGAGCCGAACAGTTAGCTCACAGGAAAGGAAATACACCCAGCCTTTGGTGTGCTCTGAAAAGGTGTTCCACCCTTCTGCCACTATCAGAGACATGTCAAATAAAACCACACCTAGGTGCTGTGTTTTTTTGTTTGTTTTTTTTTACTTATCTGATTGGCGAACATTCGAACACTGGCTGACACACCGTGTTGGTGAGGCCTGGAAGAAAAACCTCTCTTTCATAGTTCTAATGAGTGTGACAAATCGTGCTGTCTCGGTGGATGGCTAGTTGGAAACATCTAACAAAATGGTAACTCCAAAAACCTCACCAATCTACCTCCAGGATTTCATCCTGCAGATATGTTCCTACAAGGATGAACAAGTTTATTGCTTGTCACAGCAAAATATTAAAAAAAATAAAAAATAAAAAAAGAAACCCTCAATGCGTGTGGTTCAGTAAGCTACAATCACCTGTGAAACAGTACACTGTGCAGCTGCACATCAGAGGGAGCTCTGTATATGCTGGGCTGGAAAGCTCTCCGAGATATAACGTTAAGTGAAAAGGGCAAGGGAAAGAATGGTGTGGAGACTGTGTTACCAGTTATATAAAAATAGTGGGCTACGCGGAAAAAGTTATATATTTATAATTCCTTGTGTGAGCAGTAAAGCATTCCGAAAGGGATACTCAAAATGTGATAGCTGTGGTTCCTTACGAGGGAGGGTTAGGGATTAGGGAGATAGGGCATTACACATTTTTGTACTTTTGTGTTTTGACCCATGTACAAATCTCATCTAATAAAAGTACTTTAAATAATTTTTAACAACGTGTTATTATTAATATATAGAAGTACCATTGGGTTCTGTGTGTTTATCTCTCGTCATTTATTTGTGCTAGGACTTGCTGTGTAGACAGTTGAGTGTCATCTCAAATAGGGACAGTCTGGGTCTTTTCCTTTCCGAGTTGTATGGCTTTTCTTTCTTTGGCCTTTTGGCAGTGACTAGCACTTCCAGCGCTGTGCTAAGGGTAAGCAGTGGGAGTGAACATCCTTGCCTTGCTCCCAGTCTTAGAGAAGAAGCGTTTGGTTTTCAGCACCAGGCAGACGTGAACGGCAGGGGTTCTGGAGACGCTCCATACCAACGTGGGTGAGTTCTCCTCATTCCCAATGTGCTGAGAGTTTGCAGTGTTTTTTAAAATCGTAAGTGGGTGTTAGATTTCTGTCAGGTGCTTTTTCTGATATGACGATGTTATTTTCATATTTAACCCGATTATATTGATTGATTTTAAAACTTTAAGCCAATCTTGCAAACAAGAATAAATCCCACTTAGTCATGGTGTATAATTCTTACTATACATCACTGGATAGAATTCACTCTTTTTTTTTTTTTTTTTTTTTTTTTTTTTTTTTTTTTTTTAAGATTTCTACATCTGAACTGCTAAGGAGTTTTTTAGGTTTTTTTTTGTATTATTATTTTTAAAATATATTTTTATTAAGTTCAGAAAGGAAGGGAGAGGGTGAGAGAAATAAAAACATCAATGATGAGAGAGAATGACTGCCTCCTGTGTTTTTGGTTTTGATGTGAGGATAATACTGGTCTCATTAAGGGAGTTAGAATGTGTTCTCTCCATTGCTGCTCTCTGGAAGAGATGGTACCCCAATAATGTATGTCAGAGTGTTTTGCAAATTTTAATGCACTTGTTTCATGGTTATTGACCATCAACGATACACCAGGTAATGCTGCCCTCAGCCACGTCCTCCTCGCTGCAAACCAGCGCTTGGCTCTGTGCACCCCTGAGCTTCTCGTTCTTGGCCCTAAATCTCACACTTCCTTTCACCAGCACCACACGGCTGTAGAGTTCTCCTCATCCATCGGGCTTTTCCAGGACTCCGAACACCTTTGCCAGCGTCTTCTTTTGCTCAATCACGATAGCCTGCCTCTCCTCCCTTCTCACTCTCCAGCCCCTGACCCCACATTGTGACTGTGGATGCCTGAGTCCCCCTTCGTTCATTCACACACTGCCGACTTGTCAGTCCACTGGGAGGCCCGTGAGGGCAGGGCTGCGTCTTTATCTTCTTCGTGCCGCAGTGCTCACTCAGCGCCAAGGCCACCTCACAACACAATCTTTTTTTTTTTTTTTTTTTTTTTTTTGCTAAATGCATGAACAGCCCCTAAATCCTAAAGTTTTGCATTCAACTCATTTCCCCCCCTTTTTTGGTTCTCTCCCTCAGGGGTTCTCTCCGTACACCCAATCATCTGCTCCGGGCATGAGACTCAGACATCTCGTCCCCGCGGTTGTGTTCAAATAGAACTTATTCTTTCCTGCCAAACGAACTCCATTTAAAATGCCGTGTGGTGCCTCTTCTGCCTCGTGTGAGCTCACAACATCCATGTTGCCTTTCGATCTCTGGAATAAGCGGCTGCCGCGTCTTACAAGTTGCCCCTCTCTCCAATGCCGTCTGCTCCACTCCTTCCTCGCCTCCTGCACGGCTACTCTACAAGCCTCCCAACAAGTCTCCTCTGGCCCCTTCCCCTCTCCCAGCTCCGCTACAGGACAGGCTTCCCGGTCACAGCACCGCCAGCCACTCCCTGGCTGGTACAACTGCGAGGGCCTCCGGGGCCTTCTGCCCCAGGGGCTCTTCCTCCAGTGTAACCCTCGTCTGCACCCCAGCCGGTCTGCAGGGCCCCTTTCCCGGAACGGGACCTGGTGGCAGGCAGAAGCATGGCTGCTGCCCTCCAGTTGCCCTAGACCTAATCCCTGTGAAGAAGGGAGGAGCTGCCAAGACGGGTTTGGCTCAGTGGATAGAACATCGGCCTGCAGACTGAAGGGTCCCGGGTTCGATTCCAGTCAAGGGCATGTACCTTGGTTGTGGGCATGTCCCCAGTGGAGGGTGTGCAGGAGGCAGCTGATCTATGTCCCTCTCTTGTCGATGTTTCCATCTTTCTGTCCCTCTCCCTTCCTCTCTGTAAAAAATCAATAAAATATATATTAAAAAAAAAAAAAAGGGAGGAGCTACTCGTCCTGCCCACAGCACTGCTTCGCACAGTGTGATTACTGGAGGGCCACACTGTCACACTCACAGTGTGATTGCTGGAGGGCCACACTGTCACACTCAGGAAGTTCTTTTCAGCTTGTTGACTGACGGGTGAGAAGACAGAGGTAAAGTATAAGACAAACAAACAAGGTGAAGGGCGAGGGCAATAGTCTTAGGAAGGGATTGACCAAAGTTCTAAGGAAATGCCTGTCTCGCAGATGAAGTGTTGGGGAAATAAATATAAGAAAAACATGTATAAATCAAAAAGGGACAAAAAAAACTTTTTTTTTAAAGGAAGGAAAGATAATAAATTTTATATCTTGGCAATGGGATGTTTTAATTAACAGTTTTCATTCTGGCTTCTAGACTTGGCTTAGAGCCTAAATATTTTGTCTCCTCATGTCTAGACCAATGCCAGTGTCTCTTTCTCTGCCTTTTTATAAGGTCGCTGTATCTAGGGTGAAGTAGCATCCCTCTGAAGTCTGAATACAGAAATTGATGATTCTGGAATAGACATGTTCCAGGGTGTCCAAGAGAGAATTAAAAATGTGTATTCACGAATACACAGCTAATTTCACATCCTAGATCCCCTTCCGAGATGTAGGAATCATGTACACAGCACAGAGGGAGACTTCCAGAGGATCCTGCATTTACAAAGAACTTCAGTGCAAGTTCTCGTTCTTCTTCCTATTACTTTAGAGACCAAAGACCTCGGCTTGTTTATTTACTATTATTTATTCATTGTGTTGTTTGATTCAATAGCTGTGTGTAGAATACAAAAATATAACTATGGAATACATGGGTGCTGACGGGGACCTGTATGCTTGATGTGATGTGGATTTAGAGAAAAAGAATCAGGAAGAAAAATCTCCAGCTTTTCTCCACTGGACACCACCTCAGGTGCCTGACAGGAATCGCGACACAGACATTACCACATGAAGAATACCACCTGTTATTTTCTCCGGCCTTACTCAGAGTTAAAGTTTCCTTGTAAAGCAGTATTGCTTTCTATATAACTAATAGCTTAAAGAAAATGATGCTCATTTTTTAAGAAAACTGTAAGAAATCCCCTTGAGAACCCTGACCTAGATAGAGTAACGGCCAACCTCAGGCACAGATTTGACCAGATTTCCCCTCCCTGTCTCCGTGCCGAATGACGAGGCGAGATAGGGGAGCAGCGTGGTCGGCAGATGAAAATGAAGGAGATGAGACAAACTCCAATCCGCACCCCCCCATCCGAGCCCCATACAGCGCCTCTCAAAACATGTAAACCTGCCGTCAGAATAACATAATGGGGGCTGATTTGTGCAAGTGATTGCAACTACTTTATAATTAAACATCCAGGGAATTATAGATGTGAAATAGATATCGCTGTGCATACCGGGGGTTTAATTACATCCTGGATTAAAAGAAATTTTGACCCGCGATTGAAAACAGATGGCCAATCACCTCAGGTCCCAATGGTCGCTTTGTAAGCAAGTGACACCGGATTCTGTGCCTTCAGGAACATTTTCCCCCACCTCATTGTTTTTGCCAAATACTCATTAAGGAAGAAACACAAAGAACTCCACTGTTGGGTCTCTCCCGGGTTTCTTGGATGTTGGAAATCAGCGGATTAGCCACGTTTGGTTGGAAAGCTGTCTCAGGCATGTACCCTTGTGATTCGCCCCTGGTCGGGAAGGAAACAGCTGACTTATTAAATCCCCGCGTTGCTGCGTGTTCCTTGTTCCTACTTGTGAAACTCCCAAATCTGGAATTTCGATTTTGATGTGTCTCATTTTCTACCGTCTGTTTTTAACTTTATGCAAATGAGCTAATAATGTGAGAAAAGAATGTATTAGATATTCTTATCCCTGTATTGTTGGGGAGACAGTGAAACCCCTCACCCCCACAAAACAATATACAAAATGTGTTTGCACTGAGAACTTATACAAACAATTCCTGTTAGTGCTTTGTTGGTTTGATGGTTACAGAAGGAACTTGCACTTCCGTCCTCATCAATGAATTAGGCTCTTCCTGTGAGAGAGGGACCTCCGCTAATTGCGCACATGCACGGGCTGAGCCTCCAGACTCCACAGGGGCCGGGCTGGGGGGCGGCGATGTGAACACCGGGTCCGCACGCATGCCTTGCCGTCTAGAAGGAAAGACGGGGCTTTAAACAAAGTACTCAGCGTCAACAAATAATTAATGACAGTTGTGCAAAACCACGCAAAGCAGTACAGCATGTTGGAACATCCTGTAACCGAAGGAGAAATAACAGGCAAAGCTTCCGAGGTTAGCAAAGCCCGGGCACATTCCAGGAACTGAAGGAGTCCCCGGGTGGCTGCAGCACCGAGAGCCAGGATGTGGCTGCAGCAAGAGGCAGAGGCCAGATCACAGGGGCCCACGGCTGTGTCACAAGTTGGGTTACAGACTGAGGACAATGGGAAGCAACTGATAAGTTTTCATGTTATTTAAAAAAAAAGAAGAAGTGACCAGTGTTTAGGGAGTTCACACTGTCAGTGTAGAAGCTCTTCTGGACTACAGTTGATACGTCAGTGATCAGACTATATGGCCTCAGAGGGAAGATAGGGGAGGGGAGGGCAAAGGGGAGATATCAACCAAAGGACTTGTGTGCATGCATATAAGCCTAACCAGAGGTCATGGATAACAGGGGGTGGGCATACATGGGGAGGGGTTTGGGATGGGAATGGGAGGATGAGGACAATTATGTGACACCATAATCAATAAAGAAATTTAAAAAAAAAAGTTGATATCTGTCTTCTGGAATCGGAACAGCCAGGTCTTACTGTTGGAGAGGCACATTTCATAGGGTGATCGCTGCCCCTGATCGCTGCCCCTGTTCGCTGCCCTTGATCGCTGTCCTCCGATGGGTCTGGGCAGTCAACTGTAAATCTCCGGGAAGGTCTCCCCATTCCTGATGCCATGAGTGACGTTCCAGATTCCGGGGAAGAGGCCCAATTATCAGCATGAACAGGACTTCAGAAGAAGCCGATCCCAGCCCGCATGGCTGACCTTGAGTGGTTCAAGACCTTAGAAGAGCAAGTCACTGCAGATGTGGCGGAGACGGGGAGAAGACTGGAACTAGAGGCGGAGCCGGAAGCTGTGCCTGAATCTCTAGGACCTCGGGATGGGACGTTACCGGAGGTGGCGTTGCTCCTTCTGGATGAGGAGGGGGAGTGGAGAGGGAGTCCTCGCCTGGTGCAGGTGCTCAGGAGGGGGTCCAGTGACAACAGACGTTTGTAATATGACATAGGCTTAGCTGCTAAAGCGGTGGCAGGGGGTTCGCGGAGTGACTTCAATGTTGAGAGAAATGCTGTGGGTAAAATGCAATCAGGGCACATCACAGGCTGCAGAGAAATCACTCATGAAAGGAAGAATCAATCAAAGCGCCAAACTTCACTGCCCTCTGGTTTTAAGAAATTGCCAAAGCCACCCCAACCTTCAGCAGTCACTGCCCTGACCAGTCAGCAGCCATCAACATCCAGACAGGACCCTCCGCCTGCGAAAAACCTCAGCCTCAGTCGATGGTTAGATGTTTTTAGCAATAGAACATTTTTAAATTGAAGTACATCCATCCTTATTTTAGACAATAGAGGCCCGATGCACCGAATTCATGCCAAGGGCTCGGCCTTCGCAGCCCTGGCTTCATCCCGAGGTAGCCCGGAAGGACGTCCAGAAGGTCCTTCAGCTGTCTGGTCTAATTAGCATATTACACTTTTATTATTATAGGTAATGCTATCGCACACTTAATGGACTGCAGTATAGTGTAAACATAACTTTTATAGACACTAGGAAACCAAAAAATTAATGGGACTTGCTTTATTTAGATTGGCTCTTTATTTATTTATTTTAAATATATATTTATTGATTTCCTACTTGTGAAAATCCCAAATCTGGAATTTAGAATATGATTGAGAGAATAAGGGAGAGGGAGAGAGAGATAGAAACATCAATGATGAGAGAATCATTGATCGGCTGCCTCCTGCATGCCCCACACTGGGATGGAGTCCATAACCTGGGCATGTATCCTCACCGGGAAGGGAACCGTGACCTCCTGGTTCATAGGTCAACGCTCAACTACTGAGCCACACAGATCAGGCTAGATTGTCCCTTTATTGCAGTGAGTGGTCTGGAACCAAGCCTGCAACATCTTCGAGGTAAGCCTGCAGTGTCCCTGAAACCTGCGTTCACAGCGTGACCCTCCTATGGCAGGAGCAGCCTCAGCCCCAGCCCCGCCTGGGGGAGCCGGGTCGCTGCTGTGATGTATGCCCGGGATCCTGACTGTCACAGGGAACCGAGCGAGAGCCAATTAGTGATGTTTGCACAGGGCCGTAGGAAAACAAACCCGTCAAATGGCACACTGTCGTGGAGGGCAGGGCCACTCATTAATACAGCTCCTACCCCAGGATCAGTTCCCTGGGTAGTGCAAAAAAGTCTCATTAATTCAGAACCCACGCTGGAACTTGCAATAATTCAGACGTGGTAGATGTGGTTCTTGTTCAGTAGAAAGGTCACAGTTCAAAATAGAAGGCAGAACCCAGGACGGCTGTATTAAATAATGATGGGACTGTTTAATTTTACTCTTTCTGGAACTTCAGGTTTTAATACGTAGTATACAAGGCATACGCCTACACTTATTTTTGAGTATAACCTAACTGTTTGGACAGTGAACAGTTAACACACCCCTCTCCGTCTCCCCGGATGTCCTTTCCCTTCTCCTTTCCCCCTCACTTCCCTCACCCGCAAACCCAAAGCCCAGGGAGCTCATGACTGACCACAGACCCACCTGTCACCAGAGGGAAAGGAAAATCCCAGGGCAAGAGGCTGAGCCACACGGAGTCGGTGAGGTTTCTGTACAAAATGAAAAGCAAAGCAGGCATACCGTGCAAGGGCACGTGGAAAAGGCAAAAGCAACGCGTCCACTTAAAATATCTCCTGGCATTTGCCATTTCCTTGTTTTTAATAAGCATCTTCCTGGCAATAGTGTTTATGACTCAAAACACAAATCCCCTGGAGGCAGAAAAGGCTCCTTGCCCCACAAATCCCGACGGCACACATTTCAGAGCAACGGCTCTGAGCACCTTGGGCTCTGAGGGCTGTGCTGCGGTGAGCGTGCAGGTGCAGGCGGTGGAAGATGGGAACGGGAGGTCTGAGCGACAGGGGCGCTTTGTGACCTCTGCGCAGACACCACGAGGGGCATGGCACAAGCAGGGGGGCTCAGAGGGGGCACCTCGTCGTCAGAATAGAGCAGATTGCTTGTGCATGCCAGAGCCGCACAGAACACAAAAGTTGAATCGCGATGACCATGTTTGTGTGTGCATCGTGCTGTCTTGGCTACACGGTGACAGGGCAAGCGGCTTAGTGACCTGCCCGAAGAAATCACCCAGGAACTGCATCCCATCATCAGGCACATTTCACTCATTTCTCACTTAGGTTTCATATAACCTACCTAGGAATTCTATTTACCATATCTGATCTTCGGTTCTGTCCCATTTTTTACACTTAACCTGTGTGTGGTGTGTGTGTGTGTGTGTGTGTGTGTGTGTGTGTGGTGGGGGGGGGGATTGGGGAGAAAGGTGTTCATAAGAGACAGACCTTTCTTTGACTTCCAGATGTCTCTTGATTGAAACCTCTGATGTGTTCCTGTCTTATGTTTGTTCCTGAATTCAAAAATAGTCTTGGGTTCAAAGGTAAATTTGGGGTCTTCAATACAGCCCTTCAAGCACTCACATGCACAAGGACACCACGGGGGAATCTGTCTCTCAAAGATACTGCCTGTGGACGCCCCTGTGGGGGGAAGGTGAGAGGGAGAAGAACATGAGAAAACCCCGAGGAGCCGCAGCCCCGGGGCAGGGTCTTGGATGGGAGCGATTTGCTGTTCCCTGGGATCATTTTTTTCCTGCTCCGTGTAGCTTAGCACACAAGGTGGGGAGGAGAGCACCCGGCAGACAGTGACTAACGTCTTCTCTCTTCTTCCATGGCAGGAAGTGTCCCCCTCAGAGCCCTCACTCGTTCTGCATCTTCAAAAGAAGACAAGACTACCATCTCTCCTGCTGATTTGATTTCCGAAACAAAGAGTGGAGTGGCCCTTACAAAGACCGCCTGGCATCCTCTTTGGTTCTGGATGCTTTTGGAGGCATCTAAAAAGTCAAAACTGCCGCAACCGGTTTGGCTCAATGGATAGAGCGTCAGCTTGGGGACTGAAGGGCCCCAGGTTCGATTCCGGTCAAGGGCATGTACCTTGGTTGCGGGCATATCCCAGTAAGGGGTGTGCAAGAGGCAGCTGATCGATGACTCTCTCTCATTGATGTTTCTAACTCTCTATCTCTCTCCCTTCCTCTCTGTACAAAAATCAATAAAATATATTATTAAAAAAAAAAAAGTCAAAACCACTGTGCCTGCCTGAAGCTACACCATCAATGGGAAGGTAATGAAGTATCGATACTGACTTTTCACCAACCCATTAGGACGAATGTATCCCGAAGGTACTTATCTACTCAAAGTAGTAACTTAGAACAGGTACAGATGCTCCTGCACTGGGGCGGGCTATAGCTCGATAAACACATGGTAAACTGAAAATGCTGTAAGTTGAAACTGCATTAGGTCACCTAACTTACCGAGCGTAGCTTAGCCTAGCCCACCTCGCAGGTGCTCAGAACACATACCATTAACCTACAGCTGGGCACGGTCCTCTAAAACCGGGGTCAACATGAGTACCCAGTTCCAGGCTGTCACATTTTCCAGGTTTTGACTGAACTTTGAAATGACTTGTTTTCAACAATAGGTGGCGTTTCATGGGTTTTTGGTTAGTTGAAATGCATTGGCGATGGGAAATAATCTCTGCCACCAATTTAAAAAAGGGATACAAGCCATTAAGATTCATAAAGTACTTTGGTAATTGACAGAAGTTGTATCTGCCATATTTATGATCACAATTAACATTCTAAGAGGTTATTCAAAAGAAGCAGCAGTAATGTACTTTCGGGAAATATGCATTAAGGATCATGTTTTGTTTGTTTGTTTGTTTTTACTTTTCTACTTATTTTCAACTTGTAAATTGTTATTCAGTTACTTTTTAAAAAACATGCATCTGCTTTTATCTTACTCTTTATGATCACAGAGTTTACACATTTTATGATGTGCCTGCTAATATTTGCAATGACCTTTATCTTCACCAGAAGTAAAATGTAAAAGATGAAAAATTCCAGATAAGTATTGAAGCGACCAGGGCTCATTAAATTCCATAATCTGAAATTATTGGCAGTTAGCTTCTCCATAACATACATACACATGCACGCACTCACCACACACAGCATTCAATTACTTAAACCTAAGCGTTCAGTTTGAGAGAGAGAGAAAAAAAGAAAAGAAAAGTAAAGCGGAATGAATTTGAAACAATTAGAAGACAGATGCATTTAGTATTGCGGGGAGGAAGCACCAGGAAAGGCGGAGCCTGAAACGCTTCTTCATCACACGGGGAGTTCAAGGCGATGGTAACACACGAATGTACACAGAAAGCACTGCCCACGTGCTGAGTCCACCTGTGCGGTGACGTGGGAAGGCAAAGTATTGTTTATTACTTCGGGTTAGTAAAGGAGAAAGCAGGTTGAGAGCAATGAGGAAGGCTCGCCATCCAACCAGAAAATAACAAAGCTGGGACGTGAACTCCACATCAACTGACCTTACGCCCGATGGTCTTTTCCAATACCATGTCATTTTCACGTTCGCCATCCTGGGCATGGGGTTGTTATGAGAAAATCAGTATCTCCGCTAAATTTATAGACCAGGACACAGAAGAAGGGTGTAGTAAAGACTCAGGGTTTTAATATATACCTCCCATCGGTTATGACGGGCCGTGGGAAACGTTTTTATACGTGGAATCATTTTGAATGTTCCAAGAAAATTGCAAATCAAAGAAAATGCAATCAATTCTTTTAAAAAGAAAACCTCTTAAAAGTGTTTTGTGATTTCTTTTTTTCAGTATTAGGCATTCTGATAGAAGACATGCCTAGAGTCACCCATCAAATAAATATTGAACTTTTATTTTCCCATAGAAAGGATAAACTATATAGTCTTTGGCGCAGGTTATTTCAATAGGAATTAAAGACTAAAGTGGCAAGACTTTTAAGTTGCTTTTGTTTTAACAAAAATGTGGTTGTTGTTTTTTCTACTCTTCTATCTGTGGGGGCAGTTATAAGTTTAAATTAAGCTATGTTTTTATGCACTTGTCTCTGAAGATGAAGCTAGCAGTAGGTAGACATGGAAATGGGAGATCAGTAACTTTTGCCGATCATAATCTAAGATGATACCAAGTGGTCATCAGAAGGGCCACTCCACTTCTTGTTTCAAAAACCAAATCAGCAGAAGAGATGGAAAATTCTGTTTTCTCTTTAAAATGAACGACACGTGAGGGCTCAGAAGGAAACACTATCATGGAGGAGGAGAGAAACTGGTTTTATGATGCAGCTGTCTAGAGAAGAAATGAAGACTGCACCAGAGCAAAGGTGTGTCCTCAAACAATCCTACCATGTGCGTGTCATCAGTCAGATCTCTGCTACACAGAAGTGATGCAGTTTGTCTCACGGGTCCCTTTGATTCTCTGTGAAGGAATATGACACGTAGGCACCAATTCAGAGCCCTCCCATCTGCATGTCTTTCTTTTCCTACAACTTGTAGAAAAACAGTCACTTGTGACAAAGGACACAAATGGTGAGGTGTGGAATTTTAGAGCTGGTAGGGATCCCACAAATCATTCGGTGTCATTTACTCAATGGATTGCTGGATGTGCCCACCTCCAGAATTTGAAACTAATACAGAGAATTTGTATTTCAAATAGGGCAGGATGAGAATTACGCTTATGAAAATGAAGAGAATGTTTATGGAAAATTTACCGGGTATGTTGGCCTATTTCTGTCAACTACAAAGATTGTTTACAAAAGGAAACTGAAAATAAAATGGACTGCGCCTGCCAGCTTTTCTCGGGAAGTACAGTAATATAGGGACTATTGCCCTAAAAGGAGAGACTTCGTTTTGTTCTTGGCTCTTCATTGGTTTATTAGATACTCATAACCCAGCTCACCAACTTCTGTGATTGTGTTTGTTTGCTTCTCAACAAGATAAAAGATTCGGTTTGTTATCACGACTCCGCAGACACATTACAGGAATTACTAAGGCATTATTTTTCGAGAGCTCGGAATACATTATGGGTCTGCAATTTTGGCACCAATTACTTAATTTAAACTTGTAGATAAATAAAGTAGATAAATGAATAAGTTAAGCTTCTCTGTACTCCACTTTTTATTTTTTTTTAAATCACTAGCAGTTGGGTGGAGTTACTGGATTTTATTACTTTTTTTATCTCCCCCCCCCCCGCCCCCCCCCCCAAAAAAATCAAATCAACAGTAGAGATGGCTGATCTTGTTTTCACAAGACAATGAACAAGTCAGGGCTCAGTTTCCATCCACTTTATTCATTTAGATCTGTCTTAATGTAGTAAACTGAAAATTATTGTAAGACTTTCCCAAAGATATTTATTTACATTGTTTTCCTCCTCAGAATTTTATACTCCAGCAATATATAATTGTAGCCAAGGTGCATAGTAATTAAACTTACTAAACAAAAAAACACTGTCAATTTTAAGCTGAAAATTTAGAATTTCTATAAAGTCTTATAGGCAATCAAAACGAAAGGGTTTTTTTTATTAAATGTCTGCTAGATCCAGGTTGGCAAGGCTATCCCCCCTATTTATTTGTAATCTAGTATGTAAAATATATATATATATATATATATATATATATATATATATATATATATGCATTTTATTGCTAAATGATGTAAAGGGTCACTGGTCAACTTTGTGCACATAATATTTTATTTCTATCGATAAATAGAATATGACCCATGTATAGATAGGTGTTATAGATAAAATGTCACACGTTTTATAGCTTATTATAATTTAAAAATACTTAGTCTCATGGAATTTGTAATTTCAGACATCTACGATGGAAATAGTTGGAAGTTTACATGTGATAGGAATCTATGGAACCTTTTTTGTAGGATTTATGGAAGTAGAATGTTGAGTGCTCCCTCTCCTGGTTTTATCATATTGGTGAACTGACCTCCTATCCCAAACCCAAACGGGTGATGATGGCTGAGAAACCAATTTTGAAGAACCAAATAAGGTACCATGTCGTGATATTCGATTTCTGATTTGATGGTTACACATCAGTTCATAATGGTAAAAAAGCCTATCCATCATTAGAGTTCATTGCATCCCAAAATATAATGATATCTATGAAAAAATAGAAAATGTTTACAATAAAGTTGATTTTTATCTTTTTAAACAGCCTATTTTACTACAATTTAAAAGAGTAAGAGCAAGAGTAAATATGAGTATTGGTCTATGTTATTTTCTGGTGCTGCTTTTTTTCTTGCTGATGGTCTTTGCACTGCCTTAGGTTTCTTACAGGTAATTCCAAAGACACCCTCATGCTCAAACATGTGTAAGTCCAGCATAGAAAAAAGCCAGTTTCAACAGAATCACTTGTTATTGGGAAGAAGGAGATTTAAAAATTACTTTGAACTGAAAATTTTCAATACTCAGATTTATATGGGACTTAATCCTGGAGTTTTATTTTGTTTGGTTTGTTTTTCCAAAGACTTTAAGTTACTTCTTAAATGTAGTACCTGGAGGAAATATTTCCTTTCCACTTACTATGTATTTTTATTTTTAGGTGTCTTTTAAAAGTCTCTGAGGAATCTTAAATTTTACATTAGTTAGCCTAACTGCAGCATTAAGTGTGATTTTGATAATAAACATCTAAAATCTAGTTTCAAAAGAAACAAAAAGCAAGTTTCCTACTAGTAAAAAATGATTTTTTAAACCCCAGTAACAATAGAATTATAAAGCTTTTTGTTAAATTATTTCTATTTTTATTGGTTGGCATATAGCTGATTAAAAAAAATAAATAGGTTGGGCTTCTTTTTTTTTGCAAAAGTATACAAATATATTACAAATCTGAAGAAATTTGGAATTTTAAAGTTTGATTGATTTTTGAGAAATTATATCACAAATCAAGATGAAGCAAGTATGATAAAATGGACAGCAAGAAATTTTAGCTCTATGACATATTGTCATACACATTTGCAGTAAGGAGTCCACCTTTCAAATTTTCAGATTTTGCATCTTCTGAATTTTGCTTTACATAGGAACTGAAATATTACCATCTTTTTATATCAATATGCATTTTCTCTCTAGCTGATCAGAAGCTATGGCTTCACACACAACTTTTTAGTCTTTTATTCTTCAAACATTTTCTGATTCAACTTTATAGAACCCTTTTTATTTTATTTTTTAACCGAGATAACTGAAGATTGATTAGTGCATTTGAAGGTATTATTTTTATGGCAAGCTGCACTTGCAGGAATTGTCGGAGGCGTCCTTTCAGAGGATGTTTTTTGCACGCGCGCGTCCAGTGCAACTTTTCCAAGTTGGTGCACTTATAACGAAAGAGGAAACAACTGCTGGGGAAATCCTGTTCCAGGTTTTCAGGCAGCCATGTGATTGACACATGATATCACGGGAGGCGTGTCCTGGGGTGGAGGTGGAGGTGGAGGCGAGGCGCTGAAATTGTGGGGAGCTGGAGTGGGATTGCTCTGTGAGGCATGCCGTGGTGTGCGGAGCGATAGCGGCGGACAGAGCTCCCTGCCCCGATCAGGAGCAGCCACGGCCGCGGGAAACGTGCCTGAAAAGCAGTTTCCAGCCTTTGCGTTAGGTAAGAGCCGTTTTCTTCCGTTCCTTCGGTAGGCGTTTTAGCAAAAGATTAGGCGAGAGATGTCGGCTTTTGCAAGGAACTGAATGCTTCCTTGAACTCGCTTTCTATGCGGTTGCAATTCGAATTTCCAGGAGCCTTCCCACTGCTAAAACCCAGTGCTCTCAAAGTAAATGCTATCGCGGGGTGGGCGATGAGAGAAAAGAAAACCCGCAGGGTCCCTTTGATTCCCTCCCCCATCGGAGAAGTAAGCAGTTTAAAGTCCGAAGCGGTCCGGTGCGGCCCGCGGGGCGGTGTGTGCGGAGGGAGAGGGGCTGGCGCTCGGCGCGCGGACCCGGTGCGTGTTTGTTCAGGCATTGTCGGAGGAGCGATTGTTGAAAACCTGAATTTCCCGTCTCTGCGTATTGATTTCCAATGCGCAGAGGCGTCGCTTGAACGCTGCTTGAACTCTCGGGCGTTCCGAGGGGGCCGAAGCACTTGGGCAAAAAACGTGCAAAATCGCATGTTACTTCGGTTCTGGGCTGACACGCCGACCGCGCGCGCCGGCCTGTCCATCACGGGGCGCAGCCTCGGCCCGCACATGGCAGCGGGCGCCCGGAAAGAGGGACATTAACGTGATTTCTCTCCCCATCCCTCCGCCGCAGGCTCCTCGGCGGACGCGCAGGAGGCTCGGAGGACCGGGAGTGGACGCCGGCCCGGGAGGCTGACCTGCCGGGACGCCCCGTGGCGCGGACCCGGACGGTGCCGGGACCTCGCGGGCCGCACGACGCCCCGCCTTTCCCCAGGAGAGCCCCCCAACCTCGCTCCCTTCAGAGAGCGGGGAGCCAGACCCCCCACCCCGGGAGCGGAGCGGCGGCCTCGGCCTCGGCCTCGCGGGCGTGCGCTCCTGGGCCCCGTCGCAGACAGACGCCGGTTCGAGACCCGGCCCGGGCCGCGGGGGACGCCACAGTCCGGACGTGGAGCTCGCCCGGAGCGGTCCGCGCCAGGGAGCCCTCTGCTCGGGATTCGGAGCCTCGGACCCAGGGGATTGCGCGCCGGCTCCTGGGCGCGCTGCCCGCGGAGAGCCCGGCGGTGGATGCTGCTGAGCCGCGAGGGCCCAGGCGCGCGGTGAGCGCCGGGGCCGTGAGCGCCGCGGCCGGAAGGGGCCGCGGGCCATGCCCGCTCGCCCGCCCCGTCGCGCTTGATGCGGCGCCGGCCCGCCGCCTGCCCCGGGACTCGGGCCCCCGCCCCCGCCGCGGCCCAGGTGAGTGTGGGGGGCGGGCGGCAGGTGCGGGCAGGGCGTCCGTCCCGTTTCCTGAAGCGGCGGCGGCGGCGGCGCCATGGCCCGGGCGTCCTTTGGGGGAACCCTCCGCGTGAGAGGAGGAGGGTTGGAGGAGTCTGATGGGGTTTCCCCCCGGAGGGCTTGGGGCTTTTTGGTTCGTGCGGGCGCCGCGCCGTGAGCGCGCTCGTGTGTGTGCGCGTGTGTGTGTGCGCGCGCGCGTGCGGGGCGCAGAGCCCGGGTTCGCGTCCCCCGCGGGCAGAGCCCCCCGCGCCCCAGCCCCGCGCTCTGCCCGGTGGCGGCGCGCGGCGCGGCCCCTTTAAAGGGCAGCCCGCCCTCCGAGTCACGGACACCTCCGCCCCCGCCCCCGCCCGCCGGCGGGGAGAGAGCTTGTTTTCATTCATAACTTTTTCCCTTTCCTTCCTCCCGTCAACTATTTACTCAGCGCTCCGGGCCCGGAGCGCAGAGGGCGCGCTCCCCGCCGGCCGGGCGCTGTGGCGGCGCTGCGGTGCGGCCGGCCCCGCGCCTCCCTCCGGCTCCGGCCCCGGCCCCGGCCCCGCGCCTCCCTCCGGCTCCGGCCCCGGCCCCGGCCCCGCGCCTCCCTCCGGCTCCGGCTCCGGCCCCGCGCCTCCCTCCGGCCCCGGCCCCGGCCCCGCGCCTCCCTCCGGCTCCGGCTCCGGCCCCGGCCCCGCGCCCCCCTCCGGCTCCGGCCCCGGCTCCGGCCCCGCGCCCCCCTCTGGCCCCGGGCCCGGCGCCTCCCTCCCTCCCTCCGGCCCCGGCCCCGGCCCCGGCCCCGGCCCCGGCCCCGGCCCCGGCCCCGGCCCCGGCCCCGGCCCCGGCCCCGCGCCTCCCTCCCTCCGGGAGGCCGCCGGGCGCCCAGGTGCAGCGGCGCGGCGCTCGGTCCGCGGTCCGTGCCGCGCTCGGGCTCCGCGCGCCGCCCCGGCGGGGACGCAGGCGGGTTTCGGAGAACCACGGCGGCCCCCGTCTGTGAGGGCTGTCCGAGGAGGTACCGACCGGGATCGCGTGTTCGCGGGGCGAGCCAGGGAGCAGGGTGTGTGTGTGTGTGTGTGTGTGTGTGTGGTGGGGGTGGATGGGGACGGGACCTGTGTGTGTGTGTGTGTGTGTGTTGTGGGGGGTGGATGGGGATGGGACCTGTGTGTGTGTGTGTGTGTGTGTGTGTTATAGGGGGTGGATGGGGACGGGACCTGCTGCCCAGGCAGCGTGTGTGTGTGTGTGTGTGTGTGTGGTGTGTGTGTGTGTGTGTGTGTTGTGGGGGGTGGATGGGGACTGGACCTGTGTGTGTGTGTGTGTGTGTGTGTGTGTGTGTTGTGGGGGGTGGATGGGGACGGGACCTGTGTGTGTGTGTGTGTGTGTGTGTGTGTGTGTTGTGGGGGGTGGATGGGGACGGGACCTGTGTGTGTGTGTGTGTGTGTGTGTGTGTGTGTTGTGGGGGGTGGATGGGGATGGGACCTGTGTGTGTGTGTGTCTGTGTGTGTGTGTGTGTGTTATGGGGGGTGGATGGGGACGGGACCTGTGTGTGTGTGTGTGTGTGTGTGTGTTGTGGGGGGTGGATGGGGATGGGACCTGTGTGTGTGTGTGTCTGTGTGTGTGTGTGTGTGTTATGGGGGGTGGATGGGGACGGGACCTGTGTGTGTGTGTGTGTGTGTGTGTGTGTGTGTGTGTTGTGGGGGGTGGATGGGGACGGGACCTGTGTGTGTGTGTGTGTGTGTGTGTGTGTTGTGGGGGGTGGATGGGGACGGGACCTGTGTGTGTGTGTGTGTGTGTGTTATGGGAGGTGGATGGGGACAGGACCTGTGTGTGTGTGTTGTGGGGGGTGGATGGGGCCGGGACCTGTGTGTGTGTGTGTGTGTGTGTGTGTGTGATGGGGGTGGATGGGGACGGGACCTGTGTGTGTGTGTGTGTGTGTGTGTGTGTGTGTGTGTGTGTTGTGGGGGGTGGATGGGGACGGGACCTGTGTGTGTGTGTGTGTGTGTGTGTGTGTGTGTGTGTGGGGGTGGATGGGGACGGGACCTGTGTGTGTGTGTGTGTGTGTGTGTGTGTTGTGGGGGGTGGATGGGGACGGGACCTGTGTGTGTGTGTGTGTGTGTGTGTGTGTTGTGGGGGGTGGATGGGGACGGGACCTGTGTGTGTGTGTGTGTTATGGGGGTGGATGGGGACGGGACCTGCTGCCCAGGCACCTGGCTTCAAGCCCGGGCGGCTCGCTCACGTTCTGCTGGCCTTCCCAGCCTGCGGGGACCGGGTGGCCTCGGGCCGTGAACTCGGGGGTTTTCTACTCTCCCAATCCTCCTCCTTCTCCATCGTGTGTCCTCCTTAGTTCCCGGACACACTCCTTCCTTTCCAAGCCCGGGGTGAACAAGTGTGGGGACGGGGGATGTGCAGGGGCTGGTTGTTCCCAGTCTGGAAGGACCAGGGCTGGACCCAGCAGGTAGTGAGCGTGTGGGTCCCATGCGCAGGGGAGGAGGAATCGAGCAGCATCTTGGGAGGAGGGAAGGAGCCCCCAGAAATGAACATGCAAGATAGTCACTCTAGTTATTAGATGGAATGGACTTCTATTTGCCTTATTCCTTAAGCTGGTGGTGTTGTATTTTTATCTTGTCTTTTATTTTTATTTTATGTTTTGACTCAAAGTGCCAGTAGAGAAAAGGCATTTTTTCTTTTCATTCTTGAATTGAGTGGAATCTGGAGACTTTGGGAGGAATTTGTGTGAAAAATAATCTAGTTTGCCACTAATTGAAAACGGAAACGTTTTTATGTTTGGTCGTTTGTTTTATAAGGAATGCATTATAAATGAGTAGTCTTTTACTGCTGGTAAGGAAGCACAACTGCTCATTTTTATCAGGGTATTGCTGTACTTATTTTTATTACAAGCAGCACATTAATTCGGAGTTGGCAGTGCTTTTGAAAACCAGGCTGTCATGTAGATGCAGATTTTTAAATTAGAGGAAATACAGATAATTGAAATGCCCACCGCTTTAAAGGCCTAACATTTGTTTGTGCATGAAAAGTTATCTTGTTATATGAGTCTTTTCATGATTTCAAATGTGAATACGCTTCAACACAAATAGACTGTACATTGAGGGGTGTGTGTGCGTGCTCATGCTCACACACACACACACACACACACACACACACACACACTTTTGTAGCTATAAACACCAAGAACTGCTGACTTCGTCTGTATTCATTTTGCGTCTCGTACATCAATAAGGAGCTTGAAAGTCCTGGTTGCTACAGAAAACAACTTATTCTGAGACTCCATTTTAGTTTGGAATCTCTCTTTTTTTTTTAACGGATGAGGTATACCTTGACCAGTTTCTTCATCCTGAGTCAAATGCTTGTAACAGTAAACAAATGGCAAAAAAAAAAAAAAAAAAAAAAAAAAAAAAAAAAAAAAAAAAAAAAAAAAAAAAAAAAAAGCAACAGCATCAAAGCCATTTTGTGAAGTGGGTATTTTCCTTTATGGGGATGGACGGACACCGAGCTTCCTATTCCAATGCTTATGCTCAGTGTTCCCTATGAGAGCAGATTTTCATTACTTGTTAGTTTCACCCACAGGAAGGCATTGCTTCCTGATTCTGCTTTTTACAAGTGGAATAGCCTAATTTTTATGGCATGGGGTCTCTTGCTCCGAATTCTTCCTCCGTGATGTGGGCCTCTGGCCTCTCTCGGATTGGACCCCGGCCAGGACCCCAGCATCCCTGTAATCCACTGATGAAGGTGATCATTACCAGGTGCTTTAGGCAATTTGTGACTTGACAGGGTTGCTCCTCCCCCCTCCCCCCCCCCCATCCCCTTTCTAAAAGAAATACTTCCTGCCATTTATTTTCTCTGTCTTTTTCATGTCCGATTTCCTTTTAGGATTTCAGATGCATGCCAGGTTCCCGCTGATTGCCACCATTCAAGATCCCTACACATGGATCCCCCAAACCAGCATGGCAGCGGCAGTTCGTTGGTCCTGACCCAGCCGCCCGCCCTGGACAGCCGGCAGAGGCTGGACTATGACAGAGAGATCCCACCTGCTGCTATCCTGTCCCTGGACCAGATCAAAGCCATCCGAGGCAGCAACGAATACACGGAAGGGCCGTCCGTGGGGAGAAGACCCGCTCCCCGCACAGCCCCGAGACAAGACAAGCACGAGAGGACTCACGAGATCATACCGATTAATGTGAATAACAACTACGAGCATCGACCTGCGGGCCACCTGGGCCACGCGGGGCCGTCCCATCACCCCGCCCGGGGCCCCGTGCTGAGCCGGTCCACCAGCAGCGGGAGCGCGGCCAGCTCGGGGAGCGGCGGCAGCGCCTCTTCTGAGCAGGGGCTGCTGGGAAGGTCGCCGCCCGCCAGGCCCGTCCCTGCCCATCGGTCCGAGAGGGCCATTCGGACCCAGCCCAAGCAGCTGCCGGTGGCGGACGACTTGAAGGGCGCTCTGAAAGAAGACCCGGCCCGGCACCAGTTCATCTGCGAGCGGTGCGGCAAGTGCAAGTGCGGCGAGTGCACGGCCCCGCGGACCCTGCCGTCCTGCCTGGCCTGCGACCGGCAGTGCCTGTGCTCGGCGGAGAGCATGGTGGAGTACGGCACCTGCATGTGCCTGGTCAAGGGCATCTTCTACCACTGCTCCAACGACGACGAGGGCGACTCCTACTCGGACAGCCCGTGCTCCTGCTCCCAGTCGCACTGCTGCTCCCGGTACCTGTGCATGGGGGCCATGTCTCTGTTCCTGCCGTGCTTACTCTGCTACCCGCCTGCCAAGGGGTGCCTGAAGCTCTGCCGGGGGTGTTACGACTGGACCCACCGCCCGGGCTGCAGGTGTAAGAACTCCAACACCGTCTACTGTAAGCTGGAGAGCTGCCCCTCCCGGGCTCAGGGCAAGCCCTCATGACTTGGGAGGGGCGTGTTCGGACCTCCCCAACTAACTTTCCGAGCGGTGGCTGTTGAAAAACGATGCTATTGGATACTGATTTTTATTTTCTTGACGACTTACCCCGTTTCCTGCCCTCTCTCCTCCTGTTCCCAAGGCTTGACTGGTGGATGGTACCCTCTTATGGACAGTCAGTGAGAACGGACTGGGTCCCACTCAGGACAAGAGCTTCTGCCACACCCTCACCCCCCTCAGGAGGGTGTTGGGAGCCACGGGCTGGGGTTTTGTATAGCCTTTTTGTTCTGCAAGCAACCTTACAAAATTGCCCATGCAACACCCCCCTCCCCACCACCATCACCACACACATACACCCCTAGGGGACAGTGATGGAGAGCTGTTTTTGATTGGGGTTATTCCAGGAGCAGGGAAATTGGTGTTTAAAAAAGCAGCCCTTTACTTGCTTAAATAAGCTATGTATTCAGTCTGTCTCCAGTTAGTGCTATCTTCCTAGGCCTTGGACCCTTACATAGCCTGGGAAGATATATTTTTGTTATCACATAAACGTTTTCCTTTAACCACTGCCTCCTTGCCCCTCGAGAGTCCTCTCCCCTCAGTTTTGGCATTGTCTCATTGTAGCCATGCCATGGTTTTGTTTGTTTGGTGTTGTGTTTTTTTTTTTTTTGTATGTAATGTTAGGTTCACTCTGCAGTGTAAATCTTCACATTGGAGATATACTTGGTTGTATCTTGCTGATCTTCGTTCTGGCTTTCTTATTTGGGAAGGTCTCAGCTACCTTCCTTCCGCACCCCACACCTTTCACCACATTTCTCCTGTCGTTGAGGGCACTTGGGCCCCTGACGTTGATATTTATAGCTAATCCGTCTGCGGGTGTCAGAGAAGTATGCTGCCTCAAGTGATCTTGGCTCCTGACTGGTCGGTCCCTTTGCCTTGGTTAGTTAACAGCTGAGCAAGTCTAATCTCTTCTGTGTTTTCATTGCCTTAACCACAAATTGTGGTGCTTTTTTGTATATTTTATGTATAAATCACAAAGTTGAATTCTGACTATTTTTAAGACAAAAGTCTGTTAAACTTTTTTATTGTAAAGAATATTTATTATGCGAATCTATTATTTTATGATATTTATTGCAAAAGACTGTTGAAATGTACTCATGTCTGAATATAACAAAATATCAATACATAACGGAAAATAAGGTGATACGAAGAAAGTACATATGTTAACTATAATGCAGAAATATATTAATGACAAACTGTCTCTTGATTTCTTCATTTATTGGCCTGTACTGTGATGGTGATGTTAGTCATTTGCTTTGACTCTTCATGCACACTCATTTCTTTCCCTGAATATTCCGAATCTAGACACAGGTGACTTCAAACTTTGAACTAGATGTTTCCTGAGAAACGCACTAATCAAAATTTGTAATCCAAATTCTGTTTCAACAAATTCCCAAGTGAGTTGCTATGAAGTAAAAATGTAATTAGTATAAACAATCAGTTTTGTAAGCAAGAGGCTTTCGTGTAGGTCTTAGTGTCTTGGAATGGCCCATATCTAGAAGTGATAGAAAGCCTGTTTCTGTGCTGCTCCATCAAGCTGCTAGACCTTTCGTGACATTGGATAATCAAGGGATATCTCTGATCTCTGAAAGCACATGTATATCTGTGTTTTGGAGGCTCCTTCAGAATCCAGTATCTCAAAATGTGAACTAACTTCCTCTGGTGCTCACGTTATGCAATGTTATCACTGGCCCCCTAATAACAGTATTTCATTGAGACTGGGATGCCTTAATGAATGAAGTGTAAATACAGGCTCCCTCAAGACAACTGTGCAACCCTTTTCTGTTCTTCAGACCCTTAGTGTAATGAGCTGGTGTGAGGACTGTCTGCAGAGATAGTAACCAGACAAGAAGCTGTAGTTGCTATTGAAAGAAATGTATAACGTTTATGAGCACGAGGTATGCTGGGGAGTTTTAACTTCTGGCTCTCTGCGGAATGCATTAAGATTGCAGCACAGAACTGCCGGCTGCTGCTCAGCGCTGTGTGTCCTCTGCCTGCGTGTCAGGCCCACGTTCAGAAGCAGCAACAGGACAGAGGTGTGGGTGAATGCAGGCTTGTCAGGTGGCAAAGCAAAAACACTTAGATTCAAAACTTCCTCCTTTACGATGGTTTAAACCTGGAAGGAAAAAAAAAACATTGGGGTGTGTCCTCATAAATGCTTTTGAACCTGATTCTGAGCGTCATTTAAAGTGCAAGGGCCCTGACAGCATTGGCAGAGCTGACATCCCTTCAGGATCGCTAGCTGCCCTGTGCTGGTCCTGCTCCCTGGAAGCGGACATGCCAGGTAGACGAGCTGACCTCTGTTCCTCAGTCCTGTTCCTCCTCCTTCTCCTCCTCTGCAGCCCGGCAGTGTGGACCTTTTTGTGAAGTAGATTCTCTCCAGCCTGATTGCTGACTGCCAGTTCTTTTTCAAGGGAGTTTTATTCAGAGAATTTATTTGTGAGTAAAACCAATCCAGGATTCCTGTAATTGAGTAGTTTTCTGCCAACCGAGTTTATAAAATGTAACCTAGCAGAAAAATGAAATGCAAGGGGGGGGGGGGGGGGGAAGATAATGCTGCTTTTTGTGAAGGCTTAAGGTGAATCCTTAAGTTATAGTCCGTTGTAATTATTTTGTGGTGTTCAAAATCCAAACCCTAGACCATTCCAGTTAAGACTAAAAAAGAAAAAAACAAAACAAAACTGGTTATTAAAGTGAAAGGAAGCAAGTCAGAAACTAATCGTATGTCTACCCTAAAATCGATATTGGAAGCAACTCAGGATTCATTTCTGGAAGATTGATTTAGTTTTTGAAATTGTTTCCTTTTCCTAAATCTTTTCTTACTAGAGCGTTTCTTAATATTTCATGGCCATTTTTAAGCATAGCTGTTTAGCAAAAAAAAAAAAACCAAAAACCACCACCACCACCAACAAAAACAATCCCTGTTGAAACACTGAAATACTGAAACAAAAAAGTGTCTGGACAGTTCTAAAATTCCACACCATATAGGTTTTTTTTTAATTGCAAGAAAGAATTTGGAATCTTTGAATATCTTGAAAACAAAACATTAAGTCCTTTTGGCTAGCTGACAGAGGACTTTTTCCCCATTATTTCACTGATTAGATATAACTCAAATAATCATGTACTTAATGGACAAATTGTTGATTCTTCTAATATCTGCTCAGACTACTCTCAAGCCATGCTGCTACATTTGTTGAACACCTATCCAGTGCATTATTCTATGTGCAGAAGGATGCCAGAACTAAAACTAGATCTCAGAGTCTGTCTTGCTTAATGTTTCTCAACTAAATATGAAAACAAATAGGTCACCAGTTAAAAAATGAACAATTTCAGAAGGCTTTGTCATAGCTCAGAAGCATCTCCAGAGGAGGAGCTTGGTATTCAGGTTGTGGTTTTTTTTTTTTTTAAATACTTGCCCAAGGATAGTTTTCCATTGCTTTTATTTATTTCATTTTATTTTTATTTATTTTAAAAAATATATTTTATTGATTTTTTTATAGAGAAGGAAGATTTTTTATAGGAAGGGAGAGGAATAGAGAGCTAGGAACATCGATTAGCTGCCTCCTGCACACCCCCCATAGGGGATGTGCCCACAACCAAGATACATACCCTTGACTGGAATCGAACCTGGGACCCTTCAGTCCGCAGGCTGACACTATCCACTGAGCCAAACCAGTTTTGGCTCCATTGCTTTTAGATAGAGTGGAATGGAGGAGGGGGCGAGAGAGAGATGTCAGTATGGGAGAGACACACTAATTGGTTGCCTCCCCTATGTGTCAGAAGCAGTGCCAGGTAATGAACCTGCAGCTCAGGTACATGCCCTTGACCAGGAATTGAACCCGAGACTCTTCGGTGCAAGGGCCAACACTGTAACCACTGAGAAGCACAGGCCGGGGCATGGTATTCTGGTTTTTAAAAATACTTCTTGGATGATTTTATCAGGCAGTTTTGAACTGTTTTCTTAGCTTGATATCTTCAGTCTGGGGATGAAGAACAGGCCTGGCTTGTGCTGGTAAACAGTTCCTGACGCCTAGGGTGGGGCCCGAACCCGCACTGGACTCAGAATTGTCTTCACCTCTCAGCAGCAAGCCCAGCGCCTCTGCAGCATGTGAGCCCACCATTCATTCTCTACTAGCAGGTCTTCCCTTCCTCATGAATGTACGTGACCATAAGTGAGGGCATGGGATGCTTTTCTGCATATATGGCTTGCACTTAGCTCCCAGGAGTAAGTAGCAAATGACTTTATTGCCATGATTATGTTTCATATGTTAATATAACAGTTAACTGCATTTGAAGACTGAGCATGTGCGCTTCCTCTGGCCAGATTTAGATGAGCGAGGTGATGTCATCCGTTTGTAAAAGGGGCAGGACCTTGGCATCCAGACTTAAGAACTTGTGTGATGACACTTCTTACCGTTATCCTGGCTGCATTGGGATCACAGCGATTAAAAAGCAGTCCTTAATGTTCTCTTTTGCCCCGTTAAAAAAAGATTGGTGTTACCTGTCAGGTGGAAGAGCCATATAACTATGGTAAGTAATTCTGACTGCAAAAACGATCAGATAACCTAAAACTGTTTTGAACGAGGTACCTGGAAACATGTGCTAGAAGCTTCCATCATTCACGAGTAGTCCGAGTTTCTTTTGATAATTGTAGAATCATACTCTGAGTGCTAGAAAGAAACTTAACGGTCATTTAATTAATATTTAATTTAGAGATGAGAAAGCAGGTTGAGAGAGGTTACTTACCGGAAGTCAGGTCTAGGTGCCAAAAATAAAATAAACTTTATAGAAACCTACTTGCTGTATATGTACACGTGGTAAAAGGTTGGAAGGAAGGAAGTTGTTGGGGATGGTTTGAATGAAAGTTGCAGGTTAATTTATGTTATTACATTGAACAAATTTGTTAAGAGTATTATGGACTACAGGTAGTGTGAGGGAAAGAAATAAGTGCCATGGTAGGAAATCAGAGAAAACTAGCTGAATAAATTTGATGCAAGAAAACAAGGTGTGCATTTGGGAAAACTATTCTGATTTGGGTAGCAGTTGAAAACTTCAGCTGTGTATTAAAATGATCTGCGAGTAAAAGCACCACAAACAATACCTGTGCCCAGATCACCCCACTTCCCAGGCCAGTTAGAAGTTCTGGGACGGGGGTTTGGCTTTGGTTTGTCCTAAAAGCACCCCAGGTGAGTTAGATTCTAGGTATGTGAGGGGAATTGTGGGAGATTAAGATGGCAGATTTAGAAAAAGAAAGGCAGAGGTATTAAGGGTCACAACTAGCTTGGAGGTTGGTGGGAAGGGGAAAAAGAGGTCAATGTGGGAAGTATTACCAATGGTCAACCTTTAAGACTTTATAGTTATTTGTATGTGGGCTTGAGATGGAGGAAAGAATTGAAAATTATATTGAGATTTTGGACCTAGGTGATCAGGAAACCATAATCCTGTTAGAAGAAATGGGTGTTATTCATTTAGGAGGTATGTGGGATGGGAAAAGTTGTGAGTTCTGTTGGAATGAACTCTGAAAATGCCAGTGAGTTTCTAGAAGGTCATTGAGAAAGAAATCTAGAGTGTAAAGGAGGCGAGAGTGGTCCTTTGATCCATGGGGCGGAGGGGGTGGGAGTGAGGGGGGTGGGGGTAGATACACAACATACTCTGTGTCACAGATCCCTAAGGGTAGATCCCTAAGGATGGATCCCTAAGGGAAAGGATGGGATTACATCAGGCTGGAGACATACTCTTAATATATATACACACACACACACACACACACACACACACACACACATGCACTAGGATATTTTAATTGATTTCAAAGAGGAAGAGAAACATCAGTGATGAGAGAGAATCATTAATTGGCTGCCTCCTGCATGCCTCCTATGATAGATCAAGCCCAAAACACGAATGAACATGTGCCCTGACTGGAATTGAAACGTGACCTCCTGGTTTATAGGTTGATGCTCCACCACTGAGCCATACTGCCAGGCAGGGGACAGAATCTTGAGGAATGAATTTATGTTTAGGGGGTAGGTAGGTAGATAGAGGGTCAGTAGATGAGGGGTGGTCAAAGAAACATGAGCACCAAGAGATTGGTATGTTTTAAATTTCCAGGAGACTTTCAAGATGAAAGTTAGTCATTAAATGTCAAATGCTACAGAGACTCCCGAATCAACTTGGTGAATGGTATTCAGGTGAAGCTGTGATCATAAAAACCAGGCTGCCCCGGAAGAAGAAACAGATGGGTGATGAGCACCTGAAGGTAATAGTTTAGACTGTTCTAGAAATTTTGAGGTAGGAAAGGAAGTAGAGGCAGGTAACAGGGGAGGAGGATTTTTAGACTAACAGAAACTTGAGCCTTTCTGTAGGAAGAGAGAGAGGGCAATTGAGAAACAGAGGGAAGGGCTGAAGGGACACAATTCCTAATGCGGGAGGAAAGGGTAGAAGAGAAGGCACAAGGCAAGCAAAGCTCTTCTCCCAGAATGAAGAATAAAAGAAGAGAAGGAAGACAAAGACAAGGGGATCTGAAAACAAGGAGAGGGAACTACACCCTGATTTTGGTAAGTAGAGGATGGTCTTCTTCTGATAGTTAAGATGTGTCAGGGGCTGAGCTTGGGTCTAGAATGGGTTGATATGGTGACACCCATGCACAGCCCACTGGCCAGGTGCAGAGCGGTGCAGGGAGCTCAGCTTATGTTGAACGGGGAATTTTTTTTTCAATTTTTTTTTTGTGTGAGCTACTAAACGGTTTTCAGATTTCATCTGGACATTCCTTGCAGCAGCTGGTTGGAGGGGCAGTCAAAGCAGAGAATGAGGAGCCAGAATGCAATGGTGAACCTGAAAGAGGTCAGAAGGTTTAGGACAGTTGTGGTCTGGGTATTTGCTGATGTGACTGGCCAGAGCTGGACACAGGTTGCAATGAGGAGGAAAGACAGGTTCACAGAGACAGGGGAAGAGGACTGGATACAGCTGAGGGCAGGAGGTGATCAGTTCACGATCTTAGAAGGTGGCCAAGGAGAGCTGGACTCTCTGTGCTGAAAGGTAGCCGAGGTAACAAGAAGACTTCTGGAGGGAAGGATGAAGAGGAGGAAACACAGGCCCATGTATTAGCAGAGTTGTTGTTAATTTAAGTATTAAATGCAGAGGTGGAGGTGGAGAGGAAAATTCAGAGGCTGCTGTTGATGTTCAGAAGGGAAGTTCTTAGACCCATTGACTTGTTTTTAAGCTAATGGACTATAAACTCAGTATATCAGATCTGATAAAAATGTCAGATTTCTTTATAAGGAATGAACTAGTTGAGTAGAATTTATTTCCAATGAGATGTGCTTCATTTACAGCACAAACGGTCTATTCACAAAATGTTATTGAAGAATGAAAATATCTTCAGGGCCAAAGCCAGTTTGGCTCAGTGGTTGAGCGTCAGTCTGTAGACTGAAAGGTCCCAGGTTCGATTCCGGTCAAGGGCATGTACGTTGGTTGCGGGCACATCCCGGGTTGGGGGTGTGCAAGAGGCAGCTGGTCGACATTTCTAGCTCTCTATCTCTCTCCCTTCCTCTCTGTAAAAAATCAATAAAATATATTTTTAAAAAAAGAAAATATCTTCATGAAAATTGATAAACTCATCAATTCGTTCAAAATTGTACACGGAGCCAAAACACCTGCGTTCTCAGTACCTCCTTGAAGCGTTAGTTCCGGTCAGAAAGCAGAGGGTTGGGTCCCAGAGCCGAGGCCTCCCTTGCAGTTTGCGTGTGGCAGATTCGCAGGGCAAGCTGTGAGTCAATTTGGTGCTGTAGCAGAAGTACCTTTATTCTTCTAGTTCACCCAGAATCTCTTCGACTCCAACCGTAGAGAGGCTGTCTTCACAAAGAAAGCTGCTGGTGTCAGTTATTCACAGGGTTTGTGACCTTCTAACTGGTTTCTTTGTGGTTTTTAAACCTGCTCTTGGAATTACCTCTAATTTCCTCTTTGTGTCTGCCTTTGGCTATTTTTAATTTTGGTCCTTTAGTACCAGAAACACAATTCAATTAGGGTAGATGAAATAAAGATAAAACCAAGATCTATCAGTTTAATTTCTTGCCATGGAATGCCTAGAATAGTGCTTATTAGTTACTGTAGACTAGGAACTCAATAAATTCTTGTTGCTGATTGACTTGCTAGATTTATTCTTTTATAAAAAAAATTTTTTAATCTTTATTGCTGAAAGTATTACAAAGTATTTTCTCCATTGACCCCCTTCACCCTGAACCTGCCCACCCCTCTAACCCCACCCCTCCACCACACTGTCTGTGTACATGTGTTATGCATATACATTCTTTGGTTAATCTCTCACCCACCCACCCCCACCTTCCCTCTGAAATTCATCAGCCTGTTCCATACGTCTATGTCTCTGGATCTGTTTTGTTCATCAGTTTATTTTGTTCATCAGATTGCACATAGGAGTGAGATCATGTGATACTTGTCTTTCTAAAAGCTTCAGACTAAGGACAGACACTGAGATGAGTGACCAAATTGAATGTTCGGTTTTGCAGTGCTTTTGATTCTGTTTCTAGTATCAACAATATTAGCAATTTTAAGGGAAAATAAGAACTGCTGTATGGAATCGTTCACTCGGCAATATCTTAGGGGCTGAGGACCTCCTACTACGACTGGTAATTCCCAGGTATGTAGCCATGCGGTCGGTGCGATTATGTGCGTTGGTAACTGGGGCTGTGGAAACTCTCTGGGAGGAGCAGCCACCTCGGTCTGTGCGAGTCGGGAAGGCTTCATGGAGAAACCACAAGGGCTGATGGGTACTCCATCAGGTAGACAAGCTCAGCATGATGGGAATATGGCGGCTGTGCTAGTAGGTTTGGGCTGTCAGGTGCCTGTGGGGAGGATGGGAGCCGGCCACGGGAAGTGTGGCTGTCCTGTTGGAAAGTGTGAGCTCTTTCCTGTGGGTGGTAGGGAGTCGCAGACAGGACAGAGTACAAACAGAAGAGGGACATGACCCGATGAGGGTTTCGGGAGATGCTTCGGGCAGCACGGTGGAGGAGTCCCTGGGATGAAGGAGGGAGGCCAGCAAAGTAGTCATCCCATGGCCAAGGTCACGAATGGGGCGGGGCCCTGGAGACTGGAAGGAAAGGGTGAATGGGTGTGACGTGATGGATGGAGGAAGATGCGAAAGGAGGAGACTGGTGACTGTGCTGGATCAACTCGTCTCTGGTAACTTAAGGCGGAAAGAGCTCTTGTAAGAATGAACTGCACAAGGACACCAAAATTTTCCACACGGAACATTCTAGCACTCATGCGGATTCAAGAATCCTTTTCCCCCCCTCTTAGACAACATCTCTCCCAGAACAGTTAATGAGTAATGAAGTGGAATGAGGCAGGGAGCAAGAAGGCAGAGAAAAATCAAAGGCTTTCTGAAAAATGAAACAAACTAAATTATTAATTCTTTCTTCCTCCCCCGCTCCCCAGGATTCATTGTATATCACTCAGAAAAGTGAATCATGTATCCATCCAGACTTGGTTGTGAGAAAGGACTAAATTCCAGAACTAGGAAGTTCAGCAAGCCCACCACTTTCTCTGGGTTGTCTAAAAAAACAGACAAAAAACACTAATCCCCCATGCTTTCTGCACCCCGCCCCCAGGCACTGCATTTCAATCACTGGAGTGTCTTGAAAGCAATGTCCATAACTTCAGTATCCTGGCTGTCCTTCTTCCCTCTATGTTTCTGTTTGTCAAAGTCAGAAATGGCCGCGAGAATGGACAAAGGAAGGATGTGATTGGGGAGCATGGGTGTTAGGTGATTGGGAATTGGGGAACATGGGTGTTAGGTGATTGGGAATTAGGGTTATAGAATAGTTTGAATGCACCCAAACTCAAACCTGGGAGGGACCCTCAGGGCCACTTGGTTCCTTCCCTTCAGTTTAAAGAAAGTTGACCTAGTGTGGGGTGGAAGGGAGGTGAAATGGCTTACTCAGGGGAAAGCTCCAAGGGAGCCAGCGGAATGGGAAAAGTTCTCTGTAGAGGTCTGTGCTGTTTCCATTGTGTAGACCTTGTCCATGCCCGCACCCTGGGAGTTAGGTTACATCTCTGAAATACGCATGGCAACAGGCAAGTGCGGTGAAACCCACCATCTTGCAGAAGCTCTACGAAATAAAGGGCCAGATCACTTTGGGACTGGAACTGTTCTGTCTCTCTCTTGTATTTTGAAACGCTTGTAAACGCTAGTATTGGAGTTAAAATGTCTACCTTTTATAGGTGGTATGTGGCGCATGTGGAGGCTTGCCCGGGCTTTTAGAGGTGATCATTATAAAGCAGAATAACTTGAATTTGAGGGAAGCTGGCACTGCTTGATTTCAGAAGTATAGGGGGGGGGGGGGGGAAGAAGTCAACTGTGAATGTCCACGTTGCTGCGTGTCCTATGTAGACAATAGGACTGTCTTTCCTCCTTGGCCCTGAACGAGGTACCCTGTCCCTTCATTTCTTGACTAAAGATTTTAACTGGGAGAGAGTCTCCCTTAATCCTTAGGGAAAATATGCTTCCTCTAGATGGTGAAATCTGGCAAATTTTGGAAAGAAGAAAAGCAGGCAGTACTCCCGGGGCGGGGGCGGGGGGGCAGGGGGAAGAAAAAGGAAAAGACCTGCTTGAACTTGCTTTCCTTGAAAAAAACAAAACAAAACAAAACACAAAACCCAACGTTCTTTCGTGAAGCATTTTTTCCCCCCCCAGAAGTATTTGCCCTCCAGCATTTTTTTTCCTACTTACCCACGCTTATCTTTCAAAACAAACATTGGTTCCTTTCCACTACAGAGCGTGAGGAAGTTCCTCTGAGGGGCTGCCCGGCGTAACTGTCACCCCTTCCCATGGCACCACAGTGACTAAGCCGACCGCAGGGTGGGCTCCGCCGAGCGGGGCTTTCACGGTGGGCTGTGCACACGTTACCTGTGGGACAGCTCCTCCAGGGGAAAAACACAGCGCTGTGTTCTAAGTGCACATAAAATGTTGGGTCCTTTTGACCCAATGGAAAATGTGTGTCTGCTGGTGGCTGCCTCGTTGGAATATGATGATTTACGCTTGGAAACATTTGTGTCATTTATCATAGGATGTTCCTGGCCTACAGCATGACTGCATCACAAATAAGCATATTAAAAATTAATCTTTTCCAGTTCATCAGACTGCGTGTCCTCTTGGAGCCCCGGTGTTCTCGGTCCCTCCGGCCTGCCCTCTTTTCCTGAAGTCACCCTTGGCATTAGCTATAGGGTTGGAGTGAAAACGCACCCCCAGGCACCCGTGGCTGTGCTTCCTGACTCCTCACTTGCCCTCCGCAGGACAGATCTTCTATGCTGTGCCATTGGTTCACCCTGTGGCCTGAAACCCACCTGTGATTCCTGACCTCAGGGACATCCTGCAGCCTTTTAACCCTCTTCTTGTATTGCTGGACTGAAATCCTTGGACTGAATCATGCCAAAATATTCTCCCAGAAATTCTTTAGTAACAGCATTCTAAGATTTTTATGGTTTTCCATCTTACACTTAAGACCTTTAACCATTTTGAGTTTGTTTTTGAGTATGGTGTAAGTTGGTGATCTAGTTGCATTTTTTTTGCATGTATCTGACCAAATTTCCTAGCACCATTTATTAGAAAGACTGTTTTGACTCTATTGTATGCTTTTGCCTCCTCTGTCAAATATTAATTGCACTGCTCATTACTTTTACATATTTTTTTTTTAGAACTCTACTTACTAGTATGCAAGACTAAAATGGCTTACTTTTAATGTTTCCTTTATAATGTCCAGCAGGCAACTCTACCGCTGTCCTCCTACTGTCTCTGGCTGGGCCTGGGAATTAAATGAGCATAAAATGGATTCACAGGAGAAAAACACACAGATTTTTACCTGTACATGGAGCCTTCCCAGGAAAATGAAGACCCAAATAAGTGGCTGGCCCAAGTGTTTATATACCAGTTTGAACAAAGAGAGGCAATTGTGGGAAAGTAGCTAAAATACCTGGGGAGACCAAGGCAAGTTAAGAGTTATTGTAACTATTTGTCCAGATTTCTCTTGGCCTCAGCTCCCATCTCTGGTGAGGAGGGTGTTCCTTTCCTCCTAGGACAGGAGGGCATCTTTCATGGGGGAGTTTATCTCCTGCTTTCAGGAAGAAGAGGAGAGGTCAGAGCACCCTTCTTGCATCTACTGTTTTTCGTGCTTTTAGGTCAAAATAATCCTTATGCTCATTTCGCAGTAGCATTTTCTACTGTTCTTCAAAGTTTATGCTTTGTTTCTCCTTTTATACTGTTACTGTTTGAGACTGAGGTTATGTTGTAGGTTGACCTTCACCCCAAAAGGGCTTTGCCCATTGTAGGTCCGCAGTAAACATTTATTGATATATTCTCCCTGCATTTTACAATTGAGTCATAGAAGCTCATATTTGGATTTTGTTCTTCTGACCAGAGGAATATTTAACTATATTGATAAGAGATAATGTATAGTCTAATATAATCTGTAACTTGCTGTAAGCCATTTTAGTCTTGCATACTAGTAAACAGAGTTCTAAAAAAAAAAAAAATGTAACCATTTTCTGCAGAGAATGTTGGCCATATTCCACAGTCAGAGACACTCTGACTGTTCAAGTGTCTCTTCTGGAATTGGAGCAGTAAAGTTTTGGCCCTGGAGGAGACAGGCATTAAAGGCCACTGAGTCATCTTACCTGGAGTAGTGCATCCTCTCTACAACATCTCAAGGAGGCCTGCCATGGTCGTGCCTAGAATTACTGACTCCTTCATTTTACAAATCTATTCTTAGTTATTCATAATGTAAACCATTTGGTCTTTTTTTATGAAGAGCCAAAAGTGTTCTTGAGAGTGACTAATACTGAGTTGACAGGAGAGTCTTGGACAACTCCAGAGCCTTCTTAGCTTCTTAGGTGCTAATGCTCTTTCTCCTGGATACCAAACTGGTGTGTACTCCTCTTGCTGAACTCGGCATAGGCATGACACTCATCAAAATGCCCCCCCCCCCTTTTTTATTGTAAATGGCTATTAATGCTTTTTAATGTTCTTTTGAAACACCTATGATTATATATAACTAGAGGTCCAATGCATAAAATTCATGCAAGAGTGGGCCTTCCTTCTCCTGGCTGCCAACACCGGCTTCCCTCTGGCACCCAGGACCCGGGCTTCCCTCGTCTGATCGGATTTAATCGTCCGGTCTAATTAGCATATAATGCTTTTATTATTATAGATTTGTTACCACTCAAAGCACTATTGTGAGTAAATACAGTAATACCTCAAATTGTATATTGCACATAACATTCTTTTGTAAGTATCTAGGTTTATAAAACTTGGGTATTTCAACAAATTTGTGAGTTAAGGAGGGCTCAAATTATTAGCCTCGTTTTATAAATAAGGAGGCTTGACAAGGGAGGAAATACGATTTTCCCATTTATTGGTAAAGTTAGGACCCGATTCTAACTTCTCTGACTGCTTAGTTCATTCTGCTGTCATTTCGATGACCACTAAGTAAGCACAAGGGGTATGCCACGCCTGCTGGTGACATCAGTGTTTGGCTGTGATGGAGCATCCAGTTGAAAGAAAAAAAAAAGTCCTATTCTCCTACTTGAATTTTACAGGGAGCTTCATTTTAAATTGTGCTGTTTTGTATGAAAGCTAACCCGAATGATTTCTTAGTTGCATCCCATTCCGATGGTCTAGAAAAATAATTTTCAACCTTTTCCATCTCATGGCACACATAAACCAATTACTAAAATTGTGCCACATACCAAAAAGATAGGTTTTTTGCTGATCTGACAAAAGGGTTGGTATAATTTCGATCCATTCACAACGGACGGCTATTGTTGTGTGGGCTGTTGTCATTTCTTTATTTGACAATCTAAGGGAAGAGAGGTCAGTGCCCCTGACTAAGGAGTCGGGTCCGGCATGTTTTAAACATTCTCGTGGCACACGGGTTGGACACCGCCGGCTCAGAAACACTGTGGTTGCATTTACAAGGGATACATGAAGCCCGAACACACAGAAGCACATTTCAGTTGCCTTGGAGTCTGATTCTCTATCCTCCCCTCCCACTCCACTGCCGCTCACATTATTAGGTGGGAATTACAAGGTCGCCTTTGGGGGGAAATTGGGAAGACAAGGCAGAACTCTCAGTGATGCCTGGAACTCTCTGAGCGGGAAACCAGAGCCAGGCCCCATGCTCTCTAATGAAAACTTTTATTCCTGCTGGTTTCTCCTGTGGTCCCGCCAAGCAGATCTGCCTTGGGTTTCTGTGGGTGAGTTTTCCAGCAGGAATGCGGGCTTTGTTTCTCTGAATAGCTGAGTGCAGATTAGTGGGATGCCAATTTCCTGTGGCCTTTCAGGGCTGCAATTTGAGCCCTGTTTGCTCCTGGCCCTTGCACAATGGAAAACAATGGGTGACTTCTTTCAGGTTTCACTTCAGGGCTCTTAGAAACAGGGGAAGTGGCTAAAGCCCTACTTTACAGGTAATTAACAATAGATAATGTTTGCTCTGCATTTTTTTAGAGCCGATAAAAGGTAGAAGAACATACTCAGCTCCTGATTTAGACACTGTGCAGTGGTTTTATGGGCACAATAGCTGTTCTCAGCGTTTAGCAAGGTGGCATTAAACATCTGGGCCACATACAGGGTGTGGCAAAAGTAGGTTTACCGTCGTTCCTATGGAAAATAATGCAACCATTGATAAATATTTACTTCTGTGCTTCCTGTACTCACAAGTATAAACCTACTTTTGTCCCACCCTGTATACGACTGAACAGAAAACTTAAAAATCAGAAGAAAAAATATTTTGCCGAAACCGGTTTGGCTCAATGGATAGAGCGTCGGCTTGGGGACTGAAAGGTCCCGGGTTCAATTCCGGTCAAGGGCATGTACCTTGGTTGCCGGCACATCCCCAGTGAGGGGTGTGCAAGAGGCAGCTGATCGTTGACTCTCTCTCATTGATGTTTCTAACTATCTCTCTCCCTTCCTCTCTGTACAAAATCAATAAAATATATATATTATTTTTAAAAAAGAAAAAATATTTTTAAAACATGTACACTAGCCCTGGCTGGATAGCTCTGTTGGTTTTAAAGTCAGCCTGATACACCAAGGTTGTGGGTTCGATCCCCAGTCAGGCACATACAAGAAACCTCCAATGAATGCATCAATAACAATCAATGTTTCTCTCTCTCTCCCTCTCTCTCTCTCTCTCTCTCTCTCTCTCTCTCTCTCTCTTTCTCTCTCTCTCCTCTAAAATAAATAAATTTTTAAAAAGTAAAATAAAACAGGGACAGCTAACCAAGAAAGCAGTTCTTACAGATACTAGAGAAACCTGTCTCTTGAAGCCACGCATTTGGCTCAGGGGGCACGCATTATATACCCTGTTTCCCCGAAAATAAGACAATGTCTTATATTAATTTTTTCTCCAAAGTTGCGTTAGGTCTTATTTTCAGGGGATGTCTTATTTTCGGGGAAACACGGTATCTTTGTTTTAAGAGGTGAATAGTTTTCATAACTTGATACTTACACAATGCTCTTTTTTTTTTTTTTTCTGTTCTGTACCTTCAACTGCAGAATCCACCTGTGTTAAAATTATGCCAGCTTAAGAGGTTTTTATCAGCCACCATTTAATGATTAGCCACAAATATTCTGCCAAAGGGGTCTTAGATGCCTGGCACGTGGGAGAAAACAGTGTCTCCCGCGCTTTCTCTGTGTTTGGTAGTGTCAGGGTCTTGGTTTTCACACTCCACTCTGAATAAATATTATTTTTAGATTACCCTTCTCTCTGAAATACACAGGGTGGGGCAAAAGTGGGTTTACAGATGTGAATACGTGAAACAGCATTTATTCTTGTATTCTTAAAAATTGATTATTGTTTTCTTTTCCATAGGAACAACTGTAAATCTACTTTGCCCCACCCTATGTTATGTCCACATGGAGACAAGCGGGTTTGTAGCCGTGCTGAGGACTGGCGGGTTTACTCAGGCTTCAGCAGTGATGAAATACCTATCTGCCCCACATACTGGCCGCAGCAATAAGCTGGAGAGATGGAGGGGGACTGTCCCTATGGCAGTCTTTCCCAATGCCATTGCCAGAGCAGGTGCAGGCTTCTCTTTGGAAAACCTCATCTCAACGTTAGCCCCTACACTTCGAATCTACTACGCAGAGCTCCCGATTAAAATCTAAAGACTGGGTCACGTCTGAGATCCCCACGTAACTTATTTTTAGAGCGACCCTGACTCTCAACCAAAAGTCAGTGGCTTTTTGTTCCAAGCGGCACCCAACTAGAGACATGAAAAGGTCACCTTACTCATCTGCTCTTGAGAGAAGTCGCTTTGGTGGAGCCTTGATGACATTTGAAAGCCGAGCAGCTCTTTGGAAGTGTGTGCAGACGCCCCGGAGAGCCGTGTTCAAGGCCAGAGGAGGACGAAGGTGAAGCAGCCCTCCATCAGTTCATCCGTCCGCCCGACCTGCCGCGGCCGCTGAGCGCGGGTGTGGGGCTCGCTAAGGCCCTTCGTGGCCACCCAGCGCTGGGCAGGGGCTGGCCTGGCCCCAGAAACAGGAAAGCACTCAGCCCTTCTTTCCTGCTGACAGGAGGAGCATGTGTGTACTGGGACATTGTTTCTGGAAATGTGGAAAAAGCATAAGGGCGACAATAAAAACCGCAGAGCCCCACTCCCCACTTCCTGGTTCCGGAGGGGCGTTAGCAGTTGTGTGAATTCCCTCCTCACCTCTCTCTCTCCTAGTTTCTGTACCTGCTAAAGTGGAAACACTCCTCAACTTCTCTCCTCCTTTTGTCGTCTGTTATGCACTGAGTCTTTCAGAATGGAGGCGTTGGTTCCAACAGAGACCAGAGGGACAGCAGAAAAGAGTCGCTCCGAAAAGAACCAGAATTGGCATTTTCTTTCACTGACTCCCCTTTTCTTATTCAGAGGAGTTGAGAAGCGGGAAAGCTCAGCGGGCCTTTTCCAGCTTCCCCGGACGTACCCAGCTAGGCACATTTATTGGAGGAAAACGAAGACACTTGAGAAGAAAAGGAGAACTGAGAATATTGGAACCCCTGGTGGAAGTGTCAAGGCCCAGGGGCAAGAATATTCGATTTTTATTGAAAAGAAACTGTACTTGTTGGACATTGCCAATGATTACAGTAAAATACTGGGGGTGGGGTTGGGGGGAAACCCTTGAAAAAGTCTCTGGTGCTGTAAGAGCTGGGTTCCTGCTCCCCCCACCCCCCACCCTGTACACTAAGCACATTTATAGCGCCAGTAATTTCCCTTCAAAAACTCCGTCTCAGAGGTACGAGTGCTCATCATTTTCCCCCGTGGCGACGGGCTCAGAATTACGTAACCAACTTTATCATCACTATCATTAAAATCAGTGTATATTTCATTCTGGTTGTACAGGAAGTGATTACTAAAAGTATCCATTTAAAAGATGACTTAATGTTTAGACAGGGAGCTTGTATGTTTATCATGTCAAAGCCTCGGGAGGAATATTTTGTTTTCCTTAAGTGCCCTACACGCTGCCTCATTGCACGCAGTTGTGATGTGCTTTATGTGCTGGTGTGTCCGCCCAGTTAATGGTATTCAAGTAGGACGGTTACCGTGGTACCATTAGGCTGTGCCAGATCTATTATTCTTTTGTTCCACCGATTGGAGGAACTTCTGAGCTGTAGGCGAAGGGACTGCCTCCGTGCCCTCGTTCTCATGCTAGTGTGCTGACAAGGCTCGTCTTTTCCGATGGAAGGATTCCTTTGCTGAGCCAGCCCAATGGCCTTCGGAAGGAGTGACGACCAATTTTGATTTGACTTAAGCTCAACCTTTTATAATGACTCCTGGACAGGTAACCGCTCCTCTCCAAGGGAAGGCATCTGAGAGCAGCGATGAGCTCACTTAATTTCTCTGTTTAAAACAGACTGCTTTTGATGGTTTACCAGACACGACATCACAGTTTCCTGTTTCAGATTTGAGTTAAGCAGGGTTGGAGAAAACCGTGTGCCCTAAGTTTGAAACTCTAGGACAGAACGCTCCTGGCCAGAAGCTTCAGAAGCACAGTAGCTTTTTTTAAATGGTAAAAGAGAATGACAGCCAGAGCACTGATGAACCAAATACACAACATCCTTCCCACCATCCCCCCCCCCCCCCCAAAACAAACAAAAAAACCCCCAAACACAAAAAAACCCACAGGAGATTCAATGATGGAAATGATTCCTTAAACCTTTCTCATTTACGGGCTCTCAGATTAAAAAAATTTTTTCCTTCTTCCTGATCACAGCTCGCCCAGCACTCTGCTTGTTGGCCAAATTGTTGTGTGTTCTCAGTTGAGACGGAAATTGAAGGTTGAGCCAAGCTTTTAGACACTCAGAAGATGGTCACAGTTAGAAGTTAGTGCGATGGTGGCTGCAGACCTGGGTGTTTAACGGTGTGGTACAGAAAAATGATTGACTCTCTCCTGCACTCCCTGGGGATAAAAAGCCTATTTGGCCTTATGTATTACTCTTACGCATACTGACTTATTCTTTTTCAAAAAAATGACAGAACAACCAACGGCTCTTCAGAAAACAATGCACATTTGAAACCTCTATAAACCACTGTTACCTGAGGTTCCTGGAGAGGAAGTTCTAATGTGTGACTCATTTAGAGTTATGAAGTAGGGTCATTTTCAAAGGGATGTAATTAAAACTAGAGGCCCAGTGCATGGATTCGTGCATGGTGGGTTTCCTCTCCACCTCCTCAGCATTTCTTCGCCTCTCCCTGACCACCTAGAAAGGTTTTAAAACCACGACGGCAATGGCCAGATGCATAGTCACCCCGGAGAGCCTTCAGAGGACCTCAGTGCTTTTGAAATGATTTGCAAAATCATGTGTGTGTGTGTGTGTGTGTGTGTGTGTGTGCATTGTTTCTTTCTCGGGGAAGAGTCCAGGGTTTGTTTTTTTCCCCCAGATCATCACAGAACCGATTTCCCAAGAAAAGGGATAAGACCCACTGCCTCACCTACAGAGAAGGTACTTTATTTCCATGTGTAATCTATTATTTGAGACAGTGAAGATGGACATTTATAACAAACATCAACAGAGGTTTTTAAATGCTGCCCTTGGCCAAATGGAAGCTAGAGGGGGGCCATTGAATGTTTTCTCCTGGATTACCATCATCCAACAGTGGGATGGTCACTATATCGTCTCTTCCGTGGCTGAACTTAGTTCAGAATGTTTTGTTCCAGAACCACCCGGATATCCAGTTTCCCAATAGCCATCTACTACTGAAAAAAGAAAAAACAGTTTTAAGCCTTTTTATTAACAGTGGAGACATCCTTGCCTACTCACACCCTGTGCCTTTCCCCATACTTCTCCTGTAGTCTGCTCTTCCTCACCCACCACTTTGTGGACACCCCCTAACACCTTCCGATCAGAAAGTAAGTTGCTTTACTTAGTGTGTGTGTGTGTGTGTGTGTGTGTGTGTGTGTGTGTGTCTTTCCTCATTTCATTGGGACCCAGAACAAGAAGGAGTCTTCATGGAGGTTTTTTAGATTCAGGAAGAATTTCTGGAAGCCCTTACCTAGTGTTTTGGGTTAATTTCCTTTTGTTCAGCAGATCTGACAGCGTACTGTTTTCTGACATCTAGGCAGGTTTGATAGATTTTAAATGTTATCTTAACACACATTGCTGATACTTGGTAAATGCATCCCCTGAACCTTCACACATATGTAAAAACATTTGACAACACCATGCTACATGTACTCCGATGCGCTGGTTTTGTACCATAATGAAAGAACTGATTATTTCTGTTCCTGACTTCTTTGACCTTATCTTTTGCAAACTCCCTTTTTAGAAATGACCATTTCTTTCTCAAACTTAGACACTCAGCTTTTCCTTAGGCATTAAACATGCTGGTGGGAGGCCTTGAAGTCACATCCTAGCACATGTCCTCTCCTTCCTGGGTGCCCTGCTACCTACCTACCTACCTACTTATCATCTATCTATCTATCTATCTATCTACCTACCTATCACTTTTTTATCTGCAAAATTCTTGTTGCTCACATAAGAGGTTTGAGTGTATTTGTGCAGTAGTAGATTATCTTACATTTTGAGTTTCTAGAGTAGTGTGAACTGAATACACAGGAAACATAACAAAAATCCTTCACACTCTCTGTATGAGAAGCTTGTTATCAGTGAGAGAGACAGGGGGGAGAAAAGGAAAAGGCACTTAGATAAGCCCCTAGAATAAACTGCAAGGCCTTGATTGATGGCTAAGATGTTTTGCATTTTATAGCAAAACGTATCTTCTTAGGATGTTTTCGTTATTTGGCAGTCCTGCATTGACCTGGCTTAGTTTGATCTAACAGGTTTGTCAATGGCTCACTAGGTAGATTCAAGAAGATACGATGGAATCCAGAAAAGTAACCACTGATTTATCTCCAGGAAGGAGAGTAACAGCTTTGGGCCATGCCAACCCCATGCCTCTTTGTCTGGATTCATTTTAAGCTGTGAAGTGGTGTGATGCAATGTGAATGAATGTCTGGACAAGTGTTCCTTTTGTTGTTCTCAAGGGGGTTATGTCCCGGATTTGTTCCTTCGCGAACTCCCTGCAGTTGACATAGCTGGAGAGACTTCCCTCCTTGGCAGAGGCACAGGTTTCAGATGCGGGTTTAGCCTCCTGCAGGGGCGGGCACTGAGTGTGTGTAGGACCTGCATACTCTTTGCCTGTGGTAAGTCTTGATGCTTTATCACTGAGTTCTTTTCATTACACGAGAAAACTGTGTTTTATAGGCTCCCCAGGCTTTCTGATAGAGAAAACGAGAGAGATGGCTCTCTGGATTTCTCCTGTGCCCCTGATCTTCCCTTCAGTGTTCCTCCTTAAGAATGTGAATCATTGATTTGGTTGAATTCTGTAAGTATTTGAGCCTTTGTTACTGAAAATGCTGGGCCATGTACTTTATGTCGATGGATAAAGAGTGGTAATGTCACAGTCTTCTGAAGTCTGTGAGGCAGGTAAAGAGAGCTCCTCCCGGGTCCTTTTCCCTCAGACTCACTGATGTTGCCATGACCATCAGTACTTTGGTCAGCAGCAGAACCAAAGTCACCTGGAGGAGAAGTTATTGACATCGTCGACTATCCATAGGGTTACTGTATTGCCTGGGACAGGATTTCTCTGTTTCTTTATCATCACTTTAATGATCCATCTTAGAGTCAAGATTTTCTTAATCTGGTGATACATCTTCAGAAAATCTAGTTGAGAAATTCAATAACCAATGTGTCCTGGGCCAAATAGATTTCCTTCGCAAATATTCTAACGTATCTTCTGAATTCCTATTGGTATATATCCACACCTCAAGCTTAAACTTGATGTATTCTTTGTATAGTTAATTTTTATAAAATGTGTTTCAGTAACTTGCTTGGAAACTTCCAATGCCTCAGTCTTGTTCCTCAGTCTTCAAGTTCCACATAAAGTTTAATATTTCGAACTCAGTATTCTGAAGTACCTGGACTTCAGGCAGAGGTTGGCTTCCAACGTCCCAAAACACCATGAACCTGAAGATGAAATTCTTGAACACCTATAATAACTCTTTGGATTAAAACAATCCATTACTTTTTCCCTTTAAAATTCACACCGAAAGTTTTAGTTTACTCACAGTCACAAATTATCTGAATTTTGACTTCTCAGCAATTGGAAACAGAGTAAAAGATGCTAGGAGAGAGGGGTTTTTCTGAAGCAGAAAAATGAGGATAGAGACTATTGACCTAAAGATGCCCTCTGGGGCTTGGGGTGGAGGATTTGAACAGTTCTAAGCATCAACAATTTTTCCTGAAAGTATTGTTATATTAAAACACAGTATAGTATTTTTGTAATAAATGATCTTAAACTTACCAAAAAATTCATTTTTATAATCTGTTATAAAATGAATATATATTTTAATTTGTTTTTATTCTCACCTGATGATATTTTTTTCCCATTGATTTATTTTTAGAAAGAGTGGAAGGGAGAGGGAGAGACAGAGAGAAACACTGATGTGAGAGAGATGCATCCATTGGTTGCCTCCTGCATGCCATGCCCAAACCAAGACTGGGTACCTGCAACCGAGGTACATAACCTTGACCAGAATCGAACTTTGGACCCTTCAGTCTGCTGGCTGACACTCCATCCACTAAACCAAACCTGCTAGGGCTGAATATAATATATTTTATATAAAATTCAAAATAAAAATATTAATGCTTGGGAGAATACATCTTAAGTTATTTGGAAAATTATCATATCTGTAGTAACCTATCTAAAACAGTGTTATTAAATGAGTGAATGAATTAGTCAATTAGTTGAAAATGTCAAAATGCATATTTCTTAGGTAAAATGATCATTTCTCTGCTCAGGATTCTAAGGTGGTTTCTGTTTATCTTATATATAAAGTCTAGCTTACCATTTCCTGAGTTGGCTGTAATAGCAGATAAGATGGCTACTTGGTTGATACCTACTCTCTCAAGGGGTGTCTCCATCCTCTCTCTTCAACTTGTGTTTTAATGGGGGCTTTCTTACTTTTCTGGCCTACCTGAGTGAATGGTCCAGGGGATGACATGTGACCAAGGATAGTCCAATCAGAATATTTCTAAATAGGAACAAAGCAAGAACTCTTTTTTTGTGTGTCCAATTGTGAAGGTGTAAAAATGAGCACATGAATTCCATTACTCATGTTCTCCAGCGGTCAGAGAAACTACCGGGCAGAAATTACAGATCACGTTAAAAGAACCTGCTAGCATTGGATAGCAGCAACTTAATTCCATTTGTTCAAGTCTCCAGCCTTACCTGCTAGTCGTTTGCTTCAATAAACCGAAGATGTCCCTGAGCAACTTCACTATAGTTCTTGCAACTAAGAATCCTAGTTGACTTGTATCTAAGTGTTAGGCACTTTACATTTTTTCTTGTGTTTATAAAAATGTGTTGTGGGTGTCATTATCCCTATGCCATAGTTGAGATTTTGGGTCTCAAAGAGAAAAATACTCTGTTTATGGTCACATGGCTATTAAGTGGTAGAGATGGTTGTTAACAGCCTTACTGGCTTCAAAGCTCATCCTTTTGGAAAATAATTTTATCTTAGTGCTTTCTTTTATATTGTGATAAAATATCTTATATAATAAAAGCCTAATATGCAAATTGCCCCCTTGACCAGGAGTTCCAACAGGAGGCGGGGCTGGCCGGCAAGCCACGTGAAAGAAGCCAGGAGAAGGGAAGCCCCGGCTAGCAGCCAGCAGCCACTAGAGACCCTACCTGTGCACAAATTTTGTGCACTGGGCTTCTAGTACTAATATAAAACTTACCATTTTAACCATGATTAAAGTGTACAATCCAGTGGCATTGGATATTTTCACATTGTTGTGCAGCATGTGTCAGAATTTCCTTTCCTTTTAAGACTGAATAATATTCCAACATCTGTATCACCAAGTATCTGTTGATGTTGCATTGTTTTCTACCTTTTGCCTATAGTGAGTGATGCTGCTATGAACACGGTTATACAATGTTCTGTTTGAGTCCCTGCTTTCAACAATACACCAGGGTTCCGATTTCTCCCTGCCAGGGTAGAAACTCCCAGTTTTTAAACTACAACACTTTTGTGTGCACTTCTTCCAGCAGCCATGACACCCCTACAGCCCCTACCCCTCCTCCAACTGTCCTCATCTGTTGTCTGTTGAGTTGTCTGTGAAAAATCCCATTTCACACTCTAATTTTGTCATCCCATCTTCAAACTTTCTTGGCTAGAAAGACCAATGTCTTCTTTGCTTGGTCAAAGCATGTGTCCATCCTTCTTTAAAATTCTGTTTGAAATCAAAGTCATCCTCCAAAGGAAGCTGACTAACCCAGAGTGCATTTTATTCTAATATTTCTTAAGCATTAGAAACAATCAGTATTGGGCTAATCTATATATTCTTTTACATGTTTTCCAAGTCGGTTCATGCCACCCACTTTTAGTTTCTAAGCTTTTTAAAGAGATGGGCCCTAGGTGCCTTTCTGGGGCAATACCATTGTACCTACTGCCCAGTGGTCAGTGCCCGGTGGACATCTAATAGACCCTCATGCTATCTCGGCTCCATTATTATTATTATCCTTACTTATTTACACCCAATATGGTATTTACATTTTCCTATGGTGTTCTTCTTGAGAGGACACTTTAATAAATATAACTTCGTATTATAATTTTTATAATGTTTCTTCAATAGTTTTCTTTTGTGATATTTTTCTCTTGCTTAAGAGGATGTTGAGAAGCCAGTTCCTCTTTTCTTATCTATGTTTCTGTTTCTCACGAACATGAAAGGTCCCTTGTAGAAGGGACAAAGCTTGCGTCTTCCTCGGAGAAGTGGACACGTAAGTGCTCTATTCAAATCCCATTCTTGGACACAGCCATGTTGTAAAGACGGTCATATTTAGAAACATGACTGCCATACTGTGGCCCACCCTGAGCTGTCTCAGATCAGCTGGTCTGTTAGCCATGCTACACTCCTCCAAAAGAAAAAAGAAAAAAAAGAAAAAAAGAAAAAAAAGTCTGAGAATGATTAGGCTCCTGTGCGGTGAAGTTTGAATGACTGTCATTAGGATCTCAAGTTTGGAGCTGGAGAGCCAGCAGCTGCCTCTCTCCGCCTGGTCACTTTCTATTCCGCTTGGTAATTGCTCAGTGATAAAAAAAAATAAAAATAAATAAAAATCACAGATGAGGGAATGGAGGCTAGTTTACTTGCTGTGGGCTCTTTGGGGGAAATGGAGTTCACCATCTGACCCCGCTTTCCCCAGACCACGGCGTTCAGGCTGAACGTCATGGGCCCTCTCCCGCCTGGCAGCCTGAGGAGGAGCTTCAGTTAGAACCAGAGGAGATGGAGGCCCGTGAAGCAGAACCCAAACGGGAGGAAGGGAGTACAGCTGTGTCATTACGAGGGGTCTAATGCTCTTTAAAAACTATGTGTGTCTGTGTGTTGTAACTGAAGGTTAACTTCAAATAGTAATTAAACACCAGTTGCTGGATCATCTACTTGGTACTTATGAAACTTTATTTACTGATCTGATGGATTGAAAAGCAGCGCATCCTCTAGTCAACATTTGCTCAGACTTCTATGTGGAAAAAGATGTGTTCCCTTCTGTCTCCCTCTCTCTCTCTCTCTCCCTCTCTCTCTCCTGTGCCTGGGAAAGCTGGGTCTATGTCATTAAACCGTTTGAGTCGCCCACCCCGGAGTTACTGGCCTCTCTCTAAAGGGCACTTTCTCTCTTGTCTTCAGCACAGGCCAGAGGAGCCAGATGGTTCCTGTCTGCTGCCCGGGGTAAATGCCCCCCACCCCCCAGGAGCCCTTTGCCCTCCTTCCTCCCCAGCCCCTCCCCGCTTCCCACCCCCACCCCGGGCCCTCTGTTTTGTTGCTAGAAATAATCTTTTATTGCCCAGTTGTTCGGAAGTGACCTTTTGCCCTTGATTAGATAGCAGCAGGCTCTATCGCCGGATTGCTCTGGAGCTGGCGGCCGCTTGTTGTGTGGGCTGATCCGGTGTCAGGGAGAACAATGCGAGGCTTTGCAGAGTTCTGGTGCGGCTCCCCTCGCGGGAGAGGTGGGGGTGGGGAGGTCGGGTTCTATAAAGCACACCCGTGGATCTCGGTTGCAAACTACCTTTTCTGTAGTAAACCGCAAAAACAAAATGGTGCATTCTGAAATGCATTTGAACGTGTTTAACTCACTTCTGTGCAATAACCAGGCATTTCAGAGAAATAGAAGATTACTCCAGGATTTCAGTGTATAGCACTTAAGTATGTAAATATACCATTAAACTGACTTGAGGGTACAGTCCTTCACTAAAATAGTAATCAAATGTACTATCATATTTCTCTGAGAGCAATTTCCCAACAGGTCCCAATTATTCTAAGTAACAAGTGTAATGAAACCACGTGACTGGGGCTGTTCCGAAGCTCTGAAAGCTAATTCATTCTTTATTTAAAAATTAGGGCGAGTGCCCATCACTTTGCTTGCCTCCTGGATAAAAGGAAGGAACTTATGATTTTTGTGTTTTTCATAGTAGTTCTCAAATTCATTTGACTTCAAATTCCCAGGCATATCTGCGAGAGTTAGTAGAGTACTTTGACATTTTTGTTTTAAATCTCCCAATTGAGGTTAATATTCTGCAATACAGGTATAGAAAAATTTGGGAATTTTTTCCAAAACGTATTAACATAAAAAAATGTTGACATTTTCTAGCCCTTGACTTGAGGGGAGACAAATGTTCTGCGTCCCCCCCCCCCCCCCAACTCCTGCAACGCTGCCTTTTTCTGTAGGTGATTCTTCATGCGAATGGACATACTCTTGGCTCTCCCCCCCTTCCTCCCTTCCCCACTCTCTCCCACCCCCGTTGTGGTGGCTAGACCTGACTGCCACCTTTCTGCAGGCCTTCAGGCGGTCTGGCCTGCTGTGTCGGAGTTTGCGGTGGTAGCAGTTACTGTGACTGCCCCATAGAGGGACTGTCTTTGCTGCACGCTGTGGAAATACATGCACCAGCTTTCACCACAAAGGAAGTTAAAGATGGAAAGTGCAGGGTGAGTAAGTCTTACCGGTTCCATTTTACAGACACCGCAGCAGGAGCTCACAGTCATGCACATGTTCTAGAAGGACACAGATAAGCCCACGTGCTCTCCATTACCAGGCTCCTGTGCTAGAGGAATGATGGTGCTCATCAGTATTTTGGGTGTGGCTGTCGCAGACAGTCAGTGTGCTCTCCCCTTTTCATTTCGCATTTGTGCTTTACTGGTTAAATATGTTTCTCTCAAAACATCAACATGAAACACACCAATTTTACCAATGAATAATTTTGAGATGGAGAGATGTGTGTGTGTGTGTGTGTGTTTTTGTTTTTGTTTCAGTCATCTGTCTATCAGCAAGAGTGGATCTCTCTCTGTCTTTGGAAGGGTGACTGTATGTCTGAGTGGTGGCATTTGAGTCTTTAAAAGGATCCAGGAGCCCTGGCTGGTTTTGCTAAATGGTTAAGAGTATTGGCCTGCTCACCAAAAGGTCATGGGTTCAATTTCTCCTCAAGGGCATGTACCTGGGTTGCACATTCAATCCCTGGTGCATGCAGTAGACAACTAATCAATGTATCATTCACATTGATGTTTCTGTTTCTCTCTCTCTCTCCTTCTTCTTCTTCTTCTTCTTCTTCTTCTTCTTCTTCTTCTTCTTCTTCTTCTTCTTCTTCCTCCTCTTCTTCTTCTTCCTCTTCTCTTCTTCTTCTCCTCCTCCTCCTCCTTCTCCTCCTTCTCCTTTTCCTCCTCCTCCTCCTTTTCCTCCTCCTCTCTTCTTCCTCTACCTCCTCCTCCTCCTCCTCCTTTTTCTCCTCCTCCTCTTCCTTCTTCTCCTCCTCCTCTATCTCCCCTCCCACCCTTCTACTCTCTCTAAAAGTCAGTAGAAAAAATATCCTTGGGGGAGGATTAACAAAAAACAAAACAGGCCCAGGAAATGACACTGAATTTTTCTTCCATTTTTTTCCCTTGAAGAACGTTGTCCTCTGTTCTGGTGTTCTGAGAATTTGTCAGACTCCTCAGGGGGAACATTGGAAGGTTCCTTTTGGGACTTTGGGTGGGTGGCCAAGGAAAGGCTGAATTTGTTTCTCATTGTCTATTTATAGGGGTGTCGAACTCAAACTCAAGGGGCCAAAATCTAAAATCCAGCCTAAATCGCGGGCCGAATGGTTTACTGAACAGTCATAAACTGTCATTGTGATGGAAACACAGCGGAGTGCAGTGATGACAGCGCGGTGCGGGCCACATTGCAAGGCCTGGCGGGACGGATTTGGCCCGCGGGCCTTGTGTTTGACACATGTGGCTCTATTACAACAGAACAGCAGACAGGTCATGGTTGTGCTGATCACATTTTATGTTTTCTACACTCCTGTCTGGAATAAGGTACTTCTCTTTTTTGTTCATGGGAATGTTGCAGAAACTAATAGTTTCATAAATGGAACAGTAAACTCTCCATGATATGAATTTAGCTTAAATATGAACTTAAAAAAGAGATGAGAGACTAGGATTCAGGAAACCAAGATTTCTTCTAGTGATTGATTATCTTTTAAAAAGACAAAAATACTTCCCCCCTAACTGATACCATCATTAAAATAGTGAGTGGGGTATATTTGATGCTCCTGACAACCACCACTGAGCAACAAAAAGACAAAAGCAAATAATGCTATGTAGTCATAGTGGTCAAGTCAACAAACATTTATTATCTCAATATTAGAATATTAGTATAGCAATGTTATAAAAAGTTTAAATATATGTTAAACCTGTAAACTATATTCTTTTATTGCCATGCCCAGAAAGCTGATTTTCTGTATCCTTGACATAGAGATACCTAGTTTTGACTTTTATAGGGAATGACATGTAAATGCAAAGATAAAATTATACTCTTACTGAAAAAAGCCATATACTAGCAAATTATTGATGAGGTTAACCTTAAGGAGACATGGAAGCTTGGGAATAAAGGCCACAGAGCAGATTGGCTGATTAGTCTGTATATAATCACAGAGAGTCATAAAAGTAAGTCAATACTCTTCCTTTTGATTAGGAAGAAAATTAAAACCCATTCCTAAAAATTGATTGCAAGTAAAAGAATTAATTAAAAATAAAGCCATGGTGAAATATATAGAAACGGCTGCCTTCAGTCACTTGACTGGATATTAGCTTTGTCATGAAATAAACAAAGCATTTGTAGAATCATGATAATTTCCAATATTTCTTAATATTTGATTTCACCCATGCCACAACTTGAGTTTCATTCTCTTCACTGATGGAGACTCTGAAGCTCTTGGAAATTCCTTTGCTGGTGAACTTCCAGATCTCTCTGTCGTCACCCATCTGACCTTGGCCACAGGAACACCAAGATCTCTGCCTCCTATAGCTCAGCCCACGTTCCCAGGGGTCTTTCTCCAGTCCTGTACTTCCTGTCACCTATTAATGCTAATGACTTCCCTATCCCCAGTCCTGTCCTCTTCCTCTCTGATCCTCCTTCAAGATCATCAGAAATAAGATCCATCTCCATCTGAATTCATGTGACTCTGACCTTTTCCTTCACTGCCTGTCCTTCCAGGTGCTTTACATCTCACTCTGCAGGGTAGTACTTCTCAGATATTCTGAAGGTCAAACAAGACATCTTTAAACCTGTATCTCTCAAAAAAACCCATTCTCACAACCACAACTGCAAAGCATGTTAACTACCTTGCTGAGCAGAGGTGGGAAAAAATCCCACACCCAACGCAAACGTAGAGGCTCATGGATGAACCAGTCTCAAAAGACTGTAGGGACTTCATAGGTGATAAAATCCAGGGATAGTGAGGTAGGTGTACCCCTTGTCATCCAATCAGAAGAACAGGTGATGGGAGTGGAGGGTGACAGGTTTCCTCTGTTCAAGCCTTGGCTGCACCACTCACCGTGCAGAGCTCCCCTTGATCAAAGGGTTCCTCTCAGACTTATGTGGGCAACATGAAATCAAATACATGAAAATGCCACAAAGTACTGAGCAATGTAAATAGAAGGTAGTTATGCTGCAATGGTCACGTTGGGGGTTTGTGGTTGTTACAGTCGCAGTGAGAACACACATACCACGGTTGTAGTTAAGTGTTTATTTGCTTGTTCACTCGTTTATTGCCTTTCTCCCCACTAAATTGTAAACTCCGTTGGCGCAGGGACCATGTTTGCTTTATTTTCCACTGTAATCCTCTTCCATCGGGCACTTGCTGGCTCTGGGAGGCACTCAACAAATATTTGTTGGGTGGATAGATGGAGTATGGTTACTAGCACTGAGAACCTCAACTCTGTGACATCCCAAAGGGTATCAGCAAATCCATGCACTGGAGCTTTGGAACATTAATATGCGTAGAATTTCTCAAAGTTTGTTTTAGAGCTGGTTTTAACAAACCTGGCTATGCCAGTTTTCCAACTTCTGTAAAACCGGAGGTTGACAATAAGGAGTTCTAGGGAGGAGCACAAAGCAAGAATCGACCTGAGAGTTAAGAAGCAGAGGAACTGCCATTGGAGCTCAAAAAACAGGGCATTCAGAGAGAGAGAGAGAGAAAAGATAAAAAGACAAACAACAACAACAACAAAACCCATACACACACACACACACACACACACACACACACACACACAATAGGGCAGCCTGGGCTCCGGGAATGTAAATTAAACAGAATATTGTGCATGCAGGCTTTGTGACATGAAGGCCATCACACAGACGCACGGTGCTGTGTGAGGGGAAAGCAGCCCACCTCTCGTGTGTAACGATTCTTGCTCACAGTACATCCCTAAGCCATCAAGGAAATTAAATCATGTTTATGTTCCTTAACAAGGAAGGAAAGTATGTAGGTCACTTTAGGTTTAAGAAGGTTTTGCTCGAAAATGGTCCAAGTCAACAAAATGGAAACGCCTTATTTCTGGAAGTGCTGGGTAAATGAGGTATTATTTTTTTTCACAACAGCAATATCCTTTTCTAGATAGATCCGGGTCAACCACATTCTAAAAGTTAGGAAATTATGCCAGTCGGTCATTTCACTATGTCAAGCTGGTCAGCAACTTAATGGGTCCAAATTAGAGAATCTTTATTTTTGCCACACATTATATTCCCTTGGCATCTGAGTCATGCCTTCATAAAGTTAGGCATTTAAGATGTTAACGATCCTTTGGTGGTAGATTTACATAGTCATGAGGAGAATGGAGTTTTATGTTTGTTTCTTTAGTCTGATATTCTCAAGTGGCAGATTTTAAGAGCTTAAAGCTGATACTAAATTCCACTGATTAAAAAAAAACCACACACACACACACACACACACACACACACACACACAACTTACTGACCATCCACTACAAACCAGGTGTCTGCAGACAGATGCCAAGGAGTCTGGTATCCCTTCTCTCGGGCTTTGTTACTCTCGCATAGAGAAAAGACATCTGAAACCATGATCTTTAACCCCTCGTAATGCTTGGGGAAGAAAATGACAGTCATTACAATTACTAAGAGTGAACAAAGAGTAATTTTACAAGATTCAAAATCCTTGGCGTAATAGAAATAACTGTAAAATAGGCCACGTTACTAGTTAAACATGCTAGAGAAGTAACGTTCACCTTTAAGAAAATATTTTAATATTTTTTGTTGGTGTTTTTTTCTCTCCCTATTTTGGATTGTAATTATTATTTTTTTTAAAGAAAGGAAGCCCCCCCCCCCCAAGTTTATAATTACTGAAGCCTCCTGAATTAAACATAACTTATCAAAGGAATGATGTATATAGTTAGGGGGGAAAACTTCATATGAAAGCAATTGCAAAAAGTGGCATTTTTATCAAAACAATTTCTAGCATTCGTTTACTTCATAAACTTAACTTTAATTTTCCTTTCTTTAAATATTTGTTGTCAATTCTAAACAAAACTTTTGAAGATCTTTAAAAGTAAGCAATTCTAAATATTTCCATGGGTCCGGTTTTTGAGGTCCCAGGTTCCTACAATTCATTAAATTAACCAAGATCATAATAAAAGCATTAAGACTGGAACAAACTGTGTCTGATTAATTCTGTAAGTTGAAGTCTTGCTCCATCAGAGAGCGGGTGCTATCCGCGGCTCACTGCCCGAGGAGCCCACCTGTGCCGTTCCTGGAGCCCAGCCTAGCAAAGGCTGTCATCAGTGGTAGCTATTGTAGAAAAGCGCAAGATGATAAGAGTTGCCGCTCGCCTGGCCATCATTAATAATTTGTCCTCTGGGAGACACAAAGCACCTGTCCTCCTGCGATCTCTCTGACCCCCTTCGCCTCTCTTCGGATCTCCTCGAGGTGGCTGGTCTGCTGCAGCTGGTACTGGGGTCTCCGCAGGCATTTTTTGGAGGCTTGAGTTAAACATCCCCTTCTTCACCATCTGAGCTAAAACAAATAAACGCCTACCACGTGCCTCTATCATAACTTTCAGCTGTCTCCAGCTAGAATTCAAAGCATACTTTATGGGTTAGAAGTGTTTTTTCAGCCCTAAGGTAGGTGGAGTGGAAACGGTGACCCAATAAGGAGGTGAGGCCAACGGAAGGTGGCTGACATCGCCCGCTCGGAGGTCAGCCGGAGAGGACTCGCTTATGAGCAACTCGAGAGGAAAGACCTACAGAAAGGAGAAGGCTTTGTTAAGCAACGGAAATGGAGAAAGCGTGATGCCTCCTGAATGGCAGAAGTACAGATGACTTGCTTTTTAAAGAAATGAAAGGAAAAAACGGACTTACTCAAGAAGAGAGGGGAAACGTTAGCTGAACACAGGCCGAGAGGGAATACAGCTTTGAGGATGAGGAAGGAGCGAATGAACCTTCATGGTTACACATCAAATGCCATGTCCAATGCTGGGACAGCGGTTTGGCACAGAAGAGAAATGATGGTACATGGTCCTGGCGCCGAGGCCCTGCCGGAGCCCGTGAGCTCCCTTCTGAGGGGCAGGTGCAGACCAATTCACAATCACATCTTCGCTGTGAGAAACTGGCCCCGGGGGATGGGAGTTCCTGTTCTGTCCCATCGGGGCTCCCTGGCGGTCTGCAGGAACCCCTGCGTGGCCGGGCAGCATCCGCTGTTTCTATTCCCAGGCCTGTTTCCTAACAAGAGGCCACAGGGACACTTTCCAGTCCGCCTAACTCTACATCCCTCGGGGGACATCTGCACGGGGTGCAGTAAGTCTAACGCTAATGAAAGTAAATTCAGTAGCTATTTTCTTCTCAGGCAATATAAGGCAGGCATTCTAAGGAGCTTCTATACTTTAACTTTTTTTTTTTTTTTTTTATCTTCGAGAAGCTCGAGTACTTTCCAGAACCACAGCCCATCTTTTGAAACCACTGTACACTCTGTGGTGCACATCAGTTTAAAGACAAGTAATCCAGATGGAAAGCATAGGCTTAGGATTGGACAAATGCAGTTTCACGCCCCGTCTCTGCCGTGACATCTACTCTCAGTGCTGCCCATAGACCTGAGCGCCCTGGCCTCATCCTGGCACACTGCCCCACGCCACCTCTGAGGACCCTGCTCTGCCCTCTTCCGGGTAGCTGGGAGTCTGGGTCCAGGGGGACACGGACACTCTCCCAGAGCTGGTGCTTCCCCAGAGCCTGGGTACCCTGGACCAGAACTCTGGACCTGCACAGGAGGGCCTGCCTTCAGGCGTGTCTTCACTAGGTAGACAAGAGCGCCAAATGCTGCCACCAAGGGGAGGGCACAGGAGAGGGAGGTGGAAATAGATGGCTGGGAGGTGGAGGCTGCAGTGTCCACACACGTGTGTGGTATGCCTGTGGTGCGGGACAGAGCGGCTGTGGGAAACAAAGAGCCCTCCCATTGTACTCCAGCTCCACCTGCAGAGGTTAACGCAGGCCTGTCCATCTAATAATGCTACGGAGATGTTTAAATGAGCTAATGTACATGAAATGCTCAGGACGGAGGTTGGTGGACCTTGGGCCTTCAGTATACTTTGTTCTGGGATGGTTTCTGTTTTAGTAAAAGGCGAAAGATTTATACGATCTGAAGAGAAACCAGAGTATGGTCTCTGTTTTAAATTAAACCTGACTTAGCCCCTTCTAAATGCTGGTGAAAAACGTATCCAGAGGCCCCAAATGAAATGAAACCTCCTTAGCAGCAATTGAAAAATAAGACTAATAGTCATCCCCTTGTCTGAATCTGGGGGGAATTTACAAATGCTACAAAACCTATGGAGCAACATGAAGAATCAAAATGGGTGTTTTGGATCATCTTAAACTGATAAAATAATAACACACTATGGAGAAAGAAGAAATAAGCCTGCACAAACTGCATTATATAGGTACTAGGGGCCTGGTGCATGAAATTTGTGTACTTGCCTGCTCCCTCTTGCAGTCTGGGAGCCCATGGGGAGTGGGCCCACACTGTCAGTTGGCATCCTTAAGGCTGCATTTGCCAGTTGTAAGCCCAGCTTCTGGCTGAGTGGCGCTTCCCCTGTGGGCGCGCACTGACCACCAAGGGGCAGCTCTGCATTGAGTGTCTGCCTCCTGGTGGTAAATGCGTGTCATTGTTTGGTCGATTTGCATATTAGTCTTTTATTATAGCTATAATAATAAAAGCGTCATATGCTAATTAGACCAGACAACCTTCTGGAGGAAGCCAGGGCTGCAAGGAAAGCCAGGGTCCCAGGTGCCAGAAGGAGGCTGGTGCCAGCAGTTGGGGGAAGGAAAGGCCTACTCTTCCATAAATTCCGTGCATTGGGCCTCTAGTAGAATTATAGGAATAAAAATTAGTGTATAAAGTAAAAAATGCTAGAAATACATACAGCAAGGGACACACATACAATTATTGTGGAAAATAATACCCCTCCTCCTCCGCTTTTAGCAAATCAAGTAGGTACTATTTAGAGTTTAGACAGAAAAGTTGAATTCACTTTTTTTTTTAAGTAAAAAGTTGAATTCACAGCTAATTACTGACCTTTGTATAATTAAAACAATTAATATCCCCCCTTTTAAATCTATGTGAAATATTTTCAGAAACTGATTTTATTGTGGCATAAAAAAAAAAAAATCTCAACAAGGAACCAAAACAATAGTAGACAAAGAAGCCAACAGTAGGATGGGGAGCTCTGGGAAAATTCCTCATTTTTATAATGGCAGCTCATGATGTAAAAATAAAGTCTTAGATAAAGGACAAGTTGGTTGGGAGACCAGGCCAAGAATTTGTAAGAAAAATTTTTCATTCTTTTACTATACTTTATTATAAATATTAGATGGATTAAAACTACAAAAAATCCTAAAAGAAAAAAATCCTAGAAGGAAATATATGTATTTAACTAATTTTGAGATGAGGATGGACTTTATAAGCATAAAACAATAGAGTAAATGCAGTGGAATAAATTATAAAAACAAAACTTGTTTGAAAAGCATACATAAAATAATGAAATGAGAAAAATATTTGGGAAAAGCATTACTGTCACAAGTTAGTTGTAAAAAAATTAAAAGGCTATTATAAATCTAAAGAGAATCATGACTACTCAACCAACAACAAATTTCAACTTCATTAGTAATCAAAGAATCACAGATTAAAGCAATACTATGTCTTTAAAAATATGTGTATGTAATACTTATACATTATATATGCCCAAGTCTATATAAAATATCTAATATTGATATTAGCAAAATAAATACATTGCTTGTTGCAACTTACATGGGCAGTCATTTTGAAAAACAATTATGCATTAGGGAGCAAGGAATGACAAACGTATATATATTTTTTAACTCAGTATTTTCTCTAAAAATTGATCCTAAGGAAATAACTAGAGATTGAATGGAAAGTACATGTGATGGCATAAACACTATGATTTCCTCTCAAAATAAATGCTTACATTTGTTTATGCATGCACACATATGCATTACAAAAGTCCCAAAGGAGTGTTTGCTTATGGAGGTTAAGATTTTACGTTTTGTATTTTTCAAAGTTTACCTAATCAGCACATACTGTGTTAGTAATTAGGAAAACAATCAAACATTGAAAAGTTGAAAATACTCTCAGCCCTTGCCATCTAATCTTAGAGTTGTGAGTGATCTGACCTCTTTTTTTTTTTTTCTGTTCTCTCATCGTATCTCCCAAGACACAGTATACATTTTCTTCTAAAGCCCCCTAGCTCTTTACTAAAGAGAAATAAATGATGTTCTCATAATTATGAGTTTTTGCTTTAAGTGCTTTATAAAATATGATCACCAAAAGTCCCAAACTCACATTTTAGTTCAACATTGTGTCTTCAGCTCAGTGCTTAATGGATCCTTAGCAGTAAGCGCTACCTAGTAATAGGTGAGATTATTTTGGCAAACATCCAAAGGTAAAATTAGATGTTGCTATTAGAATATTTTTAAAGGTAACTCACACGGATTCTCTTGGCTGGAAAATCCCAATAACTGCAGCAAAGAAGCTTTCCAAAATTCAGCTTAATCTAACGTCTGGTTCTCACTTCCTTCGCAGTCTCTATTACAGTTGAGATCCATAGATTCTAAATTTCATATGTGGTTTAAAAACAATCTTGATTGCAACTGTAACCTTAAAGCTGATCTTTAATAAAAAATATTTTTCTCTATGACAGGTTCTTGGATTTCATTAAGGATAAAGGGGCAATTTAGATTATTACACTTAATCTGTGAGATGAGAATGTGGTAAGTCATGTGCCTGGCTAAGTCCAGCCGAGTTTCCTGGTGCTGCTTCAGCCTATGGAGGCTCTCTCAGGTCGGGATGGGGCTCCCTGATCCCTAGGAGCTAACTTAGGTATTTATGAGCGTTCTTGAAGTTATTTTTATAATTTCAAATAGCTCCATGGAATCATTCATTTTCCCATCGGAAGGTGACTTTCTCCCCTCCTGTTTTGCTTTCAGTTGAACTCGGTTTGTTCACTCAGGTAATCTTATACCAATTAGACACTGTGGCAGCTCCATGTGACTTTGACTAACGAGAGATGGCAAAATGACATCATCTCAGTTCAAGAGACAGTGTCCAAACCTGTGGCCACTGGGTAGTCATGGAGTTTGGACATACTGACACACACACATGCCCTCATGTCCTACCTGGCCAGTTCAGGACAGTTCTTTACTGAAAGGCTTTAGTTTCTGTATGATAGAATGAACTTGGATGTTCTTCATCATCAAATGTTCGAGAAATGTAACAAATGACTTTTGTATAGATGAATCTTCCTTTCTGTGTCTCTAATATGTTAAAATCAGAATCTATCCAGCATGTACATTTTCCTTGACTCCCTTTGTATGAATGCATACACACGGGCCACTGAAATTTAGTTATTCCTGTCAGAATTGCTTGTATTAAGAACAAACCTTTGTAGCACTGGCCGAATAGCTCAACTGGTTAGAACATCATCTCCATAGACCAAGGTTTCAGGCTCAATCTCTGGTCAGAGCGCATATAAGAATCAACCCATGAATGTATAAATAAGTGGAGCAACACATCTCTCTCTCTCAAAACAATTTTAAAAAAAGAGAAAATAAAACTGTGTCGGTCTTGCACACTTTGAGGGCATTATTATCAGGCATACCTGTCTCAGTTGCACCAACAAAAATGGGCACTTTTAGAGTTGAAGGGCCATGAGTTCTGGATCATGCAATGAGTTCAATGAGCAACCTACTTCTTTATGGTGAACCATTGGAGCTCTTCAGTAGGTATTGGTGGATCTTCAAGCAGCTTCAGACAGATTTCCTCCTTCAGGTGCCTCTCAATTTCACTTTAATATGAGATGCTTTGGCCAGCTACCTTTGAATATGACATAGAAAACCAAGAAAGAAAAAAATGTTATCATTCTTCTGTCATCAGGTATGCAGGGGACAAGTGGGTAGAAATGAGGTTGATCTGATTAAAAATAAATAAATGAGCTTGACTATAACATCATCAAAATTTCCAAATCTTTATGTAACTAACCCCCCGCCCCCAATCAACTCCATTCTTACTTTTCTTCTAACGAGGAAGTAAAGGATGAACCCTTAAAAGTAACAAGAAAATAAAAATTATTTCTCAAATGAACTTTTTGACTCATGTTTGGTGCTATCATTGGGCCTTATTTCCAATAATTTTATTTTTAGCATTTTTTTTTTTTAGCATTTTTAGCAATGAAAAGGGAACTTTTCATTGAAACTCATCTTTTTCCTATAAAGCCCATGTAAAATTGTGTGTTGTGTGTCTGTGTGTGAAAAATGTCTCTAGGTTCAGCTCTATTTGCATTGGTATTTCCAGTGGAAATGTCAAGTGTGACCTTTTTCTTGTTTGGGTGTCTAATCCTATTTTCAAGCCCTGTCACGCCCCTGCTGAGGGTCAGTGCCCTCGTGAATAGAACTTCTGCACCTGCTCCCCCTTTCTTCTCCTCTTCCCCTCTGCCCAGAACTGGAGGATGTTCCGGATGGCAAACAAAACAATACTATGCTTCAGTGACTGCAGCGACAGAAAATAACTCCAGACTTGGGAATTTGGTAGAGTAAGTTTTGAAACCATGAGAAAATACACACAAAATAGACAAACCTGAAAAGGGTGAAAAAAAAAAGGTGCAAGAACATCGCATTTCATTGCTACAAACATCAGGGCTAACACACCCTTGAACTTTTCAATAGAAGCTCTAAGAAAAGATCAGCTCTCACAAGCACAGGATGCTAAAATCAGTGTCACTGACAATTCACCTGCAGGGAGAAAATTATTAACATGGAAGAACTGTGGGAAATATAAACAAGGAAGTCCCAATTACCATAGCGACTGCATTTGGTGTGCTGCCTGTTTCCCAAAGTAGAATTTTGAATAATTATGCTTAGTGAGCCGAATTAAGCAGTAAATGAGTATAGGAGACTTGAATAGTAAGAGGATTGTAATTTCATGCTAATTATCATTTAAAGACAACGTTCTGTAAAAACAAAAACCTGAGTTGGATCATAATCTCCCATCACATGCATTATTAGAGCATTAACAAAGACTTTCTTGTTGGATTCTAATCAAATTTAAATATGTAATTTGTCATTTTACTATATTTGTTTTAAAGCTAACCAAGAGGGGAAAAGCAGTGAAATTCTGCTAAAACTATAAAGTTCAGTATCAACAGTTTTACCTGAAAACATCTTCACCAGAAGAAAACAAAAACAGAAAAACCTAAGTGAACAACTTTTCTGGCTGTATTAATGTTCTCACTATTTTATTGAAAACCACACCAATTTCCACGTTTTCTGGTAAACACCTTACTGGTGTTCTCCAAGCCAGTAACAGAAATACATCTTATCTTTCATTTTGCACCATGCCCCCAGAACTCAGCGTTTCAGTCGGTGTATCTTTGCTCTTCCCTCACCACCTTGTATGTTAAAAAAAAAGTAAAAAAAATATATATATATTTATATATTTTTTAATAAATAAATAATATATATATATATAATTTATTTATTTATTTATTTATTTATTTATTTATTTTTTGCAGAGAGGAAGAGAGAGGGATAGAGTCAGAAACATCGATGAAAGAGAAACATCAGCTGCTTCCTGCACACCTCTCACGAGGGATGTGCCCGCAACCAAGTTACATGCCCTTGACCAGAATTGAACCTGGGACCGTTCAGTCCATAGGCCAATGCTCTATCCACTTCGGTTAGGGCTACCACCTTGTATGTTGACCCTGCGATCACCAACTAACTGATTTCCTGTGAGTTCCCACCTCCACTCAACCCGTCCTGCTCAACTCCACAAGAGTAGTCTTCCTAAAAGACAACATGGCTCTCTTCCCCAAATAACCCCAGACCCAGGAGTGAAATGTGAAAATGGAATTGACCACAATGAGTAATGAGCTGGCTAGAAGGTAAGTGGTAGAGGTGGAGAGTGCTAGGATTCAGAAGGCTTCAGAGACGTTGGAAATGGGGTGATCCTAGCATTGGGAGGAAGTGGGGCTTGACACAAATCTTGAAGAAATAGGAAGAATTAACTAGAAGGTGAACAAAGACTCAGTGTTTTGGAGTGTGGCTGGGGCAGCACTTTGGCTGGCAAGGAGGATTGTGGGAGATGGATCTGAAAAGTAGGTTGGGATTTGCTTGGGGCTGGTCCTGATGATCAGCTTAGACATGTTTGTCCTGTAGTTTTGGGAAGCTGCGACAGGTGTTTGGGCAGGACAGTGATATTATCATCTAGAAAGACACATTGACTGGAAATATATAGGGCAGACTGGGTGGGATAGGATAATTGAGGCAGAGAAATTGGTTAGGAGGCAAGTGCTGTAATCAGGGTGTGTGAAAGGCCTTGATTGGATGCAGGGAAAGAGGCGATGTATATGAGAGACACCGGAGAGGAGGTATTTGTAGGGTTTGGCAATTGAATAGGTATGAAGGAGCAGATTAAAGTGACTCAAAGATTTCAAGTATGAAGGCCAGCAGAAGCAGAGCAGCCAGGAGAGGAACCCAGGGTCTTATGTGCATGTAATGAATTTTTAAATGTGATGTTTGAAATGATTGCAATTCATTGTATTGAAAATATCATGTGGGTAGTTTGGGATGCAGGGTTAGGGTTCTGGAGAGAGTCCTGGCTAGAAATGTAGATTTAGGAATCGTATTAATCCAGAGCTATTTAAAGCCTTCAAAATTAGTAAGATCATTCACCAGGGACTAGACTTAGGAAAGTACCGTATTTTTCGGACCATAAGATGCACTTTTTTCCCCCCAGAAGTGGGGGGAAAAAGTCCCTGCGTCTTATGGTCCAAATATAGCCTACACATATACTTTAAAAAAAAAGTTTTTTTACTTGCCCGGCTCTGTGTGGTCTCTGTGTGCTTGCCCGGCTCTAAAATGGTTCTAAATGCTGCTGTTTACTTTACAGGGTTGATTACATGTGTTTATGACTGTGATGTTGGGTTTTAATGCACATAAAATATTTTAGGATACTATTTGTTTCAGAATCTTTTTTCCTTCATTTCCCTTCTCTAAAAACTGGTGCGTCTTATGGTTCGGAGCGTCTTATGGTCCGAAAAATATGGTACTCATATTTCTGCGATGTGAAAGAAAAGGAGAGAGCAAGGACAGCGGTGAGAGGTAGGGGGCCCCAGGTGAGCGTGCCTTTTGAAGGAAAAAAGGAGGCCCTGGCAAAGAGGACGATGGCAAAAGTAAAAACAAACAAAATCTGCAACGACCATACTTGGCTTTTAAAAGAACAGCCATGTGACAGATGATTAAGGAGAGCGTGTTGTGGGAGAGCAGAGGCAGCAATCATAAACATTCATAACAGAGGGAGTTCAAGTGCGGAAAATATGACCAGGGATGGTGTTGCAGGGAGGTTCATTCATAATTTTGTGCCATTAATCCAGTCTCTTTAACAAGATTGGAAACCTCTGAATGTTTCTTCAGCGTGTCTTGCAAAGTGTTCAGCATAAACCAGAGTGCTGTGTACTGACTAGAGTCAACACTGTTTTGGAGCTGTGTGCTTTGCTATTAAGCTAAGCAGCGATTTGGTTAATAATAATGATAATAATAATAATAATAATAATAATAAAGCTCTTCACGAAGGAAAATTTGGCTGAATAGTCATGCCTGGATCAGAGTCACTGCAAGAAATAAAATAGCCAATCTGATGAAATAAGACTTTGGCAAATGTGTTCCTTATATTATGTTGCTCTAGGGAAGAAGAGAATAATAACAAATATTTTTTAGTACTTGTTGTTCTAAGTGCCATTTGATTTAATCCTCACAATGACCCTAGAGGGAAGTATTATCATGATATTCATTATACAGATAAGGAAACTGAGGCCAAGCAAAGTAGTGGCAAAGTTAGCCTAAGGACACAGCAAATTAGTGGCAAATTTAGAATTTGATTGTTGGCTCCAAAGTCTATGTTCCTAACTACTTTACCATTCTCCAAATTCTGACATTTTCAATTTTATGGTACAAGCAGCTTCTTTGTGTTGGATGACAAATATGACTAACTGCTAACAAATCTCAAGTGTGTCCTTTCTTGGCCGTTGGGTAAATAAATTCCCCCTTATCCAGCACCTGTTCTCTCAATTGTGTTCAGAAGGAAATCCTCTTTCTTACTCATTTGTATTTCAGCAATTCTTTGGCAAAAATATTTCAAAACCTAAAAAAACACACAAAAAACCCTACGACAAAGGATGTCTCCACATTTCCATGAATCATGCCAAGACTGGGTCTGAGTTGTCAGATTTCTCCCTTCTCTCAGTTTTGACCCGTTTTCATCCACTTGGCTTTAGAAATGGTATTTGAGAAATCTTTTTAAAATGGAATTGAATATGATGACCACTGTAAAGTGATTTTGTTTATTTTCCCAACTTTATTGGGGAATAGTTGACATAGAACATTGTGTAACTTTAAGGTGCAGATGTGATGATTTGATATGCGTAGATATTATGACATGATTTTCAGAATAAGGTTAGTTAGCACATCCATCTCCTTACAAAAGTACATTTGTGTGTCCACGAATGTGCATGTGGTGAGAAAATTTAAGATTTATACTCTTAGTGACTTTGAAGTATCTACCGGAATACAGTATTGTTAATATAGACACCATGCTGAGTATTAGATCCCCAGAACTTACTCATCTCATAGCTAGAAGTTTGTACCCTTTGATCAAAAGGTAATTTTTTATCAAAAGAATAGTGAAGGATTCCATATTTAGGATTTCATTGGGGAGATCATACATTTGGATCTATAGCTGTATGCCCAAAAAGACAGAGGGTTCTGAGAGTCTATTTTATGCTTATTTTCTTACTACAATCGGTAGAGAAATGACTCTTTTGACTGCTTCTAGTCCTAAGTGCATTATTCAGAGATAATTCAGGGAAATTTAGATTTCATTAATGTGAAGTCTGTATTTTGTCCTCATGGCCTGTCAAAGTTTATCTTTATAGACTGGGCTGTAGGAGGCATAACAGTAATAAAAATTCATGTTAAAGATAATTCTCTAGAACTTTTTGAAGCTACAGTAAATTCTTACCAAGTGCTCTTAAATATTTCACCCAGTGTGTGAAATTCAGTTCATTCTAATTTAAGAAAACTGTGATTTGAGTTGCTGCTACCACCTTATGACATGATTAGTACACACAACAAACTTACTGTATTTCCAATTGGAATTTGCTTGTTGAGTTCCCAAAGCAGAGCATCATGCCTGACATAAGGAAGTATTTGGCCCACTGTTATCTACTGTACACACGCAATTAAATTCTGGTGACCAGATCATTGCCCAACAAAAAAGTATCTTTTATCTTCAAGTCTTTTGAAATGTCTTTTTTGTTTGTTTGTTTGTTTGTTTTTATTGCCCAGTGTGTGCCCTTCTCGAAGTATCATGTAAGACAGATCCTCTTTAATAAACATACCACACTATGCCTACATGTGCCAACGTGTTGCTGTGCTTCCAATATGCCTGTGTGCATAATTCTCTTATTCTATGTCATCAACACATATATTTATCATTCCTATTTGCTCATGTACTTACAATCAAGGATGATCAATAAGTAACATCTACATGCTAAAGTTTTGCGATGAACATTGTCAAGTCTCACATGTACTTAAAGTTTTTCTAAAATTTCTAAAAACACAAAATGTTTGACAAACAGTGCTAAGTAATAGATAGACAAAATAAACACCCAGTTGCCTGACAAGCTGAATTCCCCCCACTCCAACTCTCTACATTTTATACCAGAATGATTTCAAACACATGTGGTTATAAGCTTATCAGATTTCCAAAAATGAACCTTCCATAGAAATCACACGGGGCCCCTCAGCTGTGTTTTCTTCCATTATTTATTGACAAATTGAAAACAAATGTTCTTAAAGGAAAAGGACGCTGAACTGAAAGCAGCTGTCAAGATGCCCGTTTTCCCAGAATTCCTCTGTGATGCAGGCGTGCCGCAAGCCAGAGACCACGTCTCAGGAAGTTGCACCGTGCCTAATGGTGTCGGGTCAGAGATAGGAGTGCTAATGCCTGTTGCAGCAGGAACTAAATGGTTTACTTAACGCAGTGAAGGCTATGATTAAATAAGCAAGTGGCACGTGGCAAATGTGGACATTTTCATTTTGGAAGTCTTAATTGTGAATATATTTTGGGAAAAAAAGATGTTTTTTTCAAAACTCACTGGAAGGGGTTTAATTAATATCATAGAGCTGGTTGTAGACACTCTCCTTCTACAGCTCCCGAAGGTTACCGAATTGCCTACAGATACTGAATGCTTGATCATAAAACCAGGTCATAGGAAAGCAGCTCAGAAAATATGTGTGCAAAATATTGGATGGCTTATTTGTTCTAAACAACAACAAAAATTCTCTTATGCATAAAACATTTTCGCTTAATATAGAAAAAAGCATCTTAAACGAATAGGCTTATTTTAAAAGTTGAACATTCCATCTAAGCTGCTGTGCAAAAAATATTTTTAATTTAAAAAGGCATCATCCCTCTGGATGTGATATCTTGAGAAGGAGATACCCTTAGTTAGAATTCCTGTCAGGAATGCATACTAGGAGTTTAAACATGAGGAACGTTCTATTAAAAAAAAGAGAGAGAATGAATTTTTCTAAAATGTCAGTATCCGAAAAGACAAAGAAAGGCTAAGGGAATTATCAAAAGTAAAAGACACTAAAGGCACATGACAACTAAATGCAATACCTGACCTTAGACTGAGTTCAGCTCTGAAGAAAATAATGTTATTGGGGCGAGTGACAAATGTGGGACACAGATGTATCAATGGTACATTTACTGCAGGTGATAACGGTGCTGTGATTATGCAAGGAAATACCCTTATTCTTGGGAAACACCCACCGAAGCACCTGGGGCAAAGGGCCGTGATGTAATCCGTGGAGTCTCCAATGGTTCGGAATGACCAAGAAAACGCAGCACAATGTTAACAATGGAAGAATCTGGGTAAAGGTGGATGGGTGCTCTTGGTACTATTGCAACTTCTAAGTCTGAATGTATTTACACACACAAGTAAGAAATTAAATTTAAAACATCACCTTATTTGGGAAGGAATGATTTCTGAGGAACAGGAACTCTGTTTACATGGATGTTGTTGTGGAAATAGCTGGCCTGCCACCACTAGGTGCTGTGGCACATGGGATAAATCAACCCATGCCCGAAGGAAATGATCCAATGGGCATGTTGAATTAGTTTAAATTTTGTTTTTTAATTCCATGGCATCTGACATTAAAAAAAAAAAAAAAATAAGCAGGGTCACTGACTCTGTCTTTCAGGGACCGAAGAGCTTCGTGTGTAGCATTTTGCTGCACCCCAGGCTCTTTCTTTTGCAGTCTCACTCGGCTGCTGTCCAGTCCCCAAGGAGCCTTGAGGCCCTCAGGCTTCTCTGCAGGACATATGGATAGTTCTTTCTCTCTGGTCTCATTTTGTTCACAATCTTATTAAAAAGTCTTTGATGTCACATATTTCATGAGAGCAAATTTTTAGTATTTTTATTTTACATTGGGTTTACCACCTGGAAAACCCGACATCCTTCTAACTCTCTTCTCCTGGAAGGTATGTAGACAGTCTGGTCCCCAGCTTCCTGCTTTGTCCTTCACTGATGGTGCCATGTCATTCCCTCCCCATGTCTTCTTGTTGTTTTTGGCTTGTGTGTTTGTGGTACAATCACTCTAAAGATCCGAAAACATTAAAAGAACGGTGCGTTCTATACAACCTGCTAGCAGTGAATGATGAAAGGCTTGAGGGATGGGAAAACATTGTTGGCTTGGACCACGTGACTTATTTCTTTTCCATGATTGGATGGGCAGACAGTTGGGACTTGGTCTCTTCTAGAACTCACCACAGAGAGTGAGGCGTGCAGATTAGCACCGTCAGCCAGATGTACTAAATAGGAATCTGCAATTTAACAAGGACCCTGGGTCTTCCGCATGTAGGAAGAGGCTGAGGAAGTGGTAAAGCTTTAAAGAGTCTAACACAGATGCTCCTGAAGAATCCAGAGGACACAGCGAGCTGCACTGCTTCTGCCTGCCTCTCTGCTGGGACCGCTCCAGGGGAATGAAAGTCCTGGCTGTTGTCTCCTCTGCAGAACCTCTCTCTTTCTGATTGTTTCCTATCTTTCCCCCCCCTGTTAGAGACTTTCCGATCTTTTTCTTTTTTTCTCATAAATTATTTTTGTGTTGCTTATTCTAATCATGATGGCATGTTTTTCTTAGACACAGTTATCTTGAATGTTTTTTCTTTACCTGCCCACAGAATGACCTCATATTATTTCTTTTCCATTGTGGTCAGAAAACATATGCTGTAAGATTCAAACCCTTTGAAATGCATTGAATTATATATTATAATCAGCACATGGTCTATCTGGTGACCATTCTATATGCCTGGAAAACAAATGTGTGTACAGCAGTTGTTGGGTAGAGTGCTCGGTACATGTTAATCAGGTTAATCAGATTGACGTGTTATTTAGATAATTTACATTCACTCACCATGACTTTTTAATACTCGTTCTATTAAGTACAGTCACATTCTGAGTTCCTGGGGTTAGGGCTTCAAGTTTGGAGGACACAATTCAGCCCCTACCAGCTGTTACCGACAACGCTTCGCAGACATGGTTGTGAAGTTCTCCTTGTGCAGAGATGTGATTTCCCTGGAAACCCTCAGAGTGTGGAATTGCCAGGTCACATGACAGAGTGCTATTAAAGGATGATGAGGATGAATTTATACAGTGAAAAATCTGAAAAATCGCAATGATAGCGGTAGCTTTTTCCAAGTGATGACAACTCCATGTCATATAAAACTGTAATTTAGACAACACTTTCTTGAGACAGGTATTATCATTATTTCCACTTTACTGAGAAGGAAACTGAGACTTAACTATCACTCTCAGGGCTGGAGGAGCCAGACAGAATTCTAACTGAGGTCTGTTTAGTTCCAAGCCTGTGCTTTTTTTTTAATACATGATAGCAGCCTCTCTTGTAGCTTCGTTTGGAAAACACAAATGCACACACAGACACACATGCACATGCATGCACACACACACATGCACACACATGTGCACACGCACACCCTCCCCACATTTAGGAAGTGATGCCTGAGCACAATTGGCCGCCAGTTCAAAAGCCCATTCATCGGGCTGCGCTAGATTTGGCTGGAAAATGAATGACAACAGTATGTGAGAATAGCCCAGGAAGAGAAAGAGGTACAAATTCCCCGAAAAACAACTTCCAGAAAGGCACATCTGTGTTCATGTATAAAAATAGAAACGTACAGAAACGCCCTGGCCTCTGCTTCAGGAGCCGAGGCACGACATCCTGTGAGGCCAAGAAACGGTGCTGGAAGTGCCTGGGGACAATGGCCACAGATGCCCGCGGGGCGAGGGGCTGAGTGTGACCTGCCGCCCGGGGTCAGGCGCAGGAAGGAAGTACAGGACCAGCTCCAGCCCTGGGAGTGCCGGACGCTCTCCTAAGAGCAGGTGCCCGGCAGCGCCTGGTACATGGGCTGTGCTCGGACAGCCGGTTGATGACTATCACTTGTTATTCTCTTCGCGTGGCCCGTTTCCCCCAGACCCAGATAGACTCAGTCAGTAGGCTTGGAAGAATAGATGTAAGTAAGCGGTGAGAATTAGATCCGTAAGCCTTCCCTTCATCTCATACCCAGACTTTCAAGAACACACGTGCAGATGGGTCCTGGACGGCATTGTGCGGGAAATGTGGGTGGGATTCCTTTTCCCCTTTTACCACAGGAAAAAACGCGCGTATGTTTAATTGTCTTTTTGCGTAAGACCAGCTGGGAAGGGAGCTTGGACTTCCCCTGAGGCATAAGCAGGCGTGGCTTTCAGTAAAAGGAAGACCCAGTTCTTAGGGCACGGATGCTCACGATCCAAGGCCAAGTAATTTGAAAAGACTCTCACTCCTTTTTATTTTATTTTAAAAAATGATTGGGGTGACATTGATGCATAAAATGATATATATTTTTACTCCTTTCCCCTCCCCCCTCTCTTTCCATCTCTTCTCCCCTCCAACAGTCCTAAAGGGTCTCAGAATGCGAGGTAGGCATGCCCAGGACGCTGACACCGACTTTCTGCCGAGGAGGCGGAGTTCCTGAGGCTGCCTCTGCCTGGCGGACGACGCTTTTCCTCAGGCGCTGTGTGGGAAGAGCATCGTGGAAACGGGGCCTCTGTTTCTGTTCCTATCAGGGGCGGCCCAGGGAGGACCCAGGCCCCTCAGAGGCCACCTCCCACCCAGGCCGGACCTGCTGGTGGGAACTCAAGAGGCACAGGACAGGGAGGCCTCCTTGGCACGGTCTCTTTTGGGGGACCCCTGTGAGGGTGTGCGTGCCTGGGACAGGGCAGAGGGGGGGGGGCAGTCCAGGGAGCCTTTGCCATGGGCGCCTCTCAGCGGAGCGCTGCACAAGCATCTCACCCACCGGCTTTTTTTTTTTTTTTTTTTTTAATATACCGTATATTTTATTAATTTTTCACAGAGAGGAAGAGAGAGGGATAGAGAGTTAGAAACATCGATGAGAGAGAAACATTCCTCAGCTGCCTCTTGCACACCCCACACTGGGGATGTGCCCGCAACCAAGGGTACACCCCACCAAGGGACATGCCCTTGATCAGAATCGAACCCAGGACCTTTCAGTCCGCAGGCCGACGCTCTATCCTCTGAGCCAGACTGGTTTCGGCTCACCCACCAGCTCTTCCCCCAGGATTCTGACAGGTGGTGCGTGCGGCTGGTGAAAGGCATTCCTGAAAGAGAGGCGCGTTTGTTCAACTTATATAACTCCTCTGTCTGTCACAAGGCCGGAGCAGTCTTTCCGGCTCACGTCCTGTTGAACGGAGTCCAACTGAAACTTCTCTCCCTTCCACACTCAGAAACCGGACGACCTGTGTCAACTCCGCCCGAGAGCGCAGCTGCTGTTTGCCCCGGGCGCCTCTCTGACCCCCCGCACACGCCCGGATTTCACAACCACATTCCTCAGGCCCCTCAGGAGCCTTTCCCGTGGTCTCAAAGAGCAGCCCTGGCTGGTGGCTGAGCCGTTTCTACAGTGGGTTCTTCAGCCCAGGGCGTGAGTGGACAGCACGTGTGTCTGAAGAGCTCAGGGGCCGCTGTGCGGGTCTGGAAGGGCCTGGTGGCAGCCGGGCTGGTGGAGCTTGGGGGACATGCTGATATGTGCATCGCTGGGGGTACTGCTGCCCAGGAAGGGCAAGCGTTTGCATTTCCAGGGCTCAGAGAGCTGCAGGGCTTTGGCCCAAGCCACGCAGCGAATAAGTGGCTCTTCCCATACAAAGAGTCTGTGGCTCCATCAGTGCTGGGTCCCCTGCACTGGGTGTTCCAGACCCTGGGTGTGGTGCGCCTAGCAGGGTGCTTCAGTGAACACTCACTGATGCTCGAAGGGTTGGCATTAACTGCGACAGAAGAGGGACCCAAGACTCATGTCGCTCAACCAACGCTTTGGGCAGCACCTCGGAGGCTCTTGAAGCGACGGACGGCACACTCAAGAGCTCCCACTGTGTTGTGTCTCACTCACTGTGAGACCCCCTCCCCTTCCCATGCTCCCTGTGGGGCAGGTGGGCTCTGCTTCAGGATGGTGAAGACGGAAAGAAGTGAGCGCAGGGTGGGGACCAGGCTGCCACAGGGGTGCTCAGGGAGGGCTCCAGCTGCCTACAGGGGAGACCAAGCCCAGCGGCCACGTGTGGCCTGGCAGGGAGGCGAGGAGACGGGCCATCTGCAGTCAGTACGGCAGCTCCCAAAGGGAAGAGGCCAAAGCGAACCCCAGGAGAGTCCGGCTGTCGGCAGCTCATTGCTCTGTGTGTAGAACACCCTGGCGTTTCCACCTCCCCAGTGTGGAGCCTGTTCCCCGAACCCGTGCAGGGAAGGGCCGCTCTGCTCTTGGCCTGGGCTGGCCTTGTGGTTGGGTGTGCGGCACCCTTGGCATTATCTGTGAACAGGTCTTAGTGGCTTTGGCAGACTCTGGGACCAACTTGCCCTGGGAGAGGCCAGAAGTGGGAAAATTTGAGTAAAAATATCCAGGAAAATACAATAAAATGTCCCTAAGAGTTAACACAAATGCCTTGAATATGGGTGGCTTGTATTTTTAAGTTGAAAGATAAGTTTCAAAGGGTAGCCCCTTATAATAGCCATTAAGCTGGCTATTTAAAAAACTGCCATTGTTTTCGAAACTTTCTATTTAAAATAGATACTGGTTTGTTTGTTTGTTTGTTTGTTTGTTTGTTTATTTTACGATAGAAGTGCACCCTTTATTTCTCTTTGGTTTCTTATCACAAAGGACATGCGCTCTATAAATAATGGGCGTGGTTTCTGGGAAGCCGTATGGGGGTGGGAGGAGCACCCCTGCTCCCCTCTTGTGGCCAAGTCCAGGTTGGTCTTCAGCCCCCACCCCCCAGCTTTGATGGCAGAACTCAGGCTTTCAAGGGGAAATGCCCGGACAGGTTGCAGTCCGCGCTCCGGCTGGGCTGGACCGCAGGCCGCTGGCACCGTAGCTGGCCCGCCTCCCACAGCCTCTGGGGTGACGGCTCTTCTCCCCGGGCTGCTGAAAAGGCGCCGGCACCAAAGGGCAGACCAGCTGTTTGCAGACACCCCCCGGACGGAGGGGCTGAGGGGCGTGTAAACCTGGGTGTGTGCAGGTGCCGAGCGGTCCAGGCCTGGTCCCTCTGGAAGTGCTCTCAGGCGGCCGTGCAGCGTCGCCCGGGACGTGGGAGGGACGCGGGAAGGCCACTACCAGGGCAGCAGGTCGCGGGAAATGATCCACTCCCAGTGGTAGCCTCTGGGCCAGCATCCTGAAAACCGGCCAGGCCCCCTCCATGGTCCACCAACCGGTTCTCAGCGCCGTCACCGTCCAGGCTCAGGGCTGTCAGGTCCACAGCGGAAGGGGCTGATGAGAATGAGACCAGCACTGCACGCCCCTCCACACCAGGAACGCAGCCCACCCCGCGGGGAGACGAGAGGGCGGGGCATCAGAGACTGGTTTTTTAATGTCATTGTAAAGTAAGGAATGTGACTTACCAGACAGGCTCTTATATGTCTCAGCCTTTCCACCAAGAAATGAGAATAAGAACATAATAAGCTGCTAAGAGGCAGGGCTTCCTTCGAAGTTATTGGAGATACCACACAAAACCATCGTCGTGAAATTAAAATGCATTATTGTTCAGAAGTACAGAATGTTCGTCCTACAAGCAGAAACAGCTTGAATCTTAAAAGAATGACTGACCGAAAATCAATTGCCTGATGTGAAAATAGAAAGTCTTTCCTCTGTGTGTCTAAAAGGGAAATTAATCTGAAATCACTGAGATGGAATGTTCCGGGGACAGACACTGCTCCTGTGAGTGTGGCCATGTGTAGGGGAGGGCCAACCCACACTCTCACTGAGTAGGAAAGTCAGGGCTTGGTCAGGAAAATAGAAGTCGGTCTTTGTGTTCTAGACATCAAGAGTTTAATTCAGAATTAGGAACTTACAGAACTTTTAGAAGAGCTTGGGGGTAAGGGGGGAGGGGTACACCAGTGCGGAGGTCGTAAAGCTGCCCTTGAAGGTCAGAGGGGCTGCCTGAAAGGTCAAAGGATTGACATGGAGCCCACAGTTCCAAATACTTGGAGCAGTTTGCAAACACTTGTCTGCAACCTGCTGTACCTCCTGGGAACCTCTGAGAAGCTCTCCCTAACTCCCAGTCTGCTACGCCAGGGGGTTGGTTCTCAAAGATCTGCCTGTGCATCAGCGTGGAACTCCTTCCAGAGAACCCGAGAACTGGCACTTCCTTCCATATTTACCCCAAGTCTGCTGAAAGTGTTAATGTATCAGACCAGTATCCCATGACACCTGGCATCTTTCCGATCTCCACGTAAAGGTTTTCTTCTCAGAGATTTTTCCCCCCCCTGAGCAGCATGCTGCTTTGCAAAAAAGGTGCAAATGAAAACTCAAAATCCATCACAAATTCAGGAGAACCATTTAGGTTAAACATCTACATCGAATGCAGTATGGATGTGTGAGTGGAAGAGGTGTTTACCTCTCAAGAGAATGATCCAATGGGAAAAACATACAAGTAGAATAGATGTACGTTTGCTCAAGGTGTCCCTTTTGGGAGAATGTTGAAAGCCCACAATTTTCTAAGAAGCAGATCGCATAGTGAATTACGCCCATCCTCTCATCTTCCCTGGTGCTCGCACATGTACATGAGATGTGTAGCCTCTTACTCTTCTTTTGTATTTTATCACAGTTGAGATCATCAGAAGCAGAAATATGCAGAGAGTTAAGTTTCTCGTGTTTTTGGCTTTCTCTCCATAGGAACATGTCCCAAATCACGTCTTCTGTCTGTGTTTGATTCTCCACATAAGAAACAGCGTTGGGGTCCAGGATTGAGAGGGAAGACGGGCCTTCGAATGGTACTGTTGTCTGGAAACAGATGGTCAAACGTGGCTACTTAGTAGGCAACGGATCCTGAGACCTTTCTGTGGCTCACTTTCCCCTCCTGCTTCCCAACCTCCCCCAGAACATGAACAGCACATTTTGTCCCTGTCTGGGTTGCATCCCCCGGTAAACAGATGGATCCCAGCCACAGCAGGAAGATGGGAAGTATGTTTGGGGACACACTGTTTCATACATTCCTTTCCAGCTGCCTCTTGCTTCCATCATCACTAAGTCTATGGAAGATGCAGGACTTCTCATTGTCATCTGTGAAACGCTGTTCTTCCTTGCCCCCCTCCCTTCACCGTGGCTGTAAATTCGCTCTCCAGTAGTGATTTATAGTGTGTCTTTAAGAAGAGAAAGACACACCTGGAGAACCCCAAGAGCTCCTCCATCCCACCAGGCAGGGACCTGGAGCAGTAAACCCTCATTTTCTTTGATTTTTTGACTGTGAAAGAAAAAAGGAACTTATTCCCTCTCCCATTTATCTCTCAGTGTCACCTTAAGATGTGCTGATAACGATTCTGGGGGGGGGGGGGGAATCAGCTCTGACACAAGAACAGTGTTCCTTGCGTAGGCCAGCGTGTCACGGGCTGCATGTCTCCTTCAGCCAAGTCAGACCATTTGACCTGTTAATTGGCTGGACTTCATTTGTCCCTACTAGGCATGTGATGGAAATAAGATGGGAAGGAAACATTTCTGGGAAACTTGAATATCCAACAATTACAGATTGCTATGTTGGTTTTATTGTGCTTGCTGTGACAATCAATTAATTAAAATATTTATTGGGTACCATTCTGGGCAAAGCACAGTGCCATATGCTGTTGTGAAATCTACAGCATACTCCGAATGGCAATGCTCACTTAGCTGTCCAGGCGATCCTCTCTCTGTGATGTGTGTTAAGACCCACCCTCCTTCTGCTTTGGCCCAACTTTGTGTCTAGCACATCGTAAGCAAATTTTTGGAGCGTGTCGTCTGGGATGGAGATATAATCTCACTTTGTACAGATTAACATGAGAAGCTGGATTTCAAATCAGGTTCAGCAGATACTCGGCAGTGTAGAGAATTTTCAGGCATGAGTGTTGGCTACGCAGATAGGGACAGAGCAACCTTGAGAAATATGATAAGTCCAACATAAAAATATATTTTTTAAAAAAATATTTTTATCTATTTCAGAAAGGAAGGGAGAGAGAGAGAGAAACATTAATGATGAGAAAGTCATTGATTGGCTGCCTCTTGCATGCCCCATACTGGGGATTGAGCCCACACCTCAGGCATGTGCCCTGACCTCCTGGTTCACAGGTCAATGCTCAACCACAGAGCCACACTGGTCGGGCCCAACATAGAAATGTTTTAAAGAAAACATGCCTGGCATTACCTCCTGTCACTTGGAACCTGTAACTATAGAAACTGGACTCTAGAAAGTTTCTAGAAGAACGGGATGTTGTTTCTTTCCAGAAGATCTGAGCTCCCTCTACATGTTCATGGCCCACCATGTTCACTTTCACCTTAGAGGTGTTTTGTTTTTTTTAAACATATTTTATTGATTTTTTTTACAGAGATGAAGGGAGAGGAATAGAGAGCTAGAAACATCAATGGGAGAGAAACATTGATCAGATGCTTCCTGCACACCCCCTACCGGGGATATGCCCGCAATCAATGTACATGCTCTTGACCAGAATCGAACCTGGGACCTTTCAGTCCGCAGACCAAAGCTCTATCCACTGAGCCAAACTGGTTTCGTTCACCTTTGAGTTTTGAGTGGTTATGTTTGCTTGGCAAAACCTAGATCTCATAGGACCCCCAAGCTGCAAGGGAATCTGGGAAATGTGGTCTTCTGGCCTAGGTAGCACAGGAAGTCAAGCCACAAGGAGGTTATATAAATGTTGAAGTACTCAACTTACAGTTATTGTTCACACTTGTTAAATGAGCTGTCATACCTCTGACCCTCTTCTCCATTTGATTAAACTCTGCCAATAACACGGGCAGGACAGGTGGGAGTCAAAGAGGTTGAATTAGCTGTGAGTCATTTCTTAAAACCAGGAATTTTGAAGCAAGAGTGGAGCTATTGTCAATGTACTAGCAGTAACATAGAAAAATAGAAAGCAGATGTGTCAAACATTACAGTGAGGAAGGAAAATATGTCAATATTTACAAAACAAAGAACTAATGGCTTGCCCCCCAATCTTCTAAGATATGATAACAAGACAGTCAAGAATAACAAAGAACAGGAACTAGAAAAAATGAATTACAGTTTCGCTTAATTTTCAATCATATCTGAATCCTCTGTTCTTAGGTTTTTAAATAAAAACAGCAAAAGGAACTTAGCTTAGGGCTAAAACTGGAAACAGTTCAGATGGTTATACTTCACTGAAAACAAGATTTAATTTTTTTAGGTCCAAATAAACACAATTCAAAGTAATACAATGATAATCATGAATGAATGATAACTGTGGGAGGGATGATAACATCCTAGATCAGATAGTAATTAATTTGGAGGCTACATCTGAAAAGTTAGAATCAGAAAATCAGAATACAAATGCTAAAAGGAACCCAGAACCCAATCTAATCTCTCATCGAAGGCAGGATTCTTCCTACTTCATCCGTGACAAAAGATTCGTCTTCGATCATCCATTTCTGAGAACAAAGTCCCCCTTGGATTATCAAGTGAGAAATGCATTTGGTTTCCTATAACTGTTTCTTAGTGAAGTTTTGTTATTATTCAGTGACTTTCATTTTCTTATTTCTCACTAGCTATGCTGTCTCTTATTTATTAACATACATAGTTACAAACTTATTAAACTTTTCAATAGGTGTAAAAATATTTCTTAAAACCAATTTCCATGTGTCATATGTCTTCTACTTACAGTCAAACTTAAACATGTCAAGAGGATTAGCCCCTTGGGTAGTTTCCAACCTTCCTACCCAGCCCTCCATTTAGTTCTCTGTATTAAACAACGGAGAAGTTTACATACCCCCAAAGGAAGTAAAGATCCATTCCTGCATTTCATTCTAATGTATTGTATACTGAAGATGAAGAGGCAGGGGAAGTGGAATTGTTGTTTATAAGGCTGATGTACCTCTCACTGAAAGAAGTATGAACCGCACTGATAGCAAAACCTAAAATAAATTCAGTTATATAAATATCTTTTCCTGTGAGATTTACCCCTTCCCACTGTGGCAATGTACTGGTCAAGATTCTTTTGGATTACAAAGGACAGGAAGTCCTTAAACTAGCTTAGTCAAAGAAGGAATTTATTGGCTCACATAACTGGAAAGGGGAATGATTCAGACCAGGCTGAACCCAGGCGCTCACATGCTAAGATGAACAATCTCTCCCTCTGATCCTATCTCTTGCCTTTACCGACTCTTTTTCATTAGTGGTGGTCATAGTCAAGTGTAGCTCTATGTCTACATGCCACCATTTAATCAACTCCACTAGAAAGTAAGAATGCCTCTTTTCTAAGAACTCCAGCAAAAGACTTTCATGAGCTCTATTTGTTCCTATGCCTGCTCCTGGAACTCTTCAGCTCTGCCTGAGAAGTCAAAATGGGTGCTTTGCCTGTCCGAGGGCACTGCAGGCAGAAGGAAAGGCTGAGTGTAACTGTGAACGGTGCAGGGCCCCAGCTGCTGACCGCAAAGCCCTGGCCTTCCTCTGGGCAAGTCTCCTGCTCTGCTGCTGGGCATGAGCTTCCTCCGCCTGGTGGAAGGGGTGCATCCCAGAGTCCAGCTGTGGATGTGAACCAGCGGACTGTGAGTGGGGGCGGGTGGGCCTCTGGCTCAGGTGCTGTTTGTTTACCGAGGAAAATGGACCCCGGGCAATGAGATGTGTCAGACGAATACTCAGAAGATGTGCCATTACCCTAATATTGTTAGTGCAATTCTGAAGTCTTGTCTTGTAGATCCAACTCAATGCAATTTAACTCAGCTCAACTCAGCTCAGCTCAACTCATTCCAATGCTACAATTATAGAGCCAAAACGTGTGTGTGTGTGTGTGTGTGTGTTTTGGTAGGTGGATAAGGAGGCACTATGAAATTCTTACATAAAATCAGAGATGGTAGAGTGTAAATATGTCTTTAGTTCCCTTTTTTTTTTTAAAGCAAAACAATCTGTATATGTTCAAATATGAATATGCTCTGTTAAATTTACAAGATTAAGGTAGTTTTAAATAAATACTTACTTCATTATATTTGTTGTAGCAATCCTCACTTCCCAATAATCTGAAATTGCGACCAAATATGAATCCTGCAGAAAGTCATCTTATGTTTTCAAGTGACCTTCACATATCATTTAGTTTTATTCTTAAATTATTGCTAGCAACTCATCATTGGCTTTTAAAATTTGAATTTTATTTCTGTAAAGAAAATGCTTACCTTTATTTCTCTGCTAAGTATCGTATAAGGAGTCTCAACAGTGCATGCCTTTGACTTTAAACTTTACGGAAAGGGACCACAAACAGGAAGCTGGTATTATCTAGTTTAGTAAAACAAGGGGTCAGGGATGGGGAGAGAGGGTGGACAGCACCCCTAATGCCTGTGGGATTCATTTTTGCTGAAGCATTTACAGGATATCAACCAGAACTGCCTTCTAAGCTCAACATATCTAGCACCTGAAGAAAAAAAATTGTCTTTTTTTTTTTTTTTTTTTTTTTTTTTTTTTTTTTTTTTTTTCTGGGTAAAAGAAAGAGAACTGGATTTAAGTGAGCGAATTCTTAAAGTTAAGCGAGTAAATACTTAGGGGGGAAAGCTACCCACCACTGTGGAACTTGGTGGAACTTGGGAATTTTGTGTTTGCTTGTTTTAAACCCAGAAGCGGAGTGAATGTTTCTGTTCCTTGGCCAATGATGGGGACCCGGGTGGAGGGCTGGGGACACCGTGGTAGGTCCGCGGGGGAGAGTGAGGATGGAGACCACGGTGTTGGGGTGAGGACTTAGAGAAATTAAAATGACAACAGAGCAGGCTGGGTGCGGGTCTGCGGTGCCCTGGTGCGTCCAGGGCAGGAGGCGAAGGGGTGGGGAGTGGTGTGAGGGTGGTGTTGGGGGGAGAAATTAAGGGGCGGGGAGGCTGCTGCATTTGCATTTCAATGAGACCTGCTGGTTGACTCCTCGCCAGCGCTTCCGCCGCTCCCCCAGCATCCGCCTTTGTTGGTTTTCGCTCCGGTCAAGTCCACTCGGGCCGCGGGGAGCGGGAGCGGCGCATTGAGAGTGTGCAGCGAGGCGGAGCAGCGGCAGGAAGGAAGAAGCCGGGGGCTCCCGCGGCCTTTGTCTGGGCCCCGGGCTGAGGCAGCCAAGCGGCTATGTCATCTGCAAGGTGCACGGGCATCCCTCGCAAATCCTCTCGGTGTGGGGCGTGGGCGCCCAGACGCGGACAGATGGTGCAGGGCTCCTTTGTTTCAAAATAGGGAAATGCGCTGCTTCCTTGACCGAAGGGCGTCCGCCCAGCTAAGGGGGGCTCCTCCGCCATCGCATTGTCCAGGAGAGACCCCAGCATGCCCCTGGGTCTGGGCAGCCCGGCCTGGGCGCCTCGGACAATTAAAACAAAGTGATTGCTGGAAGGGAGTCAGCCATCCTTACAGCGAGGACCCCTCTAGGCTCAGAAAGGATGGAGAGAGGATTGGTTTCAGAGCTTCCACGATCTCTTCTTCAGAGGCCCCTCCCCTGCCTTCTCCACATCAAGCATCACGCTCAGAGATCTCGGGTGCCTCGTGGGCAACATGGGGGCAGGGGAAGCGCCTGGCCTCGGGGTGCCCTGCGCTTTGCTGGGAAGGACCCGCCGTCCCAGCCCAGGGCAGGACGCTGTGGCCTGGGCTCACAGGTGTCTCTGCAGCCAGGGCTGTGAGGATGTCTGTCCCACAGCGGGCAGGGAACGTGCATGTGAGCTTGTGGTGTCTCAGGAGAGTGGGCGGCTCTGCCCCCGGAGCCCCTGAGCAAGGTGCACAGGTGCATTTTATTTTAAATATATTTTTATTGATTTTTTTCCCCCCAGAGCGGGACAGAGAGTTAGAAACATCTATGAGGGAGAATCATGGATCAGCTGCCTCTTGCACACCCCCTACCGAGGATATGCCCGCAACCAAGGTCCATGCCCTTGACCGGAATCGAACCTGGGACCTTTCAGTCCGAAGCTGTTGCTCTATCCACTGAGCCAAATCGGTTTCGGCAACACAGATGCATGTTCTGATTATCCTGGCCGCATCCAGGATTCTGTGCTCAGCAGGGCTGGGTTTCGCCCCGGTCCATCTGAACCGAGGCCCATGAACTGCGGGCACACGTGACCCATGTTCCCTCTGCCCCAGCTTTTGTTTGGGACGCGGCTGTCATGGCCCCGCTGGCCTTTTCTAGTCTCTGAGGGGACACGTCTGATCGGACAGCTGCCTGACAGCCATCAGACAGTTTTCCATTTTCAGCACGGATTACACAGGAAGCAGATGGTTGTCTTGTGGTTTGGAAGGTCGTTTTAGAAAGCAGATTACTGAAGTATTTTAATCTGGAGGCGTTTTCCATCTCGGGCATGTTAATACATTCATATGCAGAGACAGACGTCTGTTGGGTCGCTAATTCTAACGCAAACACAGGACGAGGCGAAATGAGCCCAGTCCCTGTCTGTTTTCTTAAAAGACACCGTCTCCCCCCTGCCGCGCGGCTGCAGACGCCTGGCCCTCGCGCTGTCCTGACTTGCTCTCTCTAAGAACATACACAACACGCGCAGCACCTGGATCTGAGAATTCATTACTGCCCGGGCCACCCCCGGCAGGCTCCCTGAGTGGCCCCGAGCAGGGATCCTCCAGTTCTTACCCAAGTGCATTCTTTCATTGCAGCCCCAAGTCCACGAACTGACCCTTCACGACGAATTCCTGCTTCATTGCCGTTCAGTCAGCCAATTCAGAGCAGAAAAGAGCCAGAATCAGGTGTCAGCCAGCAGGGGTGCCTTATAATTCATTTTATATATTTAAAAAAAAATTTTTTTTGCAGAGAAATCTAAGTTGATTGCCAGTTACCTTGTCAGAAATTAGTGCACAACGTGGGAGTGGGAGGCTCATGGTTTTACACACTCAGCATGGTTCAGCAAACAGATTTGTTTAGAAATTCGAATGTGGAAGCCAGCTTTGCTTGGAGTTTAAAAATGTTATAGGTTTTTCCCTTCCAAATGGTGAAAAATAGAATATAATTTATTATCATTTTTCGTCTTCTTCCAGGGGCAGGTGTGAACTTGAACATACTCAATTTCTTGGCTTTCTGTTGATTTTATATAATGAACCTTTTGTTGGGATTCATTACAGCGATGGTCTCTCTCTCTCTGATTCTGATTAAGATGTGAAACCCCACATGCTCACTGGCATTTGTCATTTCGTCTTGGTTGGTAATTGAATTTTGGTGACGAAGCTGTGAGTGTTGGGGGTGCAGTTAAAAGGGAGCTGCACCATTTGGCAAAGAGTTTCGGTTTTAGTTGAACCGCAGCCTCATGCTCACTCCTGGTGAATAAAAGATGCCCATTCTGCCGAAACCGGTTTGGCTCAGTGGTAGAGCGTCTGTCTAAGGACTGAAAGGTCCCAGGTTCGATTTCGGTCAGGGGCATGTACGTTGGTTGCGGGCACATCCCCAGTAGGGGATGTGCAAGAGGCAGCTGGTCGGTGTTTCTGTCTCATCGACGTTTCTAGCTCTCTATTTCTCTTCCTTCCTCTCTGTAAAAAATCAATAACAATATATTAAAAAAAAAAAAGATGCCCATTCACTAATGATGCCCAGGGGATAAGATTGGGGGCATTCAATATCTGTTGAGTGAAGAAGCCTTAGGGTGCTCCTCAGGCCAGAGTATTATTTGCGACCAGCCTGGCCTCTGTGAGAGGTCAGAGAACAAGACAACAAGACTGTGTATTTCCACAGGGACAGCCACTTCAGCACCGACCCTGGGAGGGGGTCCGGCCAACAGGGACTTCAATGCAGAGGTTTTAGCTGCCAATCAGTTCCTAGAAGACTCTCATGTCTGGGCTGAAAGTGTGCGATTGAGCTGTTGTTTGTAGTTTCTGCATGGCTCGGCTTTGTCCAAACTGGAAAGAGTTATTATGGTGGCTTTCCATACCAGGAAGAGGACTGTTTAGAGGCCTGAACCAAAAACTCCATTCAGGTGTGGACTTCGCTTAGGAAAGCTCTCTAACACAGAAAGTGTTTTCCCCAAAGGCAGGATGGATTCCCCGATGCCAGCTGTAAACACACCTGTTGCCTCTCAGTTGACCTCTGCAGGGACTGCCTGTGCTGGCCCATCCTCTCCCGGGAGCTCCTCCCTTGGCTTTGGTGACAGGAGTCCTGGTATTTCTCCTCCCTCTCTGTGCCCCTGTTCTTAGTGTTCTCCACAGCCTGTGCCCCTTTGCTCACCCCTTCATTTGTGCTTTCTTGGGGGTTCTGTCTGGTTCCCATCTCTTCTGAACATGACCCCAGAGTGAGATTTCTGAGAGATCTTTCTTGAATACACTGTGTACCCTCTTGCCTCTTAGAGTCTTGGAATATACAATTTTCTTTGCTCAGAATGTCCTTTCCCCAAATATGGGAATACCTGGCTTTTTTCTTTATTCACTTCTCTACTCAAATGTCATTTTTCAAATGAATCCTTCCCTGATTATTCATAGGTGATAAATAGTCAGGACTGGGACTAGGGTGAGGCAATTAAGGTACCCTCAGCACAAAACTAAAGGAGGCAAGTTCAAGGTTAGAACCTGAGAATGCGTGCCTCCTTTCATTTGGTGCCCTAAGCCCCTGGCTTGCCTCACCTGTCCTTGTCCTGTATCTTAGTCACTGTTCAGTCTCTCAATTTACTTTTTTTCTTCACAGATTTCTCAGAGATAACATACATATAACTGATAATTGTATGTCTCCTCACCCTCACGTACTCATTCCATTAGAATGTGGGGCCCTTGTCTGCTTGGGGTTTTGCTGTATACCCAGAGCCTAGAACAGATCCAGAACATAGGAAGCATTCATTCTGTATTTATATTTGAATGAACATAATGTGTAAATGACTCATATGCCTGATGACTCCCGAGTGCACGAAAACAGGTTTTGTAAATGAACTTTGCCTCCTGGATGTTCCTCGGCGTTGGAAACCCGGCATGTCTAAAATCTCATTTGTCAGTTTTCACTCCCAAACCTGCCTCCCACTTGAATTCTCTTTCCTGTAGAATGGTACCTCCATCCCACTCAGATCAAAACGCTGAAGGTGTGGTAACTCAGGCCTGTCAAGTTCACTCCCTAAATAACTCCTGTCTTTTTCATCTCCCTCCCTGCCGCCCGGGCCCTCCTCCCTTCCTCTGAACAAACTGCCCTCACCCTCCCACTGATCTCACAGGGAATAGCTGGCCTTGTGCTGCTCAAGACTTCAGATACATCGCTGGCAAACAAGCTCTCCTAAACCACGTATCAGGCCACGACACTTCCTCCTCTTAACGTTCTTCCTCGCAGCCAGTCCCATAGGTTTGTAGGTACAATTCAAAGTTCATAGACCATAGACCGGAAAGACACTCTGTGTGTCTGCTAATTCCCACGCCTCCCTGGGTCCTGCTGCACCCTCTCCTCTCTGCTCCTCACTTTACCCCTCCCCACCTCCAGCACACACTTAGTCAGTCCTTCAGTCACAGGCCACTTGGAACTTTGGAATAATCTGTCCTCAGAAATGCTGCTCTACCATTTCCGGCTAACATTATCCATTCAGCCTCAGTGGTATGGGCCGTTTGAACTTCCCTTTGCCCATTCAGCGGTTTACTTACCCTCCTCCCCAAGATACTGTGAGCACCTTAAGGGGGAAGAACTGGGTCTTTTTATGCTCATTTTTGCATATCCGGTATAGAATTTGCCCTCCCTATTGTTTGTTGAATGAATGTATAGATTAATCTAAAGATTATTTTTTGTGGGATAAGGTATGGATCTAAATGACTTTACTTACTCGCCACCTATTTATTCCTACATTATTTTAGCAAATCCTTCCTTACTCCCTTGTGTGAGGAGCTTACTTTGTCATATATAACATTCTTACAAATAGTTGGATATCATTCCAATTTTCCATCTTGTCCCTTGACTTACGTATTTATCCCTGCATCAGTAACACACCGCCCTAGACTTTCTCAGCCACGTCCAACCCCCAGAATATTCTTTGGGCTTTGCTCATATTTATTCTCCTAAGTACATTTTGGCATGGAATGTTTTATTGAATTTACTACAAAATCCAGTTAGACTTTTCACTGAAGCAATAATCTGAAAATTAACTTTGAAAAAATAGAACTCTTCCTCATTTTAGTTTTCTCATGATGCAGTTGGCTAGTTGCCAGGTTAAGAGTCACCAGATAATAGAAAAATCACATCAAAAACAAAAGCAGGCGGCAAGGGACAGCCACATTTTAAGCTCATCACTCTACGTCCTCAGGACCGAATTCACCCTCCTGTGTCTCCTGCCATTGGATCCCGTGGGTGGATGACCTGTCCCGTGAGCTAACATATTTGTGTTTTCAGTCTCTAGTGGAGATAGGCAGTGTCTCCCTGTACCATTTCAGTGTCACATGGACTTTTACGGATGGAAAGTCCTTCCTTTTGTACAAACGTGGTATTTAAACATAAATTTCAGCCTATTTTCTTGGTGGAGTTGAAAAACAGCTGGCCACCATCTCGCTTCCACAAACTTTCCTTATACTTTCCACTAGTAACAGTGAAATACATCTTTCGCTCAGTTTGTCTACAAAGTTATCTTGTGAGACCTCCTAAATATGCATACATTTTTACACACACCACCCAGACATTTTACACGATGACTCCTCTATTGTTTATCTAACACCAGATGCCAGAGGACTACCTACACGCTGACTGGGAAGACATTGTCGTGACCTTGGGGGAGTCTGGGCTGCGTGTCCACAGCATCATCACTTTTCCATCTCCTTGCTTGTATTATGGGATGAAAATCACCCTGCTTAATTTAAGCCCCTAGTGCCTTTTGTTTCTCTCTCTCTCTCTCTCTCTCCCTCCCTCTCTCTCTCTCTCTCTCTCTCTCTCTCTCTCTCTCTCTCTCTCTCTCGTTGCTGGAAATCGAGTCTAAACTTTCTAATTTCACAAAGGGGTTCATGAGCCCCTCCACCCCCCAAGGCAAAGATTTCATTCCGTAGCCCTGAGGTTGGAAGCGGGGAGATGATTTGGTTCATTGATTTCTCTTCTGAGTCCATTTCTTTCCAGTTCCTGAGCCCCTGATTCCTATCTGCCGGGGAGTAGTTAATAATTTTTTCTCATATCCTCTGGCTTTCAATTAATAAGTGCCCAGGTCATCTGATTTAAAGCAAGTCTTAAGTTTGTACAAACCATTTACATGAGCCCAAAGCTCATTTGTTTCAGGTACAGTTACCGATGGTATGTAAGGATGGCAAAACCGGGTTGGCATGATCGTGAAATCATTTCATTGTTAAACCTGGTTAATTTCACAAAAGTAGATATAGTTGTTGTTTTTTTAAATTACCTAGAACCATAGCTATGGAAGTCCACTCCCATTTCAACTTCCACACAGTCTATTTTTAAACTGCTGAGACAACTGAGTTTTAAGGCATTGTTAATCAAAACAACAAAACAACAAACAAAAAAACGAACCCAGTTTACCCACTCAGACCACTGTTCACCGACTTTTCCTCCACTTCTCTGTCAGGAGAAATGTTTCCTGGGCAGAAACATGGAGGGCCCAGGTCAGTTTTAAACACAAGACAATCGGACAAAGCAAATGTAGGGCTCCACCCTGGGCTCCCAGGTCCCATTGTCACCCATTGTCTGGAGATGAGAAAACACCATGCTCCTGGCTTTTTTTTTTTTTTTTTTAAATATATTTATTGATTTTTTACAGAGAGGAAGTGAGAGAGATAGAGAGCTAGAAACGTTGATGAGAGAGAAACATCGACCAGCTGCCTCCTGCACACCCCCTACAGGGGATGTGCCCGCAACTAATGTACATGCCCTTGACCGGAATCAAAACCCAGGACCTTTCAGTCTGCAGACCGATGCTCTACCACTGAGCCAAACCAGTTTCGGCCCATGCTCCTGGCTTCTAGTGTCACAGTCAGAGAGCTCACTAGATGCCACCATGTATTCCAGGCTGGGGTAGAGGGTGTGTTTAATCGGCAGCATAACTGAATCCCTGGAGAAACCAGGCCTGGGTTTCATATGGGCTTTTACTGTGTTTATTCCACGCCAAACCAACAAAAACGAGTAAGAATCTTTTGTAGATCGCCAGAAGAAAAGCTAGTCAAGTGTCAGCACATCGTCATGTTCTTGTCAACGTATGTATGTGTCTTCAGAGACACAGCCTTGCAGCTGGGGGCTTGCTGGTCTTGAGGGATGAATAACTGGCAGCCAGGTAGCATAAATGTCAGTGAACCCTTCCAGCTCAGAGATGCACAGACAGGCTCGCTGCTGAAATGATTAACAACTGTGGTCAGATCAGCGAGTAGTACCACAAAACACCTACATTTATTTCATTTATTTAAATAATAGCTCATTTACATAACAATGATAATTATTAGAATTCATAGAAGGCTTTTAACACAGTTAAGGACTGTATTCAATTGAATACCATGCATAACAAAATTCTCATAATTATTAGAATTCATAGAAGGCTTTTGACATAGTTAAAGGACTGTATTCAGTTGAATGCCATAAATCTGTATCCACAGGTGGGAAGAATTAAGTGGAAAAGTATCAAACTGTTTAGGATTCTATTGTTAGACTAATTTACGTAGGTGAGACGACCCCAGTTAATTAAAAGCATGTGTGGTAAATAAAAGTCTGGGTGATTTTCACAAATCTTGCTATTATCAAAGTACCGCATGCTTAGCAAACCCTAACTCAGGGATAAGGTCTCATGGAACAACAGATTTGCTCTGAATATAAAAGTAAAGCTGAACATAATTCATACACCCCTTATGCATTTGAATAATAATTTTCTCTTTGTTTAATCCTATCCAGAGGGCCTATGCTGGTATTAGGCATCTGCATATGTAACAAGAAAGGCACATTAGAGTACTGTGAGAACCTCGATTGTTCACCAGCTGCCCGCTATTATTTCACACCACTTGAACTTGTCTGCTAGAGCCAATGACAACTGGTTTGCCAGTAGCTGTCTGAGGGTGCCTGCATGTGACAGGAACTGAGACTAGATAAGGAGTCCTAAATATTGGGGTACCACAAAACCACGTGGGGAGCATCTGTGTTTTGACCAAACTCACTTAGGTGATTCTGGCATGCACCAGCATTTGTGAAATACTAAGTTAGGTGACCTAGAAGATCTTTTTCAACTCTACACAAGCTTTTAAAATGGGCATGTATGTGTCTTGAGTTCTCAAGATATCAAAACTCAATCAAAGAAAGCTTACTTAGCCGAAACCAGTTTGGCTCAGTGGATAGAGTATCGGCCTGTGAACTGAAAGGTCTCGGGTTCGATTCCAGGGGTGTGCAAGAGGCAGCTGACCGATGATTCTCTCTCATCGATGTTTCTAACTGTCTATCCCTCTCTCTTCCTCTCTGTGAAAAATCAATAAACTATATTAAAAAAAAAAAGCCTACTTAAATGTCTCATATAGAAAAAAACCAACTTTGAGACATTCTTCCTGATTTCTGGTTTTCTCCCCACTGGTTCTCTGTCACCCTTCGCAGTCTCTGTCCTATTTACATGTGATTTCTATGTGTTATACAAAGTTTAAGGACATATGAGATAAGAGATATAAAGCAGTCCGGTGTTTTAGAGCTCAGCCCCTCTCTGCTGCTGTGTGAGCCCCACCCCTGAAAAGGGGTGAGCTCAGCTGATCCCTTGATTGCTAATCAGAAGGCTTTTGTGAAACAAAGAGAGAGTGCAGCTTGCTTTTGAAAGGATTGCTTTCCTCTTGATTACCCCTACTCACAACCATAGCAAACTACAGGGATTCGAACCAGAGACCTCAACAGGCCGAGGGGCCAATCCGGAGCAAACCCAGGTTGCCCTTCCAGAGCCCGTGGAACGAGACGCAGTCTCTCTGTTGCTCCTTTTCATAGAATCAGCTTGTTCTCTGCATTAGTGGAAAGTAAGTCTCTAAGATAGGGGTGTCGAACTCAATCAGAGAAGGGGCCAAAATCTAAAATCCAGCCTAAATCTCGGGCCGAATGGTTTACTGAACAGTCATAAACTGTCATTGTGATGGAAACGCAGCGGAGTGCAGTGATGACCGCGCGGTGCGGGCCACATTGCAAGGCCTGGCGGGATGGATTTGGCCCGCGGGCCTTGTGTTTGACACATGTGCTCTAAGACATGACAGGGTAACTCCAGGAGGGAGGGGCAGATGTCACTTAGGAAATATCCTTTTTCTAATTTAACCTTTTGTTGCCCAGGCAACAGGGATAGAACCCAATGAAGTTAAGGCTGCATCTAGAGTGAAATTCTGTCATGAACCTTGGAGAAGAGGAAATTCCACTTTGTCATGCTGAATGTGTAAGAATGAGTACACATGAGTAAGAATCACACAACCTGGTCAGGAAAGAACAAAATGGCTGTTATTTTTAAAACCATCAGTGGACAGGAACTCCTGTGGATTGACTGGCATAGAAGGAAACACAGTTGATGCTGAACAGGCTGTGGTTTTAGCATCGAACCACTCGCATTGTGTAAAATGATTAGCTCACTGGTAGAACCAGAATATCATGGTGCTTCTCTCCCCATCCCCATGCAGCTTACCGTTCACCTCTCATCGCGTTTCTCTGAAGGCAGCAGGGAATCTCTTACGGCAGATATCTTTATGCAGGAAGTCACATCTCCAGAAAACCAAATCCTGTGTGTGTGTCTGTGTGTGCATATGTATGTATGTCTGTGTGTGTCTCTTTCTGTGTGTGCCTGTGCATGTGTGTGTGTGCACTTGCAATTCAGAGAAGGAGAGAAACAAGGCTGACAGTTTGCTAAGACAGGCTACTGCTAGCTAAGTTTATTATCGTAATTCTGGACTGATTAAACTTATGAGAACATTCCTTACAGAAAGGAAATAAGTCTAGCCTGTGGCTGCTTAACTAATGAATATAAACACAGGATAATTCCAAACTGGGGAAAGGAGAATGTATGTAGCAAGGATGCTAGACTCTATAAAAGATCTGAGGCCCCTCCAGGCAGCCCTTGCACTGAGAACATGACACTTTTTTTAATGGACTGGTATTGTAGGTTGTGAAATCTTAGAATGAATGTGCTAGCGCATGAAATAAGATGTCATAAGCTTAAGCCAAGAAAGAATGACTTTGGAATGGAATAGTAAATCTGATTTTTAAAATATTTTAAAAATAAGTAGACAAACCTAGCTGTTAAAAACACACACAAAAAAAACAACTTTGTTAAAGAGAACACCACAGACCCAAAATGGCATCCTTTCTTCTCTTTTGTTACTAGCTCCCTTGCCACACCTCCTCATAAAAATGGTCCACCCCCTCTGAGCAGAGCGCCCTCTGCTTGCTGGATAAGATGCTGCCTGACTCATGATCCTTTAATGAAGCCATTTGGATCTTCAAAGGTGCTCTGTTGAATTTTGGGTTTTGATAACTTTAATTATTTTTAAACAGACATGAGCCAAAACACCTCAGACTTATTGCTGGGGCTTTTTTTTTTTTTTCTTTTTTCTTTTTCCCCCCCAATAGTCTTCCTGCTCCACACCTGTTCAGAATCACTGCCAAGTGAGCGTGGTCACCGACCGGAGTGGGGTGGGCAGAAAGCCAGAATGAAAGCTACTGGCCGGCACTGTAAGGTTTGAAACACCTTCCATAAATTCTTACTTCTATCATTAAATTTCTTTATACTGGGTACAAAAGTAAGCTCCTGAACTAAAGGGGTTAGACATGATTGGAATGATAGGTAAATCACCTTTGAGTTAAAAAAAAATTTTGTGCTTGTTCTAGAAGCATACACAGATAGGATACAATATTCAAAATGTAGAAAAGTGAAATAAGACATTTCCTTCATAATCTCACCACCTAGAGTCATTGTTGTCATTCTGGGTGGCAGCCAGTCTGAGAAAAGCTGTCCCAGTTTGCCCATGACTGAGGGGAGTTGCCTGGACATGAAGTGCTAGCACTGAGAAAGTACATGCAAAGTGGGGTGAGGGTCACCCTGCAGTTGTCTCCAAAACGAGGCTAAACAACTGCTCACCTTAGCCCAGTCATCTTAGGAACACACAGAAACAGAAGAGAGAACAAATTAGATGTTTTAGGCTACTACGTTTTGGGGTGTTTTGGTTCTATCTACCCACCTACCTGTCATCATCTACCTTCCTACCTACCTAAGTTCCTATCTATATTAAATTGCACACAGACCTTTATAACCAGACTAGAGGCCCAGTGCATGAAATTTGTGCACAAGAGGGTGGGAGGTCCCCTCAGCCTGGCCTGTGCCCTCATCGCAATCCAGGACCACTCGTCTCTAACTGCTCACCTGCCTGCCTGCTCGCTTTTAATTGCTTGCCTGTCTGCCTGCTCAGTGCACATCATAGCGACCAGTCATTCTGCTCATTCTGCTGTATCGGTCACTTAGGCTTTTATATAGAGAGAGATTTTAAAAAAATAGCAGTATTACTCTGGATATTTTCTCATGTTTTAAAATGGTCCTCTACAACATCAATTTTAATGGTTGCATGGAATTCCACTGATGGGGGTGGGAAGCCACAGTCTATTTAAAACCCCCCTGTTATGGCACAGTTGTATTGCTTCCCATTGTTTGCCCTTCCAAACAATGCTGTCCCAAGGCAAACGCCAAGATTACTTCTTTATGATGGATTCTTAGAAGTTCAATTGCTGAGTCAAAAGATATTATGTTGAAGGTTTTTGATGGAATTTGCCAAATTGCCCTTCTTAAATATTGTGCTAATTCACAGACCCACCGATCCTGAAGGAGAATGCTTATTTTGCAATCACTGGGTTGACAACAACAAAACACACTCCCAAACTCTGTCAGCTTGGCAAGTTCATGAGACTTTCTTACATTCCACACCACGGCGAGATCCCACTGGCCAGTTGAAAACTGTGCCATGAGAATATATTCTGTGGGGTGACTCCTGGTGTTTACATGAATCATTACTTAAACCCTCAACATCATCAAATATTTATTTAACACCCACTGCCTGTTAAGAATCGCAACCACGGGCCCTGGTGTAACTTAGAATCTAAAGGAGAGAACTGAGGGACAGTTTCCTTATCTTTGCCTTGGGAGTATTTTTAGTAACTTCCTTCTTTTTCTTTCCTCTTTATAGCTTTATAGAATCAACTTCTGGAGAAAACATTGCAATTAAAAGATTAAATATTTTACATTGTGATATATAAAATACTTTCATAAAAGAGCATAATGCATATGTATTAACAAATGGTTGAAAATGGAACCTCTATGTAATCACCATCCAACTCAAGAAACAACACTGCCAACACCTGCCATCCACTCCCCAACCCCTCCCTACCTCCCACATGTCCTCCTGGGACTGCAATCTTCCTGCCATCAGAAGGTAACCTAACTCTGTCCTTTTTTTTCTTTTTGCTCTTGTTCTATCATTGTTTAGTTCTGCCTGCTCCTACGTTTTCTCTTGAGAAAATTATAAGGAATTATTCTTCTGATTTGTTGCTTTTACTTAACAAAAGATTGATTCATTGTGTTGTGAGTAGTTATATAATATTCCACAGTATAACAATGCCGCATGATTTAATCCACTCTGGATTAAATTGGTGGATTTGGATTGTTACCAATGTTTGGCTTAAGATTCCTGATTTAACCATGGAGCAGATGCTTAGAAGGAATAGACTTCAGGTTGGATGCATACATAAGCCTAATCTTTAAACCATATTAGTTTCTTGGTGGTGGATCTCCCTCCCCAGAGCTTTCAGCTATGATGCTGTGATGATCTGCTGAAACTGTAGTTTTGATTGTGAACTCTAGACTCTTGAATCCTCTTTGGCTACCGCTGTTTCCTGAGGGGTTTCCCTTCCTACCTGTGGGATTGTATTTACTAATATACGAGTCTTCTCGTCTTTTCCCGCAGGAAGCACTCAGTACAGACGCCACCACTGCAGATGCCTGAACTCTTGGCTCCTGCCACAGTGATGTTCTTGGTGAAAAACTTAAGAGTTCCCAGGGAAACAGTGGGTTCAGAAGTGGATTGGGGTTAAAGGAACTGATCTGGGAAGAGAAAGTAGTTCTACCAATTTAGAGATTTGTTTAAATTAAAAAAAAAATGTCATGTTTAAAATATATATATTTTTAGCCCGGCTGGAGTGGCTCAGTTAGTTGAGTGTTGTCCTGTGATTAACCATATATATGTATATTTAAGTAATAGCCTTAAAACCATAGTAGGCATGAGTTAGGGTGGTAATGCGAAAAGCACCGTGAAATATCTCAAGCAAAATCTTTCTCCCTCTTATTTGTAACTTAATTATATTTATGTTATGTCTTAGTCTTTTATGACTGAAGAAAGACTGGAGTGATATTTATATTTGAAAATTCATAACAGTTGGAAGGAAAGAACCAGTATCAAAAAAATGAGGGAGAACATTAGATATAGTGAGATGACATGGTAGCCAAGATTTTGTTCTAAATAACCTACTGTGAAGAAGTGTGGGGAGAGTAAGGAATATAGATGAAACATATTAGATTGGACAGAAGATGGTTGGTGGGAGGTTGGGTACTATTGGATTTGGCAAGCTCCTTGTGCTATTATCTCTACCTTTGTGTGTTTAAAATTTTCCATAATAAAAATAGGGGAGCCCAACCTGTGGCTTCAGTGGTTGAACTTGGACCAATGAACCCAGAGATCGCTGATTCTGTTCCCAGTCAGAGCACATACCAGGGCTGCATCTTGATCCCTTGTAGGGGGTGAACAGGAGGCAGGCCATTGATGATGTCTCTCTCTATCCCTCTCCCTCTCTCTCTCTCAAAACCAATTAAAATATATTAAAAGAAAAAGTAGGGGGGGAGGGGAATGAAATAAGATAATAAATGTTAATCCCATTTTTAATGCAAAACGACTTAAGTGTAACCTGCTCACCTTCCATTACATCTAGGTGAATGACACATCAGAGCTGAAGGAATAGCTATTTTGATGGTGGAGAGTAAAAATGGAGATAATTTTTGCTGTGTGCCAATGGTTGTGGAAGGTCTTAAGGGTGCAAAGGTGGGTAAGTTGTGGTCCCTTCACTTAAGGAGCTGTGGATTCGTGGAGAGAGAGTGGCACGTGTGGACGGCAAGGTGGCCTGAGAGCAGCAATGGCGGGTGGAGGGTCACTCCAGGACCAGGAAGTGCAACGGGAGTGGGGAAAGGGTGGGTGTGGCTGTCAAAGCAAGCGTTTCCCACTTTAGAATTTTTCTTTGAACCAGGCTCATGTCCAGAAAAGAGGGTGGAAGAAAAATCTCTTTCCCTTAAAAATTTTTTTTTTCCTTGTCAAGAACTCATGCTATTTCTCTGAGTTTCCTTGGACAGCCAAACTATGGATTAAACAGGGATTTAGGAGCTAACCCCAACTTCTCCCATGTCACTGAAGTACTGTTAATCCCGGTAGGAATTCTACATGAAAACTGCAAAGCTATCCAGTAGGAGCTAAAATCTTGCCCAACACCATAGTAGGTGTCACATTTGGGCAACACATCAAGAGCATGGAGAAACACAAAGACTGACAATCCGCCAGAGGAAGACACGGAGCACACTTTTTAAATGCCTTGTTCAGTGGCAGTGAAAACGTGTATGAAGGTGGATAATGTTTCTGTGTGGGAGAAACAACAGAAAATGAGAGAGTCCGTGGGCATTCATTCAGACCCACCAGCTACTGGTATGAGGTCTTCAAAGTGTGTATACAAACCCTAATAGTTTGGTTCTGGTCCTGGGTTTAGTTCAAGTTCTTCTGACTTCCATTCAGCGTTAGTCTGCTGCTCGGGTCTCAGTGGGGGGTTAGAGGAGGAAGGCCATTTAGTCATGATACAAATGGCATCATTACAGCATGGGGCACATGTTTGTGGTTAGTTTTTTGACTGTCCCTTCCAAAGATAGGGATAACCAAGAATAATTTTTAAATTTTATTAGACTTAGTTTCCAAGAGGATTCTGGATTCTTGATGGGAAAAAAAAAAATTGTCACATGGGATCTGTGTCCAATGAACTTGGCAGGAAGATTGGCGGGAATCAGTGACTATTCCCAAGAAACTCATTAGCTTGACTTCATGACGAGGGGTGTGCCACTCTGTAACGTGGGGATAGCAATGGCTGTCTTACTGGAGGCTGAAAAGGGGTAGTACATGCAGAACACTTAGCACAATGTCTCACACAAAACACATCTGTTCCTAATACAGCCGGAACCTAATAATGTTATCTTCACTATTGGTAAGGATCCCTAGGGCTTGCAAATACCTATCAGATACATAGGTGATAAAACTAGCTGAAAAGGCCAAAACTGGTTTGGTTCAGTGGATAGAGCACCAGCCTGCAGACTAAGAGGTTCCAGATTTGATTCTGGTCAAGTGCACGTACCTTGGTTGTGGGCATATCCCCAGTGGGAGCTATGCAGGAGGCAGCTGATCGATGTTTCTAACTCTCTATCCCTCTCCCTTCCTCTCTGTAAAAAATCAATAAAATATATATTTAAAAAAACTAGCTGAAAAGCTAGACCAAAGGTCTGCAGCTGGATGGCCATGTTGCTATTTTGCTGGCATTCTGTCTGGCCCAATCATGACCAGACTGACCTTCCCTATGACACTATTTCAGAAATGCCTTCCAAAGATTTCAGGGTCATTTTCATGAGAGAAAAAACACACACACACACAAAAACTCAATAAAGCAACATCGTTAGCCATTAGTGCTTTTCATCAGGAATGCAGGAACAGTCAGCTTTTTGGTGCAAAGCCCAGCTCCACTGGTGAATGGGCTCTGTTTTGCCTGTAGGTCTCCCCCAACATGCACCTGGGGTTTCTATTCCCTTTTACCCCCCATTTCCTTGCTATTGTGGGTGCTGCTCTAGTCCCTCAGGAATAGTTGATGATCCCAGTGGTTGATAAATAGCTGTGTGTACAGTATTCACAGTGGGATGTTGGTACATGAACGTGGTCTGTGTTAGGGCCACATCCCCACAGTTCAGAGCAGTGTGCTAACTTTGAAAAACAGTGAGGTGACCCCGGAAATACACATCCACGGAGTGTACTTATGTGGGCAGGACACCCGAGTTCCCGAAGGACATGCTCATGACTGTTCTCCAATGTTTATAGCTTGAATTGCCAAAGTTTTACAGTTGGACTTGGGCCATTGAGCCTTTGATTCTAAGGGAATGGCAGGCTTTTTCTGTAAAGGACCGGATCATAAATAGTTTGGACTTTAGATACTACACACAGTCTCTGTCCCATAGTCTTCTTCCTTCCTTTCTTTCTTTTCTTTTTTATTCCTTCCTTCCTTCCTTCCTTCCTTCCTTCCTTCCTTCCTTCCTTCCTTCCTTCCTTCCTTCCTTCCTTCCTTCCTTTCTTTTTTTTTTTTAAGTAATTTAAAAAAATGTAAAAATGATTCGCTTGGTCCTGGCAACAGAGAGGTCAGAGTCCTGGGCTGGGATTTGCCTGCCCCTGCATGACACTGCAGTGGGACAGACTGAAAAGACGGGACCTTGCTAGGCAGCCTTTGGGGTATCAGAATGAGCTGACTGGGTCCCATTTCTGAGTCATAATTTGGGTGATGGGGAGGAGAACAGGTCGTGTTCCCACCTACCTTCCTTTGTAGCAACATCGCCGCGGCACACACGGGAGGTGATTGTAAATTTCCCCACTGGGCTGAGCAGGACTTCATTAGCGAGTGTCATGAATCCTGTGGTAACAGTTTGGGAAGTCCTTTGAGGTGAGAGGAGAAGTCATAACTTAATTACAGCCATTGTTTTGATGAAAGGAGGATTACTGGAGGCACAGAAGCCTCTAAAACCACCTATTAAACCATACGCTAGCTCTTAAGTTCTTGAATGAAGGGGTTAAATTATACTAGGGGGAAAAAAGTCCACGGGATTCTTCTGTGGCCTGAAGTCTAATAAAAGACTGACCTTCCCTATGACACTATTTCAGAAATGCCTTCCAAAGATTTCAGGGTCATTTTCATGAGGAAAAAAATTCAATAAAGCAACATTGTAAGCCATTAGTGCTTTTCATCAGGAATGCAGGAACAGAGTCAGCTTCTTGGTGCAAAGCCCCAGACTCCAGTGGTGAAATTTTTAAGGAAGTATAAAACACACTTCAGGCTTTTTGAAATAGTTATGAAAGAGAAGAAAAAACACTTGAATAAACGTTCTTCATATTTTATATGTGTTACTATAGAGAAAAATAATTAGAAAGTTACCCAGTGAGTTCACTTAGGTCACATGTTTCTTTGGTACGTTGCTCCACTCGCCAAGGAACCAGTCCACTGTGTTGGCAGAAGGTGCTGGTTATTTACCATCTTTGTGAATGTTACCCTTTAGATCCCAGTGCTTGAAAAAGAGGAGGGAGGGATGTGTCTCCATGTCTCAGGAAGCTTATTTAGAGATAGAGGGGCATGGTAAAATTCACAGTGAATCGGTGGGTGATTACGTTTCAAAGGCTTATAAAGATTGGGCCAAAGGCTTGGCTTTTAGTATCATTTTCTTTCTTTCTTCTTTCTTTCTTCTTTCTTTCTTTCTTTCTTTCTTTCTTTCTTCTTTCTTTTTCTTTCTTTCTCTCTCTCTCTCTCTCTCTCTCTCTCTCTCTCCTCTCTCTCTCTCCTCTCTCCTCTCTCTCCTTCCTCTCTCTCTCTCCTTCCTTCCTTCCTTCCTTCCTTCCTTCCTTCCTTCCTTCCTTCCTTCCTTCCTTCCTTCCTTCCTTTCTTTTTCTTTCTTAAAATACATTTTATTGATTTTTTTACAGAGAGGAAGAAAGAGATAGAGAGTCAGAAACATCAATGAGAGAGAAACATAGATCAGCTGCCTCCTGCACACTCCCCACTGGGGATGTGTCTGCAACCAAGGTGCATGCCCTTGACTGGAATCGAACCTGGGACTCTGCAGTCTGGAGGCCGACGCTCTATCTATGGAGTCAAACTGGTTAGGGTTCATTTTCAAAGTAAAAATGATAAAATATGAAAAATGATTAGAAAAATCACCTGTCTCAACACCCAGGAAAAAAAAAATCTACCATTAAAATGTTATTGCTATTTCAAACATAATTAGATACTGTGAATATTGTTTTGTAACTAGCTTTTTTCACTTAATGTATCAGATCATCTTTGCATGGCATTTATTATTTTTGAAAAACATTTTTATTGATTTCAGAGAGAAAGAAAGAGGGAGAGAGAGATAGAAACATCGATCAGCTGCCTCCTGCACATCCCCAACTGGGGATGGAGCCTGCAACCCAGTCCTGTGCCCTTGACCAGAATCGAACCTGGGACCTTGCAGTCTGCAGGCTGACGCTCTATACACTGAGTCAAACCAGCTAGGGCAACCATTCCTTATTTTAATGGCCATAGGATTTTGGGCTTTTGAGTATGTTTGCTTAACCAATCCTGTTGAATAGATAGGTGTATTGGTCACAATTCATCCTGTTGCAGTGTTAGAGACTTAATCTCAGAAAAATTTATTCCAGAAAAGGGAACTTGGCAGCTCTTGACAAAGGTAGGGAAGAGGCAGGGTTGACCTCAGAGTCAGCCTGGATTTAGAACTGTAAGTATCAGAACTGTCTTTCTATTTCTCTGCCTTCAGTCTTGGCTTCTTTTGTTGTCATCACTCATTCTCCATCTCTTCAGATAACTTCTTGAATGGCGATGGCCATGGGCAGCCCCAGAGTTGTAGAGTAAGGTTTAGCAATGCTGAAAAAGAGGAAGCTCTTTCTCTCGACTTCCGTTTGGGGGACCCCTGGAAAAGAAAGGCTCAGAGCAGCTCACCTTTGGGCAGGTGCTCACTCCTGGACAAATTGCTTGAGTGAGTGGGCGCTACTCCTGTTGCCTTAGCTTGGATCGTGGACCTCACTGTGGTCAGTGGGACAGCCAGGGGCATGGGATTTGTACACCCATCCAAATGGGGGGCGGCACAGTTTGTCCTTGTATGGAGTGCGAGTGGCTGGTCTCAGAAGACTGGAAAATATGGTGTTGTGCGGGTAAGTATGTTTATGCAATTTAATATTTATGTGTATTGCTAAATCTTCAGTAAAAGTTTAAAAACAGGGGTCAAGTTGGTTTCTCCAGATAGCTGATGCGTATTTTGTAAATAACTTGGGAGGATTAAAACAGCGTGTTGAAGTGATAGCACACCATAACGAACTGAAGAATCATAGCTCCCTCGCTATCCTGTTCCAAACCCTCTTAAAAACAGGGTGTTGTAGCTTCTAAGTAGTTGGCTGTATCTGCTTTTCCATTTTTAAATAAATTGGTTTCCATTTCAGCAACCCGTTTCCTGAATGCAGAACGCCCTGCACTCACTATCTGTAACCATTCCACAACACAAGCCAGCAAAACGCTAGGTTGTCCCGGAGTCTAAGCAAGACTCTTCATCGCTCCCTCCACAGAATCCACGTTGTGTGTTGATGAAATGTGTTGGACATTATTGTTTTCTTCTCTATTATGTTAAGTGAAGTGTCTTTTAAAAGAGTGCAAAGCCTCTGAGGAAACTGATTGAGTCCAAGGCATCTAGAAGGCGGATCTTCAGAGGGAAGCTCTGCGTGGGACACAGGCCTCTCTACTCCTCTCACCGGCTCTCACCCCTGAAAGACAGCGTGACAGGGACGGACTCTGCCTCTCACCATCCGGCCTCCTCGCTGGCTGGGCTCCGATAACTATTGATAACTATTTGGGCAGTAGCCATTCGAAAGTGGGGGAGGTGAATTCATCCTGTTGAGCAAGGGAGGTGGAATATCGAAGCACGGTTTACTAGAAGATTGCTTGAACAGGACTTAACTCATTTCTGCGTGAGAACAGAGGGTTCTGATTAGTTCAAACTGAAGAGAGAAAACCCTTTATTAGCTCTCACAGAATCTAGGCATAATGTTAATTGGCTTTTGGGCCAGAGCTGGGCTGCTTTAACCCACTCAGCCTCAAGCTATTTCCTTTGAGACTTATGATCCCTGACAGGATTTCAGAAAGCCAGGTTTCTCGTGGTGTATGACTGAACGAATAGGGTTTCTCAGTACTGGGTTCTTGACGCTCACCAGCAGAAGCACTTTTACAGACTTGAGCATATTCAGTCAAACGAAGAAATAATTTGAATTATTGGTCTAACATGTTTATTGATCAAATTAACAGAAGAAAAAAAAAACACTTGAATCTCTTATTTTTGTGTTATGAAGACTCAATCTCTAGCAAAACCTACAGTCTTTTGTGCATTATGAAGGGAGTGTCTGCAGTGGGCCTCCCAACTCTGTGTGTCCTGGGAATGTCAGCCACGGGCTGTGTGTCTGGGCTGGAGGGCTTTCAACCACATCGGAAGAGTCCATTCCATTTAACGAGCATTTACGGAGCATGTGATAATTGCATCATACCTGCTGTGTGCCAGCATGTATTGTGTGTTCACCACCCCAAGTCAAGTCTCTGACAGTCACCACTTATCCCCCTCTATCCTTCTCCACCCCCACTCCCCTGGCAATCACTGGCAATCACCACATTGTTGTCTGTGACCATGAGGTTTTTTTCTGTTTGTTTTTCTTATTTTGCTGAATCCCCGCCCCCCATGCCTCTCTCCCCCACAGCTGTCAACTTGCTCTCTATCTTGAGTATTGATCTCTTTTAAAGAACCTTCCAATAAATGAAATAAACCTGCTTCTGGCTTATGAAGAGCCATGTTAATGACCCCTGTGGAATTTGGGGAAAGTGGGAATGGCTTTTGTTGAGTTGTCAGTTCTACCCTTTGTGAGGGACCATTTCTTGTGGTTCAGACAACCCACACATTTTGATGGTGTTTATTTTTAATTATCTTGATGGATGGTTTTTAATTTCTTTGGACACAGTTAGAAAGTCTTATTAGTATGTAATTCCTTGTATTGTGTGTAGTAAATGCAGAAACCCTAATGATTCAGGGCTCAGTCTATGAGTAAGGTATTGTCCTTTTTAGGACCAGAAGCCAAATCTGCCTCAAACATCTTCTTAGTATTTCAAGAATATTCCCTTTGAATTAAGTCCCTCGACAACTATTTTTTGTAATATGTGTCCATTGTAACATGAGCCCATTAAGCCCAATAGCTAAATAAACTAGGGCTATTATTATTTTTAAAGAAATTAGAGAGTTCAAGAGAAGGAAAACTGGGAAAAGAAGTCCAGTGAGGGCTTCTAGAAAGCATTGGTCCATTCTTGATAAGGAACTCTGTGAAAAATAACCAAAAATGGGGGACAAACTTGGCCCATTTTGTGGTTTTGCATAGGGTGAGTCTTTTTTGTGTGTGTTCGTTCTTGTGTTAAGCCTCACCTGAATATATTTTTTCCATTGATTTTTAGAGAGAGTGGAAGGGAGAGAAAGAGGGAAGCATTGATATGAGAAAGACACATTGATTGGTTACCTCCTACATATGCTCTGACCAGGGATTGAACCTGCAACCCAGGCACGTGCCCTTGACTAGAACGGAATCCATGACCCTTTGGTGTGCGGGCCCACGTTCTGACCACTGAGAAATGATTTTATTTGCCAGCCTAGGAAGATGCTAAAGTTACAGCAAGTTGCCTCAAATCAAACGATGGTATAGTCAGAAAGTCAATTGTTTTTGGCATGACAATATGCAGCTTTAAATCTTTTTCAACATTAAAAAAATAAAATGTGATAAAACAATGCACTTAAAATGAGTATATTTAGTTTTCTTTCTTAAAATGTGTCCATCAGTTTCTCTTAAGGAAACAATTGAACGATATATTAAATTCGGAGGGCCAAAAGTATTCACTTTCACTCTTTATCTTTTGTCTAACCCCAAAAAAGTATTCATTCTCTTTTTATCTTTTGTCTAAAGGACCACTGTTCATCATATAGCTTAGAACAGTGGTTTCCACACTTGGCTGATGCTCACACCATGGAGAAGTTAGTACAGATTCCCAGGTACCTATCTTACATCCACCATGTCAACGTGCAGGAATAGGGCCCGGCCATTTGCCTTTTAAAGAGCTGTCCAGGTGTTGGGAGCTACCCTGGCAGAGTTGAGAACCAACTGCCATAAAACAAACAGGGGTTTACAATTCGTGGCCTTATCTCGGCCTCTCCCAGGAAGATGCTCCCGTGAGGTGCCAGGTAGCAATGCCCTCGTGGTGGGCTGTCTCCTGTTGATTAAGGACAGGCGGGAAGAACTTGTCTCTAGGATCTCTCAGCCCACACAGCCAATATCGCCTAACTAAACACTCGCCTGCAGTTCAAGTTCGGAAACTCCTCCTCTGCCAGGGACGTGCACTCTTAGGTTGCCTTAATTGCATTCCCTTTCTAATGCTTTTCTTCAATGCCACCGTGGCTCCCAAACAGAAAAAAACAACCGGAGGATCACAGCGTATGTCTCTGCTGGAACAAACCAACTGGGAGAGGCGGGAGGAAGCTTTAGCAAGATCTTGGCTGGATCTGCTGCAAGGCTGCATGGGTGCAGCAGTGATTCCGGCCAGGTAATGGGAAGAAGGAGCCTGAGCTCCCTCTAGACAGATGACACCCCACTTCTTCACAGCGCTGCTGAGCAATGTGCAGCGAGCTAGTCCTGCTCAGGCTCCTCTCTGCCAAAGGGGCTCCCAGATCCCCGTCTACTTTGAGGGGGGGCAGCGCCTTTCCCAGCGGGCAGGCCGCCCTGCAGCCCTCCCGCCCCCGCCACCCCACCCTCCCTTTCCGGGAGGTGAGGAGGCTGCTCAGCACCTCAGCTCCTGTTACCAAGCAACAGAGTCCCATTTGCCAATTGCCACCATTTCCTTCCCATAGCATTACAGGCCTTATTATTAGCATTTAGTTCAGAGAAATTGCTGTCATTATGTGAAGTAACTTCCTTTAGAGGTTATTCATTAACCTTAGGTATTTTACTGTGTAATTATAATTGCCAAGTGCCGCGGGCTGGGGAAACCTTTGAACTCCTCAAGGTGGTAGGGGACGGCAGGAGAAAAAAAAAAACCTATTTTTTCTTCCTTTTCCAGTTTTAAGTTTCCATCTTGAAGGCACCCCATGGCCCCTCTAGAGGTGTCTGCCTCCCTCGGGGTGAGCCCTCGGGTTCCCTTCTTCCAGGCGTCAGGCTGAAAAGGAAGCGGTGGAGGGACCTGCGGTGAGTCTGGTTCCCCCAATACCGCAGACCAGCCTGAAGCTGTCTCTCCTTTGTCTCAGGGGAAAATCGTGGGGGGACGGCTATTCGGAAGACATAGGTGGTTGGCGGGCAGGTTCTGTGAACACACACAACACCTGGGATTGTATACTGTGCGCGGCCTTGTTCTGACCCAGTGGACGACTCCATCCTATTGCTCACCTGACGGCTCTTCCAAAGCCGCTTCTCAGGGCCCGGCCTGCGGGAGCCAGGTGCGCGGGCCATAACGAGCCCTTTATCCCGGCTTCCCCAGCAGCCGTACAATGACCCTTCTGATCTGCCCCAGTACCCGTGCCCACCCAGTACAACTTCAGGTATGCATTTCACATATATTTTCAGGCCAAAAAAAAAAAAAAAAAAAGCAACCCCCATTCCTCTTCCCCTGGCTCTTTGTTTCAGGACAAACAAAAGTCACTGGCATAGTTCTTTCCCAACCACCACGTGCGCAAGGCAGCACGGGCGCCCTACACAAGGAAGAAACCCATTTCCCTCCTCCCAGGTTTCTGGTTTCCCCGTCCAGTCTCCCCACCGCCCCCCACGCCCCGCACCCAGTCCTTCCGGCCCCCGCCCAGCCCGGGAGAAGGGGCCCGCATTCCAGGTAACCCGACTCCCCAAGCCAGCGGGGCGGCGGCTGCAGCGCTGTGGCCACGTGACCGCCCCTGCGCCCGGGACATGCACACCTTGTCAGAAAACAGGGGACAGTGAGCCCAGAGCACAGTGCGGATCTGGGTTTGGAAAACACGCTGCTTGCTCCAAGGGAGCCTGCCTCGGCTTCAGACAGCTCCCACTTTGATCCTCAGAAATTAGAAGGCACGGCTGGCCCTAGGCCTCTCTGGCACGAGCTGAGCTGCAGGACAAAGGCTGGGGCTCTGGGGAGGAGAAGGCAGGCTGAGCGGGTTTTATGGGGCTGCCGCGCGCAAGTCTGAACCGGAGCTTCCTGAGGGCCCAGCTCCTGGTGGAGCGGAGCTGCAGGCCTGGGTCCTGTCCTGGTCATCCTCCTCCCTGGCTCTGCTGGCCCTTCCTTGCCTTTGATCTGTAGAATGGGAGAAGGTAGGGGACACTCTGCTATTCTTTAAAGGGTACGGGATCTGCTGTTTCCTCCCCCACACAGAGGGCGTGGGGAAAGTTTCTCCGAGCACTGGAAGGAACATGTTCTCCTATGTAATCTCATGAGCTGGGCCTCCTCTTCCAGCGCCTGTCAATCAACTACCCAGCTCTGAGAGCCTCTGCCAGGGATCCTGTGTGGAACAGGGAGGGCGTGGCCTCGTTTTAAGGCTGTTGATGGTTTTGCTGGGAGGTTGGAATACATGAGTATAAAAGCATGACAATAACACGTATTGAGTGCCTCCCATGTGCTAGGCTTTGTGCGTCACCCTCCTTTATTCCACATAACACCCCATCAAGTAGGTAATATGTTATCATCTCCGTTTTATGGACATGGAAGCGAGATCCTTTGCCCCAGGTCACACTGTGTGGCAGTCAGGGCGTGCACAGATCCATCCGGCGGGCGGACTCCGCAGGAACCCACTGCATTCCCAGCCCACCTTGGCCCTCAGCCTCCCCACTCCGGTTCCTGGACTCTTCTCGCCCTCTCCCTGGAGAGCAGGAGATTTCCCTGTCCTTATGACATTTTAGGCTCCCACACAAGTTCTGTTTCTTCCGCTTTTTCTGTCTTACCGAATTCAACACTCAGCCCAGTTAATCTCCCCATCGGCAACGTTAACCTTGCCCAGCATCTTGTCCTCTGCGATCTTGCTGTCCCAAGTAGAGAGAAGAGACCTGATCCCAGACAGTTAAACGGACAATGAGTGAGACTTGTCGGTCTCATTAGTCCCTTCCTCAAACGCTCCGTGGCCCGTTTCCTCTCAGTTTTCCCCGAAGCAGTGACCCTTCGGGAGGACAGTCAGGCACCGCCAGGGTTTCCCAGCAGCCCGCAGGCAGCTCTGACCGCGCAGCGTCTCCAACTCAAGTTTGCCACGTATGATGATGACTCAAGGACCAAACAGAATGCGCCTTCCCAGCAGAGCCAACATCTTGAACTTTTTTAATATTGAGAAACGCCCGCCAATAGGGTTTTATGCGCACCGTGGGAGACACATCCTTTGACCTGGTAGATAATCCCACGTTTCTGGCTGCTGGGCTAATCACAGCCTCTCCCTTGGGCATGGGTCTGAATGGGAAATATTCTGGTGTCCGGAAAATTCCGGGCTGGTCAGAATTAACCCTGGGCCCACTGCTCTTTAAGTTGTATCCCCAGCTGCCTGGGACTGAGAAGGCCTGGTGATCCTTGTTCAGTATGATTTCATCCTCTCTTCAGCAACAATATGGGGATCTGGAAGCTTGCCACACTTTTTTATTGAGCACCTCTGTGTGCGTCACTTAGAGGTAAAAATAATGGGAAGAACAGAGTAGGAGATGGGAAATCTAGGTTCTGCCTGTCCTAGCCAGCCTTGGGCCAATTGAGCATGTGAACTCCCACCCATATGGGCCTCAGTTTCTTCGCCTTTAAGAAAAATGAAATAAAAACTGGACCAGGCCAGTGGTTTTCAAATCAGAGCAGCTCTGCCTTGATTTCATATATATATATATATATATATATATGAATTGTGTGTCAGATATTTAAGAAATGGAGAGGGGAGTTGATAACTATTATACACCCATTGCTCCAGAGGCTCTGAGACTGACAATTCTCCTGAAGGCGTTTGGTGGTGATCACGCTTCTGGAATCGCAGCTGTTTAGATTGGCTGAGGGATGGATTGCATGAGGGAAAGGAGTGGAAGACAAGGCTTGGAAGAAGGTTTCATTCTGGACTTGGGATCGTGCTGGGCCACAGAGTCTGGACATTGTTTCATTGGAATTCGGGAGCCACCAATGATTCTAAAAGCAACGTTTTGTCAGTTGTGATTTTCACCCAGCTGTGAGAGGCCTGTAAAAGAGCGGCTTAAGGAACAGAAAAGTTACTTCCTTATAAAAGTCTCTGGAGATGGGCGATTCAAGGCAGGCGTGTGAGTTCCATGCGTTGTCGAGGTTCAGGCCCCTCCTGGCTTTCTGCTTTTCTATTCTGGTCGAGCAGGCTTTCGCCTCCACAGTTGCCTCATGGCCCAGGCTGGCTGCCGGACTGCACCCATCGTGCGTGCATGGCAGGCCCGGAGGAGGAACAGTGAGTGCGGAAAATGCAAAAAGGGATGGGCAACCCAGCTGAGTCGGCCCACTTTCATCAACCTTCCCAGCAGTCCCAGGCAACCCATCTCCCCACTTCTCATTGGCCAGAACAACGTCTCACTGCCACACCTAGTGTCAGCGGGCGCTGGGCAGTGTGCACCTATTTTCTGGGACTTGCTAAAAGGCAGGGTTCTGTTACTAAGAGAAAAGGGAAAATGGGTTTTGGGAGGGAGCTAGTGGTCTCTGCTATGGAGAATGAGTGCAACTCTATCCTGGATTCCTCTGTCTAGTGGGCATAGATGGGATACCTTGGACTCAGCAAAGGGAAGGAGGCCTGAGCTGGAGTAATCCTAGGAAAGCGGGTTGGGGAGGAGGGCCAGCAGGATGGTCTCAGTTGACAGGACTTTGTCAGCTGGGCATGAGGGAGTGGAGGATACAAAGATCACACCCAGCTTTGGAACCATGTGAAAAGGAAGCTGGTGGTGCCAGTGGCTAAAATAAAGAAGCTGGAAGAGGACGAGTTTTAGGAAAGGGGTCAAGAGTTAGAATTTGGACCCGTTGTGTTTGTGGTACTGGTAGCACACCGGGACTGGAGCTTGGGAGCATTTTCAAGTAAATATTAGGTTCACCTAGTTTTTAAAATCCTATTATCTAGTATGCCCTAGCATCTCAGATGCCTTGTTGGGCTTCCTAAGCTGTTACATAGGGACATTCTGTAGAAGATGATGGCGGAGGATACTGGGGTTACCCCTTCCCTGCTGAACCCGAGCTCCAAAGAGGTTCTCTCCCACCTCTGAGCTGAAGCATCCCGAGAGGTATGACAAGGAAGCTATTCCAGGTGTTATTCCAGGCAAATGCACATTTCTTAAGGGGATCTCTGCCCAGAGCTCCTCATGTGATCTTCCACCGTGGTTAGCTCAAATATGGGCCGAGCACAAATTCTTCAGTTCCAGTCCAGAGACATTTCTTAGTCACAGACTCCCTGATTCCCTTTCACTTTGAGCCTCCACATGACCCCAATTTACTTTCCCTGTCGCAAACCCACTGTCAGCGGGGCATAGGCTAAGTGGGGGCTGCCTTGTCTGCAGGAGGGATGTCAAAAGAGCTGCCTGCAGTGTCCCTATCCAAGAGAACAACTCACAATGACAGTGTGGAGGGGAGGACCCCACTGGGTGAGACAGCAAGTTTAGTAATAAAGGTAGTCAAGGCATCAAGGATTAAGGCAAGGGGTCCTGAGCTCAGGGAGCAGAACTGAAATCCACTGAACGCAGAGCATAGCCGCTGAGGTGCATGGTAGCAGTTCTGAGCATCATCCATTACTTGTGATGCTGTTCACTCTACCCGGAAGCTTTTAGGATCTCCTCAGTTTGACTTTGGCTTTGCTATAAATCTTTTATTCACTGTGCCGCTCCCTTAATGAGCCCGCACCTGTGTCCTTTCGGAAGGGGGCATTTTCTCATTATATCTTTGGCAGTTTCTTTCATGATATATTCTCTGTTCTCTCATTCTAGAAATCCTATTAGTCACATGTCGGAAATGCTAGACACCTCCTTTTCATCCCTTTGCTTTCTATTCTGTAGATCTTAGTATTGCCTTCCTGATAAGGCAATTAAAACATTTTTTTTTTTCTATTGACATCAAAGGGGTATGTTGAATGACCAGGGATGGGGGTGAAGGAGGATTTGGGCACTGGGACTTCAGTCGGGAAACAGCCTGCCTTTTCCCTCACTCCCAGCTGGTCATCACCCTCGTGGCTCTGGTCGTCTTTGTGACGGATTCAGTGGAGGTTCTTTGGCCTCTTGAATTTCTGAGGAACCTCAGCGTTTGCAGCTTTCTGTGTCTGTGGCTTAGAGCCTAATGTTTCTGCTTCGGGTCAGTACAGCCACTAAGAAATTGAAGAAGTGGGTGATTACAAGGGAATAACCTGTTGTAATGCATGTGCATAGAGTGGCTGTATTCTATGTAGATGGTGATGACTTAGTTGTCTGGTCCCAAGCAGCTGCCTACCTAGGTTTCTTGAATGAAGCTTCTTTTCTGAGAGAAGCTTGGGTTAACCCGGGTCTTAAATACTTTCACTGGAACAGCATATTGGCATGACACGAATTTTAAAATGTGTGCTTGTTTATTGTATTTTTGAATAGAATTTGAGCGTTTTAACAGAATAAACCACAGTAATCTTCTACGTACACCCTCTAATGACCAGAGCTCTCTGTGCCCTGCCCTCCGTGGGCCCTGGGCGACCTTGTCTGTCTTTTGATTCTGTTGCTGCTGCAGCATCTTGCTGCTTCCATTCTCTAGGCTCCTCTGGCCGCCTTCCCTGCCTTCTTCCCCTCCCTCTACCTTGGTGTTGGTCACAGTGTAGTTGGTGGATACCCAGTGTCAGAATTACAGGAGGCCTCACCTCACCTGCTGACCAGAACCACTGGGATGGGGTAGGGGATGCCTAGCTGCTGGATGCTCTAGCACTCTGGCAGGGTCTGGGGGGGTGGGGTGCCTGGGAGGGAGGGATTCTCTTGCCTGCCAAGTTCATCCCATAGCCTCAGCCTGACTGCTCAGGGCCTGACTGCTACTCATACTCCACCCTTCCTCTCAGGCAGCTCAGACCCAGCAGGCATCATGCTCCTGCAAAGCACCAGAGGCGGTCACCTTTATCTATTTCCAAGTATTCATGGGATGCTCCTCTGGCCATCTATTGGAGTTAGGAGTTTCCCCAGGTCACTGGGAGCTGAGGACACAGGCCTGAGAGGGAGCTCTGTGGGCAGGTCTGCTTGTCAGAGAGAACCACAGAGCTGCAGACGGGCCACCTGGCTGAGGCAGTGCACACTGTTTCTGCAGCCAGGGGGTGAGCAGCTTTGCTGTTCTTTGTCCCATTACTTCTCCTTGAGCCCTGGGAGGAGGGAGAGGGGGACCAAGTGGTGAATTCCTGGCAAGAGTTCAGCATTAACATTTGAAATGGAAATGCTGTGGGAACACCCCTCTTCCCCCACTCCTCCCAGATTATGATGGGGGTTTCTGTGTGGCATTCACTGGCTGCTGATTATTGCAGAACTGGGTCAGTTGGAGGTCAGGGAGTCAGAGTCAGGGAAAGCTGGGGGCTTGGAGGTATTTAGAACAGGCAGCTCTATGGATCTGTGGGAGATCTTTAGAAAGGACCCGGGCTTTAAGAATCACCTTGTTATGCCAAGCCGGTGTGGCTCAGTGGTTGAGCATTGGCCTGTGAACCAAAAGGTCATGCTTCAGTTCCTGGTCAGGGCACATGCTGGGGTTGTGGGCTTGATCCCCGGTAGGGGGTGTGTGGGAGACAGCTAATCAATATTTCTATCACTCTATCCTTCTCCCTTCCTCTTTTAAAATCAATAAAAATCACACACACACAAAAAAAACACATTGTGGGAGGAGTAGATTGCACTGTTCAAGCTCTGCATGTGAAACCCTACAGATGTCACAGGAAACCCCCAGGAGGGAGCAGTGAGAAGCATCGCACCAGGAGAGCCAGGTCACTGCTGGCCAGAGCTGCCCCGGACTCGCCTCCCTTTTAGTGCTTGAGGAAGGAATGTTTCATTCCCCACAGCGTGGCCTGGAGTGCCCCCTCGGCTTCCCAGGTTGTGCTGGGTCCCAGGGGATTTACTGCTTCCTCCGGAGGCTCCCAGCGTGGCTGGGAGGCAGGCCTGTTTCTCCAGCTGCCTAACCTCTGGTTTTATCTGTCTTGGGCTGACCTCCTACTTTTACAACGAGTCAGCTTATTTGCTTGTGCAAATTGAGTTTTCTTAGAGAGAAACAGAACAGGGCTAGAAAGAGGCCAAATGTTTTGATGGTTCCCTCTCAAGAAAGAGAAACAGCCATGGGCCTGGTCTTCGCAGACGCTGCTCTGAGCTGGACAGTCCGTGTTGGTGGCTTATTTTTAATCCTGGGCGGTGGCGTGGAGAGGGCAGAGAAATATCAGCTCCCTTGTCGGAGGTAGAGAGATCCGCCGGGTTTACAAGCTAATTACTTCTGGATTCCCCAGGAGTTCAGAGCATTTGCTTAGCAACCCGCCTGGCCGGGCCCCTCGCCCCCTGCGGCCCCCACCTTTACTGCACTTAACTGGTGGGGTGATCGCGCGGGTTTCCAAGTAAGCAAGGACTGAGCATTTTGGGGAAAATGGTGCCAGTCTTTTTCCTCGATGGGACCCGAGCCTGAAACCTAGTCCAATAGAACGAGGGAGAACAAGCCAAAAAAAACCTTTTTAAGAAACAACGCAGGCAGTAGGAAATCATACTGGTCAGGGCTTGTTTTCCTGGCTCAGGGCCTCATTCCAACCTGTTGCAATCAGCTCTGGAGTGTCTATAGGGACACCCCGGTGTGGGCCCCTCGGAGGAAAGGAACTTTTACATCTCTGTTTGACTGGGCTCCGTGCCAGGGGCTAAGTTCAAAGTGCAGTTTCCAGTAATTTGCTGGGCCTCTCTGTGGGTTTGATAGGCCAGGACAGAAGCCTGCGAGCCCAAGTAATATTTCCTGATTTCTGTCATTTCTTAAGGAGAGAAGGAAGGTTGCGGAGGGACAGGGGTGAGCGCTTAGTTTGGTTCTGGGAGCAGAGGGGGCCTCTCCCGCCCCCTGCCTCCCGGCCGGCCGGGCAGCCTGGCCCAGGGCCGGTGGGCAGCTCCCTCCCCAAGAGGCTGGAGGTGCCTGCCCACCAGCCAGAGCCTTGGCTGATTTACTGGCCTTGTTTGCAGCTATAAAGTTGTCGAGTAATGGCAGCATGTTCTTGTTTTCTCATATCTGTAGGATGAAAGTGAACATTTTTATAATCCTCCCCCCCTCACCACATTGAAGTTCCCTGGCGTTAGCCATGTGGGCTTGATTAAAGGGGAAACGCTACAGAAAAGTTGGATTTTACACTCCCTCAGCCACCCCCTTCTGAGGACAGGGTCCGTCTTCCTGTCACTTCATCTTTGTGTCTCCCCCCTGAGGACCTGATGAATCCTTATTAAATCACGGGGTGGGTAGCGGGGAATCGCATTTCAAGGAGGTATTTGATAGGACGGTGTAATCACTGTATCAGGTAGGGGCTCATAGGAAGGCTGCTCTATGGATCACAGCTTCTTTTCCACAAGAATGTGTGTGTGTTCTTTCTTTCTTTCTCCCTTCCTTCCTTCTTTCCTTCCTTCTTTCCTTCCTTCCTTCCTTCCTTCCTTCCTTCCTTCCTTCCTTTCTTTCTAAATATATTTTTTTGATTTTTTTTTTACAGAGAGGAGGGGAGAGGGATAGAGAGCTAGAAATATCGATGAGAGAGAAACATCAACCAGCTGCCTCTTGCACTCCCCTACCAGGGATGTGCCTGCAACCAATCGAACCTGGGACCTTCCAGTCCACAGACCAACACTCTACCCACTAAGCCAAACCGGTTTCGGCTGTGTGTGTTCTTTCAGAGAGGAAGGAAGAGGGAGAGAGAGATAGAAACATCATTGATAAAAGAGAATCATTGATCGACTGCCTCTAGTACGCCTTCCAAGGGTGATCAAGCCGGCAACCCCCGGCGTGTGCCGTGACCAGGCATCAAGTCAAACTGAGAACTCCGGTTCATAGGTAGAAACTCAAGCACCGAGCCACGCCAGCTGGGCAGGACTTGTGTTTTCGAGTGTTTGCTCTGGTCCCTGTAGCCGCTTGGCTTGGGAAAGACCCAGGGGAGCTGGGAGGCCTCAGGCACAGTGGACAGAGGGGCAGGGAGCTGAGCTGGCCTCGGTGTCACGGGCAGTCACCTTTAGAGCCGCCCCTACCTCTAACACACCTTCATCCTCAAAGTGAAAACCAGACAAACCCCGGCATACGCACAGGGACGGGGAACGGGTCTGGAAATCGCCCCTGAGAGCTACTCTCCCCACCCCACTTCTCTGCCTCCAAGTCTGCCCTGCTCCCTCCGTTCTCCCGCAGCAGGCTTCTCTTCCTTTGCTCTTTTGCCTCAGAAAAAGCAACCATCTGATCTGCTTCTCCACTAGCCTGGAAACTTGGATTATAGCAAGTTAACATTAGAGCGTGATCCCACTGCAATGAAGCCGCGTGGAGCTGGTGGTGGTGGAGTGGATGTGGGTGAGAGTGGGAGTGGGAGCAGAGAATTTACCGTGACGGGTATTTTCTGTGCTCGTTTCAGAAATGCTAGTGTAAAGCTATGTTGGTAGGAAATCTTATTTAAATATTTTTATTAGAGGATTGGTGCTATTTGAAACCATCTCACTATGCATCTGTATGGTGGCCAAGAGAACTAGTGAAACGTTTAAAAACAAGATGAGGGACAGTCTGGTTGTATGGACTTGCATTACACAAATAATGCGTTGGTGTGATTTCCCCCCTCTTTCACGAGCTGACTATACTTTTTTTTTTTTTTTAACTTGCATGAATGAATGATTTGTTTTTGCAATGTGGACTAGAAAAATATTTCAGCTACCATCTTCAGTTACAATGGAAAAACAGCTTGTGACTTGTTGCCTAGGAAACCAGGCACCCAGCTAACTCCACCTGTCAGCGTCAGGGGAACGGAGAGGAAGGCGGAGATGAACTCAGGTCCTCTCCTTGCCCAGGGACTCCTCACACCACGGCGCGAGGAGAGGGGGTCGGTTAGATTCTTGAGTGAAGTAAGGACAGCGGTGTCACCATCAGACAGCTCTCCCAGGGCAGGGCCTGGGTTTCCCGCCACGTCTCCGGCGATGACACGTCTCTGTTCAAAAGAAGATGTGCCTGCAGAAGACCCTGGCTCTCCAGTTGGCTTAAAGCGTGAGTTCCTTGCTTTCAGTTCCTGCATGTGCTCAGGGGTGTGATGAGCCGCATGCCTCCCCTGTCGATAACGTTTGGCCTTTGGAGTTTATGGAGACGGCATTGGCAGGCTCACCTACTCACAAGGCATCCTGAAGGTCCGTGGTACATACGCTTTCCATCCTGAGTGTGGGAGCGAGCCCCAGCGACCTCTGTGCGATTCCGTTGTTCTTCACACCTCTGACGGGTGCAGACAGTGATCTTTTCACAGTTAACTGAAGGTTGAGGAAAGTGACAAGCAATGAAAGTTCTTGCTGCGTGACCCAATCGGAGTGGGGATTGAACCTGCAACCCAGGTACATGCCCTTGGCCAGGAATTGTAACCCTTCATGCGAGGGCCAATGCTCTACCACTGAGCAACAACAGCCAGGGCCAGAAGTTATTTTTGAACAGTTCTTTAGCCTTGCATTTGGTACCCCACCAACTTATTAAGAACCCTACAGAGTCACTTAGCCTTGTGAAATCTGCACACGATGGCGGGTGTTATAGGCTGACGTGCTATGTGAGGATTTGAGAATCTGTATGTGAAATAACTAGTTGGAATAATCACAGATTCAGGTTTTTTTTTCTATGCTATGCTTAGGATATTGTGGAAATATTTTTTAGGCTACCATGCTGTAAGGATTAATAGCTATTTATTAACTCTTGGGATAAGCACCATCGCAGGCCTAGAGCATTTAAATGAACAGTGTGAAATGAAGGATGTAAGCAATATATTTACTAAGGTGTGAGCAGCTATATAAATGAATGAGTATTCTATGATTAGAAAAATTTTGAAAAATTAAAACCATTGGGAACCAGTTACTCATATCGCAGAAGCAAGAGAGAATGGCTTCAGGCCATGCGTCCCCTGCGGGAGGTGCTCCTGGTCCCCTCATTAAGGCTGCTCTGCCAGATATTACAGACCACTCCCAACAGCTCTTCCTTCCCACCCACATCTACTTCTTTGTTTTTGTCTGGACTCTTTTTTTTCCCCATTCAGTGATCCCAAAGCCAACATAGCAACTGGGTGGGAAGGAGGAAGGAACTGAAATATAACGAATGTCTCCTCTGTTTTACTTATATTTTCTCATTTAACTCTCACAATACCTTCTGAAGTGAGTGACTGATAGCACCCTCCTTTGAAGGTGATGCTCAGAAATTTTAAATAACTCGCTCTGAGTCCTCCAGCTGGAAGGCAGAGGGATTTCCATTCAGATTTGGGCAGTCTTGCCCAGCTTCCCCTCCAGCTCTGACTACATCATCTCATTGGTAGCGAGTGCCTCTAAATATATAGAAAAATATGGTTGAATTAAGGAACATCTGTTGAATAAATCAAGGTACACCTGAGTACTTTTTTCCTCCATGTGTCTATGAATGCTAGAGTTCAAGGGTCATGCTTGTAGTACATACAGTTCCGAAAAAGCTACTCTTGAATGCATGTCACCTCATTCTTTATTTTCAAAATAATCCCAGACATCTTAGCCAAAAGCTTCACATCCAGGCTACCCTTTTAAAGTTGTCACTACGCTATCCTTGTGAAAACTCTTGACTCAATTCTTCTTGTTCTCCGATATGTCTAATACTACCATTGCCTACTAACTGTGGCTGGAAATAGCAAGTCATTATGGTGTCTGAATTAGCATCCAAAACACACTGGGTTTCTTCCAGGGTTCCCGTATCTATTATTGCTAAAACATATAACTTTTAAAACTCAAATGCTTTTCCCAAGCCAATTCTCTAATCATACACATAAATTTCACTCCATTAAGGAAAGGAAACCAGGCAGTATGACTAAAGTTAGGAATATGATCAAATTTCAAGGGAGGGAAAAAAAAAGAAAAAGATGAGGCATGGAATTCTTTCCATTGCTTCTGCTTGTGAAACAAGGTTCAAATAAAGCCCTGCTTTCCTGTGCACAGAGAGTGTGGAGGCATGGAGGCTGCCACCTCTTGGGGTGATTTGGCAGAGAGGGGGTGTCTCAGGCGCCCCACTTTCCTTGGAATGGCCGAAGGGGTCCTGGGACCCTTGAGAGCCAGGAAGACAGGCTCTCTCCTTTCTGTGGCTCAGGGCAGTTGGAAGTTCTGTAGCTCCATTTCCCCCTGTTGCGTATTTATGAATCCTCTAACAATGACCATCCAGAGAACTTGTGGTAACCAGGCCGGCCTGTCAGTAAGGAAAGGGCATGTGGGCGGCAGGCTAGCTCCATAGGCTGGGGAGGGTGGGCATTGTGGTATTCTTTTGATTGCTGCTCCTGAACATACCCCAGGCCTCAAGGCTTACTTTTTAATGTTTATCAGCATTTTTCTTCATAGGAGACTCTTTTCAACCTATTATTAGACTTGCTTCCTTGCTATTCTTTTTCTTTTTTTTTTTTTTAAATATATTTTATTGATTTTTCACAGAGAGGGAGGGAGAGGGATAGAGAGTTAGAAACATCGATGAGAGAGAATCATCGATCAGCTGCCTCTTGCACACCCCCTACTGGAGATGTGCCCACAACCATGGTACATGCCCTTGACTGGAATCGAACCCGGGACCTTTCAGTCTGCAGGCTGACGCTCTACCCACTGAGCCAAACCGGTTTCGGCTTCCTTGCTATTCTTAACTGTGTTCAGTTATCATTTTAAAATGCCAACTCTTACTCTTTATATTAAGAACATGAGATGAGACAGTTTCCCCTCCCAACCTCAGAGACAGGGCACGAGTTTTCCCTGAGAGAGTTCCATGAGATCCACGTTCATCATTTCATAGGCATAGCGAAATATATATATTGTTTTCTAACGTATACAAAGTGATATAAAGTAATTTTTGATGCTTACTTTCTAGCCAATCAACATTAATAAATATTGAATTTTAAGTAGGTCAGCATAGTTAGACAAAGAACTTGTTTAAAGTTCTCTTAGTGAGTCAAAGGAAGACAAAAAGTTAATCTTTTAAATCTGTATTTCTATTGTGGGTAGAAATGTGTGTGTGGGGTAGAATCTGTAGCTCTATTGTTTGTTGGGAAAAAGTTTATTTCTAAATATCTGTTATTTATATTGTTGGTGGAAATGAGATTTCTATTGTTGGTAGAAAAGGAAACAGGCCTTTTAGGAAGCAAAGTAGCAGTAACTATTAAAGTTAAAAAAACAACAACAACTGTATCATTCAACCCACCAACTCCACAACTGGGAGATCTGTAACGGATTTAAATATCTATAGTTCTCACCAAGTGGCTCTCAATCTAATTACCCTATTTTTCTGAATGACATTATCTCCCGTTTTTCTTGTTGTTCATTCATTAACTCATTCATTTATTCATTCTCTTCTCCCATCAGAATGAAAACAAAGACTGCATCTGTCTCTCTCACAATTATAAATTCAGCATCTGGCACAGAGCAGGCCCTCATTAAGTATTTGTTGAATGAAAACAATAAAAACACCCATAGATCAGGATGTGTGTCCATGGATATTTATAGTGGCATCCTCTTGGTGGCAAAAACCTGGAATTAAGGAGAATGCCCATCAGTGAGGGACTGGTTGGGAGCCACACACTCCTGGCTAAGCTGCTTGGTGTGAGTGTCAATGGCATGGTTCTAGCAGCAGTCTGCCTGGGCTTTGATCCCTATATTTATAGTAAATGTATAATGAATGGCCCGTGGGAAGGTATTTAGCTTTCTATGTCTAAGTTTTCTCATCTATAAAATAAGGACAATGTGATATCAACCCGGGGAACTATACTTTTTGACTTGTAAATTTACCTATATGGCCAACCAAAGGTCTTGTAAACATAGGCAAATGGACAACCAGGTTCTTAAACATGGAGAGAGGGGAGTCACAAATGCCCATATCTGCAAATAACTCATCCTCTGAAGGCTCCAGTGGTTGAGATATTAGCAGATACGGGGATTCTCTTGCACGTGGAGTTCGTCCCTGTAGCCACCACGCTCACTGCCTGGCTGCTGCCATCCTGGCTGCTGCCATCCTGGCCCTTCCTCTCAGGCAGTTCAGACCCAGCAGGCTTCACGCTCCTGCAAAGCACCAGAGGCTCCCCTCCAGCGGTCACCTTTATCTGAAACCTTCTGTTTACAAGTTTTGGCAGGGACTCTGCTCTGTGCTGGCTGTGGCCCCTCATACCTGCCATCTATTGGAGTTAGGAGTTTCCCCAGGTCACTGGGAGCTGAGGACACAGGCCTGAGAGGGAGCTCTGTGGGCAGGTCTGCTTGTCAGAGAGAACCACAGAGCTGCAGACGGGCCACCTGGCTGAGGCAGTGCACACTGTTTCTGCAGCCAGGGGGTGAGCAGCTTTGCTGTTCTTTGTCCCATTACTTCTCCTTGAGCCCTGGGAGGAGGGAGAGGGGGACCAAGTGGTGAATTCCTGGCAAGAGTTCAGCATTAACATTTGAAATGGAAATGCTGTGGGAACACCCTTTCCCTTCACCTCCCCAAATTATGATGGGGGTTTCTGTGTGGCATTCACTGGCTGCTGATTATTGCAGAACTGGGTCAGTTGGAGGTCAGGGAGGCAGAGTCAGGGAAAGCTGGGGGCTTGGAGGTAGAACAGGCAGCTCTATGGATCTGTGCGAGATCTTTAGGAAGGACCCAGGCCTTAAGAACCACCTTGTTATGCCAGGTTGGTGTGGCTCAGTGGTTGAGCATTGGCCTGTGAACCAAAAGGTCATGCTTCAGTTCCTGGTCAGGGTACATGATGGGGTTGTGGGCTTAATCCCCGGTAGGGGGTGTATGGGAGGCAGCCAATCAATGTTTCTATCGCTCTATCCCTCTCCCTTTCTCTCTCTAAAATCAATAAAAATCACAAAAAGAAACATATTGTGGGAGGAGTAGATTGCTGCACTGTTCAAACTCTGCATGTCTAGCCCTACATATGTCACAGGAAACCCCCAGGAGGGAGCAGTGAGAAGCATCGCACCAGGAGAGCCAGGTCACTGCTGGCCAGAGCTGCCCTGGACTCGCCTCCCTTTTAGTGCTTGAGGAAGGAATGTTTCATTCCCCACAGCGTGGCCTGGAGTGCCTCCTCGGCTTCCCAGGTTGTGCTGGGTCCCAGGGGATTTACTGCTTCCTCCGGAGGCTCCCAGCATGGCTGGGAGGCAGGCCTGTTTCTCCAGCTGCCTAACCTCTGGTTTTATCTGTCTCTGGCTGACCTCTTCTTAGTTTTACTGTGAGTTCATGGAGAGAAAGGAGTCACAAATACCCATATCTGCAAATAACTCACCATTGAAGGCTTGATGGACTCCACAACCAGTATTTTCTTAAAATACCACTTTGCTCATGCCAAGGCTTTGTTCTAAACCCCCTCCTCCTCCGTGTCACTTGGTAGATGGAGTTGAAAATCTGTGGGCGGAGCTTTCAGGGCCAGGATACCTTTGCTAACTTTTTCTACCACCATTCCTTTACAAAGGCTCTTCGCCTCAGTCAGGTCATCCCAGTGTCCATGCAACACCTCTCCTTCCCTTTGTTCATGCCCTTCTCCCTTCGTGTTTCTCTTCTGAATCTTACTCATCCCTCAAGCCTTGGATCAAGCCATCTTCCCTGAAAGGATTTGAATGATCCTGGTCAGCAGGGTCCCCTCTGCCTCCTCTCAGCCCCTTGAGGATGAAGCTGTGGCTTTTGCTCCCTGTACCTCCCTGGTTCCTAACATGCTGACTTGGGTACAGTTGACAGAAAGTAAATACTTGCTGATTGATAGATATTTATAGGTATTTTCTGAAAACCAAAGTATGTAGATATCGCATGATTAATGTAAGTGCTGGAGTCCTTATGTAGAACCAATTTATTTGCTATAAGCTTATCTATCTAGATAAGAATGCCTGCCTAAACAGAGAGGAAAAAATCCCACTTTAAGAGCCTTGCAAATCCTTGGAAATAGGTATGTACTCAGTGATGTGAATCAATATTTGCCATAAACAGGATGAAATGAAAATGAAGCTGCATGAGAGACATTTAATTTTTGAGAACTGGAAAGAGTGAAATGTTAATAAAGATAATAGTAGCTAATACTCATATTCCAGCAAATATTAATAAGTGAAGAAGAAACACTAGCATTAGAACATCCCAGATGTAGACAATAAAATTCATAGCTGCTGATGCTACAAGAAGAGAGACAATAGGTACTAAGAGACAACAGGTAAAAGAGACAACATTTATTTATTTTAGGCTTCGGTTTTTTAATTTTTCTTTATGAACCATTTAAAATTTTCTAAACATATTCAATTATTACTTTTATAATTTTAATAAAACAATTGATTAGACAGAGTGATTATAGATTTTGTTCCCTTACCTCTCTGAAATTCTGTCTCTGTGCTTTAAAAAATGTTATCTTTGTTGCTCAAATGAAAAAAATGGGACATCTCTATAGCATTTATTATGAACTAGTTTGTCTAAGCTACACACACACACACACACACACACACACACACACACACACACATTTTACAGAGGATGAAACACCCCTGGATTAGCTCCTACTTGAGTTTCTTAAGTTGTTTAATTGAAATGTGAATAATTTTCTGACTTTTGACTTGTACATTTACTTATATGGTTACATTTGCATAAAGGATGAACCCATACACTCAAGTACTTTGTACAATAGATCACATGGCTATGATTCTGCTTAAGGTGGGATTTAAAAGTGATAAAGTTGGTTTAAAGAAAAGCAAATATATCCCAAGGAAAATTTTCTAAGGCAGACGTTTTCTGAAGAAGCTATTTATGTTGAATCTGAGCGTTCTGTTACTGCCTTCCTCTCAGAACGTTTTAAAAAGTCAGCCTCCCTTAGTAATTGTTACATCTGGTCTTAAGGCAACTTTAGTTTCTGCCTCACTCAAGTCATCTCAGCTGTGTATGATGTTTTTTAACCCTCAAAGCCTGAAGATGTCTTAATAGCAAGGGTTGCTCAAAAGAATTTTGTAATAGACTCCAAAATTTCAAGACAAGACTTCTAAAAAATCACAACCATATCTTGTTACCCATGTTCTGGAATGACCAAGCCATTATTCAGGGACAAAGACAAGAGAGGAATCCAGGCTGTTGACTCTAGTCCACTGTGTTGTCCCCTGACCTACAGGACCCCTGGAGTGAGGGACTGCAGGTGGGCCCTAGAGGTGGCACTGGGAGAGAGAGCAGGCCCTAGCCTAGGGGGTGGAGATAGGCATGTGCCCTAAACACACCCCTCCACTTTTTTGGGAGCAGCAGATGGCATGTCAAAATGGAAACCCAAAGATCCGTCAGTCTTTATCATCTATTTGGCTGTTGTGTGTGGAAGAAGAGAGGTCAGTGGATTTATACCTGCTCCTCACTAAGAAGACAGTTTCTCAGGAGCTAATCCGACAATGTGAATGCTCAGAAACTCCAAGCTGGGCTTTATCCAATTTTGTGGGCCTTACAAGTCATAAAAGCTAATGTTTAAGTGAGCACAGTTTATCAGGAATTATTCTAGGCACTTTACTTACATCCCCTCACCGAGTCCTCAGAACAGCCCATCAAGGCAGTGACTATCATTCCTATTTTATAGTTGGAAAGCTGAGTTGCAGAGGGGTCACACATATGCTGTAATTTGCCCCAGATCAATAGCTATGAGGTAGCTGAACTAGGATGCAAACTTGGGCAGTTTAGCTTCAAACACTCATCAGTTAAAATTCTAATATGGAAAATTGTTCACACAAACAAAGGTAGAGAGAAGGGACAATTGTTAACTCAGGGCCAATTTTGTTCTATCTGTATCTCTGTCTACTTCATGGTCTCCCACTCCCTTTCCTGCATTATCATCAAGGAAACACAGACATCCAATCATATCAATAAATATATCAGTAGGTATGTAAAATAATAATGGCTTAAAAAAAACAGGTTCTTTTCATAAGATGCTCTTAGTACCTGTTATCTCTCTTCTTGTGGCATTAGCAGCTGTGAATCTTATTGTCTACATCTGGGCTGTTCTAATGCTAGTGTTTCTTCTTCACTTATTTGCTAGAATACTAGCTATTTGATTATTTTGATGGGCAATTTGCATAGGGAAGGCCAAACCGATTCCAAATTTACAATCATTTCCCTCTGTTTGTTGTTATTGCTGGTTTCAATGAGTTTTTTTTTTTTTAATATACATTTTATTGATTTTTTTTTTTTTTTACAGAGAGGAAGGGACAGGGATAGAGAGTTAGAAACATCGATGAGAGAGAAACATCAATCAGCTGCCTCCTGAACACCCCCTACTGGGGATTTGCCTGCAACCAAGGTACATGCCCTTGACCGAAATCAAACCTGGGACTCTTCATTCTGGAGGCCGACATTATATCGACTGAGCCAAACCAATTAGGGCTGAGTTGGTTTTTTTAATGTCAGCCAAAGCTGATCACTTATTTCTTTAAAAAAGTATCACAATAAATGTATGGACTTGTACACATATTTGATATTTATTTAATGCATTTTTCTTATTAATACTCAAGTTGGTCCATTTTGGCCGGTGGAAGCCTCTTTAGGTTAGGCTCTCCCACAGCTCCCTTCTTTTCTCTTCTGACAAGATGTTCTAGGCTCACCTTGTGTAGTTCTTGTCCAAAGCCAGAAAGTAGGTGTTTTTTCAAGGAGCTGGTATTCCTTGATAGGAAATGGTATTCTTTAGAGACCACAACCTGCATTTGACAGGTGTTTATTGCTATTGGATTGGTCATAGTTCTATCACCCATTTCTCTCTACTTCTCCCTCCTTCCCTGCCTTTTTTTCTTTTTAGAGAGAAAATAAGTTCTTACTGGTAACTACTTGTTTGTTTTCTTTCTACAATATATACATTTCTATGTAACTAATAATCATTTCAGAATAACACTGTAAAATATTATAAAAACACTTTGAATTTATTTTACAGTTCTTTTTTATTGTTGTAGTATATACCACTAGGGATGTATAGTGAAATTATTGTCCTTTTTTGTTGTGGTAAAATTGGTATACAACATGATATGTATTTCAGGTGTACAACATCCTAATTCTATATTTGCATACCCTACACGGTGATCACCATGGTAAGTCTAGCTACCTCCCGTCATCATACGCTTTGCCTTTCCCCTAGGCCTCTTCACCTTTGGGAACCTCCAGTCTGTTCTCTGTGTCTATGAGTTGGTTTTTGTTTTGATCTGTTTGTTCATTTAAAAAAAAATAACCCACATACAAGAGAAATCATTTATGTTTGTCTTTCTCGATCTGACTTAATTTACTTAGTATAATGCCTTCAAGGGCAACCCATATTGTTACAAATGACAATATATCCCTCCTTTTTATGGCTGAATAGTATCCCATTGTGTGTGCGTGCGTGCGTGCGTGCGTGTGTGTGTGTGTGTGTGTGTGTGTGTGTGTGATGTATCATCTCTTCCTTCCCATTTATCCAATAATGGGCATGTAGGTTGTTTCCATATCTTGGTTACAGTGAACGTAAGGGTGCATATATCTTTTTGAATTAGTGTTTTTGTATTCTTCAGATAAATACCCCGAAGTGGGATTGCTGGGGCATGTGGTAGTTGTAATCTTAATTATTTTCAGGAATCTCCATCCTGCTTTTCAAGTGGCCATACCAGGTTGCATTCCCACTAATAGTGCACTAGGCTTTCCTTTTCTCCGCATCCTCTCCAGCACCTGTTATTTCTTGTCTTTTTAATGATAGCCATTCTAACATGTGTGAGGTGATATCTCATTGTGGTTTTGATTTGCATTTCCCTGATGGCCAATGATGAAATATCTTTTCTGTGCCTGTTGGCCATCTGTGTGTCTTCTTTGGAAAAATGTCTATTCAGATCTTCTGCCCACTTTTTATGAGTTGTTTAGGTTTCATGTTGTTAAATTGTGTGAGTTCTTTACATATTTTGGATATTAACCCATTACTGGCCGTAAAGTTTACAAATATCTGTATAATTTACTAAATGTGTAGAAAAATGTTTTTAAAAGCTTAAATAAATGACCTACAATTAAACAAAAGAAAATAAATGCCCCAACTAGTCTTAGGACAGACAGTGAGTGACCTGGTGTGAGGGGGGTTGAAACCCATTCTCAGCAGAAACACGGAGGTGCAAGAGATGACAGCCAGAGGAGTGGGGTCAGCAGTGGGAAGTCATGGTGACTCTCCCATCCTTGACAGACCCTCCTGTAGAAGGATGAGAACTGTCCATCGAAGGCCTGGGAAGCAGGGGCAGGTCGAGGAGATGCCAGAGGTGTATCACGCAGGGCTCCACAGGGCAGCAGTGTGGGCTGAGGTTTTATGACAGGAATTAAACCTTGCACAATTGTGGGAGGATCAGGGGACAGGAAGGTCCAGAAAGTGGAGTTGGAGGATCAGAGAAGGAGTCATCCCTTTAAGAAATGACTGAAGCGCTGGCCGAGGTGGGCAGGTCGGGGCTTGCAGAGAGATCTGAGGAGAGGAGCCCATGCGGCCGCTGAGGTGGGACTGTGAGGGGAGCTGGGGCGTGTCTGTGGGGAGCTGCTGCCTCTAAGTAGCCTGGTGGTGGACCGCTGTGGCTCAGCAGGACCTGCATTGGGAAGAAGAGCTAAATGTGAAGTAGAGGACAGTGAGGACAACGGGACCTGCCAGGCTCCTCTGAACACTTCGCTGCTGCCTCTCCAATCTTGCTCCAGCTCCTCTTTTGGCAACTCTAACCCAGAACCCAGAGGGAGGGGAATTCTGGGAAATGTAGCTAGTCTGACTGCACTGACCATAGCAAACTCAGAAAGAAAAAAAAAAAAAAAAAAGAGGCAGGCTTTACCTCAGGAAAAAGGGAGAAATAAGGGGGAGATTTTAAATCTCTCCAAGTGTGAGATCTCTGGAGATAGCTGAGAACGTCCATGTGGCAGGGATATTGTAGATGGATCCTAGCATGAGGCATTCTGTTTGTCTAGAGGTTAAAAAGAAATTCCATGAAATCTATTCATTTACCCACATCTGGACCCGCGCCCTCTGTTCCTCAATATCTCTCCATTATCCACGAACTGGTAGTTAGATGTAGAGACTCGATCTAAATTCAGATTAGAATTTTTAAAGTGAGAGTAGTTCTATATGTGTGCCTAGTGAGCCATCTTGCCCTCTTTCTGTGATATTAGTGCAACTGACAATCCCTCCTTCATCTGGGGAAAGCCAGACCTTGCACCCCTCTTTGCTGTTGCCTCTTTGTACCAACAGTAACCAGACCTTCACAATTATGGGCAGAGCAGGCGTGGTATAGAGCAGAAGGATCATGCACACACGTTCTCAGGAGCATGTGTGCCCATGCACCCGTCCCCACACACATGCCCTGGCAGGATGCGTTGTTCTGTGCGGTGGTAAGAGGGCCTGGGTGACCTTCTCTGTCAGCACGGAGGAGGCCAGCTGGAAGTGAGCAGGTATAGGGGAAGCAGGGGCTCTGTGGGCAGCGGGCGTGCTGGAAACATCACAGCCCAGCGGGTAGGTTCTCCGGTTCCTTTATCCTCACACTGTGCTTTTGTACTCTGCCTCCTGGGGATAAAACCAGATCCCTCCAGGGCCGGGCCACGAGGCAGGAGGGGCCGCAGGGAAAGCTGCCCTGAGCAGCTGGGCCTGTGAACTGAGGGATCAGGCGTTTGCTTTCATGGCCCGGGTGCCAGCCCAGCCCGGGGACCGGGGCGAAGGCGCTTTGATGCTTCCACTTTATGGAAGTCCATAAATACAACGCGGTGGGGCTCCTGCAGGACCAGACTAGTCCCGAAGCTAAATCACCTGTAAGTCTTGACGGAGATTTTCCTCAGCGGAGATGGAACAAACGCCTTTGCTGAGGAAGAAGAGCCAGGTATTACAGAGTCTTAAACTGTTTACGCTTTGGAACACGCTTTTATTGCCTGCCCGAGTTAAAAGGCCTTTCTCCCTCCCCTTGTTATTTCCTATGGTTTCAGATTTATCCCCTGAAAGAAGGCCGGATTTCTCTGCTTTCCCGTTTCTCCAAAACAGAACTTCCTATTGACACCCAACAAGCACCGTGGGATGGAAGGGTCCAGAGACGTCTTTCAGGGAAGCCCTGGGGACCCCCCCAAAAAAAGAACAGGTCCTACCTAAGACAACTTAGCACGCCAGAAGCTCTTGGCATCTTTCATTCTATTAGCATGTGCATGTAAACTTGGCATTTTCATATGTAAAAATGGTTCACGATTAACTATTTCACACGGTTCCACCTCTTTCATCAAGATATACTCAGCAGCCATCCTTGGCATTAATGTATACAAGTTTTTCTGAAGGTGAAATTAAGTGAAATTGTTATTACGAGAGGGGGGAGACATGCACTCAATTTGTTTCTTTTTTTTCATATATTTTATTGATTTTTTTACAGAGAGGAAGGGAGAGTGATAAAGAGCTAGAAACGTCGATGAGAGAGAAACATCGACCAGCTGCCTCTTGCACACCCCCTACCAGGGATGTGCCCGCAGCCAACGTACATGCCCCTGACTGGAATCGAACCTGGGACCTTTCAGTCTGCAGACCGATGCTCTACCACTGAGCCAAACCGGTTTCGGCAATTTGTTTCTTATTCTGTAAAAATATGAATAATAATACATAACACAAAGGTTTCATGGGGATTGAGCGGAGCAGACAGGAAAGCAATTTGGGTTGAAAACCTGAGACTAGGTGCTGAGGCAAGGTTGACTTCTTGGCCGCGTGTTGGCTTAACCTTCCTGTAAAGCATTGTGCGTGTAGGCACCCAGTGCACCTTGGATAGACCGATTGCATTTCAGGTGGACTTTTCCTTGATCATGTGGAGTTAGACTCCCCTTTTTGGTGGCAAATGGCCTCCATCCAGGATGGGCTGCTTTGGGGAAACCATCTGTGGACCAGTGCCTGTCAATATCTTGTACTTAATAGCTACCATGAGAGGAAAAACGGAGTTATTTTTCTGAGAAAGGCTGTGGCTGTTATATTGTCACTGTTGGCAAGTTTTATGGACATAAAAATTGCAGTAATCCCTGCTGGACTCCCCCTGCCTCTTCAGCAGTTGAGTGGCTCAGCGGTGCATCGGGAATTCCAACATAATTGTGGATTTTGGTCAGTGAGCCTCCGAGGATGGCCCTTTCGTATGGAGCCTCTGTTAGAGGGTTACTTTTATGGGCTTGTAGAACTTTATGCACCGAGTTCCGTGCTTGCATACTTTTAACGGGCTGGAGCCAAATGAGAGCATTTTGAAATAAATCTGTCTTGGGCAGTATATGGCACCTTCTCTTTGAGTAATAGCTGCTGTCAGATGTGGTTGAACTTTACTTTTTCTTGCCTATGGATTGTTTACCCAAACATTATAAAACTAAGAGGTTTTAATTTTAGAAAAAGCCCCTGTAAAGATAAAAGATACAAGATGGTATGTGCTTGCGATAACTTTACTGAGGCTTCAGACGAAATAAAAACAAAAACAACGAAGCAGTTTCTTTGTCAAAGGTCTGGAAAACACAACTTTTGGATAGGTTTTTGGGAGACCTGTTTTGCATTAAAATACCAAATAAAACAAAATGATGGATTGTTTTGGCACCGCTTTGGTGGAGCTTTATGTGATGAGAACTGTACGTATAAGACAGCCAGTTATTGTCATAGCTGACAGATTTGGGGTCCTGTCTACTTGTTCAGCATAGTAACATCTCAGGGGTGAGGAGCTCTTCCAAGATCCTTATGCCAGGAACGTTGCAAACTTTTGCTGTAACACACTGACGGTATCTTTCCAGTTCCATAGATCATCTGTAAGTCGTGGTCTTGCCTGGCACACTGGATCCGTTCCTGTGTCTTTCTTTCTATGCAGTGTATGAGCATTGTTGACATGGCTTCCTTTATTATTTTTTTTTGCAAGTTAGAAAGCTGCCTGAAGGTATTGGTTGGATTTGAGTAGGAGCTGGGTGCAGAGGTCTCTGAGTGGAGCAGACAGCTCAGGCCAACAAGGACATGATGATGCAGAGCATGTTGTGGGAAGAGCAAGATGCTTCGTCTCTGGGACGAGAAGGTTGTGTCGTGGGGTTTTCTGGGAAGTGGTGCTGGAAAGGTACCGTGGGGACCTGTTTAGAAGGCCCCGAGTACCGAAATAAGGAGCTGGTACTTAATTAAGAATTTCTGGCAATGCAGATCAGTTTTAATCTGATGGAACACATGTTGGAGAGACTCCTGGGGGGGGGGGAGGGGCAGGGATCTAGAGATGAAGTTTAAATTGGCTGGAGGTGATGACAGGAAGCACCCACACAGATCGCCCTGATTCTGCCACAGCACACTTACTACACATGTAATACAATGTGACATATGTCACTAATGGATCGTATTGTAAACCGATTAACAGCAAGTGATGGCCCGAGGGTGAGTCTGAGGTCAAATAAGGAGTAAATACGTTAAACACATACGTTTGCGAGGTTGCTGTGAGGAGAGGCTGCCACCACACAGCCACACACCAGGTGGAGGCTTACCTGGAAGGTGATTATTGGAGTCCATCTAAGCCTAACGACACTTGTCTCAGCATTCCACAGTGTCTAGCATTCCCCTTTCTACCTCATTTCCCCCTTACGACATTTTCACCGCATTTCCTCTTTGCGACAGTTGTGTAAGGTAACCCCTAGTGTCCTCATTTTGTGGAAACGGAGGCACATGGAGAATGAGTTGAGTACCTTGCTCAGAGTAGGTGGCAGAAACCAGACCCGAATCCATGTTCCAGGGCCCACATCTGTTTCCTGCCATTTTGTTCTGCTGCCTCAGCTATACTCCATGACCCATTAATTTGCAGTTTAATGAATTTGTTTGCCAATGTGGCCCACTTACATCATTGTCATCGCGGGAAGGTACAGCTCCCCCCGGCCCTCTTTGTTTTGTATGTTAGCTTCTAAGGGCAGTATGAGAATTGGGGTGTGCTTCACTTGCTCATTGTCATTCACTGGCACTGAGTGAAGGAGAGAATGTCAGCCTGTTTTCACGGAACATATTCGAATGAACCCCTGTAGCACTTCCAACCCTTCAGCGCTGAATAAATGTTAGCTGATGAGCAATGTTCCTGGGAAAAATGAGGAATGTGCCTTAAATGGAACATTAAATGATCCCCTGGTGGCTTGAGATTCACAGTGCTTTGCTAAGTGCCTCATTTATGACAAGGCCCTTGGGAGACCTTAGCGCCTTGAGTTTTATTGTTTGTAACATTCGATATGTTATTTGAAGTAAATTGAAGCATTCCTTTTAAATGCTTCTTTCCATTTCTCCCATTCCTCCCCCCGCCCAAAAAAAATAGGATTCTCATTTTAACTTACAGATTAATTCCCGACTTTCAGCTGAGCTCACAGAACCAAGGTTAAGGTCATCATTGAGTTGCCTATCGCAAACACTTGATAAGGACATGATTTGATTATGATGAAACCCTGGACCAATAGCCTGAGCCTGACCTGAGCTTGGTGCCACGATGGAAGGTCTTGGGAGGGAGTATATTTTTCATGTAGGAAGCATGTTAGCATTTGAGGTCAGAGGGAGGACTGTAGAAGTTTTAAAATACATCTGCAATTCATCGAAAGGTGGGGTCTTGTCCTCTGTCCTTGAGTGTGGATGCACTGATAACTGCCTTGAAAAGTAGTATGTGACAGAAAGGATACAGTGTGACTTCCAAGGCTCAGTGAACTGAGATTGAGTGGTTTCTGCTTTGTGTACTGTCCCACCTGCTCTGGGACCCTGAACTGCCAAGCAGACATAGTCATTCTGCGGCCACTGTCCTGGAGAGCCTCCCGCAAGTGTGCTGATCGACAAGTCCTGCTAAGCTCAGCCTTGAAGCCATCCCTGCCAAGTGTAGACATGAAAATGAAACTATGTGGACCCTCTGACAAGACCAGTCTCTAGTTAAATACCCATGAACTGCCCACTGATTCCATATGAACAGAGAAGCACCACATGACCTCTGACCGAATTATGGACCCATGACATTGACACATAATAAAATGGTGGTTGTTCTAAGCCACTAAGTTTTCAGGCAGTTTGTTATGAAGAAATGGATGAGTAGAACAGAAATGGAAAGGATTGATAGAAGGTTTGCTTGCCCAAAGAAGTCTTTAAGAACTATGTGGTTAAGTATGTATGATGTCCAGATGTGAAGGGAAACTTTTATACTGATCTGAAAACACATGAAAGTGTGTATGTGTATATGTGTGTGTGATTGTGTGTGTGTGTGAGTGTGTGTGTGTGTGTGTGTGTGTAGTTATGTGATTCTTAAAGACCAGCCCTAGAGTGAATCATTATACAGGTTGTTGTGTATTGGTTTGTTATGATTTCAAATCCACTTGTTTATGACTTAAGTGAAAGTTGCTTTGATCTAAGGTGAATTAATGTACAGTGGGAAGACTGTGTCATGTCAGGATGATGCCCTCAAAATTGTTGTGCTACTGAGTACTTATCAATATGAATGTTTGGAAAGGCAACTTAACTTTATGATGTAATGAACCCTTAACTTTAAATACAAGAGCCTGTGAGGACTTATCGAGAGTGTTTTTCTGGGCAAGCCTGTTCTTTGTTGGTCTAAAATTTAGACTCTAAATGGTTCTACAAAGACCTTAGGGCATTAGCTCCGGCCCAGTAAGACTACTCTTTGCTGGGAGTGGTGCAAACCGTGCAGAGGCCCCTGAAGGAGACACCGTCTTGCCCAGCACCACTGGTGCCTTTGTTCTGCCTGCATTGTGCTCGGGAAACAAGGAACTTTCCATTAGTTCTGGCAACTGGACATCAGCTCTAGGTTGGCTCAGCTTATTCTTCTGAACACCAATTTCTAGAAAGGTATATCTCAACCAAACTTGGAGGTTCTTTTTTTTTCATCTCTCCCGTGCCTGGAACAATAGTGCAATTAATCTATCGCTGATTTGGGGTGTGTTATTTCTTTATTGGCTTATTAAGAGACTTTATGCTGTATGCTATTGGCTTGTGAAATATTATTTTAAATTATGATTCCTGCAGTGAACCTGTGTTAAAGAAATTATTGGCAAAGATCATCTGAGTGTAATTTTGCCACAAAACACAGATGACTTGTCTTTCTTGTTCCTTGCCTTCCAGAGGCGACACTCTATAGCCTTGCTGCTCACACTGTCGTCTGAAGCCCAGCAGCGTAGGTATCATGTGGGAGTTTGTTAGAAAAGCAGACTCTCAGGCTCTGCCCCAGATTCTGATCAGACTCCATATTTAACAAGCTCCCAGGAGAGTCCAGTGCACACATTAAAACTGGAGGAATATGGGTCTAAGAATTACTGGTTGCTATTGTTGCTGCTTCTGTTACTGTCTCAACCACTAAAACCCCAAGAGCTGCCACTTCTGCACCATGCAGGAGTGATTTATATGCATTGTTGTGTGGAATTTCATTCTCCAAATAACCATTGCAACATGGATATTATCATCTCTGTCATACTCACTGAGTCTTAGAGACTTCAAGGAACTGAAGGTGTACAACTAGTGCGTACCCAGTGGAACCCAGGCCTGTCTGTTTCCAGACCCTGGACACAGTCAACTTCAAGGGTTCAGGTGTAGTGTCCTTGGCAGATGATCCCAGGAGATAGTTGTAGGGGTGGGGGAAGTGAGGCAGGAAAAGGAGAAATGTGACCGTTCTGGACAGCTAGAACCAAATCCCTGGGGAACTCTGAAAAATGACTTAGGGTTATTCCATCTGAGCTACGAGGGAGTTGTGGTATCTACTCAGTCGCCAGTAGAGCTCTGCTTCTGGGGATGCTAATTCCCTGGTAGTTCCGGGCAGCTGAGCCTGTGAAGGAAGTGGGCGCAGATGGCGACCAAAAGGTCTTAGACAAAGAAACACAGTGTGATGGTTGGAAGTCTGGCCAGGATCGGGCCAGAGGATATGGCTGGGCACCCATATGGGCACTACTCTATGCTAACCTGACTCTTAGAGAAAGAATCATCAGAAATGCATTTTTTTCTTTAAATTTTTCTTGATGGGACCAACTGTTAGTACAGAATTAAAGGAAATATACCCCAAGTCCTTATTCTTAGGAAACTGGCATGCTTTTCAGACCTTCACAGAAAATCTGGATAATGGAAAAGGTCACGTGCATTATTTTACCTTACCAAGGAACAAGTTTTTATCTCACCGTGTTCTCTAGCAGTGCCCATCTACGTACACACATATTGCTATATTCTGCCTTTTTAAACTTAATGCATCCCTAACGCTTTATATAGGACTGTCTAGTGGGTGCAAAATATCCATTGTGTGCCTACCGCAGGGCCTGGAACAAGCCCTTTATTGCTGTGTTCTCAGGCTGAGAAACAACTTCAGTGGCATAAACATGGGAGTAGACACTTCCTTCTGCATGTGAGCACAACTCAGCTTATTTTGCAGTGATTGAGGTACCGTATTTTTCGGACCATAAGACGTACTTTTTTCCCCACAGAAGTGGGGGGAAAAAGTCCCTGCGTCTTATGGTCCAAATATAGCCTACACATATACTTTAAAAAAAAAAAGTTTTTTTACTTGCCCGGCTCTGTGTGGTTTCTGTGTGCTTGCCTGGCTCTAAAATGGTTCTAAATGCTGCTGTTTACTTTACAGGGTTGATTACATGTGTTTATGACTGTGATGTTGGGTTTTAATGCACATAAAATATTTTAGGACACTATTTGTTTCAGAATCTTTTTTTCTTCATTTCCCTTCTCTAAAAACTGGTGCGTCTTATGGTCCGGAGCGTCTTATGGTCCGAAAAATACGGTACTTCCACAGGCTTTATTTCACTCAAGAAATATGTGTTGAGTAACTTCTACATGCCCAGCTCTGTGTGGATACAGTGCTAAGATGCAAAGATACACACAGTCTTTGTCCTCCAATAGACAAGCTTATTGGCGAGGCCGCCGGGAGAAAGTTAAATAGCCAACAGAAGTTAAATAGCAGTAGAAGAAATGTAATGCACTGTGTGCCAAACGGGGGCCACGTTTTGAGGAGCTTAGACGTGTAGGTTGCTGAGTTTGTTCCTTGTTTTCTTGTGACTCTGTAACTCCTAGCAGAAAATCCATATCGGTTCTCTTGAGACTCATGAGTAGAAAGGCTCTTAGACCATTGACTGTGTATTCAGCAAGCACACATTTATTGGTTATGAGCGAGGAATGTGTGGTCATGCACATTGCCGAGGGCCCCCCATTTCCCTGTGGGCTTGCTTTCACATGAGCCATGCCCTTGACTCCTCTATGGTGCTGCCACTCAGCACCATGAGGCTTGCGTACCAATGGATGCTTTACACAGGAGTCTGAGGGTTGATAAGGTTGTTCTGAGGATATAATGCCCATCACTACGCTAAGTATCAAAACCTGATCCCAGCTGATTTGAACAGAAAAGAAACATTTAAAAAAAGGTACTGGATGGCTCATAGAATTTTCAGAAATATTCTGGGCCTGAAGACCATGTACCCAGGAACAATGCCTCAAATCATACTGTGAAACGGACCGATAAAGACCCGTCTGGCCAAAAACAGTTTGGCTCAGTGGATAGAGCGTCAGCCTGCAGACTGAAAGATCCCGGGTTCGATTCCGGTCAAGGGCATGTATCTGGGTTGCGGGCACATCCCCAGTAGGGGGTGTGCAAGAGGCAGCTGATCGATGATTCTCTCTCATCAGTGTTTCTAACTCTCTATCCCTCTCTCTTCCTCTCTGTAAAAAAATCAATAAAATATATATTAAAAAAAAAAAAAGACCCGTCTGTCTGCTGACCACACGGCAGGACCCAGTAATGTGGGTCTTGCTATTTGAGCCCCTGCTTTGCTGCCTCTGGGAGGAGGATCCAGGGACCCCAGGCTACACACACGCCCTGCAGTCCCTGCTTTTTCCTGGCACAACCTGAGGTGTTGATCCCACGTCTGTGGCCGGTGATGTCAGCTGGCACAGCCTCCACCGGGGGCTAGCGAGGGAGACTCAGAAAGCAGATACCTGCCGCTTCTAGCTTCCGTGCTGGGTGGCCGGCCTGACGCATCCCACAGCTGCCCTTTGGTTCTTTAGGTCCCTGGGGAGTGTGCTCCTCTCTCTTCTGCTGAGCAAAATCGACTCATGCTTCGGGGTCCAGTTAACCTCCCACTTGCTCTGCGACATTTTCTCTGATTCCTCTAGTCTAGGTTTTATTTCTCTTCTGAACCTCTGCATTACTTACAGCTAGAACAAGCTGTGAAAACATATTTAAAAGTTGATTTTATATCATTAGACCTCAGCCTCACTGTGCCAATAGACTGCTGTAATAGTATTTGGCGGCACTGCTGAACTGTTAGTGGAGAAATAGCGAGTCTGCGATCCGTCTGTATGGCAGTGTCCTTTCCTTCAGTCTGACCTACTCCCTTGTTCTGTCTTTAGTTGATCCAAGAGTCCAGACGTTTGTGCTGTTGCTAGTATTTTGTGCTATTTTCTTATCTCCTTAACTAGAATGAATTTCCATTGAAGGTAGGATTCATATCTAGTAGTTTTATGCTGTCTGTCCATAATACGGTGCAGGTAGTACATACTTATTGATTGATGAGAATCAATATGCCTAAAAAATGCAACATTTGATGGCATAATTGGGCCCGTTATCCAAGCAGGTAGACACTTGATGTCAGGAAACCTCATTTGTAAGAACAGTAATAAAGAATGCCTCCCTTTCCTGTAAAACTTTCCCTTCAGGGAGGGATTGACAATGGGGTTTTTACAAAATGGAAGAGCCTCTTAGGAATGTCAGGGTCACAGCCCTAGTAGTCAAGGCTCCTCTATATATGGCCACACACAATGGCTGACTGCATGGTCCTCTAATATGCTTTTCAGAGGTGGATTTCTGTGCGAGTGACGAGCAAGTTTCCATATTAAATGGTTGATCTGTCACACTTGTCTTGGTGTGACAATTCTAACAATTGCTATCTATGACAGAAAATTATTTGCAAAACTAGAATCCAATTCCTGCGCAAAAATGTAGATTTTTCTATTATGGTTTTCTTTCAAAGAGAAAATAATCTTAAATGATATTTTTGTCAGTGGTTTGGGATATATGTCTATCCCTTAGATAAAATCTCCCATGTGTTATTACACTTAATAATTTCCAACTAGAAATTTAGAGTTGCTACTTTCAATTCTTTATTGTGCTATTGAAGCATTTTGTTGACTCATTGAAGAGATAAAGGTATAAACATTATCATTTGTAGCTCTAAAGTCTCACAAAGCCTTTTCCAAAGGAATTTTTTTCTTTATGAGATTTCAATTTATTAAAAATATGTATTATACAGATTGGGGAAAATACTTACAATTCATATATTTGATAAAAGGCTCATATCCAGACTATTAAAAGAACTCTCAAAATGAAATGCCAAGAAAACAAACAGTCCTCCAGAAATGAACAAAATATTTGAATAGACATTTCACCAACGATGTGCAGATGCCAAACACATGAAAAGATACTCAACATTCTGAGTCTCGAGGAAAATGCAAATTAAATTCAAAGCCAGATGCCACTGCATGCCTATATTTTAGGCTACAATAAAAGGAAACTGACAATCTCAAGTATTGGTGAGGACGTGGAGATGCTGGAATTCACAGGGAGCTGGTGGGAAGGGGAATGAAATAGCTCCTTTGGCAAACAGTCGGGGAGTTTCTTACAAAGGGAAGCAGACCCTTGCCATGTGACCCAACAGCCTCATTCCTAGTTATTCATCCAAATGACGTAAAAACTTGTGTTCACAAGAAAACCTGAATGTGAATGTTTTAGCTGCTGTAGTCATCTTTGACCCAAACCGAAAACAACCGAAATGTCCCGCAGCTGGCACACGGGTAAACCAAGGGTGCTGGATTCCTAAGCGGAGTACTCCTCAGCAGCGCAAAAGGAGTGGACTGCCGCAGTCCCGTCAGGGCAGAATCTCACGTGCCTTATGCGAAGTGAAGAAGCCACACTCGAAGGCTGCAACCTGTGTGACTTCACGGATGTGACGTCCGGCATGTGTGTGTAGGAGCAGAACACTGTGGCTCCCAAGGGCTGGAGGAGGGGGGAGGATGTGGGGCGACGGGCTGCTCTGTGCCTGGGTGGTGGTGGTGGCGGTTACATGGGTGTAGGCATTTGTCCAAACTCATAGAACCACGACTGAAAAGGGTGATGTGGGCGCATGTGAATTATTCCTTAATACAACAGTGCAGAAACCAAGTCCATTCCAGGAGGGAGACAACTGATAAACACCGAGAATACAGAGATCGCGCGGAGGATCAGTCTAGCTGAAGAAGCAGATGGGAGGGACACAGCTAAACGTAAGCCATTAGGTCAGAAGGTTATGTACCAGAGATGGAACGCAGTGCTAGGGCGCTAGAGTCCGACCGTGCCCCACGGAACTCTGTATTGGTGCGCGCGCGCGCTCATCTTCAGGGGTGGGTGGGTGTGAAAGCAGGGAGGGCTTCACAGAAGAAGTGACATCTGTCTGATAGACGGAAAAATAACTTCCCCATAAGGAAAGCTCAGTGAGGAAGAGGGAGCAGGGTCATCAACATCCCAGAGACTCACGCAAACAGAGTGAGGCGTTATCCCCCAAATACAGGGGAAAGGCAAGCGTGAGTTTCTGGGGAAGAAACCAGTTAAAATGCGTTTATCCAAAGGAGAAGCAAAGCAAACGCTATTGGGAACACGCAGGCTGTGCTTTTCCTCAGCTGCAGCTGCTGGCCATCCAGGCTTGCTGACAGGGAGCAGGTACCTGCCCCGTGGCTGGAGGGCACACCCAGGCTCCCCCAGGCGAGGAGACAATCACAGCACGCAGCCCTGGCCTGGGAGGAGGAAGCCCGCAATTACACACTTCTGGGCAAACATTAGCCGAGGCTGTAACCCGGGTTTGAAGAAACATAGCAGGCTGGAGCCTTCAGACATATTCTGTGGCTGCCCTGTGGATGGAAAGCTGTAGTCAGACACCGCTGACGCTCAGAGCAAAGGTGACATACTGAGCAGGCGGTGCGGACAGCTCAGGGGGAAACCTTCTCCCACCTGCCCACCTCCCCTTCTCCCACCTCCCATGTGCTCTGTGGCACACACAGCATTGTCCACATCCGAAGGGGAGACACTTAAAAAAAAAACACACACATATATATATATATATATATATATATATATATATATATATGTGTGTGTGTGTGTGTGTGTGTGTGTGTGTGTGTGTGTGTATATATGTGTATATATGTGTATATATATTTATATATATATATTATTGATTTTTTACAGAGGGGAAGGGAGAGGAATAGCAAGCTAGAAACATTGATGAGAGAGAAACATCGATCAGCTGCTTCCTGCACACCTCCTACTGGGGATGTGCCCACAAGCAAGGCACATGCCTGTGACTGGAATTGAACCTGGGACCCTTCAGTCTGCAGGCCGACTCTCTATCCACTGAGCCAAACCGGTTAGGGCAGGGGAGACACTCTTTACATGCTTCACAGCAAAGCCAGAGCCACCACAGAGGGCCCATTGTTGGCCTCCTCACTGTGCCTACGTCTGCACATCCGTGATGTCCAGGAGCTCGCCACCGGGCCCTGCAAACCCCCGCTGGGCGGCGTCCCCATGGGCATCTCCATCTGCACGACTGGGGCTCCTCGCTGTGGTTTTGTAGTTTCCACTTTGAAATCTTCTTAGACTGGACGGCGATGTGCCCCGTCTCGGTTGGGCAGCCTTGAAGTGGAAGCGGAGCTAAACTGAGCCTGACACCAGGGCGGTCATGTTCATTTTCCTTCTATTTATAGCTGACCACAGCCATTCAGTGCACAGAGGCAGCTCTTCTGTGCTGTGCATTCGAGGGAATGGGAGGGGCGGTGGCAGAACCAGAAAAAGAAGGAAGCGTTTTTCGCAAAGGCAGATGGCGGTGACAAGGGCCGAGGGGGTCCCAGTGGCGGTGAGGTCAGCGGCGTTGGGGGGGAGGATGCTCCTCGCACAGCTGTCGCCTCTTCCGTGCTTCTGCAGTTAATCAAGAGTGAGGGGACCTTTTGTCCGAGTTTTGCTCGGGAGCCAGGATTTCACTTCCATCACCATAAAGGAAGTGGATGTACCAAAACTCCTCTAAGGGTTTCTTTCCCAAGTGACTTCCTTACTGACCAACACAGGGGGTGAAGGTCAATTAACCCATGGTGACGCAGAACAAAGAATTTCTGACTTTGTCTGGAGCAAAAACGAAAATAAAAGTAAGCAGTTATGAGCCTTAGTTTCATCTGACACACTCAGAGGGTTGGATGAAGATTCTTCCAGTTCAGAATCCCGATAGTTCCCAGTTCTGCCGAAGGAAGAAAGATCATGTTTGGCATTCTTCTTGCAACTCAACTGAGGAGGAAAGAAGGAAATCCAGTAACTCTATAAAATCAATATTTTGATTTTTTTTTTTCCAATTCCAGAATATCATGTGGAAATTTGCTATTCTTCAGGGATAAGTTTTCCTGTGAAACAATGGGTATGCAATCCTTGACCTGGTCTGGCACTTTACTTTGAAATTCTAAGCAATAGATTTTTGGCTGCTTTGTGTTATTCTAGTTCACGATTATTCCTTTGACTGAGCCGTGTTATAATAGTTAGGGCAAGAGGGCGAGCCTTCCTGACCATAGGCTGTACTGTGCGTCATATTTCTTCCTTGATTTTACTGGTTCTGTTTTCAAAGTCACAGCCTTTGGGTACATCTTAGAGAGATGCTTCATGGGTTATGTCAAATACCCCATTACTCTTAAGAATAAGAGTTACTTCCAATCCCAACTGTTTATCGCTAGTGAATTATTAGTGTTTTTAAAAAATATTTTAAAAAATTGATTTTAGAGAAGCAGGAAAAGGGGGCGAGAGATATAAACATCAATGATGAGAGAGAATCATTGATCAACTGCCTCCTGCACGCCCCCTACTGGGGATCGAGCCCACAACCCAGGCCCTGACTGGAATCGAACCGAGACCTCTTGGTTCACAGGTCAATGCTCAACCACTGAACCATGCCTGTCGGGCATAACTGTTTGCTTTTATCTTTGCTTTTGACACCAGTTATGCTTCCTAACAGAAGGCTGAACAGAAGTGTGGCTCATGAACTTGATGTTTGTTCAACATTTTAGTTTCTAGCAAGGCACTAATTTCAGGAGTAACAGATCCAGCTCAGGGTAGGGCTCCAGGGGTGCTGAAATGAACGATGATGCCAAATTATCTTTTATGCAGTATTATCTTTATCTTTGAAAAAAAACTCCATTGGGGGAAGGGGGGCTCAGGACCTTTTAAAATACATGTACTTTGTATGTCCGTGGGCTAATACTGGCTATTATTAATAACTTCTCATCACAAATCTGCTTATATCATGGCTAAAAGAGATAGGGTCTTAAGGTTCCTAAGTCCCTGACAGTGTTAAGAAGGAGGAAAGAGTGGTGATTTGTTTTCTCTTTTTCTCTCTCTCTCTCTCTCTTTCCCTCTCTCTCTCTCTCTCTCTCTCTCTCTCTCTCTCTCTCTTTCTCTTTTTTTTTTTTTTTTTTTTTTTTTTACTATGTCATTTTCTCCCTCTTATTTCAATAACACTGAACACACAGACCTTTCCTAAGGGTGGTAAATTGCAGGAAGGTAAATAAGTGGAGGAAACTGATGGGAGGTAGGGGTTATTTTAATAATGTTTGTTATGCAGACTCAAGGGTGTTAACTCCAGCGATAAAAGCCACCCCTGGTGATTTAAGAGTCAGCCTCCTCCTCCTGGTAGGGGAGACGGAGGGAGGACACCGCCACAAAGACAAATTTATGCTCTGCTTAAAGGAAGAAAGGGGGAGGGCAGAGTGCCCGCCTCCCTCCTGTCTGCTGTTTCTTAATTGTCTTCAGCTCAAAATAAGCCTTAGGCTCAAGTGGCTGATTTGGGGTGGCCTCGTCTGATCCCGTTCCACCTCTCACCTTCCGGTTCTTTATCTGCAATGAAGATAATGGAATGAGGTGGTGTCTCCGAAAGCATTTGGAGAACATTCTACAAATCTGCTATTTTAGGTTGCATATTCTTTCCTCAGGTTGAAAGCTCCATGTCTTATAAATTCACAATGAAATTGACCCAATTGAAAAGAAAGGAAATGGAGATGAGGAAAATACCTCTCCCCGACACACACACACACACTTAGAGGAAACATCCATATTCTGTACATCTTTCCAAATGTCACTCTCCAGCTACTGTCAGTCACCAGCGAAGGAAGATGGGGCTGGAGCTCATCATCTGTAACTCTCCCTGACTCCCTCACTTCCCTTCTGAATTTACTAAAAAAAGAAACCCTGTTGGATTCTTGCCTTCAGGTATAATTACCTCAAAATTGACTGACATTTAAAGCACACGACACTTTTTAGCTTTAATTAGAGTGAATTGGTGGAATTTATTTGATGGGTAGTTGGGGGCATGGTTCGAGGCATGCGACTATACTGAGCATATCATTTCCTGCTGATGCTTAAGATCTAGCCCCTCTCAGAGAAGTCTATATTTAGGATACAATCACTTAAGAAGTGTAGGCGGATGACTGTTAGGAAGTAATCAGTCCAGTCAGTGAGAGATGCTCTGAGGAAAAGAAAAATTGCCGCTGACAACAGTGGAAACCAAAAATCCACGGAAGTTTTATATAAACAATCTTGAAGGTTTTCTTGATTTAAGACTGTTACAATTCTTTTGCTTATAACATTTTTTGACATTCCTAATATGAACACCAAAAAGAAATGCAACATGTAAGAAGTCTTTTAGACCAACTCCAAAAAGTACGGATAAAAACATTCATCTGAGTGTCTCTTGTGGTTGCTTTTAAATTCTTCCCATTTGTGGCTATTTCTCCTTCTTTATAGTTTTGTTAACTTTCTTTTCTTCTGGGTTAGACCACCTAATGGTTTGTTATTTCATTATTTCAAAGACTCATTGCTTATATTTATTTACCGCTAATATTCTTTCTTTTAATATTCTAATATTAATTTTATTTTTCTAATTCACATTTTTCTTCCTTTTTATTCTTTCTTAATTTTATTTTGTGATTTTTTTTTTCTAATATAATGACTTGAATGCTCAACTTATTTATTTGGTTAATCCTCCCTGAGGATATTTTTCCATTGATTTTTAGAGAGAGCGGAAGGGCGGGGTGGGGGGGGTGCGGGGAGACAGAAACATCAATGTGAGAGAGACACAGTGATTGGTTACCTCCCATACACGTCCCAACCAGGGCCAGGGGTTGAGCCTGCAAGGGAGGTATGTGTCCTTGACTGGAATGGAACCCAGGACCCTTCAGTCCATATTCCGAAGCTCTATCGTCTGAGCCAAATCAGCTGGTGCTTGTAGATATTTTGAAATTTTTGTTCTGATTTTTTTTTCTTTGGCCTAAGTGTTGATTGAAAGCAAATGTCTTAATTTTGATGATTTTCTTCTTGTGTTTCCCCCCCCCCCCCCCTTTTCTTCTCCTCTTACTAGTATTTAGGGTTTACTATCACTGGAGGTCACAGTCAGATATGTTCTGTGTTATTCCTAGTTTTTTGTGTATCTTAATTTATGGTCAGAATTGTATGAATGTCCCATGAATTCTTGTGACGCAGGTGCATCATTTTTTTTTATTAGAATAGCAAGTCCTATTTATTCATAATGTTCATGTTCATGAATTATGTCATTGAAATCCAACATTCTTATTTATTTTTTTGTTTAATTCCTTTCCCATGGACTAACTACAATTGTGATGTAAAGTTTCCCAATTTTATGTAAGTCTCTCTCTCTCTCTCTCTCTCTCTCTCTCTCTCTCTCTCTTTTTTTTGTATTTCCTGTAGTCCATGTGTTGTGAATTTTAATATAACTATTTTGTACATCAAAACTGTTATAATCTCATTGTAGATTATATTTTTTATCATAAAGTTTTCTCTTTGTTTTGTTTAACATGTTTGTTTGTTAATACTCACCTGAGGATATTTTTTCCATTGCTTTTCAGAGAGAGAGAGAGAGGGAGAGAGAGAGATAGATGTGAAAGAGACACATGGACTGACTGCCCTGACCAGAGTGAACCTGAAACCAAGGTATGTGTCTGTGACTAGGAATTGATCCCAAGACCCTTTGGTACATGACCCATGCTCTAAGCACTGAGCAGCACTAACCAGAACTTGTTTAACACTTTTGCTTGAATGTAATCTTGTGTAATATTAGTGCTGTGACCAACATTTATGACAGTACTACAGATGTAATAATTATAAATTAAATGAATGAAAAAAACGATAGTGCCCTGACCGGGGATTGAACCTGTAACCTTTTGGTATACTGGACGACACCCCAATCAACCACACTGGCCAGGGTCAAAGTGTGAATTTACACTCAACAGTAGGGTTGTGTAAATGACACAAGAAATAATTACCACTATCAAGTGGCTACTATATGCGAGCCCTGTGCTGGGCACTTTAATGTGAGTCTCGTGTACTCCTCATTGCCCTCTGAAATGTATGCTATGGTGGTATTACAGGTAAAGACACTGAAACTCAGTGTTTTTCCAAGGTGATATGAAACCAGACTGGTCTGACTCCAAGGTCTATACAGACTAGTAATTCATTAGCCTCTTTAGCAAGGGGAGTACAGTACCTCCTTTCCATAACTGTCTCCCAGCCCCACTTCCTCCTCCACAGGTGCTGTTCTCTCCTCTGTGCTTTTAGGATACCCAGTGATGTGCATAATATAATACCTGCTAACATTTCCTCAGCCCAGACTATGTGCTTGGCATTAGGCTAAATTGTTTCCCATTAATGACCTAATTTAATCTTTCCAGCCACCAACATCGGGGGCACTATTATTATCACCACCAGTTTCCGCAGGAGGCAGTGGGAGCTGAGAGAGATGCTCTTAGCAGCCCTCTGCTGAAGAGCCTGGGGATGCAATTTCCTGTGAGAAAATGGAGCATTTGGAAGCCTCTTTACATCCCACACCCCCCTTCTCTGCCCCGCCCTGCCTGCACCCAAAACAAATGGGCCAGCTTCAGAATTCTTTTCATTTTTGAACATTAGAAAAACATGCAACCCTATTTTAAACTTCCTATCTTATTTCCTATCTTACTTTCTTGGGGGTGGGGTGGTTTGGAGTTGTATTCTTTGTGCTGTGCTTCTTTCTCTAACAGTTCTGTTGGCTACTCCGGTTAATTCTGGAAGCTTCCTCCTTCCCTCGCCTCCGTGGCTCTCCATCCCATTCTCAGGACTCCGGACGGCCACCTTTAGCTCCTAGCCCCTGAAGGAATAAGTGCAAGGGGCGGGTGTCAGTCTCTGGCAACCTCATTTGCATACTTCTTGTTCCAGAGGAGACCACATCCTGGTTAAGACAATGTGTTGTCTGATAAACAGACTGAGTCCCCAGTGTCTGCCTGGAGCTCGGCCAGCCTGTGGCCTGCCTTTGTCACAAGATGCTGTTTATTCTACCAGAAGTCCAAGGACAGGACAAACCTGCTCAATGGACTTTTTATTTCTCCCATCCCCTGGCAGGAATTCCGGGGGTCAAAAGCGTTTATTAACATGAGAGTAAGGGGGAGGCATCAGCCTTCTCTCCGGGAACACTGTGGAAAACCTATCCAAGGGTCTGCTCTTCCTTTCTAGCTGCACATTCTTTGGGAATTGGGGAAAGGAGGAAAGTTTGGAAACCATAGAGTGAGGATGATATAAAGATCAAGGTTTGCCAAGACTTTGTGTTGATAAATATTTATTTCCACATCTGTTCTGGGTTCCCTTTCTCTTTTCCTTCTCCATCCTAAACTGTGAGCTGCAATGTGTTACTTAAGAATCCGGGTAACTGAGTTCTGGTTGCTCCATTCTCCCTAGCATTTGGTAAATTAAGACAGAAGAGGTTTTCAGATGCGATCTCATTCCTGGCAGGTAACGTGAGAATTCTCTCTGTGTGATCCCTTTACCGGCTATTCTTTCTCGCTCCCCTCGGAACTATTAAACGTTTCCTGCTCTGTTATAGTTATTTTCAGAGCTAGATGCGCTACATATTTTAAGGCTGGTTTTGAAGCACAGATCTGACTGGTGACTGTAATTACTGAGAGGAAGTCACTCTCTGATACAGACGTTATTGTAATATTTTCAGCCAGCATCCCTGTAAACAGACTCTATGTCTTGGACTAGAATGTGCAGCTACTTCCTCCTGAGTGTGCAGGGGCCCCACCTCTCAGGATGGCCCCCCTCATCTCCGCGAACCCCACCCGCATAGTGCAGACCTTCAGTACCACCTGCAGGTATCGTGGGAGACGACGCTGCAGTGGAGATGACAGACCCGTTCAAAAAAGACCCCATTGGCATGTTAAAGGACCCCCAGCATTTCCATTAAGGCCTCTGAAGAGATTTCTGGCAACTGGAGAACAGTATGATGATAGAGATGGATTGGTTTGAGGTTTAGAAGCGAAATGCTTGCATGTGGTGAATATCAAGACTTATTGCAAGAGAGAAAAGCAGACCATGTAGAAAACCTTGCGAGAGAGGTAGGCTGCGGAGGAGACGGTTATCCTGGCTGGATTTGTTTTCTAGATGGAAGAGAGATCACTCAGCTGCCGTGGATGGTTCTTCGTTTCTGTCACATCCTACCGGGCCTCAGACTCAGGGTCAGTAACAATGGGGAGCTTCCCAAGGACAGTGAGCCTGCTTCCCCCAAGAGCAGGTGTCCAAGGAGCAGCTGGGAAGAGGGGCTGTGCAGCACCGGGAGGTCGTGAATGAACAGGCTCTTCTGTTGATTAGCCGTGTGCTTTGGGCAAGTCACTGAGCCTTTCTGATTTCCTCCTTTGTCGAACAGAGGTAATACCCGCCCCGCTGCATCGTGTGGAGAGCACTCGATGTTGATAGCGAGGATGTCTGGCCCAGTAGCCAGCCCTCAGCAAACACTGTCTGTTCCCTTTCGTCTCCCTGCCTCACTTTTCCCGTTTTGTGCTTGCTGTCTTCATAGGCACTCGAGATTGGTCATGCCACGTCATTTCTCAGAGCCTATTTCTAGGTTTTTTTTTCAGAATCTGATGTTATGTTTTATCCTGACATCTGAAAGGACACACAGTGTTTGTAGTCAACCCTCAGGAGAGTTGATCCACAGAGACAGGGTTTTGAATGCTAAGGTGTGCAACTGTGAGGCAGTGCCAGGGTGATGCCTCCTTTACCCCGCTGAGCAGCATCTTACTGGTTTCATCCAACCTTGGCATTCGGGCATTTTCATACTCTTCTCCAGCCCTTGTCCAGTTTCTGGTTTTACTCTGGAGGACCTTTATCATCATGAGGCTCTCTGTAGTCCTGGCGTCCCACAGACTGCCTAGCACATAGTAGGTGCACAGACAAAGTTGTCAAATGAATGAATCAAGTCGATGTCCTTTATGGACCGTCTACCCAAGTCAGGGCTGTGCTAGAGCTTTGTTTGCACTGTCGTGCTTATTATAATCCACGCCACGTAGCAATTTTCTTTATGTCCTTTGGGAAAGCAGATGTAAGAAGGCTGTTCACGATCAGATTGCTTCCCTCTGCTGCTCCAGCCCTCCACTTCCCTGTGTGCCTTTGATGACATGGCTGCTCTGGGAGTGGACATGTGGCCTTTGGAATGCATGTGTTTTATGGCCTGGGTATCCAGGACAACAAGCCGTTCTCCCCACAAAGGGTCTGCATCCTGTCCGTGCTGGAGCTCAGCTGTCCTTGTAGGATCCCTCCCGTGTGTTTTCTGTTCTGGGCTTCCTCTGGGGCCTGTTATCTCTTGATTATCTAAGAAAGCCCATCCAGCCCAGCCGGTGGTTATTACCTGGCTCCCTGCCTCTGGGAGATTTTACCGCTCATTAGCATCCCTACCAGAGGGTGGGAGAGGAAAAGCAATAAAAGCTGAAACTCAAACCGGTGCCTTTCGCTACTTGGTTACAGTTCTGGTAAATGACGGGACCAGAGGAGAAGGAAATTGAAGTTGTCAGGTTTCCACAGCCATTTGGACCGCTTCCCAAACGCTGCGCTGGGCCAGTCTGTTTGGGAATAGGAAGTGGTTTCAGACCTGGACCTGGTCGCTCTCCCCAGAAGAGATGGGATAGAATCTATAGGTCGTTCCTGTGTTTGAAGCAGCGGTTGGCCGACTCCTACGCATGATGATTGCTGGAGCGTGATGTGTAGGGTTTGTGCGCCAGCAATGTGGTCGAGGAAGGTAGAGGTGGCAGGAGGATGATTGTGGTCATTTTTATCCCAAGTTCTCTGACATTTAGGACGTGGGACAAAAGTATAGAGTTTGGTTTGGCATTCTCTGGCTATCCAGCTGGGTTACTTTTTTCTTTACTCCTCTTTTATGGGGTAGTTTAAGGTTTAGATTTTCTTTTTACCACAGAACCTAATTTAATTGTGGTGTTTAAAAAAATTTTTTTTTGTATATGTGCCCAGAGTTTTGGGAGCTATTGGTAAACTTTAAAAAAATACCACATTGCATGTAAACATAAATAATTTAAGAACCAGTCATAATTGAGGCCTAGGACATCCTTGGGAAATTCTTACTTGCAAGCAGTTCTAATTAGCAAAGTATTTTCTGGTTTCCTTCTTGAATGCTTTATTAATAATAATGCTGTTAGTCACATAGAATCTTCTTTCCTCTTAGGGTTTAATGTTTCTCTTTCCCCTTTCTCAATAACCAATTCTGTTGCTATCTCCGTTAGTAACAAACATGGTACACTTGTGATCACAAACAATGAACATGATGGAGAGAAGGACCCTTGGATTCTGAAAAGTGGGGATTTCTGCAGTTGCGCTTCTATAATAAACTCAGGGAAAGTGAATTATGAAGCAACCTCATTAAACCACAATTGATTTAGTCAAAGTAATTTTGCACTTTCAAGAACGTGTTCTTCCCCAGTTAACTAGATTCCTTATTATTTTTAAAAAATAAGGATATTGGATAACTCACTTGGGTATTCAGAGCTATGTTGTCTTTCCTGTCATTTGAATTTCAGATGAAGACAGTTTAATTCTTTTAAGTAGTGAAGAGACTAATGTCTAAATAAAACATTGGTAGAATTTACCACATATTTCTGTGCTTTGGACCACAGTGAACAAGAGTGGTTAGGCACTGACATTTTAGTATTCAGGAGCTATGGTGACCTGAATCTTCATTGAACGTGTCAAGGTCTAGTAAGAAGAGGGGGCTGTGTTCTAGAATGATGGGATTGCGGTTCAGTTCTAATATGTAAGATGAATATTGCAATCTTTCATGTTAGACTCTTGGAGTAGCTGCACCATAATTGTTGGTTGCCTGTTTCCATTTCAGGCACAGGAATTCATTTCAGAATTTATTTAATTTACCTGATGAGGGAACTTAAGTTAATAAAACAATATTTGTTTACCAAATAATTTACCTCGCTGCCAATTGATATCCCAAAAATGAATTAAGCTTGTAATATTTCTTGGAGCCATTTTATGCCATAGCTCTAGAATTGAAAAAATGCTCAAGTTTTTAAGAACGTTATACTGGATACAACAAAGCAACATTCAGTACCAGCATCATCATACGTTCTGAAATTCCTTCCTACAATGCCAGAGTTTTAAAATAAGTTTATTTTGTAAGGAATAAAACTAGTGTGTAAAAGATCTGCAACTGTTTACTCTTCTCCATGGTTCAGTTCCTTAAGTTGTAAAACTAAGATAAGAGCAACTAATATTATAGAATTGGTGGGAGAATTAACTGTTTATGAATCAGAGGGAGTCAGATTATATTGCAGGAATCAACCCGGAATCTCATCCTGCGTGTCCGTCTCAAGGTGGTAAGAACTCTGTTCCACACTGCTCCCAGCCAGAGTCCTTCATGGGCTGCGATGATGCAGGCCACTGTGGCAGGAGGATGGGGAGGTAGTGAATTGGGCATTAGTTCCTTAAGCTCCTGCTTGGAAGTGATGCCCACCCCTTGCCCTTCACATCTATTTCATTAGCCAAAGCAGATCTCACGGCCACAGCTCATCTCTCAGGGGCAGGGAGGAGCGATCCTACCAGCTGCTCAGGAGAAACAGCGGGGAAAGGCACTAACGAGGGTCAGACTTCTGCCACTGGGCCGTTCTCTTATGGCACATTTCACTTTTTTCTGCCCTGCACCGCAGGCTTCTTGGAGGGAGGTCTGTCTTCTCTGGCCTCCTGCCCCAGGGAAGTGAGCAGCTGAGGTCCTCAGGAAAGGTCCACAGGCGAGGTGATTGGAGGACTACTTCAGGGCTCTTCTCCCAAGGCGAGGGAGCAGCTGAGGTTTCCAGCCCCAGGATGGGCTTTGTGCTTCGAGAAAGGTCTGGGTAGCATTTACATAACAAACCAAGGGGAGGTTCTTTGCAAGGACCTTACCACCTCCTGCTATCCTTTTACCTGTAATGTGAAACGTTATGGGAATGGAAGAAGTTATGGAAACCGTAGGCGTGGTGGCCCTTACTGCTGTTTCAAAGCGGCACCCTTCCTTGTGTAGAGGATCGTGGTCAAAGGCCAGGATTAAATTCTGCTTAGTCTTAAGCAACAATATCGTACGTAAGGGGACCAGGGTGAGGGGAGGACATCAGATCAGAACGCGGGCTTGCCCTGCCTCAGGAGCAGACCTGAAATCAGCTTCCCGGATTCACAGGAGGAGCGGCCAAGATCTCTGGTGTGGAGAAATGAAGTTTTCAGCCGAAAGTCACCTGCTGGACAGGCCGAAGTCTTATGATCAACACCGTGTTTGCTTTTTCTTTTCTAATTATATAAGACATTTATATTTGTTATAGAGAAGTTAGCAAATATAGATGGACAAAAAAGAAAAAACAAACACCATATAAGGGAAAATTACCCCAAAGAAAAAACATCTTATTTCTCATCTTGAGTTAATATCTTTTAAACAAAACACCATCTACTCTTTCATGGCTGTAGTGAATGTTTCTTACAACACTGATCAATTAACATACTCTGTTATAGTTTCTGTCACTATACTGTAAATTTACAGACAGTAAATTTACATCATAAGCTTGGCCTGATGTTTTCAAAGAAATTCCTTTTTATTAAACAAATTTTAAACAATACATAACAACTGTCTTTCTCTGACCTAGAATTACAAATCCCAGATGCAAGCATGGCTTTTTAAAAGCCACGAAAACAATCTTTAAGTAAACAAAACGAAGTGGCTCACAAGTAAGCGGTTCCATGAACGTATGGCTTGATGTGCAGCAGGGATGAGAGAAGCATTAGCAAAAGTCAAGACACTCGGAGAGACATGGGCAAAGGGGTTTGGTGGGGGAGTATTGCTGGGACCCTTGACAGACAGCCAAGGTTGGAAAATGAGTTGTTTTTGCTGTTTCAGAGCCGTTCCAAGAGCCAGAGCAGCCGGAGCCACGTCCAGGCACACACTACCAGGAAGCTGGCTGGCCATGGGGAGAAGAGACCAGTAGGCGTCTTCTCTGACCTGACCCCAAGGCCTTTTTCTCCTTCTTGGCCATTCTTGGGTGAGAATGTCAGTGGGTAAATGATGATCTCCCTGGGGGGCTGACTCTGGAGCTAGCCCTTCTCTCTTAGGGCCTCTTCCTTCCTATTGGCCAATGGGGAGAATTTACCGATTTCAACTCCTCTGTTGATCTTTTAAAAATATTGATCTTAGGGAGAGAGGGAGACAGAGAGAAAGACAGAAACATCGATGTGAAAGAGAAACACCAATTGCTGCCTCCTACATGCCCCTATTGGGGATCGAGCTCATATCCAGGGCATGTGCCCTGACCCTGACCTGGGATAGAACCTGGAACCTTCTGGTACATGGGATGATGCGCAACCAACTGAGCCACACTGGCCAGGGCTCCTCTGTTGATCTTTGAAAAGGGACACAGTGGTGGGCTTGGTGGGAGGGTATCTGGTCTTACCAAAGAGAGATCACAACTTGAGACAATAAAACAACATATAAATGGTATGTTACATGAAGTTAAGATGTAAATGGAGGGACCTGGATAACAGGACAATATATTTGTTAAATGAATTGTGAATTAGGGTCATTATTAGTATTTTATTATTACCTCCATTTTACAGACTGGGAAATTGAGGCAAACAGAGGTTCAGAATCTTGCTCCAAATCATGCACTTTTTTTTTTTTTTTTTTTTTTTTAAGAGGGGAGGGGAAATTGGAGTTTTGCCTAAATGGTACCTTTCAGAGACCAGAGTCTCCAGTTTGGCAACAAGCAAAATAAATGAATAATTTCTAAATCTCCGTTTTCCTTGGGTCTGTGGAGACAGTCTTACTATTAGTTAGTGCCAGCAGACAAAGGATTAAAAAGATGGTTTGAGGATTCAAAGGAACTTTTATTTTTTCAAATAAAAGGCTGCAGGGGTAGGAACAGAGACCGAAAAGGACACTCTTCTGAAGACGTAGTTGGTTTGATGATTCAAGCAACTTCATGGGGGTTGGAGTTCTTCCTTCAACCTGCCCTTCCCAGCCTCCTCAGAGCCACAGCTGTCACATCTCCATCACACTCCACCACTTGCTTTCACCGGTTTTATTCCCGTTTGATCAGAGGGTGGCTGCCTCATCTGAGTTCCTACTCCTAAGACATCCCTTACTGTCCAGAGGCTGCAGACAGGTCTTTTGGATACAACGTGCATTGCATAGTTATGAGCACCGATTTCGGGCTCGCTGGGCAAGAACTGTGGATGCTGCTTTACGTTAGAGGTCTGAACTTAACCCCATTGGATGGAGTTCCTTTCCAGAAGGTTCCTAATCCTATGGGCCCAGTTCTCTACCTGGAAGAGGAGGGATGCCCCGGAGCTTGTCAGGACCTTGGGAATCTCTGCTGCTCTCCTTCGTATGGGGGGGGGGGGGGGGCGGTAAATACTTTTCTGAAACGGAAGCGGCAGCCCATTTGGTGAGAGGGCAATAACAATGATAGTAAAATGGAGAGGCTCTCGGTCCCACAGGCGGGAGGAGTTGACCGTTCATTCAAAGTCCTTTGATGTCTGTTGTGAGGAGGGCAGCCCACAAATGGTTAATGACTCTCTTTTAAAACACGTCATGTGCTGGAGTGTTCCCGGCTTACTTTTTTATTTAGACGTTGTTTATAGAGGTTATTGCCATTAAACCGGTTGCTTCCTGCATAATCAAATCCGAAACAAACCAGGGGAGAACAAAGGACAATGGCATGGAACTAAAATTATTTTTTGGAACCCCCTGGGAGTAGAAAGAAGAATAGCATACACATGGCTTACTGATTGCTACTGTCCAATTCCCATCAAAGATTTAGTTTTGTTTTTAATTAAAAATAAAGTGACTAAAGGAAAGAATTCTTTTTCCCCCCCCTTCACTCTTTAAAGAAACAAGGGGCTGGACAAAACCCTGAAAGCAGGGCAGCTGTTCAAGGCCACGGGTGCCTGAGAGGAATTGCTAACCGGTTCCCTCTCGCTGAGCCGGGGCTGCCTGCATTCACTCCATCGCAAGCTGGAAGCCAGACCTCATTTGACGGAGCCAAAAAATGGTCCTTTTGTTGCTGTTTTTCCCCTCTCAGTGTCATCTCTCATGGTTCCCCGGGCAACCAGTGTGTATCCTTTCAGCGTAGGTTACTGGGCCCCAGGAAGGAAGTGCTCCAGCGCTGGCCGGCTATTTTTATAGAACCGTTACATAATACCGTCTATTAAAGCTTCCTCCCGGTGTTTTATTGCACAAAGGGGAAATTAAGTGTGATGACTCCGAAGTGTTGGATGGAGGATGTCAGGTGACTCGGATGGTTTGGCCCAGGCCCGCAGAGCAGCAATCTCCCTGTCTGCCGTCAGGAGGGCCCCTGCACGGGCTGTGGGGCCTGCGCTGCTCGCTGCCTGGGAGCCCGGGGCCGCTGGGGGCTGCAGGCTTTGTTGCCGGGTGGCACGCTCCCTCTCTGGAAGGATGGCGGGGGACAATGAGGGCGATTCTATTCGCGGCTCTATTCACGGTGGAGGGCAAAGGGAGTTTGAAGGGTATAGCACACGTGACTTGAAGAGGCTGGGAAAGAGAATGGATGGAAGGCCGAGGCCAGGATTGCCTTCCCGGTGGCCGCTGTGTGTGCTGTGGTCCCGGTGCTGTGGGCTTTGCCTCCGGTTAACTCTGAACTGGCCCTGGGCGCAGGGGCATGGGAGAGGGCGCCTTCTTCATGATAGCTACATGGGTTTTTATTTCCTTATTTTACTATTTTTAAAAATATATTTTATTGACTTTGTACAGAGAGGAAGGGAGAGGGATAGAGAGCTAGAAACGTTGATGAGAGAGAAACATCCATCAGCTGCTTCCTGCACACACCCTACTGGGGATGTGCCCGCAACCAAGGTACATGCCCTTGACCAGAATGGAACCTGGGACCCTTCAGTCTGCAGGCCGACGCTCTATCCACTGAGCCAAACCGGTTAGGGCGCTGAATGGCTATTTATTTATTTATCTTTAAAATCTATTTTATTGATTTTTTTGCAGAGAGGAAAGGAAAGAGATAGAGAGTTAGGAACATCGATGAAAGAGAATCATCGATCAGCTGCCTCTTGCACACCTCCTGCTGGGGATGTGCCCGCAACCCAGGTACATGCCCTTGACCTGAATCGAACCTGGGACCTTTCAGTCTGCAGGCTGACGCTCTATCCACGGAGCCAAACTGGTTAGGGCACTAAAGGGCTTTTTAGTGAAGATGACTAAAGGCCAGAGAATCCTTCTGCATTTGCAACACCCCTTCAGGGATTCTCCGCGTGGCACAGGAGCACATAGGGAAGTCCGGCTCCGATCTCCTGTTAGTCCCGCCTGCCTCTCTTACTGCTACGTTTGCCGCCCCTCTGAGTTAAAGAGGGTTCACGCGTCCAGTGGGACCAGAATCAAAAATGGATCCCTTGACTCCCAGGGGAGACTTACGGCCACAGGTGACCTGAGGTTGGGGTCCCCTGGAGCAGAGAGGCCCTGAGCTGGCCACTCCGTCCTGCCTCTCACGTCTCCTGCTGCTCTTTCATTCACTCCCATCGCTGCACCTGAGTCTTGAGCCCCTGACTCTCAATATGCGCCTCCAGCCTGCCTGTCTTCGAGGTTCAGCTGAATGGGACTCCCAGCTTCCTGCCAGAGAGCTCTGTCTGGGTGGCTCACTTCATGCAAGCCCAAGCTATCCTACACGAGACACACTCTTTTGTGCCTGGCGACTCTCTGGTTTCCATGAACAGCTGAATTCAGAACAGGCTACATGTCGCTGATCCTCTGGTCCAATCTTTCCATTTTAGAGCGGAAGAAGATGGGACCAGAGCGGTTAGGTGGTTTGTTCAAGGTCACCCGGAGAGAGAACAGATGGAAGACATCTTTACGGCGGGCCCTCACTCCATTCCACCAGGCTCGATGTCTCTGGGACTTCTGAGCCCTCTTCCCTCACCAAACCTTCTTTCCTGATCTCACAAAACCTAGTTTTTCCCATTTCCAGTTCTCCCTCAATCACTGAGCTTCTTATCTACTTCAAAACTGGAAGTTTCGTTTGCAAACTGGCTGCCTCCTTCAGCCTCTACTGATGAGTGTTGCATTTTACCTCTGGAATGATCCCATAACTTTATGATGCAAACACTGGACTGCTTATAACACAGTAAAGTCTGAATTTAACTCCATAATTCGACCTCTCAGCCCCAACTTGCCTTTCTAGCTCTACCATCCATCCCAATGAGTGACCCTTTGCTTGTCAAGAGTAGTTCTAGTGGTCATTCACTTTCCACAGGTCAGAGATTCACTGATTGGTTTTCCTTTTTTTTAAATGCTATTGCTTCAGGATGATTTCTGATGAAATATTCCCAATCCTATTCTCCAGGGCTTCCAGAAAATGGAAGATGCTATGGAGCTGATGAACGATCATGAATTTTCATGCAAACCTCTCCTGCTTCTCACTCAGAACATTCACCAAGCACTTATGTGCTCAAGCAGTAACCAAGAAAGGCCCTGTCCCTGCTGTGTCTGAGCTTACGGAGTGCTGAGGGCAGGCATTACATAAAAATCACACAGCCCTTAAATTCAGGATTGCACAGAGAACTACGCCATCACAAATGTGTTAAGGGCTCTGAAACGTAAGTGAGAGGGTAGCAGAGTGGAGGTGAGGGCAGGGGGCACGGGAGACTTGAGATGGGGAATTCAGAGAAGACTTTTCTGAGGAAGTGACATTTATACCCAAACAGGAAAAACAAGATAGGGTGGAGAGGCAGAGGGGGAGGAGGAGGGAGAAGGGAAGATCTGCCCTGGCTGAGGGAACAGGTGGAGAGCGCCTAGAGTAAGAGGGTATCTGGAAGTTGCAGCAGCTGAGAGAGAAGGTGGAATGTTGAGACTGTGGGACGTGTGTGTGTGTGTGTGTGTGTGTGTGTGTGTGTGTGGCATGTGTGCGTGTGTGCGTGTGTGTGTGTGGCATGTGTGCGTGTTTGTGTGTGTGTGTGTGGCGTGTGTGTGGCATGTGTGTGCGCGCGCATGCTCGTGTGTGCACAAAGGGAGGAGTCCCCTTGAACAGCACAGAGTCTCCCTAGGCGGTACAGTCTATAGTAAGCCCACTTCTTTTGTTTTTAGGGGAACATTTATGTTTGGCAAAATAACTGTGTGTCAGTAACAGTATTTACTCTGTTTTAAAGACACAATGCTTTTGGGGATTGGGTTTGCGCTTTCCTCAAACCACTGGCTTCTGCAGGAAAGTGACATTTATTGTAGTTTCTTATCCTAGGAATGTGGCCCTAGTGTCGCTATGGGAAGACTTGCTGTCAAAAGTATAAACTCAGTTGTAATAAACGGTTGACGAAGGAAACTTCTCCTTGTTTAGCTTATACTCATGAAGACGAGCACACGTGGCCGCTGAGATAAGGTGGTTAAAGAAATCTCTCATTCCTGTGAATGCAGCGGAGGAACAGAGGAAAGGACAAGCTACACGGGAGGTGGGGGTTTCAAACGTGAAGATATAATTTAAAAACTCTTTTCCTTAAAAAAGCTTTGCCCTAAAAAGCTGCTCCACATGGAAGGGGAGAGTCACAGAGCGGGGCGGGTGTCCGGGGCTCTCTCCCAGGAGCTGACAGGAGGGTGGAGAGCAGGATGAGCTTCCCCCAGGGGCAGGCTCCGGGCCCAGCTTCCCGGGGTGGAAACCAGCAGCGGCTCGCAGGGGCTCCCGCGGCCTCTTTCTAGACCTCCTGGTTACTAGCTTGGCAAGAACATCCCTCCTCTTTTCTTCTTATTTTTAGTTGACTTTTTCCTTTCTCGGGGGTTGAGGGTAGCGAAAGGCCTGTCATTATCGGGAGTGAGGTGAACCACAGAGACCGTTTTCCCAGGAATCCGCTGCGGCTGCCAGCCTGGTGGCCGGAGTCCTGGTCTCCAGGCCCGGCTCCAGCCCCGGGTGGTTTTCCTGTGAGAGTGGGACTTCCTGCAAACCAATGAGCGCACGTTTAAATGCTGTACCCTCCCCACACCCCCACCCCCCCCCCCCCTCACCCTGTTAATCAGAGAAAACGTGCCCCCCCCCACATTAACCGGAGAATACGCACCTCTTGCCCTTACTCTCATCCTTACTCTTATCCCCAAATAATTCATACTTCCCTGTGAGTTGAACTGTAAGCCAAGTGCTAAGTAATTTCAGAAGATGAGAAGTCATTACATTTTTTTTCTTGTGATTTATGGTGATCCATCAAATATTTTGGTGTGGCTTTGACTGAGGGACAGGATTTCCCCTTCTAGCAATGAGAAGAAGAAGTAATTTCCAGTTTTAAAAAGGCTTGGTTGCAATACTGGAGGTTTGGGTCCGTGCAAGTTATTGGGGAAGGGGGATGCAAAGAGGGAGAAACAACAGGAGAATAATCGTTTTCTGGTTGCTGACGGTCTGCACGGACTCCTGTTAGGTTGTAATGAGGATCGAGTGAGCTGCTATAAAGAAACGCCAAAAATAGGGTAGAGAATTCCTTGTTTTTAGTGGAAGAAAACTTTATCCTTGGGGGCACTTCTCCATTTTAGGGACTCACTTTAACCCAAGCAAACTAAACGGAAGCCACTCACCCATTTCTTTTCCAAGTAAAACCCAAGGGTCCATTTCCAATGGCCTTGGCTGCTGTCACTGGGCTGGGGAACTTGAGCTTGACAATCCCGTCTCCTGGCTGGGGGGCCCTGGCCTCCCTCTGTCATGTCTCCGAGCTGCTGTTGAGTCCTGTGAGGTATTTTTTAAAAAAATATATTTTTATTGATTTTTCAGAGAGAGAGAGAGAGAGAGAGAGAGAGAGAGAGAGAGAGGGAGTTAGAAACACCGATGAGAGAGAAACATCGACCTGCACACACACACACACACACACACACACACACACACCCCGTCACTGGGGATGTGCCTGCAACCAAGGTACATGCCCTTGACCCGAATCGAACCTGGGACCTTTCAGTCCGCAGGCCGACGCTCTATCCACTGAGCCAAACCGGTTTTGGCCCTGTGAGGTATTTGAAGGTCATTTGCGAAGCTGTGGTAGAGAGCTGTGGTTTCATATTTAACGCTCCCATTGGCCTTGGAGGGATAAATACGTCTTTGTGTCCAGGTGTAAACAAGATCACTTTACCTTTAGGTGATGGTGCATCGTGCCTCTGCCTGCTGGTGGCCGGGAGGCCGTTCTTTATTGGGTGTCTGGTATTAAGTTTTAAAATGCCACTGTCGCTGGAGTCCCTCATGCTGTAACAACGTGTGCTTTCTCGTAAGGGGCGCTGTAAAGCTGCGTTGCTGAATGCGTGCAACAGTTTGGGGACAAGGAGCTCAGACTCGATACGAGTGCCCCAGTTTCATTCCATTTGTGATCCTCACTCCTGACAGTGTGGTGGGAATATCATTATGTACTTAAAAAAAAAAAAAAATCCTCCCCCAAGTATACTTTTTCCATTGCTTTTCAGAGAGAGTGCAAGGAAAGGAGGAAGGGAGGGGAGGAGGGAGGGAGGAAGAGAGAGAGAGAGAGAGAGAGAGAGAGAGAGAGAGAGAGAGAGAGAGAGAGAGACATTGATGTGAGAGAGAGACATTGACTGGCCTCCCACAGGTGTCCTGACTGACCAGGGGCCAGGGGCAAGCCTGAAACCCAGGTCATGCCCTTGACTGGGAATTGAACCCAAGACCCTTTGGTGTGCCCACCAAGGCCCTAAGCCCTTAGCACACTTGCCAGGGTGATGCTATGTACTTTATATCTGGCTGCTTCGGGTTAGGCTGCTGGTTCAGACAAAGGAGAAAAATGAAATCCTTTATAGTTTTTGCTTTAATTGTCTGTTGGTAATATTAATAGTTGTCTGAGATAGACAACAACATCTAAGACTAGTGACCCCCTTTCCAGAGCCTCACACGAACGGTACACAAGGATGGGTATCGATGCTTTCAGCCAATCAGGATGATGTTAAGAGTTTTGCATCACTGGGAAGAAGTTAAAGTCTCAGAAGCTCAGCCCTGGGAGGCATATTGGCGATCTTGTCCAATTTTTTATTATGCAGGTAAGGGAACAGAAAGTGCCTCAATTAAAACTCAGGATGGTGTGAAAGCCAGGGCGCAGGCTAGCTGGCCTGCTGGGACCCACATTGTATCACAGTGGCCACCACTTCCACGTACAACCTCCCAGAAGCCTGGTGCTGGGCCGAGGTTATTGTACACTCAGCACCCCCCTGGAACTCCGGATTGCCACTCACCTCTTTCCACCTCATTTTCTCTAGTTGTAAAATTGTGGTAATGATAGTCCCTGCCTCTTAGGAGTGTGAAGGAGATCAAATCAGATGATCTATGGAGAAGTTTAGCCCATAGCAAGTAATCTGCTACATGTTAGTTATTATTATTAGGCTTACTTGCACGAACCATTTAAAATATATAAAAACCATCATATTATAAATCAAAACTGGTAACCTAGTTTAAATTCACCCCTTAAATTCAATGTGTTTTCTAAATGTCTACTATCTGCAAGACACTCTGCTGGGTCTTTTGCAGAATAGAATGATGAGTAAAAATAATCCCTGCCCTCTAAGGGTGTGTGTGTATGTGTGTGTGTGTGTGTGTGCGCGCGCGCAGCAGACTGTAAGCGACGAGATGAGCTTGGCAAAGGGAGAGTCAAGCTTGCTGACACCACATGTCATGCTCTGAGTCTGTCCTTCCTGGTACTGGCCCATCGTTTACTGTTTGTCCATGATCAGTTCTCTCCCAGCCACTTCACTGAGCTCTCACTACTTCCCATGACTTCTTACTCCCTCGGCCTTCCCTACCAGAGGCAGATCCCACTATGATCAGGAAGTCTGTTGAGACCATCACCCGCACCCCTGCACCCCATTTTCACAGTCTGCAGCTTTCCCCACTCCCCTAGAAGCAAGATCCCCTGGGTGACATTAGCGTTTATAATCACTTCTGAGGACAGGATTGCCTGAGGAAAAGGACAGATTTTTACTATTGAAAAACGTCGATCAAACTTTTTCTTAAATTGTTCTGAGCCACAAAGTTACAAAGAGCAGAAACAACCCGTCTTCTTCACACCACACTGGCTTCTTCCTCTCTTCAGTCTGTGAGAGTCCCGGGCAATTTTGCTCTTTTCTAACCCTGGAGATGCAACCCCTGACATGGTTTTGAGTCATCAGCCATGTCTAGAGGGTTCATAAATCCAGATCTGCAGCTCTTACCATAATAGACCCATGTCCACTGGAACACAATGTCATCGCTTGAAGATGTCATCACTATTCACTTGAATAGCTCCAAACCTTTGGCTGCACGTGGAACTCACCATCTCAATAGGTAAAAATAGTCTCATGACTTTTTATATGAATCAACCGGATACGTATGTCCCCAAACTGAAGCTATTGCTTTCTCTAGCCCTTCATCTGCTGCAGGTAGCCAGCCTCTTACTGCCACTGTCAGTTGTGAGTTGTGGAGCATGGTGGCCAGGTTTGCGGGATTAAAGATGTCTGTGGATGCACCCTCTTCCTTCTGTTTCTCCATCTCTCTTCATTTCCCGGGCAATGAGAAGGCTTATAGCCCACTTCTGAGTTTTCTTTCCTTCCCAACCACGTAACTCCTACCAGGGGTCCTCAAACTTTTTAAAGTGGGGGCCAGATCACGGTCCCTCAGAGAGCTGGAGGGCCGGACTATATGAACTACTAATTCCTACTGTTACACCTCGGCTGCGCTCACTGCCCAAAAAACCTGGCGGGCCGGATCAGACTCCTCTGCGGGCCGCATGTGGCCCGCGGGCCGTAGTTTGAAGACGCCTGTTAGACTGCCGTAATGAGACTCGCATGCCCCTTTTGAGAATCTGACTTATGCCAGGAGCAGAGGTTCTTAGGCATTATGGGTTTTTAATGGTCCCTTCTTGGGAGGGTCCTTTGTATCTCTTATTGGAAGTTAAAAATGCTGATGATTGGATACTAGATTTTCTTTCACTCCATTTTCCAGCCTATGTCTCCTGCTCTATTCTGGGCCTATTATTCTAGTTTACTAGACCACAGTTAAATTTTAGTAAACTTTGCTTTTCTAATCTCTAAATTGGGACGAATAACACAAACAGTCTCATAAGGTGGTGGTTAAAATTAATTTAATAGACAAAAGTCACTCAGAATAGTGCCTGGGACATGGTAAGTACATAGTAAATATTAATTGTGCTAAACATTTTCATATTTATTATCATGTTGTGTGGAATCAAATTTCTTTTGTTGTTTTCTATATTTTTTGCACAAACAACAACAACGAGAAAAACCCACACTCCAAACCCACAGCTTTGAAAGGATTCCGGTTTAATGCTGGGTCTGTAAAAAGCTTTTGGTTAATTCTTACTTGTCTTGATTCAATTTCATGCTCCTTAATTATAGTGTCCTTTAATGATGAATTAAAAAAAAACACCCCCCCCCAGGTGCACTTTAGGCAGTATTTAATATCAAGTATTCTAATAAAAGGGTTGCTATGAAGAAAATCTTTTGGAAAAGGTGATTCTCAAATGTTAGTTTGCCGAAATGGCCCCAGAAATACAGTCGGGGATTTGAACTGCGGCAGGGCCTTTGAAGTCTGGCCGCCTGCCTTTCATTTAGCAGTAAGCGCCTAATCTCGTTAGATTTCATACACTCGGTGTTTGCACTTGCACAAAAGCTGTCCAAACAAAGCCAAAATGTTGACACCACCGTCCTCTGATGGCATTTAGAATGAATATATTAAACATACTTGCACTAGCCTTGCATTAAGCTCAGAAATAAATTTTGAACTTTGAACTCAGCAGGATAAAAAAAAAAAAACTTCCCTTGATAGCCGAGCGGCTGTGCTGGGGTGCGGTGTGGGGAGTTCATTGTGTCCCTGGGACTCCAAACTCCCAAACATTCTCCTCATACAGTAGGCGCTGCTGCGGAGGGAAGGATGAAAGCCAGGCCCGGTGTGGTCCTCACATCCTGTTGTTAGGGGCCTACATGGAAGGTGAAGCGAGCGGTGGATTTGCTTTGAAATGCACTGAATAAACTTTGATTAAACTCACTTCAGAGAGCGGCTTGGAATGAAAGAATATCTTCTAGTTAGTGTGCGAATTCGAGTATGTCTTTATTCAGCTCACTTCGCCAATTTACAGATTTAGAAATGTCCTTTAAAAACCTTCCGATCTTATTTTTCTCATTGAAGGTTTGGGAGCTGAAGGGTATAAAGAAGAGGGCTCAGATGATCAGGCTTCTTTGTCCTCCTTTTTCATCAGATGAAGAGAGCAGCACCAAATCCAACGGCCAGGAGTCCGCCAGGGCTTCTAAATAGAAGAAATTGGTTTGTACATAAGATGTGCATAAATGTTTATAAAACGGACATCTCTGGAACATGCCATCGGCTGGGAAGGACGTGCCCGCGGCCTTCGATCCAGGAAGACAGTTCTCACGCAGTGTTCCTGTGTTGAAGTTCGTGCACGATGCTGACGGAGGGCCTCGTGGTTCCTCAGTCCTGTCGTGCTCACTCTCACTTCACATGTATTTTGCTTGGGTATTTGCTTTTGACTTACATGAGGAATTTTAAAAGAAACGCTATTTGGAACGTGTTATATTAGCCATTGCTAGAATGCCATGGAAAATGTTGTTATTATTATTTTTTTTTTATAGCATCCATTCTATGAACACCATAAAGAAAATTCTCCGAGGTCTTCATGCCAGGAGGGGCAGTCATTTTTTCTGAGCCGCTGGCTCTGTGTTTCCTATGTTCTGAGCATTGCGAATGTGTCCCTCACTGATCACCTCTCAGTTTTCTGCTAGGACTGCCAGGGAGCTCAGAGTGCTGCTCGCTACTCTTGCTAGCAATTTCAGAGGGCGGTGGGTGTTTGTGGTAGTTACTCTGGGCTTTATTGCTTACCTATTCTTTTCTTTTTTTTTTTTTTTTAATATATACTATTGATTTTTTTTTATAGAGAGGAAGAGAAAGATAGAGAGCTAGAAACATCGATGAGAGAGAAACATCAATCAGCCACCTCTTGCACAACCCCTACTGGGGATGTGCCCACAACAAAGGTACATGCCCTGACTGTACATGACCTGAGGCCCATTGAGGGCAGGAACCTGAGGATGACTCATCACCATGAAGGGGAGGGTTGGTTAGCCAGGGCTGAGAATGTTGGATCATAGCAAACCAATGTCCCTCTCTTTGATTCAGAAAGTCAAACTACCTTTTCTTGTCATAAGATGCTAGAAGGCCTCCGCCCCCTGGCCTGCAGAAGGGAGGGGGGTGTGTGTGTGTGTGTCGCAGTGAGAGACAAAGATGTTGGAATCTGATTTATGTAATTGAATCTGGGACCCTTCAGTCTGCAGGCTGACGCTCTATCCACTGAGCCAAACGGGTTTCGGCTGCTTACCTATTCTTATTTTCCTATCGTTGAACCCCCCTCAGAAATCATTATCTTTTGAACTGCATAATTTTAAATAAGCTGTGCCACACCCTTGTGTAAAGGGGTATGGATACACCCTTTCATAGACTCAGACATGAATTCGCTCATCGTTTCATACCAGCGGCATGAGAGGGTGTATGGTTTCCAAACCACATTAATAGGAGCCAGAAATTAGAAGGAGAGGGATGGTTGCTGGAGAAAGAAGGGCTGTAAGAAAGTCAGCTCATATGACGACTGATGAGTTCCGTTGAGGGCACCAAAAAGTGTCACAAAAGGTGGGTGTGGGGTCTCAAGCAGCACAGCTGCGCACGAGCACTTGAGTAGGGCTGAACACCCCTGCGTGCCTCTCTGCTCCGAGGCCTGGTGGCTGCTGTCACTGCGCTGCTGTCATCGCGTGTCTTCAACCACAAGGCAGGCTCACGGCCTGTTCCACATGCTTTGTCTGAGGAGGCGGGGTTCTGCTTGCCTTTGGTTAGAGAGGGCTACCTAAAACTCCCGTGTTTCTTTAAAAGGCTAACCGTTGCCGAAACCGGTTTGGCTCAGTGGATAGAGCGTCGACCTGCAGACTGGAAGGTCGCAGATTCGATTCCAGTCAAGGGCATGTACCTTGGTTGCGGGCACATCCCCAGTACGGGGTGTGCAAGAGGCAGCTGATCGATGTTTCTCCCTCATTGATGTTTCTAACTCTCCTTCCTTCCTCTCTGTAAAAAAAAATCAATAAAATATGTTAAAAAAATAAAAGGGTAAACGTTAATTATTGAGAAAAATTAACTCAGCACAACAAACTCGACCCCTCACTGAGGCCCACTTAAGGTGTTCTTACAGGAATGCCGTGTGTATTGATGGTACGTTTAACAATAGCATTTTGCTTCTGAACCGGTCATAGCGCTATGCACCCCCAACCATAAGATGGTCTGCTCCGCTGTATCACCTGAACTGACTGCCAGCATTGGCACCTGAGGCCCATTGAGGGCAGGAACCTGAGGATGACTCATCACCATGAAGGGGAGGGTTGGTTAGCCAGGGCTGAGAATGTTGGATCATAGCAAACCAATGTCCCTCTCTTTGATTCAGAAAGTCAAACTACCTTTTCTTGTCATAAGATGCTAGAAGGCCTCCGCCCCCTGGCCTGCAGAAGGATGTGTGTGTATATGTGTGTGTGTGTGTGTGTGTGTGTGTGTGTGTGTGTGTGTGCGTGTGTGTGTGTGTGTGTGTGTGTGTGTGTGTGTGTCACAGTGAGAGACAAAGATGTTGGAATCTGATTTATGTGAACAAAGGCAGCAGACATGTTCCCTGAGCTAGCATGGTGTGGTGCAGAGAAGGAGGGACTCTGCAGCAGAATTCCTGGGTTTAACTCTGGGCTCCACTCCTTCCTGGCTGGTGGGGTCATAGGCAAGTGACATAACTTCTCTCAGTGTTGGTTTCACCAGCTTCAAGATGGGGATTGTGCTAGCCCATACCACAAAGGGTGCTGTGAGAATGACTCTAGGTAAAATGTTTACTATGTTAAATAGGCGATGTACTATAGAAATGGCAAATATTAAATGCTACCATTAAAAGTCAATTATTGAATAATACTAAATACTACCATTTAGGTCAGAAAAAGAGAGGCATTTATATGATTTCTAAAGTAATGTAAGTGACTGCTTTCTCTTCACATTATATTTGCAAATATGTTTGTGAATATTGTATTCTATCCCATTGATGTCCTGTGAAAACCCTTAAAAGGCAATAGACTATGGAGAAATAAATTTGTATCTTGGCAGTAAATGTTGTTGTGGTCAATTAAAAATAACTCCATATACCAAACTGTAGATCTCACTTTTTAAAAAAAAAATTGTGGCTCTCATGTCATTTTAAAAGTAACATAACCACATTACAAAAATTTGTCTATTCTTTATTTAGTTTAGCCACATGAGTGAAACCACCGTAATGGAATAAACAACGTGGTATGTTTCCATATAGTCTCTTCTTTTGTATATGGCCTGTATGGGTATCTTTATGTATTACTGACAGTGATTTTCAAATTATTTTCTTCTGCCATTCTTAATGGATGTTGACTTAAACAAGCTCAGAATATTCCTATAAGCATTTCCTGGCACACTGACTGTTTTCTACTTCTTCATTGCAAATGTAAGTAAAATCATTTGCAAATTTGAGCATCTTAATAGATTACTTGTAATTCAATATCAACACTTAGGTCATCATTATTAGTTAGGTGGTTGTAGCAATGCTGAACGGGCAAGTTTCTATTCTGCCTTTCACTAAATACTTTTTATAATAAAATTTCATGTAATTATGAGTTTTAAAAATTGTTTTTATGAAAACCTTCCAAGCATACAAACAAAGGCACAAATAAAAGAGAGAAAAATACAATGAACCCAAATACCCCTCATCTAGACTGAACAATTGTTTACAATATTTCACAGTTGCTTCACCTCTGTGCTTTTTATTTTTTGGTAGAGGCACTGTATCTGTGGAATTTTTCTATTTCACCTCTAACCATTTCAGGTTGGGTCTTTAAAATAAGGAAATTTTCACATAGCCACACTTCTTCATCACAAGTAAAATTAACATTGAACCCAAATAACATCATATTCATATTTCCCCCAAAGCCTCAAACAGGTCATTCTAAATTGGTTTGCTTGCTTCAGGATCCAACACATTATATATGGTTGTGTGTCTCTTAATTCTTTTAAATCTAAAACTGTCATCTGACCTGGTAGCCACATTTCTTTTTCTTTTCTTTTTTTTTAATTCTCACCTGAGGATATATTTTTTTCTATTCTTTTTTCAGGCAGAGAGTGGAAGGGATGGAGGAAGGAAAGACAGGAGAGAGAGAGAGAGAGAGAGAGAGAGAGAGAGAGAGAGAGAGAGAGAGAGAGAGAGAGAGAGAGAGAGGAGAGAGAGAAACATAGATGTGAGAGAGACACATCGATTGGTTGTCTCCCAAACATTCCAAGGCTGAGGGCAGGGAGCGAACCCACACCTAGGTACACACCCTTGATGGAGAATCAAACCCACAACCCTTTGGTGTGTGGGGCCTATGCTCTAACCATTTAGCAACACTGGCTAGGCCGTAGCCACATTTCTTCAATGAGATTAAGGAACTCAGATTAAAAGGCACACTGGCTACATGTCAGGTGCTCAGTAGCTCACTGTTTAGTGATCACACCCTGGACCGCACAGATACAGAGGGCCCATCACTGCAGAGAGTGGATAGCGGGCCCTGGAAAATGAACTGCTCCCCCACTGACCCTCAGATCACCAAGTTACTGAAGAAGCTAGGTTAATTGTCCCAAGTCAGGGATTGCTTATTTATGGGCAGTTTAACATGTTCTTCTCAACTTGGTATTTCTTGTCAACTGGAAGCTTTCTCTGAAAACTTGCTTAGGCCATGACTGAGTTGCTCAGTTGGTTAGACCATCATCCCCATCTACTAAGATTGCGCGTTTGTCTCTGGCCAGGGAACACCCAGGAAGCAATCGATGAATGCATAAATAAGTGCAACAGCATATCGGTGATCCCCCTCTCTGTCTAAAAAATCAATTAAAAAAGTTTAAAACTTGGTTAGATTCAGGGTCAACAATTTTTTTTTGAAGGGGATAGAAATACTTTCATAGGTGGTATTGTGTACTTCAAAAGTCATGATTTTTATCACTTTATTTCACTGAGTGTATATATTAGCAATATTATACTTACGTGGTCTCTTACTATTTCATATTTAGTTTGTTTCCATTTTAAAACTTTATGTATGGTATTGTCTTGACTCTTTCTATAAATGGAAGTTTTTCTATATTTAATTTATAATTTTCTTTAGGATAAATGACCAAAAGGGAAATTCTATATGAAAGCTAGCAGCAGTTTTATGGTGCTTGATACATATTATTTAATTACTTTCAAAAGGATTGTACCAACCAACGCTGGCTCAGGAATATATGGGGACTAGTTTTACCACATCTTCACCACCAGTGAGTGTTATCATGGGAATGACCCTACTTTTCCACAGTTTGAATCCTTTTCTCTTCCGTCCTTTTTTATTCCCTTGCCTCTTGGGCAGGCCCGCACCAAGGAGCCCTCCCTCCACCAGCGTACAGTTTCCAACGTCTTAGACTTGAAGGCAAGGATGCACGGGGAGGCTTCGCCCTGGGCCCTTCCTGCCTAGATCCTTTGGGTATTAATCCCCTTTCTCTCTCCGTGATGCATTCTGAGCAGGCTTAGCGGTTAATCTTCTATTTCCAGTTTTCTGTTTTGTTCCTCCCCCTCGCCTGGATCTGAAACATCCTTTCCTCCAACCATTCAAACCTCTTGGTTATTCATTTCCCCCTTCGCTTCAGAAAGCTTTAGTTGTCAATGCTATTCCCTTGTCAGCAGCAATTTTTATTCTTTCTGGCTTAGTCGGGCTGTCTGTCCCGGCTTTCTTTATAAGTGTTTTTTGTGTAGAATTTTTGCCTCCTAGGAAGCCCGCTGCAGTATAACATAATTAAGTGACAATGTATGAGGTGCGAGGGCTTTACAAGCCACTAGTGACTGGTTGGGAGATTTATAAGCAAGAGGTGATATCAAGAAGGACCAAAATACTCAAGTTTTATATAAATAAAACATTTTAAAAAATTGATGGGGTTTAAATGGTTGTTTAACAGATATTTGAAAAGACCTATGTGAAATGCGTATTGCATCTTGAGCTGCAATTGCACATTCACGAACAACTCCATCTGTCCCTTTTATTTCCTTTTCTGGTTTCCCAAATGTGCATGTTTCCCACAACCCTCTTCTTCAGCATTTGCTCTCCAGCCTACTGACCTCTGGCCCCTCTTTGATTCTTCATTGCTCCCCATTACAATTTCAGTAAAAATAAAATGAGTGTGACTGAGGTCACAATCTGGCTCTTTATACAAAGCTACACATGTGAGATGCTAGCTCGCGCAGAAAATATGTATCATGGGAAAAAGTTAAAATTACAATGAGAAACTTAACTTTGGAATTTCCTGCCTGATCCGTCTTTTAAGTCAATGCTTTAGTTTGATGTCCTTATTTGGCTTTAAATGAAAAGCTAGGGCTGAGGTAGAAAAGAATAAATCCACAAATAAACAAAAAATACTTACATGCAACTTACAGCTGTGCTGAAGTAAGACCACACAGCAGCACTTGACTCTCAGATGGTGTACTTCGTGTTTATTAAACCTTGCAACATCGGCCAGACCGGGAGATGGAATACTCACAAGGATTGTGTTGCATGTGTACAAAGTGAGCTTTGGGGTCCTGATAGTTGTTTCATAGCTTCAAATCTTTTTAAAAAATATATATGTATTTATTGATTTTTTTTATATATATGTAGAGGAAGGAAGAGGGATAGAGAGAAACATTGATGAGAAAGAAACATCAATCAGCTGCCTCCTGCAACAACCCCTACTGGGGATGTGCCCGCAACCAAGGTACATGCTCTTGACTGGAATTGAAACTGGAACCCTTCAGTCTGCAGGCTGATGACGCTCTCTCCACTGAGCCAAACTGGTTGGGCATAGCTTCAAATCTTATTTTCCATTTTTTCAAAAGCTCAGAAATAGGTAAAATGAAATTTCAATTTTTTTAAAAATGAAAAAGGTCAGCCAATGTGGTACTCTATACACAGAACTCTCTGAAGAAGATATCGATCCAAGAAAATATTCCCACCCCACCCCAAATAAACCTGAGCATCTCATCCTTTATTGGCTGAGGACTTTACTGACCACATCATGAACTGTTCCCTTCAAGAGGCACCATCTGGCGCCCAGTTAATGCTTGGAAATACGTGGTGAGTGAAAATACAGTCAGGGTCATCGGGAGACGAGCAGCTCATCTCCATGATGCTAGCATTCATCCCTTTTACATTTTTGATGACGAGATTTGAGAGTAATCAACTCAGAAACGAAATAAAGATTTTGAGGACTTTTCATGTTTTCTTTTAGGCTATGAGAGCGCAGCCCTTTGAATATTGGGCGAGGGAACTGGGGTCTGAGGCTTCCGCACTTATCGCTGTATTTAGTCTGTAGACCTGTTAGCGGCCCCATGTCCAGCGCTTTTCCAGCTCTAAGGCCAGTTTCAGGATGGCGTTCCAGCCCCACTTACTTTCTTGCCCCCGAACTTCAAAGGAAACAGGACCTGTTGGGAAGGAGCAGAAAGCCCATGTGCAGAGGCAGATGTGGGCCATTCTGGTATCCAGCTCCGAAGATGTTTCTGGCTCGAGGAATTGTTCCCAGTTACTAACTTTATCAAGTATTTATTGAAAATTCAAAAACCACATTTTTCTAATGTATTAAGTGGAGACACATCTGAGTCTCCGGCAAGGTCGTACCTTATGCCTGGTTAGGATTGAGTGTGAGCCAAAACATTGGGGTGTCTTTATGGGAACTTTCTGTTAACCTTTAAAAGCTTTAAGATGATCCTTCTCACCATGGACATTCTATATAAAAAAGTAGGAAAAATCCTCCAGGAGTGGAAGTACTTTTTTGTTAGTGTGGAGAATGTTGACACTTCCTTTGCTATGAATCAGTTCTTTTTTTTTTGTCCAATTATTGAGCCTTGAAAATTTATTAAAGCATTGCCTCATGAGTAGCATGTGTAGCTTTGAGCTGCAAGACTGCCCCATTGAGAGTGGATCAGCCAAAACCGGTTTGGCTCAGTGGATAGAGCATCGGCTTGTGAACTGAAAGATCCCAAGTTCGATTTCGGTCAAGGGCATGTGCCTTGGTTGCAGGCACATCCCCAGTGCGGGGTGTGCAGGAGGCAGCTGATCGATGATTCTCTCCCATCGATGTTTCTAACTCTCTATCCATTTCTCTTCCTCTCTGTAAAAAAATCAATGAAATATATTTAAAAAAAAAAAAAGTGGATCATGTGGGATAGGACAGTGGGCCAGGGTGGCTAATTTTCATTAATTCTCTCCTAGGGATGTGGCAGGGGTAGGATGAAGTTGTATTTTCTGTCATACAGTGAGTGTCAACAATGTTGGGCACTCAGTTGCTCAGGCCAACATATTTGAATTCCATCCTGACTCCTTTCTTATAGCTCATATCAATGACACCAGCTGTCTCTGCTCTCTCTGGGAATTATGTACTTTTAAACTTGTGTCTTTCCCCCACTGAAATGCAAGGTCCATGAGTGCAAACAGCTTTTAAAATTTGCTGCTGTGTTCTCGGAAGAATGGTGTGTGCAGAAAGAATTGAAGAATGAATGTCTCAGCTAATCTCCTGTTCTTGAACTTATGAGTTATTTCCTTTGAGTGTTATAAACTACTATGGACATCTTTGCAGCTCTTTCTGAGTTCCCAGCTTTGCTAAGTGTCAATTCCTTGAAATAGAATTTCTAGATCAAACTGTTTGCCTATTGAAAAACAATGGATTTCTAATGACAGCTTTCCTCCAAAAGGTTTGTGCCATGTTACAAAAGTTTATACCATTTTACTAACAGAGCACGGAAATGCTAATGTTTCTAGTTCCTCAGCTATAATAGGCACGAGACTTCAAAATCTTTACCAATTTGTTAGTTGGAAAAATATAAGTCTAATTATTTTAATATAGTTGCATACTTTTTGATATTCTTCTCAAAATATATTTTATTGATTTTTTACAGAGAGGAAGGGAGAGAATAGAGAGTTAGTAACATCAATGAGAGAGAAACAGGTGTGCTGCCTCCCACATACCTCCTATTGGGAATGTGCCCACAACCTTGACCGGAATCGAACCTGGGACCTTTCAGTCTGCAGCTCTATCCACTGAGCCAAACCAGTTTCAGCAATTTTTTATATTCTTAATTCAAGAGTAAAATGTCCCAATCCTGTAGCCAGATTTTGGATTGGGATCATAACACATACTGTAGATGATAAGGGGACTTTCCTATCACATAATACGTAATTATAAAATAAACCATTAACCAATACTTCCAAAACAGAGCTTCATCACATCAGCTCTGGAGAATGTGCCAGTGGCTCTGCTCCTCTGGGCATCTGTTAGTTTGGAAAAGCTTTTGTAGATGAATCTTTTAATCACCCAATCCTTATGCCCTTTTTTCCTTAACCAACACATAAAAAAGAGAGATGTGTTTTGTTGTAAGAAAGCTCTATATATGAGAGTCTAAATGCTTACATTTTGAGGAAAAGAAATCGTTACTGTATTAAGAATTCCTGCACATAGTAACGTGCCCATTAAGAGAAAGTAAGTCTACAAACACTGTTTAGTGGCTACAGTGAGATGAACGGGCCCTTGGGCCATCATGGGAGCTTCCTGCACAGGATACGGAAAGCATCATACTATACATGATGGGACAGAGGCATTCCAGGCCACCCCCCCAGGCCTTGCTGGGCAGATTTATGTACTTTTGGCTAATAAATTTGTCCCTATAAAGCAATGGGCCCTCTGCATTCCCTGTGCCTTGTAACTCCCGAAGAGTGACTTCTGTCTCTAGCTCTCTGAGCTCTAAAACCTTTGAAGCAAAAGATGATCACCATTTTCCTCGCTGGGGTTTACCCTTCCCTGTAAAAGTGTGAAAAATAGCAACTTCAGCCAGAAGGGTATGCGAGTTTATATGTATGTGTTTATAAACTTCAGGTAGAAAAGGCTGAAAGTTTGAAACCAAAAAGTCAACACTCCAACCACCTTCTATGGCCTTTTTTATTTAGAATTTTTGAAGTATCCAAAAATGGCCATCTTGTTTGTCTACAAGTGTCCACACATTTCCTTGGTTATATAAAACCAAGGACTATTTCGGCATGAGGCTAACATGCACCGGTATCTGTCTGTGTATGTCAAATTAATAGTTCTTGAAAGAAAGAACAGGCCATGGAGCTCTCACTTACCTTCTTTGGCTTGTACGTGGACTTTCATAGGCTGCAATGGAAATACTGTGGACGAGGATTATCTCTTCAAGCTTAGGTGTAAACACTAGAGCTTACTATAATAACTTGGATCATGCACCCTCCTAGGAGCGAGGGTTATTTCCTCCAGACACTTGAGTGGATGGATCAGTTGCCAAGCAACTTGAATTCTTATGGGGCCAGGCTGGGGAACAAAAGGGCGCCAGGTGGTAATACATAGTAGGAAAATGACAAAGACATGTGGAAAAATAAAGCCTCCGTCTGGGAACTGCAGGGCATAACTGTTTAGAAATTTGGACTATGCCCCTCCTTAATTCATTTCAACAGCTATCAGTGATTATATCTTCAATACCCATGACTCTCTCCTTTCATTCTCCACCCTATCCATTCATCCACCTTGGATGGCTGGTTTTGCTATCAGAAATGACAACTAGTTTTATTATGTTTCCAGTAATTATCCACTACTTCCTCACCCATTCACATACTTTCCTCTGTCTCTCTTTCCTCCCTTACCACCCATGCCTTATATACTTGGACTTTTCATCTCCTGGTCACAAGCTTCTTCTCTAAGACTGATTTTATAGATGAGACCATTGCTTCACTGATAGTTGATGCTTAGATATTCATGGTAGGTGGAAATACAGATTCCTATAGAAGACTGCCAGAGCAGGCCTCATGTGCCCACACTATATGCAACATCTCCCTTGGACACCTTTGTGCAGAGACTTAGCATCCTGATGTTCAAGTGGAAATAATGGTGACGGTCCAAAAAATCAGACACCTACATGAAATAGTAAACCATCCTACATGAAATGAGCTTCATATATTTGAAAACACAAGTTAAGTTCTATTTGTTCAAACACCCTATCAAAATAAAGCCTTTTCTCCCTGTAGAAACCAGAACTAAAAAAAACCACGAGTTCTTTCTTTTTGAGAATTTGCTCCCTAGGTTTTGGGTTCTCAATAGGCTGCCCCTGACCCCATAACAACCTATAACAACCTAGGACCAGGTAGCAGCAGAAATCCAGTTGTTCTGGAGAATGTCAGGAAAATGAGAGTATACTAACATTTTGGGACATGTCTAAAGGAACAAGGGACTATTATTTATTTAGTGCCGACTCTACGCTTGGCATTGTGCTAGTCATTTCTTAATAGATTTGAAAACTTAATCTTCAAAAATCCTTGTATTGTGGGTATTATCCACATTTACAAATATGAAAAGAAGGCTTGAAGAGGTTAAGTAACTTACACAAAGCCACTCAGCTCCTGAAAACCCGGGCTTCCGTCCCCAGTGTACTTAATTCTCCTAAGCTACATTGTTGAGGAAGTATTTCCTCTTGAGATGCAAGTAAACCGGTAGAGCGAGTTTATGGGAGGCTGCAGTGCGGGTGCTCTGTGATTGGTGATTCTTCCCGGGGTGTGTGGGGGATGGGGATGGGGAGGGGCATGTCAGTAGCTGTTGGAAAGATGTGAATGTTTGTACATTTGGGGTCCTTCCTCACTTCCAGGCCATCCATTTACACTGAGCTCAGCTCTCCCTGTTTAACTTTTCCTCTTCTCCAAGTTCTGGTTCTTTTTTTCTTTTCTTTCCTATTCTCATTGCCCTTATGCCGTTGTTTGCCCATTTAACTGCTGTGGTAGATATAATGATGCTCCACGAGAACACCTTGGGTTCCTTTTAGCTTCATCTGTGTACCTCTCTTCCTGATTTCCATGTGTTTTTGCTGCTAACAAGCCATACCTGCAACTTCTTTAGAAGACTTCAGGCCCCGCCCCCCTTCAGGAGAGCCAGAAGTGCCTAAAATTTACATTGACCCTCTTCCTCCTGTCCCTAGGGCACTTAGTGAGCGACTGATGTCAACGACCAGTTTCCTTGCCTCCCATCTGGATCATTCACTCTTAGTTATAACTTTCCACTTGGAAGTGTACCTACTAGGTCAGTCCAAGGCTAGGGCTTGGCCTGAAATTGCACCTTTCCTTGGCTTTGACCTTGCTCATGAATTTTTTGTTACCCATTCTGGGGAATACTCAGATTTTTAAAGGACTGTTGGATAGAGGATCTGACATGACACTGTCACATGGGAATCTAAAACACTTTCATGGCTTTTGTGTTAGGCTGAGGGAGAATGGAGGTCGGGTGATAAATGAGGTTTTGGTCCTGGGACCATCTTAAAGTGGGCCCAATGGACCTCTGGACTCATCTGGTAGTCATTTTCCAATTGCCTGACCACATAATCCAGGGTGGACATTTTAGCATCTGGCTGAGGACGCACATTGGTCCTCTAACTGTGGGGGAAGAGCTGTTGCAGTAGGAAAGACCAAGTGGGTGTCACCCAGGTCCGGGTGGTAAATCAACTCCTGTGTGAGCGGCAGAGATTAGCACCACCCTTAAAACCAACACAGATGGTCGACCCCATTCTCTCCCTGTTCTACTTCCTGAAGAAGTCAGATGAGTCACGGCAGGTGACAGTGGACTCCTACACACTCAGTCAAGAGATCGTCTCAACATAGCTGCAGTGCTGCACATGGGGTCTTTGCTAGAACAGATTAGCACTGCTTCTCATTTGTGGTGTGTGGCTACTGAGCTGGCAAATGTGTTCCTTTCAATACCTATTGTGAACGAGGATCAGAAGCATTTCCCCAGGAAGGACAACAGTAAACAGTCACAGATTTCCTCTGGGCCCAAGGTAACTCCCCTGCTCTTCTTCCCAGTCTAGTTTGAAGCGACCTTGATTATCTGGACATTTGGTTCTCTATATTGGAGACATCATGTTAATTATCTATGAGCAAGAGATAGCCAATACTATAACTGCTGTGGATACACTAGTAAGACCTTGTACTGTGAGACTGAGAGAAACTACAGAGATTTAGAAGCCTGCCATCACAGTAAAGTTTGTATGGTTCTAGTGGTCTGGAGCTTGCTAGGACTACACAGCAAAAGTAGTGCAGCAGTGGGCCCTGCTCATGGAATGCACTGATTTTACCATATCCCCCCACCATCCTGCAGCAGCTGGTTTGATAGAATGGTGGCATGGCCTCAGGCCTGGGGCATGCTTCTCCCGAAGGCTGTGTACACTTGGAGTCAGTGTCCAGTATCCGGTGCTGTTTCTCTGACAACCAGGATTCATGGGTACAGGAATCCAGGGGTGGAACTGGGGGTAGCAGTTATGTCCAGTGACCCATTAGCAAAACCTTTGCTTCCAGTTTTGGTGGCTTTATGCTCTGCTGGCCTGGAGTCCTTAGTTCCAGAGGGAGCAATGCTTTCACCAGGAGACACAACAATGATTACCCTGAACTGGAAGTTTAGAATGTTGCCATGACTCTTTGGGATCCTGATGCTTCTGAGTCAACCGGCAAAGAAGAGGGTTACTGTGCAGCTGTGGTGACTGATCCAGACTGCCAAGGGGCAGTTGGACCGCTGCTCTACAGTGGAGATGCAAAGACTGGGATACAGGAAATCCCTCAGGGCATCTCTTAGTATTAGCAGGCCTGTGAGTAAGGTCAGTGGAAAACTAACCCAATCCAGGACTACTGTCTGGGCTCAGATGTTGCAGGGATGAAGGTGTGGGTCACTCCACCAGGTAAAGAACCATGCCAGGTGTGCTGCTTGCTGAAGGCAAAGGGAATGCAGAATGGGTGATGGAAAAAGACAGTTATAAATATCAGCTACAAACTTTGGTTTTGTTCCTTTCTTATTCTTTTATTACAGCAATTTTCAACTTTTTCATCTCATGACACACATAAGCTAATTAGTAGAATTCAGTGGCACACCAAAAATATATATATATATTTGCCAATCTGGCAAAAACAATAGTATAGTTTTGATTTACACACAAAAAATAGTAATTACCTACCGTTTTTGTTCCAAAGTGACTTTTTAAAATTAATGCCTGTACTTGTATATAAAGATTCCCGGTACCAAGAATTAACCAATCAGATGCAACCTTATTGTGCCACGAGACCAATAAGATGCAACACTGCTATAATATGACATATATTAATGGTTTACAGTGGACAGCTTTATTGTGTTGGTTGTCATTTTAAAAAATTTGATAATCTAAGGGAAAAGAGGTCAGTGTCCCTGACTAGTCAGGTATTGCATATGTTCAAAATTCTTACTGCACACCAGTTTAAAAATTACTGTCTTATTATGTAATACAGGATGTATTGACTTTATACCATGGTGTTTAAGTGTTTTGATTTTATATATATCACAGTGTTTAAGCTATAGAACATCAAGGAGAAGAGTCCACCTTACTCAAGGACTTTATCTCTTCTTCCGTGGTAGGGGTTAGTGTGTTTGTGGTTCTCTGCAGGATAGTTTTATCATATTAGACATAGCTATGTGCCTGTGGACTTGTGATGGTTCATTTTCATTGGCCACAGGAGCTCAGACTAAACATTATTTCTGTGTGTGTGTGTGTGTGTGTGTGTTTCCCGATGAACTCAATAAAGTAGATTGTCCTCCCCAATAAAGGTGGACAGTATCCAGTCCTTTGAGGGCCAGAATAGAGCAAAAGGTGGAAGACTAAGGAATTCATCTGTGTATGCCCTACCTCAGTTGCTTGAACTGAGACATCTCACCTCAGCTTACCCAGGCCTGGGGCTGCCTAGGTCTCAGGCCTTTCCACTAGGGCTGAATTACCTGCAGGCTTCCTGGGGCTCCAGCTCCCAGGCAGCAGAGTGTGGGACTTTCCTGCCTCCCAATTCTTCATTGTGAGTATTCATTCCCTAATAAAGTATATTTTATTATTCTTATTATTTGTGTTAATTTTTACTCAAGAATGCTTTTTCCATTGGTTTTTAGAGAGAGTGGAAAGGAGAGAGGGAGAGACCAAGAGAGAGAGAGGAAGAGAGAGAGAGAGAAAGGGAAAGAGAAACATCAATGTGAGAGAGACATGCCAATTGATTGCTTCTTTCACATGCCCTGACCTGGGCCAGGAATCAACCTACAACTCGGATATGTGCCCTTGACAGGGAATTGAACCCTTGACCTTTCAGTGCTCTGGCGACATTTTATCCACTGAGCCACATGGATCAGGGCAAGTATATTTTAAAATAAGCATAATTTTTAATATATTTTATTGGTTCTGTTTCTCTGGAGAACCCTACCACACCCTCTAATTTAAAAAATAGGTTTTGGCACCTTCAAGTTCCTACCACTTAAAAAATAGGCACACTTGTTAGACTTCTTTGTGTTTTGGAAGCAGCAAGTACTGCACTTGGAAATACTGCTCTGATCCACTTATTGGATGATGTGGAAGGCTTCCAGTGCTGAGTGGGGCACAGGAAAAGTAAAGCTATATGACAGGTCCAGGGGTAGGTCCAGGCTATAGTACAAGCAGCCCTGCCTCTTGGGATTTCTGACTGAGTAGATCCCATGATTCTAGGGGAATAGATCCTGAAGACATCACATGGGACCTCTGGCAAGATTAACAGGTGAATCACAGAGCAAAACCTGGGCTTGTAGAGAGCCACCTGCAAGCAAAAACTATTTGCCATTCACAAAGCAGCTCCTGGTCTGCTGTTGGCATTGGTTAATGTTGCTCATCTGACCATGGGACATCAGATGATTACAGACCAGAGCAGCTCATCATATGTTGGGTATTTTTAGACTCAGTAGGTCCGAGAATGTCGGGCCCAGCAGCCCCTATCATACAATGGAGCAGCCATCTATCATACAATGGAAGTGGTATATCCAGAATCAGGCACCAAGGGACACATGTCATTCTGACAAAAAGGTGGCTTAGCTCTCCATGTCACCTACCCCTGAGCAGCGTTAGCTGGGTTGCCCTCAATGGAATGTTTCCAATTTGTTTAGTTGCAGAACTGCTTTCTTACCTAAGAAGTCTCTTCTTCAGTGTCATCCGGTAAGTTCTTAAACACCCAATGTCTGAAGATAACTCTTTATTCTCCACCACACATCCCTTCATTTGCATTTTATCATAGTTGACACTAGCAACCGTACTGTTGGTTGATATCTCTGTGTGTGTTGACTGCTTCTTCACAGAACCAAAGCTCCATCGTGGCAAAGACCTTGCTTACCTTGCACATCGCTGCCTCCCTCTTGCATCGGGCAGAGCCACGTCTAAGGTAAGGGCTGAGCAGTATTTGCCAAGCGAATGAATAATACATTTGCAGAGTTCATGGTAAGACTCAAGCTTACGTAATTGTCTTGAAAGAGTTCTTAGAAAAGAGACCCGGGTCACTAACGGTGTTTGTAATAAATTCCTTTCTTGGCGAAGAAGACAAAGCCTGTTGTGATGGTGAAGGTGAGATAACATCGGCCGCCTTTGCAGCTGCCGTGCAGAGAAGTGCAGGGGGCTCACCGGGAGAAATAAGGAGACATGCTGGAGCACAGCTTCAGAGAAGAGCCTTTAATCCCGACTGCTGGGGAGACGGGCCGCGGATCGTCTGCTCTGTGTGCCAGGATCCCCAGGGAGCTGGCAAAGGATGAGCAAAGTCAGCTCTTGAGGAAAGAAAGGCAAGTCACTGGTAGCAACAGGTATGGCAAACAGTGTCGCCGTTGCTAAGGAGACCATGGGCCCGACCTGGGAGCTTCCCAAGGGGAAGATCATGACGCCACACTGACGCATTCCTAGGTCTTCTTACCCAGCTCCAGTTTATCTGGAGAGACACATGGAGGTATTTATTGCAATTATTATCATCCCTTCCTCCCCATATTTTACAATTTATCTTACGTAAGTTGAAAGTCCATACCATGGAAACAAAACTTATGCATTTATTGTTAATCCTCTCCTGAGGATATATTTTCCTTTGATTTTTTTTTTTTTTTTTTTTTTTTTTTTTTTTTTTTAGGAAGAGTATAAGAGGGGATGGGAAAGAGAGAGGGAAAGAAACATCGATGTGAGAGACACATTGATTGGTTGCCTCCTGCATGTGCTCTGACCAGGGCCAAGGATCGAATCTGCAACTCAGAGAGGTGCCCTTGACCTGGAATCAAACCTGGGACCCTTGGATGGGTGGGCCAACATTCTAACGACTGAGCAACACAGGCCAGAGTGGTCAAACTTTTTTTCCCCCCCCCCACATGTTCTGTATTATGTGGTAAGGCACAGTTTATTATTCATTGGAATGTTCAAGTATTAGGAAAAATGAATATTTCTTGCTATTTCCAACTTTAAGCAGAACAAAACCTTAAATAAAAAAAGGCACATGTTTGTAAAGTCCATCTCACACGTTTGTAATAAAATAAATACAAATAGCTTTGGGAACACACGCATACAAAAGAAAGGAAAAAAAAAAAAGAAAGGAAGAAACGTAGCCTAGAACTTGCTAAGTTTTATTCTGACTTGATCGTTGCCCTAGCCACATATAGAACCTGCAAGTGGTGGCTTACTGTCTCCGAGGCTCCCATTTCCTGCTTCCACCAGATCCAAGGCATCCACAGACTATGCATGGGAGGGCTGTTTTTTTTTTTTGTTTGTTTTTTTCATTTCTAGTTCTGTGTATCAATCACAGAGTATGGAGCTATTTGCACTTGATCTTAGCTAAAAGGCCGAGAAGCGATGAGTAGAGAGAAGTTTGGGCAAACTCCAGAAAACCACTTCAGCGCAGAGAACCTCACAGCGTGAGATCCGATTTACACATAATTATTGTCCTGGGTAGGTGGCAAGTTCTGAAAATAATATTGTTTGTGAGATGTGACTATTTGGAGAATATTTTCCTACAGCTTCATGCAGCCCCTAGCCTCGTTGGAGCGTGCTGGAGACAGAGCCCTGGGCGGTGAGGGCCTTAGGTGTGAAGGCAAGCAGGGCTGCTCTCCGTCGTGTCCTTCAAAACAAGAGGTGGGCACTGAGAGAGCCCTCGGTCTGCCCTCTCCTCTCCAGAGCATTTTCATCCTCCCTCTCCCCCACCTCCTCCTCCCACCCCTGAACTGCCTAACAAGGGGCTCTGACATCTGGTAGGCAACAGACTTTTAAAAACCCACGCAGAGGACAGAAGTCTAAGAGGAACTGGGGTTTGCTTTTCTTTAGGGTTTGCTGGGACTTACTGGTTCAGCCTGCTTTGTAATATATCCCTCAGCCACAGGATGAGGACAGCCAGCTCCCCGAGGAGAGTTACCCCGTTTACTTGCTGCTTGCTCTTTTCTGCTCAGGTATTAGCTGTTCCGACGGCAGGGCTGGGCTGGGCTGACTTCCCCAGGCCCCTCGCTCTGCTCCGTTTTAATGTGAGCCAGGGATGCAAAGTCCCCGGCGTGGCTTGTCAGAACTTGATAGCTCTGTAAACACTGAAATCTTTGTTGCCATAACACCGGGGGAAATAATACGGGATCCTGCATATAAATATAGCGGAGGCCTTGGGGAATGGGAGCATTTCTAAATGACGCGAGCTCTGTCTCTGTCATGGCCTAATCTCCTATAAATAAATGTCAGCTCAGTTACTGAACGCAGACTGGATTTTCGCCTGCCTGTGGCGCTCGGCCTTGCAGACAATGCTTTTGCTGAGGGAGTATCTTTTGCCAGCGCAGTTATCTCCTTTGTTTTCTTTTTTCATTATTCGCGTAAGCCAAGGGAAATGAAAAGCATCTTATTTCGAGCAAAAGGGCCTGTGAGTGATTAACTCTGGTTCCAGGCATTGGGCCTTTGCATAGCAACCCTTGGTTTCCAACCAGGAAAGGCTGAAGGCAGCAGCAGCAGCAGCAACCCAGGGACCTGAGACCAACATCCTCAACTGGGGGTGGTGAGGAACGGATCAAGTCTAACCCTTGTGTTTATGAGGAGAGTTCTCTGTAGTTGGCTCATTTCATTTGGCGGTGTTTTATTGCACTTTTCTTTCGGGGGTGAAGTGTTTTCCTGATTTTTTACTTTCATAGATACTCTTGCTCCTGGAGTACACCTGAGGATCCAAATGAAACTTGGCCATGATCATGGCTTAATCAAGTGTATGCCACTATATTTTTACATGTTTTCTCCTTTATATTATCCCAAACGGGGCGGACACTGCCTACATTTTACATTTTAAAAAACGGAATCAACAGAGAGCTTCATAATGGCCTCCAGTTTTTATTTTAATTCAACAAAAGTTTTGTTGAGCACCCTTGGAATTACATATATTAGCACAAAGGGTTAAGTGAAAGGAAGGGAAGCAAATGGTGTGAATATGTATGTGGTTCCAATGAGCCGGACCCACACTGAACAAATAGGGATGAAATCAAGACCAAGTCCACATCTCTTTGTGAACATTTGGTGCTTCAGTGCTGATGTAACCAGGTCCATTTTCATGGAAAACAAGACCCGACTTAAAGGAGTCCAAGGACATGAAGTGGAAGCTGAGGACAGAAGAAACACTGCGCAGAGAACTTAGGGAAAAGCAGTATAGTTATAATAGAGCCAAAATATTTAGGACACTTAAATTTAGACTGCAAGTCACTCCAGATGTTTATTTATTAACGTTAATAATGTTTCCAGTCTTGTTGTAGAATACCAAGTCCCAGGGGCTCCACTTCGGGAGTTTAAAGACAAATGCGTGGTCTTTATTCTTTTCCAGCTCTGTTTTAATTTTAGGGGTTTTTCTATAGCCACGATTTCCCCGTAAAAGTGTTTGCACAATCGTGAGCACCTCCTGATGCTTAGCAGAAGGTCTGCATGAGACAGTGGTCTCCCACAACCATCCCCTTTCTGCATTTCTCTTCTTGCTTCCATGACAATAAAGAAAGAAACTTGGCACAAGAGAGTAATCCATTCCTGCCTGTTTCTCATCTGAAGTCATAAACCTCTGCCATCCCACCCAAGACTAGGATTTCGGCTGGCATGAAACAGCTGTCTGCTGAAAGGTTTATTCTGGTACTAGCTGAAGGCAAAACTATTTTAATTGAAGGCTGGGGGCTGCTCTCCAAACCTCACCATCTCTGGGCCATTCCCAAGAGGAAACCATTGAGGAAAAGGTAGAAGTTACATCCTTTCTTATACTTTTGGACACACGGTATGTCGGTGAGGTTGAGAGCATTTTACTGGTCTAAGCTCTCTCGATTGGGTGCTGTGGAGTCAAGGAGGCTGAGGCACACAAGCCAGGTCAGCAAAAAGCAGGGTGCCGTGTCCCTGAGCGAGCTTCCCTGACCAAGGGTCATCAGTGCCCTGGGAATGCGAAGCCAGGCTTGGCCGTTGTTCCAGTTTGTCCATAGTAATTCCCAAATTCTGATTTTTTTTTTTAATGTGAATTCTGCATCGTTTTAAAATGGCATTTCATTTGAACTGAAGTCAACCATCGTTCAGGTCAATCAAAACAAGGCTCTGAATGTTCAGGGCGGCTGGTACCCAAGTCCCTGGCTCTGCTCCTGAGTTTCCAGGGATGGCCATTGTATTTCTCAGCTCCTTGGGATCTAACTCTCAGGCAGCATCCTTTACTTACATCTTTCACTTTTTATTTTACGTTGTATGGTGGAAAGCAAAGAACATAAGCTTTGGAGACAGGGGATGGAGATTTTTCTAGTTCTAGATTTTACCAAATTGTGAGCGCAGCAGTGAGGCCTCTGAAGCCTTCCTTAAACATGTGGAAATGAAAACTGATCTACAGCATGTTTGGAGGATGAAACAAACAGCTATACATAAAACGCTTTGCCTGGTTCATAGGTGCTCTTTGCTTGGGTGCTGCCATTCTGGTCATTGCCAGCTGGTGGCCCACTTTGGAAGAGACAGGCCTGCATCCAAATGCAAAGGACCTCTCTCAAGACCTCATATGCTTTGCAATACAAAGAAATTGAAGAGTCAGTCTCCGTGGAGAATTTTGGAATCAGAAGAGGCTTTGAGAAATTAAACTCCAACAGCTAGAAATGAATAGAATCCAATTTTGTCTTAGACATTAATATTTAGACATTAATATTATCTTAGACAATTGATATTTGAATGCTTTCATTGAGATGCAGTATGACACATTAAGACTATCACTTGCTATGAAAATAAATCAAAGACCATCTATGGAATTATGTTGTGAAGTAAAAGAATGTGGATTACATTCTTTCTTCCCAATTTCTATAGGGTTTTTACTTGGAAATGAATGGGTGAATGTTACTTAGGATGTTACTTTCTCGTGTATTCATGGCAGGGATGCTCGTAGGAGAGGTTTCTTCTCTGCTAGTTTTAGGCCCATGAGTCTGTGCATGATGGTGGCCAGGGGCCACTCAACCAAGTGGGGTGCATACAAATGGAGTGTGAGTAGATACATTGATGTTCTTTCCTTGTTTTCTATTCAAAATTAGGTGTCATTTAAAGCTTCAGTGTACAGAGGAAGAGATTTCCTTCCTTCCTGTTCTTGGAACAGCTGCAAGTAATAACAGAAATGAACAAAACAAAACATTTAGTCTAACAAATAGTTCCCTGGTAAAAACAAAATAAGGTAGTTACGTAAAATGGTTCAGTATATGTGGCGTCTTTCTGAAGACACACTCTTGTTTGATAAGAGCTCTGTGATAGCATGCGGGCAGTGCTGTGGCTATGGCACAGGTTATTTGAAGTGAACACTATGAGCCATTGTGACAAAACCCTTTTATTCCTAAACCTTAATGGCAAAAATCGATGCCACATATGAATCTCAATGACTCTTGGTGACATTTAAGAATTGTAATGAATAATGATAATGTCATCAACCATGAGATAGGAACTATGCTAGGTGCTTGGTGGATATTTCTTAAAATCCTCATCTCCCTTTACTCAGGTCTTCATCTCCACTTCATTGAGGGGTAAACTGAGTCTCGGGCATAAGGGGCTTCTCTTGGGTCATATAAATGGTTAAATGAGGCTAGGATTAAACTGGATTTGTGCCGAAGCCGGTTTGGCTCAGTGGATAGAGCGCCGGCCTGCGGACTGAAGGGTCCCAGGTTCGATTCTGGTCAAGGGCATGTACCTTGGTTGCGGGCTCATCCCCGGTGGGGAGTGTGCAAGAGGCAGCTGGTCGATGTTTCTCTCTCATCGATGTTTCTAACTCTCTATCCCTCTCTGTTCCTCTCTGTAAAAAATCAATAAAATATATTTAAAAAAAATTAACTGGATTTGTTGCTCTAGGCCTTTCTAAAGTATTGTAAGGCGTAACTTTTCCCACTTATGGGAAATGAAAGTTACCTAGAAATCCTCAGGGATGCTAGAAATCCAGCAATTCAACAGCAATACCAGAAATAGAACAGGATCACTTGATACAGGTCAGAGGCATAATTACTTATGATCCCTGCTATTTCTTAGAAGAGAAAGAAGTCTCCCTCTTATGCTTACTGCATACATAGCAGAGAAGAAAAAAGGAAAATAATTGGAAAAAAAGGAGTAAGAAGGAGTAGAATATTGAGATATTAGGTCTTAAGCTTGGTTCCCTAAAATGAATAAAAGGCTAGTAAATTTGACTGTAGTCAGGGACTAATGGTGGCTGACCTTCCGTAGACAAGAAGTGGTCGTCCAATAAATGTTGCTTTAACAAGTTAGGTATTTGGTAACTTTGCTTCTATTCTTTCTGGAGAATCCTTTCCCCAAAAACTTTTTTCTATCCCAGTGCAGCCATCTCTATCTTAAGAAGACCAGTATATGATGGATAAACGAAGGACTATCCTGGAACAGAGAGATTTATTCTCCCAGAAGATAAGTCAGCATGGCAAGACACAATGTAAAATCGGAGTGTGGCGATCCCTCCCCCCTTTTCTTTTCCTTTCTTAAAGAGTTTTAGGTTATTTACTCTCACGCCCATCTAAAAATTAGTTTACTTTAAAACATCAGACTGGGGCTCTGCAGGAATGGGAATATACACGTAGAGTGCACTGTACAAAGAAGGCAAAGCAAACTCACGGAAGGCCAGTCTTACCACATTAGTTCACAGAGATGCAACCCTCCGAGGCTGCTCACCGTCACTGAGAGGAGGAAGGCTCAGAGAACTGGATGGGGATAATTCATCATGGAAGGGCTGAAGGGGCAAGGATGTGGGCAGATCAAAAACAGAATACAAGAAAAGTAACAGGAGGGAAACAATTCAGAAAACACTTTGGAGAAAGGAAAACTGAGTGTGGAACTTTAATGCCTAGAAGGAAATGAAAAGCTACTCAGACTTTGAAAGGACAATCAGGGCAATGCTGCCTGAGGTAGGTGGTGGTGCTGAGCTGCTCAGACACCGTTAAACGGATGGGAAATTGAAGCTCTGGGCCAACTGGGTGAAGATACCTGCTCACTCCCTATGGAGTATCAGCTCAGACCTTGGGAAGGAAGGAGGTGAGGCTGGGCTGGAATTCCACAGAGGAGACTTTTGGGGACATTAAAAAATAGTACAAGAGAGCCCCTGGTGAAACTTTTTGAATATCCAAGACTGTTACCTAGTAGGGACTTTTATTTTATAACTCAGATTTCCCCACAAAATAGATTATATGCATATTTAGTTATCTACCGGTGTTGAACTATGGCTGGGATGGAGGAAGGTATAATACTTGGGAATACCAGAGATGGTAAAAGGCTGCTACCCAAGGGATGTAATTTCTGGAAGAGAAAATCTCCCCTTATTGACCATGTGATGACTATGTACATTAATTCATGTTTAGTAAAGAGGGGGGACCCTAAGAGAAGTCTTTTCTGTGGAATTACCTTCTTGACAATAAGACAATTTTAAAGGAAGTGGGTAGAGCCAAAAGAAAGAGAATGTGGAACAAGTGTCTGTTTAGTTTCATGTAAGGAAAAATAAAATATTCGTAAAATATGTTAAAACTAATACAAAATATCCAGAAGTAGTATTTAAATACCACTGAAGTCTTCCAGTGGGAGGAGGAATTTATATTAATATGCCAGTTTCACTGGAAAAATGAAGAAACATGGTCTAGAACTATTCTTGTTAAAGTCAAAGATGGTCTATCTGGAATCAGAATAATCATGGTGGATTGAATCAAGAGGACACTATGTCTCATTCATTAAAGATGCTCAATATGTATTTGTTAAGTGGATAAAATAAGTATATGTTGAGTAACTAAACAAATTAATGAATAAATAAAAGGAGTAATTATATATTTGTTTGGGAAGTCTTTCTTAAATGATCAGCTGCCCTTCCATGGGCTCCATGCTATCACGTACATCTCTTCTCTTATCCTCCTGACCACTCTCCTACTAAATGGTAAGCTACTCGAAGGTAGGACCTGATCCTTAGTCTTCATAACTCCAGTTAAGAAGTGCCTTACACATGGCAGACATTCAAGAAATAGTCGTACAGATGAATGCCATTATTTACAAGAGTACTTGTTGAACCCAAATGTTAGATTAGAACTATACATGGAAGAGTAAAATAGTTTGTGTTAAATATTAACATAACATCTAGAAAGTCCATTAAGGAGCAGAAGGATGGACAGGGTCATTTTTATAATTGAACATATATTTAGATTGGAAAATGGATTATAATGCTCCAGTGTGAACAATTCCTTTCTTGGGTACTATATGCTAAAGAATTGAAGATGGAGACATGATTTTTACCAAAAAACACAGTAAGAAGGTGTCCTTCCCACAAATCCACCCCCAATATCCAGGCTTTAGATTATACATGGATTACTTGAAAAAATTGTCCCAGAGGAAATTCAGCATCTATCTCCCCCTACTGGTGTCACATTAAGAGTGATGTCCAATTTATGTTTTTCTCCTTTTTTTAAAAATTAAAAAAAATATATTGATTGAGGTATCACATATTTGTCCTCATCTCCCTATTTCCATCCCAAACCCCTCCCCACGCATGCCCCCTCCCCCCTGTTGTCCTTGACCACTGGTTTGGCTCATATGGTTGCACACAAGTCCTTTAAGCTCTTCCTTTATCCCCACTCTCCCTTACTCTTACTCTGAGGTCCAACCCGAAATGTTATAATTAAGATGAATATTTACATTTGTTATTTGGGGGAAATCTTATTCTTCATTTAAAGTTTATGCATCCTACAATAGAGATTTGTGCTGTAACCAGTTTACCAAGATTCAGAGTATAAGTTGTTTCACCACAGATGAGGAATGGTTAAATATTGTTTCTAGTTCATCTGTAACAGATTTACATGGCAGTTGATTATAGAGGGCTCACCCAATAAAATTTTTAATAAACTTTCACTATATAAAATTTCAAACACACTCAAAAATAGAGATAAAAACAGTGAGTTTCCATGTTTGTTTGTTCCATGACAAACAAGTCATAACCAATCTTGTTTTATTGCTTCCCCAAGGTCCCACACTTGGATCATCCTGAAGCAAAGTCCAAGCATTGCATCAACCATCTGCAAATATTTTAGTACATATCTGAAAGTTAATGATGCTTAAAATATCCTCATAATATAATTATTATTCCTAACCAAAATTAGCAATATTTCCTTAATATCAGCAAATATTCAGAGTTCAGATTTTCACAATTATTTTTAAAATTTTGTAATTATTTTTAAAATTTTTACAATTTTGTTGGTTGAGCATCATCCTATGCACCAAAAGGTTGTTGATTATATTACCAGCTAGGGCATATACCTGGGTTTCTGGTTTGATCCCTAGTAGGGCAGCATATGGAAGGCAACAATCTCTCTCTCTCTCTCTCTCTCTCTCTCTCTCTCTCTCTCTCTCAGCATTCCTTGGTTGCTGATTAAATAATAAATAAATAAAATTTTAATTACGCCAAAACCGGTTTGGCTCAGTGGATAGAGCATCAACCTGCGGACTGAAGGGTCCCAGGTTCGATTCCGGTCAAGGGCATGTACCTTGGTTGTGGGCACGTCCCCAGTAGGGGGTGTGCAGGAGGCAGCCGATCGATGACTCTCTCTCATCATGTTTCTAACTCTATATCTCCCCCTTCCTCTCTGTAAAAAATTAATAAAATATATTTAAAAATTTTTAATTACTTATTTTACAGTTTGCTTGAAACAGGTTTTTCATGAGGGCTATATTGGTAATTGTGTGACATGTTTCCTACAAATCATGAAATTTATGAGATTTGTTTCCTTCTGCATTAAATTTGTTTTTGGTGATATTTTGTTAACAAGGCTGAATCATTTGTTCTGAATGTGTTCCACAACCTGGAATCTGCTGACAGGATCCCCATGGTGTTGTCCCTTGTATTTCCTGAAAATTGGTGCCTAGGTCCAGAGGCTTAATATTATTCAGGTTTGATTTTTTTTTTTTTTTGCAAGGTGCCATTGTCTACTTCTATCACTCAATACCTGGCCCCAATTGAAGTTCATTATCCAGGGTAAACTGTCTAAGCAGCGCTTTGCAGCAGAACTTTCGGTGGTAATGGAAATGTCTGTCTGCACTATTCTGTCTCTGTTCTTTATCTTACTATGGTAGCCATGTGGCTCTTTAAGTGTGGCTAGTGTGATTGAGAAACTAAATTTTCAAAAAGATTTAAAAAATATCTACAATAATCTATAATAATAAAAGCATAATATGCTAATTAGACTAGACAGCCAAACGTCCTTCCAGACAAAGCTGCAGAGGCTGTAAGATGCGGTGGTTGCCAGGGCTAAGGTCAGGCAGCCGTGGAGGCCAGCTGTGGCCAGCAGTGGGAGCAGCAGTGGGGTGATGGGTGTAGCACCTTCCTCTGATTGGCCGGGTCACCTCCTGAGAGCAGGCCTAAGCTGTCAGTAGGACACCCCCCGGAGGGCTCCCAGACTGAGTGAGAGGGGGAAAGACCTGGCTGAGGGATCACTCCCCATGCACAAATTTTCATGCACCGGGCCTCTAATATATTTATATTTTTTATTGATTTCAGAGAGGAAGGGAAAGGGAGAGAGAGAGATAGAAACATCAATGAGGAGAGAGAATCATTGATCAGCTGCCTCCTGTATGCCCCACACTGGGGATTGAGCCTGCAACCCAGGAATATGCCCTGAGCAGGAATGGAACTGTGACCTCCTGGCAAATAGGTGGATGCTCAACATACTGAACCATGCCAGCCTGGCAAGAAACTAAAATTTTAATTAAAAATTTTTTAAACTAATTTAAATTTAAATAGCAATGTGTGGCTAGTGGTTGTCATATTAAGGAGTATACTAGTAGCTCTAGACCTAGTTATTTGTTAAAGGTTACAAAATAATAGTGCTTTTATTCTATTACTAGAGGCCTAGTGCATGAAATTTGTGCACAGTTAGGGTCCCAAGCGGCTGCTGGCTGGGGCCTCCCTTACCCTGGCCACATGCCCCACTGGCCAGGGCAGGGCCAGTTGTGGGGAGGAGCCAGAGATGGTTGGCTGGCCAGCCCCATCCCCTGGTTAAACTCAGTCAAGGGGACAATTTGCATATTAGACTTCTATTATATAAGATTTTGGCTTTATTTATTAGTTGGAATATTTTTATAAGAATAAACTTCCTCTTTTCCATTATGTTGCTACCATGAGGTTCAATTCATAACGAAAAGGCAGAAAAGTTGCTTAATTCCTTCCCTGTATTTACTGGCTGTCAGAACAGTGAGTTGGTCCCTGCATTCTCCAGAGGTGAGGCATGAGGCCTTTGTTCTTATTATTGTTATGTGGTTGTATTTTGTGTTTCAGTTTGCTGCAGTTATTCTTGTTGATGCTCAGAGTTGTCCATCCTTGGCCAAAGGGGTATCTATTCAAATATCTCCTGTGTGCTCTTGATATGATCTTGTAAGTCTCTGATAGTGTCCTGGCTTCCTGATGTGTGTTAAAGTGTCCCAGACTCTTTGGTACTTTTCCTGCCTCTTGTCTGAAATAGCTGTCTTTCCAAGAAACCCTGGTACTTAATGGTCAATGGTATTTCAGGAACATACAATGTGGGCTCAGGAGTGATCATTGATATTGATCATTTCTTCTTGCTTTTACAAAAACAGAGTTAGCCCTGACTGGTTTGGCTCAGCGGATAGAGCATTGGCCTGTGGACTGAAGGGCCCCTGGTTCGATTCTGGTCAAAGGCATGAACCTTGGTTGAGGGCACATCCCCAGTAGAAGGTGTGGAGGCAGCTGATGGATGTTTCTCTCTCATCGATGTTTCTAACTCTCTATCCCTCTCCCTTCTTCTCTGTAAAAAATCAATGAAAAAAAAAAAAAAAACAACTCAAAAACAAACAAACAAACAAAAAAAACAGACAAGAAACAATAGGATTGAAATTCATTGTGGTTTTGTGTTCACTATGTCTCCAGTCAAATTCCTCAAGAATAAGATTCTTGACTGTTACTTCTTTTTTCATAGAGTGCTGTGCATAGCGCAGCCTCTAAACTTGCTATTGTCCTGCTTTGACTTGACTTCCATCAGTAACTTGTGTGACCTAAAGACGATACTTAGTTTTTATTGTTTTAATTTGTGTTTACATGACACCCAATTCTGGGTCAATTTGGTGAAAAGAAACAGAAAGGAGATAAACGAAAATAGAACCTTCCACTGAACCTCCAGAACTGTTTGTGTTACTGCATGGACAAAATAGCTTATTCAGTGTTCAAAATTTTGTTGTTGTTGACTGATTAGTGGTGGTGTGTAGATACAAGCAAGGTTTGCTAATGTCCAAGAAAAATTAATCTCCTCAATAGGAGTTTGTAGAATTAATCACAAATAACTGAATGCTGTCTGCAAAGAATATTATACTTTGGAATCAGTGATAACAAGACCAGGTAGTGTGTTTCTCGTTTTCTCAAGAGGTGAAAAAATAAGGATTTCCAGTCCATTCAGAAAATCTAAAAGAAGTGGATGTGTGTGTTGTTGGTGGGCAGGGAGGGAGGAATTGGAGGAGAGAAAAGCACAATTATATGGCTTTTTGGTTAAAACTAGGGGGAGATTTGTGGGTTTCACATCAGTCAACTTTCATTATTTTGTTCCCATCTTTTTTGACTCACATGGTTTCAGTTTCTTTCCCAAACGTCTTTGGTGTAAAACTACCATCATGAAACAGAGCAATTGAAAAATGTTGACAAAAAGTTTTGGAAGCAATCACTGAAATTTGCACAACTTTACTAGCAGTTATGTTTACTGTGAAAAGAGGGTGCCACTCTATAATAAATGCGGGTTCGGGATGTTTATGTTATTATAAGGCAGCCCACTGAAACAGAGAATTAAGACCACAAAGTTATATCTGTTTGCAGAAAATGGAACTTGTCAGAAAGCTAGAGTGGAGATTTTATATAGATTCCTTAAGGTACAAGAGGCACATTTTTATTGTGTGGAAAATAGGATTTGCCTAAACTGGAGGAGAAGTAACCATTTTGCATACCACTAACTTGTATATAATATTGGATTAAAAAATATGAACTTTAAAAAATTTAGGATATCTTTTTAAAAATATATATTTTATTGATTTTGTACAGAGAGGAAGGGAGATAGAGAGTTAGAAACATCAATGAGAGACAGTCATCGATCAGCTGCCTCTTGCACACCCCCTACTGGGGATGTGCCCGCAACCAAGGTACATGCCCTTGACCGGAATCGAACCTGGGACCCTTCAGTCCCCAAGCCGACTGCTCTATCCATTGAGCCAAACCGGTTTCTGCTAGGATATCTTTTGAAGCACAGACATAATTTTCTTAATGACATGGGACAGGATGAAACAAGAAAGTCATTGGGAGAGAGCACCGATTTTAAAAAAATAATTAAAAATTTTTTTTTTTTTTTTTGTGGAACCATATTTAGATAGACAGCACCAATGTAATCCTTTGACCTACGTGTCTGCTAATCCTATGATAGACAATAAACTCATGATTCAATTAATTGCATGCATTGTATATACTAACTCATTTAAGGAAAATGAGCTATCGTATCAGTCAGAAGTATTTATGGGGTGATTACAAGTTTAAGGTGCTGGCTTTATCACATCAGTAAACAGACTTTCTATTTCTAGAAAATTTGAAATGACATCTGAAAATGGATAAGCAGGCAAAAGTAATCATGCAGGACCCATGCAGCATACAATAGGAACTAAATAGTCATTCACAGTTCATTAATAATTGCCTACGGAGGGCCTTTTTTTTTTTTTTTTTTTAAGAAAATGTATTGAGTACCTACTATTGCCAGGTACTACAATAAACACTTTATAATCTCATGGTCAAATGGAGGGCGGGAAGGCAGAGGCAGCCCGTAGAAATATGTACGTTGAGGGAGGAGCTTGGCTTTCCTTCAATGGCAATGGTACAAGAAAGAGGGTGCAGAGCCATTGAACAGAAGTAGAGTTTTAGAAGGTAATTTTGGAAAGTTGGCTAAGCTGGGGTTAATGCTGTGGAGGACCCTCTAGGTCGGACAAGCTAAGGCATGCTTACTTTCTCATGTAGGATAAAGGAAACCTGAAATGTTTTTGAGCAGAGACCTTGACCTGGCCAGAGCTGTGCGTGGCAGCGTGCAAGGCCTTGGAGGCACAGGTGGAGCCACTGTGCCATCCAGTGAGCAGCAGAGCTGGCCCCGCGTTGAAGGCGGCCTTCTTTTGAGGCACTCAATGTACAAGTAGGATTTCCTAAAAGCGTCTCCAATAGTAGTGGCTTATTGATTTGGTCATCAATAATTCAGAACCGCAAATATTTCGTCTGATTTTGCTGCCCGTCTAAAAGGTCTGACATTGTGAAGGAAATGTTGAATAAATAAGATGTTAAGTCTCTAGATCAGTGGTTCTCAACCTTTCTAATGCAGCAACCCTTTAATACAGTTCCTCATGTTGTGGTGACCCCCAACCATAAAATTATTTTCGCTGCTACTTCATAACTGTGATTTTGCTACTGTTATGAATCATAATGTAAATATCTGTGTTTTCTGATAGTCTTAGGTGACCCTGCTAGTGGTTCTCAACCTGTGGGTCATGACAGATTTTTTCTTTTTATTTTACTTAAAAAAAAAAAAATAACCCACAGGTTATTATTAACAACAATTTCTGGAAAGACGTGAGATTTAGGAGGTCCTTGGAGAAGGAAGGGTGCACACGGGGGACAACTGGGTGGGCCCACACTTGGTCCCTCCATTCCAGTCCCCATGAACACTTCTCAAACCCTCACAGGCACGTCACCCCTTCATGCCACTCGAACAGCTGTCTTTCACAAAACACTCTCTTCTCTTCTTTTTAAAAAAAATTATTGAATTTAGAGAACTCTTTTTTATTTTAGATTTTTTTGTTTTCCATTATAGTTTATGGTCAATATTATTTTCTCTTGGCTTCAGGTGTACAGCATAGAGTTTAAATCATCATAATGCTCCCCTTGATATTTCTAATGCCCACCTGGCACCACATAGTGATTGCAATATTACCGACTCTAGTTGCAAAGCTGCACTTTACATCCCTGTGACTATTTTGTGTTTTGTACTTCTTAAACCCTTCACCTTTTTCTCCCAGTCTCCCAAACCCCTTCCCCTCTGGCAGCACCAGTCCACTCTGTCTATGAATCTCTTTTAATTTTTTTAAATTTTGCTCTTTAGATTCCACATTTAAGTGAAATTATATTGGTCTTTCTCTAGTGACTTATTTCACTTAGTGTAATACCTCCTAGGTCCATCCATGCTGTCACAAATGGTAAAATGTCATCCTTTTTTTTATGGCCAAGCAATATTCCATTGTGTATATGTACCACAGGTTTTTATCCCCTCGTCCACTCATGCACACTTGGGTTGCTTCCATATCTTGGCTATTGTAAATAATGCTGCAATGAACACAGGGGTGCATATATTCTTTCAAGTTAGTGTTTTGGGTTTGTTGGGTCTTCAAAGAAATGGAAATGTTGGGTTATAAAGCAGTTCAACCTCTGGAAGCAGTTTGCATGCACTATTTTCACCTCTTCTCATTGCTCTGCTACTGAACTCAAGGGTTTCATCGGCTGGGGGTGTTCCATTGCTGTTGCAAGGTGATTTTGTTTACTTGCAGCAAGAAAGGAGACAAGAGATTCACATTCAAGGCTGTGTCTCCTGGAAGTAAGGCTTAGCTAGTGCTTATGTACACTATTTGGTTAATTACATATTGATTTCCTCACTTAATTGATTGCTACTGGCTTGGGTTCCTGTCCAGCTCATCCTGTTAACAGTTCTGTCTGCAAAATACTGTGCTAGATTTTAGCATTTAGCAAACATAGCATTTTGTAAGAACTGCCCCGACCTTGAGACCCTTATCCTATCTAGATATTACTCTGGCCCTAGCTGGTTTGGCTCAGTGGATAGAGCATCGGTCTATGGACCAAAGGGTCCCGTGTTCAATTCCCATCAAGGGCGCTTAGTTTGGTTGTAGCCTCCTCCTGGGCCTGGGCCCTGGGTGGGGCTCCTGCAGCCGGCAACCAATCGACGTGTTCCTCTCACATCCATGTTTCCCTGTCTTACCCTCTCTCTCCCACTCTCCCTAAAAGTCAATGGAAACATGTCCTCGGGTGCGGATTAACAACAGGAACAAAATGATAAACATTCCTCTGTTTGATATCTGGATCCTCCTTCTCATCTTCCCTCCTAACAGGGTCTTATTCATGGGCTCATATCACTAACACCCTGACGGGATGAGCAGTCCCAGAAAGGTGAGATCCTCAGATTTGCAAAGAATTCTTTCAAAATGTGGCTTGAACATACGTAAGCACATCTTTAGGACCAGCACACCCGGGCGGGTTTTACACACAGAGGTCAGACTGGCACCACCCTGGGGAGCAGAGCACCGTTTTCTGGGTGAAGTCACCAACAGGGAGGAGATTGAGGCTCACGCCAGGTTTTTCCCCAGGAAAGATCAATATCCTGTAGTCATGGTCTCCGAAGTAACAGTTTGCTAGGATGGTCAAAAGAGACTTTAACAATTGGTTACAAACTATGGCGGTGTTATTTTGAGAAGGATAAGCCAGAGTGGAGGTGGGATTCCCGGGGGCCACCTGGCCCTCACGCTTTGGGTAAAGTGAAATGTAATTGCGTTTTTTAAAAGCGGGAATATATCCTGCTGCCGGGAAGGCAGCGCCGAGGGTCTCTGCACGCTTCCCGGGGCTGTGTGTGTGTGTGTGTGTGTGTGTGTGTGTGTGTGTATGAGCTTTCAGTGAGAATTTTCTGCCAATTTTCTGGCAGCAGCAGGGACACAGCAGTTCTGCCGGCGGTTTGGATTACGGATTGTCTAGATGACATTAATGAAAATAAGGAGACCTACGTCTGATGGGCACCAAACTTGCTTAAAATGCTAATAAAAAAAATCACAGGAGTGGGAAATAAGTCTTAAATTTTAAGTATTTTTTTCCCTTATAATCCATATGGAAAGGCCATTTCTCAGTGTTTTAGTGTTAAAAGTATAATAGCTGGAGAAGAATACTTCTCTTCAAAGTGCCAATAAAATGCCATTTTCCAGGGCAATTCGGCCTGAAATCAACCTGTTTTATGGTAATTATGGTCTCTGGCACCAGAACACAGCGGAGCTTTAGAGAAGATTGAATGAGTGATTGAGCCCAACCTCCCTAAATGTGAAACATATGAAACGATTTGTGTCAAGTAACAGCCAGGGAGCACTGTCACCTGCCCTCCCCGAGCTCTGCATAAAGCGCCCCTCTGCACAAAGCTGTGGTCCTTCTGCGTGAGGGCGTGGAAGGGAAGAATACTTTCAGAGAAATAGTAGGACCAGCCTGTGGGTGGAAGACATGAAGGTATAAATGGTGAGAAAAAGGTGACGGTGCCCACAGTGGGTGCAAAATGCCTTTCAATGGCAAGTTCTGATTCATCACGGGGAAATGAAAAGTCATCTCTATTTCGTATGCCCCCTGTGCTGTCTGACACAGGAACCCAGTAATGAACCGTCAAATGCCACCTGGCAGCGAATCTGGAGGCGGTACTGGGGCCAAGAGAAACGTGGCGAGACTTCTCACTTTCCCCTCTTCCCAGCACACCCTGGTGCCTGCGGACAGGTGGCCTGGCATGGGGCTTCTCCTAGACTGAGTTCAGTTTGTGAAATAGGAGGAAATCCAAAGTGAGTCCCACATTATAGACCTACATAGAGTAGTGGCTGAATCTTCTTAAGCTTCATTTATTTCCTAATCAAACCGAAATGTGTTCAGAGTCCATTTCCCATAAACGTTGTCACACAAAATCATCGGCGCCCTAAAATCTCCCTCAGATTTTTCTCTTTTCAGAGGCCACTGTTTTCAGCAAAGTGAGCTGGTTCTTTGTATTTACCTGTGCATCTTTCAATGGCATGTTTCTACAGGTGCTTCTTCATATTTCAGCTCTGGGCATTTGACCCCGCTCTGAGAGTAAGGACATTTTAGCTCTGTCTTATGAATCCCCATCACACACGCAGACACACAGAGACAAATAGACCCACAGACAGACACACACATCGACAGACATACACACAGATGCACACAGGCATAAACACACACAGACACACACACAGGCATACACACAGACACACAATCATACACAGACAAATACCTGGTATATAGACACACACACATACTGCCGGACACACAGTCACACACATACACACACACACACACACACAAAGATAGACACACACAGACACACAGACACATAGACACAGACGCACAGACACAGACGCTGACAGACACACACACAGAGGCACACACACATACACAGGTCCTACATTTTTTTCAATACATTTATAACTTTTGCTTAGGTGGGTACTATGGATTTCTGTTCTTACGATTATGCAAATGCTGTTTATAACTGAGCCATACCTTTTTATTCTGAGTATCTTTCTTTACTGCACAGCTTTCTACTTTTCCTGGCGTTGACAACTGTCCTGGTGTTCGGATTGTGTATCTGATTGGTTTTGGGCTCCCATCCACTGCTCGCCCGGGGTATTTCCTGCTCCCCTCTCCTCGTGTCCCCACACGGAAAGTGTCTGAGGAATTGGCTTCGGTGGTGTCCCTGGGCCCTGGGCACGTACTGTAGTCAATCCCCCCTACCCCCCCTGCCCCGGGAGCTCTCTGTGATTCTCTCTGACGGGAGGCCTGTCCTGTCGTGTCCTGGAAGCCACATGTCCTGCCCTCTTGTTTTGGCTAGCACAGTTCGCAGCACCTCTTTAAAAAGGGCGCACAGAAGGTACATGTTTTGAGACCGCCCAAGTTTGAAAATATTTTCGTTTTTTATTTTAGCCTTTCGGGAGTTTGGCATAGATGTCCAGGTTGGAAATTATTGTCTTTCAGAAATGTGATTCCATGGTTTCATTTTGCTCTTGCTTCTCCTGTTATAACAGAGAAATTGAAGCTATTATATCTCCTGACTCTGTGCTCAGTATGCTAAAATTGTGACAACATGTTTTTTTTTTCTTTTCTTTTTCCGTGTTTTTTTTCCTGTGTCAAATCATTAGGGACAGGTTACCTGTTGAAGTGATTTGAATGTACACATGCTTCAAAAAAGAAGGCACATTAAAGGGAGAGGCCTGTAGAGTACAGGCTTAAAAGGCCATCAAAGAGATCCATGCCCATGTGACAATGTGTTTTAACATGTATCTGTTTTGTATGTTCTGCTGGGCACTCACCAAAGAAGGCAGAATGTGTTAAGTGTCAAAGTGGAAGTTCAGAACAAAGCAGATAATAGGGGAGTTAATAACTGGCTGGGAGAAGTCTCCACGTATGGTACATGTTCAAGAAACCCTTAATGGATCTAGAAGATTCATCTTCCATCAAAAGAGCGGAACTCTCTAATGATCCTGCTCTTGTGCAGTTTTAGGAGGAAGCTGTACACACAGTTTTAAGAAACTCCGGTTCATGTAATTACTGAATGATAGAGGAATTTTGTTTCAAATAGGAGCAAAGAAAACTTGATGAAGTTCCTATAAAATTCTCCACTTTCTACATCAATCTCAAAAGGTATCAGGACATGAGTTGTATCGATCTAGCCCTCAAAAAACTGCCAATGCTGGGTTTTGCTTCATAAAGTGCTAACTTTCTAATTGGTAGAAGTAGACTATTTGTCACTAATTGTTGGTAATAAGTGTCTTTTATCCTTTTTTTTCTTTCAGATTTCTTGATTAACTAGCATTGATTGAAAATATTATTTGATTTATATATTGTGCACCATTTCCTTTCTTTCTGTCATTCCTCTCCCTACATAAACCCTCCCTACTTCTCTATACCTCCTTTCTGCCCTCTTTTCTTCTCTCTGCTCAATCGATTATGAACCCATCATTTACAAGGGCATATACTAGATGCAACACAGCAATGGTTTCTTTTCTTTTTTAAAAAAATGAGGTGCCAGGCACAATGCTGTATTTTTCATACCATATGGTCTTCGAAATGTTTATAATGCTTCCTTTTGGTAAAAAGGCTATGTTTATAGATGTCATAAAACCAAGCATTATTCCGAGCTCACATAATCATAATCACCACTGGTACCATCATAATAACAGTAACCTTTGGGCTGACTAGACCAATTAATTTTATAATGTTATACTTGTCTTGTGATCTTCACTATCATGGCTTCTATGCACTCATGGAAATAGAAAGCAGAGAATAAAAGCTTAGTGGTTTACATGCTGCAAAGATTAAGAGGACATGGTTTAGGATTAAAGGAGGCAATGAGTTAATTCTGGAGGTGCTGAGCTGAGCTCTGGAGATCTGAGACGCTCTGGGGAAAACCTCGATGTTGCAGTGGCAGATCTGAGGAGGGATATGTTGTGGCTCCAATGGCAGCTGCACTTGGGGAAAGCTTTTCAAGCCAGGATGTTGCCTCACGTGACCTCAGGACATGATGGTTCTCTCAGGGCTCTCCATTAGACCAGACGTTTCTGTTTAGCCCAAACTGGAACACTATTCCCCTGGATGCATTATTTAAGAGTTATTTAAAATTACCTGGTTTGCCAAAACTATTAACAGGATATAACTATATGTCTTTACGCCAGTAAAATCTAGTTATAGTCTTTACACAGTGTGAACTAAAGGAACTATGCTTTGTGGTAATTTTCCTGGGGCTGTAGATATGGCTTCTGTCTCTCTACATCTTTGCTTCCAGGGATGAATTGGAGGGCCCTTTTGAGACTCCTTGAGACTTCTGCATCTTCCACCAGGTTGTTCAAAGTACACACCTTAGGGATTTTCAAGGATTCAGGCAGGCATTAATAGTCAGAGTTAAGCCCTAACTAGTTTGCTCAGTGGTTAGAGCTTCGGCCTGTGGACTGAGGGGTCCCTGGTTCTATTCCGGTCAAAGGCATGTACATTGGTTGTGGGCACATCCCCAGTGCGAGGTGTGTGGGAGGCAGCTGATCGATGTTTCTCTCTCATCGTTGTTTCTAACTCTCTATATTTCTCCCTTCCTTTCTGCAAAAAATTAATAATAATAATATATATAAAATAGAGTTAATACATTCAAAAATTTTGAAAATTTGTACTTTTTATTTCTTGAATCCTTGATACCAAGGCACCACTGATTATTTTTGTACATTTGCTCATAATTATTTTTTACTTTCAAGCACTGCTAATGAGCAATGTACAGCATTTTCCTCTTCATTCTTTAGTTGGTTCAAATCAGAATGAACCTACAGGAACTTTACTGTCTGATAAATATAATCCAAATACCAGAAATATCTTATTAGCCTCCATAATCTTTAAATGTACACAATAAATCTTATTAATTTGTACAGATTTTTACATTTCACCTTACAATATCACCTAAGCCCCTATTCCAGCATGGGTTTTAGAAACATGACAATTCCAAGAGTTATAAGGGGAAGTAGGAATTTTTTTATTTTTATTTTTGTTGTTGTTCCACATTGACAAGAACTATCCATATTCTGCACCAAGATCTTAACTTGACATGATGGTATGTTTTAGCTTTGTTTGGACTTCCTGTCAAACCCTAAAAACATTAGTAAATGGGACCTGCACTTTTAAATCATGAAAAGAATCCTAGATTTGTTTGCAGATTTTTTAATCTGTTGTTAATAAACTTGAAAGAACACAGCCCTGTCTAATAAACACATCAAACTAATGGGGACCAGAGCAGCTCAGAGGAGTGTTTGTTGTTTGGTGTTTAGGTTTCAGTCAGAATTAATCAACAATGGATGGGGCCTGCTGTATTTATTAGCAGCTCAAATCCCTGTGATTTAACGCCAGGCCCCTTCGACTCTTCCAGGGAAGGCTGGCAAGGGTATAGGACGGATGCATACTTACATCTTCGGGTATTAAAAAAAGAAAGGGAAAAAGAGAGCCTAAAATCAGACCACAGGATTGGCAAGAATTTCCCGAGAGCCATCTTGAATCTGGCCCTATGGAGCCAGCCTGTGAATGGGAAGCAATTGATTCCGGAACAGTGAGGCCTGTTCTTCTTTCCTTCCTTTCCTTTTTTTTTTTTTTTTTTTTTTCTTTTCTTTTTTTTCTCTTTCTGCTTCAGGGAGCCTTCAGCTGTGCAGATGGCTGGCTGGCACAACCCAGTTTGCTTTTGTCTTTCATTTTATATCATTAGGCTACTTTCCGGTCCCACTCTATTTTGCTTGTATAATTTCTCCCTTTACTACAAGCCTCCAAATGTCAGGGGAAAGGGGAGGTTGCAGGCTTAGAGAGGGTCTGAATCACATGCACACTCTCTCCCTAATACACCCAGGGTGAGTGCCTCGTACATCACTGGCCACACCACTGCTTGTCACAGTCATCCTCCGGGTGTCCTTTGTACGGAAGTGTCAGCTTCTGCATGACACCTCTGGAAGCAGATGTGAAGGTTGACCTGGAGAATGCATTTTCCTGAGGCCCTGGGACCATGCCTCCTTGTGCACTAGCCTGGGTGCTAGACATCCCCTCCACCCCCCAAGCATTCTCAGTGACAAAGATTTACTTTGCTCTTCATGTTCAGAGGATTCCGCAGCCCTTAGCCATCGCTCCTGTTTCCCATGTCTGAGGGCTGCTTTTCCAGAGAAAATTATTTGTGGAAAAACATTACTTATCTGGAAACCCTTCAGTGAGAAGCTGATGGAGTCGCTGTTCCTCTGGGGACCATCTATCTCCCTCCGAAGATAAGACTTTCCAGGGTTTTCTCCTCCGACTTCCCACTTCCGAGGGGAAGGCAGCCTGCCTTTGGCCCAGGAGTGGCTCACAGCCAGGGAGCCCTGCGTCTCACCGTCCTTCCCAGCAACACTTTTCTCCCTCCCTCATTCTAGAGCTTCTTGTCTTTTTTTTTTTTTTTTTTTTTTTTTTTTTTCTTATTTGGGTGCAAATTTCCAAGAACCAATATACATCCACAAGAGCATTTGTTCAAGTATTTTCATGTTAAATATTAGGACAGATCTTGGTATGTTCTGAAATTCATCTTTTTTTTTTTTTTTTTTTTTAAAGGAAACACTGAGACTGCTAATAGCATAGCCCTGTTTTTCCTTTTCTGCCCAATGGAAGACTTGCAGCAAATGGAAGAGTTTGTGGGGATGTTGTGGGTTTTTATTTATTTTTTCATTGTAAATGTTCCACACACAGAGAATAAAATGCCACAGAATTCACCACTTTGGAATGACTTTCTAGTGAGTCAATGTCCTTGTTTTCCCTCCTTAGAAACTGCCTCTTCCATTTATATGGGAAACACATGCCAATGGTCCCTCCTTTCTTATCATTAAACAACGTGTGTAATGTGTTTCAGCTGAGGATTCGAAGAGGGTCTTTCAACAATCGTATACAATCGGCAAGTGTCCTAACATGGAGCCGCTTTTTTCACTGCAGTAATGGTTCTCTATATAGTCAGCACTTTCTTTTGTGAGGGACATTTATTTGGGTCCTGCCACACTTAAATTTCTTACAGTACCTCTTTAGATTATGCATCTCAAGGGCATTGCTTGTGAAGAGGAACTTGGCTTGTGAGTGAAGAATGTTTATATCTAAGACCAAATGCCAAATTTGACTCAAGATGACAGAGGGAATGCATGTGTATTCCTATTTGTTCCTTAGCATAATAAAAACTACGACAGTGACAAACTAATAAGGAAGGCCATCTTCAGTGAAACCAGGTATAGGCCCATTCCGGTTCTGATAGGTCAGAATCACCAAGTATAGGTGAAAAAAAAAAAAAGTGAAATCAGACCAAACCGAGATGGCCTCAGTCTGTGAGCACACACACCTATGCTCTCTGGCAGCAAGTTGAGAGCTTTCCAAGTTGGGTGAAAGGCCCGACCGAACGTTTCTCCCTGGAATGTCAGTGCTGGGGGTCGGATTGGCTGCAGGAGGTCATTGAATGCCGGCTCACAGGGGTCATGTGTAAACACAGAGTTACTCACAGCACTTCTGACAGCGCTTTGACCGCTCGGAGGAGGGAAGCTTATTAGAAGGCGATCGCAGGGAATCCCGGGCCACTGTGACGACAGTATATTGAAGCCAGCTCTTGGCTCTCTAAAGCCAATTAGTAAATTTTTGAAATCTTACAAGTCGGTTGTTAAACAGTCACTATTTAAAATTATATTACAAACACAATAAATTGTTAAAAACAAAAGCAGTAAGTGCTCAAAACTTGTCACACCCGAAGGACCATGTTTTACTATTATCGATGTTCATGAGGTATTTACATCAGCTGCATCTGATTAGTGGAAATATCAGCTAAAAGTGCCCTGCTGTGCATTTCTTCCCAGCTCGTGCTCCGTGATATCACGTGGGTAGTTTGAAATAAGCTTCGGTGAGAGTATTGCACCAGGAACTTCTGCAAACGCTGCACATCGGCACTTCATTGTTTTGTTTGTTATTTAGACTTAAAATGATGGAGAAAATGTTAAACACGCTGATTGAAATGAACAGTGTCATGTCTGCAGCACAACACACTGAGGAAGTATTCTTTTAGTGTTTGAATCTAGTATCTGATTCATCAAATAAGTTGCTCATGTCATTGATGGAGGAGGAAAGTTCCCTGATGTATGTCTTTGCTGCCCCACTTCCATCTTAGTAACATTAATGGAAATGCTACCCAACATTCTTTTCGGAACCACGCTTGGTTGTCACTCACAACTATAGGTTGGGTGTGAGATTAGCAAAACTCAATGAAAGGGTTCTAGGAGATTCAATTGGCTACATGGACCTTACAAGGATTATTTTATTACTATCTTATAAATTGTGTGCCATACATCTTTAATATTAGTAAAACTCACAATAAGCTTATGTATGTGTTCATCAAATGGAAGTATATACTACTGTACATGTACACTGAGTGGGCAGATATTTCTGACTTCTGAACGCATAATAATCTGGCCACTCAGTGTATATCCTATATATTAAAAGGATAATATGCAAATTTTCCCCTCAACCAGGAGTTCAACCAGCAGGCAGGCTGACCAACTGCCCATGTCCCCTCCCCTGGCCAGGCTGGCTGGACCCCAACCATGCACGAATTCAGGCACCGGGCTTCTAATATATATATAAATATATACACACATGGATTGGCCAGATTATTATGTGTTCAGAGATCATAATAATCTGGCCACTCAGTGTATATAAAAAGGCACACATGATTATTAGAGTAGTCAATTGCGTGGCAATCAGCATTCATAGGTTTACTAGGGCTTCCAGTAAGACACCCTCCTCACTCTGTGCTGGGATATGTGATGGGAGGAACGGAGGGAGTGTAACTGGAGACACAGCCAGGCTGCAGGGTCAGTGGGCAAGTGCTTTGAGATGATAAATTTGAACTCAAGATACTTGCAGCCCCAGTGTTCCTTCCTGTTTCATCCCAAGCCAATTTCAGCTGGTCCTGAAAGATGTCATTCTAAGATATCTTCTAGAAAGGATGTGCACGGGATCAATACACCAATATTAAAGACAAAAGAAAGGATAGGAGCTGCCCCATGGAAAGTGGCATACAGACAGTGCTCACCAATTAGTTACTTTTATTACGTAAGGCAGGTGATGGATTCACAGCAGAATGAGGATTATGCCCACAAGCAGACAAGTCATTTCAAACATACAATTCTTTGCACTACCAAGTAGATTAAAGACAACATTACTTTTGTGAAGTGAGAGGTCATAGAAGAAAGACAATGAATCAAAGCAGAGAAAATTGTGAAGAAAAGAGACTGTTTATAAAGAACTTGAGAATTTTGGACCAAGCCACACTGTCTGAGTATAAAAGACACAGACAGACCATCTAAGACATGAAAAAATTCAAGGAAAAAAAAATTAATGCGTCTTTCTTTAAAAATGTACGGGATGGTGAATTACATGTATACAACTTTTTTGACTTGAAATCAAAGAAGATGATTTCATTTCTAATGCTTTTGGAATATTAAACAGACACAGAAAAACATCTATCTGGGCACAAAGAAAGCCTCACTAAGTCCCATAAACTAGAAAGAGCATATAATATAGTAATAGATCACACTACACCAAAACTAGACATTTATTACAAAAGCAAAATCCCAATAATCTAGATGGAATTAAAAGCAATAATGACAACAAAAAGAACTCTCGCACAAATTTTAAGTGGAAGAGAAAAATCAGAAGTGAAGTTACAGAGTATGTAGAAAATCACAATAATAAAATAATGCACATGAGAACTTACATCATAAATCCATGCTCAGGAGAAAGTTCATGGTCTTGAGCACAAATGAAATAATATTTTAACAGAATAAGTTAGGAAAAGACAAGTAAAACCATCTTTAGGGAAGTAGAAGTAAATTTTTAAAAGATAATAGCAAAAATTAATAAGCTAGGTAAGGAAAAACAGTAGATATGTGAATGAGTTTGCTAATAATACAGATAAATCATTAGCTAATGTAATTAAAAGAAAAAGGAGGTAGTACAAATATATCGCATTAGAAACCAAATGAAAAATAACTAGATACAGAGGAAATTATAAGAGACATTTAAGGTTTATTTTTTCCCCATGAATACATTTGAAAACCTGGCTACGTGTGGATGGTTTTCTGGGAACATACGCATGCACATGAACAAAAATGATACCAGCTGAGAGGGAAATCTCAGACAATTATGAGGAAGACAATAAAAAAAATTATGAAAGTGCTATCTTTTTAAAAAGGTCATAGCTAATGATATTTTAAATGTGAATCTTTCAAACCGTGAGAAAGTATCCAAGCTTCATATACACTGTTCTGGAAATGGATAGAGAAAAGCTTCCATTTTATTTTTACAAAATTCTACGTCATTGATATCAGGTCCCTCCAAAAGGAAATTTCACACCTAGCTTACTAAACTGGAAATAATCCGAAGTGAAATGACTATGTGGGCATTAAATAGGAAAATGTATAGATATCTTTATATAGATACTTGAGTTTTCATGCGCTGGAGGGAGGGGTGTCCCTCAGCCTTGCCTGTCCCCTCTCACAGTCTGGGAGTCCTCAGGGGCAGGATGCGACTGGGTGATCAGAGGAAGGTGATGCTCCATCACACCTCTGCTACTGCCACTGCCAGCAGCGCAAGCCTTGGCTGGCCCTGGTTACCTGAGCCTCGGGTGGCCCTAGGTGGCTGGGCAGCTGACATCTAAGACTTGCTGCACCTCAGGAATCAGCTGGGCAGCTGCCATCCAAGTCTTGCCTGTGCCTCAGGCCAACCCTGGGTGGCTGGGGGCTGAAGGGACTGGGGGACTCTGGAGGCAGGCGTGTGAAGTGGCCAGGCCCGCCTAGGGAAGAGCCGGGCCTTGCCATGTGCCTGCTGCCCCAGTAGGGCTGAGGGAACTGGTCACCACCATCTTGTGGCTGTGGACGTCACCATCTTTGAGGGTGTGACAGTCAATTAGCATATTCCTCCTTATTGGCTGTGGGCACTGCCATCTTTGAGGCAGCATGAGGGTCAATTAGCACATTCCCTCTTTATTAGATAGGATGGCAAGATCTACAAATATATTATTAAATAGAAAAGATTCAAAACAATGTACATTTGAGTAAAAATATGCATAGATTTATGAATGGAGCATTTGATTAAGAAATTGTTGATGGTGGTGACATTAGGGCTAGGAGAAACTATTGGGTTTTACTGAATTCTCTCTTTTGTATACTTTTAAAAAGAATTTTCTTTCCTGGATTTGTATTGTTTTCTTTAAACATTAATCAGATCCTGAGCAACAAAATAAAAATTTCATAGTCAGTAAATTGTCCAGCTCCTACTCTCAGATTATACAACTAACCCAGAACTGCAGACATAACATTTGCTTTACCAATGTGTTTTCACAAGATAGCATATCAAAAAAGACTTTTTTCTTTCATTCTTTATTAGTTGGCATTTCCAAGTGAAATCAGTACTCAATGTTCCATGGAAAACTTGGCCGACCCCGTATTATCAGAAATGTCCAATACTTTCACGCGATATTAGTCATTTCATTTTCATCACTTTTCTTTTTAGCTACTTAAAGAGAGTAACAACTATACTATACTCCAGAACCAAACAGCATCAAGAAATCTTATTCTTTCCCCAGCCTAATTACTTAGGATTCTTGACTTTAACATTCAAGTAACACACAGTTACTGAATGTTAGGTATCTGGTAAGTGTACAGTTTATGTTAACTTTTAAAAATTATATATTTATATTGATTTCAGAGAGGAAGGGATAGAGAGATAGAAACATCAATGATGAGAGAGAATTATTGATCAACTGTCCTCTCAAGCCCCCTACTGGGGATCGAGGCAGAAACCTGGGCATGTGCCTGACCAGGAATCAAACCATGAGCCCCTGGTTCATGGGTTTGACGCTCAACCACTGAGCCACACTGGCCAGGCTATGCTAACTTTTTAATGTAACATGAATCGATTGTTCAGTCTGATAAGGAGTATGAGAAATGCATCCAGAAAAATATATAGAGGGGGTCCAATTCTTTTGCAGGATGCCATGGAAGCAGATTCCATGTGCTAATAATGGAATCTTCAAGGAGAATATTTTGCCTTTTGTGATGAAAAGATGTTTGGGTTTGTTGTATGAGAATTTCAGTACCTGCAATGCCCCAGGTGTTGGACATGAAATTTTGGATTAAATGATGTGCAAGGATCAGGAATGCGACCCTACAGAAAGCCGAAAAGACCAAGAAGTTATTGTTGTAAGAGTTCGAGGTTGAGGGAAAAGTTTCATTATCAGTGAAAGATTTTGGAGACACATGTTGCCAAGTGCTCCCAGACCTGATGCCTAGTTTGTTGTATTTTTAAAGGAAGATTTGGATATATATGACACTCGGATGTTGGGATTTTCCCTGCCTTGTTATATGTATCGAACTGACACCAACTCTAGAACTCAGACATACCGTAGATTATTTGGGGCGTATCTGACCATAAGACCATTTATGAACGTGGTGAGGAAAATAGAGGGATCCTTTTTGTTTCTGCCCGGGGGGATGCTTCCTAGGTCTCTCTTCAGCATTCTGGAGCCTGTGCTAATGAGGTGCTAATGGGGTGTCAGTACAGGCTACTAGTCCAAGGCATCCAAGTGGCAGGAGGCTAAATGCTCTTTGAAGTGTGTGCCTAACCCTTTGAAGTGAGCTTCAGTTGGGAAGATAAGCACTTTTCCTGTCTTCAGTTTGATGTCCACCCTACCGAATGGATTCTAGGCCAACACTTTTGCTCTTTTCAGTGAGTACTTAGGGAAGAAACTGCCTCGGAGGGGTGGTTCCCCAGCAGACTCAAGTTGGATCTAACAGCGTCTCATATAAGAAACCTCTAAATATCTGTGAACCAGCTTATGGGACTTTTCATATACCCCATCTCCAAGAGACAAATAAAAATATAAAGCAGTTCAAATGAGGGAAATATAAGCCCAAATGCCACCCTAAACTTTCCCCCCCTTTGACTTCCTTTCTCTCTCCCTTTTCCTCTCCAGTACTCTATAAGGTCAGAACTGTCTCTCGTTGGTTCTTTTATTTCAAGTTACCAGCACAGTTGTGTGTAGATCATGAGTTGATATGCAAGAATGAACCGGCTTATTACACGGACTAAAATCCTGAAGATGTTCTACTACATGATTATTAACACTAAAAAGTTTTTCAGCTTGGCAGAAGACATATATAGGAAAACACAATACTTTCTAACCTGTAGGTATTTAGGTCCTGTACATATTTTGTTAGGTTACAACTAAATATTTAATTTTGGGGGAGTAAATGGTATTTTGTTTATTAGTGTCAAATTCCATTGTTAACTGATAGTGTATAAGGTAGTTATTGATTTTAGTCTAGTATATTAGCCTTGTATCCTGCAACCTTTCTAGAATTGTTTATTAGTTCCAGGAGGATTTTGTTTTTTCTTTGGTTGATTCTTTCAGACTTTTTACGTAAATAATCATGTAACCTGAGAACAAAGACAGTTTACTTTTTCCTTCCTAATCAGTATAACTTTTATTTCTTCTCCCTGTCTTACTGCATTGACTAAGACTTCCAGTATGATAATGAAAAAGAGTGAGTGGCAGGAGGGGATATCCATGCCTTGCTCCTGAAATAGTGGGAAAGCTTCTTGTTTTTTACTGTTAAATATGATGTTATCTGGCTGAAACCAGTTTTGCTCAGTGGTTACAGTGTCGGCCTGCGGACTCAAGGGTACCAGGTTTGATTCTGCTCAAGGGCATGTACCTTGGTTGTGGGCACATCCCCTGTAAGGGGTGTGCAGGAGGTGACTGATAGATGTTTCTCTCTCATCGATGTTTCTAGCTCTCTATCCCTCTCCCTTCCTCTCTGTAAAAAAATCAATAAAATATATATATTTTAAAAATATGATGTTATCTGTATGTTCTTATAGATGTTCTTTTAAAAAAATATTTCCTGTTTTTAATTTGATTGATTTCTGCTCTAATTTTTATTATTTCACTTCTGCTTACTTTGGATTTTTGTTTCCTAGTTACTTAAAATGGAAGCTTAGTTTATTAATTTTAGATCTTTCTTCTTTTTTCAGTTATCCTCTAAGCATTATTTTCATCCAATCCCAAACATTGTGATGAGTTGTATTTCCATTTAGATAAAATGTTTTTCAATTTCTCTTGAGATTTCTTTTTTGACCCATGTGTTATTTAGAAGTGTTCTGTTTAATCTCCAACTATTTTTGGATTTTCTAGCTACTTTTCTGTTGGATTCAATTTGCTAATATTTTTCGGGTACTTCCTAGTTAATAAGTTCCAATCAATTTATTTTTTTCTACCTCAGACAGTTCTACCTCTATTATGCTCAGTGCATATGGTTTAAAACTTGATTCATATGAATATTTATTCTATTTCTCAGGGATTCCCCCCTAAGTTATAAACACTTAGATATTGTTAGACTGACCCCTTCCCTGCCTAAAAAAAAAAAAAAAAGAAAGAAAGAATGTCAATTTGTATTGTTTGTTTGGACCTGTGGTCCCTCTTTATTTTATAAAGTATGTTTATGCTTTTGATCTCTCAGTTAGCTGCATCTCAAAATATCAGTGAAGCCTTTCCTTGCCAATGTCAATTCCTGCTCTCTTCCTGACCCTCCCATCCCCTTTGCCTTTTCCCCTCTGTTCCCGCACTTCAGCAGCATTTCTGTGTGAGATCTATGTAGGCTTGCATTGACCTCCTATAAACTATGAGTTCCCAGAGGGCAGACTTTGTTTCACTTCATATGCCCCCGCTCTTTCCCCAAGTCCTTGTAAAGTGATTTGTATAACAGAGATGCTCAATAAGTATTGGGTGAATATGTAATTTAATAATGCCAATGGCCTAATAAAGGCGATATAGATGGACACATAATGAACTCAAAAGCAATTCAGAGATATTCCTGTTTGAAAGGCTTTGAGTAGGTATAATGTTTAGACATATCTAAAGACTCAGTATCCTGTGGCAACTAATGTGGTGTAAAGAGGACATTGTGTACAGTTCAACAACTTGAGGGAAGCCACAGCTGGAAGGGGGAAAGGAGCCAGCGTTCGGAGGGGGTCGTGGAACAAGAGGAAATCCTCAAAGTCTGCAGAGTGCTGTACTCCTGGAAAGAGTGGCAGGAGCGAGGGCAAGGCTACTGTTGTAAATAATTCAATTTGCCAACCACTCGTGGAGCAGCCGCAGTGTTTATGTGGGGAGGATAATTTCTGATAAAAATAGAGAACTTTTTTTTTTTTTTTTTTTTAAGTTCAAACACTTTAAAAGCAACTGTGGGAAGTTTTAATCATAGGGCGGTTCTTTCTTTCTTGAAAGAAGAAAAAAGACATTTCAATTTTAAATTCAGGGGGTTGAAACGATTGTGTCATTTCGGCTGGAGGGGAGCATGTCAACAAGTGGACATGTTTTCATTGTGGAAAGTATGACTTAAAGATATAGCCTTTTAAATTAAAAAAAGCAAATCATTTCTGTTGTGGGTTTTCTCCTTCCCCAAGAACACTTAGAACTTAGCTGCATTTAGAAATAGAAAGCAAAAAGATCAAGCATCGTATTTCTTACTGTGTTAGAAATAGAAATCTAATGTGGGCTGAGTTTCTTAATATGGTTAAGATATAATGAAAACAGAACAAAGATTATCCCTAAGGAGGTAAATGTAGCTTCTTACAGGTAGCATGAGAAATTAGCCAGCTAGTTCATTTAAATATTTTTGCTTTGAATATGTGAGTTAATAGAAACAAAGAGGTGCTGAGTAACCTTTAAGGTCCTTGATTTGGCCAGTTCAAATGGCCAGTTCAAGGCCATTTGGTAAAGATTTGCTAATGAATGAATTTTTAAGATGTTCAGAATATAACTATGCAACCATCGTTAAAGATAATATTAGCTGCCAACAAAGATGAATAATGATAATAAAGGTGTTATTCATTAACATAGACATTAGAAGTATGAAGTAATTTTATTGGTCTTAAAGCCAACATTATTCCGTGTTTGAATTAAACTATAGTTTGTGAAATAGAACAATATTCAGGACAGTAGCCTTTTATAACCAATAGATTAACTCTGCCCAAATAGACATAAACACTCAGAACCCTGCGTGAGCCCATAGAGATTATTAGCTCCATGAGAATGGGGCGAGAAAGTATCCATGTCTGTTTCCCCACCCTGTAGCGGGGTGCTTGGAGCCGAGTCTACAAGCCAGAGCTATTTGTAGAACTCATCAACCCACTTGCCCGGGCGCCTCGGGGATGGCAGCGGCGACTGCGATGAGGTAATCCCGACTTCCTCCCCTGGCACTTGCCTCCCAGTGTCCTCAACACTGGAATTCCTTCCAGACAACTTCACTGGCCAGATAATCGAACCCTTGCCCAACCTGTTAGATTATCTGGCCAGTGATGTTGTCTGGAAGGAACTTCCAGTCGTCTTTTTCCAGAAGTGACTGTATTTTCCAACTTGGGATTCATATCTTTACATTATTTTTAAACTTCTTTTCCTGCTGTTGTAATAGAGCTTGTTTGCCAACAACATGTATTTCCCATTTAGTCATTTCTTCTACAGAACGCTTATTAAGATGATGGACTTTCTAAACACATGAGACAATGCCTATGAAACGCCTGGAACAAAATGGGCCGTGCAGCTGACTTCCTCATAGAAGAAACCCGCAGGCACATCATAGAAAGCCTCTCAGTACAAAAACAAACAAGCAATTACCTGAGCTGCTTCCTGTGGGAAACTCCGCATCCTACCACCCAGGCTGATGACTCCTGGGAGCTTTCTGGAGAGTTGCGTCATTTTTAGGGAAATTCATCCGTATGTTTCTCAACAAATGCACATTTTATTTTCTTGGACGGAAAACTCTATGTCTTTGTTCAAGTTTATTTTCCTCTTGCTACTCTGCTCCTTTTGTTTTTTTTTTTTTAAATAAATATTAAAATGAGATTTTTAAAAGGCATTGCAGGAGGTTGAACGGTGCTTGTCACAGGCTGATGCATGGGCAAACAGTTGTGAGTTCAAGAAACATCTGGCAGGTTTGTGATGTGGTAGTTGCCTGCAGGGTCTTCTTCTGGGCTTCAACATTAATCAGTAGCTTCTGGGTTTCAACATTAATCAATTAAAATCCAGAATTTAATTGAGCCAGAATATGTTTAAATGGCAGATGTTTATTATTATTAGTCTGGTAAATATCTTATTTGATGAATCCGTGCTTGGTTTCTCTCTGTATTACAATAGCTCTTACATTGAATCTAAAGCTTTTAAGAATAACATAAGAACGAAGCTCTGGAATAGATCATATTTGGAAATATGAGTGAGAATAGTTATGCAAATCCATCAAATGAAATAATAGGTATAAGAAGCCCTAGCATATAGAACTGATGATTCATTATAATTTTTAGAGTAACACTAGGCCTGGTTTCATATTTTTCCACTTTCTGTTTGATAAAATAGTTGTATCCTCTGGGACTTCAGACTTAAAATTTGGTTTCAGCTTTTGCATGTAGAATTACCCACTCATGTTGAGCTTTCATAGAAAAGGATTCATTTAAATGAACAATCCTCAAGTTTCACTTTTCCCTGAAAATTGATGTATTTGCTATTGTAGTGATGATAGTTTAACCAAAAATAGTTTCATGAATTTGAGGTTTAAGAAGAAATTGCTAACCTCCAAAAGTATATTTTTGATATATGAATTAGAGACAAATTGTAAAGTATTATGTACTTTCCATCCTGAAATGACTGTTAGCTTTAGATAGAAAGTCTTTAAAGTTTCATTTCATAACAATATATTTTACATGTTGCTACTGAAAATATCTTACTAATGTTGAGAAGGGAACACTTTAAGGGTCCATGATTATTAGTTATATTTCCTATCGTATGGTTTGTTTCTTGTATCCTGTTGATGCTCGATAAAAATAGAATGAGGTCATTTGATTGCGAAGTTAGAGGCCAAGGAAGGCTCCTGCTGTGCCCATGGCTCGTAGAGATGAAGAGGCACCACCGTCCTCGGGGACTTGTGGTCAGACGGAGATGGGTGTTCAGAAATAGCAGCATCGAATTTAAAGCTGGAGATTGTGCAGTTGGCATGCCTGTCCCCTCTGCTGGGGGATCTGAAAGCAGTTCCACATTTCTTCACCAGGAAGCCGGGCTGCCTTGTGATGAAAGATGATAAAGACAAATCCTAACCAGGGCTTCCTGTTTGTTTAAACCTTCAACCCTAGAGAAAATCGCTTCCAGTTTCCCCGTACAATCACGGTCATATATTTTCTTTGCAGATTGTTAGCAGGCCGTTCAGCCTACGCTTGGCATTGCAGTCCCAGGGAGGAAGGTGCACCCCTCAGGCCTCGGTGGATTCTCTGATTCTTGGATTCTCGTTGGGGATCTGATATTGCGTGCCCTTTGACCTTAGCCTCTGCCTCTTGTCCTCTTCTCTTGGGAAAACACATTACTTATCAATTCATATGAATTGAATATCGGCTCCATGGACAGTTTGAAATGATTAATGGGATGCTTCTGCCCTCAGAGCTCACTCTGACTAAAGAAAAACAGGTTAGATTATAGATGGACATTTAAATTTGAAGGCGGGAACTTCTCTGAAAGAGTCAATTATGTTCCTTCTAAGATGCAGACTTGTGCAAAGTGAAGCTATTAATTTTGTGAATGATTTTGAGGATATAAAGGAGAAGAGTACAAACTTTGGAGAAAGACAGATGCTTTTCCTAGAATCCTGGGACATCTGAACCATGGTTGGGCAGGGAATTAAAAACTAGAAAATTGATCTCAGCTTTATTTATATTATACAAGAAAAATTTTATATAAAGAGTTGGACTAAAGATCACTGAGTATTCTACATTATAACTGGATTGACTGTTGTTAATGTTTTTCCTAATATTCTTTATCTGACCAGTATTAATAATTTTAAAAAAGGAAGAATAGCAAAATTTAACACTTAGAGTAATTGATTTTTAGAAGGGGAAGGATGGAATTAGGTTAAAATGGTACTGTAAGCTAGCTGAATAAAAGTAATGTCCTTACTGTTAATTACATAGCTCACAGGGATTGAAAACCTGCCTCACTCTGACCACCTTGCTGATGCTGTACCTGCTGTTCCTCATTCCCCCTGGGAATAACCCTGTGATATGATTGGTGGGATGCAATTTATAGAAGCTGAAATTGAGATAAAGATTAAGGAATTTCTCCATAGTCCAGTTCAGTGCCCCCGCTTTACATTTTTTGTTCAAGTCTTTGCTTCTGAAGAACATTTTGATTTCATTGCTTTCCAAGTTTTCATCTGATTTCATTTCTTCCTCCTTTTCTCATTCCCGTCAGTGAATTTTCTCCTTTGATTTCCGAACCCCCCCTTTCACTTTTTCATAACACATCTCTGGTCTGGCATGACTGGTGGGTCCTGAGTCCCTTGGTTGCTGGTGTACTTAAAATCAAATGCATGGATGATAATAGTGCTTGTCACTGTTCAGTCCAATGTAGACATACATACCCTGGATACATGTATTTTGTTTGATCAGAAATTGAAGTAAATATCAACTGGAGCCTGGCATAATTCTTTTTTCATATAGGGGCAGAATAGATATGAAGGAAAAAGACATTTATTGCTTAAATCATTTATCTGTACACACACACACACACACACACACACACACACACACACACACTATTTTCCCCGGGAAACAAATGACAGAGGCTCTGCCCATAAAAGATGGGCAGCATGTTTGGTCACAGTGTAAAGAAGCCCAGCAAATGATCCCCCACAAGTTAATTGTCTATTGGAACACAAGGGCTCCATGCTCTTTTCCATCCCCCGTGTTCTGTCCCAGAAATCCTCTGAATTCTTAGCCCACTGAGATGTATTCCATCAGAAAAGTCTCTTTAGAAACGGCACTAAATTTACAGTTTGGAGTGCAGGTGAAATGTGGTCGTAGTCAATTAGCTGAACTTCTACTCAGATGCTGTGTGGGGCAGGGGGTGGGGAGGAGGGACACTGTCCCACGTAATGATCATTGGTTTCAAATGGCGCCATGCCAAAAAGGAGGCCAGGCTGTCATGGGAGAGAATCTGCTGAGCAATAATTTATAGGGAAATTACGATCTGTGTAGCCATGCAGGTAATTCAAAAGATGGATTGCTGCCCTGGCCGGGGTGACTCAGCTGGCTGAGCATTTCCTGTGCACCAAATTGTTGCCGGTTCAATTCCTGGTCAGGGCACATACCCAGGTTGCAGGTTCAATCCCAGATTTGGGTGAGTGTAGGAAATAACTGATTGATTTTTCTCTCTCATATCCATGTCTTTTTCTCCCTCTTTCTCCTTCTCTCCATCTCCCTTCTCTCTCTACAAAATCAATAAAAATCTATCTATTTTAAGAAAAAGAGGGATTGCCTTGATCAGACCAAAAAAATAAAAATAAAATAAAACAAAATAAAAAATCTCAAATTGCTCTATTTGTCTCTTTAGTGCTTCCAGGGCCTTGTTATTTCAATGATTACATAACAATTTGGCATACATGAATTCTCTGACAAGGTCCAGAATCTCAAATTGTAAAAATACTTTAGCTCAGGATCCGGAATGAAACAGATTGGCAGAGCCAGTGTTTTACATCATGCCTGACCCTCGCCAGTTAGCCATTAATGATTTTGCCCAATATGGAAATCTGAACCTGCCCATTTCCCTCTGGCCATCTGGATGATTTACCTAAAGAGGTAAAGAATGTACATGAATGTCTTTTCATGGAAAACTTTGAAGGTGTTCATTAGAAAGGATGTGTTTCTTTCTGGGCAGTTTTGGGGTCAGGGGAAGGCGTGGATTGGCACTGGCGGGGTTACAGGCCATTGCATCATGTTATTAGAACATGGCTAACCTTGTGTCTATTTTGTTATATACAGGGGTCCACATGCAATTTTATTTGAATAAATAATCCTGCTGCTAAACTTGTTTAAAAATTTAGTATAATAAATGAATATCTGATACCATGGAAAATGTCCACTTTATATAACTGGAAAAAGAAGAGCTGGTTATGAAATGAGAAGATGAAATCAGCTCTGGAAAAATGGAAAAAAGAAAGCAGAGCAAGGCAATGAAAAACCAAAAACACAAAGGCACAAGGTTATTCTGTGTAAGTTAAAAACTGAAAAACTGCGAGTAACATGTTCGTACTGCTCCCCTTGACCGAGCCCTTGCTGGTTACAGGAAGAGAGTGTGCTTACTGCTTAAGACAACAAGCATTTACCACTAAAAAATAAATGCAGCCTGTGAGCGGGAAGGGGAAATTGCCTCCTTAATTACCTGGTTATCTTATCAGTGCTCTAATTTTTTGGTTTTCTGGAATGTGGAGCAGGCTTCCCACCCGGTGCTCAGAGTCGCTGGGCCAGCAGGTACTAAGCTCCTTGATTGGCAGCACTTGTGCCCTCTGCCTGTGAGTGTCAGAAAGGGAGCATCTGGCCGGGTGTGTGTGATGCCCTCATTGTGAGAACACGCCCTTCAACAGGGGTCCCAGGTGAGGCCATGTTCCCTTCCTTTCTTCAGGATATGAAGTTACACTTCTTAGGGGAACATTTTATTGTCTTTACATATTGTTTGCAGAAATAAGAATGTAAAATTTTATAATTGTAGTAAGAAGCCCACATAATCTATATTTACAAAGAGAAATAAATTATACAAGTACAATGTGGCATATGTAATTACAATATTTATATTTCTTTGAACTTAAAAAAAATCTATTGTCTATAAAATATTTACTTTCTTAATTTGACTGCAGGTTTAAACCTTAATTCCACTTTTTTTTTTTTTTCCAAAACCTAATTTCTCTTTCTTGATCTTCCAAAGGTATAATATTTCAAGATTCAATTTGTACGACATCTGAATAATGCAACTGGTAGCACAAATGAATATGATAAATTACAACAATTATTTTTATACCTCATAAATCTTCCCTTGATCTTAAAAGATGCAGGCTAATAGCCAGAAAGGAAAATAATAAGTTTACTACAATAATAATGATAAGCACGAAACAAAGAAAAACAACAATAACAATAAAATACTCTAAACTTTGTGTTCTTTGATAACAAAATATGTGGGAAGCATTAAAAGGATCATCTGTATTTTCTAAGCTGTTTGTGTTCTATAAAACCGACATAAAGTTGAAGTAAGACAATCCTGGTAAGTAGGATTTGTGATCTATTTTAAAAACCTACACCAGGTGAATGGTTCACATTGGCTGGCTCCTGGAGGTTACTTGGCCAATGAAGTGTGGGGAGGTGCTAGCTGATCATCAATATTGTGCATTGTGTGCAACTTCTATATGATTTCACATATATTAACATCATTTCACATTTCAGTGACAGTTTGTAAATACATTCAACCTTTTTGTTGGTTTGTTTTTCCTTGTTTTGCTTTGCTTTCTTTTTCCTTTTTCCAGAACTGATTTCACCTTCTATTTTTATAATCAACTCTTCTTTTTCAGAGAGGTGAGCTAGGTGGGGCAAACGTTATGCATTATGACACAGATTGAGTACAATGAGATCTCAACAGGTTGGGCAATTGGACTAAAGTCACCACTTGTAAGCATCACGTGGAGCTGACGAGGACCAGGCTTCCATCCCTTCTGCTGAGCTCTCCCCTCTCCAATATTCTCAAGCTTGGTGAGAATTAATAAAAGGCTGATCCTCATAAAAAAGTTAAGAATCCATTTTTTTTTTCCTCCCTGAGCCCCGTTTTCTTTAGACAAGGAAACTGAGATTCAGGTGCAAAGGGTGTGCTGTGCTGCAAGCCACGTGCTCCTTCTTCTCTGCATGGTAGTGGACATCTAGTGCCAAAGAGGGGAGAAAATGTTACTTGAAAACACAGCTGATGGCAGCTACGTATGCCCCGAAGGAAGGAGGCACTTCCTGACTGGAGGCAATGGCTTTTTATTTATAATGGCTCCTTGTTATGCCCTTTGGGTGATAATGCCAGCCCTCTATTCTCCCTCACCTGATTGTGGGGCGGGGGTGGCGGGGCGTGGGGGAACGCGACTAGACAGCTGGGATTGCCTGAGACATGCCAGCCAGTGAGAACATTGTGTGGGCAGGCATGGCAGAGCCCTTTTAAGAAGAGGATGTGTCATGATGAATATTAACTCAACGTGCTCTGATGCTCCCCTCTATTGTTGGACTCAAGCCTCAGTGGAATCTGTTCGATTCTCCAGGGCTGTCAGTGAGTTGTGTCTCTGGAGAGAGTGGGGGAGGAACTGAAGAGAGAAGACAGTGGCTTATATGGTCTTCACTGGAAAAACACAAACAACAGCTGCTCCAGGTTAGAGTGGAGCCTGGATTTCAGAGGGACCAAGAAAATTGATGTTGACGATAGGTCACCAGCTCCCCAGATCTGAGGGGTTTTGAGGGCAATAGCCCTCCTGTTGGATGTGCATTCGCTAATCTGATGGACATCTCAAAGGTCGTGATGACTGCAGCTGACTTCTTGCTTACACAAAGAAGAGACAAAGGTCATTGTTGATGACTCTCAGGAAACCTGAGAAGAGGCCATGGTCAGTCAGGTGTCCTGAGAAGGCTCTTGAGTTTATGGAACTGTAGAAATAAGAGATTATAAACACTGGTTCAACTTTCCTCCACATCCTCTTTCTTCTCACCCTTTTTGCGATATAGAAATCTAAACCTAGATATGTTGTCCAACGGATCCAAGGCCAGATGGCCGGTGAGTGGCCACAGGGTAGGCCTGCACTCTGAACATGCAGAATCAAAGCCCAGGGTCTGGTTCTTCTTTCATGTCCCAATTTTCCTTACCTTCTTGAACTCCACTCCCTTCGCTGTAAAACAGAGTAAGTCAAATCACATCTCACAGGCTGTTTGGAGGACAGATAAGTTCATTTAGTTTGAAAACTGTCAGGGAATGTTAGGAGATTTATTGGTTTATTTAGGAGGTTATGTGTGGTCCAAAAATTTTATGGAGAGGGTTACTTTGTCTTTCTGGAAAAGTCCGAGAAAATGGAGCAGTGGTAGGATTGAAATGACTTTGCTGTCTTGTGTACAGTACATGCTATTCTGTGCGACTGAGGCCAGGGGGCAGGCAGCGAAGTTTACAGAACATCTACTGAGGTATCTTTTGTCTTCTTTGTCCTCAATGCTATTGATTTTCTTTTGCTCTTTTTTTTTTTTTTTTTTTTTTTTTTGCCTTACTTAGAATAAAATCTAACTTTCTTTAAGGAAGTAAAAGATATATCCTAGTAAATCAAGAAGTTAAAATACACCACCCCTAGCAGCCAGAAAGTAAACGTCTGTTATGTTGAACTGTGCCTTTTGAGCATTGAAATGCAGGGAGATGTTCAGGGTGAGTCATGAGGACAAGTGGGGGCCCTGCCCGCTCCTGGGGTATGGGGACTGGAAGGACCACTTGCTGCCTGGGTTCTCATCACAGCTGTGGGGGCTAACACAATATTAATACGTTCCCTCTCACCTTCTAAGTTCTTCTGGGTGGACTAACAACCAAATTCACAGAGACAGAGTAACAGGAGAAAATAAAAAATTTAATGCACGCACATGGGGAATTCACAGAAACGTGAAAATTCCAAAGACAGCGAGGCAACATTGGGTACCGAAGACATTTTGGACAAAGGAGAAGAGGGGTGGGATTAAATTTCAGAAGTGAGAATGGGTGACTTACGGGTAGTTGAGGAAGAGTGACACACATGGCAGAAAATCCTCAGAGACAATGGGACACAGGTTGGTCTAGCCGACAGGCACCTGCCCAGTGTTTTCTTGTTTACTATACTCAACTCAGACTAAACTAAGACCACATCTCAAGATCTCCTTCCTGAAGCGGGTTTCTCTCTCCAAATCTCTTGGGCAGGAAAGTGGGGGAAGGGCCAAACGTTCTTTCTTAGTCATTTGTTTCTTAATAAACAGCTTAAAGTCAATATCTCAAAAAGTAGTTTCAGCCCTAGATGGTTTGGCTGAGTGGATAGAGCGTAGGCCTGCAGGCTGAAAGGTCCCGGGTTTGATTCCGGTCAGGGGCACATACCCAGGTTGTGGGCCCTATCCCCACTAGGGGAGCATGCAGGAGGCAGCCGATCAATGATTCTCTCTCATCATTGATATTCCTCTCTCTTCCCCTCTCTTCTCTAAAATCAATAAAGTTATATATATATATAAAAAAAAGCTGGGCTGAACATGGAAGACGCTCACCCTTCAAGGAAAAAAAAAAAGTAGCTTCAGGGTAGCAAGATTTTGGTCCCTTCCCCTCCATTATACCTGAATAGTACCAGTGGAAGAAAATTTGGGGGTAGGGAAGGAGACAATGGGACTTAAGGAATATAAGTCAATATGGTGTCTTACTGAGAAAAAAAAATAAGATTCACTTTTATTTTTCCTAAACACTTTTTTACTTAATGGAAAAAATGAGAAAGTTAAAGGACATTATCCTATATAATAAAAACCTGTCCACCAGTCGGCCGTTCAACTAATCAAAGCATAATATGCTAATGACATGTTAAGGCCGCTCAACTGCCTGTGCACTGACAACCAGGGGGCAGATGCTCTGACTGGTACGTTAGCTTGCTGGTGGGGTCTGGCCGATTGGGATGGAGCAAGAAAGGCTGGACAAGCCTTGGAGCCCTCCCATAGTCCTACCCTGGCTGGCCCACCTCCCACCTTCCTCCCTGGCTGGCCGGCCCTGATTGGCCCCGATCAGAGTGAGACGGGGACAGACACACCCTGGATCTTTCCCTTGGTCCCTGTCTGGCTGGCCAATTTCCTGTGTCTCTCCATGGCCCTAATAGTGCACCAGTGGGGCCCCTCAGCTTTGCCTGCACCCTCTCAAAATCCAGGACCTCTCAGGGGATTTTGGAGAGCCAGTTTCAGCCCAATCCCGCAGGCCAGACCGAGGCACCCCACTACTGTGCAAATTCGTGTACTGGGCCTCTAGTTTATATATAAAAAAGTAAAAGACATTATTTATCATAATCATTCTTCAAATTTTATCTTTTCTTAGAGTTTTGATTTCTAAAACACTCTTAAAGCTTCCAATTTTTTAAAACTAGACTATTTTAATAGAAGGGAATTTTTTTTCTGTGGGAGCGGTATTTCCTAGACATGTTTGCCTCTAGAGTCTGAAAGAAACGCATGTATTTTGTCCTTGAAGCAGGGCTCTCCCACACCCTTTGGCTCAGCCAGTCAGTGTAGCCAGGGGTCTACCCCTTTAATCTCAGAGGCAAGAACATGGCAACAAGGAGGATCTTGGCACTTGTGCTGGAGACCGGCGGTAGGCTGGCCAGGCCTGTGATCAGTGGCCTCCGGAGTTGAGCGTGACAGGAAGCTGGGGCTGCGCTCTGTCTGGTCATTCGCCAGGAACGAAGGGCACTGATGATTACTTCGCAGCCCTGGAGAATGTTCCCATATCTGGCTGAGGGGACACAGAGGTCCCAGAACATCCCAGACATTTGGTCGTCAGCCTTTCCATCCCCCCATCCCCTCAGGAAGTTAGAAAGAAAACAAAAACAAACAAAACACTTTTTTTTTTTTTTTTTTTTTTTTTTAATAAAAGGACCCCATTTGCTTCTTTCGTTTCTCATTTTCTTTGACAATACAATTTTTCTTTACTGTAGGGACAGGCTAAGTCACAGATACAAGGGTGTCCAGAGGTCTGAACTGCACATGTCACACAAACCTGAGCCTCCTCTGGGCATGAGAAAACCCAGAAGCAAATTGGATTCAGATTCAATTTTCTCCATAAAAGAAATAATATGAACAAATTAGCAATGATCTGGGAACTTCTCTGAAAGGTGAAGAACAGCTCTGACTACATTGTCTTGAGGAGGGGGGACTATGGGCCACTGGGCGTTGGGAGTAACAACAGCTCACCACACAGAACTGAGGGTCAGGAAACCGCCCTGCAGCGGGGCCACTTCCTCCTTGTCTGCCTAGCTGCGCTCCACAGACAGGCTAATCACCCAGTAACCCAGCGAGACTGGGGATCAAATGACCACAGGGCTGAAGGATTAAGAGCAATTCTATCCTCTTGGCTTGGATTTAGGAATTTTCATTAAAATGACCTTGGGTGTGGTGAGAAAGAATTCAGGCAATAGGGATCAAGTCTTACCTGGGAAAACATCCACAGGCCCCCTTTCAGAAAGAGCCTCCTTGCTGGGCCTCTAGCAGAGCTGTCACACTTGTTTTCCTAAGTGTTTCTCACGTGGGATTAGCTCCAGATATGTGAAAAGTGAGGAGTTTAAAAGTCTTAGTTACGCAGAATGGGGGTTGGGGTTGGGGGTGGGGGTACATGAACTACAATAAGCTAGTGGTGGCCAGAGCTCTTAACATTTCCTTTGGTCTCCATCCGCTCTTCATGACCGGCTCTTGTGAAGACTGCTATCCAGAGGCAGGAGCTTGCAGCCCAGATGTGGTTTAGAATGGTAAACTGGAGAAAAGGTAGAGGCTGCATGGATGTTATGAATCCCTAAATGGGAGGAGGACTCAGGAGAAAATGCAATTCATGGATGACTCAGGAAAGTCTGTGAAAAGAGGACAGATTTCTCAGAGTGGCTCCTATGCCCACGGGCTCTCAGGAGGGCTAAGCTGAGAGGGCTAAATTCTCTTCTAGGATCGCTAATGAAATCAACAGACTCAAGATAGGAAGCAGCAATAAATAGAAATTGGAATAGGGTTAGATAGTAGGGTTGAACAGAATTGCAAGGAAGGTCTGTTGGTCTTCATCTGTGCCCATGGCTTGGTCAGCTCAACAAAACACCACAGGCTGGGTGACTTAAAAAACAGAAATTTATTTTTTACAGTTCTGGAAGCCAGAGAGAGTCTAAGCTCAAGACTCCAGTTGATTTGGTTTTTGGTGAGAGCTCTCTCTGTGGCTCATAGTTGGCTGCTTTCTCACTATGTCCTCATATGGCCTTTCCCTGGTGGGTGTGCAGGGGAGAGAGAGAGAGAGAGTGCGTGCTACCTTCCTCTTCTAATAAGGCTGCTAATGCTGTCAGGTCAGGGCCACATCTTTATGACCTTATGTAACCGCCTTAGAGGCCCTATTCCAAACAGTCACATTGGAAATTAGGGCTTCAACATAGGAATTTGGGGGGGTAGGGGGGGTGGGTCACAATTTAGTTCAAAGCACTTACTAACATGTAGATCAGTTGTTAAACCAGCCCAGCTTGATCATGTGAAGGGTCTTATTATACTATATTTTTATACTATCTCTATATAAAAAAGGCTAATATGCTAAGTGTCCAACCATTCAACCGTTCGGCCGTTCAACCGGTAGCTATGATGCTCACTGACCACCAGGGGGCAGATGCTCAATGCACAGGCATGGAAACATGGAACAGACTGATGAATTTCAGAGGGAAGGGGGAAGGGGGCAGGGTAGGAAGAGACTAACCAAAGATCTTATATGTATACTAGAAGCCCAGTGCATGGATTTGTGTACCAGTGGGTCCCTTGACCTGGCTTGTGGGGGTTGGGCTGAAACCAGCTCTCTGACATCCCCTGAGGGGTCTTGGATTGCAAGAGGGTGCAGAGCACCTGGCCTCTATTTATATCATATTTCAGTAGGCCTGCTTGCTTTTCTGAAACTTGTGAAAACCTCTTTCTTCACTTTTGTAAGTTTGGAAAAGGAAGGAAGTATTTGGATATTTTCTGTATTATATTTTATACAGTGTTTATGTAATAATAGAAAGTTATAGCTGGATGAAATGACTATATTATTATTTTTCTATCCTGGGGGAAGGAATTCAAAAATTATATTAAGAGGAAAGTCATCAGGTACATGACTGTGTACTTAGAAAATCTGGAAGAATCTTCACACACACATTATTATAAGGAAATATAACAAGGTCACTGGATAAAAATCAATATTTAAAAATCAGTTGTATTGCTACATGCCAGCCCAAACCAAAAAGTAAATAAAATTCTGAAAGATACTATGCAGAAAATAGTTAACATAGAAGGTTTATCCCTAGAACAGCCTACTTGCAAGCTTGACCATCAGCTGTTGTCCGGGAACTTGGATTTTGGGAAGGTTCCAATGATCCTATCAGAGAAGAGTTGTCCACTGTGCCTAAACTGTGCAAACCATGTGGTTTATTCTGAACATCTGCTTCCCTTCCAGAAGTCTGGAGTTTTGGTATGAGGGGCAGTGAGTCTTGCATGTTCTGCCAGAATTCATAAATTTGTCACAGGTTAAATTGTTAGGTTGCAAATGGGGTGAATTTTCAGACCCTTCCCAGTCCTTGATGGTTCTCTCCACAATAACATTAAATTAAATTTAATAACAATGTAAGGAGAAAATTACTCAAATACTTGAAAAACAAAAGTACACAATTTTAAATGACTTGTGGATTGAAGAAGTCACAGGTAAATTAGAGAATGTGCTCAACTAATAAACATACATTAAAATATTTGGGGATAGTGGTAACATATTATACAGAGAGAAGCTCATAGCTCCCATGCTTATAAATAAAAAAGACCTTAAAATAAATGATCCATGTCTCGACTTTAAGAGAAAAAAAAAATCAAATTGAAGCCAAAGAAATCAGAAGGAAGGAAACAAGAAAGATAAGATTAGAGACCAATAAAATATAGAATTGAAGAGCACAGGGAATTTGGCAGATATACTTAAATGAAGGATGTTGAGATGGGGAGATTATCCTGGATTATCTGGGTGGGTCCTAAATGTAATCCCACGTGTTCTTGTAAGAGGAGGGCAGAGGCATAATTGACTGCAGAAAGGGGGAAAGAAATGTGATAAGGAAATAAGAAATGGTAGTGATGTGACCATAAACTAATCAGAAGACAGCTCCCACCAGAAACTGGAAGAAGCAAGGAATGGGACTCCTTCTGGAGCCTCCACTGCTATCACCTGGATTTTGGCCCAGAAAGAGTCAATTCAGATATGGCTTCCAGAATTTAGAGAATACATTTCTGTTGTTTTAAGCCGCTGCATTTGTGGAAGTTTTTCCGAGCAGCAATGGGAACTAACACAACCCCTAGCAAGACATTAAGAAGGAAAGAAAGAACACACAAATTTCCAGGATCAGAATTAAAAGAGTATTTATAACTGCAGATTTTATACACCTTGAAAGAACAAGAGGGTATTTGAAAGAATTTGTGCCAACAAGTGAGATGAAATAGACAAACTCCTCAAAAGTCACAAATATCAAAACTGATTTCAGAAGGAGAAATTGGAAAGTGGAGTAGCCGTAAATTTATTGTAGGAATTGAAATGTTTATTTATAACTTTCTTTAAAAAAAAACAACAACAAAAAAAACTAAGGCCAAGATGGTTTCCCTAATAAATTCTATCAAATTCTTTAAAAAATATTAGTTTTGCAAATCTTTCAGAAAAGAGGAAGAAAGATTCCTCAACTCATTTTATGAGGCCAACATCAGCTTAATAATACAGAAAAAAACATTACAATAGAACTATAGACAAATACTCCTCATGAACATAAATGAAATATTTTTAATAAAGTATTAGCAAACTGAATCCAGCAATATGTAAAAAGGTTAAAGCATCAAGATCAGTTGGGGCAGAATATATAGATTCTAGTGATTGATGGATAAGTACTATGGAAGGAATCTTTCCATTTGTTTGATGAGTTCGGATTGGTCATTTTGTATCTGTTCTTTCATTCTTGCTTAAATAACTTGGATAGCATTAGGTTATACGTCTCTAGCAGCAGTGTACTAAAAGATATAGCATACATCTTAATACCCTTTAGTAAACGTTAGCTGTGCAACTGAAGAGGTGGAGATTCCAACATTCTTATCATATACTTGACTTCCTTTGGGAATCTATATATATATAAGGCTAAGCTACCATGTGACTGCCTGACTGGTAGCTATGATGTGCACTGATCACCATGGGGCAGACACTCAATGCAGAAGCTGCTAAGCTGTGGTGACTTGGCAGTTGCGGTTCTTGGGTGATGTACCCGGAACCAGAGAGGAGGGAGCCCAATTCCGGGGTGCATCATCTGAGAACCTCCCTCTTGCAATCTGGGACCCCTCGGGGGATGTCAGAGAGACAATTTTGGCCCAATCCTCGCAGGCCCAGTGAAGGGACCCAACCTGCCAGAGGGACTTTGCTCACTCCACAGACACCCTTCAAGCCACAGCACCCAGCCGGGGAGGGTGTGTCTGGCCTGTTTTGCCCAGTTCCACCCCGCTGGCCACCTTCCAATTAATTTCCACAAATCCATGCACAAGGGCACTAGTAATCTTCAGTTGATTGTAGCGAGGAGATTCTTTGGTTTTCAGAATTTCAGAGAACCTACATTCTCTTTTATAAAATTCTTTATATGAGTAAATGCAAGATCAGAATTCATCTTTGAGAAGCACTATACTACACCTGGCAGAGCTGTTCTGAACCTTTCTCATTGATGTTCTCCTCATGAACAGCTGAATAGGCTGTTAGAATTGCTGCCCAGCCCTCCTGGTTGGTAAAGAGTCAAGATGCTTCATCATTGACCCAGATTCTTATTGCTTAGTTCAATACCTCTACTTCTTTGCTCTGTTTTACTATATTAAAAAAAAAAAATGTTTGAGGTTCTCATCAGAAAAGTTTGGTTGGTACATGCTTCATCAGAAGCATTTTAATTTGGGAGAATAGTTTTAAAAATAAAATACTGGACTCCCATAGTTGACCTGATGTAAATTTTATTATGTTGGTAATGGTAAAAGAATGAGGCCAACCAAATCTTTCTAATGGTAATACTAACACACTTCTCCTTTACAGACAAGTTAGTAAAGGAGAAGTATTTATTTATTTATTTATTTATTTATTTATTTTTAAAGATGCCTTTTAGTTCTTTGGTAAAGCACATTGCTGAAAACAAAGCTGAAAAAAAATCCCATGGGCACAGAGCCAGCCTTGAAAGTGGGAACCTACTGGGTTTCAACCGAGCCCACTGACAGTGCACCACAGGTGGGCACCACATGGGACGATGAAAAAATGTGATTGTGAGGGTCTTGCTGACAGGTCCATATTCATAATCTGCTCCTCTTAAATTTGATCTGTGCAGCTGGTACATATTTGTACATGTATTTTTACTGTAGGAGCTTAGCGTTCCTTAAGGAGGTCAAGAGTGTCTAAGGTCCAGAATCTCCTGTTGGGTAGAGGTAATGGTCGGTGTGAGTGGACTAGCAAGTATCAGTGGCCTTGGATTCTGCAGAGGATTCTGTTAGAGTGTTTGAGGATTCCTACCTCTGAGAATAGGATTATTAGGAACATACTAGTATCTCACAAAAGTCATGTCCCACTTCCTGTACTGGTTAATAATGTGGATTTTTGTAATAAAAGAAAACACTACTATAATTTCAAGAGAAACACTAAAAGTGCATTATTCAAAGTAATGTCCATCGCTAGCTACACATTTTCCCTGTCTGTCAGGTTATTTGTGGATACCTTCCCAATAGAACTTTTCTTGTTTTGAGGCAAACCTTTTAGAGACCCAATTACACAAGATCTTTTAACATGTCTTTAACTGGTTTTGAAGTGTGTGATGGTGTGTCATCATGAAGCAAAATTACTTTGCAGAGCCTTCTGGCACATTATGGTCATTTTACCGTCAAAGCGTGGTTCACATTGATTATTTGTTGTTGCTAGCGATCAGTATTAATGGTTTCACCTGGTTTTAGAAGCTCATAATACACCACACCCTCCTGATTTCACCAAACGCACAGCATTGTCTTGTTTCCAAAGCGATTTGGCCTTGCAGTCCATATTGATGGTTGACCTGGATCAACTGATGACCTTTTGGTTTTCCATTTGTCTTTCGTCCAGTGGATGTGGCAGCCATTTTCCTTCCTTTAAAATCTTTCCCATTGCTTGCAATGATCAGAAATTGTTTGCTGAGCAACATTTAATCTTTTTGAAAGTTGTTTTTGAGTTTGACATGCATCTTCATCCACTAATGCTTATAATTGTTGGTCTTCAAGCTTTTTCAGTTAACCTGGATATTCTTTGTCTTTCACATCAAAATAATCACTTTTAAAGTGTTTAAACCAGCGTTCACAAGTATCTTGAGATGGAGCATGTTCACCATAAGCTTCCCGAAGTATATGATAACTTTCAGTAGCACCATTTTTCAAAATAAAGTAATGAATTAAAACTTCATGCAAATGCTCTTTTTTTTGGCATGAAATTCGACATTTTTAAGTGTAAAAATATCTATGAAGTTAACTCCTTCAGAAAATTTGACACATGAAGTTTTGAAGCTTGCTGTCAATACAACAAAATAGCATACATATCAAATCTCATACATATCAACATATGTGTAACTTCATCTAGTGAAAAAAAAATCCACGTTATTAACCAGTACACATGTAAAAAACCAGGAAAGTTTCACTGTTGCAGATTGACTTCAGGACAGGAGATAAAAACCACACGGTTAGTATCGAGCCATTGGTCCTCTACTACTGCTGCTTGTAACAAGCCAAGAGTGTGCAACTTGATAGTGGAAGATCCAGAGACACATAAACCTGATAACCATCGCTTGCAGTGCAGAACAAGCTGTACTCAAGGGCACGTGTCAAGGTTATTGTTTTAGCCTGTTTCAATCACTTCTCAACAAGTGTATCATATTAGTAACTTCTCAAAGCAGGACTAGCATGGACATATGCCCAGGTTTTTATCTCTGTGACTGGTGAAGGGGTCCATTAGGGAGAGCTGCTACAGTTCTTATATTTCCTAATAGGAGATATGGTTTAGAATCTCATGTTAGATATAGCTGGGGTTTGGAGAGAGTGACATAGAGCAAGAGGAGTTCCTGGTTGTTCTTTGACTCAGATTTGACAGCTGTCTGGATTTCAGGGAACACTGATTGGATGGTTTCAGCAGTTTCAAAGCTCTCTTCCTCACGCTGAGTCCTTTCACCATCCTGTGATCATCCCATTCTATCAATGGGGTCTGCTTTGTGTTAAAACAGCTCATGTATCTTTTTTCTTAGGCTTCCCCCCCTCCCCCCTTTAATCACAAGCTGTCCAAAGTTGTAGTTTAGCTTTCTTTATGCCATTTGTCACTCACACAGTTCTTCCACTTTGTATCTGGTAACCTTCAGCAATATATTCACCTTTGTGCATCTGTTTTCTCATCTCAAATATGGGAAAAAATAAATGCTTCTCATGTTGTTCTGAGGATTACATAAGCAAATATGTGCAAGGCCCTTAGAACAGCCCCATAACATGTAGCAAGTGCTGTGTAGGTGTTAGCTCTCACATATCCTTCTTGTGTGGAACTGGAAATCTGTGCTGGAATTTTGGGTCAACACATCTGGCATGGTTCTGCTAGTATAATTTCACCTGTGCTTTCATTTTGCTCCCTTGGAACAGCCAGGCTCAAGAGCAGTTAGAATCTCAAGCTATTAAATAGGCTTTCATCAGTCATCTGTAATCTGTGTTGTGGAACCATGAGCTACCCAGGGCTATCTCTAGGTAACATTTACATCTATGGAGCCAGTGATCCCAGGTGGGTGTATGACAATGAATATATTGGTGTAGCTGGTCTCTGGTTTCTGGAACTTGTAGACTGCATGGTAGAATTGACTGATAGTTGTCCCCATCCTGCCTATGGAGCGTGAGCCTCCCTCAGACCTGCACCACAACAACTAAGCTGTGGGTGAACCTGGGAGTGAAGAGCATCAGGTAACATTGTGAGAAAGACTCATACCCCCAGTGTCTTACTTATCCTGGAGGGCATGAGCAAGCATCTCAAAAGAGCCAGACAGTCCCTGTGCCACCACTAGAGGGAGCAGTATGGACATAGCTATGAATTGCACTCAGGATAATGACCAATTCTTGGTTCAGCTAAAACTGGATTGGAATGGATTGGAAGTTCCTTGAGGAGGTGAGAGAACTGCTGAAGGACAGGAATGACTGGGGAACCTAGAGAAATAATAGTGACAATAGCTACATTTTACTGAGCACCTATTAAGAAGCAAGTGTGATTTAAGTACATTGAATCCTCACCATCACCAAGTGAAAGGACAGATGAGGAAATGGAGTCTGAGAGAAACTTGTTTAAGGTCACACAGACTTTTCCTGGAGGAGCTAGTGTATAACTGAAACCAAAGACCAGTCCCCTTGCATTCTTCAATCTCAACTGTAGCAGCTCAGTGACGAAGGACTAGGTTATCCATACTGGGAAGAGTTTCAAAAGACAGACAATTCTGAAATGCATCTCAGCCTTCCTTTGTACCACACACTTTTACCTGAATGTGGCATCTCCAGGTGGGGATCTAGAGGCTTCCCTTGTGGCTGTGAGCACCTAACTATCTCCCTGTGCTGCCTGCAGAAGTCTCTGGAGAGGCATGGTGGTTGGAATGGGGCATCAGCCAGAGACAAGGATTTCCTGGCTCAATTTTGGATGCAGATAACTGTACAGGTTTGTTATTTCCTTTTGCTTAAGTTTTTATCAATATATTTTTCCTTTTTGACTGAAACCATCAGGCTAATTAAGACTACTAGCAACCTCTCTCCAATCCCCCAACCCATCCTCAATTCAGTAATAGCATCCTATATGCTATAGCCACTTGAGTATAAGTAAGCCTACAAAGGACATGAATAGGCGCTTTTCAAAGCTAACATAAAATTATTTTTAATCAGATGATGATGATTAAAAATATCAGTAACAGTCAATGCTAGTTGAAGTGTGAAGAAATGGACACTCGTTTGTTGATAATCTTGGTTGTAATAGCAAAACATTTAGAAGGGTATTTAGTAGTAGCTATTAAAATAAAAAAAATACTCATTCCTTGTGGTTCAGTTATTCCCTTCTAGTAATTAATCTTTTTTTTCCATTAACTGTTTCTAATTTTAATGGACATACTTCAAATGGTTTACCATTAAATAGATAACTTTTGCTGAAGTTTTCTTATTTTTAAGGTACTTGTCACTTTTTAAGGAAATATACTTCCATTCTTAGTTTCAATTCTGAATCATGTTTGAATTTCATTGAATGCTTTGCCTGTACCTATTGAGATGATTACACTTCCCCCCACTTAAATATATTAAAGCATCGAGTTTTATTGATAGACTTCTAGTTATTCCAGCTCTTCTGAGGTAAACTAAACTTGGTATCAATGTATTTTTATTAATTACTAGTTTTTGTTTTTTCACTTTATCTCCCTAAGATGAGAACATGGGAAAGGACTTTGGCTGCACCATGAGGAATTTAATGTAGAAATCAAGATTTCCTGACACTGTGATTGAGCCTTCAAATAGGTTATAGAAGTTGCAGTGAAATGTCCTTGTAGAGGTCTTAGAAATCTCATGTTAATAGAGTTGTAATAAGACCTTTAAGAGTTTTGCTGGTATGGCTCAGTGGTTGAGCATCCATTTATGAACCAGGAGGTCACAAGTTCATATTCCTGATCAGGGCACAAGCTCGGGTTGTGGGCTAGATCCCCAGTGTTGGGTGTGCAAGAGGCAGCTAATCAAAGATTCTCTCTCATCATTGATGTTTTTATCTCTGTCTCCTCTCTCTTTCTCTCTGAAATCAATGAAAAAATGATTTAAAAAAAAAAGACCTTGAAGAGTACACACTAGTGAGTTTGGTTCAGAGAGAGAGTGGTTGGCTGCTGGCTGCAGTAGCCGAGGGACTGACCACGCCTCCCTGCAGCTGCGGGTGTCCCCTGCCGGTAAATGGAGCTGATTTGACACACAGCGTTTGTTGTGAACCCCTGAGAGGCCTTTCTGATCTCAAATCCTGGAGCTGCTCACAGTATTTCCTGTGGGCTTTGAGTTTATACTTCAGTAAACTTGAAAAATCCATCTGGCGTTGGCTGAGACTAGAATTCTGGAATGGAAGATAATTTGCACAAAAACAGAAGCAAAGTGGAAATCTCAGAGTCCTCATGAAATTTGGAGGCATTAAATGCTTTATTTTTCTCTCACGTTGATTTGAATGGATGAATAGCTCATTGCGGTGGTTTGTGAGGTTTCTATAGTATTAGTCACTGCAACCTCCTGGGACTCAGGCCACTTCCACCACCATTTTATAAATATATATGTATTTGGTGGGAAAATAATATAAATCAACTACACTATCTTCATTCAAAATCCCCTTTATGCTGTTAAAGTTTTATCTTTGCATAAGGAAACATTTTGTTGCTCTTTTAGAGACATGATTTCATGAAATGTCTTTACAATGACATTTGTATCATATTATTAGGTTTTCATTGGTATATAATTATTGCATTTATAAAGATCTGTGTGAAAATGTATTGCCATATATATTATTAAAGTCAAAACATGAAAAAAAGAGGAATTTTTTCTTAATGTAAGTTTTTGCATCATAATGGTCCCCACGTTTAAATTGTGGTGAGCTTAGAAAGGATGTTGATTTTACTTTTAACTCATATAAATTGTTTTTGAGCCAGTAATAAACAAGATAAGTAATGATTTCCAAGACTAATTATGCTTGTGTTTATTTCTGAATACGTTTCCTATCTCAGCTCCCTTTTAGGTTGATTATGTGATTGAATAGTTACCCTAGGACCTAAAACAATGACTACACGCCCGTTACGACCAGAGTAAAATTATAGGTTGCTGATGATTCGAATAATTATCTACTAGCGTAGATTCATTAATTCGTGGTATGCTCACTAAATTCATTCATTCTCTCATCTAGTTATGAATTTGGTGGCTACCTGTGTCAGAAGTCATGCTTAGCCCTGGGGATGAATAACACGTGCCCCGTGCATTCCAGAAGCTTGTAATCTGTTGAAGGGAAACAGGCATATGAAAAAAAAAATAAGGCCAATTATATTGTTAGACCTCTTCTGGTTGCATGTGACAGAGACCCAATTGAAACTACAGTGGAACCTTGTTTCTCCAATGTCTCCCATCTCGAACAATTTGCTTCTCAACTGACAACCCTTTCATGCTGATACCTGTATGATCATCTCTCAGGTGACAGACAGACGAAGGAGAGAATGCATGAGTATGAGTCAGTTTACCACTGTTAAAATATTGTGCTGTGAATATTTTTGTCTTTCTTTTTTTTTGCTTTTGTTGCTGCTTATAATTATTGTTAAATTTTTACTTGTTACTGTACATTTCTTTTCCTTTTTATTAAAATTTCATTTATATTTCATATCCTTTTTGTTTTTAAAGTGTTTTTTTTTATAGTTTAAACAGCACAATAGACATATACTGTATATAAAAAAGGCTAAAACAGGGAAGCATTTGGGGGCCTGGAATGGATTAATTCAATTTACATTGTTTCTAAAGGAAAAAAATGATTTCGTTTTTGAACAGCCTTCAAAATGAGGTTCCACAGTACTTTAAGAAAAATGGGGAATGCATTGACCTAGAGAACACAGTGAAGTTTTGAAAAAAGCCTGAAAAGGCAGGAATGCAACCATGCCTTGGGACAACTGGCCACAGTGATTTCCCCTAGGACTGAATTTTTCTCTTTGACCTCTGTGTTTTTTTCAGAGTGACACCATCACTGTCCCTCACCACAGGCCGGATGTATTCTCTGTGGTGGTGAACTCACTACTGCAACTCATGACTATCAAGTACATGATTCCACAAAGGAGAAGAATCAGCTTTCTTTTAAAAACGTTTTGAGATGTTCTCTGATCATCGTGGCTTAGACCAGGAGTCCAATTCTAGATTGAAATCCTATTCTAGTGTGACCATTGGGAGAGGATCATGTACTAAGCTGGCTGCTCTTGAAGTAATTGCATGGATAGAGACTGGAAGGGCAACTCGGGAAGAAGAGTTCCAGACTGCCAAATATACCTACCCTAAAATTACAGTGGTCACAGTAGAAATCTGAATGGACAACGAGGGCCTAAAATGGGGCTTTTTCTACCTGAGGGGAAATCTGTCAACTCTTATAGGGAAAAGGAGACACTTGAGCTTAGTTTTGAAACATATGTAGTAGATTATGGGGTTGGGATTAAGGTTGGGAGAGTGGGAAGAAGGTGTAGGAACGGTGAAAAACAAAAGTCTAAAGAGACAGGTTGGAGCCAGAACAGTGAAGATCTTATATTTCATGTTTTATCTTGTAGCTAAATACTAAAAGGTGTTTTTTTTTTTTTTTTTTTTAAAGAAACACCTAAAAGTTCCTTTAGAATCTAAGAAATGTGGCCTTGATATAGTGTCTGAACTTTGGAGCAGAGGGGAGGAAGGACTCAAAGAATGGACTAGAAGTTTGGGAAAGTGGGAAAGACAAGAGCTACACTCAGAAGGCGGTCGGAAAAGATGGGCAGAAGATAAATGTCCAGTTTTAAATTGGAACTGGAAGCTACTTCCAGGAAGTGGTTCTAAGAAAAAAAATGGCTCCACATATAGGTAGAAAATTTGAGTGGTGACAGGAAGGTTTAGGAGCATTTCTAAGCATATAAATCAATTTAAGAATGATATTTCTTGAATCCATTGAACTTTGAGTACTCGAATTAATAGTCATTAATATTAAATGATTCTATTCTTATTAAGCTTTTTGACTTGGGGTTTGCAAATATTAATAATTGCCCCGTTAATGAGGCAGCCTTTCGATGTGGCCGCCTCAGTGTGGAGCACATAAAAAGTTTGACTTACTGGTTGTTTTTTCTAGTAATTTAACAAGTATATCTCAGAGTATATAGTAGACATGGACTTAATTGAAATGCATTTAAGTGAACTCATTTCTTGACAAACTGCATTTAAGAAATGAGGGTTCTCTCTCAATAGTGGACTGCTTCTTTACATTTACAACCAGGGCAGTGAACCAAGACCGATAACATGGTGTGTGATTAGATATTTGTTTCTGGTTTGGGGAAGATTTGCTTAAAGTGGAGCAGATTTCAGAATGACAAAACAAGCTCCCTGGCAAGTTGGGAATCAAGCTTGCGCTTTGTTATCCTTGATTATGTACTTTGGCTGCATAAACCAAACATATGTTCCCATCCAACTTAGTCCCTGCTTGGAGCAATTCTCCTTATTTGTCCAAAAGTTTCAGAACTACTTTTTTTTTTCTTTTCTTTTCTTTTCTTTTCACTTACTGTGAGGTTCAGCCCCATGTATTTCAGGGACAGCAGGCACCCTAGGGATTCGGGGTTGACTCAAGACTTTGATAGAGAAGAAGCAGGCCATGCTATTTTAGTCATTTCCAATGGCGGCAGGTTGGATGCCAGATGTTTCAAAGGATAAAGTGTCTTACTCTCATGGAACCACATGCGATGCAGCTTTGTTTGCTGACATAGGTGATAGAAAAGTCGCTTAGATGCCCATATGCCACAGTTTAAGCAAAATGCTTCCTGTTCACTGTCTATATTTCCAATATTCTCATGTCTTTAATGTATACATCTTGAACATATTCTATACTTTGCCAAAGAGCAAAATGCTTTTAGGATCTCAGGTTCTATACTTACTAAAATAGAAAAACCACCCAGTCTTCTCTGCCTGTTATGGGGAAGAAGAAAACAAAACAAAAACGCAGTTATTTTCTCTATGTTTCTCTTCCCCATGTGTCCCCTTTATTACCCACACGGGACACTTCACTTCCGACACTCTGGTAGCCAAATGTGTGGAGGCCTTTCCTCACACAAACAAGCAACAGTCTATGACACCAGCTGGCACCCTACAAGTTAACTTAGTTCTAACACTCTCTACCTGAGGTTAGTGTCACATCCCACAGGTTAAGGGCTCAGTCCCACAAAACTGCCTCCCTCTCCCCATTTCAGATGCCAGTCTGGAGCCCAGGTTGTCACCTGTGCTTCTGACCAAGTGGCCAACTGGACATTCCAATGACCACCTCTTTTTGGTACTAATTAATTTGCTAGAGCCTCTCAGAGAACTCAGGGAAAGGTTGTGATGAAGGATTCAGATGTGTGGTCAGGGCGAGGTCTGGGGGGGTGCCGAGTGCAGGAGCTCCTGTCCCCGAGGAGCTGGGGTGTGTCTCCCTCTCTGGTTGTGCATGTGTTCATCAATCTGGAAGCTATACTTTGGGGATTTCATCATAACCTCATTTATTCCATTTTCAGCCCTTCTCTCTTCTCAAGAGTGTGGGGGATGGAGCTGACAATGCCCAGCTTCTCATCATGGCTTGGTTTTTTTGGTAACCAGACCTCACTCAGTAGTCCACCCAGAGTCACCTCCTTAGAATACAAGTCACTCCTCTCACCCAGGAAATTCTGAGGGCTTCAGGAGCCCCGTGCTAGCAACTGGTATAATAGAAACCAAGTATAATATTAGAACATCGATCACTTAGAAAATTACAAGTCGTTTATCACTTAGAAAATTACAAGGCTTTCAAGAGCTCTGTGCCAGGAACTGGAGGCAGAGACCGATGTATATATTTTCTATTACCTCACACTTATTTAATACAGCTCATGGATTCATATGTTTGGCAGACAGTGAGCTATTTTAGGTTAAAAATAATTTTCTAAAAGGAGAATTGCATTATATGTTAAATTTGTAAAACTATTTCAGAGGAATCATACAATTTAGGCAACAAACCTATATATATTTTTTTCCCTTCATGAATTCCTTCTGCATTTGTTAAATAGTTTTCTCAATGCTCCTGTTGATGATGTGAATCACAGGATTCCAGGTTATTTGATAAATGTGGAGTATGAAGTTTAATATATTTAGACTTGACCAAAGTCATCCAACAAGTGAGTCACAGTGAGAAACTTCCAATACAAATATGCCATTTCCCCTAAATTCTGATTAAGAAAAAAGAAATATGTGTTTAATATTTTTTCAATTATTTTAACAAAGAGTCATAACAACATTCTAATTAAGTATTAGAGTTGGACAGTGTCTAGAAGTGATTAGATGCTGGGAATTTTTCAGCCCTCCCCTCGGCCCCCCCCCCCCCCCCTTTTTGAGAAGGGCTGAAAATGGAATTAATGATTGATTATGTCTCCATAACGAAACCTTCATAAAATTCCAAAAGTATGTGGCTTAAAGACTCGGTTTCCAAGTCTTTAATTTTCAGATGAGAAAGACAGACCCAGAGAGCTGACCTGTTATGAGCCTGTTCATCCGCCCAGGGACGTCGGCCAGTCACATCTCAGTGAAGTCCCAAGACCGCCCACCACAAGAACACATCACCATAACCACCACCATTTGTACATTGAGTATTTCCAACTACCAGATGCTCTATGAGTGTTTTCTTTAATCTTTGTAATAATCCAATGTTAAATTCTTTCCAGAGAGAGAGAGAGAGAGAGAGAGAGAGAGAGAGAGAGAGAGAGAGAATTAGAGGGGGTGAATTCACTTATCAACTTAATGATGAAAGAACTCCCTAGCCTTTTTTCAACTATTCTGCCATTCAATAATGGTGCCATGGTGACCCAGTTTCCAGGAAGGTTTTGAGTAATTTGCAACAAGCTCAATGCAGAGTTTTTGGTGGAATAATCTGAATTGGAGGTGGGGGAGGGGAGAGGGGAACACTATTTTCTTAGCTGGTGGAATTTCTTTGAGTGGACAGTGTAGATCTCACACTTTATTTTTCTTTTTTAAAATGTAAATTCTTTATTGTTTAAAGTATTACATATGTCTCCTCCCCCCTGCCCCCACCCACTGACCTCTCCCCAGCTGCTCCTACACCCCAGCACATGCCCTCACCCCCTTACCTCTGGGTCAATGGATTATGCTTATATGCATGCATACAAGTCCTTTGGTTGGTCTCTTACCCGCCTCCCCACCTTCCCTCTGAGATCTCACACTTTATTAAGTGTCTTCTCTACTTTCATTGTCCTGATATCCTCCTGAGTCTTTCTCCTTCTGCTCCTTCCCATCAACTCAGATGTAGAAGGATATGGAAGAGGTAGCAGATAAATAAAAATAACAGCCTAGGGACTTTCTACAAGTACCTGCACCAGTCACTATTGCTGACCTCACTAAGCTAATATTCATGTGCATGGGACTGTGTGTGTGTGTGTGTGTGTGTGTGTGTGTGTGTAGGAAGCACATAAACAAGGAACTTTATTTGACTATAAATGACTTTTCACAAGAATAGCTCCTCACAAGAGTGAACACAGGTGGGGAATACTGATTAATATTTAGATACATTTAAAAAAATATTTCAATAAGTCTCTACTAAGTGTGGAGGCTGAGAGTTTGACCCCAGGAGATCCTGGTGCTGAACTCTGACCTCTTAGTTGATCAAAGGCTTCGCAGTACTAACATGGCTGTTCTCAAAAAAGTGTTTTCAAAGATCTCTAAATCTCCACAAACTCTTCATTTTTGTATATGTTATAACTTTGTGCTAAAAAAAAAATTTAATCCTGTAGATGGTTAAAAACTCCATGGTATGAATAGGGTGAGAAAAGTGAAATATGATGTGGTGTGAGAATAAATAGCCAAACAAGGGAGAGGAAAAAAAAAAAATCTCGTTTTCTTCTGCTTGGAAATAAGTACACAGGAAACTCTCATTCAGTGGAAGCCTCAGCTTTTCCCCTTTCCTTTCCTTTCCTTTCCTTTCCTTTCCTTTCCTTTCCTTTCCTTTCCTTTCCTTTCCTTTCCTTTTTCTTTCTTTCTTTCTTTCTTTCTTTCTTTCTTTCTTTCTTTCTTTCTTTCTTTCTTTCGAGTTATGGAGATATTTAAAAAAATAAAAACAAAAACAAAGTCCATCTGGAAACATTTTGAGCTAAGGCGCCGTAAAAGATGTGTTGGATGATATATTGGAAGAAGAGCTGGTTTAAAGTCACACTGAAACTAAAAATGAGACAGTTTATGTCTCTGTTTTATGTCTGGAGGAAAGAAATCCAAAGCTGTTAGCCAGGCTGTGCCCCACGGCGACCTCAGGGCTCCAGGTGCCTCCTAGTTTGGTGTTTCACTGCACGTGACCTCTCTCTTCAGGTCACCCCATGGTCCAGGAGGGCTGCTTCGGCTCCAGCCATCATGTCACTTTTCAGGTAGCAGGAAGAAGGAGAAGAAAGGAGATAAGTTCACCCTCTCTGGTTAAGGATGTTCATCATAAGTTGCACAAATCACGTTTACTTACATTCCTTAGGCCAAAATTTAGACAACCGGCTGCACCTCAATGCTAAGAGGCTTGGGAAAAGTCTTTATTCTGGGTAGCCAAATGCCCACCCCGCTCAGGAATTCTGTGACTATGGGAAATGGAAGAATAGCCAGGAGGGACCACTCTGGCAGGTCCTGCTGCAGGTGACTCTCACGCTTCTCCCTGCCCCGGGGTCCACATGCCTTATAATTTTACATCCGGAACGGGCATGACTTCATGAAACCTATTCTTTCCAACTGGTTTCTGAGATGCAAAAACACCTCTTTCTGCTCAGAGGCTGGTGCTGGGGAAAAGAGGAATGCCAAATGGATTTTCTGGTTGCTCTGGGTCTTACTGAAATTTCACAGAAGCAGTAGCATCATTTCCACATGACCCGTTCCCTCCGTAAGCATGCTCTGAGAGTTACCCAAAGACACAGGTCCCTTTGGGCACCTGGAATGCTGGCGCACTGTCGTCTGACTCACTGCAGAAGCAGTTGGGACCCTGGACTGAAGCCCCTCTGCCCAACCTGCAGAAGATTTTCCTTTCTGGAGTTTTAATAGGTGTCATCAGCCCAGGAGGGGAGACTCTTGGCAAACCTGAGGCTTTCTCCTTCCAGAAGCTCACTGACCCGCCTCTGTGAAAGGGCCAAGTTTGTCAGTGGGAAAAGAATTTTAAGAAGTATCATGAAGTAAACTGTTTTGCCATGCACCGAATATTGACCCTTCCTAATAAAAGTTTCTTTCATTTTCAAACATGGCATTGAATCATCTAAAAAGAAAATAATTAGGAAGTTAGAGAGGTGAGATGCAGGAGGTCACCCATCTCCTTCACAAGGAAAACTTTTGTAGACTTGGGCACGCTGGGAAAAGGAGAGTCAAACAGAGGTGCGTCTGACTCCTCATTGTCGGAGACCGGGATGACTTTCTCCGAGATCTTATGTGTGAACCAAACCGGGTGCCGCGGGCTTGGGCCTGCCTGCGGAGACGAGATGTATTCGTAGGCATTTTTTTCCAAGTTAAATATTTATTACTACAAGAGGGTAAACGTGTTCCTCAATTATTTTCCTTCCTCGGTCTCTTCTCTCACCCACTTAAAAAAGGATCCAAGTGTCCTGCTCGGTGAGTGTGGGAAGACACGGAGCAGAAGGAAGGGGAGAACGGCGGGGCCATCGGAAACCGCCAGGAAACCTGTCCAGGAGGTTAGTGATGCTCAGACGTCGGTGCCCGCACGCTGCCTTTACCCTGAAGACATGCATTGCCCCTTGGGGTTGGTTGTCTAAGTGAAAGCAGCAATCCACAGTTCAATGACATGCTTTTACCCGCAGAGATATTTGGCTGGACCCAGTTCGTTCTCAGATGTTGGTCAGTTTTCTGAGTTCTCAAAAGCGTGACTCAATACACCACATGGAGCCCCTTCCGTGTCCTTTACAATCATCATCATATCGGTTTCCGAATTCAGTACCTTGACAGCGTGCTGAAGAGGACCCTACGCTGTCCCCGCAGGCTGACAGAGAAGCAAAGGAAACCTACTGGGTTAAAGCAGGAGAGGGTTTCTTCTTCGCCTAGATGCCCTCCCGTTAGAAAGAAACAAAATGCAAACCAAAGGAATCAGAAGGTACATAAATGCGTGCCTGGGAATCCGAGGGATTTGTTTCCTCCTCGTAGACCTGCCTCAGTCAGTGCTTGCAGAGAAAAATCTGCTTGTTCCTCAAATGCCTTAGCTTTCCTTTGGTCTCTCTCTCGGTGGATCCGGTTTCTCAGCGGGACGGTGTGTTCCTTGTTGTTTCTAGCATTTTCAACGGACAGGAATCATCTGGTGTATAATCCATGGCGGCTGGAGGCGGTGCAGCTGGCCGCAGCTGCCGGGGGAGCCTGAGAACGCCCTGTTCCGAGAAGGGGCGTCGGGAGGCACTCAGGGCGGACGACGGGCCCTGTGGCAGCCTCAGCCCGGATGGCGGGACCCTGGTGGTGAGGGAAGCACACTGGTAGTCGGTGGTTACCAGGATGGAGTCGAACAGAGAGAGGAGCGAGCGTTCACTACCCTGCTGGCCTGTCTCGTGGCGGAGCCTCTGCTTCTCTGTGTCAAGCAGATGTGCTCACGATAGGGAAAGGCCATGTCCTGAAGCTTTTCACCACAAATTCCACTCTGGGGGCCTCTGAGCAGTGACACCACATTTCCATTCATATCCGTGTGGATTTATATGGACTCTTCCCATAGTGTGTGTGTGAAGGACTCTGAAAAGCATGTAACATCCTTTGCTCAGGGACTGCCTGTCCTTGCAGCATGCAGACGCCTGCCAAATTGTCACTGGGCAGCAGGAGGATGGGGATGATTAAGACAAACAGGGCAGGGGAGGGGCTGGCAGGAGGGCTTGGTCTGGTTTGGCTTCAGACAGACGAAGGGGGCGTTTGAGCTCCTAGAGTCAGGTGGTGCTGGATGTCATGGCTTAGAGCGAGGAAGGGTCAGGTCCAGGGATGAGTGTCACCAGAGGAATGTTTCGTTACTGAGATATCGAAACAGGTGGGGCCAGGCCCAGAGGCGTAGGGTGCCAGCAGAGAGGAGCCGCTGAGACAAGCTTTTGGCAAAACCGAGGATGTTTTCCTTTTTTTCCTTTTTAAGTGCTTGTGTGCTTGTTGCCAAAGGGAGACTGGCGGGCTGTCCCCTCCTGATTTGGCAAAGCCACAGGTAGCCAGTCTCTGGGAAGGGCTAACACACATCCATCTGAAGACGCTCAGGACTCCACGATCATCACCTTCTTTTCAACATTCACTGCCAAACGAAGTTACTTTGCTTAAGATTCACCCCAAATATAAGCTGGGGATAATTTTAAACCATTGTCCAAATTCACAGAATTGGTTCAATTATACATTTTTACCCTACCCACTACTTCTTTTGGGATTATATAGGAAAGATCAATAGTAAAAATGAAGGGCCAGAATGATTGAGGACACGCTATTAAGTTTAATGTCTTCTGTGGTCTTGTAACATAGCATTTCTCTGAGGCAGTTAAGGAAATCAGGCTGAATTGGCATGTAAGATAAAACAGTAAGAGGATATTGTATCAATAGTAAGGAAAATTCTTTGAAGATAATGGCTGCCTAAGGTTGAAATTTCTTAATGGCGTTAATGAAAGTAGTGCAGCTTCAGTTAAATCTTTCAAACCAAATTTGTAGATCTGGTCTGTTGTGTGTGTGTGTGTGTGTGTGTGTGTGTGTGTGTGTGTGTGTGAGAGAGAGAGAGAGAGAGAGAGAGAGAGGGAGAGAGAGAGAGGTGGGGATGTCTTTCTCATTTTGTATATATATTTAGAGATGTTGACAAATGCATAGGATGAGAATGAGAGGAAGCTTGCCTGGCGGTTCTGCAGGGCCTAAAGAAAGGGTTAGGAACTCAGGCCTGACTTTGGGCATCTTCCCTGACTAGGTCAAAGCCTACAGCACTGAAGACCAAGGCCACTCTCCCCTCTCAGGGGCTGCCAGGAGGGTCCAGGGTCTCAGGTAGGTCGGGTCAAGAGTGTGCTCTCAGTTCGCCTCATGTGGGGGCATGCAGTTAAATTATATGGCTGGCCGTGCCATCCATTGGGCTTCAGCATTGTTATTGCTCCACGTACTTGACCCTCTGTCTCCACCCAGAAAACCTTTAAACCTTCTCTTTGAGTTCTTGCCTCAAAAAATTATGAGTTTCTTGCGTTTTTGAAAACAAGTACTCATTGTGCGCTCCGTGTACAGCAAACTCTGGATTGTGGCAGGATGAAGAATTTGAAGACACTACTCCCCAGTGAATATCCTCACATACAATAACAACAATGTATGAACAGCAGGGTAAATGCTGTGGAGAAAGGAATTTCAGCTGAGCCAGTGTCTGGGACATGATAAAGACACATGTGTTGTTATTTTTTGGAAACCAAACATTGGGGAGACCAAGTTTTCATGGACTCGAGCCTGGTTTTCTCTGTGTACCTTCCCTGATGGTGTTGCAAGACTTAAGGACGTAGCCGTGGCTGGTCGGCACACATATGGGTTGCTGGTTGATATACTAGGTGTACCCGTTAATAATGTGGATTTTGTAATCAAAGAAAACACTATAATTTCAAGAGAAACATCAAAAGTGCTTATTCAAAGTAATGCCCATTGCTAGCTACAAATTTTCCCTCTTTCAGGTAATTTGTGGATACTGTTCCAATATAACTTTTCTTGTTTTGAGGCAAACCATTCAGAGACACATAGTATTTGTATTTCTAATGAGAAAACCCAAGGGGGAAAAGTTATTCAATACACACAGGATGTTTGTAAAACATTTCACTGGTTTTGGTCAGGTTACTATTACCTCTGGGGTAAAATGTGCTTTGTTATCCTTTTAAAATCATCTCTTGACCTCCATTATGGCTTCTTTTCTGCTCATTGATAACTTAGGGCAGAAATGCATGCCATACGTTATTCTATAGCCACATTAAGCTAGCTTGGAGCATTTTAGAGAGAGCACCTGCAATTCTTCCCTTAACTTAGCTGTTGAGATCACAGGGATTCTTTTTCTTTATCCCCCAAATGTGAGCCTGAAGGCTGAAACCCTGACTATTGGCACATCACCAGCTTTCCTGGCCTGCACAGTCCCTAGAAAAGAAATGCATTTCCATAGACCCATGAATCAAACATGAGACTTGGCTTCATTCCTTATTTGGGGACCACTTGACAATTTCTTCCTTCTGGGTGATGAGCTGGCTTATATGTGTTGCCAATACATTCATTTTGCATCTCTCACCCTGGCTTTTCTACCTTCCAAAGTAAAAAAATGAACACGACAAAAGTTATCTGATGGTTGCTAAGGATAACAAGATTCTCTCAATGTGTCCTTGCAGTTGAAAGGGGCACTAACGAATTATGCCTGGGTATTTTTGTCATTATGTTGAACGTCCCTTCCTTTTCACTTTGGCTTTATAACATAATGCAGAGCCAAGGAGTCCATGCAGTGCCCATGGGGAGCCCAGATAGCATTCTGCCATAATGACTATTCCACGGTGTGAATGCTGAAACCAGAAAGTCCATTTCTGAAGTCTGAAGCAGCCGAGAACAGATGAGGGTAACAGAGCAAAGCTTGCTCCCAGCCTCGGCTGTTTCTCCTCTGCCAGGACATTCTTCTCCCATGACTTCATGTGGATCCGATAGGAACAAAGGTGCTCGGCTGATACACCAGGGTTCCTGCTGGTGAAGAGAGCAGGAGATCAGCCTACACACTCAGTGCAACTATGGGCCACGTGTTAAAAACTTGCTGCGATGTTCAACTCTGTAAGTTACAGCAGCCTCCCAAATTTTGCTGTGTCTACAAATCCTTGGAGATTCAGTGGGTCTAATATTCTGCAAGTATACCAAGCTCCCAGGAAATGGTGATGCTGCTGGTCTGTGCACTGCACTTGGGTACCAAGGAACTCGAAGACTATGCTGAAGTGCCCTCGATGTCAGGTCTAATAACAATGCTAGCCAGTTCATTTCTCTTTGATCTGTGGAATCGACTGCATTCTGAATCCAAGTTTATCTTCTTTTACATATTTTCTGTTGGCTAGGGGAAGAGCTGGTGTTGACCGAGGAAGGACAGGGCCAAGCTAGCAGGTGTAGGAAAGGTCTCAGGGTACTGGGGGAGCCTGTACCTCTGACTCCCCTTCTCCCACAGTTCCTTAAACCCTACCTGTTAGGCAGTCATTTGTATTAACAAGTAGTTCCTTTAAAAATGTTAAATCTTACTTCAAATTAGTCTACATAGGTGGTCCCTCCTAGCTGGAGACTGTTGATGGGAGAGGCAGGTTATGAGGGAGAATGGATGAGAAGACCAGTTGGGGGACTTGCATAGGAAAAGCACTCTGGCTTGTTTCCTTCACTCTCACACTGTACCCCGCTTGTCTTCTCTCTGACACCCTGGTCATCAAATGTGAGGGTGTTTATCCCCCACACCAAGTAGTTATCTTTCATTAGCTGAGTATCCCACATTTAACCCAATTCTGACACTCTATCTGAAGTCAATGGCATGTCCCAAGTTGTCTCTGGCAGTAAGACAATTCTCAGATTTGTGTGTGGATACTAGTTTTTTTTCCCAACAGTACAAGGATGACATGAATTCTTGAAAAGGATGCAATCTCCTAGACACTTTGGGAAGAAGCACATTAGAGAAAATATTTTGACTACTGTGTGGCTGGGTGCTCAGCCTCAGTGGATCTGGTGCACCTAATGGGTGTGGAATTGTTCCATTTGCACCAAACCTGTCACTTCAAATAAGTTGATTTTTTAAAAAAATAGTGAATTTGGAGAATGAGAAGCTTGGAAGGTACAGTGGGGGAAAAGATAGATGCCAACTACTTATTAATTATAAATTATATTCTTAATTTTAATAATTACATTAGTGCATAAGTTCCTTAGGATGAAAGACTAGGTAATCTAATGGAATAAGATTTAGGAGATCAGGGAAATTCTACGATTTATCTCCATCAGCTATATCCCAAAACTTTAATTTTTGATGGACATGGTCCATGATACCTATTAACAGTTTTAATAATAATGATTAAATAGTAAGAGTTACCATTTATTAAAGATACACTCTATGCCTAACACTATTTTAGGCATATTAAATCTTAACTCATTTATAACTTTCCAAATAACATTTACCCTGTAAAAATGATTCTTCTAACGACCATTAATTACAGCCTACATATATATGTGTTTATATGTTGTATAAGGTACCTTCTATACATAGGTTCAGTGACCTATTCAGTTCTTCATGAAGCAATTTTAATTTTCTAACACAACATTTGGCTGAGATTTCATAGAGTAGTTTGATAGGGTCCAGAACCTGTCAATCATGGTTAGATAGCCATGACTCACCAGTGCTGCTTGGCCTGTGGGTAAACCAAACCACTAACTCCTTTTTCTTTTGTAAAATTGAAAGACCCTTAATAAAATCTGTATTACACACACACACACACACACACACACACACACACACACACACTATTTTGTTCTTTGTGGGTGGAAAGAAAAGTAAGACAGTGTTTTCTTTCCTTTCTTTCAAATTCCAACTATGAGGAGTGAGACAGAGGCTCCATGTGGCTGAAGATTTTCCTCAAGAGCGTTGAACCTGGGCTTTGGGCTTCTCTATGCATTTCCTATTTCTACTTTGCCTGTAGACTTAAGTCTCCCCACTCCACATTGTACTTTACTCTTTTCTTTTGTCTTCTTAAATTTGTTCAAGGCATGTTGGTTTAGATATTTTGGTTGTCAACTTGCTCTTGACACTAAATTTTGGCCAGAATTTTAAAACACTCCTAATATTGAAGGCAAATGCAATTACAATGTAGATGATAAATGGCAGAATGCTTCACATAAGTACGTCTGGTAGATATCTGTTATTGAGAATTTAATAAAATTACCTGTAATCATATTGGCAAAGCAGTTTTTTAGGGCCATCTGCTTAGTTATTAAAATGATTTAAAAATATATTGAAGCAGATGGTTTTCAAATGGAATTTTACCTGTATTGGACTATTTTTTTAATCTCTTTTTAAAACAATGATTTTTATTGAATTTATAGGGATGACATTGGTTAATAAAATTATATAGGTTTCAGGTGTACAGTTCTATAATACATCATCTGTACATTGTGTTGTGTGTTCACCACCCAAAGTCAAGTCTCCTTCCGCCACCATTTATCTCCCTTATTCTCTCTTGTACCTCCTCCCCACCCCCTTTTCTTCTGACAGTCACCATACTGTTTTCTGTGTCTATGAGGTTTTGTTTTTTTGCCCAGTCCCTTCACCTTTTTCACCTATCCCACAACCCACTCCACTCTAACAGCTATTTGTCTGTTCTCTGTATCCATGAATCTGTTTCTGTTTTGTTTGTTAGCTGTTTTTGTACATTAGATTCCACATATAAGTGAAATCATATGGTATTTGTCTTTATATGTATCCCTATGTTCATTGCAGCATTATTTATAATAGCCAAGATTTGGAAGCAGCCCCAGTGCCCATCCGTAGATGAGTGGATAAAAAAAATCTGTGGTGCATTTACACCACGGAATAATGCTCAGCTGTGAAAAAGAAAGAAATATTACCTCTTGTGACTGCATGGATAGACTAGAAGACAATGCTAATGAAATACACCAGCAAAAGGTGTGTGTGTGTGTGTGTGTGTGTGTGTGTATATATATATATATATATTGGAATATTTTTTTAAATATATTTTATTGATTTTTTTAGAGAGAGGAAGAGAGAGGGATAAAGAGTTAGAAAAATCAGTGAGAGAGAATCATCCATCAGCTGCCTCTTGCACACGCCCTACTGGGGATGTGCCCGCAACCAAGGTATTATACATGCCCTCTACCAGAATCGAACCTGGGACCTTTCAGTCCGATGCTCTATCCACTGAGCCAAACCGGTTTTGGCACAAAAGGTATATTTTATATTACCCATCTATTTTATCCCCATATCATGCTAGTATAGGATCTCCAAGCATAAAGGTATCTCCTTTACTAAATCATGCTGCCAATTTTTTTATTTGTTAAAAAAATACTATCGTTTTCATTAGAATATTAAATGTATGGGAGATGTTTAGTTATGGGCATGAATCAAAGAGAAGAATACTTCTGCGTTCCCAGGAATTAATGTTATTAATTATATCTTTTTTTCCTTAAACTTTTATTTTCTCTGGGGATGAAAAGAGGCCACATACTAAACCCGCCAAGCTCAGGAAAGGCCTGTATAGCTGCCTTGCAAGCTCAGAGACCTAAAGGAACCACACAGGATGGTCTGAAATGAACACATTTTAATTAAAAAAGCAGTCTGTGTTGGATAGTCATGTCCTAGGCTGGTATCTTCCCTGACAAAGGTTGATCTTTAACTTAACTGAGCCTGTTGTCGTTTTGCATGTTTGATAACATATTATTGGAATGTCAAAGGAATTTTCCTTTTTTCTGGAGCCCTCAAAGCACAGGCACCCCTCTGCAGAGACCACAATTCCCCTCACCGAGTTAAGTGTTGACTGTTAACTATTCTGTACCACCTAAGTCAAAGAAATATGTGACTATCCATTTTACTTTTTATCCAATCCCAGAGGTTTTCCCACTTTGCTTTCTCTCACTTCCCTAATCGATCACCAATGGATTTCATGTAACCCACGTATGTCTCCTGTTTTGATTGTAAAATATAAAACAAGGTGCAAAACTGCCATTTTCCAGAGCTTTATCTCAAGGTTCTGCTTCCTGGCAACTGTCAACGGTTTGGCTCAAATGAACTTACAAAAAATTATTTACTGCCAGTGGGAATGCAAACTGCTATAACCACTTTGGAAAATAGTTTCTTATAAGCTTAAATGTACACTTACCACAAAACCCTGCAATTATGCTCTTAGGGATTAAACACTTAAATAAAACTTTATTTTCACACAAAAATTTGTACTGGAATATTCTCTTCCAGTGACAGTCTTTTGTCCAGCTGCTGGGAGAGTTGTCTACAGCGACCTTCCGCTGTCAGCCCCTTTAGGGACTTCCTGGGCCGCATAGAGCCACCTTGCTTAAGATCACACTCTTCCTGGGGTGGCCCATACCTAGTGTCTGATCGCGGACCTTCCCCAGGGAAATTCTGATGGTCTGTTCCAGCTCTAAAATTCCCTGTGATGTCCGTTGATGTCTTGGCAGACTTTGAGACAGAGCAGAGAACATTAGTTAGAGAGTGGGGACACTCTTTCAGTATATTGTTACTTCAACTTCACAGGAACTCCCTGAGGCTGGTGCCATTCGTTCTAGTATACAGCTGAGAGATGGAGACTTAGGCTAAGTAACTTGCTAGAAGTCACACATGCTGGCACCAGCAGCTGGGTCTGTTTAGCCAGCATATCACGCTGCTTGCTAAAGGGACCAGCTGCAGGTACACAACCTCATGCGAGTATAGTAAAGATTGGATAATGACTTGTGTGCCATCATTCAGTCAACAGCTAGTTACTAAAAATCTCACCAGTGTACCAAAAACGCTACATCTGCACCAGGAGGATGCGTGACAGGTGAGGAGCGGATGTGCTCTCTGCGTGGGGGCTTTGTGGACACAGAGGAGAATCTCGTTTCTGCTCCGTGCCGCCTGGCTACCACTCCAAGGTCAACTTGGACATATCTTTGAAAACCAACGTTTATAAGTTACATCTTCTTACAGAACTATAACGTTTAATTAGAGGTTAAAAAAATTAATGGCGTGGGAATGTGAAACAAAGGAAAAAGTATTGCTTTGAAGGATGAATACTAAAATATGCTGCCCAATTAGTTGTAACCAAGACAACTAGATAATATTGGAAGATGTTGTAAACATCTAGGAAAGGTATGTACCGATATTGCTTCTCAAATGGATTTGTTTTCACTTTAAAGAGAACAAATGGAAAACTTCGATGACGCATTTTGAGTATGGTTCATGTTGGAAAGGAAAAAGATGGATTCAAACTTAAAAAAAAAATTTGGCTCAACATCAAAAGACTGGCAAATAAATGCGCATTTATATGTTTTGAGTTAAAACAAAATATTTAATATTTAAGGTATGTATACATCATTTTTTATGATTCCCTGCTATAACCAACTTTTATATTGGGCACAATTGCTGTTAAACCAGATTCTCCACCATGGTTATTAAGACCATGTATCCCCCAAAATAGTATCTCTCATAAAGAATATATGCAATAAAAGTTTATTATAGGCATGAATCATCCCAAAACATATGAGATGAAAATTATTTTATGTAACATATCATGTAGATTATGTGCAAGAACCATGTGTAGATTTCTGTACAATTTCTAGTTTGCTTCATTGGGGACCATATTTAATCTTTCTTCTTCTGGAAGGAATATCATATCTAATCTTTGGAATACAGTTAGTGGAACTACTGAATGAATTTTTCTTTTTCACTTTTATTGTATTAACTTTCCATGACACATTTAAAATAGTTTTCTGATGGAGCAACACATTTGGAAAGACAAACGTAGCTAAAATAACAGCAGAAATGTCCTCTTTATAAGTTAGAACTGATCAGAACCAGAACAAAAACAAATTCTTAAGTTCAGACAAAACTGCAACTATTTAACTTTTCCTATAAATGTACTGACCCTTACCCTATATTTAACTTCCACTCCATCCTGTCTCTTTTATCTTTGACTTTTCTCCCAAATCTCTGGACAGTAACAACCTCTGTTTCCACTGTGAACTTATCATACTTTTCTGCACATGTAATATCTGCTTTTAGATCTGCTCCATTTTAAACACACAATTACATAAAGACAGTATGCTATCTTGGCTTTTCCCAGGTTTATACTAATTTTCCACATGTAGTGGAGCTCTGTCATAGTGACCAAGTACAGGGGGTAAGACCATTCTGGAATTTTTTTGTGAAACAAACAAGAATCGCCCTGGTGGTAGGTGGTATTTCTATTCTACTTTGCAGATTTAAAAAAATAAAGTTTACAGAATAAATAAGCATATACATTTTGACTACTTTGTTTTATAACCTGTCAAGATAAAACGAATCAAATCTAAAGAAATAAAATCATTTAGAAAAATGTTACTGCTTTTCACTGTCAACAATATTTGATATCATTATTTATCATTGTAAAGTTAAGTAGGAAATCACCCCTAATTTATTATGAATCTTTTCTTTGGTCAATGCTTTTTATTACTTATAGTTTCCTCTTAGCTGGTGATGGGAGAACTTGAAGTTTCAGAATAATTCTATTTCTTTTCAAAGCTTTCCATCCAGCTTTTGAATCTTTGTGTTGTCTGAGTATAGCTAAAAATATGATTTCATGCTGCAGCAAAAGCTTCTACTTGCTAAATTACATAATTAGAGAGAGAGAGAGCAAATCAACACATAGTTTGGGGTTAATATTATCTGTTAGGTACTGTGTTTGATGCTATAAGGTATTTGAAGACATGGAGTCGTGATCAGGAGTTAATAATTTAGTTGAAGAAACAGAATATGCCAAATTGCTAATGTTTAAAATAATAAAGGAACACTTACTTAAAAGTCAAATTAAATGTTCTACAAGTACAGAGGGAGAAGGTCCTCCTGGAGGGCAGGCTGAGCTCAATCTTGGGGGCCTGGCAGGCTTTGATTGGCTGGAATGAGGGGAGCTGACATCCTGGGACTGGCTGGGGAGAGGACCAGGGGCTGGGTAGGAAAGGTTGAAAAAGCTGAATGTAGGAAATGTAGAACCTACTCATAAAATAATCAATAAATATCTTTTGTAGAGGTTTTATGGTGAAAAGTAGATCCATGGTGCACTATAGGAGATTTTTGTCAAACGAGAGGGTAAGAATATTGGTTTACTGGTTAAGGAGCTTTGACTTCCTTAGGCACATCTGCTTGTTTCAAATTGTGTCTCATTGGAACATTTGAAAGTTCTGAAAAGATGTGCTTTTGGAGGGAGAGAGAGAGAAAGAAGAAAAAACACCCCAAACAATTCCAGAGGCAGTTTCATTTAGCAAATACTGAGTTAAAGTCATTTTTACCCCTTTAGGGATTATTTGTCTTTATTGATGTGCCTGATAAATTTCCAAGAGAGTAAGAGATATAGCAATACAGTATTTTATAAACCTATGGGAATGAAAAAGAAGCCCTTTAGAATACATATATTGAAGGATAAGTTAGTGCAAATTGGTGACTGATAAAATATATAAAGTAAGAAAAAATATAAAAAAAACTTTTTACAGATGTTGCAGTTGAGATTATAAAAATCACTTTCTGGTTATTGCTATCATTTGTTGTGCTATCATTTGTTACACACCGGGCACTGCAGGCGAGGGGCTGAGATTCAGAAGTTGAAGTAATTTGTCTGGGGTCATATAGATAATTTGTGGTTGTCAGAAGAGCGCAATCACAGTACAGTGAAATGATTGATGGAGAGACACCAGAGACATCAGTGAAAGGATGTGAGGTTCCTTTAATCACTAAGGATGTAGAAACTTATGGTACCAATTACACAAAGCAGGAGGCAGCACCGTGAGCTCCCAGAGCGCCAGATGGAGGTACAGGTGCAGCCAATACCTGCTAGACAGTGTGATGATTCTGCCAGATGAGCTTTCTTTCTTTTTTTCTTCCTTTCTTTGTAAGAAATTTATGTGAGCATCTGCAAGTCCCTGGTATGAAATAACCCCAGTAGATTCCCGAGTGCCTACTGAGGATCCCAGGGAAGCAAAGGTCAATGTCCCTGGAATGGCATCACTCAGGAGGCCCAGGTGATAGGTCTGTCTGAAGTCCATTCTTACTCATAGTAACGGGGAGAGGCAGCATTTCAGTCCAGGTCCACTTTGCTTCAGAGCCCCTGTTTCCCTCTGTACTTGCTGCTGACTTTGTGCACCGGTAGAAGAATGGAGAAGCCGTTAGAGCGCCATTGCTTGCTGGTCTTCCAGTCTAGGTATGGGAAGAACTGGCCTTCATAGCTTAGGCATCAAAGTGCCCTGTGGCTTAACCTACCTTTTCTAAGTCCTCTACCTAAAAGAAAATCAGTACCTATTTTAAGGGATTCACTGGGTATCACATCCCTGGGTGGTTTGTTTAGAGCAGAGACCACTCTGGTGGCAAGTCTTCTGTTCCTAGGACAAGGGTGTTGTAACAAGGACCATTCACGCTTCGCCGGGACGTGCTCTCCCTCTAAAGTAGGAGTGTCGAACTCAATCAGAGAAGGGGCCAAAATCTAAAATCCAGCCTAAATCGCAGGCCGAATGGTTTACTGAACAGTCATAAACTGTCATTGTGATGGAAACGCAGCGGAGTGCAGTGATGACAGCGCAGTGCGGGCCACATTGCAAGGCCTGGGGGGGACAGATTTGGCCCGTGGGCCTTGTGTTTGACACATGTGCCCTAAAGGAAGATCAGCAGATGACTTTGACAGGCACTGCTCTAACTCCTGACATACACTTCCCCATTGAACCTCACAGCAGTGGATGAGATACCAGGGTACATCTAAGTGACACAGAGGGCAATTAATTGTCCCAAGTTCACACATTTGATGAATGGTAGAACTTGAACTAGGGGGTTGGTCTTTAGACTTCATATTTGAAACTTCTACTTTGGTCATGGGAATGCTGCTGTCTATTTTGATTCCACCCCCCCTGGCCACTTTCTGCTGCTATTACTGTCTCTGACGCTAGAAAATCTATGGGGCTATTCTGCTGCTATCCCATCTTCATCTTAGGACTCCCTTTTCGTTGTATGTTTACACGATGTTCAATCTTGATGTCCTTTCTTCAATGGCAAAGCTTGTCTTCCCGGCTCCTTTCTTTGACCAACACTCTATGGGTGTGAGGGAAGGGACCTCACTTATAGAGTTATTATGCTTCTGTCTGTCTTCCTTTTCATTTTAATCACGCCTACTCTATCACTACTTTTAAAAATAAACATTCTCTTTCCTTCTGTTGAGAAATTTAGACATTCTTATTGGGAGGTAGAAGGACTTGGTAGACATTCAAGATTGTCTAAAATTCTCTGTTAATAATTTTTATTATATTTCTTCCTAGTTTTCTAAATAGTTTTTTACTTATAAAACTAATAGCCACTGAGCTCCTGCTCTCTAAACAAGAACCTGTCCTGCTCTTCTGGTGCTCGGTGAGTCCAAGGACCGCCCGGTGTGTGAAAGGTGCAAGTCTGAGCGGGTTTTAAAGTACCTGGGGGCTGAGGAAGAGCTAGAGACAGAACAGGGCCTTGGATGTGGGGCTGTGGGAGGTGAGCAGGGAGTCACTAACTAGAAAGGGGAGTGAAGGGCAGACCTTGCAGTGTGACCACATATGCGAATGCATGGAGGTGGGAGATGCACAGGGTGCCCTGGAGGAATAAACGGGCTTCTGCTCTGCGGAAAGCACAGAGTGTATGCAGAAGGATGGAAAGAAGTGGTCACAGACCAACCTTCTATGCCATGTGCAGGCTGGGCGGAAGTCTCCAGACACTGGAAACCCCCTTTGCCAGCTGCAGCCTTTAAATGAATACCTTCACTCTCCCAGATCTCCCTTGGGAGGGCTCAGAAAACCATACAGATTCTGATTGGAAAAAAAAAAAAAATATGATTCCCTTATCTTTCAAAATTAGAAAAACCCTCATCCTGTGCTAAGCAAACCAGTGGTGGTGGTGGTAACACGGTCAGGACCGACCAGTTGCACTGCACAGCTGTTGGAAGCATCTGACTTCTGGTTTAGTGAAGATAAGGGCTACTTAAGTAAAGCCTTTCCCAAATGAGCGCCTCCCTAGTGACACGTGGATACAGCCCCCTTCCTGTGGGTTTGAATCATGGTCTTTCTGTCTGGGTGTCAAACTGCTCTTGCTCAGAAGATAAGTACATTTCTGGAAAGGTCGGTCAATTTATGAGTCCACATTATTGCCATTTTTTCAAACTTCATCTTTTTTTAAAAAATTGTTTTTATTGGTTTCAGAGATGAAGGGAGAGGGGGAGATAGAAACATCAATGATGAGAGAGAACCATTGATCAATCGGCTGCTTCCTGCCCATTCCACAGAACCCGGGCTCGATCCCCGACTGGGAATCCAAGCATGACCTCCTGGTTCATAAGCTGATGCTTAACCACTGAACCACCCAAACGGGCCAAACATTATCTTGAAATTATCTTTATAAATCCATTTCATTGTCTGCTCTGCTCAAATTCTTTTAAAGGAAAACTTGTCCTACCACAGTTCTGGGAAAGCAACATGACCTCCTGACCTTCCCCGAAGTCCCAGTCACTGTGTGAACCTCTAACCAGGGACAACTAATCCCTTTGCTGATCAGTGAGTGATAAAGCAAAATCACTTACCTGATACTTTTTTTTAATTTTAATTTTTTAATTAAAGTCTTTAAACAGTTATGTTAACATTGATTCTTTTTATCAGTCCTTATGTTGAAATAATCTTCCTTAAATTTCCTTCATCCTAGCATTGTTAGACTAAACTGACTGAGAACACACACACAATATTGTGTTTTTTCTGGTGTCGAGTCATCAACCTAACACCACTGTGTATGGTGGTGAAGTTATTGTCATAAAACCTAATCCTCTATGGCATGGTCTGCATAATTTCTAAATAACCTTTATAAAATGTATATAACCATTTTGTCAGGGTAACGGCACAAAACAGATTAACTACTCATATCAACTTATATTTACTAAGTTATTAATATGTTGACTCCCTATTGTCTATCTTAAAACATGCATGATGGTTAGGTTTGTATGGTGACCAGATCAATAGGTATGTGGGTTTTCTGCCAGGCAGGGGGATGTATGCATACATACTCTCTGCACGCCCACACTCTGATTTCTTTATAGGGCAGCATAGTAAGGCAGTTGACTTGAGCATGGCTGGAGGTGTTGCTTAATTCCTTTTTCTTACAACAGATGTATATTTATGTAATTCCAAGAAATTAAATGAATGTGCATAGCTGCTGATGCCTTGAGGCATCTTCTATAAATCAGGAACCATGCAGGCGGGAGTCAATTCATGTCTTTTCTTCGTGTTCAGATACACTGATCACCGTAGCTGAAGCGACCGTACTATTGTGTTGATTCTTGCCTGCTTGGTCCCCAGGTATGGACAGCTGACGCTTGTTCTGTGTGTGGTTGGAAAGAGAAGCATCGGAGACCATGTGATACACCTGAGTGTTCTTTGCTTTTATTTTTGCTAAACAGAAGAAAGACCTGCAGTGTTCCATTCTGCAACAACCTGGAGTTGGTAGTTTCTGTTTTTTCACTGAGAGTTGCATTTGGAATATTCTAAGGTCACCTTTCCAAACCCATTTCTTTCTTTGGATATATGAGTTCCTTTCTTATACTTCGGAGAATCTCCTGGCAGGGATGTGCCAGGTCCTCAAGGTCCCATGGGTTCTGGTGTGAGGCAGGAGACAGCCCTCACGGCGAGCCTGCAGTGTAGACTGTACCAATTGCGTGAGGCGGCAAACAAGGACACATAATAGAGGGGATTAGACGAGAACAAAAATGTCTTTGCTTTATTTATAGTATCATTGTGGAAGGATGAAAAGCTATAAATCAGCTTTGCCTGGGTGTGGACTGGCAATAATCCACTCAAAACCTTGATTGTTCCCTTGACTTTGCCTTGTAAAAGCTTCTGTGGCTCCTGTGGATTATTACTTCATAATGCTTGGACAAACATCAATTAACACACATCAAAAAGTTTCTATTTGTGTCGCTCTATGAATGGAGAGGACCCAAAAGACACAATGGGTTTGGAAAAGCTCGCATGGAGATTACCGGGAGCCAGGCCCGCCGAGGACACAGGTGTGCTGCTTGGTGTGTGTGTCAGAAATATGCATTTCTTGGGGAGTCTGGAGTAATTTTCAAACCAGACCTCTAAAGCACTGGTTCTGGGAAACCTTAGCTTTTATAAGGAGCTGTATTTTTTAAACCAAGGAAATTAGTTGTTGAAAATCAGATGAAGCTTGTGAGTGTGGCTGTTGACATGGGAGACAGCAGACATTATATTGGTTTTCATAGTCCCTAGAGAACATTTTAGCCTTTTTCAAATTCTCTCAGAGAGTTTAAGATGGCACTTCTTCTAAACAATATGAATAATCAAAATACACTTAACATAAATGTTTGATAATATTCATAAAAGAGTCAATGCCCAAGAAAAATATTCCCATAGCATTTTATAGTATGCAGTCTTAAATAGATGCCATTTCTCACTGTCTGGCTTACTCTTACAGAAATATTTTCTATCCATGATGTCCAGATTATATGCAGCTAGAAAAAATTCGTAGCCAAATTATTATCTCTATTGTCTCTTATAAAATGTTGACAACAGTTTTTGTCCAGTGTTAGAGCACAATGTTAATGTCAGCTCCAAATATCTTTCATTGCGTGTTTATCTTATAATAATGAGTATATATTTACATGGCAAGTCTTCAGAACATATTAATGTTGCTATTATTAATACTGAATGATTTGATATAGTACAGTTTCCAAGAGTAACCTCATTTTTAGAATTACTTTATATATTCTATAAGACCAAGGCCTCGTTCCTGGGGAATTTCATTAATAAGCTCCAATAATCATATCAGGCCAATTTGCTGTAATTCACAAATCCACATGGTTAGAGTAATATCAGAGCATAGTCATTTCCCCAGAATGTCTTATAAATCATACTAAAGGATTAGCTTTTGCATTAATTTCTTTTGTGAATATTTGTTTCAGCAAAAATTACAGTAATATTTTACTGTTATGGAAATAAAGAATAGTAACTGGGTTCTACTCAATAAGAAAATTCTCCTTTTGTATATGAGAACTTAACATTTTTTAATTATCTATTGGTTTTGGGAATACAGCTTAGTGGCTAGAAGATCATATACTTTACATAGTGTTCCCCCTGATATTTCCAGTATCCAACTGGCACCATACATAGTTACCCAATATTATTGACTATATTTCCTATGCTGTACTTACTTCCCCGTGACTATTTTGTGACTGCCAACTTGTGCTTCTGAGTGTCTTCACCTCTTCCACCCAGTGTCTCAACACTCCCTCCTCTCCAGCAACCTCCAGTTCTCTCTGTGTCTAGAAGCCTGTTTCAGTTTTGTCTGCTTATTTTATTTTTTAGGCTCCACATATCGGTGAGATCATATGTTATTTGCATTCTTCTAACTGACTTATTTCACTTAGCGTTGTACTCTCTAGGTGCATCCATGTTGTTGCAAATGGTGAGATTTCATTATTTTTCATGGCCGAGTAAATACTCCACTGTGTAAATGTACCACCACTTTTTATCAGCTCATCTACTAATGGGCTGTCCGGCTGCTTTCAGATCTTGGCTATTGTAAATAATACTGCAATGAACATAGGGAGGGGTGCGTATATTCTTTAAAATTAGTGTTTTGAGTTTCTTAAGATAAAATCCCAGAAGTGGAATCACTGGATTGTAAGGAAGATTTTTTTTCATTTTTTGAGGAAACTCCATACTGTTTTCCATAGTGGTTGCACCAACCAACCTGCATTCCCACCAGCAGTGCATGAGGGGTCCCTTTTCTCTATACCTCGGCCAACACTTGTCATTTATGGATTTATTGATGATAGCCATTCTGACAGGTGTGAGGTGTTTACTCTTTGTGGCTGTAATTTGCATCTCTCAGATCTTTAATAATGGTGAACATTTTTTTCATATGTTTATTTGCTATATATATATATATATATATATATATATATATATCCTCTTTGGAGAAGTGTCTGTTCAGATCCTCTGTCCATTTTATAGTTGGATTGTTTGTTTTTTGTTTGGTATTGAATAGTATGGGTTCTTTATAAAAATTTGGATATTAACTCCTAATCAGATGTAGCATTGCCAAATATGTTCTGTATCCAGTAGATTGTCTTTTCCGGTAATTTTTGATGGTCTCCTTTGCTCTGCAAAAACGTTTTAATGTTATGTAATTCCATTTGTTTAGTTTTTCTTTTGTTTCCCTGGTTCAAGGAGATATATCAGGGAAAAAATATTGCTATGAGACACAGGGAGACATCTTTGAAGGACAGAGCCATAAACAGTTACCTATGGTTTATGTTAAAATAAGGGTGGGTCTTACCTTAAAGACATACCTGATTGCGAGGGAGGTAACATAACACTGACACCTTTCACATTCAGCTGACATTCGTTAACTCCCAGAATGCAAAGTTGACCTTGCACCCTTCCTCCATCTTAGGCTGGCCACCTGAGATATAGGATTCAGGCAAAGGCCTCACCTGGGGCTGCTTACCCGCCAAGCCCTCTCCACATTTAAACATCCTGAGACTGGAGATCTGCTGTTCTACTGTGTATGGAATATAATGATTGCAACCACAGGTGATCTCTTTCCATGGGATCCTTTACATCTGTCCATCAGCTTCTATTATCTATGTGGACAGGATCCTATTCTCTAACATCATTGTTTATTATACCACTAGAGGCCTGATGAATGAAAATTGTGCAGGAGTAGGCCTTCCTTCCCCTGGCTGCCGGCAGCGCTTCCCTCTGGCACCCAGGACCCGGGCTTCCCTTGCAGCCCTGGCTTCATCTGGTTTAATTCACATATTATGCTTTTATTATTATATAATAGATTAGTAGCCCTGCACAGGAATCTGTGGGCTCGCCAGTAGCTTGTTGCCACCCTCCAGTAGCTCTCCGCCTGCTGCCCCATCTTCCTGTAGCTCCCCCAATCCCCATCCCTCCGCCACCACCTCCCCAGCTTGCTGCCCTGCCTCTTTCTATAGCTCTCTGCTGCCTGCTTGTATAATAGCTCAATTGCCTCGCCCTCCTGCTGTTCCTTGATCTGGTCGTTATGCAGTCGGTCATTACGCTTCATGGTGTAATGACATTTGCATATTACATCTTTATTATATAGGATTTGAGTTGAGTACAACTGGTCTTAAAGAGATACACTTCCAAATAGGCAAGAAATTGCCTTCTGATTTTGGCTCTGTGCAAATCTGCTTTGCTCACTCATTTAATTTAGTTGGAGGAACACGGGAACCCTGTATATTTTTGGAGCTTCGGCACAGGCCCCAGAGGAAGGAAATTTGGCACAATGGCAAAGACGTGGGCTTTGAATTCAGATAGACGTGGCTTTTGATGCTGTCTCTGTTGTGTATATCACAACATTGTTAGTGGTAAGTGGGATTAGTGACAGTATATTGGCATTTGGTAGAAGGCCAATAAGAGGTAGCTATTAAGAAAAAAAATCATCCCATTTCTCCCATTTCAGCTCCCTACTTGTGTGCAGTTTTAGTTTCATTTATCCGAAAGTGCTAGGTGGCTTGATCATCTCATATTTATCTTATTTGATGGTGGGTGTGGAAGGAGCAAATTGGGAAGAAATAAACAAGGATGAGGAAATGCATTCAGCCCAATGAGCAGGTGTGTTTCTTGTACATTTGTTTCTCTATCCTAGGGATAGGCATCCCTTTGGTGATCACTATCCTGAGGCAGAACTTGAGGAGGGAACTCTAATCTGGTTAAATTTAAAGCTTAATCTATTTTGATAATACATTTATTAAAAAAGATATATTTCCAAGTCCTTTTTCCATCAACTTGCTTTTTTTTTTCTTTGTTGGCTATCACATGGCTATATCATTTTTAGACTCTAAATGAAAAGCATGTGTAACAGCACAGAAATGCACTTCTAGTCCACGTTACCATGGGTACTGTCCAATATGAAATATGGGCTTTCTTGAAGTAGAACACACTACTTTAATTATTACATGCAGTTTGGAAACATGAATATTTATACAATTAGAGACTTGGAAGCATTGCCCAAATTCTTTCTAGCTGGACTCTGACATAGGCATTTTCCCGCCAATCTTTTCTATAAATGCAAACCAAAAGATGAAATTCTGTGGCGCCTTATTGGTTCTAAAGAAAAATGCTACAAAATTGGTCACATGAAACACAGTTGTTTGTTAGCACTGGGCCCCAAAGTTGTTTGGATTACTTTTCATTTGGTTGTTTGTTTGGTTGGTTTGTATCTATTTTCACTTGAGCTTTTATTGATCACATTTATCTTATTCCGCTCTGCAGCTTGGACTGTTGGAACAGTGCACTTAAGGCTGTGATTCAGGTCTTAGTATAATCCCATTGTAACTGACTTTTTAATGTTTCCCCCTTTCAGTTCTAATTTTTCAGTGCAAAGATAGATCTTATATATTTTTAAAAATTAATTTGACTCACAAAAATGAATAAAAGTATTCTCTTGACTTAAAATACATATGCATATACACACACAAGTACACTCACAACTAAAATGCAAAATCCAAATTATTTTTAGAATTTTGAGAATATGCTAGCTCATCATCATAAAGTACTGGGACTCTGATAAGGATTGATTTTTGAAATTTCTGGGATAAAAATAGTTAAGCATTTTTATTCTCTGCTAGTTTTATATATTGTTTACTTATTGACATTAAAACAAATTTACTTTAGTTCTTGGAATATAAATTGCTGGGCTTTGTATAAATTGTTGCACTAGGTGTTACACTTTATAATAAATCTTACATTAATAGTAGTTCTGTACAGAATTAATATCAAATTGGTGATATTACTTAGTAGGAAAAAAGAACTCATGCAGATATTAATAAATTGTAAGAGCTAGAAAGTTCCAGAATAGCATAAACTTAATGGTAGTACTTAAAAATGACTTTCAGTAGCAAGATCACATCTGCCTATTAAGTTTCTTTTTTTTTTTTTTTTAAATTTGAATATAAGCTGCTTATTTAAGATTTTTCCATGTGAGGAGCTGTGTCTAGTAATGAGTTTCCTCCTACCAGACAATTTATGCTAGATCTGCTTCCTACTTTAGTTTGGTTATGTCATGAGGGGGCAAATTTATCAGAACACCTAAGTATGATCAGGAAATACAGTTAGAACTGGGACTCTTCAGTTACTTTGCTTGAAAATATGGTACTAAGTTTTTATAATATTTTTTCATTGAGCCAACAGGAATAAAAGATACGAAACATGAAAAATACATCAAGTCTTGTTCATGATTATACCACTAGGTTTGTTGAATAAATGAATACATTTTCTTGAAAAATGGATTGTAATGTTTAAAGTAGGCAGTGATATTAAGATATCCCATTACTGCCTGTGAAACTTGACAAAGATCTGGAGGAAAAACTTATGGATATACAGTAATGCAATTTATTAAGTAAGCACTCTTTGGTACACTATGTGAATAAAGCCCCAAATCACCGGTTCTTTAAAAAAATGTTTTTAAATTAAATGTATGGGGGTGACATTGGTTAATAAAATTATATAGGTTTCAGGTGTACAGTTCTATAATACATCATCCCTATGTTCTCTTTCGTGTGGCCTTGGTGGTGTAGTGGGGAGCAGAGCTAGCTGCTTTCCAAATCACTGGCTCCTAATGACCACCGAGTGTGGTGAATCCATCAAGGAAAAGGAATCATTGGGTTTGAAAATATCATTCATTGGCTACAGATGCTGAAGTCAGAAAAGATGTGTGGACATCACTGATCCTCATGTACCCTGAGCTGTTGTGTAGTCACGTGGGTCCTTGGCAGTTTCCCAGAGGGAGGAAGCCCTGAATTAGGGAGGAAGTTCATGCAGTGAGTGCATGATCATGTGCACCTCCGTAAACTCTGACAACCACCTGTTATTTCAAGGATATGTCCTGCTGCAAGTTCATCTCTCCTTCTTTGCTCACTTGCCTCCAACTAAGACCACATTGAATGCAGAGCTTAGAGAGACAGGAAAGGAGTTCGGACGGGAGCCAAGAGGCCACAAAGCATCTTGGCCTCCGTTTTCCTCTTGCCGAGTGTGTGTCCACCATTGTGCAACACGGACAATGTTTCATCCAAACCAACACATTTTTGTTGTTGACTTAAGACATTCAAGGCATCTGAGACCTTTCTGTCTTAATCATATGCTTTGAACGGATTTCAGAGACCATGGAGGAAAGTAGTTGCTCCAGAGAATGAGAGTGGAGGAGGGGGAGTTTTCACTCAGAGTCGTCAGAGAAGATGTTTCCCTGGGACTTTTGAGGAAGCCTGGGTAAGAGACAGAACAGGGGCAGCAGACATACGGTGTGTGGACCGGGGTGGGAGGCAGGCTGTCCTCCGCCCAGCTCGCCCCAGACCTCCCTTCCCTGCACTCCTGGGGAACTGCGACAGCTGCTCACCATCCATCCATTTCATGATTTAACCTGCCAGCTTTTTCTGGGAGTGAAATAATCCTGATTCCTTTTGGCTTTCATCATGGAGGCTTTCCTGGCTGTTTAATCACATTCACTGTGTTTTTCTCCCATTCTCCTGGTCACAGTCACGAGGGGGACATGCCGCCGAGCGGAGTGGGAATGTGATGAAAACCACCTTTAAGTGTGGCACAGCTCAGTTACTCTGCTGGCTTCCTTTGGTTATCCCATGATCTGATTTCTGGGTGTAGAGGAGGCAGTTGCCTAAAGAAAATAGAGTCACCAGTTTTATTATTATTATTATTTTTTAATTTCTGAAAGAGACAATTTCAGTCATAGTCTATATTTGTAGCTCATTTCTCTCTGATTGTTTTCTGTGCTATGTTAATTCAAACTTTATGGACAAATGGATTGTATTCCACTTGATGTAATTGGAGTTAAAAGTATAGTAGTGGCTTCTGGTGGTGATGACACTCATTCACTCATTCATTCATTCACTCATTATTGAACGATGATTGAACTCCTGGCACGGGAAAAGCTCTGTCCTGATGTAGAATTATAAAGGAGAACAAAGGTAGGCATAGGGTCTATTGTGTCTCTTGGGGGAAGAAAGACATTTAGAAATAATCATATGAAGAATTATATAGGTAACATTAAAATATGTGACATAAAGAAAAGAGACACTGTTGTATGAATAACGGAAACTGAGTTGGAATGAGATAAGGTTCCTCAGGGAAAAGAAAGGCTCTTGAGCTGAATTTGAAGGGCAAGGAAGACGAACTCCCTGCACGGAGGGGCAAAAGTGTCTGGAACTGCATCACATGCAGAGGAAACACCCTGTCCAAAGGATATTGTATTTTTATCACATGGTCAGCAGAATTCCATTTCCTTAATCTGCAGGTGAAAGCCAAATGCTGCAGCCCCTTTAGACCCCTCCACTCCGAGTTTCCTGTTTCCCTTTCACCTTACTGTAAGGAGCCCCGCAGTGAGAGGTCCCCTTGCATGCTCATCTTGTCCGGGACTTCAGTCTTTCCAGATTAAACAACAAAAGTTTGCATTGTGCTATGCCATCTTCAATTTCAGAGCTGAGTGATTGATTTGCAAAATGAAATGGAGAAGTCAAGATAAGCTTACATAACAGGTAATCTATCTGGCTCAGGTGAATGGAAGTGTGGCTGAAACATTACATCTGTAGTGTTTGTGTGGGTGTCTTTTAATGGATACTTCTAGGGCTTTGACATATGTAGCTAATCAAAAAGATTTCCATTTTTTTCTTTAAAGAATGTATTCTAATTCCTTAGAGCTCTGCTTTGGTATTCTTGAATCAGAAACAGCACTTAGCTTTCACCTTCAATTCCAGATTTCATTTAATGCCCTACTCACTGAGCCCTCTCTGTCTGTCTGTGTGGGCAGGCATTGTCACAGAGGCACACTGTTCTTTCTCCTGCTGGTGGAGAATAGATGCCAAGGGTCTCAAAATCTCCCAAATTCTAAGAAAATGTCATTGACTAGGGCAGACTCCTTATTCAGCAGTGACCACCATATGTCTCCAACCCAGATTTCCTGATTCTGGCTCCTGCATGTCCCAGTGGACTTGCGCTTTGATCTCTTGTATCTGCCCTATTAATCAAAACTCCCGCAATTCCTTACCTTTTCTTGAATTCTGTAGCTTCTAAAATTTGGCCAACTCACCCTACTGGCTATAGATTAAATGTCTCAGTCTTGAGCCCTAATTAACCATCCATGCACAGCTGTTCTTTAAGTACTGAGTAGAAATCATGCCTTGGAGCTGTGGTGATTGTTTGATATTTATCAAGCCATCAGTAGGGGGAAAATGCAAGAGAGAGCGGACTCAGGAAGTTCAGTGTGTCCTTGCACCTGCTATTTCTTAAGTACCTGTGATTCAAAATAATCATATGCCAAAGTGGCAAATTTTGGGGTGACATATTCTGGTTTCACTGTGTAATTGGTTTAATGATTAATCATAAATTTATAGTGATATTTTTGTATAATCACAGGAGACAAAGTGATTACACAAAATATCCAAAACTTTGTATAATCACAGGAGACAAAGTGATTACACAAAATATCCAAAACTATATAATTTTAAATATATATATCATTTAAAAATGACATATATATTTTAAATATATACATTATTTTTATATATATCATTATTTTAAATATATATATCAGTTTTAAATATTATAAATATATAATATTAGCAAACTTACTTTAGCCTCATTTCATGGAAAAATGCCCTCCAATCTTTCATTTATTTATGAATACATTCCTTTACAATTTAATATTTACTATTTGAGAATCTGGGCTGTGTCAGGCACTGTACTATGAATTTTGTGGTGAGAACAACATGATTTCTGTCTTGAGAAGCTAATGTTTTATTGTGGGAGACAGTAAGGAAAATTATATTATAATACAATATGATCAGTGTTATATTAGTGTGATACAGGCACTATGGGAGTTAAATGTAAGCACTTTCATCAAATTCGTGGGTGAGATGTGGCATTCCGGAAACACGTGTGTGATTGTCTCATTATATATTAAATGCAACAAATTCCAATGTTCAAATCAAAGTTTAGTTAAATAGGTGGATATGAAGTCCTCTTCTGTGTAGCCACTCAAATAGAAGTTGCTAGTACACTTATAGATCCTTTTAGAATCATCAAACTGTTTTATTTAACAACAACAACAAAAAAAATGGTCATAGTTCTTCAACTGCCAACAAAAACTTCTACCTACATCATAATTCCAAGGAAGTTCATCTTGTCACTAAATAGGTTTTGAGGACAAATTATGTGAATGGGATTCAGGTGCTAGTTTCGTGCTTTCTACATTCTCCTCAAGCAAGACCAGGGCTCTGCTTCCTACGTGTCTATGAAAGCTAATGTCCTGTTAGCTTTGTAATCACACCTCATTACCTCCCCCCAGTACACGAACATTCCTCAAAAGGTTACTGCACATTTAAGACCTAGATAAGCATGGAATCATATATTTTGACTAAATATAGTTAACAATTATCGTATGATATTTTGTTGTTTTATTATTTTGTGTTAGACCTTTAATACCTTCAAAGCTTGGTAATACAATATAGACGGGAAGGAAAGCAATATGTAACTATATACACAGTAGCTACTCAGATATTATTGAATACAGGATGCAAATGTGTTTTATTAAAAACATATCCTTCTAGAAGATTTTCCAAATAAATTATATCAAAATACTTAATGTAAGATAGTGATGGAGCATTGGAAAAGGTGCTCCTCCAAGGGCTCAGCATGAATTCATTTCTGTACTTCTCTTTACCGTGGGGTAGGTGTCAGTCTTTCTTTGTAAGTTCTTTGCAACATCTCTAAAATAATGCTTTCCCCTCTTTGACTCAAGTTGAGTATCAAATATTATGAATAAAATGTCCAAAACTTTCAGGGAAGGAAGGCAAAGAGAAAACTGCATGACTTTTTTTTTTTTTTTTTTTTTTTTTTTAAGCTATGGCATCATCTGACAAGTTCACCTGAAGGTCATCTGTGTAAAGAATGTCACTTTCCTTGACCTGGTGTTCACCGGAACCCTTGATGACATTTACAACTTTGTAAGCATAGACATGGATTTGTAGGAAACCAGCAAGCTGCTCAGCAGAGAAGTGAGGATGAGCCTCCAACCCACAAACTTTGCTCCTTACGACTAGTGATTTCTGACTTTGTGGGTGGGGGTGGGGTGGGGAAATCTGTGCTTGTTGATGTAGCTGTGGTTATACTCTATCAATCTCATTACAGATTTCTTTTCCTTTTCTTCCACTAACTCTATTATACATTGGTCAGTATGTTTCAGGATAGTGAACCAGCAAGATAAACTGGCTTTCCAGCTAGATGATTTTTTTAGTAAGTTCCGTAAAACCTTGATTATCTGCATGAGAATTATGATGTTTGTAAGATTTTGTAAATTATGTGTATGAGAACTATCTGATACCCTTTTTCTTGAATTATTATAATAGCTATCAACAGGTTTCCTTCCTTCTAATCATCCATGCCCTAACTCCATATCAATCTGGTATCCCACTGTTATTTTATTTATTTATTTAAAAAAAATCCTCGCCTGAGGATATTTTTCCATTGATTTTTAGAGAGAGTAGAAGAGAGAGAGAGAGGGAAAGACAGAGAGGAATATTGATGGGAGAGAAACACACTCATTGGTTGCCTCTTGCACGAGCCCTGATCAGGGACCAGGCCCTGCAACCGAGGTATGTGCCCTTAACTATTGTAGAATTGAACCTGAGACCCTCCAGTCCATAGGCACTATCCACTGGGACAAACTGCCAGGGGCCTGGTATCTCACTTTTAAACAACCTGTACAGCAAAATGAAATCATCACCCATTGGAGCAGCCTGCTCGTGGAACTCGAGGCCCTATCTCTTGGGCTGTCATAACAAACTGCCACAAACTGGGTGGCTTAACACATCAGAAATTTATTCCTTCACTGTTGCAGAGGACAGAAATCCAAAGTCAAGGTGTCAATAAGGCCATTCTTTACCTCTTCCAGCATCTGGTAGCTGTTGGCATTTCTTGTCTCGTGGCTGCAAAATTCCAATTTTTACATCAGAGTTCTTCCTCTTCTCTTCTCTTCTCTTCTCTTCTCTTCTCTTCTCTTCTCTTCTCTTCTCTTCTCTTCTCTTCTCTTCTCTTCTCTTCTCTTCTCTTCTCTTCTCTTCTCTTCTCTTCTCTTCTCTTCTCTTCTCTTCTTTGTCAAATATCCCTGTGCATCGCTCTTACAAGGACACCTGTCATTCGGTTTAGGGCCCACCCAGGTAATCCAAGATGATCTCTTATCTTAAGACTCTTCACTTTGTTACATTTGTAAAGACTTTTTCCCAAATAGGTTACATTCACAGGTTCTGGGGATAAAGATATACAGGATGTCCCTCAAAATGCATACATACTTTAACAGCTGATAAGTCAATTTTAAAAATGAAATTTATTTTAACAAACACTGCCTTATAATTATTCAAAGAGCGTGCACAGATTTTTTTGAACATCCTATAGACATATCACTGGGGAGAGTGGCGGTAGCATTCAACCACTACATCATTCACATCCAGCCCCAGCTCAGCTATGCATCCTTACTGCCCAGTGCTTCTCAGTGTATTTCTGTTTATTTCTTGATCTTTAACCCACCTCCAACCCACAAACTTTGCTCCTTATGACTAGTTATGTTGTTCCTATGGTTCCTCTGCAGAGCATGCCTCCCCTTCCTTTTTTACATGTCCGCGTCCAAGCTTCCTTCAAGTAGACTCTCCACCCCCACTCCCTTCCAGGCGGAGTCTGCTGCCTTCTGTTTGCAGTGTCATTGCATCCTGAACACGCTTGTATTGCTCACCGAATTTTATTGTCCTCTTTCCTCTGTGTATGCCCGTGTCTCCCGTAGATCTTTTCTTAAAGATTATGGACTCTGTCACCTTTGACTTTCTTATAGGCTCACACAGTGCCTGTAAACAATAGCAATTTACTAAGTGTGGAATATGAGTCACCGAGTCTCCAACTCAAAACCTATTATTTCTTAAAATTTAACTAATAACCTCCCCGCCCCCCCCTTTTTTTTTTAAAAAAAACCCCCACAACAACAACAACAACAACATTCTCTAAAATCCTGTTCCATTCTGTGTAATTTAGCATTTGGACTATTGATTACTTCGTGTTCTGGTAGCTCTTCATCTATCTGGCCTGAGCTTTCTCAGTCACCTAAGTTAATACCTCTTGAAAGAGAATTTATATACTCTCTGGTGTTTGTATTGCAAATATGGAAACAACTTGCTAAAGACTTGTTAACTTAATCCCCGGTGGAATCTTCGAGAATGCAAATATTTCTTGGGAGGAAGATAGACTGGTAGGAAATCAAACTCTATTTCTCAGCAATTTACTAATGCTTTAGAAATAAGATAAATTATGTCCCAATAGGAATTTCTAGTTTCTGGGTTTAATAAAACTGTTAGCCTTCTTGAAACCAGTTTATTGAATTTCATTTTATGTTCCCTCATTATGTCTTAATGACAACCACAGTGTACATTCATATGTTTTATTCTTATTTACCTTGGCTTATGAAATTTAGATGGAAGGAATCACCAACTAGTTAAGTAATACTTGAACTTTGATTCTATGTTTCAAAGTCTTAACCGAAATCTCAGCCACATGGAATCATGAAATTATTATATGCCTACTTTGGGGAAACCACCAGTTTAAATACAAAGGTATTGTGTTGTATGATAATGTACTCTAAGAAATTTTCTTTTCTTTTCTTAGGTATCATCAGCAATTATTTATTTGGGTAATGGAAAATTTATGTTTTCTATAGTCTTGTAAAATTTACCATCAATATCATTTTTAAAATGCACCTGGTTTCAGGTGTCATTAAAAACTCTATATTTGTGCCACATTAACTGAAAAAATTTGGCCCCAGAAGAAGTAGAAAATTAGGGCATAGTTTTAGGCAAAATTGGGTATTTATTTTAGATGGAAAGTATATAAAATTCAATGGATTCTTGCCCTCTGACCTAAAACCAACTAAAACTCAACAATTTTGCTATGATTTCCTTTGAGATTTTATATATTTTCTCAGCTATAAAATGTGAACTTAGGTCAAGACGTATATACTGAAGCCTCAATTTTAGCAAGAAAAATATTTATGAACTAAAAGAAAAATACTTAGGAGAATTCAACAGAAACTTGGTGGCTGAGTAAGAAGCTTTAAAACTTGAACAATCAACTTAGAGTATTTGGGACAAATGCACGTCTTGTCAGATTTGCTCTAATTTTTCCTTTTCTTTTCATAGTTCAAACTACAGAATTCTGTACAGGTTCTTCTGTGATGCCTTATGATTTTCTGATGGGTTCTATAGAAGAATTTCTCTTAATTTTTTTATTTGCCTTCAATGTCATGACTCTTTAATTTGAATCCCTCTTTCTTTCTCCCAAGGCTCTTGTTTTATGAGGAATTTACAGAGTTCATTTGAAAACTGAATTGAGGGTGCAATGAAGGAATCTAGGAATACTACACCCAAAGTCCTTTCCTTGTGAGTACTAACAGCATTCTCTGGACAAGGACACAGGGTGGTGACATATTCCAGGAAAAATATCCCAAGAGGTGAAGAGGTGGTCTCTATCCTCTTTCTTATCTAGACATCCAAATTTTGAAGCTCATGTAATTTTCAAAGCATTTTCTTCATTGTTTTTTTCCAGGAGTGTGTTGAGCCTTTATACATAAAGCAAACATTTAGGGGCCCGAGTATACTTATCTCAAAAATCTCCCGAAGGTCCTTTATCCGTTTTTCTTTCTCCCATTTCCATTCTTCTCTTCTCTTCTTTTTCTTTCCCTTCTCTTCTTTTCCCCAATAATCTCTTTACTTCTTTCAATGAAAATATCTATGCCCACATTGTTGTTATCTTTAGGAGGGGATAGAGGGGACAGGATGTCTGTCAATTTCTACTATAAATCAAAGGCCCAGTGCATGAATTTGTGGGGTCCCTCTGCTTGGCCTTCAGGATCAGGCCAAAACCGGCTCTCTGGCATCCCCAGAGGGGTTCCAGATTGTGAGAGGGCACAAGGCCAGGCCGAGGGACCCCACCAGTGCAACAATCAGGGCCAGGGAGGGATGTGGGAGGTTGGCCAGCCAGTGAGGAACCGTGGGAGAGCTCCAGGGTGTGTCTGGCCCATCTTGCTCAGTCCCAATTGGCTGGACCCCAGCAGCAAGCTAACCTATCAGTTGGAGCATTTGCCCCCTGGTGGTCAGTGCATGTCATAGCAAGTGGTTGAGAGGCCTTAGTATACATACCATTAGCATATTATGCTTTAATTGGTTGAAGGGATGACTGGGCGACCAGAAACTTAAACTATTAGGCTTTTATTATATAGGATGCTGCATTTTCTGATTAATTTTGTAATATATTATTTGAACTATTTTATAACTCTCCTTGAAGCCTTAGCTCCCACAATTTTATTTCATGTATCTTCTGCTCTATTCAAATTAGACTTTGCTATCATGTACACATTCCTTCAATCAACAGATATTTTTGAATGTCTACTACAAGCCAGGCACTTTTCTGGGCTTCAAAGATACACTAACAAACAGAATAGACACACTATGCTTCATGGACCTTCTATTCTAGCATCTTCCCGGGATCTCCAGCTTTGCACATTTGCTCATCTTTGGTGGTGTCTCCTTACATGTTTTCCCAATCCTAACTTTGTTTGGTATTTCTTAAACTGGTTCCTATATTTCAAAGCTAAATTTAGATTCTCTTTAACCCACAAAGTGCCTTTAAAAGTAGGCTTACTGTTAACATTTGTAAGGCCTAGGTCTGAAGTATGAATGAGATCCACATATAATTTGTCTAAATATTTAAAAAATATAAATCTAGCTAAAAACGTTGATAGCTAATTAAAAGTGAAAAATGTAGAAGACTATAGTGTTGAAATATCTGAAAGTTGACATAGTATCCAAGATTACTGTTTGCTATTATTGTGCATATCTGGGTTGGCTCAAGATTAACTGGCATTGTTCGGATAAGTAATAAAATAAAAATATAATAAATTATTGTCTCAATATTTTTTTTACTTTATTTTTTACTTTATTTCAGAAAAGTTAACAATGATGTTATAATCAAGATTTTTTTTTTACATAATTGTGTTATATTTACAGTGATGTAAATTTAGACTGCATTTTTTGAGTCACCATAGTTCTTAGACTTTTTTTTTTTTAATTTTCATTTTGGAGAATTCTATTGAGGCCATCGTAACTAAAACTATCAATAAAATTCTTAAAGCGGTATGTTATTCTAAATGACCATAAATGTTACACATCATGTTTAGAATTTTTATTTAATTTAATCCTCACCTGAAAAATATTTTAACTTATTTTTTTATTTGTTAATCCTCTCCTGAGGATATTTTTTCCACTGATTTTTAGAGAGAGTGGGTGGGAGAGGGAGGGGGGGAGAGAGAGAGAGAGAGAGAGAGAGAGAGAGAGAGAGAGAGATATCAGTCTGTTGCTTCCCATATGTGCCCTAACCAGGGATCCCACCTGCAACCTTTTGGTGTATGGGCGATGCTCTGACCAACCAGCCAGGGCATGTTTAACATTTTAACAGGCAGCTTTATGAAAAAATACCATCAAAGAAAAATGTTTTCAGTATTTTAACTTCCCTGAATAAAATGCTATTAATAGCATATTGGTTTTACCACCTTTTAAAGCAATATCTACATCCATATGGTAATATAAACAATCAGTATCACAGGTCATGAATATTAGTCCTAGACTTACATGAAATAACTTTTTTTTGTCTCACCTGAGGATATGTTTATTGATTTTAGAGAGAGAGGAAGGTGGGGAGAGAGAGAAAAACATCATGTGAAGGAGAAACACTCATCGGTTGCCTCTCTTATGTACTCCAACCAGGAATCAATCCCACAGCTTTTCAGTGTACAGGATGACCCCTCCACCCAGTAAGAGAAGTTCACAATATTTAATACTGCACACCGTTCAGCTTCCCGGTGGACCTCACTGAAAATGTGCTAATTCACTGAAGTAGAAATGGGTCCAGACACCACACCTGGAACATACGGAGGAGGCGACAATGCTCAGCAGCAGCTGGGGAAAGGCACCCTGGGTGCAGGAATCTGTTGCAGACACGCTGAGAAGAAGTACATGCCGGGTTCATAACATGTTTTCTCTCTCCTGCCTGAGTCTGCAGCTCCGGCCTTTCCCACATAAGGGAGCTGTGCCATCTCTGAAGACCAAAGATTTCAACCTCATGCCGTTTGTTGAGGGACAAACAGCAAGAGATCTGAAGAAAGGAGGATTTGGGAACGGAAAGGACTTTGACATGAGAGCTGGCATTTAAAGTGCTAAGCGGGGCTGGATGAGCTCTTCCTTCTGGGCCAGATGACAGGGCAGCTGTGTACACCTCTAGAAATTTGGTTTGTATGTTCACAATGTGCAGGCTTCCAAAATATGGGGCCCAAAGAGGTATCCTTCTCACTGATATTCTCCAAAGGAAAGCGTACTTAGGATAGGAGTGACCTCTGATTCTGAAGTCCCTAATCACTTGGTGTGCTTTTTTTTGTTTTTTTTTGTTCCTAATACCTGGAAAAATGTGACCAATACCATGATAGTTTGCCCACATGTCCTATCTCCTCATAGAGAAAACAAGTTCTTTTGACCAATGAAAGATGTCCCTCCCTACCCTTTCTTTAAAATCACCACCTGTGGCTAGCACCATAGATTCAACATTGTAGAGTCTCAAATTTGCTTTTAAAAAAAATTCAATAGCTGAACCAACTCATAAATAAAAGAAATGTGCAAGTGACTGTAATTCATAATCCTTGTGTTTTTGTTTTTATTTTTATGTCGGTTTTAGTTAGGAAAATTTGTACAAATCAGTGACAGGACAATTGACCAACTCAATAGCTAACTGAGGTCTGAGTCTGCATGACCCGGAGGACAATGATGGTGTCCCAAACTGAACTGTGAGTGCCCACTGCAGTGTGCGCGGGGCAGGAGAGATGGAAGAAAGAAAAGTGGGTTAAGGTGAAATTGGAAAATACTAATGGAGAGAGAGCTTCAGAAGGAAAAAAGAGATGTAGCATTGAGCTGAAACCGGTTTGGCTCAGTGGATAGAGCGTCGATCTGCGGACTGAAAGGTCCCAGGTTTGATTCCAGTCAAGAGCATGTACATTGGTTGCGGGCACATCCCCCCAGTAAGGGGTATGCAGGAGGCAGCTGATGGATGTGTTTCTCTCATGGATATTTCTAGCTCTCTACCCCTCTTCCTTCCTCTGTAAAAAATCAATAAAATATATATAAAAAAAAGAAAAAAGATGTAGCATTGGAATGCAAGACAGAGGTTGGGGTTAGGGAAAGGTTTTTGCCTTGTGATCCAGAAATTATAATGATCATATTTGCCCATATGACAATAATCAATTTCCTGTTTACAGTGTGTCAGGCCTTCTGTTAAATGCTCTATACATATCCGCTTATTTATTTCTTAGAGTCTCATGAGATGGATATTACCGTGATCCCCTCTTTGAAATAATATACATGAGGCTCTGAGATGGTTACTTGCCAACATTTCATTGCTGGTAAGTAACAGAACAGGAAGTAAGTCCAGGTGTGTCTGCCTGTGCAGCTCGCTCTTAATCACCAAGGGCATTTGAAGCCATGGGATTGGATTCCAGCTCCTTGGCAGAGGTATAGAGAAATAAGAGAAGAAAATGACCCAGGAATGGCAACATCTGGGAGGACGAAAGGAAGCTTTGCTAATTAGTCCACTTAATTTATTAGTGAAAGAAATCCCACTTGAATTGGTTTCAGTGGAAGGATGAGCCATGAAATCATTGGAAAACCACGACTGGAGGAAGGTCACAATCGCTAGCAACATCAGGAATCAGGCCCAGAGCATCAGGCATCCTTCTCTGCTTCTTACTGTGCCTCCCTCTCTCTGCGTGTCAAGTCCATTCTCCTCTTTCTGTAGAGGTTTCATCCTTGTGGCAAGAATTCCGGTGGCCAGAATGTTTCAGATTTTTATAGGTTAAAATTTCAGGCCATAAGGGGACACTGACCAGGCTCCCTGCACCCCAAGTCCAAAAATTCAGGGCCAGGCACTAAGTGGCCCAGCCTAGGCCCAGTGCTACATCAGGATGCTTTTTGCTGTATGACAGGATAAAACTGAAATGACCTCTTTTGGTGTGTTTTTCTCACATCTCAAGAAATCTGGACAGGAATGGCCCCAGGGCTGGTTCAGAGCAATGATGTCAAGGGGCAGAATGTCTAGGATTCTTTCAGCATTCCACCCTTGAAGAAGGATGGCTGCTGTTACTATAATAATCATGTCCTTATGGCAACATCTGAAGCCGGAAGAAAGGAGGCAGCCAAGGAAACACTCCTGTGACATTCTCTTTGTGTCAGGAGGGAAATTATTGCCTTTCAGGTTTCATGGGGCCTGAATGGATACAATTCTGGAGATGTTTAAGAAAAACAGGACAATATTAAAAGTACCAAATTCAGCACAGGGCTTTGGTTGGGGTCATTGTGAGTATGGGACCCTGAGCTCAAGCCTCGTTAGGGCCCTGGAAAATCAACTGGCTATTGCATTTCCTCCTTTGCCTCAGTGGCTGAACTGAGTCACTGGGTCACTCCTGGCTGTAAAGAGCTTGGGACAGGAAGTATCTGGATCTTTCAGCATCTAACTTAAAAAATAGGTATCTAAGAGGGAAAAGGAAGGGGGAGAAAACAACTGTTGAATGAGAAATAATTTGTTTGCCGATGTCTATCATTGGAATATTTATGCAGAGTCAAAGATATAGAATCCTAGTATAAATTATGCCTAATTTGGAAGTTATTATGCAAATCATATAGTGGGGTAAATTGTCCCCACCCAACCCAATACCTTAAATTTTGTCCACCTGGAGTCTCAGGATGTGGTCTTATTTGGAAATAGGATCCTTGCAGATGTCATTAGTTAAGAATGTAGAGATAAATCATAGTGGGTTTCAGGTGAGCCCATGTCCTTCTAGGCAGAGGAGAGACACAGACACACAGAGGAGAATGATGTGGAGACAGAGGCAGAGATTGGAGGGATGCTGCCACAAGCCAAGGATGCCTGGTGACACCAGACACTGAAATTGGCAAGGAAAGATTCTCCCCCCAAAGGTCTGTTGCCACCTTGGTTTCTGACCTCTACTCCAAGAACTATGAGAGAATACATTTCTGCTTTATTAAGCCACCCAGTTTGTGGTTATCTGTTACGGGAGCCCAAGGAAACAAATACAATGGGATAAAGAGTAATTATTAGAAGAAGGGGTGTGGTGTTGGTGTCCACTGTAGAATTTACAAAAGGAGTCTATAAGCAAGTAGAGTCATAGTTAGAGGAAGAGAGCCTGATTGGTGTACTGGCTTGATGGTCATGACAAGGCCTGGGGGTTTCAATGCCACGAAGAGTTGCAGTGTGAGATCCAGAGAAGAACATAGAGATCATGAGACAGGGGCAAGCACTCTCTCTCCCATCCAGACAAACTCATTCCTGAGCATTTCTACCTGTTGCCTGACTCTCTGCCCATGAGTGCTTCTCCCCTCACTCTTTCCTAATTCACTCACTTGCTTAATTCGCTGCTCTTCGGTCCTTCACGTCCTTGGTGTAGTGGTGGTGATGGTGGCAGAGTGAGTGTGTGTGTGTGTGTGTGTGTGTGTGTGTGTGTGTGGAGTGATATGGTCTCAACTTTCTATTTTTAGACATTTAAGTTATAGAAGCATAATCTCTGTCTCTTTCATTTTACTTTCATGGTAGAATGTTCTTGAAATTAGTTTTTAAAGTGCTCACGTGATGTTGATAGCATGCAATGCCTATCTGTGGAGTGTAGGCATAAAAAAATACAACACTGATATTAAATTCTTATTTATAAGCCTTCTATATTTAAATGTAGTAATAAAAATCTGTGGTTCTGGGACAATGAGGTAGTCCACATTTATTTATTTCAGACATAAAGGAAATCAGCTCCTTTGAAGTACTACAATTTCTAATTTTACGTTGTCCTGATGTGGGCATACCATAAATGCGTTATGGACACCCATGGATTCTTATGTAGACTGTGTCTTTTCCTCGATGACCCAGGGTCAGGATATGGCCCATCCATTACAGTTCTGTGCCGTGTTGTGATGTCTGGGGCCTCTGTCCTAAATGCCCTGGACAAGCACATAGCTCAGCTGCTGCTCTTTCCTTTTGCTGTGAGCTGGCCAGCTGTGCGTCTGGTTGTTGCCAGGACACTCTCCTCACCAGAATTCTGCCTTTCTTTAATGTGCTGTTTCTAATCCACTGTGGCCTGGGAATCCAAATAGCACAGCTTGTTAGAATTGATCCTGATGGAAGACTAAACGCCCCAGCCAGCATCTGTGTCCCCAAGTGGGTTTCTTTGGGAATCCATCCTACGAGCGAGGTGTTTTGGGTCCTTGTGCACGGATGGCCGGGGTTATTTTCCTTTGCTTCTGAACATGAGACTAGATCCAGCTGGCCGGAGAGCGGTTGACAGCATCCGGCGAATTCTCAGGAGGAGTTGTTTTTTTCTCCTTTACATTGTTTTCTGTGTCCTAACAAAGTATTGCATGTGTTTTTGTTCGTTTTAGGATATCAATGGGATAATATGGCTGCAGAAGTAATTCTTGACTTTAAAACCTCCATCTTGAGGGGTTACCTTGGCTACACTTTGGATAAGATCATGTGTGGCTCACGTTAGACTGAGAGCCTGTGTTGTTAACGACTGCCATACTGCCACCATGTGTGTCCAAGTGGGGTTAACCGGAAGGGAAAACTCTGTTAGAACAATGCAACTGGGCCAAGAGGGAATCTTTCAGAGGCACATGGTGGTAGCAGGAGTCCCTGGAGAAGCCTAGTTTCCCAGGATGTCACATTATTTAGCAACTCGGTTGCAGAATGTCTTTGACTCTTGAGATGACATTTAAGTCAAAATGTCAAGAGTAGGGATTCTGAGGCCACAATCAATAGATATGTGGATTCTAATAATCTGTTTTAAGAAAACTGTCTTTGAGCAGACCCCGTTTCTCTCTGTTCCCTTTCCTAGTCATCTGCTCTTCTCCAAAGCATTGCACACACACTCTCATGCCTCTAGCCGGGCAGTAGGTGGTGAGGGGCGCAGCACAGAGTACATATGGAAGTCGCGAGAGCTAAGCATAAATACTAGTCAGAGGCTTTAAAAATGATACAGGTTTGAGAAAATGAGTGCCTCTATAAATCATCAGAAAACTCGATGATGATTCTAACTGCAGATGGGCTTTTAAACAAGTGTGTGAGTTTGCTGCTGCCTCTCAACTCCCAGTTGGATACTTAAAAAAAGGCTCTTTCTCAATTTCCTGTTCTTGTGCCTTATTAAAATCATTCTGGGATTCTGACCCCCGCCCCTGCCTCTTTCTTCTTTCCACATCTGTGTTTGTGTGTGGAGGATGTTACCCACAGCTCTGGGCCATGAAGAATGCATGAAAGTTGTGAGGACAAGACTGTGACCAAGCTACAGTGTGTGCGAATGAGTGATGGGGAGGAGGGGGGGGAGACAAGAGAGGAGGAGAGAGAGAACGAAAGAAAGAATGAAAGAGAGGGGGAGAGAGAGAGAATGAGAGAGGGGAAAATGAGAGAGAAGGAGGGAGGAAGGGAGAGAGAGAGAGAGAGAGAGAGAGAGAGAGAGAGAGAGAGAGAGAGAGAGAGAGGGAGAGAGACAGAGAGAGAGAGAGAGAGAAGTGGTGCAGGGTTCTGCGTTGCACAGTTATTTCTAGCTTTGAATTGTGTCCAAATCTCATACATTCACAGACAGCCTCGCCAAAGCCCACAGCTGTCATGCATTTTCAACAGATTCCACAGGGCCTAGATGAGGTCGGAAGGCATTCCTTTACTCTTACACATTAGCTAAAAGGAATTACCGTAACATCTGATATTGTGGAAGTGGGATATTTGCCATCCTGACCTTGCCCAAAGCAGTCCAGAAATAGGGGTCTAAGAATGAATTATCTCATATGGCCTCTGAAGGTCAGCAGGGGCCCTCGGTGGCATCCCAAGAAAACCCAAGCACCCAACATGCTCTGCGTCAAGGGAGACTGTGCTGCTTTGTACAGACTCTGCAGGCAGACATGTGTTCCCATTGCTCTTGGGATGTTTGTCATTGGAAAGGCATGTTCCCCTGGAGAAATTCCCAGCTGTCAGTAATGTGCTGATATACCACAGCCAAGCGCCAGAGGATGAGCCAAGTAAACAGGATGTCCACAGTGTATGTGATTGCATGAGTGTGTAAGGACACTTCTGCCCATTTCACAGCCTCATAATGGCATCGACATGCATTGCTTCATCTGCATCTGTCTGTTTAGGGCAGAAACACATCAATACCATGGAAACCATGTGTAAGAAAGCCTCCTTTCTTCTTCTCCTTCTTCTGGATGGGCTGTTGATAGGATGGAATGAAATCTGGTGTAAATTGGGAATGAACATAGCTTTAATGTTGTGAGTTGACTTGCTGGGAAGTGCCTTTGAGTCATCCAAAGAGAGAGAGAGAGGAAATGCTCAGCTCATTTGGGGCTATTGTGGGCTGGCAAAGGGGCTGAGTCTATAGGAATCTTTCTACAGAACAGCAGAGTCATCTTCATTCTTTGTTCTTGTAAGACACTCATTAACTGAGCTATTTATATGAATGTACAGAAACAAGTCAAATTCATGTCATTGCCCTTTTTGTTTGAAAATGCTGCTACTGCTAAGTGTTAGCTTCTGAACCTAGTCCTGAGGCAGCACTTTGGAAAGGGAGTCTTGGCTCCCTTCAACACTCAGGGCAGAGTGGAACAATGATAATAAGTATCTTCTTAGGTGTCAGACCTCTTCCTCTGGGTATGCAAATCCCTTTTGCTCAAGTTGCTAAGTTTGTTAATGATAATATCAGTAGATAATATTTATTGTAGATTTCCTATGTGCCAATATGCACTATGATTTTAACATATGTAAACTCAACTCTCACAAAAAACATAGTACACTTTTATTATTATAGATATCATTGTGTATTTTCTACACAGCCACAATTAAAAACATTTAATTGAGTTTATACATGATAGTATACTTCTAAAAGAAAATTTGTGCACATGTACAATATTTGGTATCTCTATACGTAGCTAAGAATTATACAACAGATGCTTTTTGGGCATTGTTGACTTGACTCATATAATTGATATGGTAAGAACTTGGTTTCCAAACCAAAGTCCGTTATGAAATAGCATTCAGTGTTAAAGGGACCCATGGCTTTCATATGAAGAGACCCAGAAAACATTTACAGTGCCTCCATAGACATTTTTCTCTTTGTGGGTGGACTTTTCTACTTACATAATCTGCTGCGTTCATTTTAAATATTTTACTACAAATTTTACAATGCACCACATGGTTACCAGAAAATTGGAAGTTTTTTTTAATTGAGGTATAATTGACATATAATATTATGCTAGTTTCAGGTATACAACATAATAATTCAATATTTATACATATTGCGAAATGATCACCACACTAAGTCTTGATAGTTTTGATTAATTTTATTAATGAAATCATATATCATATTTTTGATTCACCAATCCAAAATTAAATAAATAAATGCAAACAATGGAGAAACCCCAACAAATGTGATTAACTTCAGTTCAGTGCAGGGATGGCTCCAATCCTCCGTCCTTTGGCCTTTGCCTGGTCTCTGGTCAGCTGAGCTGTCTTTTGCTCTGGGCTGTCTCTCCCGAGTGAGCATGCGTGTGTCCATGGTTTTGACTCTGGGTTGCTCTGGCTGCCCCTTCTGCTTGCTGCCCCCCAATTCCTGAGGGCAGCCTTGTCTCCTGTTTCTCACGTGGAGCATGCTGACCAATACAGTTTAACCAGCATGCTTCCTCTGGCTTCTTCTGAAACTGATGAAATTTCCAAAACAATTCCGTGCTCCTCTGAAGGACACCGAGAAGGTGAAACCAGGCCATGGATCACAGGCCATGAGAAGCATGGCGTGTGGTGGCTTTTGGGAGCCGCTTTCTCACATGTTGAGAATTGGCTGGGAACGACTTACTCAAACCCTGTATACTGTGCCTTACTGTAATCAGTTTTTTTACATTGGAACTGGGTCTTAGACCAGATTAGCCACTGCTATTTATGCAGACAAGTCAATCAAATTCTTGGAAATATCTTGGGACAGGTTTCCTGAGGTCATGAAAATATGAACACAGCAAGAAGAATGATTTATTATCAAATATTTTTTAGCTTTTATTATATGAAAGATACTTCTTTAAAGGGTAATTGTATAATATATGCAAGACACAGGCCTTGCCCAGGGGACCGTGTGCACAATTTCTGAAACTGGCAAGGAGCCTGTTCTGGCTGAAGGAGGTCAAGGGTGTAATTCAGACAAAAAGATTTTCCCATCCTTAATAGAATGTGAGGTCTGAAGGCCTTTCAGAAATCACCTGCTCCTCTGATCTTATTCTATGAACATGATTGTAATTGTGACTTGCCCAAGATTACTGAGAAACTTAGCAGAAAGTCAGATATAAACATTCTTATCTTTCCTCTAAATCTGGTGATTTTTTTTAAAAAAATGTATATTTTATTGATTTTTTTACAGAGAGGAAGGGAGAGAGATAGAGAGTTAGAAACGTCAATGAGAGAGATGTGGCCGCAACCAACGTACATGCCCTTGACCGGAATCGAACCCGGGACCTTTCAGTCCACAGACCGATGCTCTACCGCTGAGTCAAACCAGTTTCGGCTGGTGATTTTTTTATATTTATATATATTTAAATCTTCACCTGAAGAAAGTATTCCTTTTTTTTTTTTCTTTTTCTTTTTTTTTTTTAGAGAGAGAGAGAGAGAGAGAGTGGAAAAGAGGGGAGAGACAGAGAAATATCAGTGTGAGAGAAACACATTGGTTGCCTCCTGCATGGGCCCTGACTAGGGCTTTAGGCAGGGAGGAGCCTGTAACCAAGGTGCCTGCCCTTGCCCAGAATCAAACCCAGGACCCTTTGGTTCCCAGGGTGATGCTCTATCCACTGAGCCAAATCTGCTAGGGTGACAGATATTTATATTGAAGTAGATGAAGTACAATTTAATTTTACTTGAATTAGTTTAGTGCTTATTATTGATGTTTTAATTCTAATGTGCTAAATCTGTGTTGTCCAACCCCCATGTTGTATATTTTAATATACAAGATAGAGGGCAAGAGAAATTCTCTATTTTTGCACTTTAATTTTTTCATTCTTATTAGTGCTAAGTTAGGACATTTTGTTATTTGTTATAGAATGCTAATTGAATAGCACTAGAAAAATATAGATAATGAAAAAGAGAAAATTCAATTCAATTCGATTATAATTCAAGCCCTTAGAGGGAAATATGATTTTATTCATAAATGTATATACTTTGTAGTAAACAATGGGATCAAACTTAACCTACTCTATTAGACTTCAGTGTCAGTTTTCAATTTTTATTTTTTGTTTACAGGTTGTGTTTATTCTGTGGATTCTGGGGTAGCTCTACGAAAACTTGCTGCAGTTTTTATTTCTGCTTTTTGGGAGAATGTAGATTTTATACTTTATAAATGCGCTCATCTCATATTAGTAAATATTATAATATCAGATGAGCTTCATCCAGTGTGAAAACATAGAAGAGACTATCACAGTGCTCGAATAGAGAGCAGGCCCGATTTGATGGGATGGAGAGAAAGGAGGGAGAGACAAAAGCTGTAGCATAGATAACTGAGGAATCACTAGATATAATGAGAGTCTTAAACACCTGTCTGGGTGGGTGTTTTCCCACCTTAAGAGCCATGTTCCACTTGGCCTTCATACCCTCTGTCAACCCAGATGTTTACTCTGGGCAATGTCTTTCCTCTGCTTCATCGCTTCCCTTCTCTCCTTCAAATGTCAGTGGAGGGCCCACTTCTTCCAGGCCAATTTCTCTAACATCCAGTGACCTTCTAACCCCAACATGATTCTTCCCCCTCTTGACTATTTGACTTACTCATCATTTTTGTAATCATTGTAGCTCCTATTTTTATTGATGGGATGTGTGTCTGTGCATGATTCCCTTATGAAAACCAGAATCATGCTACTGGGACCATGTCTCATGTCGACTGTGTCCTCAGACACACTAAACAAAATAATTACATATCTGAGCATTTTTACATAAATGCAGTCCCAAGGGCAATTTTATATCAATTTATTTACCAGGAAGTTGGAAATATTTTTATTAGTTGGATCAAAAGTAAGGAAAGAAAAAAGTAGATGAGTCTGATCACTGGGATAGCTATTGAAGATTTGCTTCTTGCTGGACTTTGTACTGAACTCCCCCCTATGCCCCCCCCCCCCCCGCATGTTACTTCATATATTTTTCACCACCACCCATGTGGGAGATACTATTAAATTTATGTTAGAGATGAGGACATGGAGAAAATTTCCCTGAGGAGGCTCAGAGTGTTAAGAGATTTGGTCAGGGACACATGATGAGTAAGTGGAAGCATTGGACCAAGAATTCAAAAGTGTATGATAAGAAGCATTCATGATCTCTGCCAATTCTCACATCTTTATATCCATTTTATATTGGGCTGATTCTAATGAAGTAAAGTAATGCTGTAAAACTTCTTTTTCGTTTTAAACTTTCCAAGACCTGGCGTTGAAGGTTGATATTGCAGTAATTGCTCCTGCCACTTGGATTTCAAATTGTATGGTAGATCATTCCATAGTAGATGGTTACTTACCTGACTTATAAATAAAGGAGCATTGCCTGTTGAATCTGGAAAGAACTCGAGGGATAAATATATCCAATTAAAAACTGTTGTGAAAATAATAGGAGTCAAAGGCCTTTTATCTCAGTGAAGGTATGAAAATATCACTTTATTTTAAAAAAATATATATTTTATTGATTTTACACAGAGAGGAATTGAGAGGGACAGAGAGTTAGAAACGTTGATGAGAGAGAAACACCGACCAACTGCCTCTTGCACACCCCCCACTGGGGATGTGCCCACAACCAAGGTACATGCCCTTGACCGGAATCGAACCCAGGACCTTTCAGTCCACAGGCCGACGCTCTATCCACTGAGCCAAACCGATCCTGGCAAAATATCACTTTATTAATAATAATAATATTAATATTAATGTCATGATTACATTGTCTTTGAAGGCATGCCAGACAATAGTTACTTGTTTGTTGTTCCTTACATGAGGTAATTAATAGTGTCCATTAGAAATTATGTACTTTTTCCTTTCCTATGTGTCACATTTGTTTCCAAATGAAATCTGACTCAGTCAATTTTAGTCAAGTAATGCCTAAGTTGTAATATTTTATAATATTAAACACAACTTTCTACCAGCATGGTAGAGAATGTAATATCAAATGTTTTTGAAATGCAACCCGGGAGAACAATGCTGATGGTTGCAGAAAAGTGTCATCAGAGATCAGGGCCAAATTAACCAAATGCAAACATCCTTAAATTAAAAGAAAGGCCTACTTCATCATGTCATAAGCATATTCTTCCCTGGGGCAGTACTGATAATTAATGCCACATATTCCTGATGAGAAATATGTATGAGTTTGGTCATAAATGCTCTCATGCATCTTAAATGCCAATAAAATGAATAGCCTTTCTTATTTCAGAATGATAACTGGTTCCCAGACACCCCTACTTTGCAGGGATGATGACTGCTTGGCACACAATGCAGTGTTCCGGGAACATGCCTGAAGCATTCGTAAGGCACGCCCTTTGCTCTGAATCAACGCGGAGAGGGCAGCACAGAAGGGCACGAGGATTATGCTTGAGGAAATCCACCCCCTGCCCTTGCTCCCACTTCCACTCCCATAAATCAGTCTAAGTGAATCTCTTAAGCTCAGTGAGACAACATTTCTCTCTCTCTCTCTCTCTCTCTTTTTTTTTTTTTTTAATAAAGACAATGCTTCTCTTTCTTTGGCTTGCAGAGCCAAGGGCTCCGTTCATGGTCTTCCCTGCTTTCTAGACTCAGCTTTTGTTTGTGTTTCAGAGCCGTACGCTTGTGGCTAGTGTTGTCCCACAGCATAAGAAAAAGGCTCATCTGTGCGGATGAAAGCCATGTGAGACTGGCACAGAGGCAGTGGATAGAGTGGTTCCTGTGATGGGGAGGATTCTCAGCTAAATAGAAAATTAAAAATAGGACTTCTGGTTTCACTTCTCTTTTTTTTTCAATTATAATTTGCATTCAATATTATTTTTCATTAGTTTAAGAGGAACGGCTTAGTGGTCAGGCAATCATGTTCTTTTCAAAATGCTCCCTGCTCCTGATCTTTCCAACACCCATCTGGCACATGCGTAGTTATCACAATATTATTGTCTGTACTCCCTATGCTTGACTTACACCCCGTGACTATTTTATAACTACCAATTTGTACTTCTCAATCCCTTCACTTTTTTCACCCAGTTCCCCCCACCCCCAACTGCCCTTCCCTCTAGCAACTAACAGTCCAGTCTCTATGTCTCCTTCAACTTTGTTTACCTGTTTTGTTCTTTAGATTCCACATATAAGTGAGATCATATGGTGTTTGTTTTTCTCTGACTGACTTATTTCATGAGCACAGTACCCTCTACGTCCATCCATGCTGTGACAAAGGGTGAGAGTTCATTCTTTCCTATGGCCAGTTCTGACATGTAGAGCTTGGGAGTTGTCACTCCTGTCCTTACATAATGATCTAAACACTCTCAAAACGAATGACTTGTCCTGAACCCCGGGAGAGCAGAGGGTGCACGGCAAACTAATATCCAACATTTTTGTGAGAGTCAAGGCTGAGGTCCTCTTACCTGGAGGGGCAGCTGCTGGTGCTGCAATCCGTTAGGGACACTGCAATAGCCATTTTGAGGAAATGCTGGAGGCTGAGTATGGACCGGCATGAGAGGAAGAAGGTTGTGAGGGCTGCAGTTTTATGGGGACCCTAAGAGCTTTAAACTCTAGGAACCCCACCAGATTCCCACAGTGAAGAGCCAAGAAAGATCCTCTTGGGGCTTTGGCATGGAAATGGAAAGAGTGATCATTCTGAAAAATATTCTCTGAGAGTCCTCCATAACAAAGGCACATGATCCAGGAGCGAGGACTTCACCAGAGCCTTATCCAGCTGGGGAAGGCTGTTCTTCCCAGAGCAAACCTTCTGGTCTCACTTGAGGGGGGAAAATCATACCATAGAGGAGGTCACAGCTCAGGGACCCAGGATTACTAAAAACAGATTTACTTATTAAATTAAAGAATGCTTTCCCTCTCCCACACTCCATCCCCACACAAACAGGACTTCGATGTAATGAGGGGGGGTTATAATGGAAAGAGCTGTAAAATTCAGACGGTCTCCGGAGTAGAATGCTTAGGAAAGCCCAAAGTCAACAGGGAAGATAAAAGCAAGAATACTAGAGGAAATTGAATACCCTGGCACCTATATTTATAGCAAACGTTAGTACAGCATGTCTGGCTTTTAAAAAAAATTATAAATCCTGCCAAAAAGCAAGAAAAACACAGTCTGAAGACACAAAGCAATAATCGGACTTGGATATGACACAGATGTTGGAATGATCAGAAATTAAAATAACTATGATTAATAAGTTAAAGGCCCTAAAGGAAAAAGTAGGCAACATGCAAGAACAGATGAGTAATGAAAGCAGAGAGCTGGAAACTATAAGAAAGAATAAAAAAGAAGTGCCAAAAATCAAAGGCAGAAATGAAGTGTGTGTTTCATGCACTCATCAGTAGATTGGGCAAGCCTGAGAGTAGAGCTAGTGAGATTGAAGATAGGTCAATAGAATTTACCAAAATGAAAAGTAAAAGGAAAAAAAGAATAAAAACTCCTAGAATATCCAGTAACTGTGAGATAACTGCAAAAAATATCCTGGCTGGTGTTACTCCATGGTAGGAGCATCAGCCCAAGCACCAAAGAGTCATAGGTTCGATTTCCAGTCAAGGGCATGTACCTGGGTTGCAGGTTTGTTCTTTGGCCCTGGTTGGAATGCATGCAGGAAACAACCAATTGATGTGTCTTTCTCATATTGATCTCTTCCCCCCCTCTCCTCCTCCTCTAACTCACCTCCTCCCCCTCCCCCTCTCCCCCCTTCCCCCTCCTCTTCCTTCTTTCTTCTTCTTCTTCTTCTTCTTCTTCTTCTTCTCTTCTTCTTCTTCTTCTTCTTCTTCTTCTTCTTCTTCTTCTTCTTCTTCTTCTTCTTCTCTCTCTCTCTCTCTTTCTCTCTTTCTCTCCCCTCCTCTACCTCTCTTCCACTCTCTTTAAAAGTCGATGGAAAAAAGGAAAAAGAGCAGAACTATATGAAGTAATATTGGCTGAGAACTTTCCAAAATTAATTGCAGATGCTAAGTCACAGGTTGAGGATGCTCAGATAACATGGGAAAAAGATAAATACCCACCCCCTACCAAAAACAACCAAGAAATGGCACCTAGGCATATCATATCCAAACTGCAGAAAATCAAAGACAAAGAGAAAATCTTGAAAGAAGCCAGAGGAAAAAATACACCTGAACAAGGAAGAGAATTGTAGTGGTCTCATCAGAAACAATCTAAATAAGAACAGAATGGAGGGAAATACTTAAAGTTTTGGAAAAAAACAACAACAAAAAACTAACAACACCAATGCATAATTTTATACCAGTAAAATTATTCTTCAAACGTAAAGGAGAAATAAGGACTTTCTCAGATGAACCCAACCTAAAGGACTCTTATCAACCTCAGACAAGCCCTGAGAGAAATGTTAAAGGAAGTTCTTCTGGGAGAGACTCATACCAACATGAAAAAAGAAAGTGTGTTGGAGAAGAAATAAATCAAGGTAAAATTACGTCTTTTAACTTTTCCCATTTTTAATTGCACTATTATAAAAGATAACTGATTAAAGCAATAGCAGTAACAATGTTTTGGGTTATTATAGCACATGAGTAAGGAGATAAAAAAGTGAGTAAGGGACAAGAGGAGGAAATGGGAGTACTTTTTTCAAGATACCTGCATTATATACACATCAAGGAGTATGGTGTTATTTGTAAGTGGACTTAGATTGGTTAAAGAAGCATATTTGAAAACTCTAAGTAAACTACTAAAATATTTCTATAAGAAGTATATTCAATATGCCAAGAGAAAAGATGAAATAGAATCATAAAATGCTCATCTAAAATTGGAGAAGGCAGAAAGGAGAATAAAAAGAAATGATGAACAAATGTAATACTTAGGACAGCTAAATATGGCAGATATTAATTCAACTGTATCAACAACCACATAAAGGGTTTATATACATTAATTAAAAACATACAATATGGAACAATCTCATTTATAAGCATAGATGCAAAAATTCCACATAAAACATTAACACATATGAAATATGCTATATTTCTATAAATTATATAACATTTGATTTTCAAAAGTATGCTGATGAGTGTTTTATAATTGACACACTTAAGTTGTTTTCAGTAACAAAGTTGCATAATGATGAAAATTTTGCCAAACATCTGTTTCCAAAATTCTGTCTTGATAGCAGGAATTATTTTCCAAAACAATCATTTTCTCACTTCTTATTGAAAAATGCCTCTTTTACATCGGGACATATTAAGGGTGTGTGTGTGTTTAAACACTGCTAAACAGGCATTTTTAATCATAAAGTTCAGAAATTTAAAACAGTTGTGTGTGTGGTTTTTTTTTGTTTTGTTTTGTTTGTTTTTTAAGAGAAAAACATGTAACTCATCTTCAAATTCTCCAACTGTTTTCAAGACTTTACGCGGAGACAAGCAGTCTCTTCATGGTACTTAGGATCTTCATGTCAACTCCTCGTTTCAGTACAAATTATTGTAAATATTTTTCTACTCCATGTAATGTAATCCTGAAATTAACTATCATATAATCCCTAATCCCTCTTGTCCTTAAGCTTAATGATGGAACCAGTTTCAATTTGTATATTAAATATTAGTAAACTTAGTTCTTATATTTTAAGTTAAAAATGGATGGACCACCTGGGGTACCCTCTGGAAGGCAGGCCCTGTGCATTGGAAACTCTGCTCTGAGCTAACCGGGTAGTCAGAGATCTCTCCCTGCTGGGCGTGGTCCAGAGCAGCTGGCTTCAGGGAAGGTTTCAGCATCACCCCCCACACCCCTTAAAGTTGGGAGTTGGGTATCCTGTCTCTATTCTGAGGATTCCATCTCAGCCAGAAAGGTGGGCACTGCCATTATCTATACCAAGTGGGTTGATAGGTGACCAACTCCACTCTGTTCTGGTAAATTGTTAAGAGACATTGTGAAATGTTAGATCTCGAGGCTTTTCTTGAACTTGAAATGTGCCTAGCCATAGAAATGTCTTATATGAATTCCAACAAAATTAAACACCAACAAAACCTTCATTATGAACAATGCACCCTTCCAGGTCCACATTTCACATAGCCCGTCTGAAGCGTTACTGCTTAGTGCTCTCTGGGGGTGGCCTGGCCTTTTCTACACTAATAGAATTCCCAACTACCGTGATGTCAAGCTCCTCAAGAACTTTTTTAAAAGAACTATATTTTCCCTATTTTAACAGCAGAGCGAGACTCCCTGAGAGCCAATTCTACATTAGACTGTCAATTACTTTTATTTGCCTTCATTAGTGCTGGTCTCGCAGACAATGTGTCCGAGGGAAGAGGAGACTGAAGTCCTTCAATGACCCTTCTCATTAATTCCTTGTGCAAACAAACTCGGGTTTGGTTTAAAGCAAGATAACCTAATGGATGTTTTGTAGAGGATGTGCGGCCACTTTGTTTACCAGTTAAGTTTTATCAAATAAAAGGGACCAAGGAAAGACAGGACATGCTTGCAGCTCTATAAATCTCAAGCTATGTTTCGGCCATTCCCGAAATGGCCATTCTCCAGACGTTAGCTTTGAATAGATTTATAAGAGGCAAAGGTCACAATTCTTGTGAACAGAGGAAACAGCCCGCGGAGTTTTTGTTGATTGTCTGCCTCTTAAAAAAAATCAAATGTGGCTACGAAAGACATAAAATAGGGACACTCAACTACTGGGAGCAGAAGCAGGGCTTACGGGTGTGTTTGTCTCCGTGATGACCATGTGTAAGGAAAACAGATGTAGAATAACCTCCAGGTTCCCTGTCTTCCTTTAACCAAGGTTGTAGTACGTTTGTTTTAAATGATGGAGGAATTCTATAATCATCTGCAAGGACAAGGCAGAGCCATTCAGTTACATGAACTACAAAATATGAATGAGATGGGGTGCACTTTGGAAAAGCAAGAAGAAGACTTCAAATTCTGCTTGGAGGAAATCCATTTTAGTTCTAAATATTTAATTCATTAGGTCTTGGGACTTCGGACTAGTTATGCAAGACTGTCGAGTCTTTTATTCACCTGTCAACTAACTGATGTGCTCTCCAGTGTGACTGGGAAGATTATGAGAGATTACTAACTTTCTTGTCCAATTTATTTATTTTTTTTAAAGTTAGAGAATCATACAAACGTAAGGTCTCACAGTGATATTTGGTGGCCGAGTTTTTCCATTCTGAAATTACTTCACCTGGATCCCTGCTTCTGGGCCAGGTAGGAAGACCTAAGGCAACAGCAGCATCAAAACTATTGTTCTATTAGCAATACTTATGATTAGCTTTCTATTTACTTTAAATGCCTTGTCACATGGCCCCATACCCTGGTGGTGGCGACTTTCCATGGCTTTATTTGATGGATGGATACATAATGGCAGTTGCACTGCTGCTGAGCTTTTCACATGAATCACAGGATGAAGTGAAAATATCATCTCTATTCTCCACCCATAATGAATTTAAGTGGCTCAACCTCTCTGGGGTTTTAAGTTTCCATTTTGCTTTTCACTTTAAATTCTAAGCCCTCTAGGCAAGTCTCTCTGTTTATTCCCTGGTAAATTGTTGATTCACAAATATGGCTTGTGAATAATATTTAGTTAAATTTTTCATGTATTTCAGGAAGAATGATGATCGTAGGCTCATCTAGGATTTTTTTTTAAAGTCAGTATTTCTTCAAACTTCTGTCTAAAGTTAATTCAAACTTGGGTTACAGCTGACTCTGAATCAAAACATCCTACTTTATTGTTAAATAGTTTCCAATTGTCCCTTCTCTTCCAAGTTCTGCATATAGGAGCCTCCTGCTGTTAATCAGGAATGGCTAAAAGCCTGTAGCCCGTTTCTTTTGGGCCCCACATGATTGCCCACCAGCCTGGCGGAGGGAGGTTCAGAAAGCCTGGGCTCTGACCTAGAATTCTGCTCGTCCTGCTCTGAGGTATGAGGTCCTAGAGCAGATTGTTAGGACTGCAGCCAAATGCTGAAACAGTGAATGCGGCCCAGAATGGCTTCTACCCTCCTGAACCAGAAGTTCCCCAGGGTTAGACAGGCTCTTGTGCCCAATAAGAACTGGTCCTTGCTCTAAATAGTTTTTAAGCTGTGTGGAGGCAGTGAGGCATTCCTCTTTCCTTTGGAAATTTCTTCTCTATACCCACCTAGTCATGGCAAAGGTGGAATGCTTGGGGTAACTTTCCCCCACCATTTAGGTAATTCTTGTTGTGGGGCAGTCAGCTATACACTGAGTAGCTAGATTATTATGATCTCTGAATGCATACTAATCTGGCCACTTAATATATATATATATATATATATATATATATAGTGTCCTGGTGCACGAAATTTGTGCATGTGTGTGTGGGGGTGTTCCTCAGCCTGGCCTGCACACCCTCCAATCTGGGACCCCTCGAAGGATGTCCTACTGCTAGTTTACAGGGATTGGACCTAATGGTCTCCCCCAATTGCCCTCCCCTGCTGGCCTGGTTACCCCTAACTGCCTTCCCTTGGAGTCTTGACCCCCTCCCAACTACCCTCCCCTGCAGGCCTGGTTCCCCCCACCCCAACTACCCTCCCCTGCAGGTCTGATCTCCCACTACTGCCCTCCTCTGCTGGCCCGGTCACCCCTAACTACCCTCCCTGCTTGCCTGATCACCCACAACTGCCCTCTCCTGCTGGCCTGGTCTCCTCCAACTGCCCACCTCTGCTGGCCCAGTCACTCCTAACTGCCCTCCCTGCTGTCCTGATTACCCACAACTGCCCTCCCCTGAAGGCCTGGTCCCCCACAACTGCCCTACCCTGCAGACTTGGTCCCCACAACTGCCCTCCCCTGCTGACCTGGTCTCCCCCAACTGCCCTCCCTGCTTGCCTGATCGCCCCCAACTGCCCTCCCTTCTTCTTCTTCTCCTTCTTCTTCTTCTTCTTCTTCTTCTTCTTCTTCTTCTTCTTCTTCTTCTTCTTCTTCTTCTTCTTTTGTGGTCTGGATTACAACAGACTAATGTGCAACTTTATATATGTATTTGATATTACAATCTTGATTTCCATAGTGGTTTTTAGTGAGCACTTAATGCACGAGAGTAATTATTGGGTACTAGTTATTGCTTTGCATGAATGAGTTCATTGATTTTATGCGGTAGATACAGTTTTAATGCTAATGTTATGGATGAGGAAACTTGGAGAGATGAATTAATTAGCTGGCAATATAGCTGATAAATGGCCTAGCTGGGTGTCAACCCAGCCCACTCTCTAACCAATGAGCTGTATGGCTTGGCTTCCCTTAGCCACATTCCATTTATGCTTCTCTCTTCGACACTCCCACCCCAATGTATGGACCTCAAATGCCATTCATTCGCCTGTTGCAGCTCGAAGTGAAGGTGTCAGAGAGCTGGGTACATATGCAGTGCACCAGAGCTTATCATCACCGACTGCGTTCATTGCTTCACTCAGCCAGGAGTTTGGAGTAGTTTTTGGGACCGTGGAGGCCTCCTCTCAGCACAGGGGCCAGTGTCAATACACAGTGGAGTGACCACACCTGAGGAGGGTTTTCTATCTATTTAAGTGACCCTGTTCATGGCTTGGGGCCACTGGGCAATCCTTCTCATCAGTCAAATATTACATTTCCCTTTCTGAAACTTCCTGTAGGCACTTTTGATGTTTTCTCCTCCCCGTGTTTTATGGGGTGATAAAGATTTCAAGCTCTTCAGAAACACGCTGACATGTACTATTGAGATGACTGTCGTCATTAATTACATTTGTCGTGCTAATTAGATTTTTAATAGAGAACTAATTACCACTGTAGTTTCTTCCCTACCTGCCAGTTGTCAAAAGACAAGGTAGACTCAGTGCCCAGACTTTGACAGTTTTGATACACACTGAGTGGCCAGATTACTATGATCTCTGAATGCATAATAATCAGGCCACTCAGTATATATATATATATATATATATATATATATATATATATATAGGGTCCGGCCAGCCTGGCCAGGGGAGGGGACATGGGCAGTTGACTGGTCTGCCTGCTGGTGGAACTCCTGGTTGAGGGGACAATTTGCATATAAGCCTTTTATTATATAGGATATACACAGAGTGGCCAGATTATTATACGTTCAGAGATCATAATAATCTGGCCACTCAGTGTATATAACAATATGCAGTAGGGCCAGGCTGCATCAGATTGAACAAAGACCTTCCCTCCTAGGTTCCACTATTGCATGGTTACCAATCAATAAAGACTTTAGGGTATTGCCCACGCAGTACCCACACTTGGATGAATACAAGGAATGAGTGACAAGATCCACTTACACAAAGGAGTCGGATTTATTATTTAGAAAGAATCCTAACCAAGTCTGGACCAACAATTTGGGGGCACATTTTTGCTTTTGTAAACTGAATGTGAAAAGATGACAGGAAATCAGAAGTGGCTGAACTCTAAGAGTGGTGGTGTTTGAAAGATGAAAGCTTGGAACATGTTTGCTTTGGTGGTGCTACAAAATGCTGAAGGGCCTAGCAGGATTGCAAAAAAAACACAAATCTGACATTCGGTTCTCAGTGCACTCACTGCAGGGCTTGAGTGTTGGAGATAATTAATAGAAATGAATCTTAGACTTGGTGACAACAGTTTCCAAAGAGGCTGCTGACATGACTTGGTGCTGTGGAAGGCAAAGTTGACATGTAATAAAGCTGAAGTTAATTCTACCTGCCAAAACATTGCAAGAGTATGCTTCTCCAGTAGAAATAATTACTAAAGTATGTACATAAAAATACCCACAATGGATTTTTTGCAGAGAATGGATGCTAACTAATCAATGGGAATCTCATAAGTGCTCCTTTTAAAGGTGCTGGTTAGATGTCAATGAAACCGTTGTGACTGCTTCTCTCCCGTAAGTATTTAATTTGGGGATTTATCTACTTCAGTGTGTAACTTGATTTTATATTTGACACAAAAGAAGGTGGATCAACTTTTTTGTATTGCAACACTTCTTGTTAACACTTTCCACATGCAGTTTCTGTTTAGTTAATTTATAATTATAGTTTTATTACTTTATTGCAATGTTTTATTCCTAATATAATGTGCTTCTATATTAAAAGGGCGATATGGTGCATAAATGCTGTTGAACACATAAACTGATGGCAACATTTGCCCTTGACCTTGGATCTTGGTAGTTGCTAGAACACTGAGGAGACAGCTTATTGTGGGGCCTCTTGGGAAACTACCAAAGGCATTAATTTTAAAACTAGACTGGAGTAATTACCATTACAGTTATGTGAGAGGTTAACATTCATGTTATTTCCTCTTGTTGCTTGGCTTTACAGAATGTTATGCCCCACTGCTTTTATTAAATCCAGGTAATAGAGGAAATAACAGTGTTATTAACCTCTAACACTGATGAAAAATTAGTCTTAAGTAAAACATGGTTTAAAATCAGAGCAATTGTGTTAGCCGTCTAGCTGGTTCCCGGCGAAGCACAGTGAGGCTTTGTGCAATCCTTGTGTCCATAGTTATTATTACAAAAGTAAAAACAAGTGTAATGTGAAATAAATCTCTGGGGGTAGTGGGGGCTAGATTTTAATACTGCACTTTCACTAATAAATGTTATAGGTTTTCATGACATTACATAAATAAGCACTGATTTTTAAAAAGTACCACTTTTCTACGACTGGAAAAGGAATCAGTTTTGCTAACTTGACTACTTTAGCAGAAAAGCACTTAGAAATTTAAAATATATTAATGGGTCCTATGAGAAGTCCCCAGTGGGATGCTTCTAAACATAAGCATGTTTAAGCTGGGTATTACTGTGGAAAAGTCCTCTTTTCCATGCTTGTTTGCATTTAAAAACATTAGTTTGAAAGTGATTTTTGAGATTGAGGTAGAGAGATATATCTTGCAACATATACACATGGTTTCGTAGGATGTTTATTCTCTTTGGGACTACAAAGTAACTGTCTCAGATAAGGTTATTGTTTTTACACAAATGTAGAAATATAGACATAACAAATAAAGTTAAGGTAATAACGTATGATAGGAAAACATACTTTGCCAAAGAGTCATCATCTAATGATTAGCTCTAACCCTAGATATAGTTTATGTTTTGATTTGTAAATATTTTGTTTAAATTTATTATGAAAGAAACTCATCTCCTCCTTCAAGTCAAGTGTGTATATATATATATATATATATAATCAAAAAACCTTTTAAATTTCCATATATGTATATATATGGAAATTTAAAAGGTTTTTTGATTGTCCGATTTTTAAATAAACCTCCCTGCCTAACTTTTATTAATGAATCACCCACTTCAAACACATTATTTGAAGGTGGTTTTTCTCGTGTGGAATACAGCATAGTTTAATTGTAAGCATACTGTTTTCTTACTTACTCAATGCATTTGCTACCATAATTTTAACAATGAACTATTAAGAGGTTTCTTTTTAATCTCTACTTTTTAGCTTAAATATAGAATTAATATAATTGATTTGAAGAGGCATCATTGAAGAAGAATGTTTTGCTTTATGTATTTACTCAGAGGATTATGTGGGAGGACATTAATATAGTATTTGAGAACTATTTTGTGAACCACACATTTGAACGTGTTTTATAAATGTGTAAACATGAAATACTATTATCCTCATGATTTAGCGTGGAAAGTATTTATAAACATCATAGAATTCATAGCATTTCTATAGAGAATGTGTATATTTGTCTCATGGAAAATAATAAAGAAAAGTAAGCATTGTACTTCTTAATCATTAGGAAAATATACATTCCAGTTGCATGAAGGGTCTGAGTAAAGGCTCAACAGCTCAGTTATCTTTTAAGTTAACCACCCCTTCAATGGTTAATTGAGTATTTCTAAGCCAATAAATTCCTCTTCAACGTTACTGATTGGGAGCTTAGTGTCCAAAACAAGCCTGCCCTGAATGAATCCATCTGTGACAAAAGGGCCCGGGGCCTGGCATCCGCTCTGCGGCCGGCTGAGTGGTCCCTCATTCTGAGCACATTAAGACACGGCACTTCCCACTCAGGGAAGGCTTTGTATCCTGAGCATGTGGCCGTTTCAACGCCCCAGCGGGGCACCCAGAGGCTGCGAAAAAGGAAAAATAGTTCGGAACAATTTGCATTCGTTCAAGGGCAACGCTAAGCGTTTTGCAGCTGGTTTACTGCTATTCTTGCCCTGGTTAAGCTGTCTTTCATGTCAGAAGCCCTTTCCTGCTTCCAGATCGTCAGGAAGCATTCCACTGTGCGCTGTCTGCCCAGTTCCTCCAGGGCTCCGGGCTTTGATCACGCATACCATTTGCCATCTGGCTAAAAATAGAGGCTGCTGAGATCAGCCTGGGTCCTGGCCCTTTCCTTTTTCCACTTTGTGCCCTGGTTTGGTAGTTTGGGAGGGAACACAGGCTGCCGTGTGCAGGATCAGAGTATGCAGAGTTCTTCCTGGAGATGAAGAAGGTTTATGAGGGAGCTCAGTGTCAGGAAACCAGGCCCATCTGCAGTAAGATGAAGTGTTAAGAGGGGTCTTTCTTTCTTTCCTTCCTTCCTTCCTTCCTTCCTTCCTTCCTTCCTTCCTTCCTTCCTTCCTTCCTTCCTTCTCTTCTTCTTCTTCTTCTTCTTCTTCTTCTTCTTCTTCTTCTTCTTCTTCTTCTTCTTCTTCTTCTTCTTCTTCTTCTTCTTCTTCTTCTTCTTCTCTTCTCTCCTTCCTCCTTCTCTTCTCCTCCTCCTCCTCCTCCTCCTCCTCCTCCTCCTCCTCCTCCTTCTCCTTCTCCTTCTCCTTCTTCTTCTTTTTCTTCTCTCTCTCTCTCTCTCTCTCTCTCATTTCCAGGAACTCATACAACTTAACAAAAAGAAGATAACGCAACCAAAAAATGGGCAATGGAGCTAAATAGATACTTTTTTAAAGAAGGCAGAAAGAAGGCCAAGAGATATGAAAACATGCTCAAAGTCACTAATCATCTGAAAGATGCAAATCAAAATGACAATGCAGTACCATCTCACACCTGTCAGAATGGCTGTTATCAACAAATCAACAGATGACAAGTGCTGATGTGGATACGGAGAAAAAGGAACTCTAGTGCACTGCTGGTGGGAATGCAGACTGGTGCAGCCACTGGAGAACAATGTGGAGTTTCCTCAAAAAACAAAAAATGGGACTCCCATTTGACCCAGTGATCCCACTCCTAGGATTATATCCCAAGAAACTAGAAACACCAATCAGAAAAGATATATGAACCCCCATGTTCATAGTGGCACAGTTTACCATAGCTAAGATTTGGAAACTACCTAAGTGTCCATTGGTAGATGAATGGAGGACATTAGTTTTAATACCACATCCATTTTGGGCAGGTTTGGAGCCTGTGTGTATTTTGGAGGAATAAAGAGGAATTAGTCAAAGGGAGAATTGTGGGAATAAATTTGGAAAATGAGATTTAAGACAGAGGAATCAATTTAGAGGAATTTCAGCATAAAAGAGATTTTGGGGTGCTCCTGAGGCTCCAAGTGGTCCTGTCATTATGGGTTGGAGCAGTGGGTGATGGACTGTGTGTGTGTGTGTGGTGGATGTGGCATTGGCCAGGCATGGGCTGACAGTGGAGGTGAGACTGAAGTTTACAGAGCTAGTCAGGGGACAGATAAGCCATACTATTTCCCCCCAAAAAATAGTGTAATAATTTATTGGGTTTACTGTATTAATTCATATTTGTCTAAATTTCAAAATCAGGAAACTTTATAAGCTGTCCTTCTGTTTGTGCTTAAATATCACCAGGTATGAGAGCTCCCATTACAGCATACACTGTTCTGCAGTATAATCAAACCAAGTCTTACGTTTCAAACAGCCTTGCCTATCACAAATCTTCCATCCATGTCTTTAGAATGACAGGGCGATCTCTGAAAAAGGCTCCCTCTTGAGAACGCCCTTCAGGTTATTTTGAGCGTGGGGTTGGGATCACCGCTATTTTGAGTACGTTGAATTCCAGCATAGCGACCTGGGGCATTTCATGTCTGTCTGAAAATGGCAATGGAGTTCTGCAAACCAAGGAAAGGATCAGGATGCCACTGAGAAGATGGAATGTACATTTGCACGAAAGCCTTCAAAATCAACTTGCTCCTATGTAGGCGTCTTCAAACTACGGCCCGCGGGCCACATGCAGCCCGCAGAGGAGTCTGATCCGGCCCGCCAGGTTTTTTGGGCAGTGAGCGCAGCCGAGGTGTTACAGTAGAAATTAGTAGTTCATATAGTCCGGCCCTCCAGCTCTCTGAGGGACCGTGATCTGGCCCCCACTTTAAAAAGTTTGAGGACCCCTGTTAGAGGACTGTGGGAAGAATCAGGGACATTTTTGCAATACCCCTTTATGGTCCATGCGGGGAAATTTGCCCCCAAGCCTCTGAAGGTTAGTTGGATCCGTTGCTCCCAGTCACAGGGGGTTTGGGAATTTATGTATTCACTTCACAATTGTCATTGTTCGGGCAATAATATAGGGATACTAACTTCGACTCCCCCTTATTGTGTGGGGTTGTTCTAAATTTGCTAGTTCTATGGCTCCTGTGATGAAAATTATTAAAAATGATCACTAAGGGCCAACCTTGATATGAAATTATTTGTGTTGCTCAAATACATTTTTCATTGACATGTCTAGCAAATAGCTTTTATGTAAATTTGAACCTGCCTTGTGCTTTCTGGGGACAGGTGTATTAGCACTGAGTGTTGGACATGTACCAGAGGTGGCCACTGAGTGGCGATTTTGTTGGTCAAAGGAGTCACACCCAATAAGGAGGAAGATGGGGAGGGGAAGACTCGGCACCATTGTGTGATTGAGGAAAAGTAGAACATGGTTTCGTGAGCATGGTTCTGTATTATGTGCATCTATCTTCTTCCTTTTTCCATTTTATCATCTAGTTTTGCTTTTTTCTTTCTCTTGTTCTCCTTTGCTTGAACTTGCCGGCTCTACTTTGGGCTGTGAAAGCATTAAAGGTGGTGGCATTTTGAATTTATCAAAGGGCATTTATCTAAAAATCATCAGGGTATTTTTGTACAAAGACAAGTAGAGAAAATGGGAGGGGCCATGAGAAAGCATTTAGCCTTTATACTCCTTAGATTTTCTTCCTTTCTTTTTAAAATTTTTATGACATCCCCAGAACTCAAGAGAGAGCGTTACGTCATTTCATCCTCGAGCGAGGCAGAGAGTGACGGAGCTGCCCGGTGAGCCATGACCAGCGCAGAGGGAGCACCTGCCACCGGCATCCCTCAGTGCCCTCACTGCATCCTGACAATGGAGAGGGAGAGGCCTGCCTGCACTCTTATGAGAAAGTGGGAGGAAGAGCTTAAATATTAAAACAATGCACAATACACATTTAACATATTTACTTTGACTTTTATGGAATAATTATCCTTTCTAAATACACTAGAACTACCAACTCAACATTTGTTATGGTGCAGCCACTTCTTAATATCCCCTACCCAGGTAGAAAACACATATATTGCTTATTTTAGAGGTCAAAAAGTGTCATGTGCATCATTTAACTTAACAGAATTTATAATGACTCATCTATAAAGAAAATTTTTTTCCCAAGAGGCCTATTATATACAGTGTCAGGAATTCATGATGTTTTATGCAGTTCATTTTGAAGGAAGAGAGAGAAAGATGTTACTCATCATTACTACAGCATCTCCTTGTACTAAAATAGGATCCATTGAGGGGTTAAATCTGCACACACACACAAAAAAAACACACACAAAGGGACCCTGACACTGGCTACTTTATTGGACCTTAGGAATATGGGCAGAGATGCCTCTTGCTACTAATATGAAAATCTTATCATTGATTCTTTAATGTGATCCTGTGATTATCTCCAGATTATATTTTGACTTGCTACACACTTGCTAATTAAAAAAGAAAAACTACAGAAGATATGAGTATCTAGTGTTTTTGCCAGCTTCATTTTTTTGGTATATTAATATAGTAAGAGCATAAACCACGCACAGTCTCTTATGAATTTCATTAGCCTGAGGATTTAATCTGCCGTTCAGACCACCTTTGACATGGGCATGATCACGGCGCCCAGCATTATGGAGTAGAGCCAGGATGTTGACAATTGCCTTTGAGAAATCTCATCCAGGGCTAACAGACACCTCTGTGCCGCTTGGAAGGTATTGCCCCTTCCTCTGAGGAGACACTGCCTTGTACCTGGGAAGGCAGTGAGTCAAGGATGGCGGGGCTCCCAGCTTCTGTTTCCTCATGACTGGGTCCCTCACTCAGCGAGAAGCCGGTGCCACCGTGTCTGTCAGGGGCGCTGATCACACCTGGTAGTAAGTGAGCCGGATAACAATCTACCTGGCCTGCTCATTTTTTTTTTTAAAGCATGCTGTACGTATCTTTCACATTCATATTACACATACTAAAGGGATACATTAGGGGTGGTTAGTTTCATTTTGGAAGCTTATTTACTTTGTAATGGGGCATATAATTATTTTTTAAAAAGAATAATTGCTCCCATTATTCAATTTACAAATCAGGGAATAAGGAGTCACTGTTTAATGGGTACAATTCCAGTTTCTTTTTTTTGTTTTTGTTAATCCTTTCCTGAGGATATTTGTTCCATTGATTTTTTTTTTAGTGAGAGTAAAAGGGGGGTGGGGGGAAGAGAAACATGGATGTGAGAGAGACAAATAGGTGTTGGTTGCCTCACGGAAGCACCATGACCAGGGCCAGAGAGCAAACCCCACAGCCCAGGGATGTGCCCTTGACCCCGAATCCAGCCCACACTGCTCAGTGTGCTGGGGGATGCTCTCACCACTGAGCACACTGGCCCGGGCTACGGTTCCAGTTTTGCAAGATGAAAAGAGTTCACTGGGTGGATGGTGGTATCAGCAGCAGAGCCATGTGAGTGCACTAATGCCTCCTCACTGCACACTTACACATGGTTAAGCGGATACGTTGTATGTTGTGCATATTTTGCTGCTATTAAACAATTTTAATTTCACCTCTATCATGTGAATCCTATATTGCCTACCATGTGGCAGATGTTGAAGTAGGTACTTTGCATACATTATTCCTGATAAATATTATTATCCTCCGATGAACAGAAGTTCATGAGGTTATTGAGTTAAGCAGCAGAAGTGAAATCTGAACCCAGGCCCCTGTAGTCTGTCTATCACCCCACAATTCTGCTGCCTATCTGGAACCACCATAAAGACACACACACACAAACACACACAATTCTATATTTTTATCTTGATACATAATTCGTATTATTCCTTAGATTAAATTAATTGTGTTAATTACTTTTAATTACTGTAAATACAAATGCTGAGTCTAACCACTTCATTAATGTAGCCACGTGAACCCACATAACCGCCTCATGGTAAGCGGCATGGACCACTTCTGGTTGCTGCGCAGTCTCAGGGGAGGGGCTGCCAGAACACAGCCGGCTTTTGGTTGCCTCAGGAAGCAGGGAATTAGGCTGATTGCTCAGGCTGCAGGCCTTGTAATTACAACCTGGCATCTTAAAAATGGCAATTTAAAGCCTCGGTTCCAACAAAGCTTAAGACCAGGTCTAGCATCTGACAATTTTTTTTTTTCTTCTCTCTCACAGTTTTAGGAAAAGAATAAATTGCTTAACGTGTATCTAGTGGAACTTGTACAATATATTATATATATATATATTTTAAATCCCCGAATGAACTTAATCTGTGTTCATTGTGTCGCAAGCACAGCCTGCCTGGTGCAGATGCAGATGGTGCCCCTGGTCCACACGATGGCCACAGCCTTGCCGGAGCATGCCTCTCCTAAGCGGCGGGCCAGGGGCAGGGTAATTGGCTGCCTCCTGGCTGTAAGTACAGGTATGTTAACTGTGGGCCTGAAGGGAGCTTCCACGTTGGGCTGGAGTTTATTATTAGGTGAGGAAATTACCGGACACCTCCAGCTGCCATTAATCAGCCACAGAGTCAGGCTGGAGCCAGGAGGGAGGCCCGTGGGTGGACGGTGCCCAGCGCCGTGGAAACACCAGGAGACAGAGACAAATGTTCCCCAGCCCAGCGGCACCGCACGCTGCCCTCACATGGTCCTTAACCTGCGTGCTCAGATTGATTTAGGCCATTCGCCCCCTCAACCTAACCATCTATTTTCCTTGGAGACTGACAGTTTTATGTGTCGCTACCATGTTATTATGTGTGGCTGCTCTGCCGGTAGCTATAGTGTTTCAGAAACGTTTACTTCCAGACAGAGAGGATGAACGAGGAGGGGGGAGCAGGGAGAGAGAGGTGCGGCGGGGGCAGCTTTTTATGGGGCGCAAAACATGCCCATCGTGGCACCGGCTTTCTCCCTCTCTCGTCTTTCTGTCTTTTCTGTGTCAGTGATTCCCATGAAAAAGCCTCGAATGAAATCCCCCCTCCCCCCTCGAGAAACACATCTGTCAGGTGATGTCAACGCCTGGCTCACCCCTCTTCCTGTTGGGTTGCAAGCATGACATTCCTCACTGCCCTGGAATGCTGACATGGCCCAGTGGCCAGAGCCAAACAGGTAGGGTCAAGCTGAAAAAAAGTCCATGGGGCCTTCTGCTCTCGGCTCCGCTTTGCAAGAAACTAGAAGCAATTTATTGTCCCTGCTACAGTGTAAATTCAGAAAAGGGCGATGGCGGAGATAAAAACAACAACAACAGCAACAAGACAGCAAACAGCCTCCCGTCTGCTGCAGGGACGTCCGTCCGTCACGACATTCCCAGTGCCTGTCGGGCTGGAGACGGTTGCCTCAGGATAAGCAGGAATTCTGATCTGACCCTCACCCTCAACATTTTTGGAACTGGATGAAAGTGCCTTATCTGAACAAGTAAGAATATTTCTGGCCCCAAAGGCCAAAGACTACAATTTAGTTAAAATAAATACTCAGAGGAGGAAGGGAAGCAGTGAGGTTAAAGGTTTGATCAGATAGGAGCCTCTCTGCTCGCCCACTCGGCCCGGCCAGGGCTGGATCCTGTCTGGTTTTCGCGTTCTGATCTAGGCAGCGGCCAACACAGAGACTCCCTTTCCTCTCTTCCTGCTTTTGTGTCCGAGGGGAGAGGCTGACGAGCCCGATGACTTATGCCGACAAATGCAAATAAACAAGCAAAATGGAGTTAAACCTGCAGTGTCTGACCAGATACGAGTGTTTTCCACTCTTCTTAGGCATCAGCCTTCCTTATGGGTGGTATCGGATTCTGTTCAAGAGTCATAACTATCACCCTGTCACAGAGAAAGGTTCTAAAATACCAGGGAATAAATCTGCCATGTTGGGGAAAGGACCTTGGGTGAGATAGATACATGTGCGCGCGCACACACACACACACACACACACACACTTATTTTTTATTTTTATTTTTTTAAAGAAAAAAATTCTGTTATTCTAGCATAGATTACATGTAAGGACCAGGATCTAGTCACCTGGTGACTTCCAGGTGGGCCCCCTCGGTGGCTGGAAGTCACGAGGCAGACTCCCCGAGTGGGTGTGGAGGTGGGGTCTATGCCCATCCTCACTTCCTGAGCATTTAGGTAACAACCCCTGGTTGTCCCTGCAGTTCTCAGGGTCTGCACGGCTCACTGTTCCTAAGCAGAGGTCGCCTGGTGACACCGGGTTCCTCTGAAGCAGGACCCCGGCGGCCGCCCTCGGGGAAATGAGGCGTGTGGTTACTGTAGCCAGACATTCTGTCTCCGCTTGATGACTGAGTGGCTGCTCTTCACCCTGGTGCTCAGGGACTGGGGTGCTCAGAGCATGGACTCAGCACCCCCTGGCCAGGGCGAGGGTGGCCAGGCAGTTGTCTGTGCTGCTCTCTGCAAGAACTGAGCTTCCTGGGATGAGGTGCTATGCAGATAGCACTGCAGAACACACACCTTCTCACTCTGGAGACCCAACAGGTCACAGAGTTACGGGTGGGAAGACTTCCCCCTGACAATGAACTTTAAAAGTTATTTAAAATCTCTTTTTTAGAGGGTATGGGAACATATGCACAGAAACTACTTAGCCCTTGAAAAAGTTACCTTTATTGTTTGGGAAGTGGGAGCTTTTCCTTGTCATGCGATTGGGGAGTGGAGGATTGTTATGACCACTTGTTCGGAACCCAAATTGGGGGACATGTTGTAAAATATTTGGACTATGGTTACGGGACCCACAGAACAGACTTTAAAATCAAGAATGTTCCAGAAGATTGGAACAAGTGATTGCCTCAGAAATAGCTGAAATGCTTAATATTTTGGTCTCCTTTAGTTATGGCTAATCTGTGCAAATCTTTCCCCTAACGAAGTAAAGTAAAAATGAATCATTGAAAACATTTCTACTTAAATCTTTCAAGGAATTCTCTTGGGGGTTGGAGGAGAATCTAGATAAAGAACTCATGATAAAATTGGTCATCTTAACTTGCCACTTTCTCCATCCTGCCAGAACATTGGCAATCCAAGGTGGCTTTCTGGTGTAGAATCTGAGCCTGAATGATCAGCAATGGATGGAAAACCTGTAATTAAAGACGTAGAAGCGTTCTTTGTTCTTTATTGGCTTTATCTTTTGACTAAGCACACCTCTTCAACTGGAAACAGCACTCTCCGTGGCTATCTTTATTTCAATAGAATTCAGTGTTTACAATTGTTTAAAAAAACGCAACTTTCTGTGCACATTAAACCATGGGTGTTTGGTGTGTGGCCTTGTTACATAGAATTCTGTTAGATTTAAGTGCATTGAAAATGTTTGTGGGATGGTAGTGGCTATATGCTACCCAAGAAAATTTGTTTTCATAGAAGCATATGGAGAGGAGTTAAAAAAATTATATTTTATTCCCAAGTATAGTAGTAAATTATAGCACAAAATACTTACCTCTTTTGGTCTTCCTAACATAATATTTATTGAAAAGCTCAATCTTTTGCCTTGTTTTTTGTTTTCCTGCAATATACTATTATTGATAGATACAGAACAGGAATGGCCATTTTTGACCAAAGGAATATACCCTGTTTTTATTTAGAGTCAATGAATTTAGAGAACTAATTGTTAAGGCCGATGTCCTTTGCTTTGAGGTCCTAAGGAAGAAGTCTTTGTAGGCTTGTCTTTTGTATGTTGTGCATTAGTCCACAAACAAAACAAAAATAATCAAGATTCAAAAACTCTTGAGAAAAAAATTTACATCACCTGGATAATTAATTCTTTTTAATTGAATATGTTGACTAAGTCATGCTCAAGCCCCTAGTAGGGGTGTCGAACTCAATCAGAGAAGGGGCCAAAATCTAAAATCCAGCCTAAATCGCGGGCCGAATGGTTTACTGAACAGTCATAAACTGTCATTGTGATGGAAACGCAGCGGAGTGCAGTGATGACAGCGCGGTGCGGGCCACATTGCAAGGCCTGGCGGGATGGATTTGGCCCGCGGGCCTTGTGTTTGACACATGTGGACTAGGGACTCATTTACGATATCTTTGTATGGTCATGGACATTCCACTCCTACCCTAGAGGAAGAAAGTGATTTTGGAAGCATTTTAGTACAGACACCATGATCCCTTATATCAGTGTTTTACACCACCCATCAGCACATTGTAGGCATAGGGATAATTCTACAGAATTCTAGAAAATGCATGTCAGTCAGGATACATACACCTGATTTATTTTTTAAAGAAATCCTTAAACCCTACTATTTCAGATGCTTCAAAATTGAAGGCTGTCAGGATTGCATCTCATCATTTTATTCGAACCATGGCTCATTTGACTCTATATCTCAGTTCATATTGTCATGAGAGCCTAGGTGCTTGCCTTTCTTATTCTGTTTATTTTTCCATTGTCTTGTCTGGTTTTTCTGATCCTCCCAGTAAGTGGAGGTGTGGCTCCTTCTCCCTCTGAGGTCCCACCTGCAGCCAGAAGAAAGGAGTCTGTGGGAACACTTTTTTGATTGGGGGGCCTGGGACTTAAATGCTGAACTTTTATGTTTGACCACATACAATACCAAAATATTTATCAATAATTTGAAATAATTTATCCACTCGAAACCGCACTATTCAAGGATGAAAACTTGAGAGTTTAATGACAGAGCAGTTTAATATATATATATATATATATATATATATATATATAATTTATATGTAATTACATATGCTGTTACATATCATTACATATAAATGTATATACACACTATATACAGACATAAATATTTAATTTGTATACACACACACACACACACACACACACACTTTTCCTTGGCGTGTAGATGCATAACACAAGAAATAGAGGGAAACAGATTTTCCTTGTGCTTAAAAGTTACCATGCTGGATTTAGTACAATTCCTCAAGCAGTTAGAGAACAACTGCATGCTAGATGCTAGCAACAGAGAGAAGATAAGACATGCTGTTTCTATCCCTAAGGTATTTATTGGAAAGTAAACAGAACGTTTTATTGCGTGACAAGATCAACATCAGCAGTGCTAGGAGAACATGGTGTCCAGGCTACTATGCATGACAGGTGTGAAAACAGTTTACAGTTGTGCAGAGGGTCTGAAATGTACAGAGAATTGTTCAGAGAAGATTTGACATAAGAGTTTTCATTTTGATTTGAGCTTCTCCTTGGGTAGGATCATCAAATGTGTGCAGTAACCTTAAACCCTACATTTTTTTTTCCTTCAGTATGTCCCTCACTAGATGTAATTTTCCCCTTCTCGATCCTGACATTTTGTTATTCTGTGGTTGAAGTGATTTGGTCTAGCTGCTTGTTTTGCTAAGAAGCACAAGGTTTAAAGAATAAACACCGCTTCCGTTCCTCCCACCCCTGTGTTTTAGTTTGTTTGTCGAGTTTGGTGAATTTTATAGAACTTAGCCTCCTCTATGCTAGATAGTGTCAGAAATGTTTTGAAGCATTTAACAAATTATCACGTTGGTGCTCAACTTAGGCATAATGATCACCACATAAATGAATGCTGTCTAACCTGCTGAGTTTTGGTTAAGTCTAGATTATAGCCATGTGAATTATGACATGCTTTATCATATCTTTTAGTTATCAAAGCTGTGCTGCATGAGTGTGCAGGAAATCTGGTCAGTTCTCATGAGAACTCAACTTGGCCGGGTCCTGCCTAATCAGTTGTCCAGCTGTGGTGTCTGCTGTGTTCTCTGAGGGACCTGCTTGTAGGCTTGCATCAAGAAAATCAACTCAACTACGTTAGATTTATATCTCAGAAATGTATAAGCACATGCACACTAATTTTAAACATAAAATCAAATTATATACTTTATTATAAACATTGCACATATGATTTCCCCCTAAAATTCATATGCCAGGTTTTGGAGAACAGCACAAACTCTTAGGGAGAATTTTTCACATTATTCTTGTAACGGATCCCCTATTTAGAAAAAAATCGCATTTTTTTTTTTTTCTGGTCATAGACCCAATAAAATATTCTTCAGTGGGTATTTAAAGTAGGTGGTGCCTTATTATGTGGATGTTGGATGGCATAGTGGCTAAGTACTAAAGTCATAGGCTATTAAGTGTCCCTTTTCTGCTTTCATCGCTGCATGACATGAACAAAACCAATGTATACAAATGTAAGACTTCTTTCAACCCATATGTGATTGAGAAAAGGACAACAGGGGATGAAGACGTCACTGTAGCATAGATCTAAGCTACAATGAAGTTACTGTCCCAGTTTAACTTAGAAACAGAATTCATAATATTAATAAGGATAAAGGAGTACTGAGAGTCTCCAAGGTACAGAGGCCACCTGAGTTGGTGACAATGGACACAGTGACTATGAAGCTGTATGGAAGCTGTCGGATGGCTGAAAGCCAAGGTAGGTGTGCTAAGGGGGGGGGGGGGGGTTTCTATGAACCTTTTAAAAATACACCTCTTAGCCATGTACAGCCGGTATGAACTAGGGAAGCCCTGTAGCAACACAGTTCCAATGTGGAGAATGTCTGTTCCAAAGTCACTTAAAGAAAGTTTCTTCATGCGTCCTATAGTTTTGAAACTTCCAAACCATTTAACAACTATTACCCCGGTGAAGCACAGTTGTCCTCACTGGGACATTCACAGTTCGTTTTTTTTCCCTCTTACTACTGTCTCTCTCCACTCATTTGCTTCTGACAAAACATGTCTCCTATTCTCTTTAAGAGGACAAGTTGCTAATTGACCAGTGAGGTAGCTGGCCGGGTTAGAACTCTGTTATTGAATTCCTATGGTGGGAGTGAAAACAAAAACACGGATGGATCCCCTTGTTATGCCTGCAATTAACAGAGTCAACACCCTAATAGGCGTGGAAGACACAAGCAGATGTTCTGTGAGAAACGCATGTTGACTGGCTGCACTCTGGCTTGGCCTGGAGACCTCAGGGAGGTTCCCTCCCAGTGGGGCGGCCGGTGATTTATTGTTCTCTGTCCAGCGAGCATGTCAGAACCGAGCGGGGTCTTGGAGAGGTTAAAAGCACCCTTACAGGGGTTAGCGCGGATTCCCGCTGGAAGGGAAGGCTCGCTCTGCCTTCGCAGGGGAGGGCGGTCGCCTCTGCCGCAATCCTGTCGAAGTGGGGAGCACCGGGGGACGGGTACTGACAGGGGTTTCCTAACGGAGAACGTAGGAATGAAACACGAGCACCGACCTGCTTCCCTCCGGCTGAACGAAACGAGAGCCCTACGAAAAACAGCAAACTCCGACAAATTCCTGCTGGAAACACTGATCATAGTCTTGATGGAAACAGTAAAGATATCTTTTAGACTTGCATTGGAGACACTCAGGACTGGATTACGTGATAAGGCTCAGAAACCTGAAAGCTTCTTAAATGCTTAACGCTGCCCAGCCAGTGTGGTTCAGTGGTGGAGCCTCATCCTACGAACCAGGGGTCTTGGCTCAGTTCCTGGTCAGGGCACATGCCCAGGTTGCAGGCTCGATCCCAGTGTGTGCAGGCCGCCGATCAATTGTCTCCTCATGGCTGTTTCTGTTTCTCCCTCTCCCTTGCTCTCTGAAATCAATAAAAGTATACTTAGAAAGAAAGAAAGAGAAAAGCCTTAAAAGATGCTTACTTTACCACTCACCTTCTGTATCGAATTTACAAACATATTATGAGGTAATTATTTGGCCGGTGTTCACCAGGAAGAGTCTACAAAGTAATTAATGGGAACTTTGTGCTCTTGTGCTTTCGCTTCTTAGTCACACTCCTGGACAGCAGCAGCCTGATATGCGCTCCCTGGCATGAAGAACGCTGATACCTCGCCAGGATTTACTTCACGCCAGGTGCTGTGTAGCTGCTTCAAACAACTTATCTCATTAAAAAGAATGTCATTACCTCAGATGAATGAATATGAAACTGACAGGCTGTTATTTTGTAATAAATGCTAACAATATTTTATCTTCTTAGCGTTCCTTTTAAGTCATATTTGGTTATTGGTTATTTGCCATAAAATCTGGCTAAGTTTTTTCTTCTTTAAACTAAAAACAAATAAACAGCAGCTAAGAATTTTGCAGTGGGACAGGTCTCCTGTGTGAGTATTTCATGGCTGTTGGTGGCTGGCCTGAATACAAGGTGTAGGGTACAGAAAATAATGTAAATATTTCCTTAATGTGTTTATATTGATTAGATATGTAAATGGTAATATTTCAGACATACTGGGCTAAATAAAACATATCATTAAAATGAATGTCCCCTGCTTCTTTGTACATTTTTTAATGTGGCTGCTAGATAACTTACATTTTAATTACTCGAATTGCTTACCTGTTGGGCACTGTATAGTTTCTCAAATCTTTTGAAATCAGGTTGAATTTGCCAACTTTTTTTTCTGCTCCATACTGATTGTGCATGGTACTTGCTTTTTATCACAGCAACTGCAGAAAACCCAGCTTCAGAAAGACAGTGTGATTTAACATTGAAGTTGTGAGCTACCTGGATCTGACAATTCTCATGGTATTTAGTACATGCAAAGTACTACTATGATTTCCTTAAATGCTTAAGATATCCAGGGGTGGTGAACACAATACGGTGCACAGATGATGTGTTTTGGAATTGTGCACCTGAATCCTGTATAATTCTCTTAACCAGTGTCACCCCAATATATTCAATAAAAATGGAAAGGTTTAAAAAATAAACTATTTTAAAAAGAAGATACCCAGAAGCACCTCCACGTGTTAACTGAGGTTCCCTGGTGTGCTTTGGCACAGAGTTTGGGAACCATGAATACATATTGAAGAAACTTGATAATTTTTAGTTGAATGATTAATTCAGTAAAATGATTAATTCTAGAACTGTTATCAGAATACATAACCTAACTCACCTGTCTCATTCATCTCTCTGCTCACTTAGTTATTCAGATTTTATCTAAAATGCGTAAAATGGTGACACAGTGGGGAGGAGCACAGAAAAATCTCTGTCACATGCAGTTTGCAATAATTTCTAAAAACATGCAGCATCTGACTTATTCACGAAAATTTGTTAAAAGTAACAGTGAATTAATAACAAAAAATAACCTGTTAATTTAATTATAAGCAAATCTTGGTTAAAATCATTTAAAAATGAACAGGGTGTTAATTTTTCAAATATGACATACAGATCAGAAATTTTGTTTGTTAAATCCGAAGTCCATTAAATGGAAGTCTGCAAAATTGAGGGTTACTGTGTGTTGCCTTACATGGCAAAAGGGACTTTGTGCATGTGATAGTGTCAGAGACCTTGAGGTGGGGGACATTCCTCTGGATTATCTCAAGCATGTCAAACTGGAGGCTGACGGACTGCATGCCTCTTTTATTTATTTATTTATTTAAAAAAATTTAAAAATATATTTTATTGATTTTTTTTTACAGAGAAGAAGAGAGAGGAACAGAGAGCTAGAAATGTCAATGAGAGAGAATCATCAATCAGCTGCCTCCTACACACCCCCTACTGGGGATGTGCCCACAACCAAGGTACATGCCCTTGACCGGAATCGAACCTGGGACCTTTCAGTCCACAGGCTGATGCTCTATCCACTGAGCCAAACCAGTTTCGGCCATATGCCTCTTTTAAATAAATGAGGCATGTGGCCCGAGGGCTGCGAATTTGAGATGCTTGATCTAGATAAGCCTCATCTAATCACATATGTCCTGAAACACTGGAAAACATTTCCTGGTTGCAGCCAGAGAGAGGCGTGAGGATGGATGTGGGGTCAGAGAGAAGCGATGCTTGTTGCTGACGGTGAAGATGAAGGATGGGGCCGCTAGCTCCGAAATGCAAGTGGCCTCTGGGAGCCAGACAAGGCAAGGACATGGACTCTCCTCTGGAGCTTCAGGAAGGAAGGCAGCCCAGCTGACATCTTGATATTTGCCCAGTGGCATGCATGTCACACTGCTAACCTGCAGTGCTGTAAGGTAAGAAGCCCGTGTTGTTTAAAGCCACCAAGTGTATGGCAATTCGTGATGGTGCAGAAGAAACTGATGCAGGAAGTGAACCGAGGGAGCTCAGCAGGTGGAAGGTGGGTTAGGTCAATGCACACTTTTCTGTCAGAGATGCAAGAGCACGTGGCCACGGCTGTAGCTTGTTGCACAGCTATAGCTCTTTAAAATTTGTAATTCTCACCGGAGGCTAGGCTTTTAAAACTGATTTTATAGAGAGAGGAAGGAAGAGAGAGAAAGAGAGAAAAATAGCAATGTGAGAGAGAAGCACAGATTGGTTACCTCCCACATCTGCTCTGACTGGGGATCAAACCCAAACATGAGCCACCTGGCCAGGGCACAGCTACAGTTTTTTATTTATTTTATTTTTAGTTCCTTTATTGATTAAGGTGTTACATATGTGTCCTTATCCCCCCGTTACTCCCTCTATCCCTCCCCCTCATGCCCTCACCTCCCTGTTGTCTGTGTCCATTGGTTAGGCTTATATGCATGCATACAAGTCCTTTGGTTGATCTCTCCCTCTTACCCCCACCCTCCCCTACCTTCCTCTGAGGTTTGATGGTCTGATCAATGCTTCTCTGTCTCTGGATTTGTTTTTGTTTATCAGTTTATGTTGTCCATTATATTCCACAAATGAGTGAGATCATGTGATATTTATCTTTCTCTGCCTGGCTTATTTCACTTAGCATAATGCTCTCCAGTTCCATCCACACTGTTGCAAATGGTAAGAATTCCTTCTTTTTGACTGAGTAGTATTCCATTGTGTTGCTATTCATAGCAGTACAATTTACGATAGCTAAGATTTGGAAACAGCCTAAGTGCCCATTAGCGGATGAGTGGCTTAAAAACCTGTAGTATTAGGTCTAGTAATAATTAACGTCGTTTTCTAATACTTTTTTAAATCGAATTTATTTAAACAATACAACAAAATTTAATCAACAATATAGTTGCCATTGTTTTCTACTACTTGTGCCCAACGCTCAGGAAGCATTTTAATCCCTCTGTTGTAAAATTCTTCTGATTTTGATGCAAAAAATTCGGTCAATGCATTTTTGAGGCATTCTTCATTATTAAATTTTTTTCCAAGAAGAAAGTTTTGCAAAGAACGAAACAAATGGTAATCCGAAGGGGCAATATCAGGAGAATATGCAGGTTGAGGGAGAACTTCCCATTCCAACTGGTGCAGTTTTTCATCAGTGATTCTTGCAGTATGCGGTCGTGCGCTATCGTGGTGAAGAATTACGCCCTTCCGATTAATCAGCGCGGGTTCTTTTTCTCTTAAAGCTTGGGCTAACCTTTCCAATTGGGCACTATACACTGCACTTGTAATGGTTTGGTTAGATGGTAAAAGTTCATAATGAAGAATTCCTTTAAAATTCCACCAAACACACAACATCACTTTTTTCGCATGCAAGTCAGGTTTTGGTGTGGGCTGCGGAGCCTCATTTTTGTCCAACCATTGAGGCCGCCTTTTCAAATTTATGCAGCACCCATTGTTCATCTCCGGTAACAATTTGCTCTAAAAACGGCAAACGGTTTTGATGAGAGAGGAGCGAACTGCAAATTGTGACTCTTTGATTACGGTTGTTGTCGGTCAACTCATGAGGAACCCATTTTCCAAACTTTTGGACTTTGCCAAGTGCACGCAATTGATTGGAAATTGTTTTTTGTGAACAATTTAAAGTTGTCGCAAGCTCTTGTTGGGTAATTTGAGGATTTTGCACCAAAAGAGCTTGAAGAGCTTCTTGATCAAAATTGGACACACGGCCTCGACCACTCTTGTCATCTAACGAAAAATTTCCCTCGCGAAATTTCTCAAACCAACGCTGGCATTTTCTGGCGCTAACTGCATCTTGACCAAGAGCACTACAGATGTTTTTTGCAGCCTCACTTGCTTTTCTTCCTAATTGGAACTCGTAAAACATGCAGTGCCGAATATGCTCTTCATCCGCCATCTTCTTAGCCCTAGTTTTGCAACAAAAACCAAACCAAACACAAACTTTTTCAAGCAAAACTTGTTAATTGCACTTCACACGTTCTGTAGATACCACATGTTTGAAGGTTATGTCAATACAAGTCAACGCCAAGCAAGATTTTAAACGAATGTTAAAAAACGACATTACTTATTACTAGACCCGATACATCTACAGCTACAGCTTTTCTCTGCATTCTGTAAGCAGAGCACACCTGGGAGCTGAATCGGTGGCTGTACCCAAGATACCATAACTGTCCATTTGAGGTGGCATGAGCTGCACTTTATGAATAAGGTCTGCTTAGTCTTCCCACCCCTTTCTATATAAAAATTAAACCCTCCTTTGTTCCATTGTTTTTATCTGTATTAAACACCACCTATTCCGCTTATTCAATTCATCTTTAATATACAGGGTGGGGCAAAGGTAGATTTACAGTTGTGAGTACGTGAAACACAGGGTTTATTCTTTTATTATATTTATTGATTATTATATCTTTTTCCATAGGAACAACTATAAACCTACGTTGCCCTGCCCATACTTTGCTGACTGACTTAGCCTCTGACATTTCTTGAGTTTTATCCATTTCATTTGTTCCTGACTTCTAGAGCAGAATTAAATACTCCCAAACAATGCAGCGTACACATTAAGAATCACACGAAAGGCAATCCCCCCTCTCCTCCTCAGGTGGGAATAAATTGAGTGTTTAGCTGTGTCCTTTCTGTTGACTTTGTTCAAGGAGGACTTGACACCTCCAAGAGGCTCACCTCTGCACCACATGCCCTGCAAACCTGAGGAGGAAGTCTTGAGAATTTCCCAGTACTGCTAGCTAGTCAAACTCGAAATAGGTGTGTCTGTTTATGGTCCAACAGCGAAGTAAACCATTTAGTGATGCCAACACATGGGTGAGGGCTTGGTGAGCAAAAACAAACTCTACCTGTAACATGTGTGATGCACATAAGGCACAAGCTGAAGAAACCATTTGCATGCTGGAAAGGTCACGTGCCATGAAAATTGCCAGCCAAGTAAAAGCAGTGTAGAAGTCAAACAATGTTAGATTTTTGTTTCAAGCTTTAGACATTTAAAAGGAAGCATTAAATCATATGTTTTCAAAGTCATAGCAGACGAAGGGGGCTATTGTTTGCTTCACCAGTCCAGAGAAATGTGTCTTTTGATACGCGTCGAACTAAAAATTAGAGACCATCTTTTCACACTGCTCCTAAGGGAGTGGGTTTGTCTTCCGTTTTCCTCATTTGGAAGTTGTTTATGGTGGTTGGAGATGGCCAGAAGGATGAGGGTTTTGTTCCTGGTGTGGAAAAAAATCAGTTAATGTTTTCTCGAATCAAAATATTTGTGGCCAGACAAATTCCTGCTTCAGGAATCCTTGGTTCGTGGGAGTCCAGCCCATTTCTGAAGGGTAGGAGTCACTCTGTGTTAGTTGAATTTAGTTCACTGGTTCCATCTTTTCATTTAGAAGTTCTTTCACTTGTGTTTGTACTTAAAAATCAAAAGTCATTATTAATAATTAGTTATCTTAACAAGGTTTTCTATCCTAATATAGACACTCACAATATATCAGGCTCTCTTTAATTATGTAGGAACTATTAAATAAGTCATTTTTTCCCCCCTCAGAAAGTCAGTGTTCTTAAAGAATTTACTAGTAGCCAATATAATAAAATTATTTTGGGGGTCTGAAAAAAATCAGTTAAACTATTAAATTTCATAAGAAGAAAGCAGCTTTTAGGCAAAGGTGATGATAATTGAACTGGATAAGTATTAATTTGATTCAGATTTAGTAGGATCAGCCAAGTGGCCACTATTTGCTAGTCTGTTACAATGAAGGCTTAACATTGACTTTTCTGTTCATGTTGTTACTGGGTTATAATGTTCTTGGAGACGAATCCTTGGAGAATTAAATAAAGGCCATTTTAGTGATTAGCCCATGAAGATGTTAAAATTGTCTTATGATCCATTAGTTACACTTTGATGTTGCCAGCATCTATTGAATAAAGCAAGATTTAGGCAGCAGGGAGGAAAGATCATTGTAATAGGGATTTATTTATTGCAAATGAGAACTACAAAGGATGCCAAAAGGTCATAATAAGCTTATTTAATAATGGTAATAACATAAAATCAGAAAATTATTTTTAAATGTTGTGTAAGCACTTTTTATTAAGAGATGCTGTGGGGCCAAAACTGGTTTGGCTCAGTGGTAGAGCATCTGTCTGAGGACTGAAAGGTCCCGGGTTCGATTCCGGTCAGGGGCATGTACATTGGTTGCAGGCACATCCCCGGTAGGGGGTGTGCAGGAGGCAGCTGGTTGATGTTTCTCTCTCATCGATGTTTCTGGCTCTCTATCCCTATCTTTTCCTCTCTGTAAAAAATCAATAAAATGTATTTTAAAAAGAAAAAAAAAAGAGATGCTGTGGGAAATAGAAAGAAACAGATTGAATTTTAACCCTTGGTAAAATCAGTGATGCAGCGTGCACGTGCACACTGCCATCAATGCAAAGAAACAGCGCCCAGCCCTGGCTGGGTGGCTCGATTGGTTGGAGTATCATCCCAAGCACCAAAAGGTTGTGAGTTTGATTTCTGGTCAGAGTGTGTACCTAGATTTCAGGTTTAATTCCCAGTAGGAGCCCATGTAGGAGATGACTGATCCATATTTCTCTGTTACATCAATGTTTCTCTCCCTTCCTCTCTCTCTAAAGTCAATAAAAACATATCCTTGGGTGCAGATTACATAGAAAATGAAAGAAACAACACCCATAAACAAATACAGAGCACATATCTCTACATCACTATGCACTACATCACTATGGTACCAACTAAAGGGGTTGTGTGTGTGTGTGTGTGTGTGTGTGTGTTTAGATAAGAGCCTTAATATTAGACCTCAAATTTAGAATTCTAAAATCTAGAATTTTCAGCTAGTTCTTTCATTAATGGTCAGGATGCATACTCTTGCCTAGAGCAGCTGTCAATGAAACTACGTTAGTAGAACTCTACATATGGGTTGTAGGCGCAGCTTTTACTTGGGAATGGTGAGGACCACTGCCAACTGTTAGTATGGCTTCCTCCTCTACCTTAGTGTAGGAGGTCGGGGAGATGGGAGCCAGCGGGGTGGTGGTGGAGGAGCCTCTGGGGCTTCAGCAGGGCAACGGAAAGAGATAAATCAGCTGTTGAGCTTCTATAGTCTGCATCCCTTGCATCTGTCCCCATGCTTTAGTCCACGTTGTATGGACCAATTCAGTAGCATTCAAAATTGTCTCACTTCTATTTCTAATAGACAGAACACTAAAGTCTTTTTCTAGATGAATCTCTAAGATTATTTGTCTTCTGTTCCAAATTATTTTCAATGACTCTTCATAATGTACTGAATTGATTTAAATAATTAAATTGACTTCTGGCACTTAAGGCTCTCTGTAATAATAATTTCCCCCTAATTTCCAGTCATCATGCCCCAAAGTGTGCTGTTCTGTCTTTTAAGTATGTGAAGGGAGTGAATTGGCAGAAAAACCCTCAATTAACATGAGTACATTGAAATTACCACTGATGTGGCAAGTATGTGAAGTTATGTGGTGCCAGATTGAAGAGGGTGCAGGCTGGGGTGCCAGAATGGATTTCCATTCAAGTTTTTAGTGAATTTGTATTGGTATTCTTTATATTGATTCTATAACATGCAATCTCAATTTATTATCTGTGCTCACATGAAACATATACTGAAAGGTCCTCTATTTGACCATGCATCATCATAAAGGGACAGCCCCCGGGACATCACTGTAAGAGAAGCAGGTAACACAAGTCCTGTTTCTTTCTTATATAGGGAATGGTCCCCTGATGTCTTTAACATCTAATGCTCACAGATGACAGAGCTTTAATCTCGCAGAGACAGCCGGCATCTGCTCTGTGCAGTGAGAAGAAATGGTTGGTCAGAGCTAAACCTGCAGAAGTTTCACTTTTCCTGAGAAAGTGTCTAGTTGGGGTCTTACCTGACTTGATAAAAAGGCAGCTTTTGGAATTTCAACTTCCTATCACCTAATATGCTGTGTGATGGACAATCTCTAAATCACAGTTTCTGTCTTTGAAAAAGTAAAATAAAAAATCAGGATTAAAGAGATATTTAAATAAAAATATTTGGATTTTAAAATAATTTTGTCTTCTTTTTTTGAGAACTAGCATAAGTCAAATTGAGAGAATGAGGCATGGGGTGCAGGAATTCAGGAATTCACATTGGCATGTAGAAAGACAGATGTTGATGATTGAGCCCTCACTAAAACAAAGCTCTATCAAAGCACTTTATGTAGATTCACAAACGCCTTGTACTCTAGTTCAACCTTTAATTCTAGTTCAACATTTTGTTAGTTTGAGGGGATCAGAATGAAAAATTTAGTAACAACCAAGAGCTAAGAATGGAGGTTATAAAAGTGGATATTTCTATTTTCAACTACAAATATTACTTCTCTCATTCTGAAAATAGGTCAAAGGTAGCTTATAAATGTCATTTCTTTGATGGGACTATTCACTAAATAATGCTTGAATGCAAATACTTATCCTATATAATAAAAAGGTAATATGAAAATTGACCCTCACACCCTCACACAGATGGCTGTCCCTCTGTGGTCACAAGATAGCCAGCAGAGGAGGGCAGTTGTGGGTGATCAGGGCAGCAAGGGAGAGCAGTTGGGGGCAACTGTGCCTGCAGGGGAGGGAAGTTGGGGGGACCAGGCTGGCAGGAGAGGGCAGTTGGGGGTGATTGGGCTGGCAAGGGACCAGTTAGGCATCAATAAGGCTGGCAGAGGAGTGTTTAGGGGGTTATCTGGCTATCAGGCAGAAGCAGTTAGGGGCAATCAGGCAGGCAGGCAAGCAGTTGGGCACCAGCAGCCCTGGATTGTGAAAGGGATGTCCGACTGCCGGTTTAGGCCCAACCCTGGCAGTCAGACATCCCCCAAGGGGTGCCAGATTAGAGGGAATTTCATGCACCGGGCCACTAGTACTTTTTATAAAGATAAATGATAAAAGAGGAGCTTCTGTTTTGAAACGCCTGGTAGTTGTTTAGACACATACCACTTTCTACTGTTTACAAACTAGGTGATCTTCCAGCAGAAATGTAAGTATTTATTTAGCACCTCCTAGGTATTTGGAATTATATCAGGATACAGAGACATTTAAATAATGACAAATATAATATAGTAAAAATGGCATCTGCCAGTAAACCCCAGTTTCCCAGAAAACAGAGCCTGCAGTGAGCTGATGTGCTCATGTTTTCCTGGAGGAATAGAATCCCGAGGGAATCAAGGAGAAGGAGAAAATGGATGTGAGTCAGGGAAGGAGGGAGAGTCAGTGCAATGGTTATATTACTCTGCTGGCCAGAGCGTCTCAAGAAAAGACGGCACCAACAAGGAGCCCCTGCAGAAGCGACACGGGATAGTGGTGCACTGAAGCAGCTGTGAAGGACTACAGAAGTGAGATAACGTATTTGCCAGCCTGTCTTCCTTCCTGTCTCCCTCTCCTTTCTTTTTTTGGGTTCCTTGCACTTCTGGGCTCTGCCCTCTTGTCCCTCCATGCAGTCTCCACACCAGGGGCATCTCCAGGAGCCCTTGCGGCAGGACTCAGGCATTGGAGAGTGTTTGCTCCAACCAGTCAGACTCAACGCAGACCCGCTGCCTGAAGGGGAGGTGATGCTAGGGCGAGGTGACCGGACTTTCAACTGTGGGGAGCCGGGCCAGTGGCAGAGGCATGGCGGGGCTGACAAGAAGAGTCCAAACTGGAGAGGTGCAAGACCCGGGCTAGGACAAGTAGTTCAGGGCAGGGCCAAGGAGGTGTACAGTTGTGAGTACGTAACCAAAGTTTATTCTTGTATTATTATTTATTAAGTTTTGTACCGTTTTCCATAGAAACAATGGTAAACCTGTTCTTGCCCCCACCCTGTATTTACCGTTGGATTGTTAAAAACAAAACAAAACAAAAAAAACAAACCTTAGCCATTCAGAGAACAGAGAATCCAGGAATCACTGGCTCTTTTGAAATTAGTTTTGAACTTTTATTTTAGGAATGAGGAGGAAACAAACATTGAAAGCCTGCCCTATGCCAAGGCTAATTTTTTTTTAAAAAAGAAAGTGGGAATAAACAGCAGATACACAAACTTTGTAGTGAAGAATAAGACAGTCAAAAAGAACCTAAGAAACTTGGAAAGGAAGAATGAAGGGTCATAGCCACAGAATATGAAAATGGATTTAATAGTGTTTAAATAAAGGCTTATGCAAATGGTTAGCCAGATTCAATGATTTATGCCTCCTATGTCAAGGAAAGAGCCTCTTTTGTTACTTTGACAGTCACTCTTATGACACACGAGAGAAAAATACTAAGTCAACCAAAAATAAATTTCTACTTTTTTCAAGCCTGAAGGTGGACAGAAATAGCTAGTCTTGTTAAGGTTTCTGACCTATTTATATACTTTTCTGCATCATGGAAAACATTTTGGTTGCTTTCATATTGTTTTTCAACCTGGTGTGCCTCAAGAATTTTTAAAACATGCAATACCCACCAGTCAGGGGCACTGACCTCTTTTCCTTTAAATTTCAAATTTAAAAAAAATGACAAGAGTCATCACAACAATATCTGTCTGGTGTGAATGAATAAAAATTTATCTATATTTTTTGTCAGGTTGGCAAAAATTATAATATATTTTTTGGTGTGTTGCAGAATTTTAATAATTAGTTTATGTGCAACATGACATGAAAAAAAGTTGAAAATAACTTTTTTATAAGGATAGAAAAACATTAATATATATTTTTAAATTATAACTTTCCTACTTCAAACAATTATATATGAGGACATTTGAAGGGAAAGATCCAGAGACCCAGGCAGTGTTACAAGTAGATAATTAATAAAATGATCTTAAATTATAAAAAGAAGGGAAATCGCAAGGCCCATTTTTTATTTTATTTTATTTAAGGCTCACCTTTGTCTTCCCCGAATACTTTGTATTTTATGCTGTGTATAAGACAGTGCTTTTTCCAGGGTAAGTGCACTGCTTGATGTTGAAAAATGTAGCAACATCTGTGTAAAAAGCATTTTTGTGTAGATGAATAGGAAGTAACTCACTCTTTAAAGAAAACTTGTAAAACTAGTTGCTAATGCCAAAAGGAGTCCAAAAGCTGTGATTTTGGTTGGTTCTGCCTCTGGCGCAGCGGCCCCGCAGGTTGAGGCAGGCTCGGTGGGCGTGGGCGCGGCGCAGCCTGCAGTCATCCGTGCTGGGTAATGGCATAGTCCTGTCTTATAATTATTGATCTAATTATCTGTGGTCTCAGCCGCTCAGGGAATTCTGCTTTATTTCTGGACTTTGTATAAAACCTCTTTACTAGTTTGGAAACGGAAGATCAGGGTTTCTCGACTCCTGTGCCCCCGAACATCCCCAGGAGCAGCACACACTGGGGTCCAGGGCTCGCTCTTGCAGCTGCAGATCTTCCCAGGAGAAGCCCTCCTCCCTCGCGATGGCAGTGCCTTGTGTTTAGCCAATCCCCATCAAACACGTTTGTGAAAAGTCAAAGAGAGTTTCCAAACCTGTGCAGGGGAAAGTTTGCCAGTTCTGAGCCTAAGAAAGTGAAATGTCACGGCGCTAGTCTGGACGTAGCCTCTACCTTCGTTCGCAGGCCTAGTCTCATTCCTTCCTGCGGCCTTAGCCCTGCGCAGCAGTCGTCCTGTCTCTATCAGCTGCTCTGTTCAGCCCTTCCAGGCAGGTTCGCCTCCAGAGCCTGCCAGTAGTGCAAGTAGGTCTACGCCAGTAGAACTTCCCAAATACTATGCAGCAAGCCTCCCCCAGTTTTGACCAGCAAGATTCTCTGCAATCTCTAAAAACTCCTTCACAAGACTGACATTGGTTTCTGTAGGACTAAGATACTCAACATTATTCACTTTCACTCTACCCAGAAGCCCTTAAGCCTGGACATGAGATATTCGATTTGTTACTATGAACATTTGTGAACATTGTATTTGAGCCCATGTTAGGTTTCAAGCATGGGAAGAAAACGAAGTTAAGACAAAAAAGGAGGCAGAAAATCTGCAGGAGACTAAAAGAAATTAAATAAAAGCACAATCATCTTTTAATGGAGCTCATTATTAGACCGCGATGACATTATTATATTTTTAAACAGTAGTTTCTAAGCCTGGGATACCAAGAAAACTATAATTTTTTTTTCGGGACATGTTCTATTTCAGAAGGCATGGAACACAGGTACATATTTCTGGGAAGTCCACCGTATTGTATATGGAAGGTCTATATGCTTTTATGTCTGTAAAACACACGTCAATGGACAGGAGTTACAGTAAAACCTCGATATAACAGACTAATTCAGGCGAGCAGGTGTCTATTAAAGCCCAAAGTCTATATATTAAAGTAGGTTTTCTGGTTGCATATGTTTAAAAAAATGACAAATTAGTTAGTTTGCCTGTTTGTCCTTATGTAGACACATTTGTATAATTAAAATTAAGTATGTAGGAAAAGTTTAATTTCACAGAGAAGTTTTCTATATTCACTATAGTAATTTTAAATTCATGGGTGAAATCACTTCCGTGCTTTTTCCAACATATGGCCTGATTACTAAAATTTGTTGAAAATAACAGTAAATTAAAAACAGCAACAAAAATAACCTGTTAATTTAATCATAAGCAAATCTTGGTTAAAAACATTTAAAAATGAACAGGGTATTAATTTTCATATATGACATGCATACCAGAAATTTTGTCCATTAAATCCTAAGTCTGTTAAATCAAGGTCCGAGGGCTTACTGTATAAGTATGTGTAACATTATCTCATTAAGAAAGGTGGGCCTCCTTTAGCCACAGCCAGCATGGCGCTGTGGTTGAGCATGGACCTATGAACAGGGAGGTTACGGTTTGGTTCCCAGTCAGGTCACGTGCCCCAGTTGTGAGCTCAATCCCCAGTGTGGGGCTTGTGGGAGGCAGCTGGTCAGAGGTTCTCTCTCATCATTGATGTTTCTATCCCTCTCTTTTCCTCTCTGAAATCAATAAAAACATATTTTAGAAAAATGTGGAGCTCCTTTGGGTAACCCCTCACCTAGTCACCCACTTGTTCAGAATATTTGTTGCCTGGGTTCTAGACAACCCAGCCTCTCTGTGTTCCAATATACAGTCTGCATTAGAATAATATTACATTTCTCTTTGTTTATCTCACCGTTACTTTTGGTGAATAATTTAGCTTCTTAAGCATGATTATAAGTACCTGCTCGCTTACCCCATGCTTTTAAAAATGTATACAATTCTCACACCATATTAGTGTCACATTCTTCTGTCTCATATAAGACACTAAAAACTATAATTATAAAAAGCCTCTGTGTCATATCATGCTTTGGGGATTTTTTAGAAAACTGGACCAGGCTGAACCAATTTCCCAGAATGGTCACCGCTCTAGAACAAATATTCTGGTGCCCTAAAGCCCTGCCGGCACCTAGGAGCCCAGACTTCGGGGTTGCTGATCTCTACTTGAACTTCCTAAAACAAAATAGACAAATTGATTTTGTGGCCAGAAAGCCTGTGCTTAGATATAAGGCAGGCCAACGATGTGAATTTGTGTATATAGTTTGGAGAAGGCATAGAGATAATGTCAAGTTTAATTCCTGTTTTTTTCCAAACACAGAGAATAGGCCAAAGGTCATGAGTGGAAATTAAAGAAAAATGAAAAACAGATGTGAGGAAGCTCGCTATAGGAATGGAAACACAAGCAGAACTGAATATTATTAAAGAAAGAAAGACGGGGGCGGGGGGGGGGGGAAGACCACTGCTTAAAAAAAACCACACACACCCAGAAAATAAGGTTCTTATAAAAGTTTTATTTTCATAATGATAGGTTTAAAATAGTTTGACTTTTTAATAGTTTACTAAAATGATTTAATTCCACGTATTCTTTTTCCTACCTCTAGAGCAAAAGATCATCGTAAAATCTTCCCGTTATAAACTCCATCGTAAACGATGATGCCTGGAAAGCAGTTTCCTCTTAAGCACAACAACTGAAAATACAGGCACTTCCTCACTCCCCTTCTAAAACCTTAACAAAAATGCTTTTATTTTCTTTCAATTGACTGTGGTTGTTACTTTTCAAAATACATTTCTGCTCAAGTTACCTTTCTATTAAGACACTTGAGGAAGTTTAATAAGAGCTATGCACTTTGACTATAGTAAGAAATAGATACCTAGGCAGAAATTTATTTTAGATTATAAAATAAATCATAAAGACTCAAAAATTGTTGACTTTTTTGTATTTAAAGAGGATCTATGTGTTTTGACATATTTGAGTTTTATGTATTATATTCAGCTGAAATAGAGGAAGATATTGCAAGATCAACAAATGCTCAAATGTATCATCTAGTGTCTGTCCTGGTACTTTTTCTTTTGTCATCTTTTAGAAAAATCAGGATGCTTCATAAAATTGAAAAAGAGGTGCTGTAACTTGATTAAAAAGCAAGTCCCCAAATTTAAAAGCACACAAAAAAAATTAAGAGACATTATTAAAAATACATATTCCTCAACATGTCCTTGACCCCAAAGCTCCCACTGTTTATTTTCTATGTCTTTATGTATTTGTTTTGGTTAGTGTTGACCAATTGGCTTAAATGTTGACAAAGGGGAGTTGGCACGTATCCACATTTGTATGTAATTAAGGAGATGCAAATAAGAATCATTGCTGGATACACTTAGATTAGAAATGTGGTTATGAAAAAAGAAGAGTCAGCTCAATAACGGATGCTAAGTGGACTTGGAAACCCAGAGACGACAATGAGTTTTTTGCGGGGAGGAACTCCCACAGTCGTCCCGGTCACTAGCTCTCGGGCAATGACAGCAGTGGAAAGGGGAAGGAACTGGACGCCTCCCTGTGCAGACTCATCGGCCTCTAGCAAATCATTTTCCTTTGTCCTCTCTTGCTCCCATCTGACCCTGCCAAGCTAAACCATAGCATACCATTTTTATGTGTGTTCTTATTTTCCTATGAGACAACCCATTAATGTGATGGGTTTGACTGTAGTCCATCTTATTTATGAGCCCCTGGTTAAATGTTAATAGCCTGAAGTCAAGTATCAAACACAAGAATTTAGAGCTAAAGATCTAAGTAAATAAGTATTTACTGACTATCCAACAGGATCCCCATCCAGTCTGTCCTCTTTCTTTAACTGTTTTCATTTTTATCCACAGTGAACCCTTACCAGGCTTACTGAATACCAGGGAGTGTTCTAAATGCTTTATATACATTAACTCATTTAAATTTCATGATAGCCACATGAGGCAGCTATTGTGATAATCTCCATTTTTAATTCGAGAAGACCTGGACATGGAGAGGTTGAGTAATTGGCCAAGGTCACACAGCTAGTGAATGGCAGAGCCGGATGCGACTCTAGAACCTGTGCTCTTAACCACCAGTTCCATTGTCTGTGTCTTTTCTGAGTTGCCAGATAAATCACTTCATAATCATTTTTATTATTGGAAGGAACTGCATTTATTGGATTGGAAGCGTGCTGAGTTGTTCGTGTTGAGCAGAGAGTGATGGGTAGTTTTCCCCAACTCTGTGAGTTTGTTTTATGTGTTGAATATACAGCCTGCACCATGCCACATATCATACACCCACTATCTAAGATCACCGTGTAAATTCATCGTCATCCTGACTGCAGTGTGAATAACTCAGAGTCTGAGTTATTTAGCAAGATAAACTGATTCTTAATAAAACAAGACAAGATTAAGTTTGAAGACCAATTAAAAAGAAGGAAGCTGATCTCATGTCCATTAAATTTTTAGTTTGGTCATTTGGAAAACATCCAAAGGGTTAATGTACGTGCTTCAATGAAGAGTAATAAAAATTCAGGACTGGCAGGAAATTAGGTAAGGGTGAAAAGAAAGGGCAAGACACAAAATATGTCATAAAGAAGACCTTACAGAGATAATTCCTTTTCCCTCACATCATACGGAGCCTTCATATATAGGAAAAGGTTAACCTGAGATCCATCTTGCCTGCATATCAGTAATCTTTATTACTAAGACACAACAACTTCATTTCATAATCATTTTCTTCCGGCCAACCAGCTGTGGTCACTCAAGGCAGATTAACTAGAACCTGATGGGTTCCAGCCCCTGTTCAGCAATGCCAGCCAAATGCTATCATTAGACAGGATGCGCCTGAGATAATGTCGACTTTGGATTTAGAGATAGTCCTAGAGACACTGAATTGTGGATATGCAGGTTAGGCTCTTCAATCACTGGTGCTGGATCTGCACAGAGAGAGACAGGAAAGGAGAAAACAAAAATTCCTCTTAAGAGCAGGCAGGGAGAGTCAATGGGGAAAGAGGAGAGATATGTAATACAATAAAGAATTTAAATTAAAAAAAAAAAAAAAAAATCAATTACACTTTAAAAACTATAACCCCCCCAACAAAAAAAACCAAAAACAAAACTAAACTACACACACACACACACACACACACACACACACACACACACTCACTCTTATCATGTTAGCTGCCCTGAAGGAAGGTACCTAACAGACTCAACTCCAAGCGACAAGAGCAGAGCAGTGTAGCCTGAGGGGCCTCGTGGAGGGTGTGCCTGGCGGAGGGGAGTGAGACTCTGGTCCTTTGTGAGCCCACATTCCGCAGGGAGAGCATGTGAGCTCCTTTCCATCCGACAGTTTGACAGCATGCCGTGCCATGAAATTTACATTAAGTTGGAAAAACAGTCCTTGTCATACTTTATCCTTTTTGAGGAAATGGATTTCCTTAATAAAAGCACCGTTTTATTTCCCCCTTGAATTTGGATAGGGAACACATTACTGAATGACGTTCTACCAGACAGAGGCTGAGAGGGAATGGTTTATGATTCTAAAAATGGTAATGACCCAGAAGTGAAATATTTTGGGTCCTTATATTATAGGATAAATGTTTAAATTCCAATATCAAGTGCCAAGACCTCTGAGATGTGACTGTTGGAAATCAAGCAAAGATGAGGGACTCAGGGGCCCCTTAATAGTTAATGAATAATTCCCTAAGTCACTTGGTTAATTTTAACCAGTTGAAAATGCCTCACCTCTAGGTCCTTGTAAACATATTAAACTATGCAAAAGTTATCTTGCTTTAATAAGTTTATTAAAGGGAACCCTAGTACACTGTTGGTGGGATTGTGAATTAGTGCAGCCACCATGAAAAAAAAATTCTCAAAAAATTAAAAATAGAGCCACCATATGAAGCAATTCCACTTTGGGATATCTAGCCAGAGAAAACTAAAACACTAATTCAAAAATATATATGCACCCCTATGTTCATTGTAGCACTATTAGTAACATCCAAGATATGGAAACAACCTATTGTCCATCAATAGATGAATGGATAAAAAAAATGTGGTACACACACACACACACACACACACACCCCAAACACACATATATAAACAATGGAATATTGTTAGGCAATAATAAAATAAAATCTTGCCATTGTGACAAAATGGATGGATGCAGAGGGTATTATGCTAAGTGAAACAAGTCAGAAAGAGAAAGACAAGTACTATATGATCACACTTCTATGTGGATTCTAAAACAAACAAAATAAACACATAAAGCAGATACATAAGCTATAGATATCAAGCTATAGATATCAAGCTGTTGGCCGCCAAAGTGGAGGGGGTGGGGAAAAGAAAATAAATAAATAAATAAATAAATAAGAAGAGTTTTGATGTATAATGTAAAGTAATGTAACATTGAGATAATTTAGTTACTCATAGATCATATGATACTGAAAACAATACTTAAAAAAACTTGATAAGGAATTTTAATAAATGAAAAGATGAATTGTCACCCTAGCCAAAAAAAATATCCTTGGGTGAAGATTAACAACAACAAATAAAGAGATGAATTCTCCTAAACAACTGCAAAAGAAGATTGTAAAAAAACTTCTATCATACATTCTCTGTCCAAAAGAAATATTAATAAAAAAAAAGACTCAGAGAGGGTGACTAATTTCACTCTGGTCATGCAGCCATTCAATGGGAGAGCTGTAACTATGGCCTTCTTTTCTGAGTATGTAATAAGGTTATTTGGCTAACATAGAGCCCACATGCTAAACCTATCTCATTTGTGCCCAAACTTTTGCTGAACTGTAAGAAATAACTTATGAATCAGGCCTGAAAAATTCAACTTACTATAGTAAGCAATTTTCCTCTATAAGGAAAAGTTCCAGTGCTTAAATATTTGACTAATCATATGCATCGCCAGACCAGGAATTCCAAAAATTAACTAATAAATAAACTTATAATGGCATAGTCAAATTATACATAGCGACCTTTAAAAGGGATCTCAAACACATTCTGACTCCTGCTTGTATAGGATTGAATATTTATCCATTTTAAACCACAAATACCTCTAAGCTGATTTTTGCAATGGTTCTGTTGACTGACTGCTGAATAAGATCAGTGGAATTGGATATTAAGAGAAAACGACGGATACAAAGGATGCTTAACCTATAGAATAAATGGAATTTTTTGGCTAAATTAAGATGGGGTGAGAAAGGGAAGAGATTTAGGGAGTAATAAAGCCTACCTTTGAACAGATTTTGTTTCTTTGGAATACAACAGATATTATATGAATGAATCTTGGGAGAGTGGAATGCCAGCAAAGTGGACTTAGAAGGATTCTCAGAAAGGTATGAGTTGAAGTAGGAGAAAATAGTGCTACAGAAGCCAAGAGAGAAGAGATTTTTTTTTTCCTGGAATAGGATGTATTCATCATTGTCAGAGGCCACCACAAGGTTATGTTGAACAAAGACTGATAAATCCCTGGTGGTTTGCTTGATTCACCTATTATTGATGACCCTTCTCAGGAATGATCTGATCAAGCTGAGATGGTGAAAAGCAGAGATGCTATTTTTCAGCCAAATGCCAAGGACAGTTTGGCTCAGTGAATAGAGTGTTGGTCTGCTGACTGAAGGGCCCCAGGTTTAATTCCGGTCAGGGACATGTACATTGGTTGTGGGCACATCCTCCGTGGTGGGTGTGCGGGAGGCAGCTGGTCGATGTTTCTCTCTCATCGACATTTCTAGCTCTCTATCTTTATCCTTTCCTCTCTGTGGAAAATAAATAAAATACATTAAAAAAAAGAATATACAAATATGTCATCTTCTAAGGATTCTCCTTTGTCTTTTGGTTTTCAATTCTGCCTCATCACCTTTTGGGGAAAAAAAAGTTAATCCAAACAGATTTCACTACCAGGCTTCATATGAAGATGGGCATATTTGACTCAGAGACCTACAGCAGGGTTTATTTTGTGGATCTGTTTTTTTTTTTTTTTTTTTTAACATTTACATTCATCGATTCCATGGAACTAAGTGAGATTTTCCATGGTCCCAGATGTGACAGAGGCAGGTGGCCCAGCTTGCTTACTGCGCATGGGGGCAAGTGTGAACACCATTGTCAGCTGTGCTGTGCCTTATGGTTTGCTGGAATAGCCATCACTGGCCTCCTACCTGAAAGAGCGCCAAAATGTGAGCCATAGAAATACATACCTTCCCTGCATATGAAAACCATACCATAAAGTATGCTATTAGAGTGGAAGTTTCCAACTGCCTGTAAAATTCTTCATGGAATGATAGAGGTGGAAATTAAAGAAAAAAAGTTACCCTCTAAGAATAAAATACCAGTCCAGTAAATGAATGCAACTTTAAAAGCAAAATAATAAAGTCAAACTAATAAAAAAAGATCAACTAAAGAATATTCTGTACTTTATAGAATTATTTGGTTGGAGGATTCTCTCAATGACTTGACAATGGTAATACTCTCTACAATTAATTGTGTTTGAAATAAATGCTAATTGTTTCAAGTTGCTGAGTAATACTCAAGTGTTACAAATTTGGGCTTTGTCAGTTGGGAAAAAAGGAACTAGTTACATTTCCAGAAAATTAGGTTTTGTTAAAAGTACCATAATTTGATTATCTTTTCCCTGCACAGACAGATATTCCAGAAAATGGTGTGCCTGCCTTGTGAGATGTCTCGCTGGCTATCCTACAACTCAATTACAGCCATGGTTAAGGGCTGGGAGAGATCGGCCAGCAGTTCTATTTAATTTCACTCTTACTTTGACTATATTTCTTTTCAGTGCTATTGGTAGGAATTGGCTGGAGCCATGTCAATGCAAACAATCCTTATTTTTCTTTTCTGACCCTATGATCTGTTCTTGAAAATAAATCTTTTCAATGACAGGCTCATTTAGAGTTGGTCTCAAATATTTTCCCCATTGCCTTGGTCTTCAGTTGGAAATCTGCCCAAACGGCCCTAGGGGACAACAAGCTTCTAACTGCATTACAAGATCACTCCTTCTTGGAAATATATTCTGGTGCCCATAGTTTTGATTTCCTATTAAGAAGTTGGTTTTGCCATTAAGTTATATATCTGTGGTGAGTAGATACCATTTTATTTTGTAAAATATCCCTGAAGTAGAAGCTGCAATGTTCATTTCAGTTATAAAAATGAAAGCTGGGTACGCACTTAGGGTGAGTGGTAGTGTGGCACTGCATAGGGACAGGGACTAAGATTCCTCTGGTCCTGCTTTCTCCCCCACCCTCAGCTTCCACCTCATAGTTCTTCCCCATGTTTCAAAAACAAACAAACAAACAAACAAAAAAAAACAAACTGGTTTCACCGCTGCCATCTTGTCAGCATTTGTCAGCAAAAAGTAGGAAAGGCTGAAGAAAAGTACCCCTTGCCCCCATTTCCAGGAAAGTACACACTGTTTTTTCATTTCCATTCTATTGGCTAAACTTAACCACAGGCCACATCTATTGTAGCTACAATGGAGTGTGGGAAATGTAGTTTTTGTTTCAGGTGACTACAAACCCAGCCAAACCCTGAGGCTCCTGCAACTAAGGAAAAAGGTGAGACAGGATCCTACAGAACAACCAGCTATCTTTGCCACAGTTTTCTTCTTCCCATTTATTATCCCTCTATATATCTCAGATCCTCCTACTCCACTAAAATATGGATATTAACCATCCTTTTTCTTCAGCTATTAGAAAAAATGACTTCTATGCTCTTGGTCTTTATATGTTTACTAGAGGCCCAGTGCACAAAAATTCATGCACTGGGGGGTGGTTTCCTTCAGCCTGGCTTGTCCCCTCTCACAGTCTGGGAGCCCTCAGGGTTGTCCTACTGACAGCTCTGTGGGAGGCCACGATGGGGAGAATCAGGAGAAGGTACCACCCCATCACCCAGCTGCTGCTGACCCTAGGCACTTGCTTCTTAGAGCTAGCCCCAACCCCACTCACTTGTGTGTGTGTGTGTGTGTGTGTGTGTGTGTGAGTGTGTGTGAAGATCTGGGGCCAGGCCTGCTGTGGGAGGGGCTGTGAGAGGTTGAGGCATCCAGGTCGCACCCTGTCCAGCCTCTGCAAAGGCTCTGAAACTGCAGGCTGCCCCGCTTCTCCTAGTGCCACCCCTCCAGAAGGAGGGGCCATGACTGGCACTGCCCCGCCTCTCCCAGCGCCCACCTCTGTGGATGGAAGGGCTGCGCGGCTCCAGTGGGACTCGCCCCGGCCCACCAGCGCTGCACTGCCTCTCTCATGTCACTGGCCCTTGGCCCTGCAGCTACTGCGGCTTTGTCTGGAAGGATGTCTGGTCTAATTAGCATATTACCTTTTATTAGTAGAGGTATGTATTTCTCTTCATGATGGTTTTCTGTTCATGGCTATTCTACAACTCATTTACAGAAATTTTTAAAAACAAGGGTGTCATGTATCCCAAACCTAGTACACAGTTACACACCCTGAAGAAATCCAATAACTTCATGACTAACAGTCGGAGCTATGAAATGAGATAGACATAAAAACGAGGTAGGACTATATTTTTTTCAGAGTAAGGCTTGTTTAGAAATGTGAAAAAACCTGTCATGTCTCCCTGGAGAGCAGTTCTGTTCCACATAAGAAGTCTCCCATGAGCTGGGTGGAGGTGCTCTGTGCTCTCAGAGGCACTGCGGTTTTCCACAGGGCTGTGAGATCAGCAAGGTCCTCTGCAGCCTGGGAGGTGAGACCGTGGGGTAATGCACTCCAAGTTCTGGGCCAGCATGTGCCCTGAGACTACCATGCTATTAAGAAGTCAAGTGACTCAAACAGGCCAAGTGTAGGCACTCTGCTTGGCAGTCTATGTTTTCCAGCTGAGCCTGCCCAGGAACCAGAATGGATGAGCCTTCCCATGATCTCCCCCACCCCCTCCATTCTTCAAGGCCTCCTCAGCTTTGGGTCTTCCCAGGTGAGGCCAGACATTAATGGAGCTGAATCAAGCCTTCAGTGCTAACGGCTTTTGGAAGCCCTGACCCCAGAGTTCACATGCATAATAAAATGGTTGTCTTACATGCCTACATTAGCGAGGCTTGTCAAACAGAAAGAGGAACCATGGCTTATAGTCCTACATCTTCCTTCACAGGTCATGAAACACAGCTAGTGACATTCATCAAGTCTTCTAATAAAGGAGCAACGTGCATTTCTTATATTCATAGATAGGTGGATCGATACATCAAGTAATCAAACTAGACAAAGTAGCAGACTCCAAGGCTGATGAGGACACAGGAATCAGTGGCCATGTTCAACCAAGTGCCAATGAGGAGGGAAGAGGAAGCTACTCACCAGGTCAGTTCAGAGCAGTTCTGAACAGAGTTGGCCACTGGGAGAGGGAATGACAGAAAGAAGTGTCCAGGTTTCCTTCCATTCTGTGATGCTCAGACAAAAACCAAGTAGATCTTGTTAGTACATTTCCATTTGGTAGGTGTCTTCTTTCCCGACTCCAACTTGCTTGCATTTGGTTCTAAATGTTTCTTATGGCATTTTCCTATGAAGTGCAGACCTAACTTTACTTGTGTCGTAAACTATTCTGGGTTCCATTCATTGTTGTAGACCCCAGTACCTAGCATGGCGTCTGAAGGCTAGGTGGTATTCAATAAACACTGGATGAATGAATTAATATACAACTGAAATTTATATCCTGAAACTTAACCATAGAAGTACATAATTCTCTATTTTTTAAAATACATTTTATTGATTTTTTTACAGAGAGGAAGAGAGAGGGATAGAGGGCTAGAAACATGGATGAGAGAGAATCATCGATCAGCCACCTCCTGCACGCCCCTGACTGGGGATGTGCCCGCAACCAAGGCACATGCTCTTGACCAGAAACGAACCTGGGACCCTTCAGTCAGCAGGCTGACGCTTTATCCACTGAGCCAAACCGCTTTTGGCTAATTCTCTATTTTTTTAAAGAGTAGATTATTACGACTCATTTCTTTCATAAACTATCTCCTACAATCAACTCCCCAGAATACATCTTCAATAGTTTCTATAAATATTCATTAAGTTTAAATTTAAATATGATTCATGATTTACTTGGATAACATGTATTTTTACTGCCATTCTAAAGGAAAATTTGTATTGTTAAAACTATTGTACTATAAAAATGACATATACAAAATAAAATAGAATAAAACTTAAATATTATTTCCCATCCCTAGACTTCACCTAGCTAAGTAAATTGGTTAAATTGGCTACCTTTTATGAGTTTACATTATCATTCTATCAATCTCTTAATGCTGTTAAGTCCTTTTTTATTTTTTGAATCTCCAGTTCAAGTGAATCATTAGAGGGATTACTGGCAAGTCTAGAGTTATGTGCTGTTGTGTAATATCACTTGGTGTTCAGGATTAAATCAATACATGTTTAAGAGATTAAGAAATAAAGAATGAGAAATCAAGTAATACATGTACAATGCAAACAATACAAAATGATTTATATTTAAATAAAATGGGATGTTTAATTCAGGAATATGTAAACTTCAGGCCTTGAAGTCTATGTTATAAGTATAACAAGTATAACATACAGTATACTTCCAGGATTCATTTTCCTCCAAATTTATTACACCTACAAAGAAAAGATGGTGCTCATGTTTGTTTAGTAATAAGTAAGCAAATGAATAGCAGGCTTAATTGAATTTCTTTATGATTTATTCCTTTTGTATAAGTAGTTTTTGCAATAAATAGGTATCCAGCTCATGGTTATAGCCATTTTATATTTTTAATTTACTAATTGATTTTGGAGAAAGAAACAGAGAGGGGGAAAGAGAGAGAGAGAAAAAAACATTGGTTTGTTGTTCCACTTAATTTATGCATTCATTGGCTGATTCTTTTTAAAAATATATATATGATATTTTATTGATTTTTTGCAGAGAGGAAGGGAGAGAGATAGAGAGATAGAAACATCGATGAGAGAGAAACATTGACCAGCTGCCTCCTGCACACCCCCCACAGGGGATGTGCCCGTAACCAAGGTACTTGCCCTTGACTGGAATCGAACCTGGGACCCTTCAGTCCACAGATAGATGCTTTATCCACTGAGCCAAACCGGTTTTGGCTGGTTGATTCTTATATGTACCATGACCGAGGAGGACACTCTAACCTGCTGAACTACGCAGCCAAAGCCTTAGTCATTTTCAACACTGTAATCTTATAATGGCTTAACCACAGCAGTTTTCGGTATAGTATAAAAAGAAACAATTATTTAGTGGAATAAGGGTTAAAAAAAAACAATGTAATAGGCCACATATTCAAATATGTTCCTGGTTTCCTTTTCCCCAATTATGTAATCTCAGACCATTTTTTTTTTTTAAATAATAAGGAAACAGCACAGACCTGTTTTCTTCTTGTGAAAGTGATCATGTTGATGGATCAATTAACCTTTTTGTTTTCTCTCTCCTCTCTTCTCGCAGATTGCTTCCAAGTGTAAGAAATGGCAGAACCAACATTCCACTGGGTCACCACTACCAATGCCTCAGGATTCATGTCAGTGAACCTGTTTGGTGATTTGGTTTAAAATTAGGGTTATTGTCCAGTTTTATTTTTATCTAGGCTGGTTGTGGATTAGTATTGTTGGAGGAAGGATTAAGTATTTTACCTGCCTGCATCAGAAGTATGCAAAGAGAACTCCTGGATAATATCAGGTGATAGATAATTAGTTTGGCATCTGACCAGCATGCAGGCCAGGCATGAGTATTTTATTACGTACTAACAGAAGTGAGCATTCAGCTTTTGACTCAACTCAGATACCTGAAAAACAGCCCCTCTGGCACATTTACAACCTGGTGAACAAATTTATGCAATTTGTGGCCCTCTGCTGACGTACCTGGAAAGACCATTATGTAAGATAATGAATTTAACAGATGAAAATCAGTAAATGCTTTTGCACATTGTCACTTTGCATTATAAGGGAAGATTTGGCTTTTTCTCACTTGAGCATGTCCATCCTCATGTGATCTACATATTAGGGATGTGACCTTTCTTTTGGACTGAAAAGTTCTCTTGATTAATTGTCCCTGGAATGTGGTATATATTTAACCAGATTGTTTTTTAGATATTAAGTACAGATATCTTTGAGTATCCAGGCTAAAATGGCAATGCAAATACAGAAATTATTTTTTCTTTCCAGGATTTGTACTTTTAAAGATAGATGAGGCTTGCCTGGGTCATTTGGGTGGAGCATCGTCCAGTCTACCAAAAGGTTTTGGGTTTGATTTGTAGTCAAGGCGTATACGTACATTGTCGATTGGATCCCCTGTCTGGGCAGGTAGGAGAGGCAACTGATTATTTCTCTCTCTCTCTCTCTCTCTCTCTCCTACATTTCTCTCTAAAATCAATAAATGTCCTTAGGTGAGGATTAAATTAAAAAAAAAAAGATGAGGCTCTAATCAGTACATTCATTGACCTTAAACCAGTGGTTGGCAAACTCTTTAGTCAACAGAGCCAAATATCAACAGTACAACGATTGAAATTTCTTTTGAGAGTCACATTTTTTAAACTTAAAAACTTCTTCTAAGGCCACTTCTTCAAAACAGACTCGCCCAGGCTGTGGTATTTTGTGAAAGAGCCACACTCAAGGGGCCAAAGAGCCGCATGTGGCTCGTGAGCAGCAGTTTGCCTACCAAGGCCCTAAGCTATAAATCCTGGGTTTGAGGTTGGGGTAAGAATGGGATGAGTAAGGAAGATACCAAATAGAAGATCTTTTCTTCTTTGAATATCTTGTTGTTTTTTCTGGAATGATAAGATTCACCAGAAAACCAAAGCTAGCTGAACAAACACGTTTACTAAGAGGGAGGTAATTGGAATAAACTATAGAAAAGACTGACTAAGAAACAAACGCACACGAGTTTAAAATATTCAATCAATTTCCAAGAGAAAATAACACAATAAGTACATCGGTAGCAATTGAAAACTGGTAAATACACAAAGACAATTAAAAATAGAAAAAGAAGAAATTTGAGACAGACACTCAAAAACCCCTTTGTAAAGACAGGCAAGAAAAGGATGAGGACAAGAGAAGGAATGAAACAAAAACCGTTCTAATTTTAAGATAAATTTTAAGATTGGGTTTATTTGTAACATCTGTTAGCTACCTAGTTGATAAACAAAAAAATAAAATGAGATTTATGATCACTTTACTGTCTTGATTTTTTTGAAAACCACTATAAAATAAGCATTAAGAGTGAACAGTCAAGGAGATAAATTGTTGGATTTGAATCTTAGTTTTGCCACAAGATACCTAACCTCCCATAATTTAGTTTTCTCATCTAAAAAATGGAGTATAATGTTATCACCTCTTGTTTTACTTACTATGTACTTTAAAGGAGCTAATAACATGTCAATTCTTGGAAAATAGTGCTTATGATATAGTACTTAAGTCATTATATTATTGTTGGCCTAGAGGCCTGGTGCACAAAATTTGTGTGCGGGTATGATCCTAGGCCTGGCCTGTGATCAGGGCCATCTTCCCTGGCTGCCCGCAGCTGGCCCTGCCTCCTGCTGCCACCCACCCGTCTTTTACCCCATTCTCCATTGGTGATTGATGCCTGTTGGCTGGGGGAAGGGACTGAGAGGTTGGCTGTTCCTACCTGCTTACCAGCCCTGCCCCCACTGCTGGTCGCCCTCTGTGTGTGGGGTGGGGGCCTTGGCCTGGCGCACCCACATCCCCTGCCACCCATCCCCTGTTCCCCGTTCGCCATCAGGCGATCAGAGCCTGCTGGCCCCAGGGGAAAGGGGCTGAGAGGTGGTCAGTGTGCCTCAGAGTGACTGGTCCAGCAGTCATTCTGGTCATTCTGCTGTTAGGGTTAATTTGTATATTACCCCTTTTTCTTTTTCTTTTTCTTTTTTATAATGGAGAAGGTCTCACAATACAATGTATATTCTTGTCCCCTTCTTTAGAATTGAATATATAGTTTTGTTCTTCAAAAGGAATCTCAAGACATTTATAAGTGTTAAGGTATTGCCTTGATCTTTTTTTGTGTGTTTATATTTTGAACATAGAGGTAGGTTCAAAAAGTTCTTTAAATTACGGGGATGACTGGACAATCATTTTGAGGGGTTTTGTACATAATTAGAAACAAAAGGAGATGGTTTGGGATTGCCATCATAAAAATCTTCATCTGTTAAATTCTCTGAACTCAATTTCCTTTACTTTCAATCTCTTTGCCTGACTGGTTAGAGGAATGAGTTTGATTAGGGATTGAAATGAATCTGCTGCAAATCTAAAATTCGTGTAGGCTTATCGCATTCCTTCTATAATCTAACATGCCTGGAGGAGTAATACTGGACCATCAGAATTGCTGGTTTATGAAAGCAGCTGGTGTGAGTTTAACCGTTTAGAACTGCACTGATGGAGGAAACCAGCATCCCATATGTTTTAGCTTAATCACATGTGAGTTAGCTTAATCTCTTGATAGGAATTGAACTTCTTTGGAAAGAGTTAATCAGATGTTATGATGCATTCCCTTGTGCAGCAGTGATTGGCCACAGCAGGAACTGACAAAGAGAAGTACATTATTGAGAAAGAATGTTATATGCAGTTTTTGTTTCTGTAATTCTCCATGCGACTAGCAATTCAAATTTCGTTCTTTTCTATGAGAATGGTAAAAAAAAAAAGAAAAAAAAGTCACAATTGTTAATATTATTACCTTAGCTACTATCACTGCCACCCACCAACACTCTAGCAATAATAGCCTTGGTTAAGCAGCTACTGTGACAGGCCCGTGTTAAGTGCATTTGAAATATAATTTCACATAGTCCTTACAAACACTCTTTGGGGTAGGCCCTAACAAGCTTATTTTGGGGGTAAATTAAGGATCAGAGCTGTTATTAATCCAAAGTCATCCCAATAGTAAGCAATGGAATCAGGATTTGAATCCAGTCTTACATGACTACCAAGCCACATGCTTTTTTTATTGTATCAAAAGTTCCCATAATTTTGTCTTTAAAATGTCAGAGTCCTTCATAGACCTGGGTCAGGATATTTTTTAAAAAACTCACCAATAATAACCTCTGAATAAATGGATATATCTAGCCTTTAATTTACACTCACACATTTCCTTGACTAAATATATTTAACCTTATGATAACTCAATACATTGTCCACATCTCTTATTTGTCCACATACTGCTAAAATCCCCTTCTCCTGCATTGGCGGCAGCCTGATGACTGAACATTTGGGAACCCCTGCGTGCCACCAGTGGCTTGAGTGCTTCTGGCTATAGGTTCCTTGCACGTTTTAAGTGAGAGGGGTTATTGAAAACATTTTCTGTAGTATTACTCTGTATTAGACTATATTCTCTCATTTATTTCCATTGTAAACTGAGAAATGTGTTTTCATGGGAAATAATTTGGCTCTAACTCATAATACACATGACTTTTAAAGATCCTGGTGTTAGCAGCACCAGGCGTCAGGGAGGAGTTAAGGCTGGACCTTGGTTCAGCAACCTGGAGTTCTGCTTGAAAGAATTCAGAGCCAAGGAACTCAACTCAGTTATAAAGGAAAGCTTATTTAGAAAGTTACAGAAGTAGTAAAAGGGCCCCTGGAACTCAGGAGAACTTAGGAACTTAGGAGAAAAAGGCAGGAGAGAGTGATCCAGAAGAGAGAGCACACACAGGGCCCTTTTAACTGAGATCTCTAGAGAGGATCCCAATAGAACATTCATCAGCTTTCCAGGTGTGCCCCCTCTCGTGGTCTCCACGGATTGGCCGGTGACAGGGGGTCATCAGTCAATGCAGCTGGTCCTGATGTCGGTCATGGGGTCCTGGCTGCTTCTCCGGGTCTGCAGCTGAAACTCAGCTGAAGCCTAGATGTCATCTTCCAGGGGTTAATGCTTAAGAGAGCGCTCATGCAAGGGCTTATAGTTTTGCTCATTGCCAGGTACCTGGGAATTGTTGCTAGGCACCCGGGGCTCATCCCACGGTAACCCTCTGCACCTGGCCCATCCTTCCTTCTACATGGCATCCTTGTGATTTTTCAAAATTCGAGGTTGATGTGCATTTATTTTTAATCACTGCAACAAGGTTATTCAATCAATATGATTATGCACACCTCTTTTAAAGTAAACTATTTTAAATATTCATGTTTTAAATGTTTTTGTTTTAAAAAATTTTCATTTGCCCTATCCAGTTTGGCTCAGTGGATAGAGCGTCGGCCTGCAGACTGAAAGGTCCCAGGTTCGATTCCGGTCAAGGGCATGTACCTTGGTTGCGGGTACATCTGCAGTAGGGGGTGTGCAGGAGGTAGCTGAATCCATGTTTCTCTCTCATAGATGTTTTTAACCCTCTATCCCTCTCTCTTCCTCTCTATAAATAATCAATAAAATGTATTAAAAATTTTTCATTTGACTTCTTGTAACTTGAATTTGTGACTTGGAATAATGGTATTTTACAAATTCATTACATTTCTTTATTATTTTTTCAATTGGCACATAGAGAAACACTTGGGTTTTTAAACTCTAAAATTGAACACAGAAGTGTACATTATTTCACACATAAATGAAGTGGTTTCCAAAGTGCTCTCTGCATAGACAGAGTCTAGTACATTTTTTAAGATCTTATTTTTTTGACCCGTTCCTAGATTTTTCAATACAGCATTTCTATGTTTTTTCAACCTTCTAATATCACCGCATGGAGTCAGCTAATTGGTCTTTCTCCGAATAGAGGGGAAAAAAGACTAAGCTGTGTCTCCCAGCCTAAGGCCAATATCACACATAACTAAATACTATTCTCTGCTCAGTTTACCCGTGTGGACTGAATGTTTGTGTGCACCCTCCCTTCCCCCCAGAATTTCATATGCTAAATTCCTAACCCCTGATGTGATGGGCCTTTGGGAGGTCATTAGGGTTCAGTGAGGTCATGGGATTTGAGCCCTTATAGGAGGAGATACCAAAGAGCTCCCTCCCACTGTTTCCTCTCACCTTACCACGTGAGCACACACACAAAACCCGTGATGAGAGCCCTCACCAGAACAGCACCATGCTGACACCCTCATCTCCTACTCCCAGCCTCCAAAACTGCGAGGAAAGACATTTCTGTTGTTTAAGCCACCCAGTCTGTGGTCTTTTTAATGGCAGCCTGAGCTATGAAACTGCTAATATCTGGCTGCTGCTTCTAGTATTTGAATGTCCACTAATTTTAAACTATCCTAAATGTGCGAGTAAAAAGCATTAAAGTAAACACTGTTGAGAAAAAGTCTTAAGAAAGTAAAGAGGCCTCTTCAGACACCTGTGGCAACTGAGAATCGGCGTGTTAACAACCAACAGTGGCCCATTCAGCCAACGTTAGGCAGTTAGTCTGCAAACCTGTTTCAAACCTGTACTTTCATATTCTCAAATCTATTAATTAGGAAAGTAAAGGATAAGATTTGTTTAAAGAGAATTTTAAAAATATCAAAAGGCTTTATTTTATTATTTTATGTATTGTTTTGGAGAGGAGTTTAGTTTTTTTTAAAAAAATACATATTTTATTGATTTATCACAAAGAAGAAGGGAGAAGGACAGAGAGCTAGAAACATCAATGAGAGAGAAACCTCAATCAGCTGCCTCCTGCACACCCCCTACTGGGGATGTGCCCTCAACCAAGATACATGCCCTTGACTGGAATCGAACCTGGGACCCTTCAGTCCGCAGGCCGATGCTCTATCCACTGAGCCAAACTGGTTTTGGTAGAGGAGTTTAGTTTAATGACTATTAATAAGCCTTGGGAATTTTAGGCAAAGACCAAATTACATTCCCAAGATGATCTTGATATATCTTTAAATACTTTTTAAAAGTAAAAAACATGGTAAATACCAGGTAACACTCATGTAGTGATTATTATGTTCTAGGTATTGGTCTAGATGTATAGTCATTTACTTGTCAAAGAAACCATGAAAGGCAAGTACTATTATATTATCCCCATTTTATAAATGAGGACATGAAGCTCAGAAAGTAGCTTGTTTTAGGTCATGTTGAAGCAGTGCTGCAGCTGCAATTTGAACCTGGGTCATGTGGCTTTAGACTCCATCTTTGAGCTACTATGCACACCTGCATCTTTTTAAAATTTATAGGGTGACATTGATTAATAAGATTATATAGATTTCAAGTATATAATTCTATGATGCATCATTTGTATATTACATTGTGTATTTACCACCCAAAATCAAGTCTCCTTTGGTCCAAATATATTGGCCCCCTTTACCCTGTACTACATGGACCAGAGCAGTATTTAGTTTTTATAAAAAGTGTCAGCCAGTCCTGGTAAGATCTGGGCATCACTGTTAGAGACTGTTTAATGATATATGGGGAAAATATAACAAATTCATGAATATTAAACACACTTTGAAAAAAAAGTATATATTTAAATCAATTATTGTGGTCTAAGGAGTGAGTGTGTGGTGTTCAGAACAAAAAGAGCTCCACCGAGATTGAAAATTTTACAAAAATCTTAGTTTGGAGTATGAGCTTAACATTAAAGAAAAGGGGCTGACTAGCACAGGAGGAGAAATCTAACCATAACTATCCAAACAGAAATGAGCATGGCCTGTATGCTTGTGGGATATTTGTAATATTAACTAGTAAGTCAGCATTGATTCCTATGCCTTTCCTTTGCTTCTAACAGGCACCAGGCAAGACTTTCCCCCATGAACAAGAACATAATTTCCAAACAAATCCCAGATCACTGTTTCTGTCAAAGTCAATGGTACTTTCTAAGTAAACGAGGAAACTAATGGCTTTATAATGATATTTTTACAAACTTTACTTATTTTTATCATCTCGTGGCTATTGAATTACTACATTGGATCTGGCAGATGAAAAGTGTCTGTGCTTTGCTTTACAAATTCGTTTATATCAAAGGCCGCCTCTTCAGAAAAGAACAGTGACCTTAGGGTGGAGCCCTCATGTCATATTATTCGAAATATTATTCACATTATGCTTCTCACTTATAAATTGAAAGGGCAGGGCTGTGGACTTAAATGCAGAATAAGTCATAATTCATTCTGAAATATCTAGACTGGCATTGATTTGGGAAGAATATACAGAAAACAACATCCATGGGGAAACATTTATAAATGAGAGGTGTGCTTACACAGTAGGTAGGTACAAATAGATTACAAGTCTTTCTCCCTCCTCCTCCTCCTCCTCCTCCTCCTCCTTCTCCTTCTGTTGTCATTCTTCTCTGTGTCTAATTTGAGCTACTCTTACCTGAACATCTACTAGTTTAACCTCACAAACTGTCCCCTAACAGTTTGGGGAATTCCTCAGCCTGGGGTTTTATCTGTGCCCAAAACAGACACCTGACCTGCTGGGCTTCAACCACCTGCCTCACCAGTCTAGTTTCTCTTGTGTGTGTGCCATTTTACTGGAGCAGTTTCCATTATTAATCAGTACACTTTGCAAAATGTCTTCACCTCCTTTTCCTACTTTGCTCTTCTAGACTTCCAGTGAGAAGCAGGACTAAATGGTGAATGGCGATCATTAAGTCATTAGATTCATAAAACCAAGTTTACAATTCTGATGACAACTTTGGAGTACAATTTCAATTTCAGATTTGACACAGGGTGCATGTTTATTATCTAAAACAAAGGAGAAAGCTATGGATTTAGAGAAATTTTCATCTTGGAACAAGGAAAGTAACTTTATTGAATAAATTGTGAAGAAATAGTGATAAGATTTTTAAGAAGTGGCATCTGTATTATAAATGTATATTTTATAGTTGTCTATTGCTGTATCACCAATTACCCCTAGACAGTTGTTTAAAATGGCAATCCTATACAATAAAAGGCTAATATGTAAATTGAACAAATGGCAGAACGACTGGTCACTATGATGCGCCCTGACCACCAGGGGGCAGACCCTCAATGCAGGAGTTCCCCCCCTAGTGGTCAGTGTGCTCCCAATGGGGAAGCATCACTCACTGCTGGTGAGCGTAGTGGTGGTGGCTTGCCTCTGCATTATTCAAATATTCCCCGAGGCCTTCTGGACTGTGAGAGGGTGCAGGCAGGGCTGAGGGGACCCCCCCTCCCCCCACCACCACTGAGTGCACAAATTTCATGAACTGGACCTCCAGTAATTTAATAAATTCCTATAATTATATTAATTGGCTGAGTCTTGATTCATCCTTTTTGGTTGCTTTTAGCTGAGGGATTGCTTGGGACTCAGATGACATAGTTCAGAATGGAACATGTTTCTCGCAGTGTAATTTTTATCCTTAAGGAAACTAAGAAGAGCATGATGGCAGCAGATTCCAGGAGTTCAAGGCCTAATGTGCAATCAAGCCTTTATGCATATTATCTCCAGTGATATCTCAGTGGCCAAAACAATTCACATAGCTTGGCACAGGGTCAACACAGGAGGGAAATGTACAGGAATTAGGATGCTGGGAGGTGGGAGACTTTGGGGTCCATCTCTATAGCAATCCACTATAATTACCTTCTGGGCCTAATGGTTCTTACTTCTTCCATGTATAAAATATGCTTAATATCCTTCAAGCCCTCAACGTCTCTTCAGCTTTGAATTTGATGATTTTGTGAATGGAATCAGGACCATAGGTGGACAGTGCTTTTCAGAACCCAAGATCTGTGGTAGTTGTCTTCTCCCTACCTCTCCCCCCACTTCCCCGTACACAGTGATGGTGACACAGAAGCAGGGAAATCATAACGATGCTCCCTTTCAAAACAGGGGAAATGGGAGGCACCTGGCAGTCACAGGTGCACAACAACTCTGAGCTTTGGCCCAGCTTGTGTTATCAGGACTTCCTACTCTGGATGCAAAGAATGTGTCTTATCAGAGCTCAGATTTGCTCCCTGGAAACAGTAGGTCTTCTGGGTCCTCGACTCTGCCACCCGTGAACTTTCCTTTTCCACAGGCAAGTCCCTTGTTGACCACCAAGTAGTTTTGGAAGCCTGCTTCTTGCCTATAGTAACGTTGAGAGCCCAGATATCTCTTTACATGTTGAACTGTCCCAACACCTTTTAGTCTGAGATGGGAGTGCTGACATTAATTCCATTCTGTCCAAGAACTTTTCATGGTAGGCAGAGTAATGGCCTCCTAAATTTATTCACAGTATAATCCAAGACTTGTGGATATGTTATGTTACTTGGCAAAGGTGGACTAAGGAAGAGGTGAAAGTTAGGATGCTAATCAGATGACCTTAGAATGGAGAGATTGTCCTAGATTTTCACAGCTGACCCAATGTAATCATTGTGGAAGAGGGAGGCAGGGGAATCAGAATGACAGAGTGACTCCACATGAGAAAGACTCAACTGGCCATTGCTGGCTTTGAAAAAGGATGAAGTCCATGAGCCAAGGAATGTGGGCAGCCCCTAAGAGCTGCAAAGACAAGAAAAAGGATCCTTCACCAGGTCCTTCACAAAGGAACACCAGTCTACTAACTTGATTTTAGTTCGGTGAGATCAATTTTGGACTTCTGATATCCAGAACTGTAAGATAGTCAATTGTGTTATTTTAAGCCACTAAGTGATAGGTTGTTACAGCAGCAATAGGAAAATAATGCATTTAAGTCTCAACTTGGACAATACCCTTAAGCTACCTAGAGACCCTTTGTCCAAATGCCATCTACTATGAGATCAGTCCTAAAAACTAGACCTCAGATACTAGCAGATGTGATCAAATGATATCTACAAGCATCGTTCATGGTAGCAAAATACTAAGAACCTATATACCTATTGTTAGTGGAATCAGGGATATTCATGCAATGAACATGTATTTTTAATTAACGTTAGGTAAACAACTGTAGCATTATTATGATAAAACCCTGCTTGAAAACATCAGTATGAATCCTTTGATATAAAATTCAAAAGTAGTATGTTGTATGGGGAACTTATATATGTTTTCTAAAGCTGTGATTAGAAGTAGGGGAAGGATTTACCCAGATGTCAGTACTGGTGGCATCTGGAGAAAATGTGATTTGTGTGGATGAAGGGGAGGGGGAGGGGGCAGGCGGTTGGGGGGGGAGGGAGAAGGGGAGGGCAGTAGAGATAGAGCACAGGGTTCTCTGTGGGGTTGGTGACATTCCATCTCTTGAATTAGGTGGTGAACTTACACAGGAACATTTTGTTATTCCTTAAACTATACATTTATATTATATAGGCCTCTTTGTATAATATATAACATTCACAATAAAATTTCAAGAATTTTTTTAAAGTAAAAAATTCAAAAAACTATATACCAAATATTTCCCAAAGAAAGCTGATGCAGCAATATTACTATTAGACAAATAGAAGGAATTATTAGCAAATACAAAAGGTCCATTAGGTCTATTAAAATAATAATTCACATAAACAATATTACATAGCTTAATTTTTGATATATTTATTCTTAAAATTCTCCAGTGAGTGACAGATATTGAGAAAACTTGAGGTTTATGGTAGGTTATAGAAAACCAAGTAGTAATTTTTTTTTGTGTTAAGGCAGTAGTGCTGTGTGTTGGGGAAGGCACATGAAATGATAGAGAAATACTTTCAGTAGAATACTGTTATGTTAATGAATACAGTTCTATAATTCCAAGTAGTTTATTCTGTAAAGACTTTTTGAAAAGGATAAACTAATTATTATAGCTGAATACAATTTATGTTTCCCTTTTATTTACAAAGTAAGAATTAATAGTCAAAACAAAAGATCATGCCATAACGTGCTCCAGATTAAAAAGCCAAAGAAGAATGTTCTCTGGTTCTTTGAAGACTTCCTTGGTAAAGTTCCAAGGGAAAAGAATTCAGGAAGATGACTTTAACATTTTTTTTGATGATCTGAATTGGACAGCAAGGTCTGTATTATTATTAATACATACCCATTGTATATCAAAAACATGTCAGGATTCAGAGTGGACTTCACTTGTTTAAGACAACAGGAATGTGAAAATGGAAACCAAATAAATCAAGCAGGCAGCTTTGGGAGATTTTTAAGATTAAGATTAGGATTAATTTGTCATGCGTGTTTTTGTTTTAGTTCTGAATGGGAGCCAGACAAAGCACAGTAGCTGGTGCTCCCCCAGCCGCCTAGCACCCCTCTGCTCTGCTCTATCTGCTCCACCATGGGCTGTGGGCACCCGTGCTGTGACGTACACTGTCTGGGGGAACTTACAGGAGCAGGCACTGTGTTTGGCACAGCATTGTACTACTTCCATCATGGATGAACTCTGACCACAGACAGACTCACACAGCCCCAACATACAGGCTAGACCTCACAGGCACTTACTAAATACCTGTTAAACAACTTGTTGGGAAAAAAATGCATATTACCAAATAATAAAAAAAGGTAGTGACTTTTGAAAAGAAGTGATGCATCAATACTTTAAAAGTTATTTAAATACTGGTCATTGCTAATGCTGGGAGGGCATCATTGCAGTTTTCCCTCTTCCTTGTAGTATCCTCTCACACAGACACAGACCTCATACAAGAAAACTAGCTCCAGTGAGGTGTTTTTGTGTGTGTGTGTGTGTGTGTGTTTTGTGTTTTGTTTGTTTTTGTGTGTGTGTGTGTGTGTGTGTGTGTGTGTTTTAACTATCATTGTTTTTCCTTGCAACTCTAAAATTTCACAACTCTTTTGCCTCACTTGGCCTCTTTTTGGGAATAAGCTGTGAAGGCGTATGAATTCTGTCCTTACCTGATGATCTTGCCACGTCCCATTTATAAAAACAGAGAAATTAAATGGTTGAGGAGGCTGGATGACGTGCTTGCTACTGTTATTGTTGGCCTTTTTTTTTTTTTTTTTTTTTTAAGCCAGTTCTAGATTTTTATAACCCTGGATTTTATTATTAAGCTTGAAGGTTTAGATGTTACAATTTCATGGCATAAACTTATGCTATTTTTCTCCTACCATAACTGTTGTGTTGTTGATTTTGTTATTTTTATTACAGTACTTTTTAGAAAGAGAGAAATGGAGGAGAGAGAGAGGCATTGAATGCAAAAGCAAAGCATCCATCAGCTGCCTCGTGCATGCCCACTCTTGGGGATTGAGCTTGATACCCTGGCATGTTCCCTGACCAGGAATCAAACCAGAATCATTTTGGTACATGAGTTGATGCCCAGCCATTTAATCCACATCAGCCAGGGCTCCTACCATATCTTTAATAAATATATAATATGTGTCCTAACTGGTTTGGCTCAGTGGATAGAGTGTCCGCCTGCTGACTGAAGGGTCCCAAGTTTGATTTCAGTCAAGAGCATGTACCTTGGTTTTGGGCACATCCCAAGTAGGGGATGTGCAGGAGGCAGCTGATTGATGTTTCTAACTCTGTCCCTCTCCTTTACTCTCTGTAAAAAAAATCAAGAAGAAATTTAAAAAAAAATATATAATATGTGATTTTGTACCCAGGTTCTTAATTTAAAGTATTATTTCCATATTATGTGATGGCTCAATTATTGCAAATGTACACTCTGACATATTATTAAAACAACTAGTGGTCCAGTGCATGAAATTCATGCACATTAAAAGTGGATTAATTAGAGGAAATATTTTAATATGGCTATTTATCCTTTCTCTATAATAGAAGTGTCAGAGATGAAAGAAAATTAGTAAAATGTGTATGAAAATCTCCCTCCTGTCAGAGTCTGGGTCGCACCACAGGACCCAGAGTTAAGTCCCCATCCACTCACATGGGCCTCAAAATCATGTGAAACCCAGACCTGGCCACCTCCCTTCCCCCATTGGGCTAGATCCAGACCCGGCTGCTGCTCCCACCCTTGTCAAGCCTCACCGGGTTGGGGCACGGCCTGAAGTCCGCCATCAAGCCCTGTCAGGTGGGGGGCATGGCCTGAGATTCCCCACCCTGGCACTGGGGTGGGGGCATGGCCTGAGGGCCCCTGACCTGGCGCTGTGGCAGGGCGAGCAGCCTGAGGTTCCTTGGCCTGGCACCAGGGCGGGGGACATGGCCTGAGGTCCCCTGTCGAGCCCCAAGGGTGCAGGGTGTGGGAGCTCAGCCTCAGGTCCCTGGGGACTGCTCCTGAAGGGAACTCAGCCTTCACTGTGGGTGCAGCCGTCTTGTGTTATGGAAACCTCACCTCTGCTATGGGCACAGCCATCTTTGTGTCAGGGGTACAGTCAACTTGCATCTAGGATTGTTTACATACTTATTAATACTCTGTTTTGCTGCTTTCTAGTACTTCTGTTCTTACACCATCATTTCCCCTTTCCTGGGTACAGACATACTTCAGTGGAATACTTTCTTGCGTTTGTTCCTTTCTAGGACAAATATATGGACAATATCCCTCCAATCACTTTTAGACGTGAAGCAAAGCATGGGTGAATGTAGAACCTGGGGCTTAACGCTGGCTCCCCCGGCGCCTCTGTAGATATGTTTTCCCGTTTCTTCTGGCTTTAGTGTGGCGGAGAAGAGGCCCTGCTCGGGCCACTTGGTCTTCTGTTGTACGTTCCATTGTTTTCTGGCCTCCACGAAGCTTGTCTTCTCTTTCTACCCACAGATGTTACCTCTTTTAATGTAATTCATGTTTTTATTAACCCTTTTTCTGGTCTCTTTTTCATTTATCAAATTTGGGCCCCAGTCTGCTGTCCTCTATTTTAACACCTTCTGTGTTTCATTTTTACTTCCTTCCTTCCTTTCTCTGTAATCTGGCAGAGAGTTTCAAAGTGGTTCACTAGACAGCTAACGTCATTTCCTACACTGAGTATTAATAAGTTTTTTCTGTATTCATATAATTTAAAGTTAATTTTAAGTTGGATTTATAGAATTTATAATTATAGCATATTTTGTTCCTTTTGTTCGGTTCATTTTTTTTTTCTCTCTTGTTTGCCAGCTCTTCTTTGCCTTATTTCATTAAACATACTGACCACATACTGAAAAGGAGCATTAGTGAAACATAATTTTTGAAAATGATTTTGAAATGAATTTTGGAAGATTTAAAGGGATGTCCTATGAAGATTAAGACACCAATATCTGCATATACCCTGGTGAAAAAGAAGACAATGTCTTTATCTCCTCTGCTTTTTGTTTTGGAGCAAAGTTTCTTGAATTTTGTTGAAAGAAAGCTGATGGATTGCATTATTGTTCTCAATTCTACACCCTGTCTCGCACGATTCCCTGGTATGGCCTCACCATCCATCTCCTCCCCAGGCTTGGCTGCGTGACCTACTTTGGCCAGTGACAAATGGGTGAAGTCACAGTGTGTATTCCAAAACTTGGCCTTGGAGACCTCACATGTGTCACTTTTTCCCTTGCATCCCTGCCAGTGCCACGGGAAGAACATGCCACGGATGTTCTTGGACAGCCTGCGGGTCCCCAGAGGAGGATAAAACAAAGATGTGGAGCAGCGCCGGCCAGTTAAATAAGAGACATGCAGGGACAAAGAGAGCTTCCCAGCTGAGCCCAGCCCAGGCCAGCCAGATTTCAGCAGCTTTGCAGATGCATGAACACAAAGAAAATAGGACTCTTATTAGGGTGGCTTGTTGAGCGGCAATAGCTAACCAACATGACAATTTCCCTCCTATTTCTTCCAATAAATCATTTTTAAAAATAATTATTTTTTGTGATTCTTCCTTATTACTTTTAATATAATAGATCTTACTTTGAAAAAATTATTACTTATTGTCTTGATATCCTTAATTGAAAAGATGAGCAGATTTCCTCCTAAGTGGTAGCTCTTGAAATATGGGTGAGGCTTCCTCTCTCAGACCTCACGTGAGAAGATTCGGATGCTCTCTCTGCAGCCTGGCAGCCTGGAGGGAGTGTGGAGGGATCCCGGACCCTCATCAGAAGAACTTCACCCCCCGCATGGTTAGCAAACCGGCTCTGTTAGTGAACAGGTTCTGTGCGAAAAGAATCTCCTGTGGTTCCTTAGGTTTGGCTTCTGTGCTTGGACTCTTAAAAACAGAGGTCCTCATTCTACCTGGCCAGGGTGCTGGCCCTGCTGCCTGCTCCTCTAACGGGGAGAGCCACCGGTCACCGCTGCTGCTGGCATCTTCGCTCAGCCTGTGCGGGAAGGACTGGCTGCTGCTCACCAGCCCCACTTTGCTTTCTTGGGTATCCGGCTAGACTCCATCTCCCAGTCTCCTTTGCCTGCGGCCATGCGTTTTTCTTGGTAACAGACTGTGAATAGAAGCGATGCTGTCACTTCTAGGTCTGGCTTATAAAAACCTGCCGTTAACGATTCCTCATTTTCTCCCCCTCCCCCAGCTGGAGGCAGAGGGTCCCAGAGGCCTAAATGAGTATCAAAGCCCAGGCAGAAGGAGTCCTGGCCCCCGCCTGGCAAGGCTGCCCTCTCACCAGCGGCTCCCAATGTGACTGCAGGTGAGTGAGGAATAAACTAGTATGAGAGTCACAGTGATTTGAGAGGTCATCTGTAAGAGCTCTTCATGTCACTTAACTAATTCAGAAATCAGTAGTTTGGAACGGAGGGCTAAAATAATACAAACTCTAACGTAGGGAGTACTGGAGGAGTAATCATGGCTGAAGGATAATGATGGAGCGAGGCAAAACATTTGGCCATGGCAAAACATTTGGCAAAACCGATGCCTGTTGATAACTCGGAAGACAGACCGCATGCCTCTCTGAGGAGATGTGATTTGTAATAGTTACGGCAATGACATGGGCTGCCTGTGCTGGCTGCCTTTGGTGATTTATGATAAGAAAGAATTGGCCCATTTTCAAATAGAAATGAAAGAATATGGAGAAGGTCCAGGGGTCAAGGACTGCTTCTGACCCCCATAGTAAGAAATACATTTAAAAAATGATTGCGAGACAGAGATTCGCTAAGACTTTTCAGTTCGACAAAGTGACCATCCCTGCTGTAAAGAGGGAGGTCTGGAGGTTTATTGGTCATGGCAGCAAGGAGATACCACACACTTCAACTGATGCTGCCAGCGGGACCTAAGGGGTTTCAACGTCCTCCTCCTTGAATGGAACTGAGACGTTTCCATTGCTGCTACCTCTGCGTTAGGCAGTGTATGCTGCCTTCATGTCATGCTCCCTCCACTTACCCCCCCCCCCACACACACACACCCCATCTGGTTCAGGTCCCAGGGAGAGCAGATGAAGGACGGAAGGTTGGGGAAGCAGGACTGAGGAGAGGAAGAAGAACGGCTGAGATGCTCTGGAATGGCAGGGTACTCTGGAGTTTGAATTGCCGTCCGACAGTGTCCCTCTGGGGGGAAATGGCTGGGCCTTGGTCCCCTGTTGGGATGAAAATCAGAACTTTGTATTTCTGCTCCAGTCATAACAGCGATCACCAAGGCAGGTCTCCGCTAAGACCAATCAGGAGCTGACAGCTCTGGCCGCACTTTGCTGACCTCACTCCCAGGGGCTGGGCAGGGACATTTCGCAAACACACCTGTTGTTTATCCCGCCCTCTCAGTCTTTCCTGCCTTACAATATGCCATTTCCCCACTATAACATCTGCTGCGAGTCCTAACAGTTTTCTGTTTTGCTTTTCATTAAAAAATAATAGCGGTGCTCGCTGGCTGTGCAGAGCAGAAGAGATGACTTGAGACAAGTTGCTTTTGATCATGAAATAATTACTTAAAGGATCAGTTTCCTTTAGTTATCAAATTTCTTTGCTCCAGTCTGTTGTCCGATGTATCTGACATCAGAAGTGAAGCATTTTTTCACATCCTCTCCTCTATTTAACAAAAGTTTGATACACTCATAAAATGAAATAGATAATAATGGATGGATTTTAAAATTGAACTTCATAGGTATAACGATGCCAGCTAAAAAAACACACATTAAAAATAAAACAGTTAAAAAAAAGATAAACCAAAACAAACAAACAAAAAAATAGAATGAAAAACCACAAACAAAAAATATAAAGCATAAAAAAGTACAGAAGTTCAATTAGGTCAATAGTTTTCATAGATACCTAGCACTGAAGTTTTAGTTATAGTCATTTGCAATAATTTTATAAATAATTGTTTGGTAACAAATAAATTATGATAAAAATAAAATATCTATAAAAGCTAAAATTTAGGCAATTACTAAGACATACCTCTGAATGAAGTAGGTTGACAATTATTTGTATGGAAAATATCGATAATACAATAATTAATAAATAATAATACAAGAATAAACTGTTTCTCATACTCACAACTGTAAACCTACTTTTGTTCCACCCTGTCTTAGTAGATAACAAGAGAAAACATTTCAATAAAAATAAGAGTATCATATTTTATTAAGTTTGATATTCTGATTTAAAAATGTAATGTAATAGGAATAAATGGACATGGTTTTAATATAAAAATAGTTTTGCTTCAAAAGAAAAGGTAATATTTAATGGTCATTCACTAAAGAACCATTATTTTAATTTTTATGATGATTGTAGGCAACACAATTAGAATAAAATAAAATAAGTATAAGGTAGATATCTACATCTATATATTTCCAGATGTTAAAAGTTGGCTGTTAACCAAGAAAATCTAACAGAATAAATACAATAATTAATTAGGAAAGGTCAGAGTGACAGCTATTTTCAAATTTGTTAATTAAGAAAAAGAATTACTTGATATGCAAAATAACCTAGTAGTAAATATAACGAGAAATTTTCCCTTTACAATTTCAGCCCCAAACATAAAATATCTAGAAATATGTCAAATATGAGATGTGTAATGCCTAAATGAAGTAAAGATGAATATTTTCCTGAGATATAAAGGCTCATTGATATTGATACAATTATTTCTACATTTTTTAGTAGAAAGAATCAGTAGTGTAAAGATATCAGTACACCTAAATTTATTTATAAAATCAATACAATTCCAATCATTAATATAATGCTTATATTATAATTGACAATTAATATAAAACTCATCTGGATGAATTGACATGCAAGAATATTTGGGACAATTCTAAAAAAAAGAAAATTAGTAACAAGGAACTAGCCTTACTATTTCTAAAATATATATAATAAAACAACAAAAGTTAAAATTTCTTAATCATTATGAATAAATAGCAGCAAAACACAATGCACAAAAGTCCCAAACACATCTGGAGTTTAATTTGCAACAAATTGACTAAATATTTTGAAAAACAAATTAAGTGAACCTGGCTCTTTATCTTACTCCTTACACCAACTATTTAACTGTTTAAAATAAAAACACAAAATCATAGAAGAGAAAAATGATAACTTGATTTCTTTTGATCAAGAAGGGACATCTAGGGTATTTGAAGCCAGAATTCATAATGTCCATGAGAATCCAAAGAAACTATTCCTGTAAACAAAATAAACTTTTATCTGGTGAAAAGAATTGTCAACAATGGAAACTGATGTTTTTGTTTTCTTTTGTTTGTTTTTTTTGGCAGGGGGCTGTAATGCATATGGCAGAAAAAATACGTCTAATTTCCTGATTTGTAAAGCCTCAATCAAGTATCATCCTTGCAGTCAAAAATCAGATAATTTACAAGAGCAATGACTTAAAGGTATATATTTAACTAAATAATCATGGACAAGAAAAAAGACAAGACCCCTAAAAATGTTTATGTTCTATTTATTTATTTATTTATTTATTTATTTATTTATTTATTTATTTATTATCACGTTTGCTTTCATGTTCCGGATTACATACCAAACATTTTACTTTGCACCTCAGATCGCTGCTCAGCTGGCTTTCGTTTAACATGTCCCTGCTTCCTTCATCTTTCGAGTTGCTACTTTCTCATTTTTGTTGCTGATTACAAACAACTGAAGAATATGAAACACATGGTTTCTCTATAACTGTTTCTAATTAGACTTTTGGTAAAACAGAGATGATTGTAATTACTCTTTCATTATCTTCCAGGACCTTCTCAAGCTCCCTCAGTTTCTCAGATCCTTCCTCAGGCAGCAAAGGAACCAGCAAGAGGAAAAAGCTTCATTCGCTGGTGGCCGGCTGGCTGGGCTCTATCTGGAGGAAGTTGTTTAAAAAAACAGATTTGAAATACTTTGAATTTCAAAGAAACTTCCCCAGACTATTTGCTGTTGTCTTATCCTCTTCCTAGTTGGTGTCTGAAATCTTCACCCTTGGGGTAAGCAGTGGACACTGATGGGGACTCACAGATGTCCTTCCGGGACCCTGTACCCCCCACTGTTTCATGTAAACAGTTAGTGTTCTTTCTTTTTGTTTATTCCCTGGCGTCCCCCCCCCCCCCCCTGCCTGTGAGAAGAATCGAATGCTTTTATCAGTTAAAGTTCTCTTTAACACTCCCCTATTCCCCACCCCCAATTTAAAAAACGCTGCTTAAAAATTAGAATCAGAACTTTGGCTCCAGAAATAAAGAGGATGTTAATATCTTGTAGGCCAGTGGATCTTACCTAGAGAAAGAAAGTCTCCCCATGGGAATTTACAAATTTTTAGAACACACCCCCCCCCCCTGCAAATGATTGGTGGGAGTTACAGACCCAGATCTGGAGGACTAAAACACAGACAGAAAAGTTACAATTCAGCGTGGACAAAATGCATATACATACAACTAGGGGGATACAAGTTACACACAGTACATATTTGAAAATTAGTTTGTAAAAATATTAATTCTGGGGGATTCTTTAAAATGATAACATTACAGCCAACCATAAATGAATTTTCATTGAAAGTATGGTGGGAAAAAAGGGGAGTTCTGGTCATCGAGTTTGCCTGATGAAACTATTTCTCACAGCATTGCACTCACACTAATGAAGAACATTTTGAAATACTATTTGCAGTCTGTGGCCAAAGAGCCTGAGACTGCATCTCTATCAGGGGGGCTGTGTGGACGCATCCTCATTATTGCGAGTCTCGGGCGCATACCAACACCATTGGTTCTGCCCTTGACCACTGGTTGCTGAGCCCTGGTGACCCCACGATGGGCTCCTCCCATAGTGATGACCCTGGGCTTGCACTCCCCGGATTCGTTTCTTCCTTTTGCCTCTTCGTTGGAAATGTTCTTTCTTTTGCACCAGCTTTTCCCTTGGCCTTGGGATCGCTCTTCCCCTTGCTATTCAAATGCGGTACTTTCTCTATGGCACATCTTTCTTGACCATCCCTGTCTAAAATTTCATGCTTGAAATCCCTCTTCCTGAGTTATTTTTCTCCTGAGTCCTTATCACAATCTAACACACTGTATATTTTATTTATCTCATTTATACATCAGAACCAAAGCTTCCTGCAGGTAGAATTTTAGTCTCTTTCTCCCATGGCTATATCCTGACAGCTTGGCACATGATAGTGTTTAATTGGTATTTATGGAATAAATAAGGTAGTCTTATCAAGGTAAATTTAATCTGCACTGCTTGGCAAAACACTATAAAAAGCATTGAAAAGGCCATTAGAAATGATGGGTTCTAATTCCTGGTTTTTCATTTGCTAGCTGTGTTGCATTGGGCAAAACACTTCATTTCCCACATTTTGCATATGAGGATGGTAATATCTTATTATTTATTTATTTATTTGTTTGTTTATTTTTGAGAATGATAATATCTTGACTCCCTCCAAGATGGTAGCAGGAGCCAATGTACCTGTAAAGAAGGTCCATTACTGGCAATTTCTAACCATCATTTATTGGAATTACCAGATTATCAGGGGGTGCCTATGTCCTGCATATTGTCTTGCTCAGGAGACTTTTATGTACCCCCCTCAAAAGTATTAATGGTCCATGAAGGATTTCTAGTCAGGGGACATGTTTTCTATCTTGGAGACCATCTTCCAGGTCTTTCCCTTTAGGGCAGTGTTTCCCAAGCTTTTGACATACGTGCACCCCTTCTATAATTTTCGTAACGCTGAGTACCCCTCGTCCTCATGAGAACGTAGAATTAGGCGCAGCTGAGCTCGGTGCAGTGCATATCCCCACCAAACTCCGGTGCAACGCGTACCCCCACCAAACTCTTCCCGTACCCCTGGAGGTACGAGTACCACACTTTGGGAAACGCTGCTTTAGGAGGAGCCCAGAACTGCAGTTCCTCCTGCAGCAGCGGGTCTTCACCTGGGGATTTGCCTACCATTCCACAGGATGGTCAGCCGTTCCTGATCGCCATCACTGGGTGCGGGATGCAGGCGGGGGTGGGAGGGGCTGCTGGCAAGCAGTGGCCAGGGATGCTGCAAGCACTCTGCAATGCACAGGACAGGCCCTGCCACAGATACTTATTTTGTCCAAAATTCCCTAGAGGATTTTGGAGCTGGAGAATTTCCCACTCTCAGGATCGCCTTCCTGGACTATTGTTTATGAGTCCCAAGATGAGTTTCTTTGTGGAAAGGTCGGGCAGGGGGCGGTGGGAGCCTCCTGGGAAGTGGGAGAGGGTTAAGGAATCCACAGGCGTCAGCAAGTGAGAAGACCAAAAAAGAACCCCTGGGCCTGCCCTGTATTAATTGAAATACAAGCCGATAGAACAAAACACATTCAGTAACTGCTTCTCTGGCCAACAGTATGTTTGAAGGTCTATAGAAAGAATTACGAAATTGTACGGTGCAAGGAATGCGTGGCCTTGGCTTCTGGAGTCTTCCAAGGCTAAGGTGAAGAAAAAGCCATGGTAACTGTCAGTCTTTTAGACGGGAATTGTGGGGTTAATATCTGCATTTACTTTATGGAAACTTTTTCTGTAATTAAAATTAAGCTTCCAGAATGCTAGTGCAAATACATTTTCTGAAAAGAAAAAAGAGTGATGATTATTTCACTGGTCACAACTCTATTCTTTTAGTAGAGTGACAATTCTCTTTAAATGCCCTAGTAGCAAATTGGAGTCAGTTTTGAAGCAAAATAAATGTGGAAAAGAACTACAGATTTAGATAGAAAGTCAGACAATCCGAATTCTATAAATCAGTATTTACACATTAACCCGAAAGCAATGGTAGCAGCACTGCCTTAACGTATAATAGATTACACCTTGTCCCGTAGTCATGCGGTGTAGGGCTTTTCTTTAGAGAAACCCAAACCACAAGAATTCCTAGTCCCAAATGCTTCCTTTTTCCTTTGTGGCTAGTATTGATTGGAGAAGTCCAAGGAATGCAGAAAATGCTGTTTTCTGAATAGGTTTATTTCTTTTTTATTTTAAAGAAATACTTTTTTATTTTTTTATGTAGTTACATACCCAACAGACCAAAATAAAGAGTTTGAAAAATGGATTAACAGCAAATGTAACTTTTGGCCTCTGCTTTCAAGCAGAAGGTGCAGATGAATGACAGCCAAACAAAATATTGTAAATTCAAGGATGTGTTCTGTGCATATCTTTTGAAAGATCTCGTATACATTTCTTCTTCCATGACTCCTAAATGCAAAGTGTTTCACACCACAACGCACATAGGCTGGAATCTGCCTTCCTTCCTACCTAACTAGAGTTTTGTTGTGCGTGACTATTTCACAGAATAACATTAAAGACATTGTTCTTTCTTCTTCCCAGGTTTCGAATGCAATTAATGAATGTTTAACTTATGCCATTGCTCACAAGATCTTAGATTCGTGGAGAAAGACTGAAGCTCATAACTGTATTCATATCTGGTGAATGTGCCTTATCACAGTGTGTCTACATTTTTGCTGTTCCGTTCCTCCAGATAAGATTCCTGGGCAGAGCAAGCATTCGGAAGTAAGCCCACAGGGCGGCCTGGCGAGTTTATTTTGGGAAGGAAATAATCAATTTAGAGTTATTACTGCAAGAGTCCTTATCGAGCTCATTTCCTCATCTAATGCTTCACAAGCTAATATTACATGTTTAGGAGCAACTTCAAAGGAACACAACAGTGCTTTGTAGGCTTTATTAATGTGAAATTTCTCCGAGGGCACCAAGTGTTTGCCATTAACATGACTACCATCCATAGCCTTGCAAACAGGGGTCGTAAAAGCTGAACCAAAGGCGTGTGCTGCCATTGAATTACAAGGGCTGGGGCTCGAGGAGCAGGGTAACACTGTGCCCACTGTCTGGATTTTTCTACACCTCCACTTCTCCATTATGTTCAATGTATTGAAAACGGTAATTGAGCCTAAGAGCAATATAGTAAAAAACTGTACAGAGAAGGTCTACACCCAGGTGACCATAGGGAGAGTGTTGGTGTCTTTCTTTTTAATGACATTGAAATTCAGGCCCTTATCTACACAGAGAAGCATTTCATGTTCCAAAGTATTATAGAAGAGCAGAGAAAAAACAAAACATTTAGGGTTGGCATGGTGAGACATATAAAGGAAGGGGAGAGGAGTTAGCTTTAAATGAGGGCCATGATCCTCCCAACAATCTTACTTAGACGTTAGTGATTATATATATATCTGCCAAATATCTCGGTGCCCCTATCAATATCCTGCAGCACACTCACCTTTGACCCTAAAAATTTGAGAATATTTTCCTTTGTCACCGATTTGACTAGGTTCGCAGGGCAGAGTGCTCTCTTTGTCAGCCAACAGTACACTCGCTTCAGACAGAAGTAAGGAGATCATTTTAATTATTTTCTTTACTTGTCTCCTATAATTGCCCACTTGAATAGATTTCTTTTCCATTTCAGACTACTACTATTCCATTCCCTAACAACCGCCCTAGCAGGGCTTCCTTTCATAGGCTGGTTAGACTGTCCCAGAGAAACCATGGGAGAGAAGGGCGCTCCCTAGGGCGAGGCTGTGTGCTCCCGCCCCCTCCCCCCACCTCCACCCCCACCAACTCCCACCAGGCCTGCTGCTGACAGCGAGAAAACCAAAACATGCCCTGGAATTTGGCTAGCACTTTAGGAAAAAGAGGATAAAAATAAGGAAATTATAGGACAATCATTAGCAGTTGTTTGGTTATTTTTCTGTGTCAATAGACTTTTGTTTAATATTTTAGATATTTGAGCAGTACTGTAAGGGCTATTGTTTAGTTTCCTTCACATTAAAAGTAGCAAGTTGAGCCATCAGCTTTTCAGAGTCAGACTATACATTAGGAAGAGAGAAGAAAATGATATGGAACCTCTAAGCTAAATAAACGGTCTTCTCCAATTTAAAGTTGGTAAAGGGGAGAGATACATCCTAAGAGGGACTTTTTTGTCTTATGGGTAGCTATCACAGTTTCTCTGGGGTTAATAGCTATTTGTTTGGAACTCAGAACCTCAGTAAAAGGGGGATATTTCCAGAGAAGAATCTTCTTTCCAATTAAAACAAAAATTGGAAAATCCTAAATAAATCTATGGTAAGAAATTAAAGACAGGAATGCATTTTTTACACAGTATTATTTTATAGATTCTTACAACCCTTTGAAGGAGGTATTTTGAGGTAGTTGTTCTGAAACTCAAATACCACAGAATTCAGATGCAGCAGAACGCAATGGTTCATGAGTCAAATGATTTTACTGTGAAAATCAAGTAAAGGGCAATTTTTTGAAGAGAAAATAGAAAAATGTACTTTATGCCTTGGCTGGCGAGTTCAGTGATTAGCGTGTCAGCCCTTGAACTGAAGGGTTGTGGGTTGGATTCTAGTCAAGAGCATGTACCCGAGTTGTAGGTTCCATCCCTTGCACAGATCAGGCTGCCTGTAGGAGGCAACCAACTGATGTGTCTCTCTCTCACATTGATCCTCTCTCTGCTTCCCTCCCTCCCTCCCTCCCTTGTTCCTTTCCACTCTCTCTATCTAAAGGAAATAAGTCAATGGGAAAAATATCCTTGGGGGAGGATTAACAACAACAAAAAATGTACTTTATTTTTTTCAAAATTTCTTTTTGTAATAACTTTTTCATTGCCCTACATGCAAATCCAACACACTGTTTGATTTAGCACAGACACACATTTAATTTAAGTTTAGCAATGATTCGGTTTAATAATTCCATATTTCATGGTGCTTCGTAAAATGGCTCACCACATCCAGGTGCTCTTCCCTCCTTAATGCAACTGGGAAATGAGTGCATGTGCCCAGGCCCCAGGCTCTCCCGTGGGCTCAGTTACATTTCTATATCGTGGGGCTGGTAAAGAAAGAATAGCCTTAAATCACAAACCCCCACGTGCTCTAGGGACAAACAGAAAACAGTTTGGAAAGAATCACTCACTGTCCAGGGGTCCAGGTTTGATCTTGAACGTTGCCCAGTTCTTTCAAAGGTTTTGAGTTCCTTCAAACCTCAGCGTCACACCACTCAGGAGCTCTTCATTTCTTATATTTATAAAAACTTAAACATCAGTGAAGATAACATGATTTTTCAAAAACTCTTTTCCTCTCATTTTTATTTTCTCTCCTTTCCCTTCTCTCTCTTTTTATCCCTGGTTCTTGCTCTGAGAGCTAGTAAAATCCCCATAATCCTTATCCTTTCTTACCCCCAGCCAGTGCTTCTGGGGTGCTGAGTCCAGGAAAGAAGATACACAATTTTCACCCAAAAGGGGAATAACTAATATTTTCTTTCATAAGTGGGCGTGCATGCCATTTTCTAAATTCACAAAATCCACTGTAAGATATTAGGCTACTACATAAATTGACCTTTTTTTATAGGTAAAGAGGAGCCAAATATTGCCAATTTCACCAGGTTCATTAATTATAATATCACACCTGCATTTATTAGAGATGTTATACCGCTTTCCATTGTTTTTCACTTCCATAAGACCAAAAACATAAACATCTATTTTGAAACAAATATACTTAATTTCTTACTCATCCCAGCTTCCCGAGAAAACCACAGCAACTATAATTAACATCATTTTAGATGTTTAATCCCCTAATGCACCATTTCACAATTGCATATGGTTTTTCTAAAATTTCAATTGTTTTCAGTTGTTTCCCTAAATGGATGGAGATTCATAACATCATTCACTGATTTTAACTAAAATTTATTACCAAAAGCACTCGAGAAAAAAATGTGTATGTTTTGTACAACTAGATAACTGTGAGTACTTTAGCATCATAGACTGGCCTGTCTGATATACGCTTTTCAGCAACTTAATGAGAAAAATAGTCTTCTCACCTGCAGTTTTGAAAATTCATAGGTCCCCTACTTGCCTCTGGATCAAGACCATATTTTACCAAGAATTCTGTTACATATTCTCTTGTCCAGTGGAGAATTGCATCCAGCAATGTTCTTTCTCCTGTTAACACCTGAACCAAACTGTTGAGGAAGTAGTTTTCAAAGCAATCCTTGAAAAAGAGACTCTTGTCTCTACCTTTTCTTGTCCTTACCTTAATGGAGGGAGCATTTCATTAAAACATAAAAGACACTGCTTAAAAAGCCAAACTTACTCATAGCCTCACCTATATATTTAACTTTAGTTATATTAGTAAGATTACTTGTTAACTATAGTGAACATTTTTCATGGACATAGCACATTATTTTCATGTCATTTATCAAACTACTAGAGGCCTACTGCACAGAATCTGTGCATGCCCTCAGCCCAGCTTGCACCCTCTCCAATCCGGGACCCCTTGGGGGATGTCCAACTGCCTCTCTAGACCTGCAGTAGGACATCCCTTTCACAATCCTGGACCACTGGCTCCTAATCACTCACCTGACTGGTCACTTTTAACTACTCCCCCCCACCAACCTGATTGCCCCTCATTGCCTATGTGTACCAGCCAGGTTGCCCCCAACTACCCCCTCCCTGCTGGCCTGGTTGCTCATAAATGTCCCCGTACCAGTCTGGTCATCCCCAACTATCCTCCTCTGCTGGCCTGGTTGCCTACTCCCCCCCCCCGCCCCCCCTGCACTGGCCTAGTCACCCCTTGCCCCTGCCAGCGGGACAGCAATGTGGGAGTGAGGAGACACCTGGAAGGGAATGAGGGAGGACAGGAGACGCGGAGAAATGGAGGCAAGGCAGGGTTCTGATCAAGCCTCAAATTTTATTTGTTGCAGCCGCAATATATGTACACGGGTTGTAGGGGGAAGTTGCCACAGAGACATTCCAGGGCGAGGAGGGTTGTGTATCAGCAGGATGTGTCTGCAGGGGAGGATACAGCAGAGATTCTCCGGGGCAGGGCGAGTTATCACAATAGGTGTGCCATGCTCAATGGCCAGATATGCTGCTAGGCATTTGGATTGTTTCTAGTTAACTGCCACACCACAGCTTGTCACATGAGTTCTGGTAAGTCAGAAACTCAGTGTCTAAGATGGAGGTGTCTTTTAAGATGTAGTCACTAATTCTTTTTCGGCTCCCGACAACCCCTCACTGTCCCTCTGCCAGTATAATCACCCTTAACTGCCTCTTCCCACCCCTGTCAGCCTGGTTGCCTCCAACTGCTCCCTCCCCCCTACCAGACAAGTCACGCTGCCTTCTTGTGGTTGTGGGAGCCACCATCTTTGAAAGCATGGCGGTCAATTAGCATATTCCCTCCTTATTGGCTGTGGGTGCCACCATCTTTGTGAGGGTGTGAAGGTCAATTAGCATTTTCCCTCTTTATTAGATAGGATACTCAAGAGTTCATATGTTTCCTATACTTGAAGGAAAAGGAAATGTAATTTACAATATTTTTGTATTGGTGCTCAATACTTCTAGTTGCTGGATTATTATTAACTGGAGGCCCGGTGCACAAATTCATGCATGGGTGGGATTCTGTGGCCTGGCTGGCAATCAGGGCTAGCTGGTTTGGGGGTGGGAGGGTGAGAGGGAATGAGAAAGTTTGCCAGCCACAGGGGGTTGACTGTGGGAGTGCACTTACTACCAGGGGGCAGCTCCTGTGTTGCGTGTCTTCACCCTGGTGGTCAGTGTGCATCATAGCAACCAGTTGACCGGTTACTAAGTGTAATAAGCGACCATTAATCTCGGTTTTTGAGAATGGTCAAAAATAGTTTGTGAATGTATAATAGATCCATGCATCCATTCATCTATCCATTCTATCCATCTATCATCCATCCCTCATTCTGGATGTTCTCTGTGAGAAGATATTTGAGACTGAAAATTTGGAGACAACACATCACATTTTCTGCTGAGCTGAAGAAAAGGAAAGAAGCTGAGAAATGGAGTTTGGGGCATAATTCTACGTGGGTCTTTTGAAGGATGTGGTCATTAAAACTCAGGAAAGGGAAAACAGAATAAAACACATCATTAGTTGAAAGAAAGCACATTAAAAACAAAAATCACTGCAGTACTACTTTTATAAACAGATGGGAAACGCATCTCAAAGGTACTCAATACTTATTTCACTCCAGAAAAGACAGTACACACAGCACAGAGGCCCTTGGACATCTGCCTCTGTTTTTCTAACAGAAAATAAATCTCAGTTTCAGCTCAGAGATACAGTAGGGCTGTGAAGAAGAGACTAAGAACCCAAACCAAAGTCTAGATAATACAAATACAAATACAAATACAAATACAAATACAAATAAATACATTAAAAATAAGAAGCTTCTTAGAACAAACGAGAGAAGACAGATGAAAAAAAGGGGAAGATAAAGAGATGGTGGGCTTGAGGTCGAATTTTTCAACCTCTGTGGGCAGCCTTCTGCTCCAAGGGCATGACAAATACCCGATGATTTCCGTATCACAATCATTTATGGGCAGGGACATAAACTGTCTAGGAGACTGCTAAGAGATCGGTTCCTTAAGGTTATTGCAAATAAGAAGATCTGATTGGTCAATTATCCCTTTGTCTGGAAGAGGTCATTAAATTTGATGAAGGAAGCTGTCGATGTATTAAAAGGTACAACTGAGTGAAAGGTGAGAAGAAACGCTGACAAGTATAGTAAACATAATACACACCTGACAAGACACAGGACAAGCCTTGCAAATGGCTCATAAAGCTGATTTAGCAGGACAGTAAAATCCTTCCTTTCAAGTGATTTGACTTTTTACTAAGCATTTATGTGGAGACAGGGTCTGCTGAGGAAGGTGGGCTGCCTGTTTTTACTAGATTTCGCAGACCTGGGCCTTGTATAATCAGTCTTTATTATAGAACTAAATCTATTAAATTTGTAGTCTTTTTCCCTTTACATAAACATTTTCCCTTACTAAAACCAGATAGATAGTCACCCTTCCTCAACCCCAGTGATTGACTGTGACAGGTACTCGAGCTCTTTCAAAAGTCATGCAGAACTGGGTTTCTGTTCTAATGAACCTTGACAAGAAGGAATGGTTTAGACACCATTATAAAGAGGAAGTGGCCCAAGGAAGGGCCGGCAACGTCCCCTCTGCTCAGAAATGGTGGAGCTACTGCCTCCTAGCTCCTCTGGTTGTGGATGATTTCACACCATAACCATGGTAATAATAGCCATTATTAATATAAAGACCTTGAGAAGGTTAGGCATTCATTTTTTTTTTTTAATAAGCCCCAGACATTTGGATGCTTATTCAAAGTTTATCTGAACCTCATTGGTCTGGGAAACACATTCGTGAACATTTAGTAGCTTCTCATAAGATGTGCAGCTTCGGATCACGTTGGAGGACAATGAAACCATATTTCTTGGTAACTTACAAAGTAGCCCGATGCTTTCTCATCATGTGTCTAATGAGACATCTATACACCCATTTGTTTGTTGAGTTGCGTTTTGTGGCTTGACCATCCTTGCTCTGGGGCAAGGACTGCTCTCTAATTTATACCCCTTTATTAGCAACGTAATACTAGCTGCTGAAACAAATGAAGCCCAGATTCTTTGTGGCTTCACATAATGGAAATGTACTTTTCACTTCATCAGGCCTCGCAGCAGGAAGAGCTCTCCTCCCCGAAGCGAGTGGGAACCAGGTTGAGGAAGCACTGAGTGTCCAAGGGGAGGCTTAGCTTCGAAACCCAGCTTCAGGCAGAGGAGACAGGGAGTCTTACAGGACCAAAACCACTCGGCCCACTCTCCACGCACTGTGACCGAGTCTCAGGGCCCCACCCAGCGTCAGCAATATAGGAAAATGTCTTGCCTTGCTGGAAACCACTCCTCATGAGGGGAGAAGAGCACAGACAGTTAGTGGGCAGCCACACTTTTCTCCACAAACTTTGCGTGTCACTTAACTCTGGAGCTACATGTGATTGTGATCCCAAAACAGGTGGACTTGCACATCAATTTCCACCAGGGAAAGTCCAAAACTGCCCCCCCCCCCCCCCGCCAGAGTTTCAGGTACAATTAAAAGAAACTATTTCAATTCCCAAATGCCCAATGGTCTTAAGAATCCATACAGTCTTTGAGCACATTCTGGCTTTAGTATTGACCATACCTGTACGGCAATAAACGCAGGCCCTGTCAACCCAATGGTCAAGATGTTACCGATCGGGGTTACTGGCAGGGATCTCGGTTCTTTTCATTGATGCAGAAAAAAAAAATTTAAGGTCAATGAAAATGAAAGTAAATGGGCCGTATTGAAGGTACATTCCAATGAGAGAGAGAGAGAGAGAAGAGAGAGAGAGAGAGAGAGAGAGAGAGAGAGAGAGAGAGAGAGAGAGAGAGAGAGAGAGAGAGAATATTGCCCCAAACTCCTGGGTTTAAATGAGGGATATTCTGTGTGCAGACTTTCATCTGCATTCAGGGATGATTGACAGAGACTGTTTTTCTTATGGGCATGCCCTTACCCATAATGCACACAGAAAAACCCACGTGGAGACAGAGTCAAACTCAAAATGCAAATTTTATTATAATTAGTCCAGGATTCTAGTAAAGTTGGATTGAGGTCATGTTGTTTTCCTGTGAACTTGTGCCAAGAACCAGGTGGTTCTGAACCTGCCCGCTGGCGGGCTGCTGGCTGCTGGGCTGCCCAGAGAAAGGGTCTGAAACTAATGTTGGTCCGACCTCTGTCAGGACCACAGAGCAGGCTCTTCCCCAGCCGCTCAGGTCTAACTTCCTCCCTACCATACCGGTAGTGTAGGAGTGTTCCTTTTGTCTTTTTGGTGGCCTGCAGGTCTCCCTGAATCTAGCTGTTTGCTGGCAGGTGCTAAAGATTTATGTTAAAATAATTGCTTTTTGCCAATAAAACTAACATCATAAATTTAAAAAACTGGAGAAATTCCTAAGGAATGGAATTTATGTGTGTTTTTTATAAATAAACCATATGACTATTGTGATTTCAGCTCTCTCAGTAATAAAACCAATGTTAATAGTAATTGTATAACCACTTGTATGAGGCCCTGCTCAAAGTGCTTTAGAGGAACTAATTTAATTCTCATAAATGCCCTGCAAGGTACTATTAATACTCCATCTTACAGCTGAGAGCATTGAGGCACAGAGACTTGCCCAGGGTTGGAACTCCAGGAAGTGAGAGAGCTGTCGTCTGAACCCAGGTTATGCTCCACAGTCCAGGCTGTTAACCAGCACACTGGGCTGCCTTTCCCTCGGTTCCTTTATAAGCTGGTTAGATCAAACTCTTAATAGTGAATATTTACTTTCTATTTTATGAGAAAAAAATAGGTGTGCTAAGCTGGGCCCTATGTTTATAGAAGGAACTAATATTTCTTACTTTGGTGACCTGACTTAAAGGGTATGGTGGGAATCTGGGACTAACAGGTTTATCAGACATTAGACCGGAGATGGGGAGGATAAAGTCAGTCTACTGTTTGGAGGAGTCAGCTGAAACTGATATATATGTTCATAGACCACATATACAAACAACTGTCAGGACACTACAATTCCTTAAAGTGAAGATCAAGTTAAAAGTACTTGATTTTCATCCACACAGAACCAATCTTTTACATCAGCCTATTCAAGTCTACCAATCCCACCTTTGCTCCTTTATCCATATCTTAGCAACAGAATTTCTTTCTCCCTACATACCTTTCCAGTATAGACTCTCCATAAAGCACTCCAGTCCATTTTATTAGATGCACTAAAATTTAAATTGTTATAAGCCCTTGGTGACCAATGATCTATTGCATCTTTTCTCATTGTGAGGCAACCCCGTTGAAAAACAATAATGCTTCTGTAATAACATCTTTTTTTTTTTTCTGATAATGCTAAAACTCCATTTTTGGGGGGGACTAATATTTAGAAGATTTATCTATTTCCAACTTTTAAATTTTTATTTTTCCTGCAGTATTTTTAATATACATAAAAAGTTTGATTTGGTTTTTGCATTTTTAACCCATTTTTTTCTTTTAATTATAACATGGCTCATTTATATTTAATGTAATTACTGATATATTTTGGCTTACATTCTACTATCTTTTTTTTGTACTATTTGTATAGCCTATTTTATATTTCTCTTTTTACTTTTCTGCTTTCCTCATGATTGTTATTTTTTGTCATTGCATTTTTTCTATCCTCTAGTTGGAATTTATAACTTTTATTCTTTAGTGGCTACTCTAAAACAAACAAACAAACAAAAACACACACACACACAAAAAATGACACTCCATTTATCAAATATAAAGGTATTCAATTCACTTTTTTTCCTGAGGGACAATTGGAATTAAAAACCAGGAAGTCAGCCTCCAGAATCTATTCTTTTAAACCTATTTCTATTTACATTGAAGACTGAGAAATTAAGGTCACATCACATAATTGAACTCAAACTCTGCTTTTCTGATGCCCAAGGTCAGGCAGATTCCTGAACAAACTGGAACTTGTTTCAGAGGCCTCATAAAATCATGAAAACAAAATCCATTACTTTGGGGCTAAGAGGTTCAAAATATCTTATTTTATTCATTATAGAATTACTTCAGGATCCCATATGTTGTTTTTGTTTGAGTGAAATCTGAAATATATTAAAAAAAATACCTACTGCTGTGTTGTCTATTTGCTTTTCTCTTTTTCCATGTCCCAGTGAGAAGTGTTGCAGAAGTTTTGTCTTGACATGCAGGGGCCCAACTTACTTCCTGACACACTCAGCTTGGGGGACATAGCCTCTGGCTTATACTCTTTTGAAATTTCCCTGTCGAAGTGCATGTTTTGATTTCGGGATTTTGCAGATGCTTTACAAGAAGGCCCCATGTGTTCACATCTGTGGGAATTTAGCATGTTTCTCAATGTGAGGCACCGGAAGAGTTCGCAAATTTAGGGCAGCCGGTCTGTTAGCTGGGATGAGGGGACCGCCGTATAATTTTAATTTAATTTTATTTTAATAAAGCATAGTACATGCTTACTCTCCTATGCTTTATTTTTATTTTGTCTGCTTTTTAAAAACTCTCTACATTCTAACTTTTTGAGTAATTTGATTTTAATCTCTATCCTCTGGCCACTTAAATGAAAGATGTTACAAATACAAAACAAATAAAGATAAATCTGTGATGTGTTCACCTCTGATGGAGGTCATCCTTATCTAATGTTCCCTGCTTATTTCAAGTCTCAGAATCCCAATAGCGGGTAATGTGAAGAACTTGGAAAGATAGACACCGTGTCTATAGGCATTCTCACTTGACTGATGAGGAAACTCAGACCATGAATGTTTAACCGATGAGTAAGGGGTAAAATAGTGCTCGAACCCCAATTTCCTCATTCCTGACATAAAGCCCAGAAACATAAGTCATATGTCCTAAACATAATGGTTTCCAACATTAATGAAGTGTGATGCTGAAATATTGCAATTTTCACAGGAATCTAAAATGTTAGTCTTTGCTTAGGCACCTGAAAGTTAACCTTGTTGTCTTCATAAAATTTCTTATTGGAGCTAAACCACTTGCCAGTCCCTCTTTTGCCAGTCCCTTTGCAAGGGTGTACTATGTGGTGAGAAAAACAGATGTGATTTCAGCCTTCAGCCAGGAACAAATTGTACAAATAAATGTGAAATTAAAACGATGTGAATACCCATCTTCTTCGCCACTCGTTCCGTCGCCTCTTATGGATCTTGCGAACCTCAGCCTGGACTTCCTTTCCTGAGAGAACCTTTCAGTCTAGGCCAGCTCTCTCCTCAACCCACCCTCTTTCGTCGTACGTTTTTGCTCTTTACTGTAGGAGGCCACATAGATTGGAGGTGTGTGAACTAGACCACAGAAATCCTTCTAGGCCAGAGTAACGACTTGGGTTTTTATCCTTACACAATGGAAGGCATTTCAAAGGCCTTAATAATATCTCTATTTTTAAAAGATTGCTTGGCTTTCTTCTTGTATAGCATGGTTGAGGGGAGGCCTGTTGGAAAGCTGCTGAAGTAGTCCAATGGGAGGTGATGGTAGCTCATTCTAAGTACTCTCCCTGAAGAGAGAGGTGGATGCATTGGAGAGCCACCTTGGTGGAAAATTAAAAGGACAGGAGTAGAGAACCAGTGTGGGTGTGGTACGTGGTAAAAACAGTGACACTGTCTGCAGGTTTCACAGTTAGAAATGGAGCTTTTCTTCATTCCACTGACTATGGACTGGCCTTGTGACCAGCTTTGGTCAATGGGACAGCAGCAAATAGAGGCTTAAAAAGTATTTGCATATTGGGTATCTCTCTCACTGAGCTGAAAACTGCTCTATGGGAGCATTCAGAGGCCATTGGAGCACAGGAAGCTATGCAGCAGCGAGGGGCTCTAGTCCATGTAGCTGTGCCAGCCAATACCCCTGAGGGAGCTAGGCTGAGAAGAGTCAACCTGGGCCAGACTGAAGGATGGCAGGCTGACCATGGCCCAAACTGGACTGGTTTTTTGAGTTATGGCCCGAGTACACTAAGTTGTGGAGTGGTTACACAGCAAATGCTAACTGGTAGTACTGTGTATGAAAGAGAGAAATCTATGAGCTGGGTAGTGCTGATATTTTAAAAGAGATGTATATTATTACCTGAGGACCCCTAGAATATTAGCTCTATCTCCTCTCACCTTTGTTTGAGTAGCTCAGATTTAACCATATCCTTCTAGTTCACAGTCACTTTTTGTATGTCACTTCCATTAGTCTAACAAATTTTTTCTTTCAAAGGTTTATTTTCTAATTCGTCGTTTATTTATTGCCTTCCCACAAATATGTGTTGTTGTTGTTTTGTTGTTGTTTATTTGTTGTTTTTTGGTATTCTTAGCAGTGCTTAAAGAGCATTTAAAAAAATCAGATGTAAGTATCAGAGATTGGAGATATGGAAAATGTTTTCAAAATGTAAACAATAGCTATGTCCAAATAGCTAAGTGAAGACCTCATTATTGGAAAGCTTTGATGTGGGAACTGCTGATGGGTATTGCTGATTAAAAAACATCTATTTATAAATCTGAACAATGTATTACAACTACTTGACACGATGAAAACTTATGAAAATGTGAACGGTGCTTTATGTATCTAAATATAGAAAAGTCACTGTGGTCATATTAGCTTTCAAATTAGTTTTAGACCTTACACAAAGTATAGAGAAAATTCTATTGTCTGAAATATATTCCTTGCAGATTTGGTATAATATTGGTCAGGGATAATATGTCTGTCTCAGATAAGGAAATCGTTTGTTTTCACACACAATAAGATTTATATAATGAACAACCAAAACTGATGAACAAAAAATAGATCCAGAGATAGAGAAACATTTATCAGACCATCAAATCTCAGAGGAAATGTAGGGGAGGGTGGGATAAGGGGGAGAGATCAACCAAAGGATTTGTATGCATGCATATAAGCCTAACCAATGGACACAGACAACAGAAGGGTGAGTGAATGAGTGGGGGGTAGGGAGGGTAATGGGGGAATAAAGACACATATGTAACACCTTAATCAATAAAGAATATTTTAAAAAAGATTTAGCAGGAGAAAATATTGGGCACAGAATATTTTACTCCAGAAATGAAAGAAACTATGCATTTAATGCAGGCTTTAGTAATGTGAAAATATTCACCCAACTTTGAAGTGACAAAACAACTTTAGAGTGTCATTTATTAAAACTGGTTTTAAATTGCTAACCAGCAGGGTCTTGATAATAAATGAGTCCGGTACTTGAATTCCTTAATGTCATCCTGTTAAAAAATGGTATATGAGCCCACCTTCTCTACATACACTTTCATTTAAAAAAAAAATCACATTATGTATCACATTAAATTAAATAAACTCTGAATTTTGTTGGTTATGTGGTTTTGAAAAGGAAGGAGCATGAACAATTGCTATCATATACTAGGCACTAACTATAGGGTGTGCACTATTACTTACATATAATTTTATTTTATTTTAAACCTATCAGGTGGATTTTACTATTGTAGATAAAGCTACACAACTGGCTAAGTGAGGCAGCCAGTGAGGGTGGACATGGGACCACACCAAGGCATACTGTCACCTTGGCATGATTTTCACCTTGAAAGATTATCACAACTGATCGTTAGTGACACCTCTTCTAGTCTCTGCTCAATCAGGGGTTCAGGAAGCAAGGGGCAGGCGAAATTTCTGCCTTGCTTTATGGTTGCACCTTTTAAAGTAACATTATAACCAAAACAGTTTAAATCAACAAGGTGGGGTAGGAGTGAGCTTAAAACTTTTTTCCTTTAAAAGTGCCCATATATTACTCAGTTTTGACACACACTGTACTGGTCTCATCCAAGTTCAATATTCTGTGATTATGTGATTCTGTTGGCTGTGGGCTTTGGTCTTATAGGAAACATTTCAAATGACTTCAGTAGATGTTGAGCAATTCTACTGTACTAGGAAAGAGTTGGGTTCTCCGGACTTCATTAAACTCATCCACGCCCTGTGGTGTTTTTTATGCACACTCCCTTTGTCTTCCAGAGGAAGTTCCTGCATGTGGGAGAAGGGTGTGAAGGAAAACAAAATCCTGGACTCTGCCTGCGTGATGATTTCAACGGAGACCGAGGAACATCTGCTGGGCTAAAGGCCCCAGCTGCCGGCCATGCAGAGTGAGCGCACAGCGCTGCTGGGCAGGAAATGAAGAAAACTGTGGTGTTAGTGCCTCAACTTGGGATGAATTTTAGAAAGAATAAATCTTCTACCCACACTGACATTTGACCAATAATAAAGAACGGAAATAAAATATACTAAGTTCAAGGTAATTTCCTTTTTACCTTCTTTATTTACACCACAGATTTTAATAAAATAATTGGAGCTATTCTTAGAAAGAAATGAGCTTAACATTGTGTAAAAAATCTGACCCGCGATGAAAGAGAAATTTAGCATCTTTAATTCTCCTGTGTGTATCTTAACATCTCCAGAGAAAGTTTGCTGATGTTTAATTTCAGAAAACACTTCTGAAACTGGTTCAGCTTTTAACTCATGGCTGCTGATCATCCCTTCCAGCTTTCTCTTCTACCGAGTCCCTGATCCACGACAAGACAAAGTCTAAATTTCAAAAACACATATGCACCTATTTATTTTTTAGGACTTGTCAATGGTATTTTAGTGAAATCAGTGGGCTATGCTTGTATTGACAAAATCCCCATGTCCCTGGAGGGCTGTCCTGTCATGTGCCACCATGGTAAACCAGGTTTGATTAATGGCTCAGAGTTGAACAAGTCCTTAAAACGAGGAAGGCTTACATTTTATAAAGGAAAGGAATGATTCTGAATTACTTGATGCATTAGTTAAAGACAAGTAGCTATAGTGAAGAAAACAATTATAATCGAACAAATACACTTAGCTTTAAGCTTCTTCAAAGCTTCGGAAAACGCAAAAATGTAATTGATTACAGAACTGCTCTCATTTATTCGAAGCAAAGAAACACTTTCTATGGATTTGCACAGACGTACTTAATGCTGGTGCTTGTTGTTTTGACCCATGTGGAGGGACATCCATTCGTGTAACACCCCCAGTCCCTGTGTTGTGGCGTGTGGCTGGGTTTTCAGTGGCTTTAGGACTTAGGCATAAGCCCTGGGAGATTTCCACCTTAAAGGACCATGGCATCCTGACACTTTTTTACAGCAAGTATGGTTCCCACGCCCTCACCTGTCAGGCCGGAGGGAGGACTCTTGTGAACGGAGGAGAGGTTCTTGTTTCTCCTCTCTCCACCAGGTTCTCAGAAAGGGAATGACCTGAGTCAATGTATTTGTTCCACACATTTAAAACTCTTTGGGGTATGGTTTTCAAGACCAAAGTGGTTAAATTGGGAGCTAGCTCTGCCTCCTCCTGCTTTAACATCCACAAGTCAAAAGTTTGGGTCTTATCTTGCAACTGGTGCAGAATGTAGGTGGATCAGAAGGATGCTTCTTATCAGACCGTCTTCATCCCCACCTTGGAATATTTGATTGGAACGTTATGAACCAGACGACAAGACATTTACTTTGTAGATATAAAAAATACAAACAGAGAGACCTGGGGTAGGGTTAGGGCTTTGACTCTGCACCTTTAACTTGGACAGAGTGTCATGGCTGTGTTGTGGGGTGTGGGTGGGCTTTCAGTGGCTTCAGGGTTTAGGCATAAGCCCTGTGAGACTTTCACCTTGAAAGACCATGACATCTTACAGCAGGTAACACTTTTTCACAGGCAAGTACCAGTTTCCATGGAGGTGGTGGGATGTAAGTGAAGGAGCACACCCCAGCAGAGGGACAAGCGTAGGCAAACACAGAGGGTTCTTTAATAGCTTCGGCTCATAGATTGTTAGCTGAGAGGGCCGAGGCAACCTGAGAAAAAGTGCGCGGACCATGCGGACCTTCGCCAGGATATAAATGCAGTTGGCAGTGGTCTCGGTGGGGCCAGGCATGAGCAGGCCTGGGGCACACAGAGGCTTCGAGCACAGAGAGCAAAGGTTGGCGATGCTTACCACACTTCCCCACCAAGTCCTCAGGACACTCTCGGTGCCAGCTCTGGGTAGGAGGCTCAGGCTCCTGTGGCTTTGACCTGCCTTTTCAGCCAAGAGAGAAAACCGGCAGGTGATGAGCTGGGATTCGGGAGACCCGTGCTGACCTGAGAACCACTTCCTGCTGCAGTTTCACACGGCTCTGGATTTGGTCATCACAGATCTAACCATGGCCCGAGGTTTGTCAAGACACAGATAATGACCACTCTCAAAGAAGAGCCGGCTTTATTACTAATTCAATCAAAGGAACAGGAGCCCTTATCACAATGTAGGGATTTGACACATGATAGAGCCTCCTGGCAGCGAGATCCCCACTGACCAGGAGAAGTTCTGGAAGATGTCCAGGGGAGCAGGGCTCCCTGAAGATGAGGCAGCAGTGCCCTGACCCCCCTATTTATCTTTAGGATTTAACTACCTCCCACCTAAAATGCCTTTTATTTTATCAATAATTATATGAAAGTATCAACTATGTATATACTTTAAACCAGTGGTCGGCAAACTTATTAGTCAACAGAGCCAAATACCAACAGTACGACGATTGAAATTTCTTTTGAGAGCCAACATTTTTAAAACTTAAACTATATAGGTAGGTACATTGTTATTAACTTAATTAGGGCACTCCTAAGATGGCCTTTGCTAAAAAAAGTTCTCCATCTGATTGAGGCCTGTGGTTCGCAAGCCTTGGTTTGCCGACCACTGCTTTAAACAAACATCACCAGGATTCAGTAAACAAGTTGCATAATAAAATTAACAACTTATAGATTCCCACTTAAGAAAAAAAAAAAAAAGTAGCCTGGCTCCTTTATTTATAAAGAGACCCCCACAACTGGAATCTTGCTTTACAACTTAGAGGGAGTGTGTACTGATATTTGGAACCAAATGTGTTTCTTTTGTGATGTGGCGGAATTTACTCCACATCTGGAAACCATAACTTAATTAAGTCCCCAAAGTGCCTCAGGGTGACAGAGGACAAGGCTTCCCAAATGTTGAGGCATTGCAGAATAACAAAAGAATTTTAAGGCATTGTCCCAGCTGCAGGAGGGCCTTTTCGTGTCTTCTGCTCTGAGAGGCCCTAACAATAGCGGTGCCTTTCCAGTCTGGAGTCTGGAGTCCCGGGATTTGTTAGCAGGGACACCAAGAGCAAAAGGCACTAATGACTTGTGCCATCTGGCTTGTTAGCAGCCCGTTTCCGCAAGCTGGTTAAGAAATGGAGTCATCACGGACTCGCTTTGGCTTTATGATTTGTGGTGATGTACTTTCCCCGCTGTTTCCACGGCCGAGTCAAGATCGAGCCCCTGCCCGTGTCTTCTGCAGCATGTCATTTCTGTGAAGGCTTTCACCGAGGGTCCTGCTGTAGTTCATTTGAGTAGATTCTTTTCACGTGAAACAAATGGGTGTCTCTTTTTGTAATTGGGTAAGCTACTTAAAAAAGGGCAGCTGAAAGCATTTCATCAAGTCCCACTGTGGCTAGGCTAGATTTAAAACGGAAGATTCGGAAGCATGAACAGTACAGAATGCTGGAGTGAGTTCCTTATAATTTATCCTTTCTAAGCTGTACTCCATTTTGGTGTGATTAGGAGTCACAACTGTGACATATATAAAAGCAGTCTGAGAATCATCCTTATTTTGAAAATGATAGTATCATTCTCAGAAGTTTTAGAGCCTGAATGTATTTAATCGAAAGATAGGCAATGTTTCTCAACATAGTTTATCTTATCTTAGAAATACACTGATCCAAATACTCTCTTTGGTGGGTCCTTCTTTACTAAACTGCTTTTAAATTTGGGATTCCTGCCTTAACCGGTTTGGCTCAGTGGATAGAGCGTTGGCCTGTGGACTCAAGGGTCCCAGGTTTGATTCTGGTCAAGGGCATGTACCTTGGTTGCAGGCACATCCCCAGTAGGGAGTGTGTCAGAGGCAGCTGGTCGATGTTTCTCTCTCATCTATGTTTCTAACTCTCTATCCCTCTCCCTTCCTCTCTGTAAAAAATCAATAAAATATATTAAAAAAATAAATTTGGGATTCGTTAAGGGGCAGGTCTTCATTTCACAGATGGAGAAATTAAGGTGCAGAAAGCGTAAGCTTCTTGATGCCCACGGTCACAATGGCAGTTAAGTAGCAGACGTGAGATCAGAATTGAGGTTTCACCAAGTTCCAGTCTTTGATGCCATAATTTTACATACACGGGCGTCAACCCTCCTGAAAGATTCTGATTCCGCAGGTCAGAGTGGGGCTTGGGAACAGGATTTTTACCAAACAGCCCATATGAAGTGACTTTCCTTATCAGGAGAGTTCGGGAAACTTACTGCAGAGAACATGTGTACAATGTCTGTCCTGGAAATAGCAAAATAATTTCATAATAACTTTGGTTTTGTTTAGAAGTGAGAATGCCTCTAGGCACACTTAAAACTGTGTGTGTGTCCTATTCTGGGTTCCAGATTCGCGAGCAGCTCTCTGCTTGATGAGTCAATTGGGAAAAGTTGTTCTTCACAACCACTCAGGAGAATAATAACCTGAGACTAACAATGATGGCCCAGTAGAAAGTAGGCAGTAGGGCTGCACGAACTGGCCCTGGGCTGCCTTATAAGAAATCACTGAAGAAGGCAGCAGCCAAGTTTAAGGACAGACTTTCCCCCTTTGTTTGGAGGCTTCTGTGACCTGCTGGGCCAAGCCCAGGACAGGGGAAATGGGGAAGTGTCTGTTTTCCTCCGAGACCATTTGGCCTCTGGGATAGAGGACGTGGTTGAAAGCTGCAGGGTGGCTCCATAGAAACTGCAAGGCCTTGGGCAAATCAGTCAGACCTGCCTCTCCCCATCAGCAAGCCAGGATAATAGTAATATTGGCTAAACGTATTTCAATCCCATCTGGATTTACTTACTGGCAAGTGTAAAGTGTTTTCAAAATTCCTAATACTACACAGCGCATCCAAGCAGCTTGGATTTCAGGGCCTCATCCTCTTCCTTCCTGCACCGCAGCTTGCCCTGCTCGGTGTGGATAGAGGGAGCGAACCCCCAGCCCCTGGGCCCCCAGACCCTCGCCTGATAATGTCCCCACCAAAGCACATGATGGCCCATCCCTCCCCACAGACCACTTTCTCCTATTAACCTCCAATCCTGAAGGAAATGTCCTTTTCGTCCTTATTGAGATCAGAATAAAACCATACAAATACTCTGAAAATACAAAAACTTACCATTCTTTTTTTTTTTTTTTTAAAGTATGTCTTTATTGATTTCAGAGAGTAAGGGAGAAGGAGAGAGAGATAGAAACATCAATGATGAGAGAGAATCATTGAGTGGCTGTCTCCTGCACACCCCCCACTGGGGATTGAGCCTGCAAACCCAGGCATGTGCCCTTGACCAGAATCAAACCTGGGACCCTACCGTCTGCAGGCTGACGCTTTATCCACTGAGCCAAGCCAGCTAGGGCAAAAACTTATCATTCTTACTGAAAATTGTTAACTTTCCCAAAACATAATTTTATGAACAACTTTTCCCAGCCCCCCCCCCCCCCCCCCCAAAGCCTAGGCCTGTGGGGCCTAGCATATTTGAGAGATGTGTGAACCACTCCTGTTTTGATTTTGTGGATATAATAATGGGTCTTTGATCCCTCTCTGCACTGGCTGCTGGAACACTCAGCTCAGCTCCCTCTGGTAAATATACACAAACTGGATCCATGTTCTTTATCTGCCTTGTCAATCCCAGCTCCACCTCATATTTCTTACTTTATTTTTCCTCTTGTTCTGTTTTTCTCATCCAATTAATACTAACTTTGTGTCTTAATGTATCTTCAAGCCGCCTCCCACCCTTCCTGGAATAAAAAGCAGGGCTGGAGAAGAATTTGTTTTAGAAAAGCTGCTTGGCAAACCCTTATATCCATCCTCCAGAACTCTGGATGCCTAACCACGTTTAAAGACTATCTCCGGTGTTCTTGCCATGGATATTTTCCCCCCTATATACCACAGGGACCCTTCTCTCTTTACTCGCTCTGAATATGGAGTGTATCTGGGAAGAACAGCTTTGGGCCTCTGTAATAAATTTCCTGAGATTTGGTTTTCTTGGGACATCTAACCCTTTGACATGCATGTTCTCATGTTGATGGACTGAAAACCCATCAACATGCTTTTGATTCCCAGGGAGCATGAATCTAAAGCAGAAGAAAAGTAAAAACAAACAAACAAACAAACAAACAAACAAAAAACACACCAAAAACAAAAACAACAACAACAAAACACCTCACACAAAATGAAACAAACAAACAAACAAAAACAACAACACTGGCTTTTCTTTTGTGGAAGCAAACGAATGCAGGTTGAAGAAAATTCTCCTTACAGAGCCCCTCCATCTCAGAGCCTCGTCAGTACTTGGAAAAATTCATAACCTGGCAAAATAAAAGCATTCATTCTCCTTCAGGCTGGGAGCCAAATCAAACCATTCTTTTAATTACAGGTGAATAATAACACCCTTAAATTTCTTACAAATAACGTCAGCCTCCTTCTGCGTCCTGACTGATGGGAGGTGATGAATGAAGACCTTTTAATTCGGCACAGCTGGCCGCCTTTTGTTGCACTTCCTCTGAAAGGTTGCCTTGCAGCTCCGGCCTGTTTTGTCAGATGTGCTGAAAACAACCTGCCTGACTGGAGGTGGAAATAGCCTTCACACAGAAGACGTCTGCGTGATTGAGTGCCCTGTCGGGACGCAGCTGTGGCAGTCAGTGTGCGAGGTGGAAGATGGGCCATTTGTTTGAGTGGGCGCGTGTGTGTGTACGTGTGCGTGCGTGCGTGCGTGCGTGTGTGTGTGTGTGTGTGTGTGTGTGAGTGTGTGTGTGTTTTGATTTGATGGTTCTCCCAGGACTAGAGAAGGCCCAGCTAATCAACCTCTGAGGCTGGTAGAAGATAGGTGACTGGTACTGATGCCAAGGTAACACAGAGGGCCTGCTGCCTGGCCCTGGAGCCTGTATTGGCGCAGGGACTTCAGAGCCCTTCGGGGTGCCGATGCGGTCTGGGAGCTGCAGGCCGCAGGGACGTCTGGAGAAGGAGCTGACCTGTAGTAGGTTGCAGCGCCCCAGCCTCTTCCAAGAATGAACCCCCAGCTTTTCCTGGGAAGACGGCGAAGGAGTGGGCTGCACCATTCCCAGACTCCCTGCAAGCTTAATTAGAACGAGTCACATGTGACCAGGGCATCTGGACCTTATCTGGGCAGTGCTGATCTGTGTTGGGGGCACCAGTGCCATCACCTGTGGTGTACAGCTCAGCACAGAGTCCAGAGATTTATTCTTCTCACAGTGGGGCCAAGTCACAGGGCCAACAAAACAATTTCTCAAGGCAGAACGAAGCCCTGGACTGGCTGAGTTCCTTCAAAACACTAGGCTAGGTGGTGTAGCAACCATCTTGCAAGGTAGGTTTTATTTCCATTTTATAGATTTGAAAAAAAGATAGTAACAGGAGGCGCTAAGGAGGGATGGGAAGACAGGATTGTGAATTTAGGAAGACCTAGAGATTCACACCCAGGTCTAACTCGAAATTCTCTGCTCTTGGCCAAAATTGACTTTCTTGTCATTTTAACATTGTGTTATTTTATCAGAGCTCGTTGAACAAGGAAACCACACATTGTCCTTTAACAAATGTGTAATAATTTTGAGAAGTTTAAATTATTAAGAGTTATGTCTCACGCAAGTATAATCTAGTATTCTTTAATGTCTTCCTCTTCTACTCTTAAGTAAAGATAACCTAATAGTGATTACTTGAATGGTGTTTGAGACGAGGGGAGAAGGAACAAAGGAGACAGCTGGTAGGAGAGAGTCCCTTGTTTAGAGCTCTGGCTTTTTTCCAATTGCCTTTAAATTCCTTATGTGGAACCACACCACGTGATTAATCTACGCGATAAATTCAGTGATTGATCACCAGCTAATAAGTACCTAATATGAACTTGGAGGGTTTAACACTTTAGGTTTACATATAAATGTTGTGTTTAGAGGATATCAGAATATGGGTAAGAAGTGTCCTTTATTAGCAGGAACTCTAAGTAGCTGAATGAAGCCCATATGTTTAAACTTCATTGCCCAGCACTACAGATATTATGTGATGGGTGATTCTTTCTTTTGGGGGACCGTTCTGTACATCGTAAGATTTTTTGCAGCATCCTTGGCTTCTATCCACTAGTTGTCAGCAGCATCCCTCTCACAGTTGTGAAAATCAAAAATGTCTCTAGATATTGCAAAATGTCTCCTGGGAGGAAAAATAGCCCTTGGTAAACTACAACTGCCTTATATTATATAATAAGATATATGACCACATCAAGCAAAAATTAAGTCAACAAAGCACAGAGAATTGGGGGGAGGGGGGTAAATTGAATTATATTATTACAAGAATCTTACATATTATATATGAAGTAGTTCAATGTTGATTATGGTTAGTCTGTAATAATTTAAAGATACACATAATTCCTAACTCAACTTGTAAACAAATGTAAAGAGATATGCTAAAAAGCCAATCAAGAAAAAAAAATGGAATATTAAAAGTGACTAACTCAAAGGAATGCAGGAAAGAAGAAATAAATAAGCAACAACAATATAAAACATGATGGGGGAAAAAGAAATCAAAAGGATTTTAAAAGGTTTTCCTTAAAACATATAACTTAACAAACCTGATATCGGGTGAAATAGAAAATATAAATTCCTTATATGCATCAGAAAAAAATATAGTGAATTTATTTTTAGTTTTTTTCCCTATGACTATATTTAGGAGTATTATTATATAATAGTAATTATATATATATATATATATATATATATATATATATATATATATATATATATATGAGACCATCTAATCAGTAGCTCTGATATGCAATGACCACCAGTGGGCAGATGCTCATTGCAGGAGCTGCTAAACTGTGGTGACTTGGCAGCTGCGGTTCTCGGGTGATGCACACAGAACCAGAGAGGAGGGAGCCCAATTCCGGAGTGTGTCACCCAAGAACTGCACTCTCACAACCTGGAACCCCTTGGGGGATGTTGGAGAGCCTGTTTTGGCCCGATCCCTGCAGGCCAGATTGAGGGACCCCACTGGTGCATGGATCCATGCACTGGGCCTTTAGTGAGAATATAAGTATATATTTGATATATAACATATTTCCTATATATCTCTCCCATGAATATATATATAATTCCATAATAGAGTTCATATTTTTTAAAAGATATATTTTATTGATTTTTTACAGATAGGAAGGGAGAGGGATAGAGAGTTAGAAACATCGATGAGAGAGAGACATAGATCAGCTGCCTCCTGCACACCACCCACTGGGGATGTGCCTGCAACCAAGGTACATGCCCTTGACTGGAATCGAACCTGGGACCTTTCAGTCTGCAGACTGACACTCTATCCATTGAGCCAAACCGGCTTTGGCTATTTTTTTTTAAATTCTCAAATAAAATGCCTAAATACATTATGATGCTTTAAAACCTTGCTGCTTTTCTCATTGGAATTTTTCTATTGAATAAAGTAGACAGTCTACATGATGAAAGAGTAGACATTTTCCTGGAGTGAATTAAAAAAAAAAATCCAGTATTTATTTAGAATAGAAAGACACGAAGCGAGTAAACTTTTTTATTTTCCCTGAATTTGACCTCCTACAGAAAAAGGAGATGTTTTACCCTAGATAAAAAAAAGGGGTAAAAGAGCAAAGAATAATGGCATGAATTACAGGCAGTGACAAAGCTGCATCAGGCACCTGAGCAGGCACTATGTAATTTGAAACAGTTGAAGACTAAGCAAAAAATTAAGCTGATTCCATGAAGTAACATAGTCTAGATAATAATATGGATCTTACAACTGACTGTCAAGTGAGGTTGCATAGGGCAGCTGAGATGATTATTAGATTAGTTAATGAGAAATAAGAAAGCTACATTTCCTTTGCAAATAGAAGGGATTATGTGTTACACTGGTGAGCCTGAGGAAGGACATACCATGTTTCTTTAACTTGATAAATCAAATTTTGGCTTCTCCGTGACCCCTCCCATCACTTCTCTAATTTAAAACTCAATATCCATAATCATGTGAGAGTCTTGAACTTATTAAGGGCCCAGGAATAGGTCTGAGTCTTTAATAATTCCAGGCTCTCATCGTTTCCCTGATTCCTGATTGCTACAGACTATGTTTCCAGTCTGTCCTTCCTCAAGCAGTTGGCTCCATTCAGTCTCACATGTGCTCATCCGAGTCATCCATTCCCTTGCCTACAGATGTGCTCACAGCTACTTTCTCTACTTCTCTACCAACCACAGTTCCTAATGTCCAATCCCCACCAATACTCCGCTGCAATCTCTTATATAGAGCCTCATGCACAAGTTGCTTTGGTCTCTGCCCCCACCACTACCTTCCCCCGCAACATACCCCTTCGTCCTTGTGAATCTCTGCTTCACTGGGTTTTGACTTCCTCCCTTCTAAGTCTGAGGGTTGTCACCTTCCAGTTACCTGCTTTGCTTTTATAACTCCATTGTCAACCATTGGTTTCAATGGTGCTATCTCAGTGCACCCAAGTATCTTTTCTTTTACAATGATAATTGTTTACAGTCTCTTTTCTATTTTAGAGAAGCAACCTGACTAGGCCGTGGATCTGAACCCACGACCTGGGTATGTGCCCTGATCCGGAAGGAACCTTTGGGTGTATGGGAGATGACGCTCCACCAACTGAGTCACACCGGCCAGGGCTACACTCTCTTTTCAGTTGCCTAGTGCTCTGCTTATCACACTGCTCAGAGGCCTCTTCAGCCCTGCACAGGAAAGCCAGAATCACAGTGAGGGCTCCAACAGTGACCACTCCACAGTTTGAGCATTTCTGTCAGGGCGCTTTGAACAATGGTCATGTGGCTAAAAGAACTGGAAACCAATTCAAGTCTAACTCCCTAACTGTGCAGAAAAGAAAAAAAGCAAAAGTTAAGGAAATTGACTAAAAACCTAAGGCAACACCAGAGGCTAAGCCTTGCCTTTATTTGCACTGCGTGGCCAGATTATTATGCATTCAGAGATCATAATAATCTGGCCACGCAGTGTATTTTTCTTAGTATTCCCACCTGTCCTCTCCTAACTCATCTTCAACAGATTAATAAGTTGTTATTTAAATAACTAGACCTACCAAGGGACTTGGAATAGAAATTCACCTTCTGAGTGTTAGTCCAATTAATTGTCATACATACCTTTTAGTAAAACATATCTTTTCACAACAAACTATCTCAGATTAAGGTTTTGTTTATGCAAAAAATATTATTGTGAAAAAAACATGTACCCACATTTTACCTGTTTCTCCAAGAATTCTACACATTCCAATTAGGGTGTGTGACTTATTATGTAACAACATATACTGAACAACGATACCTACCAGACACTGTTAGGCACTTGTGGCTTCTGCTCTTGGGGAGGTCAGAGATTTCTTTTGTGCCTGGAAGGATACGGAACCAAACACCCCGTCGTGTAATTCTTTTTCCTGCATTTCTTCAAGTTTTCTTCAGGATTTTAGGCTGAAGCGGTAAAGACTTTATTACGAGGCACTATAGTAATGATGGCACTGGGAGGAATAGTTTCTTCCACGAAGAGAATAATTGCATTCACTATTTTTAATCTGCATTGGCCAAAGTAATTGCTGCCTAAGACCACAACGATGAGGCCAGGAAGCGTGCCTTTTTCAATTTCCCCACCAAAACCAGTTTAAAATCTTGTTTTGAATTTGATATATGTTCTTATGATGAAATTCTTAATGGTTTTAATTTATTGGGCTTACGATTTCAATTATATGTTCATTTTTATAACATCTTGCAACTGTTCAGTATTTTTTATCAGGATGGCAAAACAAGAATATGTGTATTCCCGAATAACACTGGCTCTGAATTCTTTGTTTAATATTTTTAATAAAATCCCAAAAATCTTAATCAGAGAGGAGTTCTAGAACAAAGAACTCCAGCGTGGGCCCTGCCATGAGGAACTGATTTTAGCTCTCTGAAGGATGCCGGAGGACGGGAGCAGCAAAACAGGGTGGTGCTCCAGCAGATCCCTTCTGAGAAAACAGCAGCTGGATGTGCCTGGGGCCACTCACTGGTGGGGGAGGGGATGGATGGAAGAAACATTTTTTAATTTTTTTTTTTTAGTGTTGGAAAGTTTTCAGTGAAATCATGATGTCACCAGGATATGTTTTGTCTGTGATCATAATTTGCATAAGTTCCTTCCCATGGAACTGTGTACAATACAAAGGAATGCTTCATGGTACATTCTGCGTGGATGGTGCCAAGACTTTTAAGAGTCCATGGAGGAGACATCATGTACAAAGAATTTCTTTTGTCAATCCTCCCCAAGGAAGAACTAATGAGAAAGGAAAGAAACAGGGCGTGCAAATACTACCACTTCACATTGTATTCGTAGAAAGACTGGGGTTGTTTTGCATTCCTGATCATTGACTAATATTTAGCTTTGTACTTTTTTTTTTTTTTTTTTGAGAAGAGGATCCTCATTTTCTTTGATATTTATGGCTTGAAATATGTCCTCATTGTATTATTCTTCCTGTTATAATTACCTCATACATTTTGTCAAATTCCTGGCTTGGAAAGATTTTAATCATCAAGCAAAATGTATTTGGGACACACTTTTGGAGATTTATTTTAATATTAAGTTAAGGAATGTCTTGCAATAGAGCAGAGATATGCAAGTATCAAATACAATGTCTGGAAATCAAGAGCCATTGAGTTTGTATAATTTTACACAAGAATTTTAATCCCAAAAAACTATTTGAAATTTGTGGTTCAAATAGGCTCCTCAGTACCAGTGTAAATCAGAGGATATAAATAAAATAATGGAGCAGAGGCAGGTGAAGTCAGTAAATATTGATCTGCCAAATACATCCAATGCTAGCTAGCTACTTCAATATTTTGCTAATTTAATGTTAAAATATATATTTTTTTACATTCATTGATGACCTTAACTGACTGGTAATATGAATGACTAAGCCATTGAGCCAACATTTTCACTAAAAACAAGTAAAATTTCTAAAAGCATCAAAACCTCAAATACAATAAGAAGACTTTTCAGGATTACTTCTAACCCAAATTAGGAACCTGGAGCAGTAAGGAAATGATTAAAGCCACTTTTATTGATTGACTTATTGATTGACTGATTTTAGAGAAAGGGAGAGAAACACTGAAACGTCGATCAATTGCCTCTGTCATGTGCCCGCCCTGACCACATTCCAGACAACTAAGTCACACTGGCCAGAACTTTGTTGAATGAGATAAATCAGACCTTCAGTTTTGCAGAATGCTTTGGGGCAGAAAGGGCTACACACCAGGCTCAGGGTCACCCAGAGTGGCAAGTTCGGGTAGTTCTGCCCTGGAAGTTGGGAGCTGCCAAAAGCTATATCCTCAGGATAAGAGTGAAGAGTAATTAAAGAACCCCATTTCCTCTTTATCCCAGAAGAATGCAAAGAAATCTGCCATAACCCTGAGACAAGCTAGAAAGAAAGATAACTTCCTGAGAAGTTCTAACCACATGCCAGCTCTCTCATGAATCTGTAGCACCAATTAATACTATGTTATCAGACACAGCTAAAACTGTGAATTTAATTTTAAATGACTCTTTAATCACTCAAATGATGGGTCATGTTCCCAAGTACCTGACAGAAACATGTGAATACTTTCTGGAAGAATCTACCTTCCTCGTCTTAGGTTTTAAGAAAACTTGCTCTTCTGGTCCCAGGCACTTTAGGAGCCGTGAGCCAAACCACACATAATCAGTCTAGAAAAAGGCACAGAAATGGCATCAAGAAACTCCAATCACAGACACACATCTCTAAAGGGGCAGACCTCAAGTTCCCTAGGAACACGAGCTTTGCCAAGAAACACAACCAGACGGGCCTGAAGAAGATGCAGGCCGACAGTGCCAAGGCCATGAGTGCATGTGCTGAGGCTATCAAGGCCCTCATAAAGACCAAGGAGGTCAAGACCAATAGTTCAAAGGGCAGCAGCTTGCCTACAGTCAGCTTGCCTACATCACTTACCCCAAGATTGGGAAATGTGCTCGTGCCCACATTGCCAAGGGTCTCAGGCATTGGCCAAAGCTCCAGCTCCAGCTCAGGCTTCCAAAGGTGTCCAGGCCCCTGCAAAAGTTCCACAATAGAGACCTCTGTCTGACGATATGAGGATGGAATAACTCGTGTGACCCCTGCCTGCAGGAGGTTGGTGTCCTCCTGTGCTATTTGTACAAATAAACCTGAGGCAAGAGCTGCCAAAAAAAAAAAAAAAAAAAAAAAAAAAAGCCACAAATTTAAAAAACAAAGAGCATGTCACATAAGCAAAAATAAGCATACATGTAAAAAGTATCTCACGTCAGCAGAACAAAGAGAAAGAACAGATGACACAGATATCTACTAAAGAAAGCTCCCCTATTCTGGAAACAAATAGAGAAAGGAAAGAATCTGCTACGCCTTACTTTCTTTATACCAAGTGACAGAATGTAATCATAGTATTTTTTGTTCCCACTGGTTTCTTTGTTCATTCATTTCTTCGTTTATAAAGAAATCCTTCTATCCTGAAAGAATAAAATTGACTTAGGGCCTCATTATTTCCCTTGAGAAAAAAATAGTGGATCAGAACAGATACTGGGAGCCTTTTGAGATGATAATACAGAAATTCAACTAATCTAATGAATAGAGACTATTAGATCGAACCATATAGAATTTCCATTTTCCCCAAGGTCAACAACTATTAAATGAACAACAGCAATTTCATATGGTTCAAACGAATATATTAATTGAGCTAAGTTGCTGTTTCAAAGGGACCTTAAATACAGGGGATCAAACACTATTGTTTAGCAATCCAGATATGGTTGGTTTGTGGTTGGTGGAGTGACTCTCTCATCCTCAGTATATATCCTTTAAATTTGCTCTAATCCCCCCCATTTCCTAGGCATCAAACAGAGTGAAAGATGAGGGCAAGGGCATGTACCTTTCTCTAAAAACAGGGAACACAGAAGTTTAGCCCATTTTTTCTCTCTCATATCTCAGCCTGAAATTGAAACCAAGTGTCCTTTATGACTTTGATTAAATTTAGTTTTAAATCCTAGCTCTAGAAGTCATCTCTCGCTATACATAGGGTTGTGGCAAAAGTAGGTTTACAGTTGTTCATAATGGAAAATATTACAATAATTAATAAATAATACAAGAATAAACTCAGTGCTTCATGTACAACTGAAAACCTACTTTTGCTTTGCCCTGTATTAACAGATAAAAAGAGAACAAAATCATTTCAATAGAAGTCACAGAGTATTACTTTTTCTAATAAATGTAAATTTGTTTGTGTGGAAAAAGACATGCAGGCTATAATTATTGCAATAGCTTTATTAATGCAAAAGAATGCCACTCATCACTGTAAACCTACTTTTGCCAATCCCTATATAGATACACCCTAAGACAGCAGAAGACAGTAGCCAGGTAGGCTAAAGATAATGACTTGACCTAAGTTATGTTTCAGTTCCTGGCTACTTTCCCATGAGATTAGACTGAGGGACACTGGAAAAGACCTCAAAACTGTCCTCAAGAAATGTAGAGATGATTCATCAGCCCTAAGTCACTGACACATCAGCTCCCAGCATGATCCTGAATCCTTAACTCACATAGTCTTATGATTTTGCCCCAAAGAATCTGTAATCTACACATCATAGTTAAATTTTATACATTTCCTTGGCACTACAATTACTTAGGGACTATTTTCAAGTCATCATATGTTGGCCTTTGTTGTTGTTAATATTTTATGTATAACATAAAATTTTTCTTGTATTATTTGAAATATATATATTTTTAGCATTTGAGGATTTGAGGTTTTCCTTTTCTCCTGTGACAAAATAACATTTATCAATGTACCATGGGACCTCAGTAAACAGTTTATTCAAGTGGAAGTATGCTCAGTCCTATGGATATTTACTATTCGGCAACTTTATTCAGATTACATACAGATCTATATTTTCATTACTTGGGACCTACTCAACCCATAAAAGACTTATTTGTCAGTTTATTTTACTTTGTTTCATGGGTTTTGATTTTGTACATCTCTATGAAATATTATCCTGCTCGTAAACTTTCATAGCTGTTATCCCTTCTTATCAGTATTAGATAACCCTCTTGTTTAACATATGTACATACATATATATTTTTTTCCTTGAAATCTCTTTTATCTGCATTGATTTCATTACTTTTGCCTAATAAATCTTTCTCTGGTTTGTAGTTTTACTCTATAACTTTTAAGAAATACTGTATATCTATAAAAAATTAAGGTTAGTTTTTTTTTCCACATGATATGAAAAACTTTATCATTTTAAATCCAAATTAATACACTAAATTATTAAATTTGAAATGTGTTTTATTTTTAAGAAATGTTTTTTTAAGATATTTCCAATAGGTACCTATTTCTTGTTTAGTGTTCTCTGATTTAAACCATAAAATTTTAATCATCTTTGAAAATCTGATCTGTCTGTGAGGGAATCACTCACTGACCAACAAGACTCTGCTGCATTAGTTCTTACTTATATGTTCCAGACAACTTGGGACTTTCCTCCTCCCCCCTCCCATTTTATTTATTTTAACTCACCAGAACTATTTCAGCCTTATGTATTGTTTTTATTTCCTAAGAACTAGCTGAATTGTTCAGATATTAAGAAGTTCTAGGAGAGAAATACAATAGAAACCTTAGAAGTGAGGCTTTCCCTGCCCCCTCCTCCAATATAAACATGTCCTTCCTGTCACAGTAAACTAACTTTTAAAGGTTGCTCCTATCAACTGTAATTGCATATTGTTGGTGTTTTCATTAGTTGGTGGTCAACTCCCCATCTAGACTGGCAGCTGCATGAGAGCAGAGACTGATTCAGGCACCACTGTGCAGCCTGTGCCAGCATGATGTCTGCCTACAGGAAGAAAATGGTAGTTGTGCAATTAGTGAAAGAAATATGAAAATTCTACAAGCATTTTTTAAAAAGAAACTGGAAAACATTTTAGATATATGGATTATGAAAGAAAAGGCTGAAGGAACTCTTAATAATAACATCAGAGTAAATTAAGTGCAAAAGTGTGTTAAAATTTATTTATTTAAATCTCATGAAGGCCCCTCAATGTTCAGTTTTATTGTTTTACAGAAGAGGAAACTGAAGCCGATGGAGTTAGACAAGTTGCATAAAGTTATGAAGTTGGTAGGAATTTGTCTGACTACAGTGGTGTTACAGACTGAATTGTATCTCCCAAAATTTATGTGTTGAAATGTAATCCCCAATGTGTTTGGAGACAGAGAATTAAGATGTAATTAAAGTTGAGTGAAGTCATAAGGGTAGGGCCCTAATCTTATAGGACTGATGTACACACACACACACACACACACACACACACATACATACACACACACACACACACACACACACACACACGAGAGGTCATGTGAGGACACAGCAAGAAGATGGTCATCTACAAGCCAGGAGGAGCGGCCTCACCAGAAATCAACTCTGATCACACTTTGATCTTTGACTTTTAGCCTCCAGAACTGTGAGAAAACACATTTGTTATTTAGGGCATCCAGCCTCTGGAGTTGTATTATGCCAGCCTAAGCAGACTGATACAACTAGAGGAAAACAAAGAAAGAAAGGAAAAAAGAAGAAAAGGAAGGAAGAAATAAAAAGGAAGAAAAGAGGGAGGGAAGGAAGAGAGAATTAGAAAAAGAAGGACAGAGACAGCGATGGTGGAAGAAAATGAGAAACAGGAAGAAAGAAGGAAGGAAGGAGGGAAGGAGGAAGGAAGAAAGAAGATAAGAGAGGAGAAAGTGAAAAATTAGAATTTAAGTTAATAGTAAAAAATAAGTTCTTTATATGAATATGGAGAAAGAAAATTGTGGAATCTCTTCCTTTGGACAATTTTAAGAATAAGCCAGCTATTATTTATCTTGTATGGTTTAGATTTTATTCTTCTTGGAGGCAGTGGCATGAATTAGGTTACCCATTAAAATAACTGCTGGTCTTATGTTTCCAGGGATTAAAAGAAATAAAAAAGATGGTTCTAATGAGAATCAGACCTTAATCTTAAAGGGAAGATACTTTATTTTCTTTCCTTTTTCTCTCTTACTCTTGGTCCCCCATCCTCTTATTCCCCACTTTTCTAAAATCCTTTCTTGGTTATGAGCCACAATCACAAAACAAACAAACAAACAAAAATCAACAACACACACACACACACACACACAACAACAACAACAACAACAACAACAAAAAACTAACAAGAAGTTTTGCTGAGTGAAAAAAAGTTCATGAGAATAAAAAAAAGTAACGAGGGGAGAGACCTGATATTTCAAATGCGAGTAGTGTAGAGGGAAAATTATAATGACTTAGATCTTGCAGCCTACCTTCGATCTTTTGCAAGTGTTCTGAGTTCCCAAATAGGGACTTGGAAAGCAGTGTCTCATAGGGGGTCCATTGCTTTTGCATCCCCAGCAACTCTTGTGAGATATGTGGCCACAGGGGCTTTACAATGGGGCAATTATTGTACTATCTTAGTTTGAGCGATCAGGTTTTAAAGGATTAAGCTTTTAATCTTGGGTTTTGCCATTCTTAATCAGCAAACTAAACTGAACATAAGGGAAAGATGGTTTTAACAATATGGTGTACTTGCCTCCCTGGCCATAAGCAGAAAAGGCACTTCTTAACAAAGCCGTATATATCTAGGAGTGGTCTCTCAAATTTTACACGGGTTAGTTTAGACCAAAGTTCATCTGATTGTTAAAGACCCTTGTGGAGGCCAACAATATGTAGCACATTCACTCATTAAATCCTTTTGAATACTTATATTTCAACTAGAGGCCTGGTGCATGGATTCATGCACCAGTGGAGTCCCTGGACCTGGCCTGCGGGGATCAGTGGACCTCCGTGCCACCGCAGCCTGGCCTTACCCACCAACTCATTAGCTCCAGCCCACTGTCTGCCTTGATCCCACCAAGTAGTGAGTGAAATGGCAGGTAGCTGGGCACTGTGCTGTTCCTGCTCATCTTGGCCTTGCTGTGCCTACCCTGACACTGCTGGTTCCTTGCAGTGCCACAGCAGCACCAGAAAAGTGACTGTGAAGCGCATTGACCACCATGGGGCAGCTCCTGCATTGAGTGTCTGCCCACTGGTGGTCAATGTGTGTCATAGCTACCAGTCTGTTCTCCAGTTTTCCAGTCACTTAGACTTTTATATACATAAATTGGATTCTTGCTTGAAAGAGGTCAGTCTTCGTTCTATAAAGGCCTTTAACGGATTGGACCAGGCTCACCCCCATTATAAAGAATAATCTGTTTTACTCAAAATCCACTGGTTTAAATGTCAATTTCATTTAAAAACACTTTCACCAAAATATTCAGAAAAATGTCTGACCAAAAACCTGGGCATTGTGGTCCCCATGTTGACACATAAAACTAACTATCTTAGGAGATAATAAACCACCCTGCTATTGGGTTAGAGATGGTCCCTCTCAGTGCACTCACATATATATGAATTAAAAGATAAGTTATTCCATTCATTTCTTTGCTTTTTTTTTTTTTTTTTGCCTTCAAGCCTATCTTTTTCAAGGTGAGGACTGCTACTTCAGCCTTCCTGGAAACAAAATAAATGAGGAGGGCACACCCCGAATATCAGCTTTTCCTCGATTCACTTGAGAAGTATTTCACTGGACAGTGTTGCTCAGACTCCTTAAATCTGTTTCCCACCCCTCTGAGTTCAGAAAAAGCTAGACTTTCCCAACTTACAATGTCCCAAACTCTTTTTTTCCTAAGATAATCATTTGCAAACTAAACAATTCTTTTCTAAATTCACCCTTTTCCTGTAATAACTTGTTAAACACAGTCAATAACAGTCCAAACATACTAACATGGTATTTCCCCCCATTTCCCCCTTGAGCTTTTCACTCAGCAGGCACATGGTCTGCTTCTCATGTTATTGCATGAGATAGCTTATCCAAATATTTTACCTCTGTGTAACATAGATTGTCATCTAGTAAGTCTCTCATATCAGTTCCTTTGCTTATTCCCCCTGAGTCCTAAGCCAATGCCCTGTTTTAGGTTACATCAACACTCTACCTCAGGGTGCTGAAATAGATTTTTTTTAGAACAGACAGGAGAGAACAGACCACACTGCAGTAACAAACAAATCCCCAAATCTTGGTACTTAAAACAATAAAAGTTAATTGCTTGCTCATTTCACAGTTTGAAGTGGGTTGGGAAGTTCTTTTTGGCAACTCTCCTCTAAGCAGTGACCCCAGACTTCTTCTGTTTTCAAGTATTGCCATCTTAAACACACAGCTTTCACTGTTGCCATTGAATAGGAAGACAGAACTTCTAATGATCAGGTTTGCAAATAAATATTTATCCAGAACCAGCAGGGGATATGACGCTTATGGGTGAACAGCGGAGACATTTCTTTAACTGTGTCTATCCGGTTCTACTGGTTAAGTGGAAGCACTTATTCCCTGGCCAGCATGGCTCAGTGGTTGAGTTTCCACCTATGAACCAGGAGGTCACAGTTCGATTCTGGTCAGGGCACATGCCCGGATTGCAGGCTCAATCCCGGGGGGGGAAGGGAGGGAAGGGGGGGAGGGAGGGCATGTAGGAGGCAGCTGATCAATGATTCTTTCTTATCATTGATGTTTTTATTTCTCTCTTCCTCTCTCACTTCCTCTCTAAAGTCAATAAAATATATGGAAAAAAAATAAATGGAAGCACATATCACGTGCCTTAATAAGAAAACTCTATGTTGTAAAGGTTTCATTTCTGCTCAAATTAATGTATAATTTATTAGAATTCCAGTAAATTCCGAATATGGTTTTGAAGGGATGTAGCCTATTCAGAGATGACATTATGTCCAGGGCATTCCTGATGGAGAGTCCTGATGTGGCCTCTCTGAAATGTGCTGAGAAACACTAAGCTTCCAGTCCTTCTCTGGTTCAAGCCACACTGGGGGCTTTCAAAAAATGTTTTTGAAGAGAGATCTACCTGGAAGAAAGGATGTGCCTCCTGACAAGGCCTACCCTTATTCCATATGTAAAATAGATTCTCAGAAGATTTTTATTTACACCCCCTAACGTGCTAAGGATCTGTTGTGAAGAACAAACACTGCATTTTACTGTCACTTGAGCATCCATTGATAAGGATCCTGCTATTCTACACATTACTCCAGTTGCTTCTTAGTGCATAAAGACTCATGCATGGCCTTCCAGATAGACTGTGTGTCCTGTAACACTGTGGCTGGATGTTGGACATTTGCTGACCTTGGTAGAGGCATCACACTATGACACCAGCAGTGCCCTGGTCTGCATGCATTTCTAGCCTCTGCTTGCCAGCACAAGGACTCAAATAGAAAAAAACTTTGTGATAATCTATTGTTTTGATTCATCTGTTGATCACCAGATCTTTATTCCAGTTATTTTTTTGTTTTGTTGTGAATTCGATCCCATCTGTTTTTCATCTTCCAGAAATTCTAGTAATAGCTCACCTCTGTTTTCCAGAAATAATATTAATTTACTCATATTTTTCTATTTTCATTTGGAATCAAGAGTGAAGTCAGATAAACATATGAACTCAGTCTCTCATCTTGGACTCTTTTATTTTTTACTTTTTATGGGCTATCAAGTGCAGAGAAGTTAATCACATACCTCAGTTCAAGGCCAACTATCATAATTTTCTGTGCAAGGCCCCTTTCATGAATCTCTCTCTTGCATTTCTGACTCTTATATGATTTGGTCTTAGGGAAGGGGCCATGGTATTTTGTCATTTTGTCAGTAACAGAAGGTGGGAAAAACATTTATGTCAATATAAATAGCTATATAACTGAATTATTTTGACCCTGAAGTTGGAGTAGTGTTGCTTCCCCAAAGATATAGTTTATTCAAAGAGTTTTCAGACAGAGGATCCTTTATTTGATATGCTCTGAAGAAGAATCCAGAAATAGATTGTAATAACTTTAATCTAGGTTATATATATAAAAAAAGATTCTCACAAAACTTACAATATGGTAATTATTAGGGAAAAACATTGTCCAAGACTCTCCATTTCTGGATGCATCTAAAACAGAAGCTGCTGGGAAGTCTCCTTGCCTTTTGTGATTTTTAGCTCTGTGTTTTCAAAAACTGTAGAGTAGACATGGTTTGACGCAAACTTAAACCTCACACATGGTGTTGGCACTTTGTGCTTTATGAGCTCAGAAATATCCAGAGACGATTATAAGCAGGATGTTTACTCTACTCTGTTTTTAATGAGCCAAACAAACTCGCTACAGAGACCTTCACAGGAGGCACTCCTGTAGGAAAGGCTAGAGCAGCAATTTACCCAATGGTACCTGAGGGACCTAAAGTAATGAACCTCTCAAATGACTAATTTGGTAACCCAAAATAAATACACTCTGTGTGCACTGGGCCAATAGCACACGTCTGGAGCCCTGGAGTGACTCGTTTGACTCTGATGTCTACAGAGCCAAAAAGAGTTATTTCTTAATATTTGTTCATTTGCTTTGGTTAGGAATGAACATCTAAAATGAGGGGGGGGATGCTTAACAAATCTGATTAGGTTTTTAAAAAAACGTTTGCTAGAAATAACGCAGCTGTGCATTTCCCAGGCTTATACATGATCTCCAGGCTCATGGTAATTTCTAGAAACTTTGCTTTTGTTTAGATTGGATTGATAAATAAGTTGATTCCAAGTTTGCATTATGAATCCACAATTTTTATGAGTAGGCAATATCTGATGGCCTTGGATAGCACACAGGAAAATAAATCCATCTCCAGAACTGGGCAGTGATTTTCCTCTCAGCAATGGGATCACTTTCCTGATTGTTTCATGGAGCTATCGCAGAAAGAACAATAAAGAATACCCCTTGAGTACATTTATTTAACCAGCAAACATATTGGTTTGAATCACTGCAGTCAATTCACCTTTAAGGTTTGTATCACTGTCTATGGAATCTATAAACTTGTTCTATATACTTTCGCTCTTTTCCAAATTCAGAGCCTGTTTCCCCCTTGTTTTTTTCCTCCTTTTCTGTACTCTCCTCCCTGCCTCCCTCCCTCCCTCCCTTATTCCTTCCCTCTCCCCGTTCTTCCCACACCCTCCTTATTTCCCTCCTTCCCTCCTTTCAGTCTTGTTCCTTAAGTAAAGAACCCTGTCCCTGTGTTGGTCCTGGCACAAGCCTGCGCACTGCCCTAGTCAGCACAGCTTGGGGAGGAGCCGATGTTCACGATCTGCATCTGCCCCAGGGTCCCGTTCCTGGAGGCTCCTGGGACAAAGGACACTCCGGGGATTGGACCAAACCAGCAGTTCACTCAATGACCTGAGCCTGATGGTGACCTCACAGTTTCAGAGAGAAATTGGGAGGAACTGTGCTGTCAACAACAGGAAGTAGGTGAAAAATGAAAGATGCCCTTGGGGAGTGAAATGAAGAGCAGATGGCTTTAATTGTTAGCCTTGCTATGACAACTGACAAGAGAAATTCTGCTCTCTTGACATTTAAAAGATACCAGCAATACCAGTGACCACATTCCATAGCTTCTTGAAGGTTTCCATGTCAGGGAATTTAAGCTCCACTCTTTTCATTACCGAACAGTCCATAAAAACTGCAGGTGATATGATTCTTGATGGGCCAACCCTCTATCAGTCTGAATAAGTTCCTGAAATGCATACAGCATACAGCGTGAGGGTGAGGGAAGTCACAGGTGAGGGCAGGTGAACACGTAGGGAAGGTCTGAGGGCTTTGCATGCTGCTGCAGGAGTCCAGGCTCACACTCAGGTGGGAAACAAGATCCTCTCTATAAGCCCATTGGGGCTTTTTATTCCTATGCCTGTTCTAGAAATCCCATTTAAAGTTTTGTGACATTGGCGAGTGGTCCTCCCTCCAAAGGAGAAGTACAAAATGTCTTTGGAAGCACTGAAGAAATGAGCTGACATAGAAATGAATGTTAGCTCAGCTAGATGCTGTCTCCTTTGCACAGTCAGTGGGAAGAATCAGAATGTAAGAATTAGAATGCGCCGAAACCGGTTTGGCTCAGTGGATAGAGTGTCGGCCTGTGGACTAAAGGGGCCCAGGTTCAATTCTGGTCAAGGGCATGTACCTTAGTTGGGAGCACATCCCCAGTGTGTGTGTGTTGGGGGGGGGGGGGGGCAGGGGAGAGGAGGGGCAGCTGATTGATGTTTCTCTCTCATCGATGTTTCTAAATCTCTGTCCCTCTTCCTCTCTGTAAAAAATCAATATAAAATATATATATTTTAAAAGAATTAGAATGCCAGAATGTAGAATATGGGTAGGATAGCCCCAGGTGGGGAGCATCTCAGGAAATAGAAATACATAAATATACTCCATGCTAAGAGGTGGAGACTTTGGTATGTAATTGTTGGGTTGAATGTTCCTGGTCCATTCTCAGAATTAATGACTGTCTTTCTTCCCTAGTGATATGAATAAAAAAACATATTGACCAATACTGAAAATTTATTTTATGGGCTATTAAAGTAAGACTTAAATGTAAAAAATTAATTATTTTTAGCCAGATGGTAATGGAACCTCCATGACAACTACCAAGACTACATTTTCTAGTTTTTCATTGATACCTTGTGTGTGAATCTCTCATCAACCCCGACACCCTGGGGTGGGATAACAGGTAGAATCTTTTCTGCACTGGTTCTCAGAGCTCCTAGCAGGACTGAGTTCCAGTTACCCAACTGGTCATTGGCTTGAAAATGATGTTTTATTGGCCTTCTTCTCTTCTCATCCACTCCCTTACTGTGTTTCCTGACCTCACATCCTGCTTGGACTGGAATCTTTGTGTTAAGCCTTATTCTGGAAGAAGCTAAACTATAACACCTCCATCACTGAAGGTGAGCTTCAGGGCTTCACACTGCTAAGCCCAGTGCATGGTGCACACTAACAGCCAATATTTACTCTATGAACAATGCTCTGAAGTATCTCTGGGTGGGTGTGGCATAACTAAGACTCTGGCTACAGAATACCAATGACAGTTGTCTAAGTGCATTTTAATAAAAATCTGTGCTTCCCTATTTATTGCTTGGTGAGCCTTTGATACTATATTCAAACTTTAAAAGCAATAATTTTGAGGAAATAGAAATTGAGGACTCTAGCTCTGACAGAGAAACACTACGCTCTGGCATTCCCAAAGTTTAAAGTTGGTGACTATCAGGAAAGCAAATATTTCATGCAAGGGTAAGCCCTCTAATTGCGTTTGTGTTGAATGACTGCCAGATCCTGGTGTAGAGAGGTCTATAGGCATATTTCTGATCTCACACTCCCATCTGAGGCCATTTCAAAAGTGCCTGTGGGTGGAAGCGGAGAGAAAGTCCAAAGCACAGGGAGAAAAGCAAGGGGGCAGAGGGGATGGAGGCAACGAGAGAAACAAGTGAAACCCTCTGGGGAAAGGAAGCTGTTTCATTTCAGTTGCTTAGTTTGGATGGAAGCCTGAAGAAGATTAAGTAGCATGAAAAAGCATCCCGCTGCCTGCCCTCTCTCCTCATTTTCTCTGAATATATGTAGAATTGCATTAGCAAAGCTCCCAATGAGTGTGAAATTGTATTATTTAATTGCATAATGCTTTATAATCTGTGCAGAAGTTAATTAAAGGGCCATCTAAAATGGAGTGCTAAATTGCTTTCGATCTGTTAGCAAAGATTCAGATAAGTTAGTTGTTTGCCATTTTCCACCCCTTACTATTAGACAAGGATGTGTAAAAATAAATTTTTATTAAAAATGCAAGAATGTTGTCTGCATATTTTTAAAGTTTCCATTAAAAGAAATACTAAGAAAATGTTTTACTCACGGATTGTTATAGATGAGGCCTCAAATCTTGCTTTGTAATTAGATTACATGAATTTGGACATGATTATTTACTATGCTTCATATTTCTGATTGCCAAACTGAGAGTAAAAATTGTACCAATTTCATAAGGTTTTTGTGTTTCTGTATACATGACTTAGAGTTCAGAAACATAGTCATTACTCAAAAATATTTCCATCATTCATATCTTGGAGCAGTTTCAACCCACTAACTAGGGAAAAATATCAAAAGTAAAGACAAAGAGCAAATACTATAGATTGAATTATCCACAGGAATTGTTTGCCTAGCTGATGAATAAGCAACAGGATTTTGAGATAGATGTTCCATTCATTAATTCAATAAATTCATTCATTATTTATTGAGCAACTATTATATGCTTAGTGTTGTTTCAGGTGCTTGAGTTTCAGTGAAAGAAAAAATGAAAACATCACTACTTCCTTAGAGTTAACATTTCAGTGCTGGAATACAATGATGCAGTATATAAAGAGATGAATAATGTAATATTAGATGGTAGGATAAGTACAAAGGAGGCTTAAAAAAATAGAATGAAGTAATAGTTGGGAGAGGTATGTTATATTGTGGGATAGATTTCTGGGAGAAACACAATATAAGATTGTGAGTTAAATTTGATTTTCAAGTAAATAACAAATATTTTTATCATAAACATGGCATATTATACTAAAAACATTTTCTTTTTATGTGAAATTCAATTTAAATGGACATTCTGCTTTATCTGTCAACTCTAGAGAGGGTGAGGATGTGAAGATGAGACATTTTATGTTTTACAGCTTTAATTATATGTGACAAATAAAATTATATTTTAAGTGTACAATGTGACAATTTTATATATATCTTGTAAAAGGATGCACAATCTTAACTCCATCACCTCACATTGTAGTGTGTGTGTGTGTGTGTGTGTGTGTGTGTGTATTTGTGTATAAGCATACTTAATATTTACTTTCTGGGCAAATTTTCAGTATATAACTATAGTATTATCAACTCTAGTCACCAAGCAGTACTTAGATCCTCAGAACTTATTCATCTGCTAAGTGAGTTTGTAGATAACAATACAGATCTGCCTTTTGTCCTGTTTTGGTGTCAGGGCTGAGGGGTGCACCTCAGCTCATCATTTTCTGGAGTAGACAATATTAGAAGTCACTGCTGATCACAACAGACTGTCAGTGGCATAATCTTTTCTATATTTGAGTCAGGTGTTTTTGTGCTTAAGAATTGAAAAAAGTTACAGAAAAATGTCCATAACAGCAGTGACAGCTGGAGTCCACAAGTACCAAATATGGGAAAAGTCTGGTCCTCTTCTAGGACCTGGGAGGCGAGGAGAGAGAGAGAGAAAGAGAGAGAGAGAGAGAGAGAGAGAGAGAGAGAGAGAGAGAGAGAGAGAAGACAGGGAGTAGAAAGGGAGGAGGCAAGGGATGGAAAGAAGGAATAAAAGCAGAAAAATGAAAATAGTGAGGAGAGCCCTGGGTGGTGTTGCTCAATTTATTTTTTACATCAAAATATTGGAAATGAGACCATTGATGATGTATATTAAGTTGGAAATTTTTCCTCATGTTAGGGAACTGGAGGACAGTGAAGAGCAAAATAGGAAATAAAAAGTGGTGTCTAGGAAAAGGTAAGGGGAATTTCCAGGAAAACTTCAAGTACTGCTTTATTTTGCTTAATATACATAATCCCTTTAGGAATTCAAGCACTTTATTTAGAAAAGACTTTTCTGCATAATAATTGTTTTCATTTTACTTTATTTTTGAATAAGAAGTGAATGCTGACAGATTTCCTTTGGAAAGAAATTATTTGCCAGTATCTCATATCTATCTTATTTAAATTCATATATTTAGATGCTTTAAAAAAATAATTATAATGTTTCCTGCCTCCTGCAATAGTATTCTAAGGATTTCCAATTTCACCATCACCATAATCATTATAGCTGTCATCCGCATCATCATCATCCAGTCTTACTCTCCAGACTTCTCTGCTAAGCAAATAAGTAAGACAGAAAAAGTCAAGAGCCATAGAATTTCACTCCTATCCTATATAATAAAGAGCTAATATGCAAATGGTCATCATACCCTCATGCCTTTATGCTTTAACAACTCAGACACTGAACACTGGGGAGAGAAAAATGGGGACCTGTCAGATACAAATGAGCTTGTGAGTAAGGAATGGGGCCCAGCCAGGCTGGGGCCTGGGAGAGGGACAAACCACCCGCCCTGCGCTCCTGAGCACCAGCACCTGTGGCTGTGGCCCATATGTTCCGCTGCAGCTGCGGCTGGCCCAGGCGAAGCTGGCCCGGGTCCTGGGTGCCTGCGGCCAGCCAGAGGGAGGGAGGCTTGGGTCCCAGGTGCCTGCAAACTAGCCAGAGGAGGGAATCAATCATGGGTCCTGAATACAGGGTGAGGCAGAGGCAATTGGGGTGATCAGGCCAGCAGAGGAATAGTTAGTGGTGATCAGGCAGACAGGCAGAGGGGTTAGGAGCCAGCGGTACTGGATAGCAAGAGGCAGTTGAACATCCTCCAAGGAGTCCCGGATTGGAGAGGGTGCAGCCTGGGTTGAGGGACTCCCCCCTTCCCCCTTCCCCGTGCACGGATTTTATGCACTGGACCTCTAGGACCTCTAATGTGGATATAAAACTGAAACAAAGAAGACAAACAAAAAACTCATGCCAGAGTGAAAGGGGTCAAGATAGAAGAGAGTAATGGGGTTCAAATCCATGGTAACTGAAGCAGACTTGACACACAGTGCAATACAGAGATGATATATTATCTTGAAACCTACATACTGCTATTAATCAGTGTCACCTCAATCAATTTAATATAATTTTAAAAAATGAAAAAAATATCTCCTTTGCATGGCTAATGGTGACAGGAGATAGGCCAGGGAGTCCTGGGCTGAGCGAGTGACCCACCCCCTTCTTCTCCCCACATGGACCTCTACCTTGTGTTCCTCAGGTGGACCTTCGGACGCTGCATTGTTCAGTTGTTAACCTACAGAAATGTCTCTTTCCCAGGCTGGAGCCTAGGCTGATTTCAGAACTCTTCACAACATCACAGCTTAGTGACAGGAAGGCCTGTTATCCAGCAGCCCTTGGCCTTTACTTATTTCTTTCACTCCCTCCAATTTATCTTTGCAGTTCTAGGGAATGTTGCCAAGTCCCCTCTTGATGGGGTAGGCACTGTAAATCCCTAATTCCCAAACTAATCTTACAGCAGGGGACAAGTTCTGGGCAGCCTTCCCATTCTGCTAACACCACACGTATTTTTTTTTCTTCTTCCTCAAGTGTGTTCTATATCCTGCAGGCTTCCTTATCCAAAAGTTAATTATCAAATTTACTGCATATTTAAAAAAAACCAGAACACCTGAACCTGGCACAGCACACATTAGTTTTACTACACAAATGGAGAAATCAGTTTGAAGTTTTATTTAACCAGGAGAGAGTAAGTTTCCTTAAAGCTGGAGACCATTCGAAAGGGTTGAGTTTAGTGTAAGCAAAGACAAAAGAGTCCCTATAGATCATTCAGAAAGCACTGTGCACATGTGTCAACCTTCAGTTGTTCAGAAATAGGTGAGCTAGAATTTTCCTTATTTTAGATTTTCCTCCTTTGTCTAGGTATTTTACTTTAATATAATTTACTTAATATAATTTAAACAAGTACTTGCTACTTGTTTCAGTCTCTATCAGAAGAATAAAGTAAAATAAGGTAATGTTCAAATCCTAGACTGTCATTTGATTCATAAGTCTGTATTTCTAGAAATAAAGAACAAATTTCTACCTAATTTGAACAAGAAGTAATGTAAAAAATAATAATATTAACAACATTTAAAAGGCTATGACATTTTGATTAGGTTCTAAAAATTGCAGTCTTATCAATGAGTATACATTTATTTCAATATTTTATGCAGAAATTGTTTCCTTTTTCACACTGAATATACCTCATTTAAAATAATATGTACCTATACTAAATTATACTATACAACTGTACTATTACTAATACTATAAAGTATTGATCAAGGTTAGCTGCTTATCAAATATGTTGTTAAGTATTGCAATTATTGTCATAATGACTATTTCCTGGCATCATACAATAGGAATTTTTAGATTTTTCCTGTTACTACTAATAATGAAGGTTATATTTTATAAATTTTATTTTAAATCATATTTGGAGATGTAATTAGCCAGTCACAATAATTTGGAAAGGAGATGGTACTCTGATAATTAAACTTTAAATAATGATCTAGAACAGAGCTATAAAGTCATTTTTTTAAAAGAAAAAATATAATGATTTCTAAGATAGAGGTATAGAAAGTAAACCAAATTCTCTCAAAAAGCCATGTCAATCAAATGGGTTTGGTCAGCCACAGAAGACCTGAAAAAAGCAACAGAACCATGGAAGCAGAGTTGGAGGTGCCTCTCATGAAACCAACTGAGATATATTGGCTATGCTGTCATAATGAAGCCAGCTAGTATCAATTACACAGTGAAGACACTCACTATATAATGCAATCAAGCAATTACTGTCCCCAATCTGGTTCTGATACTTCTGACCACCCTATGGTCAAGCAGCTTTGAGAAAATGATAAGAGAAACTGGTTGCTGAATGGTGATATTTCTCATCATCTGTGAATACATTATTCTTCTGATTTACACATCATTCTCTGTTTGAAAATGTCCATCAAGGACTAAATATTGTGCAGTGGACAGTTGAAGCTCAGCCTGTGGTTGTTGTGTTGCAAATAATGGTTTAAATCAATATGGTGGGCCTGAGAGTTTGCACATTACTGGAGAAAAAGGTTGGTAATGAGTGATGCAATTTTCTAATTCTAAGCTTGGTACCTACTCATAGGACTTTTGCTTTAATGATACTAAGCCAATGGGGAAAAGTTCCTGTAGGCACTACTTTCTCTTCCCACTGGTCTCTCAACCTCTCTTTCCTTCTTCCCACCCCCATTCCACCTGATTCCTTGCCTACCAGAATGTAAGAGACTGTGTAGTCTCTATGTAATATATAATATCAGTCAGTCTTCCATATGGAGAGGGGAGGTGTGGTGTAGTCAATGGGGAGAAAAAGGAGGACATCTGCAATAATTTAAACAATAAAAATAAAATTTTAAAAGTTCAACTTCTGCCCTGATTGGTTTGGCTCTGTGGATAGAGCGTCAGCTTGTGGACTGAAGGGTCCTGGGTTCGATACCAGTCAAGGGCATGTACCTTGGTTGTGGGCACATTCCCAATGGTGAGTGTGCAGCAGGCAGCTGATTGATGTTTCTCTTTCATTGATGTTTCTAACTATCTCTCTCCCTTCCTCTCTGTAAAAAAAAATCAATAAAATATATTTTAAGAAAATAAATAAAACGTTCAACTTCTATTTTAAATATATAAAACTTTACATTACGTTGAAATTATATACAGTTTTATTTTTAAAAATCTGAGAATAATGACATTTATCTGGAAATTTATTAAGAACAAAGGTAAATATAAGGTCCAAGCATGAATTATTGAATTAAATTTTAATTTTAGAAAGAATCACTTGTCTGCAGATAATTGAAGAGAATCATGATTATCCCCACCGGCCTCACAGCATTAGTCCTACACTTCCCAAGCCCGAGGCAGATTTTGTGTGTCAGGTCAACATGAACCCGTTTTCTGTGTCAGGTCAACCTTGCAAGGAGAGTGAAATACATCATTTGTTTCTTTCCTCTCTCAGTCAGTATTTAGCTGTCCCACATGTAGGCCCCAGAGGATTTCCTGTGGAGGACCTCTGCTAAGCTTTCTGGTTGCACGATGTCATCCCCGCATGCTCCGAGGACTTCCTCAGCGCTTGTTTTCTTAAGTCAGCACTCAGAGCAAGCAGGTGCTCGCCCTCTGCGTCCGTGGGGAGTGGGGACTGGGCCAGAAAGAGCCCATTGAAGAGTTCTACTGGGACATCCATCCGGCCAGCAGCTGTGCAATGGCCACCCCCAGGATGTGCACTTTCTGTCAGCGGTGTCCTGAGGGTGTGGTGGGGGGCCGCTTTCCCGGATGGTCTGCATTCTGTAGTGACACCATAACTACGTGACGCCCCGGCTCTGAAGACGGGACATTTGGCCTTTAGATAAATATCATTCCCACAACATCGAGCAGACTAAACTACTTTTATGGTGTGGCATGTTTTTCTTATCTGTAGTGAGGCAAGAACAAAAGAGGTTTGACCATACTTTTAAAGTAGCACTCACTTAAACATTACTGTCAGAATAAACTGTTTTCAAATTGTATGATTTCAGATGCCACTTGTGCAAGTGCGATGGGGGTGGTGAGGAGAAAGAAGGAAATAGGGTAGGAAACAGAAAAATAAAGAAGAGAATGCCTGAACAAAGAAAAACATGAAATTACATATTTTAAAGCTCACAGAACTTTATACACCGAGTGTCAGACGTGCTTCTTTTGTTCCTGCACTGGAACTCATCTGTCTGTGCTATCCCTAAGACGCTTCAAGGATTCCAAGGCAGGACACTGATGGTGGAGGCATTGGTGTGGATCTCGATCATCCTATGCTAATGCTCCTTGGTCTTCCTCAGCTTATTGACCACAATGCCGTATCAGCCCTGCCCCAGAGATGCCTCTGACATTGCATAAATGGAATTTTCTCATCTTTCTCAAGACTGGACAATCGCCACATCACTGTGGATTATGCAACTCCTCATTGGGTTATATATTTATTACTAAAGGCCCAGTGCATAAAAATTTATGCACTGGAGGGGAAGTCCCTCAGTCTGGCCTGTCCCCTCTCACAGTCTGGGAACCCTCAGGGGTGGGAGGCAACCTGGCGATCAGGGGAAGGTGATGCCCCCATCACACCTCTGCTGCTGCCACTGCTGACAGTGCAAGCCTCGCCCTGTTACCTGAGCTTTATGGAGTCCTGGGCAGCTGGGCAGCTGCCATCCAAGGCTTGAGTGCGATTCAAGACTGGGGAGCCAATGTCTGAGGCTTGCCTGTTCCTTGGGCTTGCCCTGGGCTGCTTGGGGGCTGAGGGCAGGTCTGGCAGCACTATGCACCTGACACGCATCCCCCCACCCTGGCTGGGCTGAAAGAACTGGGGGACTCCAGTGGGGCTGAGGGGAATGGACGCCACCATGTTATGGCTATGGGTGCTGCCATCTTTGTGATGGCATGATGGTCAATTTGCATATTCCCACTTTATTAGATAGGTTACTCATGTTCCATTTTACAGGATGCACAATATAGATTTGATTATTTAGTCCACAAACTCTTTTGCTCAATCAGTAAATATTTTTTGAATACCTACCTAGTGTTACGTGCTATGTGTGGACATAAAGATGATCCTTAGTAGGGTGGTTATTCTTTGTTCTCTTTTTGACTCTTCAGAAAATCTCTCTTTTTTCAAATTCCTGTGCATTCTGACTAGATTATGTATGCTTTGTATTATTTTCATACAATATGTATTTATATACAATATGTAATTCATTTGCCTCAAACCTAGTGTTTAATATCTGTACAATGCTTAACATCTTATTAGACATATAGGAAATGCTTGACAAAACATATTAGAGAAAAGTTCTTAATTAAGTATCTTCTTTGCAAATAACTATGTACAAAAGCTTAAACAATAAAAATAAAATAAAACAATTGCTATATTGTATATGTCTGTTATTGAGCCTAAATCTATTTTAACAATATTTTGGTTATAGTTTTAAAATTGAGTACATATGAAGACTACTGTATTTTTCTGTGTATAAGATGCCCCCATATATAAGATACCTCCCATTTTTCCAACTCCAAATTAAGAAATCAATATTTTAAACATTTTGCTGGTTTTCCTATTAAGGACCTTCTCCTTCTCCCTCTCCCTCTCCTCCTCCCCCTCCCCCTCCCCTTCTCCCCCTCCTCCTCCTCCTCCTCCTTCCCCTCCCCCCTCCCCCTCCCCCTCCCCCTCCTCCTCCTCCTTCCCCTCCCCCTCCCCTCCCCTCCTCCTCCTCCTTCCCCTCCCCCTCCCCCTCCCCCTCCCCCTCCTCCTCCTCCTCCTTCCTTTCCCCCTCCCCTCCCCCTCCTCCTCCTCCTCCTCCTCCCCTTCCCCCTCTCCCTGCCCCTCCTTCTCCTCCTCTTTCCTCTCCCCCTCCCCCTCCCCCTCCTTCTCCTCCTTCTCCTCCTCCTCCTCCTCCTCCTCCTCCTGCTCCTCCTCCTCCTCCTCTTCTTCCTCCTCCTCCTCCTCCTCCTCCTCCTCCTCCTCCTCCTCCTCCTCCTCCTCCTCCTTCTTCTTCTTCTTCTTCTTCTTCTTCTTCTTCTTCTTCCATCTTAAGCAGTTGTTCTTCCTGTTTTCTCCACTATCTAATAATACGCTCGAAGGGAGGAGGTCCAAATTGTCTCTCTGCAGTTCTATTTCCATGCTCTTTTTATAGCTGATTACATTCAGTTTGAATTTTGCAGAGTAAGATGATCACTGACCAGTATTTATGCTTTTATTTTTTGACATCTTTATGGGCTCAGAATGCTCCCATCCTTGTTGCACCTGCACATTCTCCACTTCCACCTTCAATTATGGCATAGCTGACGTCAGTAACAACAAGGCTTGTGATTGAAGGAAGCCTGTTGACAAGGTATGAGCAGGTATACACCTGCTGGGCTCCCTCCTTGGCGGACTTCTGTGTATAAGACGCCCCTCAATTTTCAGTCTAACAAGTTTAGGAAAAAAATATGGTGTCTTATACATGGAAAAATATGGAATGTCAGTAACAGTCTGATATAGAGAACTGGTAACATTTGCTCAATTACCCCCCCCCCCCCCATTTGCTTCATTAAGAGAAATTAGTAAAAGGCTCTTTTTGGGAAGTTATGTAACCTATTCTAAAATAATGTCCATGCCTATATAATATCAAACATTTGTATGAAAAGTGAGAAATTGCACAGGTCTCTTAATAAACACTCTAGTTTCTTCATAAATAACCGTTTATGCAATAAAAGATACTAATTTCACGTGAGTCATTTTAATATGACTTGTTAGTCATATATTTTGTTTTTAAACAGTCTGTTCTTTTGGAAAACATGATTTAACATTTTTATGCAATGAATTGCATTGTGATATTACCCTCACCAAATTTCTGGAAAATAATATATACATAAAAACCATTATTGCTGCCAAATTCTTCTGCTGAACTAGGAAAAAATACAGTATTATGAGTAAAATGTCTAATTATAACAAAAATGGCCTACCTTTGCAAGACTGCACCTTACACCAGCCAATAGACATTATGCATGGTCACTTACTTCTATTGCCTAGTATTTTGACTATTAAGACAATTTCAGAGCCTCAAATGAAAGATTGAAAGATATTTTTTCAAACGTGCATACCGTGGGGGATAAAGGATTCCCTTGGAAATGTGGGGGGTGGTAGGTTAGCGAGGTTGTGGCGCTCAAACAAAGCGTGCGTTTCGTGGATGGATTCTGTCTTCGTATTTGCGTTCTTGATTTTGTCTTTCTTTCTTTCTTCTCTTTCTCTCTCTTTCTTTCTTTCTCTCCTCTCTTCTCTCTCTCCTCTCCCTCCCCCCTCCCTCCCTCCCTCCCTCTCTCCCTCCCTCCCTCCTCTCTCCTCCCTCTCCTCTCTTTCTCTCTCTCTTTCTCTTTCTTCTTTCTTTTTTCTTCTCTTCTTCTTCTCTTCTTCTTCTTTCTTTCTTTCTTTCTTTCGTCCATTAAAGGGATTCAAAGTGATTGTATTTTTTCTTTGTTTTTCTACCAGGTAGAACTGTTGGTGAAAAAACTACATTGTCAGTGTAATTATAAAAAATGTAATAGAAAAAAAAAAGAGAGAGAAGTATAAGGAAAGAGAAGCCTGGGTCCTGTTTAATTTTCCAATTTAATAACAGTTGTGGATAATTGAGAGTTGGCAGGTGGAATGTTTCCAGCCAAGCCTCACCACCTACAGAGGAGTATTTCATATCAGTACCATCCACAGAGCACGGACAAACACTGTCCAGGCATTTCCCAGGATTTCAAAAGGACATAATCCATAGTGTTCAGAATGGCTATGTTTATATTGAATTTTCCCTTCCCCTTTTCTTTCTGGAGGAAAGTCAGTCAACCCTATCTTCATCTTTTGTTTCCATTCTTGGCCAGCGTATGAGTCAAAATAGAAATATGCACTTCAGTAATTATGTGTGATTTCAGAATATATTTTAAGATCCAAAGGAGAAAACATTAAAAAATTAGAACAAAAGAAAATGTTGGAAGTGGAAAATAGGAACAGTTTTTTAAAATAATGTGGAAAATATGGACTTTATTAGGTATCAAATAAAAAAAATAAACCCATCCAAACAGAGATGCAGAGTAATTCTGAGGATAATTTTTAAGTCATCTCTCTTCAAGACAACATGAGTTGTTATCACTGACAAAAAAATAGAATCACTTTATGAGGAATAATAAATACCTTTTTGCTCAGTGGAGATGCTTTAAAATTATAATACTTCTATTAACAATAGTTAATCATGCTTAACTGCAAAAATATTATTCTTATTACATTAATACAAGAAATAATGTTATATATCAAGCACCATGCAGACTGAATCTGTGTTGTCCTCACTCCAAGTTTAAAAAAAAGGCCATTCTACCTCACTTTAAGTTTGTTTAAAATTTATTTTGTAAATGCCTGGTATAGTTCCTAACTGTATATATAACTCGATAATGTTTAAAGCATTTTATCAAATCAAAGTCTTGATTGTTTCATGTTTATGCAATAAAATTATACTTTCAAATAGGCCAAAGTTTGGCCACTATGATCAGATTGTATGAACTCTGTATGTTATTCTTCTTTTTCGAGTGTTATATGTTACATTTTCAAATACTGAATATAAAAGAGAAACAATATTTTTAATAAAAATTATGTACTTAAAGGGTAAAAGAAATTAGAGTGATGTACTATGTGTTGCATTACATTGCAATAATAATTAAATTGAGACATATGTCTATTCAGGATATTGTAATACAAATAAGGTATAATGCATATTTAATAGTTAAATTTCCAACAGATGCATTTTTGGGGTGTTGACAATATGGACTTCCTTTGCTTTAATATAACAAAAATCTGGTGATATTTCCTACTGAAAAAGAGAAAAAATATTGAGAATGTTTCAGGATGCAATTATTTTATGTATTTTTGTTGCTATTATTTAGAAGAAAGATACTTTGGTCTTAATCAGATCTCTTTTGTTAATAGTTAAATATCCCAATTTTATTTTCTCAAATAGTACTATTTATATGAAACCTTTTTTTCTTGTTTCTGCCTGCCCATAATTATCAGGGATGTGTTAACTGCTCTCCACAAAGAGAATAATTCTGTGGTCTCTCCATGGGTTTTTCCTTGAATGGTACCAACGTTAGTAAGGCTTTGCCATGGAACTTTGTTCTGAAAACAGGTATCTCTGAGTTTTCGCTTTATCTATAGCATGTTTGGTATTTTGTAGTTAGTTTTGCATTCTTCCACTGTAACATTTACTTACAGATACTTTAAATTATTATTATGCTATTTTTATAGTAGAAGGATACCATTTCTTTGTCGAAGAAGAGTATAAGTTTTTCTCTCATTGAAATTGTAAGAATCCACCCCTGCCAGAATCTGATTGACAATCAGAGATACTCTATCCTACAACTCCACAAGACACTCACTCCCCTGGTGTTCAGCGGTCTAGTGTCTGGGCCCCTTTATGTGGTTTTTGGTGCCCAGGGAGCTTCTCATACATACAACAGCTGGAGGGACAGCAGGTACAGTGCAATGCACAGGCTTGCAGTCTTCCCATGATTGGCTATAAAGCTTAGAAATTAGCATCTTAACATTTGGTACACAACGATTTATACCAAATATATTAGATTAACTACATACCTTCAATATTTGAAAGACTGTGCATAAAAATATGGTATTAATATGAATGTCAGAAGCACAAGGTTATACAGATCTTAGTTTTAATGAGTTTATGTTAAAAAAAAAACCTCATTAAATATTATTTAACAGCATACTAATTCTGAAGAGGACTTCTAATAAATTTTATTTTATGTTAAAGTAGGTAGCTCCAAAATCTACATATGAATATATATACAAACCATCTAATGGTTAAAACATGTAGAATTTAGGTTTGGCATGGAAAAACAACAACCTGATATACTAAACCTTCAGAGATAAAGAAGATGTAAACAATTGTGAAATCTTACAGAAAAGGTTAGAACTAAGTCATGTTTTCTTTATTTTGCATATTGTGCAAAAGTAAATGATATGAGTGAATATAACTTTATAGACTATCTTGATTTTAATAAGACCATGCTAAAATGTTCCATACAATATTGTGATCCCATTTTTTTTGAAACTACTGACAAGCCCTAAGAGGTTTGGCTCGGTGGATAGAGTGCTAGCCTGTGGACTAAAGGTCCCCGGTTTGATTCTGGTCAAGAGTTTATACCTTGGTTGTGGGCACCTCCCCAATAGGTGGTGAGCAAGAGGCAGTTGGTCAATGTTTCTAACTCTTTATCCCTCTCCCTTCCTCTCTGTAAAAAATCAATAAAATATATTTTTTAAAAGTACTGACAAGTTGGTAGAACAATTGAGAAAAACTGCACAATTGAGACAAAGTGAAGATACTGAAATATTCAAAATCAAGCAAACAAGTTTCTTCAGGCGATCAAATATGAATGGTCAAACTACACAAAAAACCCCAGATCTCTTTTTCCAACAAAGAAACAAGGACCAAAATAGCAACCCTGGGTACATCCTGTACAATTAAGCACATACGCAAACTAGCAGGGAAACTGCTGACAAAAAGTGTCTGGCTTTATATTCAGCTTGTTTCTGGAAGAATGACTAGGGGAAGAAATAATTGATAAACTAAATATATAATATATAAACATATCATTTAAAAATTTCTGCTCTCTAATTTATCAGAAAGAGTATTAGGGAGGGGAGGGAAAGGCTAACTTGCCTTGTTTACAGTGGATTTAAAACTCCCCATTAAGAGGAAACAAAGGATATTCTTGGCATACTCTTTTAAAAAAGTTTTCAGTGAGAATTCCAGAACAGTCATGATGTTAAACAGATGTATTATTTTTCAGACTTAAAGTAAGAAGGAACAACATTCTACAGATATACAGAATATTTTGTCTTACTATTTATCGTTTTCCCAATAAAAACAGAGAGAAGGCATTATGGTAACACTGTGTTTCCGATAATAGAGTGGTCAGCAGTTTATCAAACTTTAAATCTTGAGGTCTGATTGAATTATTCAATTTAATGATTTTACAAAAATCGTGTTCACAATAACTTTGGCAATGACAATTTCTAATAAATTTTTCATGAGTCAGACTGAAAGCATAGCTTTGTTATGTCTATTAATCTCCCTTTGAAGTCCATTTATTTCCCATGGAGAGGGATATCTTATAGGATTCTTGGTTTCAGTATTATCTCTGAATTGGCTAATCTATACAGATACCTCCTCAAGTCCCTGATTCACATTCTTTTGGATATATAAACATGTATAGAATTGGGATTGCTGGAGCACACCGTGGTTCTACTTTTAACTTTTTTTTTTTTTTTTGAACCTCCATATTATTGTTTTTCATAGACGATACACCATTTTACAACAAATGTATACTAGCCTGACCTTCCTTGGTTTAAGGAATTGTCACATTTACCCATTGTTTGCTTTGAGATTTGTTAAGTATATTACACTAGGGGCCCAGTGCATGAAAACTCATGCACTGGAGAGGAGTCCCTCAGCCCAGCCTGGCCCTCTCACAGTCCAGGAGCACTCAGGGATGGGAGGCAACCTGGCAATCAGGGGAAGGCAATGCCCCCGTCACACTCCTGCTGTTGCCACTGATCGTAGCGCAAGCCTCAGCCAGCCTGGTTGGCTGAGCCTCGGGCAGACCTGGGTACCTTGGAAGATGCCATCAGAAGCTTTTCTGCACCTAGGGCTGGCCCTGGTTGGCTTGGGGGCTGAGAGGTCTGGGGAACTCTGGAGGCAGGCACTTGGAGCAGCCAGACCCGCCTGAGGGTGGGCCCAACCAAGCTGTGCGCCTGCCATCCTGGCAGAGCTGAGGGCACTGGGCACCACCATCTTGTGGCTGTGGGTGACAGTCAATTAGCATATTCCCTCCTTATTGGCTGTGAATGTCACCAACTTTGAGTGTGTGACAGTCAATTAGCATATTCCCTCCTTATTGGCTGTGAATGTCACCAACTTTGTGAAGGTGTGAGGGTCAATTAGCATATTCCACTCTATTAGACAGGATAAGTATGCAACAGCTTTGATTTGTGAATAGGCACATTTTTTTATCCCCAGGTTGCAAAAGTTTTGATAATTTTCATGTAAGTCTCTTACTGATGGCTGAAACAGGAGTGATGGTGGCTACTGGAAAAGCAGCCTAGAGAAGGGAGTCTTTCCTAAGTATCTTTTGTTGTCCCATTGGGTTACTTTTCCTTTTATTTTGCTGAAAACTATGAAAATACGGCCAAAATCTTGCCAATTTCATCGCGCAGATAGAGATGTTTTCCCTCTCTGGCCCATTTTCCTTTTCTCCCTCCATGATGTCTACTATCCACACTAAACTGCATCCTGCATGCTATGGGAGCCCACCCACCTCAACCAACTGTCTATAGTCATGCCTACTGATCTCCTGTTTACTCTCTCATCATCAGAGAACATTTCCCAAGAGAAATTTTGGATTGTGTGTGTGCCAGTGTGTGTGTGTGAGTATTCACTCATTTGCTTTAACAACTGCAACACATAAGAAATCTATGCAGTTGGTAACTAGTGTTTAACATGCCAAAGAGAATAAGAACAATACAATGAAGGCAATTTTCTTGAAATACTAAGTAAAGCTTTAGACTTACCAAAAAATGCAGTTTGGCAAGTGAGGTGAAATAAGCCATCCTCTGCGTGTCTGAGCTCAGTTATGCCACACAGCCTGACCTTTCACAGTGCTCAGCAGATGGTTTGGGAGAACAAATTATTCCTAAACAAACCTGTTTAGGCTTCCAAACAAATCTAGGCCTTCAGTAAGACCTGCAAGTTATTTTTTTAAACACGTGTACTTTAAGAGATCCGGTTGACAGTATAATCCTTTACTCTCTAGTGCAGGCGTCTTCAAACTATGGCCCGCGGGCCACATGCGGCCCGCAGAGGAGTCTGATCCCGCCCACCAGGTTTTTTGGGCAGTGAGCGCAGCCAGGGTGTTACAGTAGGAATTAGTAGTTCATATAGTCCGGCCCTCCAGCTCTCTGAGGGACCGTGATCTGGCCCCCACTTTAAAAAGTTTGAAGACACCTGCTCCAGTGGAAACACAAAATGGCTTCCTGGCCTGCTTCTCTTTTTGTTGATTTTGTCCCTTATGATCCATATCCTCTTAAAGGCCACCAATTATTGCTAGAAATAAGATCTGGTAATGAAGAATCCCTGATAATCTGTTGTACGTTGGGAATAAATAGCCACTCGAGCTGGTGTTGCTGAGCTACATAAAAATGAAAATACACAATTCCTTACTTTGAAGAACTCAATGTGCATGATGATAAAAGGAATCACTAATAACGCAGGAAGAATTAGTTATAAGACCTACAGATAATGGTTAAGAAAACAAGGCAAAGGAAATTCTTCTGATATAGTTCATTTCATCCCCATTATTGGGTGGGAGGGGAAGAAAATTGAAATTTCACTGGTTGGTTATTCAACTCTTTATTTCTAGAACTGTGAGCTTCCACGTGGTACAGCCATTTGGAACAGGCTTTGTTTAGGTTTCATTAAAAAAAAAAAATCTAAGTTCCTGTTTGCTGAAATCTGTGTCTAGATGTTTAACAGAACCATCTTAATCTTGATTCTGCCTAGATATTATGTTTCTTTTACATTCTGCTACCAATTCTTCTGGAATCCATGTGGATTCACAGGGAGATAGCTATTTTCTTGTGTGAAATATGAATACCAACAAATACTATAGGAAATCCACGGTTATTTCAGTCTCCAAGGTTATAGAGATGACAGTAACTCATTTTAATTCATGTTTTTCTTTCTTCTTTGCCCACTGCAGCCTGCAGGTTGAGTTGGGAGTGGGGGGCGGTGCCTCTATGCATGCATACCCTAGAACATTGCCCAGTTTAGCTACCCAGGGATGAGCCTTTCATTATGATAGAAGCCAGGGAAAGGGGAGAAAAAATGTCCTTAGCTTGTGATTTCTAAAAGTAGAAATCCTATTCAGAGAAACATCACTCACTGTGATGACTTCTTGAATCTTATCTTCCAAGTAATCCCTCACCTCACCTAGGTGGCCTGAGGTGTTGCTCTCTGTCATTTTATAGTCATGACACAATATCTGTCCACAGCAATACTTAATTCAACTGTAACCCATTATATTACTTTACAGCCAAAGTCACTTTTGAAAAGTAATTTGCACATTTCAAATTTTAGTTCTCATATTGGGATATAAACTACTTATAGATCATACCGTGTAGATATATTGGTTTGCTATAACATATCCCTACAGCCTGAGTAGTTTAAACCTGAGCAGAAGAAATACAACTTCATTCTCTTATGTTGCTATAGATCAGAACTTCTAAATGGGTCTCCCTGGGCTGAGTGTCAACAGCATCAGGCTCCCTCCATTTGCTTGCTTCCTCCAGCTTCTCCAGGATTCTGTGTTTCTTGGGTTATAGCTTCTTTTTCTATTTCAAAACCAGTGGCCAAGTTTCTTTTCTCTCTAACTCTGCCGACCTTGGTTCCTTCATGGAGCCTCTTCTCTCCTGTCTGTAGTCACTGTACCCTCTATCTCGCTTTTATAAGGATACTTACAAGGATCCTTTTCTAGGTATTTCAAGAACTTTCCCCATTTCAAGATCCTCCACTTAATTACATCTGCAAAGTCTCATCGGCTACATAAATGAACATTGGCAGTTTCTAGAGATTAAGACTTGGAGAACTTTGGGGGCCTCATTAAGCCTACAACATGTATTGCCATAAGATCAATATTAATTTTTTCACTCTCATCTTTCTCCATGGAGGAGGCAGAGCAAGAGACAAGTTTTATTTCATTTTATATTGCTTTTGTATGATTGCACTGCCCAGATCCATCGTATACTATGTACTTTTTAAGTTGTGACCTTGGGTAGAAGGAAGAGGTAATGAAGTAGACAGATATTTCTTCAACAAGATTCCTTTCTGTGTTGGTATTTTCTGTGTTGGTATTTTCATGTCTATATCTTCCCTTCAAAGACTTGAACAATAGGGTGGGTTTGCTTCCCTCAGCTGAACAGATGAGGTAGAAAGATGGCAACCCTGGTAACTGGAGTATGTCCAGACACTTTCCTCTCTTTTCCAAAAGAGACCTGTTCCCCTCTCTTTCTGAGAAAACAGCCCTGTAGGGCACATACAATCAACATTTATGGTGGAGACGCCTGGAAAGAGGACGCTCTGACCATCCTTTTACATGTGCCGGCGTTTCTGATCTTTAAAAAGTCTAAGATCCTTCGCTCAAGGAGGCATATTTTTAACCCTGGTGGCCAAAACCACAGATTCCAGCTACTTAATTACATTCTGCCTGCAGTGTCCTTCCAAGTGTTCCAGAGCTCATGGTGGTTTTCATTTCCTATCCCAAGCTGCTCTGTTGTTGTGCTATTGTCATTATTTAACATTCCTGAGAGCAGACAGATGCACTATTTGAAAGACGGATATATATTTCCTACTTGAATGAGCTAATCATCTCAAACCTGGTGGCCATATTTTATATCCACAGTTGAATAAAAGAAATTCATTAAAGGAAACATAATAAAAGGAAACAGTGAAAGAAAATACAAGGCAAGGCATCTGTCTTGTTAAAACCCAGACCAGCTGAAGTGGAGAATAGACCACTTTGTGAGTCTGGCTAATGTCCTCATCTGGGCAAAAACAATAAGACATTTGTGCTGGTGTAAAAGGACAGGGTTATTATTTTTCTAATAAAATGACTCGAATTTGTTTGAAGGAAGGATTACAGGAGGATGGGAAGTTTTCTCACAGTGACAGCACTCATTTAAAGTAACTATTGTACATTACAGACTCAGAAAATTTGGACAGCAGAGAGGTGGTATAGCAATGGCTGATTATTACAAGCCTCCAGCTCTTCTCTTTCAATGGGAGGGCTTTCCTTTAAGACAAATTCCTTTAATTGTGCTTTTAAAAAAATATTTTTATTCATTTCAGAGAGGAAGGGAAGAGGGTTAGAGAGATAGAAACATCAATGATAAGAGAGAATCAATGATGAGAGAGATCAGCTGCCTCCTGCACACCCACTACTGGGGATGGAGCCCACAACCCAGGCATGTGCCCTTGACTGGAATCAAACCTGGGACCCTTCAGTCGTCAGGCTGACACTCTACCCACTGAGCCAAACCAGCCAGGGCTAATTGTGCTTTGATACCATACCCTCTGCCTTGGGCAATTCAACCTATCAATTGGTTCTCTCTAGTCTGACTTCGGCCTCCTCCTACTTACTTGCCTTTTATTCCTGGTATATAAACATGCCGAATCTATTTCATGATGACTAACAGTAATATTTGCAAAGCAGATAAAAACTCTTTTCTCCATTGAATTTCCTGAGTAGATAAAACTCTTTTCTCCATTGCATTTCCACTATGCTAGAGTCTTCTGTCTGCTTTGGGTAGAACTGGAATTGTGGAAGCTGAACTGCCCTGGGTCACAGGAATCACTGTGCAGCTGTGACATTGGAATAAAATATCTGAGTCAATTGCAAGACCAAAGTTTTGAAAGCCAGGCTTGGTGGAGAAAAGAAAACAAAACATTTTTCTTCTAAAACCTTCTAACTTCTACTAACATGCTAATGCATTAAGTATTTGGCTTGTCACCTTAGTTCATAGATATTTTATATTTCCAAGGATAAAGAAAAGTCAAAGTATGCCATGAGGTGAGATAGCCATTAAGACACACACACACACACACACACACACACACACACACACACACCTGTATATGTATATTTATATATACATATATAGTATACATATATACATACTAGAGGCCTGGTGCACCACATTCATGCACTTAGGGGGTGTTCATCAGTCAGGCCTTCGCCTTTGGCAGTCTGGGAACCCTCAGGGATGTCCGACTGAAGGCTTAGGCCACATGTGTCAAACACAAGGCCCGCGGGCCAAATCCGTCCTGCCAGGCCTTGCAATGTGGCCTGCACCGCGCTGTCATCACTGCACTCCGCTGCGTTTCCATCACAATGACAGTTTATGACTGTTCAGTAAACCATTCGGCCCGCGATTTAGGCTGGATTTTAGATTTTGGCCCCTTCTCTGATTGAGTTCGACACCCCTAGCTTAGGCACAGGCCATGGAGGTAGGAGAGACTCCTGCCACTGCTACCCCCACAGCCACTGCACTTGCCAGCTATCAGTCTGGCTTCTGGCTAAGGGACACTCCTCCTGTGGGAGTGCACTGACCATCAGGGGGCAGCTCCTGCATTGAGCATCTGCCCCCTCATGGTCAGTGTGCATCATAGCAATCAGTTGTTCTGCCATTCAGTCGATTTGCATATTAGCCTTTTAGTAGACAGGAGACTTTTCCTATGTTCTAAAAGGCTAATATGCAAATTGTCCCCATGGGTAGGAGTATGACCCACCAGGAGTTAGACATGAGTGATCACCAGGGGGTGATGTGGAACATGGAGGGCATCAGCTCCCCTCCACTCCTCCCAACCCCCCACCAGCAGACAGCCAGGGGAAAGGAGGCCCCAGCTGGCAGTCTGCAGCCTCTAGAGAACCATACCCATGCATGAATTTCATGCACTGGGCCTCTAGTATATTGTAAACACCTATGTATCTTTATCTCCCTTTCTCTCTCTCTCTATATATATATACTAGGTGTATCAGTTAATAATGTAGATTTTTTTTTCAATAAATGGAGTTACACATATGTTGATATATATGCAATTTGATTTGACATGTATGCTATTTTGTTGTATTGACAGCAAGCTTCAAAACTTTATATGTCAAATTTGCTGAAGGTATTAACATAATAGATATTTTTACCCTTAAAAATGTCATGCAAAAAAAAGAGCATTTTTTTTATGAAGATGTGTGTCAAGCTCAAAAATGAGTTGCAGAAAGATTAAGCCTTGCTCAGCAAACAATTTCTGATCTTTTACAAGCAATGGGAAAGATTTGAAAGGAAGGAAATGGGTGCCACATCAACTGAACAAAAGACAAATGGAAAACCAAAAAGTCATCAGTAAAATGTTGCTTCAACAGCACAAAAGAAAGTCTTTTTTTGCATTGAATTGTAACTGGCAAAGGAAAGTGGATTTATTTTGAGAATCCCAAATGCACAAAATCATGGGTTGATCCAGATCAACCATCAACATCGAATGCAAGGCCAAATGGCTTCTGAAAGAAGACAATGCTCTGCGTTTGGTGGGATCAGGAAGGTGTATTATGAGTTTCAAAAGCCAGGTGAAACAGTTAATTCTGATCACCTACTGACAAAAAATAATCAACTGGAACCACCCTTTGATCATGAAACAACCAGAATGTGTCAGAAGACACAGCAAAGTAATTTTGCTTCATGATGATGCACCATCACACACTTCAAAACCAGTTAAAGACAAATTAAAAGATCTTGCCTGGGAAGTATTGACCCACCCACCATATTCACCAGACCTTGATCCTTCAGATTACCACTTGTTCAGATCGATGGCACACGTACTTTCTGAGCAGCACTTTAAAACATACGAACTGGAAAATTTGGTCTCTGAATGGTTTGACTCAAAACAAGAACAGTTCTATTGGGATGGTATCCACAAATTACCTGAAAGATGGGGGAAATGTGTAGCTAGCGATAGAGATTACTTTGAAATAAGCACTTTTGATGTTTCTCTTGAAATTATCATGTTTTCCTTCATTACAAAATGTGCCACTATTAACTTTTACACCTAGTAAGTGGATAGATAGGCCTGTTTCTATATAGTACAGGAATAAATTCCTATTCCTGTCATTACTAGATTTGTTGCAAGCCTGGTTTATTCTCACTTTCGCAATTAACCTCCTGTCTTACACTTTTCAATCCATTGAACTATGGCTTCCTTTCCTATTGTTTTCTGAAACTGCCCCTTGTCAAAATCATCAAAAGCCTTATCGATAGTCTTTTTCTGGTCTTTGTTCTTTCTCCTTCTCTCTCCAGCATTTGGTATTTGAGTGCTTATTTCCAACTTCCTTCTTTTTTAACCATTTGGTTTCTGTGATTTTGTGTGTGTGTGTGTGTGTGTGTGTGTGTGTGTGTGTGTGTGTGTCTGTGTGTGTCTGTGTGTGTGTGTGGCGGGGTTTTATCCTAGAACTCTGGCCAAAGTCTCTCAGGTTCTCTTTCTTCTAATACCACTTTAAAAACCTCAGTTTTATTACACTTTACCTGGATGAATTTATAGGTATTTTATAAAATTGATGAATATCTAGTATACACTTTATCAAATATATTTATCCTAAAATCTATAGTTATATATCATATTGTGTGCTGGAAATCTCCCCTAGTATGTTTCAAAGATATCTCAAACTCAAAAATTAATATTATTCCCCAATTGAACTCATTTTCTTTTTTCTCTCCAAATTTCTTCTCCACCATTCCCATTATCAGATAACGAAATGACCAAAATGACCAACAACTTAATTAAAAAAGCTTGCAAGTCATCTATTTCTTCTTTTTCATCCTCATGTCCCATCTTCAATTTGCCATGAAGTACTGAGTACACTAGCTTCTTTTACAAAATGTCTCCCTTTATGTTTTTATTTATTTCAGAGTGAAGAAGGAAGAGGGAGAAAAGAGAGAATGTGGGGATCAAGGCCACAACCCCTGAATGTAACCCTGACCAGAAATCTAACCAAGACCTTTTGGTTCATGGGTCGACGCTCAACCACTGAGCCACATCAGCTGGGCTAGGTACACTAGCTTTAACAGCTCACATCCACCCTGTCCTTACCATTTCTACCATTTCTTATCTGTTGCCTTGCTTACGGTAACAACCTCCTAAATCCATCTGTATGGGATTTCCTCTTTTTATTTTCCACCTCCTCAGAATACTAGTAAGTTTTAAAAGACATAGGAGTAATTGTTTGACTTCTCATTTAATGTCTTTCAGTTGCTCCCCATTACTCAGGAGATAGTCTGAGCTTTCCAGCCTGTACTTACTTGAGCTGGCCTGTGTTTATCTAGATACTTTATTATCACGCAGCTCTCTGTCTACATATCACATTCCATCTAACTGATTTATTTGCTGTTTCCCCAATGCACATGCTCCCTCATGCACCTGTTTGCATTTGCTGTTAAATTCCTCTGACACAGTTGGCTGACTCCCACTCATCTATTAGAACTCATTTCAGATTTCACACTCCAAATGTCTTCCTGTGTGCATCTCTTAACTGTAACGGTGCTAACTCTGGTAGGCCCTCTGCAATTAAACTGAACTTTCAAAAGGCATTTGCTATGTATTTTATTTAAAAATATTTTGAAAATGAAATAGTATCAAAATTATACGTATTTCTTTAAAGCTAAGTAAACTAAGGCACAAGAGGTTGGTTTGTCTCATGTTGTATTTCTAGCAACTAAGATGTAACTTCATTATTCTTTAATTTACATTCTCAAAACTTAACAAAAACCTGAAATATAGAAGAGATTCAATACATATTTGTTCAATAAAAAAAAATAAAAAGTAAAAGAAAAACTAATTTTCTACAACAAAGATGTAGATTTCTACAAAAAAGACGTGGTTTTCAAAATTGTAGTGGAGGAATACTAAAATATTAAAAGCATTCATAAGTGATAATATTTGAAGCAACTATTTTCAGTGTGGTTTCCTCTTTTTGGAGCCAAATTATATCTGTACCCTTTACTCTCTGCATGTAGTTAGTTATATTGACTAGTATCAAATTAAAATTAAGGATAGTACTAAATTTTATGTGAAAAAGAACATAAATATCTCCCCAGATTTATAGTAATATTTCGAATGCCTGAAATATTTTCTAATAGAGTGTCCTTCTGAGCCAGTAAAATAGAAATTTCTACATGTGGGAGGCAGAATTCAGGCTGTTCTCATGATCTCCACTCTCTGTTGTTGAGCCTTACATAATCTCCTCCTGTGAGTCTGGGTAGGGCCTGGGATTTGATTTGGAAACAGCTCAAGTGCCCATCAGTAGATGAGGGGATAAAAAAGCTGTGGTACATTTATACCATGGAATGCTATGAAGCAGTAAGAAAGAAGGATCTCTTCCTCTTTGTGACAGCATGGAGGGATCTGGAGAGCATTATAAGTGGAATAAGCCAGTCATAGAAACACAAGTATCACATGATCTCACTCATATGTAGAATCTAAAAAACAAAATAAACTGATTAAGAAAATAGATCCAGAGACATAGAAACATGGAACTGATGAACAAGGGAAGGTGGGAGTAAGTGGGGCAGTGGGTGAGTGCAGGCTAGTAGGGGTCAATGAGGGGGGGGGGAGGACATTTTTAAATTTTTTCTAAATTTATTGATTAAGGAATTACATATGTGTACTTATTCCCCTACTGCCCTCACCCCCACTCATGCCCTCATTCCCCTGTTGCAAGTCCTTTGGTTGATCTCTCCGCTTACCCTCACTCTCCCCTACCTTCCCTCTGAGGTTTGAGCATCTGATCTGTGCTTCTGTCTCTGGATCTGTTTTTGTTCATCAGTTTATGTTGTTCATTATATTCCATAAATGAGTGAGATCATGTGATATTTATCTTTCTCTGACTCATTTCACTTAGCATAATGCTCTCCAGGTCCATCCATGCTGTTTCAAATGGTAGAAGTTCCTTCCTTTTTACAGCAACATAGTATTCCATTGTGTAGATGTACCACTCATCTGCTGATGGACACTTAGGCTGTTTCCAAATCTTAGCTATGGTGAACTGTGCTGCTGTGAACATAGGGGTCCATATATCCTTTCTGACTGGTGTTTCTAGTTTCTTGGGATATATTCCTAGAAGTGGGATCACTGGGTCAAATGGGAGTTCATTTTTAGTTTTTTGAGGAAACTCCATACTGTTCTCCACAGTGGCTGCACCAGTCTGCAGTGCACGAGGGTTCCTTTTTCTCAACACTTGTCATTTGTTGATTTGTTGATGATAGCCATTCTGATAGATGTGAGATGGCACCACATTGTCACTTTGATTTGCATTTCTCAGATGACTAGTGAATTTAAGCATGTTTTTATATGTCTCTTGGCCTTCCTTATGCCCTCTTTCAGAAAAGTATCTATTTAGGTCAGTTGCCCATTTTTTGATTGGGTTGTTTATCTTCCTTTGTTAAGTTGTATTAGTTCCCTGTAAATGTTGGAGATTAAATCCTTATTGGAGATAATTTTGGCAAATATGACCGCCCATGCATTGGGGTTTCTTGTTGTTGTGTTGATGGTTTTTCTTTTGCTGTGCAGAAGATTTTTATTTTTATATAGTCTCATTTGTTTATTTTCTCTTTAGTTTCCATTGCCCTAGGAGTGGTACTGGTGAAGATATTGCTTCAGCATATATCTGAGATTTTGCTGCCTATGGATTCCTCTAAAATTTTTATGGTTTTCCATCTTACATTTAAGTCCTTTATCCATTTTGAGTTTAATTTTGTATATGATGTAAGTTGGTGGTCTAGTTTTATTTTTTTTTTGCATGTATCTGTCCAATTTTCCCAACACCATTTATTGAAGAGACTGTCTTGACTCCATTGTATATTCTTGCCTCCTTTGTCAAATATTAATTGAGCATAATGTTTTGGGTTGATTTTTGGGTTCTCTATTCTATTCCATTGATCTACATGTCTATTCTTTTGCCAGTACTAAGATGTTTTGAGAACAGTGGCTTTGTAATACAGCTTGATATCTGGTATTGAGATTCCCTCCTACTTTGTTCTTTTTTCTCAAGATTGCTATGACTATTTAGGGTCTTTTTTTTATTTATTCCAGATGAATTTTTGGAGAATTTGATCTAGGTCTGTGAAATATGCCATTGGTATTTTAATGGGGAGTGCATTGGATCTATAGATTGCTTTAGGTAGTATGGACATTTTAATGATGTTGATTCTGCCAATCCATGAGCACAGTATGTTCTTCCATCTGTTTATGTCTTCCTCTATCTCTTTTATCAGTGTCATATAGTTTTCCAAGTACAGATCTTTTATCTCCTTAGTTAAGTTTATTCCTAGGTATCTTAATTTATTTTTGATGCAATGGTAAATGGGATTTTTTTTTTTTTTTAGTTTCTCTTTCTGTAAGTTCACTATTGGTGTATAACAATGCCACAGATTTTTTGGCATTAATTTTGTATCCTGCTACATTGCCAAATTCATTTATTAAGTCTAATAATTTTTTTGATGGAGTCTTCACTGTTTTCTATGTACAGTATCATGTCATTTGAGAATAATGACAGTTTTACATTTTCTTTTTCCAATTTGGATACCTTTTATTTCTTCTTTTTGTCTAATTGCTATGGCTAGCACTTCTAGTACTATGTCGAACAAGAGTGGTGAGAGTGGGCATCCTTGTCTTGTTCTTGTTCTTAGAGGAAATGGTTTAAGTTTTTGCCCATTGTGTATGATGTTGGCTGTATGTTTGTCATATGAAGTTTTTATTATGTTGAGATAGGATCCCTCTATTCAATATCTGCAAATCAATAAATGTGATATACATCACATAAACAAACTGAGAGATAAAAATCACAGACATATCAAATTGATGCAGAAAAAGCATTTGACAAAATCCAACACCCTTTCTTTATAAAAGGGGTATGTTTGTGATACTTTCAACAATAAAGGTAATTTAAAAAAATATATATGGAAAAGGCGATGGGATGTCACTCCCATGCTTGTACTATTAAGGTCTAGTAATAATTAATGTCGTTTTCTAATACCTTTTTTAAATCGAATTTATTTAAACAATACAACAAAATTTAAGCAACAATATAGTTGCCATTTTTTTCTACTACTTGTGCCCAACGCTCAGGAAGCATTTTAATCCCTCTGTTGTAAAATTCTTCTGATTTTGATGCAAAAAATTCGGTCAATGCATTTTTGAGGCATTCTTCATTATTAAATTTTTTTCCAAGAAGAAAGTTTTGCAAAGAACGAAACAAATGGTAATCGGAAGGGGCAATATCAGGAGAATATGCAGGTTGAGGGAGAACTTCCCATTCCAAGTGGCGCAGTTTTTCAGCAGTGATTCTTGCAGTATGCTGTCGTGCGTTATCGTGGTGAAGAATTACGCCCTTCCGATTAATCAGCGCGGGTTCTTTTTCTCTTAAAGCTTGGGCTAACCTTTCCAATTGGGCACTATACACTGCACTTGTAATGGTTTGGTTAGATGGTAAAAGTTCATAATGAAGAATTCCTTTAAAATTCCACCAAACACACAACATCACTTTTTTCGCATGCAAGTCAGGTTTTGGCATGGGCTGTGGAGCCTCATTTTTGTCCAACCATTGAGGCAGCCTTTTCAAATTAACATACAGCACCCATTATTGTTCATCTCCGGTAACAATTTGCTCTAAAAACGGCAAACGGTTTTGACGAGAGAGGAGCGAACTGCAAATTGTGACTCTTTGATTACGGTTGTTGTCTGTCAACTCATGAGGAACCCATTTTCCAAACTTTTGGACTTTGCCAAGTGCACGCAATTGATTGGAAATTGTTTTTTGTGAACAATTTAAAGTTGTCGCAAGCTCTTGTTGGGTAATTTGAGGATTTTGCACCAAAAGAGCTTGAAGAGCTTCTTGATCAAAATTGGACACACGGCCTCGACCACTCTTGTCATCTAACGAAAAATTTCCCTCGCGAAATTTCTCAAACCAACGCTGGCATTTTCTGGCGCTAACTGCATCTTGACCAAGAGCACTACAGATGTTTTTTGCAGCCTCACTTGCTTTTCTTCCTAATTGGAACTCGTAAAGCATACAGTGCCGAATATGCTCTTCATCTGCCATCTTCTTAGCCCTAGTTTTGCAACAAAAACCAAACCAAACACAAACTTTTTCAAGCAAAACTTGTTAATTGCACTTCACACGTTCTGTAGATACCACGTGTTTGAAGGTTATGTCAATACAAGTCAACGCCAAGCAAGATTTTAAACGAATGTTTAAAAATGATATTAATTATTACTAGACCCAAATATGTTTTGTAAGACTTCCTTTAACAGACACAGTTGAGAGTCTCCTTCACTAGATTTGAAGAAATAAGATGCCAAGTTATGAGAGGGTCACCGGACAGGGAACCGTGGTGGCCTCTGGGAGCTGAAAGCAGCCCCCACGGGCAAGGAAACAGCAAACTCGGCTCTGTAGCCACAAAGAACTGACTTCTGACAACAATAGAGTGAGCTGGGGATAGGCCCTGAGCCCAGCTCACCCTCATATTTGTGAGAGGTCCAGGAAGGGAGTGCCTGAATGCCTCACCTAGGTAATACATACGTGCTTTTTTAAGCTGCTAACTGTGTGGTAATTTGTTGTGTATTGGGTTAACACTAGTAATATACTGCAGGTTACTCTACAACTTATTTAGTATAACAAAATGTGTTATATAACCTTTAAAATATTAAGAACAAATAAATGTGTTAATGAAAAGTCAAGTTTCCAAGCATTAAAGGAAAATAAAAATCTAATGATATCTTAATTAAATAATTCAGGTTTCAAAATATGACAAGCTATTATGAGGCAAATGCATGATAAACCATTTGGGAATGAGTAGTAATGTTATACATCCATCTTAATGAGAAAGAAGAGAAAGGAAAACCCAACCATATGCTTCGCTTGGCTTTAAAGTAATACAGGGGTGGGCAAAAGTAGGTTTACAGTGTGAGTATTATACATGAAACACTGAGTTTATTCTTGTATTATTCATTAATGATTATACTATTTATTTGTATTATAACTATGAACCTACTTTAGTCCACCCCTATATTTATCCACCATTTTCTGTTTGAACATATTCTGTGTTGATTAGTATTTTGAAAACTATGGCAGTTCAATTTAGGAAAGCAAAACTGTCAAAAATACAAGTTATGCAAAATTAAAAATATTTTTAGTGAAAATAATGTAAATTTCAAATAGTGCTAAGATTATTTATTACTAAATACCAATAATATTTTTTCTGAAATAATTGTGTCTCATAAGCTGTTTTTAACCCCACATTCTTTTCCTTCCTGCACAGAATATAAAACATGTGACTTTGTCACCATTAAAAATAACTTCTCTTTTTACTTTAAGTATTTTTCACCTTAAATTTTAAGGATATAGCAGGTAAAGCTTAAAGAAAATAAATATTTAAACAACCAAAGTTTGGAAGTTTTCATTTCTGATCTCCAAAACTATTGTGTGTTTTGTGTGTGTGTGTGTGTGTGTGTGTGTGTGTGTGTGTGTGTGGTTGGAGGGAGGGAATCCAAATGTCCTATACATATTTAAGACACTTATATACAACTTAAAAATTTAGCAAATGACAGGAGCTTACTCTGGAACTTTGGTGAGATTGCATGCAAGTATTTCCCACAGCTTCGACAGAAGAGCCAGACATTGTTAATAGGCTTTGGACTTGGAGTAATCCTGTTTATTTTAAGAAACATAGAGAATGTAAATGCTTAAAATTTTCTATTTTAAAACACATGAAACTCGAGTCCTGGCCTTTGTGGCTGCCTAGTTACCTCTCATTTGTAATTTATAAGATATTAAAATTAAGAATCTGGAAATTACCTAAATGATACCATAAAAATTTCCCTTCCAATTCTGTGAAAAATACAAGAGTTTTATGTTACCATAACATGTCCTATCTCCTTAAGTCTTAGCAAAGACCCTCTTATTTACGAATTCTTAAGTGTTCTGAGTTTTAATGACTTTATCATTTTGCATTTGTGATAGGATGGCTGGCCTTAGGTAGCTCATAGAAATTGTTATTCACTTCTTTCTTCATAACATTCTGAGTACGATATGTACCAACAATTTTTTTTCTCTGTTTTCTTTCCTGAAGTTGATCTGATACTCAAATGCTGGCTTTAATAAGTTTCCACTTCAGCCTGAAGTAGATAATTTAAGAAATCCAGAAAGCGAAGGCTGCCAAAGCTGTGTTTCCTAAAACCAGATTGCTATTTTGCTTCTTCCATTGTGAAAAAACCCAGGCCTACCAGCCGCCCCACCTCTTCCTTAGAGTAAAATCGCTCTGTCCCTGATCCAGCAACAGAGGGGGAAGTGCCCCGTGTTAAAGGCTATCATCCAATATCACTTCTTTATTTCATTGTTTGTTTTTCTTTTGTTTAACGTTTATTGCTTTTACATCTGGATGGTGCAGCTTTCATGTGGTATTAAAAGTATGTGTCCAAAAATGTGTCCCAGATGAACATCCTGTTTGCCTTTTGATTTAAATTTCTGTTTAGTAAACCTTTGTGGTTTGGATATGTAAGGAGTATTTTCGGCAGAACTCCCTACCCACATCCTCAAAAATAATAACTCCCTTATCTGTTCCTCCCTTACTTACCTCTCCTTTGCTAAGTTATAGTGTCTACCAGACACATTCTTTAGGATATTTAAGAAAATTACCTTGCCTCTCTAAAGCACTGCTATTCTAGAAGCTCTTTCCACAAAAAGTCTGTTTTACATGCAATGTCATTAGCAACTATGAAAATGTTCCCATCAGGCCCTGGTAGAAAAATAACCAATTTTTGAATTATGAGATACTTGCTTTTTTAGAGAAACACAAATAACCTGCTTCTTCAAAAATAGTTTAGTAACTGTATTTTTTTCTGGTTAAAACCAGAACAAAATATGGTCAAAGTATTTTTTAAGTCTTTCCTTCAAATTGGTCATAGAAATTCTACCACTGATGAATAGATTTCCTTGCCATATTGCATGAACTTATTTTTTAAAATAACTATTGTTTAAGCCAATTTTTTTTTGAAGCAAAGAAATTTGGTTGTTTTTGGCATTTCTTAATTTGCTTAGTTGGGGGTATGTTCTCTCCAAATCCACATAGATAATTTCCATTGCCTTTAAAAGGGTTATGAACACACATCTGAAGGAGAATTGACCATTTGGTTTTTAATGTTCTAAAGCCAACTAAAGCATGAATCTCTTGCTTCCTTTCTGATCCCAGCGCTTTTCAATGAGAACAATGCTTATGCAAGATTTCCTAGGGGGATTTTGTGGTCTGAGGTTTTAATAATCTAGGCTAAAATTCAAATAGGGACCGCAGCTGCTTGGATAAGGCTCTTAGAAGTCTTTATTTAAACTGCAGTGAGCTTACCAGAATTTTTAAATGTGCTGAACAATATCCGATATGTAAGAGTGGCCTATGTAGCTACATTTCATATGTAAGAGTATCTATATACCCACACATTATTAAGAAAATAAAATGACATGTAGTTTCCTTAAACTTTCACAAATTTGTTTAAAGATGGATGTGACTCCTTTAAAAAAAAAAAACGGTGAGTATTGTTGTTTTGATTCAATAAAGAAATGTAATGATAAATACTTTATATTTTCTATCTCCGCGTTGAAATTCTCAATTTGTTCACGCATGGTTCTCCTGACGTTGGCTGGAATGTTTATGACTGTCAGTTTGAACTCCCTATCAGATACATGTTTCTCTGTTTCATGAAGATCTGCTCCTGGAGACATAGCTTGTTCTTTGGTTTGGAACATATTCCACTGTTTCTTCATTTCCTTGGACTCTCTGTGTTGTTTTCGGCACATCAGAACAGCCAACTCTCCGAGTCTTGACAAGACGGGTCTGGTGTAGGAGATGAACCTTGTTGAGCAGTGTGGCCCTGTCTCCTGGTTATCTCAAACTTCTGTGCAGCCACCTCCTTTGTTCTTCGTGACTCCCAGGATTTGAGGGTGTCAGGGTCCCAGTGGAGCAGATCACACAGCACCTAGAAGTAGGCTGGTCAGGAGCTGGACCCTCAGGCAGCAGCTGGGAAAGTATGTGGTTAGGCCGCTTCCAGGGGGAAATGCAGAGATGGCATTGTTACCGGCATTCTCTGTGCTGGGTCTGGGGGTATAGCTGCTAGTGAGAATGAGAATGAGAATGGGGGTGGTTGGTACCCATTAAAACTTGTTCCTTTGTGTTGCTATAGTCCTGTGGAATTAAAGCCTCTGGCTATTAGAGCCAGGTGATCCCAGGGCCTGGGGTGGCTGCTGCAAAAGCTGGACCACCAGATGTGTGTATTTAAGCCCCTTCCAGGAGGTGACGTTGAGTGGGTTGGAAGGAGAAAGTGGGCATCTATCCTCCAGCTTCTCTGGTCTTTGGGGGCGATCTCAGCAAGACCCTAGCATTAGTTAAATTAGCAGACTGGTCCTCAAGCAACTGACTTCAAAGCATGTGATAAACCTCATCTAAGGAAGAGCTGAGAGGCTGGCGATACGGCCTGCTCCCTCGGCACTGAGACCTGGCGTGGAGAATGGCGGCACTCACCCCTTAAGAGTCACTTCTTTGTTTTCTATAGTCTGTGGGTCTCAGGGCCCCGGGGGCTTTCACAGCCAGGTGTTTGGGGAGCTCATCCATAAAGTGGGAGTCTTAAAGTTAGGACACCAGATGTGGGGTCTAAACTCTTCCATCCTTGGGGAGAAATTGGGAATTGGGGGTTCCCTCCCCATCATATGGCACTATGCCTGAGGTGGGGATAATGGCGATAATGTGTCTAGCCTCCCCTACTCATTTAGATCTGGGTATTTTCTCCTTTGTTGATGTGGGGGAGTCACTCCCTGGTCTAGATCTCTTGGAGAGAAGTGCTGTATATACAGAGCACAGATGAGAGGAGTGGAGCTCAGCAGCCTCTTCACCACCATCTGTATCCCGTCAACTGCTGCACTTCTTCCCGCTGCTTCCGCTCTGCCCAGGTAGAAAGCAGGTGCGGGTCTCTTGAGAACACTTTAACAAGTACATCTTCGGGGCCATCGAAGTAGAACCCATTTATTTTCTGAAATAATAAGCTCTGTCTTCATGATATTACCTCTTTGGGGATACTTTTAAAAACTGATTTTTGTATATTTCTAAAGTAGTATCTTGTTTAAAATGTAAGATCTATTATAGGGTCTGTTCATAAAATTCCTTAGTCCTGAAATATGTTAACCGACAGCCTGTAGGTATATTTAAGTGATACACTAATGTTCATATAAAACATAGACATTTTAGAGTCTATCACATGGTTATAATGTTATTTAAATGTTTATCTAACCAATTCATAACCACATTAAGGAATCTGCAAGGAGAAAATGTAACTGAGCAGAATAGCTATAAAGGATATGATCCAGCACTAACTTTAGGAAAAGGACCTACTGTAAAGAATGAAAACATTCTGAGCTGGAAACTCTCAGACAATATTGAGGTTCCTTTTCAGGGCCCACAGACACCACTCCTCTCCCTCCCCCTCAACCCTCGCATGTTCTGGGTGCTGGCTGGTCAGCATTTTTCTGCTAAACATAGCCTGGGAGAGATACCGAACTGGGAGGCTGGGCATCAGCCCCGTGTGTCCTTGTGTGCAGTCACACTCAGTGCATTCTATTTTATACAAGTGTGTGAGCACTTATATTCCACTCAAAGTAAATGCAAACATTATATGTCCCACCTATTGAGTCACTTTTAGGACTTTCCATTTTCAAAGTGCCTTTGGAGTATGTCCTTGTAGTCCAGTTTCTTACTGCGAACATCTACTAATGGCATTCGCACAGGCATACAACCTCTTCTGAGAAGCAGCCTGCTTCAAGATTGGGAAAAAATGACTAAGGGTGGTCAAAATACAGCTCTTTGAATGTGTGATCCAGTTATTCCCAAATTAAGTTTCCACGTTTCAAAGTCAAATGATAGGAAATGGCTGAGGAACCGCGAGGGCAGCGGAGATGTTACAGTTTGCTCTATTTCTGGGAGTCCAGAACCAGCCAGGAGGCAACAAAGTCTAATGAGACCCAGGTCTGGTCGGGGAAAATGTGTCTTCCATCAGAATAGACCTCCAACTGCTGGGGGATATCCAACCTCCATCTCCTGCAAGCATGTCATTTCCAGCAATACACTTAATTTCCAGAAGCTCTTTGTTGATCTCTGAGTGTGTTCAATTCTCTTCTCTGTTGGTGTGCCATAGATGAAAGATACCTGACAATAGTAACTGTAGATTTTGTGGGAAGTATTTATTTGTTCCACTTCTTAAATTTTCTCTTTTCTCTAATTTGTTTATTCTGGTCATTCTTTTATGCTGCCAGCTTTTCCCAAATGATATTTTGTTCTTCATTGATATTAACCAGCAAGCTCTAGGAAGAGATTAATTAGATGCTGTGAGTCTGACTGAGTGGGCTTGTGAATGGACATCCTTTTTCACAGAATGCTTAGATAATAAACTGGCTTTTTCTTGGGAGATTTCCAAATGTCAGTATCTAGACATTTTTCTAAAACTCTGTTTCTCCAGAGAAGAATAATCTCTTCTTCTACCTGGAATTATTTCCCTTAGTTAATTCAGATTCTGAGAAAAGGATTGAGGGAGGTGAGGGAATGTTGACTTTCTCATAATTTCCCATTTGTCGTTATGGTACTTCACCACCAGTCTTCCCTGTGCCTGCTGTCCCTAAGTTTGGAAACCCCTGGTTCAATTTCTCCGAATCACTGACTCATGATCTCCTGAGATCCTGGCCAGAAGAGAGGTGCAGGGTTTGTTTGTGCCTCGGGTGGGGAGTCTGAGAGAAGATGGTCACTCAGATCCACATTTTGGAAAACATGATGGGATGGGGGTGATAATTGTCCCATATACAGAGTTGTCAAACAGCCTCCCTATTTTCAAGTCTGCACCGTATCTTGTGGAGGGTTTTGGGGGGGCAATTTATCACCTCCAAGTCCAGAGTTCTTTAGGAAAAAATTATCTCCTTTCTTTATGATTTCCTCTCTGCAGGCACTTAGCTTGTAACTTCTCTGATAAGATAATGACCCATCCATGTGGTTTCCATCTTTCAAAAAATAGTTAAAGAGTTGAAATTGCTGGCCTGTTTCCTCCTCTCCTGTTTTGTTCTCTTTCACTTTTCTTCATTCTTTCTTCTTTCTCCTCTCCTCTCCTCTCCTCTCCTCTCCTCTCCTCTCCTCTCCTCTCCTCCTCTCCTCTCCTCTCCTCTCCTCTCCTCTCCTCTCCTCTCCTCTCCTCTCCTCTCCTCTCCTCTCCTCTCCTCTCTTCTCCTCTTCTTCCATTCCTCTTCCCTTCCTCCCCTTCCTTCTCAGCTAACTTGGTAGGACTCTGAAGGGAGAAGTGATAAACGCACATGGCTTCCTTTATGTTCAACCAGACACCAGGCTGAGGACCTCAGTACTCTCCCTGCTCTATGCAGAACAACTGGGTTCAGACTCGGCAGCCCTCAGATGGGGGTGAAAGGCCTGAATAAGTGTAGTTGAGCAGCATGAGTCCAGTAGGGGCTGACATTTCCACTCAATTGCTTAATTAAATACTGACCTTTTATTTAAAAAAAAATCTCTCTTTTTTTGTTTGGTTTGTTTGAGTCATATCATTGATGTAACAGTGGGTTTTCCACTTATTTGGCAGTACATTTTCTGGTCTCTATGATTTAGCTGATTTCTGCTTCTATTTTAAATCTATTGGTATTTATCATGTCAAAGAAACACAGAGGTAGACATATCCTTCCTGCAAATCCCTTCCAGACTTTTCTCTGGTTTATATCGTAGACTCATCATTCTGTCACATCCCACTGCTTCACATACAAATATTTCTACATTCCTTCTGCATGCTCTTCAAGGCTTTCTGTCATGTGATGCCCCCGGCTGATCCACATCATTTCTCGCTCGCCATTCTAGACCTCTTGATCTGGCCAGGTGTATCTTCTGTTTGTCCATCACAACCGAAGCACTGCTGTCCCACACCATGCGACTGGAGCTTCTCCTCCTAATCCCTGTTCCCAAAGATGGCTGGTGCCCCTCCCGGCTCCACACTCCCAACTAACTGTGCCCCCGGATGTTCGCTTGGAGGCTCCCCATCTTCTGAAGTCCCATCTCATCCTCAAGCTTCTACTCAATTCCCTACTTTCTCACATGACTAAAAAACACTCCCTGGGTTTTATTTTGTTTAGTTCATTGTTTTCTCCAAAATCATTCTTATTTCCATGAATGGATTTTAAAGCTGAGAACAGGAGCCATGTTTTATTTCTCTCCAGGCCTCAGAACACATACCTTCTTTCAAAGCCTGTATTGATTGTTCGGTCCATCTCAAAAGGTTGTGTTTTTTTAGACTGTCACTTTTCAGTTAGTGTCATGGGTCAGTTTTACTTCTTGATGGCATATTGTGTAAAGTAGATTCGGAGAAATGGGAAGTTTAAATGATTTTTTAATTGGATTGACTGGGCGAGGGAGGAAAGTTCTCTGTGAATCATTATGGTGGTGCATTTTGGAGTATAACTAAAAACCACTTGGATTTACTATTGCTTATTTAAAAATTTAAAGCTTGCTTACAGGAGAATAAATTAAATACTAATGTCATCTGCCTTGTTTTTAAATCTTCATTTACATAAAATGTCTCCATTTCTCTTATCGTTTCTCTCCTGTGTGTTCTTACGTTTTAAAGATATTTTTCCCCCCACATCTTTGCAGAGAATTTGTTTTGCTTTGTGTTATTTTGTATTTCCATCTGGTACATTGAATGAAATACCATAAACTAATTTTCTTTAAGTTTGTTCTTAGTTTATCCCACGTTTAGTTAGACTAAATGCCAAGCTATGCTTGGCAAACTTGAGACGGTAAGTGCTAATGAAGCAAAGTTTATTTAATGATAGAAAGAAAGCAAGAGCACTCCTTTAAACTAGGTGCAAGAGACTGATTCAAGCAGGCTGAGGACTGCCAAAGTGTTGCAGAATCCTCAGTTAATGATTTAATTAGCAGCAAACTGTCATCAGATGAAGTAAATGTCTTAACACCTGTTTCTTTCCATCAGTCCCCAGTGACTTAGACCTATAACTTCTAAGTCATTAATGTTTTGCTGTTATTAGACTCTTGCTGTTAACACAAGACTTCATTTGGTTGGTTTTAGAGTGTCTATAAAAGTAAGTTCTTTCCCCCTCTTCTCTTCTCATTACCTAACCATCACATTTTTATATGCGTTTCCTTGCCCCTGGTGAGAAATCATAGTGCTTCACTTATAGAGATAAATGTTACTGTAATAGATTTTAACATTTTGGCTGCCCCAAACCACAATGCAATTTGCAGATGTGCCTCTCTTTGTTGAAAGTCATCTCGGTGGAACATGAAGTCCAGGTGCTGGCCCTCCTCTTCCAGGAAATTCTGCATCTCCTCACACTGGCCAGGCCAAGGCCTTCCATGCTTAGACGGTGGGAACAAGGCTGAAACAATGAGTTGGGTTCCATCCATTCCCCAGGAAGATGGCGGAGCAAACCTTGCTGACGAGATGAGTTCTGGACAGTTCAGAAGCTGTTCGTTTTCAGCCTCCCCTCTAATCGTGAGTCCTTCTTTGTGAAGCCATCCTACTGCCAGTGTGTTGTTGTGTTTGCAAACAACTATGGTGATATCCTCCCATGATCGTTACTGTAGCTTTATGAGCCAATATGTAACTACAGAACAAAGTTACAGGATGTCTTTTGTTCTTTATTAGAATTCTTTTTTGCTATTTAACATGTATTAATGACAAAAAAAAACCCACAACAACTCTCAAAACACATGCAAAAAAAAAAATACCTCCAATAATATACCATGTCTTCTAGTGTGACTCAAGTGAATGTGAAATACTCAGAATGCTGTAGCATCAGGAGCAAGAAAAAGATGTGTGGCCATGAAAACAAAGTTTCCCACATTTTGAGGATGAGAAAGCTACAGAATAGTGAGAGAGAGAATTATGAAATCCCTTTATCTTTTCATTAAATGCACACTGCTTTGATAAGAATTCAATAAGATTATTGATTATTTGTTTGGAGTAGTGAATAGAAATGTAAATAAAAATACCATTTCATTAATGCAATTTAAAAATGAGTCAGAAAGAGGGGGGGAAAGCTACAATTTTCTACATATCTTTAGAAAAACTGATGTGTACTTGATAGGGGTATAAAACGCCTTTGATGAGTAAAATAAATGATAGTCTGAAACAGGTTGTATAATGTCCCCAAGTCACTGGCCTTGTTTGACAGCTTTAAGTCTAATATAGTTGATTGCTGAGTCAAGAACAGTGTCATATACTAATCCCAGTGGTTTGCATTAATCTTTTCTACTACACTGACCACTTCCTACCTCCTCAGTGAACCACAAAGACATGTTACCACTTTGTGCCCGATTAATATCTACTTCCACTGCTCTCTAACCTTCATAGACCACTAAAATTTTTAAGAAGTTGAAAACAGATTCTTCTCTGAGGGAAGTAGGAGATTCCTCATCTAATTCAATCTCATTCCACAGATGAAAGTAAGAACTTAAAGGAAATTATATTAGTGATTTTTTGTTTTGTTTGTTTTTTACTAAAAAACAATCTATTAAAAATGCCTTAGAAACCAGGTGATTTGTACATACCACAATTTCACTGAAATTCTACCACATGAAATGGTTGAGACTTAGAACTGGTGTAAATTTCAATACACTTTCCTTGAGACAAATATCATGGCTTAAAGTAAGATGTTCATTTGAACTATTTCATAATTAAATTTTCTATTCAATGATCTCCTCCCTTTCCTACCTTCTATCTCTGGGCAAAAAACATAATACAAGCTTGATTAAATTGCCATTCATTTTTTTAAACTGAATTTGGGGTTCTTAGCTTTCTTTCAATTTTAGTTTGAGTTTGTTTTAATCAGCATTTTGGAAAAGGAATTTCTCTCAGAAAAGTATGTGAGCCATGTACTCATAAAATTGTTTCTAAACTTGGTACTTCATTGTTTTCTCTGTTTGATAGCCAAACCCAGGGAAATATTTGCTGATACATGTCTCTTAGTTTTCAATAAAAAGAGGATATTGTAAATTTCTTTGGATTTTATTTCTTGGAAATACATTTTCCATGTGCAGTCTGCCATTAGGAAAAATAAAACTCCATCTAAGTGTTATGATTGCAAAGAAAAGGATGACAGATTTGTCCTTAACATCAAATAAATCAGGCAAGTTATTGCAGAATCTCTTCTTTTCAATCGATATTACTCATAGTACTATTGCATAAGGTCACTTCTTTTAAAATTTGACACACTATAGATATAAAGGGCACATCAGCAAAGGTGAAATAAATAGTGAGAAGTTTAGCTCACAGTGTGTTATCTTACCTAATAATAGACAAATATGTAAATTAACTCTACCTCTGCTATGCCCACAGCCAATCAGAGTGAGTATGCAAATTAGAAGGCCAAAGATGGCTGTTGGCCCAGCTACTCCAGGCACAGAGTGCCAGGCAGGGCAGACACCTGCTATGAGAGGGAGGGCAGGGGGGCAAAGGGATCTACAGGAGTGGAGTACCACAGCAAAGACAAGACTTCAGACTCCAGAGTCTGCAGCAAAGATGAAGATGGCAGACTCCAGTCAGAGTCTGCAGCAAAGACAAAGAAGGCAGACTCTGGCTAGAGTGAAAACATGGGTCCCGGGTGCTGAAGGAAAACCAGTGCTGGAAACCAAGGGAAGGAAGGCCTATTGCACGAATCTCTTTGTGCAACAGGCCTCTAGTATTTTCATATTGATCTTTATGGTATTGTTTGCCATAGATGTATGAATGGGCATTCCATTGGGAAAAGTGTATTTGTAATGTTTAATATGCTGATATTTCAATAAGAAATTATATATATGCATCTACTTCCTTGCCAAAGATGTTACAAAATATATAGCAACACACACACACACGTGCAAACACTAATTTTGAACATCTAGGAAGAGTGGTTGTGAGCTGAAAGATATCAGTAAACACAGAATGGAAGTCCTCAATCACAAATGAATGTCTTCAGAAGGTACGGGAGGAATGAAAAATCAGGAGTGAAATGAACATCAAAGAAAGGAACTATTGGCTAGTGAGATAATTTTCCCTATACCATCAATTCTTTCATTTTTCCCTCTTAATCTTTAATTTGGTTGCTGATGAGTCAGAGACAAAAAGTTATAGTCCATCAATAATGGATCAACCCCAAAACAAACATTTAGGTTATTATAATTTCCTTTATTTTGTTCTATTTCAGAGATCTCTATGAAATGGATTCTAGAGGCTTCTATCCTATATAAGAAAGAGGTAATATTCAAATTGACACTTACACCTTCATGTCTCAAGATGGCCACCCCCATGTCATAACAAGATGGCCACCCCCACATTGTTATAAGATGGCTGGCAGGGGAGGGCAGTTGAGGGGTACCTGGCAGGGGAGAGCAGTTAGGGGCAACTGGATCTGCAGAGGGGGGCAGTTGAGGGTGATTGGGCCAGCAGGTGAGGGCAGTTGGGGGCAATCAGGCAGCCAGGGGCGCACTTAGGGGGCTATCAGGCTCGTATACAGAGTGGTTAGGGAAAATCAGGCAGCCAGGCAGGTGAGTGGTTAGGAGCTAGCAGTCCCGGATTGTGAGAGGGATGTCCAACTGCCAGTTTCGGGCCTAAACTGGCAGTCAGACATCGCCTGAGGGGGATCAGATTGGAAAGGTTGCAGGCTGGGTTGAGGGACCACCCAGTGCACAAATTGAATGCACCAAGCTTCTATAGTTATATAATAAATATACCTATATGAATATTAGTTTGGTGATTCTTAATCATATTTTAGTATCCAATAGTTGCCCCTTTCAATCTGGTTCATTCAATATTATATTAGCTCAGGTGATATAGGCCTTATTATTTTTTTTATGTTTTTTAAAATTGATTTTTGAAAGGGGGGAGGGTTAGAGAGAGAGAAACATCAATGAGAGAGAAACATAGGTAAGCTGCCTCTTCCATGCCTCCCACTGATGATGGAGCTCACATCCTGGCATGTGCCCAGACCATGGGTCATACCAGCTGAATAAGATAGGCTTTTTCTTGGAATGTTTTTGAAATAACTTAATATTGTAAATACTTACAATATTTCAAATGTAATGCAAAAATTCAGACCAAGGAAAAAGTTCTGATTTTGTTACCAGACAGAGAATGGGATGCAAAAATATAAAAGTAGAACATAGAGATGGACTTCTGCCTCAGAGTTGGTACTTTTTTCATTTTTAATTTATTCATTGCTTTAAAAACATGAAGAAAAAAAAAAGGTGGTTGAATAACTTCTGGTTGGCTAGATGCCGCTATTATTTTTATTGGCAAGAGTTTCTGAGTGGCTGAAAGGTGGCCATTAACACTTTGACAGAAAGTGCTGACAGGGTGATTATAAGATTAACACCCTATGTTATATTAAGAGTGTCAAAACCTCACTCTTACCTGTCAGTGGAAAATAACAGCATGAGCGGAAACATTACAGAAACAGAAATATTTCTTATGTTGAAGTACCAATGCTTCAGTGTGTCTAAACTTTTAAATGCTCATGGTAGCTACTGAATTTAACTGATGGTTGAAGGCATTCTTTTTAAAAAAATATATATATATATTTTTTTATTCATATCAGAAAGAGGAAGTGAGAGGAAGAGAAGATAGAAACATCAATGATGAGAGAGAATCATTAATCGGCTACCTCCTGCACTCCCCCAGTGGGGATTGAGCCCTAAAGCTGGACATGTACCCTGGCCAAATATTGAACAGTGACCTCATGGATCATAAGTCAATGCTCTATCACTAAACAACACTAGCCAGGCCAGGGAATTATTATTTTTTATTCGATAAGGTGATTTCAAGAGTGAAATATTTATATGAAATATACATTTTAGTCATTCTCCTTAGGAATGAAATGAATACAAGTTAGTCAAAAGAAACAAATAATAAATATCACTTGTTTTATAGACACAAATTTGTAAACAGAATTTTTATCTCAATTATGTAGAAAGATTTAACAAATTGCTTCTATCATGCTTTGTAACTAAAAGCTGAAAAATCTCCAATATTCTGGCCAAAAATAACATAATTAGAATGTTTCCATTCAACAATATATGTATTTGGTTGTTCATTCTTAACCAGAGGGAGTGAAATAATTCCTCCTCTACATCATACACAACTCATTAAATCTATTTGAATGTAAAATTTAATTGATAACATCATTAATTAAAATAATAAAAACCTCTAGCATTTTCTTGTCCAGGAATGGCTACTCAGTGTGTCAAATTAATTATTCTTTTTTATTTAAAATACTAGAGTCCTGGTACATGAAAATTCATGCACTGGAGGAAAGGTCCCTCAGCCTGACCTGCCCCCTCTTACAGTCTGGGAGCCCTTAGGGGTGGGAGGCAACCTGGTGATTAGGGGAAGGCGATGACCCCATCACAACTCTGCTACTGCCACTGCTGGCAGTGCAAGTTATCTGAGCCTCAGGAGAACCTGGGTGGCTGGGCAGCCACCATCCAAGGCTTGCCTGTGCCTCAGGCTGGACTTGGTGCCTTGGGGGCTGAAGAGACTGGGGGAATCTGTGGGCAGGGCTGAGGGGACTGGGTGCCACCATCCTGTGGCTGTGGGCACTGCCATATGTGAAGGTGAGAAAGTCAATTAGCATATTCTCCCCTTATTGGCTGTGGGTGCCACCATCTTTTGCAATGGTGTGAGGGTCAATTAGCATATCCCCTCTTTATTAGACAGGATGTTTTTATTGATTTTAGAGAGAGGAAGAGAAAGGGAGAAATAGAAACATGAGGGAGAGAAAGGCATTGGTCAGCTGCTTCCTGTACTCCCTGTATTGGGAATTAAGCCCACAATCTAGCATGTGCCCTGACCAGAAAGCAAACTGGTGAACTCTTGGTTCATGGGTCAACTCTCAACCACTGAGCCACACTGGCCAGACTGATCATTCTTTTGACAGAGCTCTGCTTTGGAATAAAAGGATAAAAGTCAAGAATTTCAGGACAAAAACAGTACAGGGAGATGCTTAACCTGGAGGTGCCGAGTCAGAGAAGTAAGGGGTTGAGGAGAGAAAATTATCTATTTCAGATCACTGGGGACCTAACCAGGTCAGGTACATTTTAGGTTCTAATAGATCTAAACACCATCCCACTTCCACCCTACTCTGCCCCCAGAAGATCTGACCACAGAATGAAGGTTGATCAAGGACAGAGCCTAAGCTTCCTGAAGCTTCAGGGATGCAAGAGCAATCCTCAGTGAGCAGGGAAGATGCGTGGGAGGTCAGAAATTTGGACTTGACTATGCATCTAGCTTGACTTACAGCCTTAAACCATAAAAATCTCTAGCATTTTATGTTTACTTATTTAGATACATTATATATCAGTTTCCATATGTAGTCTGCCATGTGCTCCTGCCCCACAGTTAGAGGTGGACTACTCCTACCCAAATATTTTTTCTCATTCGTGAAAATCATTTTCATCTAGCCCTATGTTATGAATTCAATACATTCGTCATATATTTTATAGGTAGGATATTTATTCATAATATTTTTAAATGAAGGCTAGTAACTTCCAATTCAATCATTGGACTAACTAAAACAATAAAACTGAGAAAGCTCCTGAATGTATATTACTGACTTGGTGACCAGGGAGAGCCTGGGTCATTTTGTACGGATATCATGCAACTCCATTGAAGGCAAAGGAGTTATTCCCATGATTTGTGCTAAAACACATCACAGACTCATTCAACCTGAAAGGATGTTTTTCCCATGAAGCAGTAAAAAAGAGTGGTTATGAAGACCACAGTATAAGAAGCCCCAGAGTCAGAATCAGGACACTGAATTTTAGTTACTTTATAGCTCTGAACAATTTACACTAAGTTTGGTTCTCAGTAAAGATGGGATATTCTGGTGGAGTCCTTTTGGACCCAAGTAACCTCTTAGGACCTGCACAAGAAGAGGTCAGTGTGACTCAGAGGTTCCCACCTACAATCCTGACATAGCTTCCTTAGTTTTTTTTTTTTTTTTAAGACACATCTTTAATAAATAATCTATTGTGAAAGTAGTAACAGTTTTCAAACTATAGTCTAGATAATTACCAAAAGTCCATTCCAGTTTTTTTTAATTCTATGGTTTGAATTATGTGAAAAAACAAAGAAAGGCTTTTGGTATTCAAGCCTAGATGAAACTCTTTTTCTTTGACATTAAAATAAAACGAATGAAGAAATCTAACAAATTGCTTTAGGATACTCATTTTCCCACTGGATGGAATCCCAAACTGGTGGAGACACTTATTTTTCTGCTTTTGGAATGCAGAAGGGCTGATTTTTCTCAACACATATTCTCTGTGGATTTGTCAGTATTCCCATGTAAATAGACAGCTTGTGAGGATGAACAGAAAGCAGATTTTGGTCATTGAGGAACTTAAAGCCCAAAATGAGAAAGCTGACTATGAAAAAATAAGGATGGGAGACGGCTGAGAGATTTTCGTGACGTGGACTGCGTGAGACGGAGTGGCGATAACACGAGCAGGAAAGTAGTAATAGGTTGATTGGAGAGGAGAAATGCGGGAGGCAGGGACCGTAGAAAAGCGAGGTAATGGTAGTCCAGCTCTGAGAACCAAGCCTTGGCTTTGGCACAGGAACGAGGGGAGATGAGGACCTGCTTGTGCGCTGCCAAAGAAGACAAGTCAAGTAAGTGTCAGAATGGGAAGGGAGCCCGTATCCTCAGGCATCCCATCTACAATCTTCATTCACTCAAACGCAATTTCTCTTTGGGGAAAGTAACATTTGTCCTTTACCCTAAGTACATTCTAATCATCCACATCCTACTATAAGGTTACATTTTAATGGAAGTCAACTTGGAGACTTTTCCAGTGACATGAAACTGTTTTCTTTCACTCTGTGGTTTAGCAGTTTCTCCACAGGAACAGGGCAGTCTTTCTGTTACCAGAAACATGGACCTTATTTGTGGTCTTTAGCCATGGCAGAAGTCCCATTAAAGCCAAATGGGAGTTGTGGCTTAGAGTAAACCTTAGTGAATAATATTCATTTTTTACAAGGTTTGGAATATGAAGCAATCAGAATTATTTTCTTATTTTTTTGTTTCCTTTGGTTCCCATGAAAGCATTACCACAAAGGGGATGTAGGATTATGTCTTCCTTTAGGTACACAATACAAATGTTGAGTGGAAATCATATATTCTTCAGGAAGGAAGTACATGTAATTTTAACCAGCTCTTAATTATTGATTTAAGAATTCTCTTTTATTTTTCCAGTGTGGTTTAATACTTACAAAGTATTTTTAGAGTATATTAATTATTTCTAGTAAATGGATCTTTTTTTCTTCTTTATTCATTTCCATCTCCTAACAAATTCTCTGAGTCTTACTCCACCATGAAAAATAAGAAGTGAAGAGAGCATCATTTTAGAACAAAAGCATTATCATTTAGGGAATGCTTCAAAAAATATAATATACAGTAGTTCCTAAATAGTTCTACAAGAGTTTACATCAGATAATTAAGAGCGCTATTTGTATTGGGTGTTTTCTTATTGCAGCCCTGCGTTCTGAGCAGAACTGAACCACATGATTGGCACCAGTTAACTGAACGTCTCCATATCAGTACTTGGTCCCTCTGAAATGACCAGCATAGCAGCAGCTCATCATACTAACATTTGCACACTACTCCCTTTCTTCATCCTCCTAATGTTGGTATTACGTGGTTGACATTGGAAGGAAATTATTATTTTAATGCATTCTGTGCACTAATAAGAATACTGCAAATTTTTTTCTGTTTTAGCTCAGCCAGCGTAGCTCAGTGGTTGAGCATCGACCTATGAACCAGGAGGTCACGGTTTGATTCCTGGACAGGGCACATGACCTCACTGTGGGCTTGATCCTCGGTAAGGGGGCTGCAGGAGGCCACTGATCAATGGTTTTCTCTTCTCATTGATGTTTCTCTCTCTTCCTAGCCTTCTTCTCTGAAATCAATAAAAAATATACTTTTAAAAGTTTTTATGTTTTACATTATCTTAGGAAATGTGACTTAAGTTCAACTTGATTGACCAAACCATTCACTGTCTGATGAAGTTACTTTGGCAGTCTTTAAATACAGGGCACCAGCGAACTACTTCTTTATCCCAGAAATGCTATTTTTCCTTTCTAATGACCCAATGTTTTGCTGGTAAATTTCTCAAAGGTCTGACTACTATCTTTCCATCTCTTTGACTATCTCCTCTTTCTCAGCTTTCTACAAGCAAGCAAACAAACAAACAAGCAAGAAAACAAAACCTCGAGTTTCCTTCCTTAATTTTTTTTTTTTTTCAAGTGAACTTTGCCACATCCTCCACATCTTCAAGAATCATCTCCAGGACTGGCCCCCAGGCCTGCTTTTGCATATTAAGTTTTATTAGGATATAGCCACTGTCATTTATTGTTATGGCTATTTTCTCACTGCAATGGCAGAACTGCGTACTTGTGACAGAGAATGTGTGGCCAACCAAGTCTAAAACATTTACGATATGGTCCTTTAACGAAAAGTTTGCCAACACCTGACCAAGAATGTGGTTGACGCCACACAGTTGCAGCAGGAGATTAAAAACTCAACATGGTTAAATCAAATAAATTTAATCCCATTATCCACTTACCCATATTTTCTAGCGTATAAGACTATTTTTGAAACGAAAAAAAAGTCAACGGAAAATCAGGGGCAAAGACCAAAATTGCACAAAAATTACCTGCAGATCTTGATGGCAAAGTAAGTCTTTTCTTTGAAGTGGAGGATAGTCTTATACAACGAATATAGGCCTAAACCTATGTTCTAACTGTAAAATTAGGGGGTGTCTTATACGCCGGAAAACACGGTATTTGTTTCGTTAAATACTTGAAAAGTGTCTTCACCTGCCTTTTCCCTTATAGTTCCCCTTTTATTGGTCACTCTAGTCTGCGAATCTCTCTAAAGGCTGATCTCATACATTGATCTTATCCATCTCTTATGTGAATATTTTAGTATAAAACCTTATTTCCAGCATTTGTTCCTCTAAATATATCATATACTCTGTTGTCGGTAAACTCACATATCCGCCTATTAATTCATTTATTGTTTAAATTCCATGGGGATCTCCCATTACCTCAGGATAAAGTCCAAACTCTTAGCATGCCACTCAAGCCATTTACTGTCCATTCCCATCTCTTATTGCTACTACTCTCTGTGTTTTCAAGACACTATTTCCCAAGCATTTGATCTCCTTTATATCTCATGATGTCTTTGTTTATTATTGTCTCTTTGCTTGAAATGCTCTCCTAATTTCTCTTCTCTAGTCCTACTCATCTTTTTTTCCCCCCAGGCTCAACTCAAATGTCAAATTCTCAATGAAGCAATAAAGCTGTTCTCTTCAGGCAAAATTAAGTTACCTCATTCTGCTCTTATTTGGCTTAGGATGCATTTAATCTTCCTCTATCTTTAGCAAACTCTCAAAATAAACATGGTAATTTTTCCTGTTGAATCTACATGTGGTCTTAGAGTTCTTTCAAGCAGTTACTGTGAATCAACTAAAGATGTTCTGAGACATAACATCTGTGTAATAGCATGTGATAAACGTTGTTGCATTCTCCATGGGGCAGTACAGCAACTTCTTCATATGTTTATTCCAAGAGCCCAAAATAGGAATAGGCTCTTAACAACCATTTAATCTGGTGAGTTGATCTGAGCCGATTTAAATTGAGATGGAAAAGCTAATGTGGATTCCAAAGTTAGTTGTTAAGGAGAAATCACTCTAATTTCAGGTCTGACTTAAGATTACTTCGAGACAAATACCTAATGTTTTTATTTGAGTGGTGAGGATTTGTCTGTCTGTTGACAAGATAAACTTTATGTCCACATAGTAATAAAGTGATAATAATGACCTTTATGAAGTATTTTCTCGTTACTAGGACCTTTATGTTTTATCTCATTTAATTCTAAAACCAGTATTATTATTATCATCATCATCCTTTTCCTACTTCTCCTCTCATCATCTCATTTTATAGATTAAAAAACCAATTATATAAACTTTAATTGACTCCCTCTAGGTTAAACATGGATTAGGTGGTAGACCTAGGATGCAAAGTTAGGTCTATCTACGCTAAAGCCCGAGTTCTTAATGAAAAAAACAGATTGGTTCTTTTACTTAGATCTAGTTCTACTGTTTCTACGAGGGAATAAATGAATATACAGTATACAGAGAAATATTACAACATGGAAACCCTCTAGAAGTACTTTAGAGTTGGGTAATTTTGGAATGTCTTCTTGTTGCATGGGCATTTCAGCTGAGTCTGTTTCATTATTAGACACAAGATGATGTGTGGGTGGTGTCAGGTTCCCAAATGACTATCTTCAATGGGTTTTATTAGAAATACCCACTAAAGCTTGAGGATTAGGACAATAATGACATTTTAAAAAGATATATTCTTTGCCTGCATCTTTCAATTTGCTTAATGTAAAAACTGTTTTCTTCATTTGTTAATGATATTCATTGTCTTAAAAACCTACATGTTTGAAACTATAGCATCCAGCTCTAAAACATTCCACTCTTTCTGCTGTGTACATCCTGTATGTCCTATACCTATGTATACATTATGTATACTATATTATTACACATACTAGAGGCCCAGTGCATGAAATTGGTGCACAGGTAGGGACCCCAGGCCTGGTGGGCAATTAGGGCCAATTGTGGCCTGCCTTCCTTCTGGCTGATGGCTGGGCCTTTCTTCCTTTAGCACTGCCTTCTGGTGGTCAGTGCATGTCATAGTGAGTGATCAAACTCCTGATCTCCCAGTTGAACTCCCAAGGGGACCCTTTGCATATTAGCCATGTATATATATATTGTATGTCCTATACTTCCCATTGAAGACTTTAACTCCTTTTTTTCCTTTCAGCTCAAAACTCAGAGATCATCCTAAGAAATTTCAATTCAAAGAAGCAACACATCCAACTCTTGGATCATTTATCTCTTCAGCCATGAACTCTCAAAACAAAAAGCCAAGAAATTGTCATCACCTGAAATAATCTCTCACAAAATCCATAAATCAGATGACCATTCTCAGAAGACAAGTCTCCATGGTTGGCTCAAATTTCACCCATCTTGAAAATGAGGTGCTCATTGCCCTTTGTTCTGAACCATCTTTAAAAGAATGAGTGGATAGAAAATTGATTCAAATACTGAGACTCTCCCTCCAGAACAAGGGGCATGTTATCTTGCAACTTTGAGAGGTAGACTGTGTCTCCCTCGAGTAAAGGCAGTTGTATAATAAATGCTGTTTCTTCTATCAGAGCGAAGGGCAGGCATGCTCACCAACCATTATAAAACATTCGGGTCCCCTAAATTCAAGTTTCCTCCTGTCATCAAACTGCTACTTGTGTAGGTGTCATCTGGCCCTTTGTGTTACCTTATGAAATTTGAGGCCTAAAGAACCAGTAAAAAATTATTATATTCTGGCTAATTTTATTCCAGTAATCAACCACCACTCATCTCTGAACTGAGAGTGTACTTTCCACTCACATCCATAAAAGGGTGGCAAGCTAACTGATTACCTTGCACCTAGGGTAAAACTCTCAAACTCTTCACAGTTCTTGAAATCCACTCTCTACATATAATCTCTTGGATATCCTTTCATACCTAATGCCTGCTAATCTTGCCTGTCTGCCATCTTATTCTTTCCTTGGTGACTCAACTTACTTAAAGTGCAGATGCCCTTTCTTATCTTTATCAATTTGTAATTAATACCCTGAATCACGTTGCCCGTGTATTATTTCATTAACTTCACCTGGAAAAATCCTACTTTTTATGATTCTAACAATCTCTTTTCACTCTTCCTAAATGCAGCCTGCTGAGAACTCTAGGGGAAAATAAAATAGACAGCAGATTGGTATCAATACAACTTAATGATTAACAATGTCCACTAACTCCTCACTGTTATCCTAGCCATATCTCAATTAATTTAGGGACATACCTTTGAAACTCATTCAAATATCTTCAACTTCAGCACTGTGCTCGAACTTTCTTAGTTCTTAGCAAAGTATCCTATTTCATAGGGAGTGGGTAGCCATAAAATGGGATCCACTTGAACTTTCCATTGCCTTTCCATTGTATAAATCTATGCTCTTTTTTTTTTTTTTTTACATAAAACACAATATATGAATATTTCTCCCTGATAAAACAGAAAAGTCACATATCTCATTTAAAATACATTGAAATTAATAAGAGAATCCTAAACATATTTAGCACAAAGGCTTTTTATTTCTGATGTTTATTAAATGTGGTCTCCTTAAGCACGATAAACCTGCTGATCCAATAATGACTGTTTTCTCTGCCTCCTTGAATGGAAAATGAGTTGATGGAAATGCATCCCTGTTTCTGAATCAATACTCTTGGGAGAGATGGAGCTATTGAAAAGCTTACCCTGCACTGAAGTCCATGAGCTGTCAGGAGACAGGGAAGTCAGGAGCTTTACACAAGAACTATACGGGTTGGGACTGCTGCAGTTGGCGCTTTTTCCTTATTTGAACAATGCCTTTGATCCAACCTTACCCTTGTGAATTTCTCTGAATAAAATGTTGGCAAAACCCCAAAGCAGTGCAGTCAAGTCAAGGTTCAAGAGAAATGACTCACATAGCATCTTACTTCAGGCAAAACAACCAGGGAAAGGAACCCTGAACCATGAAAACCACCTGCACTGGAAGCAAGGTGAGGAAACAGGAGACATGCGTAGTGGTGCCAGATAGCTTTGAATTAAAAAATAAGTTGGCTTCCTCTTCCTTAAAAAAAAAAGTACTTGAAGTTAAGAGTGCTCTTGATTCTATGTGGACACATTGGTGTATTAGAGAAGGTTAAAGAAAGGTGTTTTGAATCCCTCTGGAAATGTTTTGGCCGAAAAGCTTCCATCTAAGGCCCATATTGTCACTTGTGCAGTGGCCTGCATCTTGTTGTGCAGTCCGGGCAGCCTTGCATGTGTTGGCACCATCCTTTCTGAATCCCCACACTCTCTCTGGAAACTTAGCATCGTAATTTAAATGTCCAGGCAGACCTCAATTTTTCTTTTTGTTGTTGTTCTTCACTGTATTGTGCTTCACAGGTGTTGCATTTTTTTTTTTAAAGAAATTGAAGGCAAGATCCTCCACCAGCCAAAAAAATTGCATAATACTTGCTGTATTATGGTGGATTGAACTGAACCTGCAGTATTTCCAAGGTCTGACTGTGCTCAAGGACTTTGCTACTATTAGATCCAGTGTTCTCCTTTCTAGTCTTTTTTTTTTTTTTTATAAGTTACGTTTTCACATTTTCCCCCTTCCTTTATTTCTCCTTAGTCTTTGCTGTTTTCTCTAATTTCTCCTCCTCAAATAACAATGAAATATTGGCATTCCTCAAGTCTCACTTCTAGGTACTTTTCTTTTTCCTAAACATACTTCTCTAATTAGGTGATTTCATCCACTTTGAGAACCCCAAAATGAGATTCTGGGCCAACAACTCCAAAATCTCAATTTCTAGTGTGGGACTTCTCTTCCAATTGTCAGTACTTCTGTCCTGGAGCCTACTGATTGTATCTCTAGGCATCACAAACAAAAGTGTACAAATTGATCTCATCATTCCTCATCTTAATCTCTGCAACTCACTGAAACACTTGCACATTTTAAAGTTTGTATCTAAAACATTTCAACATAAATTGAATATTTGCAAAGGATGTGGTCTTTAGAATGCTATGTAGAGTGACATACAAAATCATTACTGATAATTTCTATTTGCAGTGAGAAGGGAGTAACAGGAATTGGCTTACTCTAGAGGAAATAGCTATAATTATGGACAATATATTATAAGAAGTAACTATTTTTAAGCATTGGACCCCAAATAATTTAGGGCTGTGATCCTTGAGAGAAAGGAAATACAGAAAATGACCCCTATGTTCACTGTGGCTTTCTTCAGGGCACTTTCCAAGCTACATCAGAGATAACTAAACCTCAGAGATTGGTGGTCCCTCTGGGGAAAGAAAAGGGTGAATGGTGTTTATGTTTACTGAAGTGGTTGAAGTTATTATTAAAGGTATAAACTAGAAGCTCGGTGCATGAAAAAATTCATTTCTGGCCTGCCCCCTCTGACAGTTTGGGAGCCTTCAGGGATGGGAGGCGACTTGGAGATCAGGGGAAGGCGACACTCCATCACACCTCTGCTGCTGCCACTGCCCAAAGCACAAGTCTTGGCTGGCCCTGGTTACCTGAGCCTTGAGAGGTCCTGGGCATCTGGGCAGCCACCATTTGAAGCTTGCCTGCACCTTGGGCCAGCCCTGGACTCCGGCTGGGCTGAGGGGACTGGGAGCCGCCATCTTGCGGCTGTGGGTACCACCACCTTTGAGCCAGTGTCCTCCTTTCTAGTCTTTCATTGTGAATTTCTCTGAATAAAATGTTGCTCTTTTCAATTAGCATATTTCCTCCTTTTTGGCTGTGGGCACCACCATGTTTGCAACAGCTTGACGGTCTATTAGTATATTCCCTCTTTATTAGATAGAATACCATAAAAATCATTATAACATTAATAACTTACAAGATTCTCTATCTATAATAATAAAAGTGTAATATGCTAATTTGACCAGGCCACCTTCTGGATGAGTCCAGGGCTACGAGGTAAGCCCAGGTCCTGGATGCCAGAGGGAAGCTGGTGCCAGCAGCCAGGGCAAGGCCTGTTCTTGAATGAATTTTGTACATTGGGCCTCTAGTATATTAAATAAGTAAAATATTTAAAGTACATTTAAAAATGAGATAAAACACTTTTTATTATTTACAATATTTACCAATGGATGGATTTCACCTGTTGATGCAATGATTCCTCTTCCTATAATAGTTTTAAATTTTATAAGCAATAAGCAATTTAAAAAACCCTAATTTAAACATGTAAGTATATAAAACCAGCAATCTTTAAAAAATATTTTCAATGCCACTCATTTTAACCTATATTCTAGAAGTCACATAGTGATAGATCACAAAACTATTTATTAATGACCTCTCCACTGTATTTGTAATGTGTGCAAATATAATTGATTTTTACATATTAATCTTGTATCCATTCACCTTTCTAAATTCTTATTTCTAATAAATTATCTGTAGGTTTGTTTTTTTGTTTTGTTTTGGTTTGGTTTTGGTTTTCAATATAAAGAATTACTTCTCTGCCAGTTAAGATAATTTTATTTTCTCTTTTTCATTCTTTAGATAGTAATGTTCTTCTCTTATCTTTTGCATTTTGAGTTCAAATACAATATTAAATAGGAGTAATGATAGGAATAAGTTGCTTGTCTTAATGCTTCTACAATATAGGTTTTCCTAAGTGTATTTTTTAATCAAATTGAAGATTATTCCTTATCAAATTGGAGACTATTCCTAATTTACAAAAAAATATTTTAAATTTTAAGCATTCTTTTACATTATTTTAAATGCTTTTATTCTATTTATTGATATGATATAATCTATTAATATCTAACATGGAAATGTCTTTACATATGTGGAGCATATTAAATTTAGCCATTATGTATTTTTATTACATTGCTATATTGTATTTGCTAATATTTTGTTTAGAAATTTTGCATCTGTAATCATTAGGTAAATAGGTGGGTAAAGTTTCTTTCTTGAATTTTCATTTTTTGACTGTTTTAAAGAATAAAATGACCTCTTAGAATATGCTAAACTGTGTTCCTTCTTCCACTATCAAAGAGCTTACACAACTGTCAAAACATCAGATAACCACTTAACATCTCTAACCAAAAGCTTATTTTATACCTTATTCGAGTAAAAGAGAGCTACCATGGCCAGGTATAGTCACTTTGGGCAAAATAAATGGCTGATAACATGGTTTTGGGAGGAAGATTTATTTTGGTTTATGATAGAGGGATAGGAGTGAGTTGCTATCCATGCTATAGAAGCATGGCTTGTGTTGGTTCCAGAGGTGGAGGTGGGATAATATTATTCTTAGGAGTAGAGTTTGTAGTGAAAATTGGTTGGCTATCAAAGGCATGGTCACAGAACTTGTCATTAATTAGACAGGGTTAAAAATCACTTCTTATACCAATATTCGAATACCAACTGGGTCACCTATAATTACATTCTGACACTAACTATCTGGAGTTCCCACAGGTCTGCCCCTACTTCAGACATCAGTCTACTGTCCTGGGTACTCGGGCTACCCGCACTTGTGTCTGATTTGCTAAAATTTGGGAGTTCCCATAATCTGTCTCCCTTCAGGTTGGATACATTTTCTACAAAATCTAACAGAACTCAGGCCAGTTCTATAGCTAAGATAACAGTTTTACTGTAAAGGAGACAAATCAGGAATAGCCAAATGGAAGAAAGGCATAGGGCAAGGTTAAATGACTGGGGGAAGAAATTTCACCTCTTTTTTTCCCCCTTCTCTTCCAGAGGTGGGACTGAAAGGTCCAACCTTCTTATTTTATGCATGGCCACCCCTTCTGTTGAAACTTCCTGTGGGCCCACCAAGACCCACTTCACTAGCATAAACTCATTGTCAAAATGGCTTATTTAGGAGAAACAAAAGATGCTGCCATCATTCAAAAAATTTCAAAAACACAGGGAAATATATCTTTTTCATTACACCACACATGATTATAGAGCAGGGGTGGGGAACCTATTTTTTTCCCAAGGGCCATTTGGGTATGTATCACATCATTTGTGGGCCATACAAAATTATCATCTTAAAGTCAGCCTGCTATATTGTGTCAAATATTTAATTAACTCACCCCTAAGGCTTTGGCAAGGCCAGGTAAAATGATTTCAAAGATCTTATATGTCCTGAAGGCTATATATCTCCCACCCCTCCTATAGAAGAATCAACAATTTCTCAGCAATGTGGGAACTTTTAAATTTTTCAGGTTCCCATTCCTTTTTGTTTTTCCTTAATTAAAACTGCACATGAGACCATCAAGGACTGTCCAGATTTCCATCTCTTTTGTTGATTTCCCTTGAAAATGCAGTTTATTTACAGAAGTCTGATTTTTTCCACTGAGTTTCAGTCAGCATGATTTTATCCTGTTTTTTGGCTTTGAGTCATTCATTGTATCATCTATTGGGACAAAGCTCATGTAGAATAATTTAATATTCTGGTCAACAGTTATTAGATAACATTAAATGACTACAAGGAAATAAATATAAATAAAGTATTATAAAAAGGATTGGAAGGCTCTCTGGAAGATTTTCTAGGCTTGGTCAAGGAAATAAAGTTATGGATGAGGCATTAATTGGTCCTATCCTTTGCCATCTTAGGAAAGATTTATTATTAATGTTTGTTTACTAAGAAGGCTAATGTGTCCTGAGTATGATGTGTAGCCTCAGGGAAGAATTTGTCAAATGCCAATTTGAAGCTGTCCAGTGTTATCTTAATCTCATGTATTTTAAAATGTGGTCATTCCCACTGTCTCTTTTCAAAATTTAGGGCCAAATATGGAATATCTCCATAAATTTGTCTTTCTGATCTATGACAAGTCATTGCTTAAAGACTTTAGTCCCTATAGTCTGCTAAGATTCATGATCTGCTAGCATGTTTTTTCTAGCTTCCTTATGAAGCTCTCTCTTATGTGTTCAACACAAGACAATTCAGGGCAAACAAAAGCACATGAGACTAGACTATACAAATAGTCAAGCAAAAGAAAAAGGAAAGAATAAGCAGATTAACTAAAATTTATCCAATAGTGGAACAACAACAACAACCAACAACAAAAAACTATATAGAAAAGCATATATCTAATTTTCTTTACCATAAAATTCCCTTCCAAACCAAAAGGCCTAATTGTCATATACTATTAGGCCTAATTGCCTTATATAAAAGCCTACTGCTTAAAAATTCTAGTATTTTTAAAAAAATAATAACAGCCCTAGCTGGTTTGGCTCGCGGATAAAGCATCAGCCTGTAGACAGAAGGGTTCCCAGTTCGATTCCAGTCAAGGTCACATGTTTGGGTTGTGGGCTCAATTCCCAGTGGGGGGCATGCAGGAGGCAGCCAATCAATGATTCTCTCTCATCACAGATGTTTCTCTCTCTCTCTCTCCCTCTCTGAACTCAATAAAATATATATTTAAAAAACACAATAACAAGTAGTAACAACAGCACTACAAATCAAAATGTGAATACAAGGTACCTGGTTAACATGCTTATTGGTCTGAAGGCCAGAATATGAAGGGCAATGGGAGTCATACTTGGTTTGGTTGAGTAAAGTATTGTTTCTTATACAGGATTTTGGCAAAGATTTTGTTTTGTGTTGTGTTGGGTATAGGGGCAGACATAGATTGTTGTCATTTGTAGAGCATGCTTTATATTGGTTATAGAAGCAAGAGTGGTTATCATCAATATTTGAAGAATGTTTTCCATTAATTACCTAAGTGTGTTTTTTGTTGTTGGTCACACAGGAAGGAGTAGTTTAATATCAGTTTTAGGAGCATGGTGTGCAGTGAGTCTGTGGCCAATTGACTCATGTTCTAAGTGTAAGACTGTCACTTATTGGTCAGTTTTAAGACATAGGTGACTGAAGTGAATTGTCATCTATCAACTAAATATCATTAAAGACACTTCTAGAACTTACTGTTATCAGGGTGATACAATGATCACTTGTATCCTAGGAATGTGGAATTTAAATTTTCACAAGTTAATGGTCATCTATTTTCTGAAAGCTTAGTACATTAGCCAATGAGACTATTTGAGCTTAAAGTTTTATTTTGAGGATGCTACTTTAATTCTTTAGTAGTTCCAAGACTATTAAGACTGTTAATTTCTTCTTGATTCTGAATTGGTAAGTCACAGATCTCAAAATATTTGTCCCTTTTAATACATTTTCAAAGTTTATATCCTCTTATTTGTTGAGAAATTTGTTTGTGGAGATTCATGTATTGTTGAATTGATTTCTCTGTGGGAGGAAGAAGGCTCTGGGGCTCCTTATTCTGCCACTTTTCTCATGTCACCCCTACTCTATTGTATGTTTAATACTCTATTGTGTCTTTGCTATTAAGTGGCTTATGTCATTGATCTTCTTTTCTTCTTCTTTATAATAATATACTTAGGCATATTGTGTTACTCATTTTCTAAATTCATAAATTAGACATTTAGTTACTAATTTATAGCCATCTTATTTTCTAATAAGTACACTTAAAAACAATAGTCCCTTAAAACATGGCTTTTACAGCTCTATTCATTTTGATATATACAGTGTTTTACTGGAATATACTTGTATCTCTTTTAAATTTTTCTTATTGATTTCATTCTAACTCTTATGTTATTTGACAATTATAAAAAAAGTCCAAGTTAATTTTATTTATATTTTTTATTATGACCTTACATTTATTGCATTGTGGTCAGAGCATATGTTCTTTATCATATCTGTAAAATTGAATAGAAAGAAGAGAAGAGAGGTTTCAGTTACAATTTCTACCAAAATGCTGAACCAGCAGGGACTACAAAATCCACCTCCCTTTTCCCTTGCGCATTTCCACATAGATTATCCAATAACCTTGGGGGACTATGATCTAACAGGCATAGAGAGAGGGAGAGATAAAAGAGAGACTTAAAAAAAATGACTATTTCAAAACTACAAATAAATTAGAATCCCTATTCTAGTGGAAGCAAAGTAGAATAAATGACTAAATAATACAATATAATTTAGTATAACCAGAAGGGGTAAAACTTTAATTGAAATATGCAACAAGGATAAAAAAAAATAAGAAAAACCAAGTAGAAATATTGTGTGGAGGGTATAATAGATTAAATAAAGAACATAATAGGTGGTATGAAAAAATAATCTGTGAAGTACAGAATTGGAAGTTTAGTTTACAGAATGAGAAGAGTTTGTCACCCTAAAATACTCCTTTTGGGATACTGATTATTTTAAAGCTGATGGTTTTTTAGAAAAGAAAGACTCAGAAAAAAACTTTCAATTTTTCTCTAACTACCTAAAATAATTTGGATAGAGGACCTGCTCCAGAAAGTGAGCCATGGTTATAGATAATTATAGTTTAATATAAACTAACTAGAGGCCTGGCATGTGAAATTCGTGCTCGGGTACATTCAGTCCCTAGGCCTGGTCTATGATCAGGGCCATCTTCCCCCCTGGCTGCTGGAAGCTGGCCCCACCCCCCACCGCCACCCACTACCAGTTCCCTGTTTGCTATCCATCAAAGCCTGCCAGCTGGGGGGAAGGACCAGGAGGTGACCAGTTTAATTCATAGCAACTGGTTCTGGTCCTTCTGCCATTTAGTTGATTTGCATGTTATTCTTTTATTTATATAGATGTGTGATAGACAGGGAGGAACCTAGCAAGGCCCTTTTGATCCAAGTCCTCGCAGTTTCCCATTGTGAAGGACGGCCCCGCAAAGACTGACTTCCCAAACACGTGCTTTTCCATCTCCATGGGAATGGCCTTCCTCCTCTCTGAAGTCCCAAACCTCGTCCCCTCCTGGTCCTCAGCTGAGATTGCATGGAAGTCTTACCTGCCCAATAAATAAAACATCTGAATAGTCTCAGAAAGAAATACAAGTAAAATTGAGAGGAGGGAGTGCTTGACGGAACAATAAAGAAGCACTTCTCAGAATGAATAAAGGAATCAATATCTCAGATTGGAAGAGTCCTTAGCACGCCAAAGAAGAAAGACAAGGGGGCGGGGGGAAACAATTGTCTGGACAACAATGTAGTGAAATTTGAAAATACCAAATTAAAAAGGGGAAATTCCTGTTCTAAAATAAACAAACACCAGACTGAGGATGGAGTTTCTTGTCCCCAGGAAAAGGGACCAAGACTTCCCTGCAGTCTCAGTCCCTCCCAGGAACCAATCAAACTGGAATTTCCTGATCAACACTAGGGAGGTAATCTTCCTACTAAGACCCCTGCCACCCTTCCCCCAAGAAGTGTGCCCTTGCCAGAAACAATGCTTTCTTTTCTTTTGCTAATAAATGTCTCGTCCTGCCCAGTTTCTGCCTATAAAAACCTCCTAATTTGTACAACTTCTCAGGGTATCTACCTATTGACTAGATGGGATGCTGCCCGATTTACGGATCACTCAATAAAGCCCAGTAGATCTTTAGATTTATTCAGTTTGTTGTTGGTGGGGTGTCCTCCGTGTCCCCATGTTGCTGGTGGGAACAGAGCTCCTGGTATTCCACGGGAATAGGATTGTCCTGAGGCCCCCACGGGAGGATGAGTGATCCTGGACAACTTTATTGGTGATGTAATATTAAGGGAGTTCCCCTTCAAAATTCCATCTCCCTTCAGCCTGCCATGGAAAAAGTCCCATTTTGTCTTCAGCAGAGCTGGGATGAGAGCCACTGCCCAGAGTTTCTGTTCCATGTCAAAGTTGGCCCAGTCCAGCATCTGGCCAGCTCAGCTCATGTCCCCAGCTGCAGTCTAATGCATGTAGGGTATGCATAGCTATGGATCATGCTGCTTCCAGGCCACCTGGCAGGCTGGAGCAGATCACGGAGTAAGTAAGAAACAGGAACATAAGAGGAACAAGAGAATCCTTTGCTTGGGGATCTCATAGAGGAGCTTATTCAATGAATCTTTCAGGATTTCATGAGCTCACCATCTTTCTGGGGTTCTACCAGAGAGGGGTGCATCATCCTTGTTCACCTCAACTCTCTCTCCTCTCATCGTGCCCCAGAGGGAAGAGCTTCTACAGACTCCTTGTTGAGTCCTTTCTCTGATGTGCTCTCCCCTGAGTTTATTCACCTCAGCCTCTGTAATGCTGAAAACCAACGGAGCAGACCTCCGTATCACCTCCTTGAACACCATAAATTCCCTTCCAAGTGAGTGGTAAAGAATTTAGCATGGTAAGAACAATATGGCACAAACTGAATTTTGAAGCATCTGAAAAGTTTGACATATTGGCTTCTAAACCATCTTTGCTTGTTTTTTATTATAGAACTATCAAGAGAGTGCTGGAGGAAAAACAGATTCTACCAAACCCTTCAGTCTGGATTGTTATGTCAGAAAACGTCCTAAGAATATATAAACCTGGTAATGGATGTGGGTGGTGCCCTCATGGACATCAGAAATGGATTAAAGGTGTGTGAGGAAAAGAACCATGAGTGGCCACTAGGTTTTTAACTCAGCAACTAGATAAAATGAATGCCTGGGCTACATAATAAGATGGTGCATAATCTTGGGGAGCAGCCCACTGGTGTCAGTAGAAGTGAAATTCAAGTAAAGAAATATTGAAAATAGAGCTGGACCTAAATCTACAGCTATTTTTAAACCAAATTAACAGCAAATTAATTTATGTAAAATACCTCATTGGCCACATTAAATTAATGATGTCCATTATTATTCAGTGATTATAGTCTGACCCAGAATAAAAATGTTTTATTTAAAAGAGAAAAAAGTCATTTTAAGGAAACACATAGAACACCTCAAATGCTTATTGAATAAGTAAAACTGATCCTATTTAAAGAGGAAGGAGTTTTACAGTTTCATAGCACTAAAATTCTTTTCATTTTTACAGCTTTATGAAAGTAAAGTCTAATAAACAGGAATTTCTAATTGTAATTTATACTGATTTTTCACAATATCAATACTTAATATTTCCTCATTTACATTTTTTTCATTTTAAAAGTTAAGCACTCCTTTAATTGTTTTTATTTATGTCCCTCTTCTCATTAGTGAGATTAAGCACATTTACTGGTTATTTGAAGTATCATCTGTAAATTGTGAAAAATAATATGGTCTTTCCCTTACCTAAGAAATCAAAGACTTTTAAATATGAGCACTTCCTAAATACGCCAAACACTTATGTGTAAAATGGGTCTTATGTGTAATGCCTTCGCTTTTACAGACGTTTCAAGCTGTTGTATTCTTGGCAACCGCTGTTTTCAAACTTCTCTCCTTCCTCTTTAAATAGGGTCAGTTTTACTTATTAATTCAATAAGCATTTGAGGTGTTCTATTTCTTTAAAATGACTTATTTCTCTTTTAAATAAACCATTTTCATTCTGGGTCAGAATGTAATCACCGAATTTCACATTTGTCCTGTACTCACTTTAAAATAAATGTTTTATGCTGCATCCTTTGCTGCTGCAAAGATAGTAATACCTGGACTCAGGTTTCAAAAGTGGGGTGAGAAAATAGAGTAAGGGTGACCTTTAGTGGCCACTCTGAGTAATCACAAAGGGATGGAACATCTCAAGGGGGATAGATGGACAATGCTATGTTTGCAGGACTACTTAGAGCAGAAACACAGTTAAGTTAAAACTGGCTAACCATAACACTTTTTATGTCATTTTAGTCTAGTGGAACATCAAAACCCTGGGAGTCGCTGTTAGGACAGCTTAAAGGTACATTTATAATTGGTAAATGGAAATCCAGTCACACCTATTAAACTGAGTTAGGAACTTCAATGCCTAAATCCCCTGCACAAATAGATTGGAAAAGTAGCATTTAATTGAGGCAAAAATCCTTTGCTTTCCATAGATTGGTTAAAGCCACCTGGTAATCTTTTGAACCTCAGAACTAAGCAGCAGGAGGAAGAGTTATTCGTTAGCCCCACGTTTGATCTTTAAAAAGGGAGCCTTCTCCCACTTAGGATTAAAGTCACTATTGATGAGAATTAAATGCTCAAAATGTAATTTTTTTTTCCTTTTGGTTAAAGAACATCAATGCCTACTTCTGAAATTCCATCTTAAAATAGAACATCTCCATAATTAAGACATTTCACTCGTATTATATCTAGGTACTGCTTTCTTACTGACTTCTCTCTAATAGAAGTACTATCTGGTCAAAAATATGTTAGAAAATAAACAAGTTCCAGTGATGTTTCTAATAAAATCATGTTATGGCATTTAAAAAATCAAATGAGGACTTTCAGCATTATAAATAATCTGCACATTCATATAAATGTGTTTTCATAACACTGTGCTTTATTAAAAGTAATTGTAATTTTACTCATGTTATTAAAAGTACTTGTTTTCAAAAATAAAATACATTGCTGTGTATGATACAGATTTTTATAAGACAGGAAGATCATAACTAGGTAAAACTTTAAGACAAAACTCGAGGTTTCTGAATCTATGTCTTTTGGACTGGTCCATTCTAAAACGCATGATTTTTATAAAACACAAAAGACAAAGCAATGTGGTATGAGGGAAAGGCCATTAGATGAGAATCAAAAAATCCATTTGTGTTTGTGTGTGTGTGTTTTATTTGACATACCACTTTGCTTCAAAGCAGTGAACAAGTGAGAATACTAATTCATTTAAGTTACAATTGGATTTCTTTTAAAATTATCATACTACTATATAGATGCATGATATAATTATAACTAAATATTGAGTGGATAATTGAAATCTACTTTACATATTTATTTTAAGACACATACAACATTACATATACACAAATATATGTATACACATATACACATATATACATGCATACACACATATGTATGCATTACACACATACAAATATGTGTGCCTATACACATATGCATGCATATATACACACATGTGTATGGAAGTATACATAAATATATACATGTGTATATGTAGGGGTATGCAAAAATTGGTTTACAGTTGTGAGAATGGGAGAGTTTATTCTTGTTATTAATTGTTGAATTTATTATTATTATTAACCTACTCTTGCACATCCCTGTATGTATATACAAATTCTGACTCAATGATTATTTGTCTCATTATCTACTACTGAAACAAAAAATCTTCCCAAAACGGAATAACATAAAGCAACAACTAAATTACCACGTTCATAATTTTGTGGGTGAGGAGTTTAGGTGAAGCACAGCAGTGATGTCTGGAGTCACAGAGGGCTCTTCTCGGAAATAGTTTCCTTCCATGTTATTGTTGGCAACCAAAAATCAAAAGCAACACACACAATTTCTAAATATCCATTTTCAAAGCTTTCTCTTCATAGTGCACATTTGTTTTAAGAAGCAATTACTGTCTTATTCACTGATAAAACAGAACATATACTCAACAAAAGTTCATTATAGAAGTTAGAAAATTTGGAACACAGAGAATTTAAAAAGGTACTAATTTCTCACAAAATAGAATTCATGACAAAAAAAAAGATAAAAAGAGATACAGATGATCTTATATACTGGTAAAAGGAACAATAAAGGGGAGGATATAATGGTTCATCATGATGATATATTCCATGATATAGCCTCAAAATATGTAAAAGTACAACTAACAGAAATGTATGGAGAAATAGATATATTAATCATTCTAGTTAGAGATTTTTAAAATATAACTTCAAAAACATTAAGAAAATCAAGGACAAAAGAATGGCAAACAAATCAGATATAAACAATAAAATGTATAAGTCCAAACTATTAGATATTTATAAAGATCTAAACCAATAAAGAATATACACTTTTATCATATATATATATATATATAATTTATAAAAACTGACCTCCACTACTGCTCAACCAATCTTGAATAAATCCCAAAGCTTAACTAGCAAACAGACTATGATTTTTTTGGCCATAACATAAATAAGTAGAATTTTATAAAAAACTATCTAACAAAATTTCACATTTATAAAAACAAAAATCACATGCCATTTAGATAAAAAGAGAAATCATATAAAAATTGCGAGATATTTATATCTAAAAGATAAAATGTATATGTGAACCAAATGGTACTTAGAAGAAAAAAATTAACTTTATAAATATTTTTTCAAGAAGTTAAATAAAGATTATTATAAGCAAGAACTTGTTAGTAAAATTGAATACTTAATTAAATGGAATAAATTATGGGGAAAATATAAAATACCATAAGGTACAAAAAGGAATAAAAATCTTAAATAGAAAAGTATTAATAAAATAGAAGTAGTAATCATTTTACCCACACAGACATTTCTCAAAAATCCAGACTATTAATTAATTCCTCAAACTTTTAAGGAATAGTTATTTCTATATTATATTTGTGTTTCTAGAAACTAAAAAACTGCCAGAATTGCTCAGCTTATGAGCAATTAGTCTAATCTTGATTCCATAACTAAACAAGGACCACAAAAAGGTAAGGACATAAGGAATAATTTGCCTTAGAAACATAAATGCAATTATCCTAAACAAAATATTAACTAAGTAAATAAAAATATTAACTAAGGAAATATCACAAAATATACCAAAATAAAGTGTTTTTTTTTATCCCAGAAATAAAATAATGAATAGCAGGGACTTTTTCAAGGTAAATATATTTTTAATGAACACATGGAGAAAAACATATGAGTTTCTTAAAAGATAGAAAAACAAACGTGATAAAAGTTTAAAATATATTTACAATAAATAATTAGAAAATCTAGAAATAGCCCTGGCTAGTATTGTTCAGTAGTTATGCATCTTTCCATGCACTGGTCAGGAAACATGCCCATGTTGTGGACTCAATCTCCAGTGGGGATCATGCAGGAGTCAGATTTTTCACATTGATGTTTCTCTCTCCCTCTCTCTTCCTTCCTATCTTACTCTCAAATCAACAAACACATACATACACACACACACATACACACACACACACACACAATTTTTTTTAATTTTTTTTATTTATTAAATTATTATCTGTGTACATATTTTAACATTGCCCCCCCATACCCTCCCTCCCCAGAGTTTTGTGTCCATTAGTTGTACTTATATGCATGTATACAAGTCCTTCAGTTGATCTCTTATCTCCCCCAGATCTCCCTACTCTCCCCGGTGTAATCTTACAGTCTGCTTGTTGCTTTACTGTCTTTATATCTATCTTTTGGTTTGTCAGTTTATAATGTTTTTTAATGTCCATAAATGAGTGAGGCCATGTGGTATTTCTCTTTTATTGACTTGCTTATTTCACTCAGCATAATGTTCTCTAGTTCTATCCAGGTTGCTGCAAATGATGAGAATTCCTTCTTTTTTATGGCAGCATAGTATTCCATTGTGTAGATGTACCATAGTTTTTGGATCCAATCATCTGCTGATGGGCACCTAGGCTGTTTCCAAATTCTAGCTATTGTAGATTGTGCTGCTATGAACATAGGGGTGCATATATCCTTTCTGATTGGTGCTTTTAGTTTCTTGGGATATATTCCTAGGAGTGGGATTACTGGGTCAAATGGGAGTTCCATTTTCAGTTTTTTGAGGAAACTCCACACTGTTCTCCACAGTGGTTGCACCAGTCTGCATTCCCACCAGCAGTGCACGAGGGTTCCTTTTTCACCACAACCTCGCCAACACTTGTCGTTTGTTGATTTGTTGATGTTGGCCATTCTGACAGGTGTGAGATGGTGCCGCATTGTTGTTTTGATTTGCATCTCTCGGATAATTAGTGACCTTGAGCATGTTTTCATGTGCCTTTTGGCTTTCCTTCTGTCTTCTTTTGAAAATATTCTATTTAGATCCATTGCCCATTTTTTAATTGGATCATTCATCTTCCTTTTATTTAGTTGTATAAGCTGTTTGTAGATGTTGGAGATTAAACCTTTATCAGTGTTAACATTTGCAAATATGTTCTCCCACACAGTGGGCTTTCTTGTTGTTTTGTTGATGGTTTCTTTTGCTGTAAAAAAGCTTTTTATTTTGATGTAGTCCCATTTGTTTATTTTCTCTTTAGCTTCCATTGCCCTAGGGGCAGTATCAGTGAAGAAGTTCTTTTGGCATATGTCTGAGATTTTGTTGCCTGTGGATGCTTCTAGTATTTTTATGGTTTCCCATCTGATGTTTAAGTCCTGTATCCATTTTGAGTTTATTTTTGTGCATGGTGTAAGTTGGTGATCTAGTTTCATTCTTTTGCATGTATCTGCCCAATTTTCCCAACACCATTTATTGAAAAGACTGTCTTGATTCCATTGTATATTCGTGCCTCCTTTGTCAAATATTAATTGAGCATAGTGATTTGGATTGATATCTGGGTTCTCGATTCGATTCCATTGACTATATGTCTGTTTTTGTGCCAGTACCAGGCTCTTTTGAGAACAGTGGCTTTGTAATACAGTTTGAAGTCTGGTATTGAGATCCCTCCTACTTTACTCCTCTTTCTCAGGATTGCTGTGGCTATTTGGGGTCTTTTATTGTTCCAAATGAACTTTTGGAGAGTTCTTTCTAGGTCAGTGAAATATGTTGTTGGTATTTTAATAGGGAGTGCATTAAACCTATAGATTGCTTTAGGAAGAATGGACATTTTGATGATGTTGATTCTACCAATCCATGAACATGGTATGTTCTTCCATCTGTTTACATCTTCCTCTATCTCTTTTTTCAGTGTCGTGTCGTTTTCCGCGTATAGGTCCTTCACTTCCTTAGTTAAGTTTATTCCTAGGTATCTTAACTTTTTTGGTGCGATGGTAAATGGAATTGCTTTTTTAGTCTCTGTTTCTATAAATTCGCTGTTGGTGTATAGAAATGCCATAGATTTCTTGGCGTTAATTTTGTATCCTGCTACATTGCCAAATTCATTTATTAAGTCAATTAGTTTTTTAATGGAGTCTTTTGGGTTTTTTATATACAATATCATGTCGTCTGCAAATAAGGATAACTTTACTTCTTCTTTTCCAATTTGGATGCCTTTTATTTCCTCCTCTTGTCTGATTGCAATGGCTAGTACTTCCAGTACTATGTCAAACAGGAGTGGCGAGAGTGGGCATCCCTGTCTTGTTCCTGTTTTTAGAGGGAATGGTTTTAGTTTTTGCCCATTGAGTATGATGTTGGCTGTGGGTTTATCATATATAGCTTTTATTATGTTGAGGTATGGTCCTTGTACTCCCACCTTGTTGAGAGTTTTTATCAGGAAAGGGTGTTGGATTTTATCAAATGCTTTTTCTGCATCAATTGATATGACTATATGATTTTTATCTTTCAATTTGTTTATGTGATGTATCACGTTTATTGATTTGTGGATATTGTACCAACCTTGCATTCCTGGAATAAATCCTACTTGGTCATGGTGTATGATCTTTGTGATGCTCTGCTGGAGCCTATTTGCTAGAATTTTGTTGAGGATTTTGGCATCTATGTTCATGAGGGATATTGGCCTGTAATTCTCTTTCATTGAGTTGTCTTTATCAGGTTTTGGTATTAGAGTGATGCTGGCTTCATAGAAGGAGTTTGGAAGTGTTCCTTCCTCTTGAATTTTTTGGAATAGTCTGAGGAGGATAGGTTTTAGTTCTTCCTTGAATGTTTGGTAAAACTCTCCTGTGAAACCATCTGGCCCTGGGCTTTTGTTTGCTGGAAGCTTTTTAATGACTGTTTCAATTTCTTCCCAAGTCACTGCTCTATTGAGATTTTTAGATTCTTCCTGATGGAGTTTTGGAAGTTTGTATTTTTCTAGGAATATGTCCATTTCCTCCAGGTTGTTCTGTTTGTTGGAATAGAGTTGTTCGTAGTATTTTGTAACAATCCTTTGTATTTCAGCGGGATCTGTTGTTATTTCACCTCTTTCATTTCTGATTTTGTTTATTTGGGTCCTCTCTCTTTGTTTCTTGGTTAGCCTGGCTAGAGGTCCATCTATCTTGTTTATTCTTTCAAAGAACCAGCTCTTGGTTTTGTTGATCTTATGTATTGTTTCTTTGGTCTCTATGTCGTTTATCTGTGCTCTGATTTTTGTTATTTCCTTCCTTCTGCTTACACTGGGCTTTTCTTGTTGCTCTTTTTCTAACTCTTTGAGTTGTAGAGTTAGATCATTTGTTACCATTTTTTTCTAGTTTTTTGCAATAGGCTTGTAGGGATATGAACTTCCCTCTCAAAACTGCTTTTGCTATGTCCCATAGATTTTGGATAGTTGTGTTTTCATTGTCATTTGTTTCCAGGATGTTTTTAATTTCTTCCTTGATTTCTTTGGTAACCCAGTCCTTGTTTAATAGCATGCTGTTTAGTCTCCATGTGTTTGATTTCTTTGGATTTTTTTCATTGTAGTTAATTTCCAGTTTTATGCCACTATGATCTGAGAAGATGCTTGATATGATTTCTATCTTCTTGAATTTGAAGAGACTTTGCCTATGTCCCAAAATGTGGTCTATCTTTGAGAATGTCCCATGTGCGCTTGAGAAGAATGTATATTCTGTGGCTTTGGGGTGGAATGTTCTGAAGATGTCAATTAATTCCATCTGGTCTAGCGAGTCATTTAGGATTGATATTTCTTTGCTGATTTTTTGTTTAGATGATTTGTCAAAGGGTAATAGTGGGGTATTAAAATCTCCTACTATAATTGTATTGCTATTAATCTCTCCCTTAATGTCCTCCAGCAGTTTTTTTATATATTGGGGTGCTCCCGTGTTGGGTGCATATATATTTACCAGGATTATTTCTTCTTGTTGGATTGCTCCCTTTGGTATTATGAAGTGGCCTTCATTATCTCTTGTTATGTCCTTCACTCTGAGATCTAATTTGTCAGATATAAGTATTGCTACCCCAGCTTTTTTTTCATTTCCATTCGCCTGGAAAACCTTTTTCCATCCCTTCACCCTCAGACTGTGTGCATCTTTCTTTCTGAGGTGGGTTTCTTGTAGACAACAGATATATGGGTCTTGTTTTCTTATCCAATCCGACACCCTATGTCTTTTGATTGGAGCATTTAGTCCATTTACATTTAAAGTTATTATTGATGGATACTTATTTGATGCCATTTTTATTCTATACCCCTGTGTTCCTTCATTGCTTTCTATTTCTTTAATTTTACAGTAGACCCTTTAGCATTTCTTGCATTGCTGGTTTAGTGGAGATAAATTCCCTTAGTCTGTTTTTGTCTGTGAAGCTCCTGACTTCACCTTCACTTTTGATTGATAGCCTTGCTGGGTATAGTATTCTTGGATTCAGACCCTTCCTTTGTATGACTTTGTATATTTCATCCCATTCCCTTCTGGCCTGATAAGTTTCTATGGAGAAATCAGTTGCTAGTCTGATGGGGGTTCCTTTATATGTAACTTTCTGTCTCTCTCTGGCTGCTTTTAAAATTCTTTTTTTGTCGTTGGTGTTTACCAGCTTAATTATAATGTGCCTTGGGGTTGGTTTTCTGGGGTTCATTTTGCTTGGGACTCTGCGAGCATCTTGGATTTGTGTGGGTTTTTTCTTCTCTATCTCAGGAAAGTTTTCTGTCATTATTTCTTGAAATACGTTTTCCATGTCTTCCTCAATTCCCTTTCCTTCTGGAACCCCTATTATTCTAATATTGTTTTGTTTTGTATTGTCCCAAAGTTCCCTTAGACTTTCCTCCTGTTTTTAAAATTTTTTTTCCAGAAGTTGTTCTAATTGGGTATTTTTTTCCATCTTGTCTTCTAGCTCACTGATGCGGTCCTCTGCTTCTTCTAATCTACTCTTAATGCTTTCTATTGAGTTCTTTACAGTAGCAATGTCATTTTTCATTTCTTCTTGGTTTTTCTTCATTTCCTCTTGGTTCTTACTCATATTGTCAAATTTGTCTTCCATTCTTTTTAGCCATCTTATGATCATTACTCTGAATTCTTGCTCATGTAGGTTGCTTGCCTCTATCTCGTTTACTTCCTTTTCTGGTGAAGCCTGCTTTTCTTTCATATGCGGGGTGTTTTTTGGTCTCCCCATGATCTAGGATGTCTGGTTGTGTAGTTCTCTCTCTCCTGCTTTGATTTAAAGGCACAAAATACAACACAACCAGATACAACACACAAGTGAATAGAAATGTGTTTGCGATATTAATAACCACCAATAAGGGTGGTTGTGTTGACTAGAACCCAGAATAACAAAGACATACAATCAAACAAAAAGCATAGGCAAATCAATCTTATAACAAAAAGCATACAACTTAAGTATAGTTAACATTCAACATACAACTTCAAAGAGTTAGAGAGAAAGATTGTTTTTTGTTTTGTTTTGTTTTGTTTTTAGGACAACTGCGAGGGAGGTGTGAATGGGTTTGGAGCAGGTAGTTGAAAATTAGATATATACAAGTAGGGTGAAATTTTAGGAGGGGGTAGACAGAAGGAATGGGGAAAATCTAGAGCAGGAAAGGGTTAAGATAAACGGGGTACCAAAGGAAAAGATTGGAAAGAAGGTGAAGGCATAAAGGTAGGGTTGAGATAGAATAAAGCGTTGGAGAAGGAAAGATAGATAAAAACTGTAGAACAGTAATCCTGAAATTAAAAAAAAGTATATATATATATATATATATATATATATATATATATATATAATCAAATGAAGTAAAAATAATAAAAATAAACAAAAGAAAATAAGATGAAAAGGTAAATTAGTAGTAGTAATAATGTTGATTACATATACAATGTAATAATTATAAAGATAAAATCAAGTGAGGAAAAAGAAAAAAATAGTTTCTTAGTAAACATTGCAAATAATGAAAACAAAAATAAAAAACAAAAATTTAAAAATTAAAAAAAAAATTTTCAAAAATTTAAATAAAATTTGCAGTAATGAAGGTCATTCACTTTCTCTATTGTTATGATCCAGACCTGATTTTTAGGCAGGTTTTGCTTTGTTTTTATTACACTAGAGTCTATTTGTGGATTAGCCTCCGGGGGCAGTGTTTCTAGGTTGACTTAGAGCACATGTGTCAAACACAAGGCCCGCGGGCCAAATCCGTCCCACCAGGCCTTGCAATGTGGCCCGCACCGCGATTTAGGCTGGATTTTAGATTTTGGCCCCTTCTCTGATTGAGTTCGACACCCCTAACTTAGAGCCTCTTCAGCTTTTTTTTTTTTTTCCGTCCTCTCTGAAGCAGTGATTACAGAGAGGGGGAGGGGGCAGGTCCGAGCAACTGCAATCTCTGATATCCCTCCGAGGCAGATCCAAATGTGTTGCTCTTTAGATATCTCCCCTGTTAGGAGCCCCGTCCACTTTCACGGGTGACAACCGCCCAACAGCTGGGGCTTCTACTTGTAATCACCGCCCTTGTCCTCCAGCTTCCGCGTGCGCGCGTGCTCTGTGCACACAGGCTTTGTTTTCGTCGCGAGTGCTCTCCACCTTCTCCCCGCGAAATCTGACCTTTACGCCGAGCAGTGGGGCACTCCAGTGTAGCCAGGTGTTCGCGCCGCCTGGGATCCGTGTTCTGGGGGTCACAGATGCTTTGTGGTCGCTGTGGCTGTGGATATTCAGGCCTCTGACACGATCCTATCTTCCTCTCAAGATGGCGAGGTTTCTGGTCCAAGCCGGTAGGTAGCTCCGGGCAGGGACGTAGCCCGCGTGGGTGCTTCCCTGTGAGGGGTACCTCTGTCAGCGGCGCCCCCAGCAGTTTCTTCTGGTGTTCGCTGTCTCCCAGCTTGCTAATAAACACTCACAGTACAAGACCCTCAGTTGCTCTCTCTTTCTGCTTCGGGAGAGGGCTCAGAATCCACCCATCTATTCTTCCGCCATCTTACCTCCTCTCTCCACACACACATTTTTAGAAAGGAAAATCTAGAAATAAAAAGAAATGGTTTTCATTTTTTTTTAAAAGGTTACATATACCAAAGCATCAGCAAATATTACACTTAATGGGGAAACAGCAAATGTATTTATTTTACCACTTAGGCTACACAAACATATCCTCTATTATTGGCCTGATTAAATTAGTACTAGTTTTTGATCAACACTAAGAGGAAAAAGAAAAGGAAATAAATATAAACATCTATTTGTAAAATATAGCCAAAAGAATCATTAGGAAAACAATTAAACAAGAAAACTCAATAAAGTGATGGGCACAAGACTCTCTTACAAAGAAACTCAATAGTACTTATCTATCCTAGTGATAGGCAACTGGGAAATATACAAGCAAAATAGAGGCAGACTCAGATAGAAAGCAGGCTGACAGCTGTCGAGACTGGTTGGGATCTTGGGGGTGGTGGTAGAGGGATTGAGAAAAAAAGAAAAAGAAAAACGTCATGGATACAACAGTATGGTGATTGCCAGAGGGGAGAGGGAGATAGAGAAGGACATAGGGGAAGAGATGGTGTGGAATGAAGACTTGACCTGGGGTGGTGAACACACAACACTGTATACAGATGATGTGTTGTAGAATTGTACCCTAAAACCTATATAATTTGTTAACGAGTGTCACTCCCAGAAATTCAATAAAAAGGAAAAAAAATTAAATTTAATAATGAACAAATGGCTTAAAAGGCAATTTACAGATGAAGACCAAAAAATGGTTAGAAAGCTGAAGCATGTTCTCAAACTCATTAGTAAATAACAAAATGCAAATTAAAATAATAATTGTTAATATAAAATCTATCTATAGATTTTTTTATACCATTGATTCAGAAAAATGTTGAAAACTACAAATGCAAACTCTCAGTAGCTCTATGGGGTTATACGTACCCACTATGCGCTGTGGATAGGAATATAAACTCCCATCTCCCAGGTAACCTCTTCTGGAGAATAATCTGGCCACAGTTAGGTAAGTACAGCAAATGCATATTCTATGACCCATAGAACCCTTTTATTAGTCTCTTGACCTGTATAGAAAGAGTTATTATAATGAAAGAGGCCAAGGAGAAGTCTTTGAGTTTCTCTTCCCTCACCAAGGTAATAAATAACAACCCATAGCTCATTCCTGGAGAGAATGGCAGAAACTGGTACCTCCTTCAAAAACTTAAAAGCCACACAAGTCGCAGGATTTAAAGGATCTTGATTAGGGCGGTCAATGACGTAATCGTAATACATTTGTCAAATGTCACTAACTTAAAATGTATGTGTTTCATTATATGTCAAAATCAACTAATAAAGTTGATTTTAAATGAAACAAAACAAAAAAACTAACTTCATCCACTTTGGTCAGCTTGTGTGAAGATCTTTCTTCTCTCTTTCCAACACGCTACATTGAACTGTTCTGTTCTGTGACAAGATGTTTAATGTGCTTCAAAAACTGCTGTGCTTTGTAGAATTAAGTTATTTGGGGAAGCTGACAGCACATGGAGAAGCTGTGAAGACATATTCCAGAATTAAAAATATCAAATGATATAGAAATTTACCTCTCTGATCAGGTGTTTAGTTTTAGTAAGATTGGTCTCAATGAAATGCCTGCTGGTATCCATATCTAAAAGAAAAAGCACAAACCCAGTGTTTAAAGGTCCGAGAATCAGATGAGGACTTTGATTCTGGTTGCAAATGTTTGTGGAGATTTGTCTATGCTATTATAGTATTACTACCGAGATTGTTTTTTTAAAGATGGCATTACAACAAAGATTTGAGAGGATTGCTTTGAATTCTATCGATATTACACACATAAACCCTGTTCATTTTAGTGCAATTCTTTTAAAGGAATGTATATAGGATGTATAGCAGAAAGATCTGTTCTAAGATCTTTCAACACTTTTCTTTTTCAACAATAATTAAGTAGTTCTTTACTGGTGCTTTGTTTTAGTTTTATGTTAGTGAGTTATTCATAAGTAGGTTACTTATAAAATCACATATCTTTATAAGCCCTAATAAATACTTCAGTTGAACAAATGAGCTGATAAAATCTAAGTCTTTATCAGTATCTGGATATCAGATGTCCTTCAATCCTAACAGTAAAAGAAAAAAAAATCCTGAACTGATCACAGGAAGCTTTTGGTTTCTTTGCTCAATGTTAGCACAGAATATAGCTATTTCCTAATGCATTGAAATTATTCAGGTGTTTTTCTGCTCTTTGTCTTTTGTTAGGCTACTGCTTTCACAGTAATAGCATGATTTTAGAACCTGACATTTTTAAAGTGCAGAAAACTATAAACATCTTTTAATGCAAATAACAAGGCATAGTTACATCCTTACCTTAATAATAGTGTCTTCCAGCAAATAAAGCTAAATTTAATTAGCCACAATTAGGTTTTGACTAAAATCTTTTCATATATGGATTATTTTATTCCATAGACCTATTTTTTCTAGCTATAGATTGCATTAATCACTTGTGAATAAAAGGTAGTTTTATATTACTACATAATTTTTCTTTCTCATATTCCTTCATAATATGAAGGATTAACCTGGATTAAAAATAGAAACAAGGCTATTGTCTTTTTCCCACAGTATAAACTTAAATTTTTTTAAAAAATTACATATGTCCCCTTAAACATTTTTTAAACACAGGTCACAAATTGGACCTACTCTGCTTTACAGTATTTTTTAATGACTTTATTAAGATATTACATATGTGTCCTCATCAACCTATTGCCCACCCTCCCCATCCCCTATTCATGCCCTCACGCCCCTGTTGTCTATGTCCATTGGTTAGGTTTATATGCATGAATACAAGTCCTTTGGTTGATCTCTCTCCCTTACCCACACTCTCCCTTACCTTCCCTCTGAGGTTTATGGTGCTTCTCTGTTTCTGGATTTGTTTTTGTTCATCAGTTTATGTTGTTCATTATATTCCATAAATGAGTCAGATCATGTGATATTTATCTTTCTCTGACTGGCTTATTTCACTTAGCATAATACTCTCCAGTTCCATCCAGGCTATTGCAAATGGTAAGAATTCCTCCTTTTTTTAACTGCAGTGTAATATTCCCTTGTGTAGATGTACCACAGATTTTTAATCCACTCATCTGCTGCTGGGCACTTAGGCTGTTTCCAAATCTTAACTATGGTGAATTGTGCTGCTATAAACATAGGGGTACATACACTGAATGGCCATATTATTATGATCTCTGAATGCATAATAATCTGGCCACTCGAGAGAGAGAGAGAGAGAGAGAGAGAGAGAGAGAGAGAGAGAGAGAGAGAGAGAGAGAGAGAGAGAGAGAGAGAGAGAGAGAGCCAGAGAGAGAGAGAAAGAGAGAGAGAAAGAGAGAGAGAGAGAGAGAGAGAGAGAGAGAGAGAGAGAGAGAGAGAGAGAGAAAGAGAGAGCGCTGTCTGAGACATATTTTTATTTTTATTTTCTTAGGAAGAGATAGAGAGAAGCATCGATGTGAGAGAGAAACATTGATCAGTTGCTTCCCCACACACTGGACCAGGGGTAAATCTAGATGTGTACCCTGACAGGGAATTGAACCTGCAACCTTTTGGTGTACAGATGATGCCCAACCAACTGAGTCACCACACCGGCCAGGGAAAGACCCATGTTTAATGTAACACCCATTTGATTATTTGAGAAATGTAGACTTAAAATTATTTTGGTAGCTCCATCATTCCTGTGATCATTTTTGCTCATCAGAACTAATGCCCATTTTGAGTTCAACAAATGCTAGTTTTGTAAAGTTCTTTAATGAGGAGAACAAGTTTGAATGTTATTTCCTCCTTTAATGAAACCAGAGGTCATGTTTGTTTGTAAAGCTAACATCTATCCAGATTATACACTCTCACCAGTGCCAGGCCAAAAAACACAGGCCCCAAACCACTTATTCCATAACTCCCTCATTTTCTGACCTGTGGCTGTTATTGCAGGAACTGGATCTATTAAGAAATTGACTCCGGTACAGTCACAGGGTATCCTGGCACCTTGTGCAATAATTTGCAAACAGTGGCTGGAGAGAATTTGTATGCAAAGAAATGAAATAAAAATACAACCCAAACCTTGACCTTTCTACTTTGTCACAGTGAATGTTTGGATGGGCTTACTTCCAAAAAAAAAAACCAAAACAAAAACAAAACAAAAAGTATATCTGAGAGCTAGGTAAGGTTGAGAAAACATGCTTAGCAGCTAAAGATGGCATCAGGGAGGCAGTGACAAGTTTTACCTTTGGTCTTAGGCATCAGGGACACCTGAGGTCAAATCCAAGCTCATGTATTTAGCGTGTGACCTTGTGAAAATACACCCTATAAAACTTAGATTCTTCATCCATAAAATGAAATATTAATAATAATATTAACTGTCTCATTAAGTTGTGATAGATCAGAGAAGATCCTTAATAAGTATTTTTTGTTTTTTGAACAAATGTTTTAATAACTAAAATTTTATTTACTGCAAATAAATGATCTAGCAAGGTGCCTGAGACATGGTCAATACCTTTTTGTTGTTGCAGTGATTAATTTAAGATAATATATATTTTTGTTTATGTTTTTAATTATATTTTTATTGATTTTGGAGAGGGAGAGAGAGATAGAAACATCAGTGATGAGAGATAATCATTGATCGGCTTCCTCTTGTACGCCCCCCACTGGGGATTGAGCCCGCAACCCAGCATGTGCCCTTGATCAGAATTGAACCTGGGACCCTTCAGTCTGCAGGCCATCACTCTATCCACTGAGCCAAACTGGCTAGGGCTAAATTAATATTTTTGTTTTCATGAATCTTTACTTGGTCTGGGGACTAGATGACCAAGGTAAATATGGGTCCTGTTTCAGAGACAGTCAATGCTCCACAGGAGTAGCTACTGTCACTTTAGTGCTAGGAATCAGAATGCAAGAATGTGTCTTCTCAGCTCGTTCAGAAGATGCCCCTCAAAGTCAAAAATAGCTGCGAAATAGACCCTCGTTTTGATCCTCCTCCAGAGACAGTTATTCTGGAAGATGAGGACAGTCACACAAGTTTATTTCTACTGAGATCCTCTGATGGACATTTCAGAGCATGGGACATGAACTTCTACAAAGGATCCACTCAGGCTTTATAGAAATGCCTCTTAAATGACTAAGCATGGTAGATGATCTGATGGCCCCTGAGCTGACTTGTAGCTGTTAAAATATTTAGTTATATTCAGTATTTTCATAAAATATGTGCTTTATTTTTTTTAAAAGGCATCCCAAAGTCTAAGCCACAGTCTTAAATATTCTAAATCAAAGTCTTAGAAAATATACAAACTTGGCAAATTCTAAAGACATAGCTCTTTGAGATTATAGGAGATATATAGAGTTCAGAGTCTGCCAATGACAAAAGAACATTGTGATGAAATGAAAATAACACAAAAAGTGAGAACAATAATATAAGAGACTGCATTTTATAAGACATTTAATCAACCCAAAGTTCAAATATTGAAGTTTTCTCTTTAAAAATTAAAATATTTTTAATAAGACATGAAAATATAAATTTTTCATGTCTTATTAAAAACATCTCATTCTTATTATTTGATGATTCTTTTCTGCTTTAGAAGGCTTCAGCCCAATCAACACATTAAATCATAAAAAAAGAGAGATGCAAATGCAATTGGAACATGAAATATAGTATGCACTTTTTATTACTGGTAACTTAATGAGATATTTTCTTATTCTCTTTAGCAAATACCTTTTTGATTGTTTCTGTTACAGTTGTAAGATATATTTATGTGAAGTGTTTTTTTTTTTTGTTTGTTTGTTTTTTTTCCTGACTTAGTCCTATGGGTTCTATCAATACTACTTGCTCAGAGTGAAAGAGGCAAAACTTGCTACATTCTTCTTCCAAGTTCATTGGCAAGTCAGATGGGAATCCAGCTGAGGGCTCTGACTTCTATTCTGTATTACTGCCAGATCATTCTTTTCTTTTAAAATGATTTAAAAATATATACTTGCGCACACGAAACCACAACTACCTTAATATTGCTTTATTGCTTCATTTGTCTTCCCACGCTCTTCTAGCTCTTAACAATCATTCACAATATTTGGAAAATGGTTCAAAGAAGCCACTTCAAAGTATTGTTGTGTGGTTCAGCAAAACAATGCCTCTTTGTCTTTTCTTCCTGGGCTATCTTTGCCAAAAATACTCGATAATATATACATTCACACAGACATAGTAGCCTTTACTTTACATTTGTAAACTTCCATTCTTTTTTAATGAAAACACTTAAATTTATCTAAACATGAAGGTATAATTTTTTTTCTATCTTTAGGATTCATCTTTAACAAAAAGGAAAGGAACACTAAAGATTTAAAATGTGATGGTAAAAAGAGTGAAATTTTATTTTCATAAAAACTTGATTTCAGCCAAGCTTTAAAGACATAAGACAGAGGAGTGTATCACCATTATTACCCATGAGATCACTTGAAGGCAACACCACACACACACACACACACACACACACACACACACACACACTAAATGTATACACTGCTACTTTTCAGAGTTCTACTTTTGAACTATACTTCGTAAAAAAAAAAAAAAAAGTTGGCAGATGCCAAATAGAATTGAAGTATATGGCATATATCCCATTGCATTTGCATCTCTCTTTTTTATGATTTAGACATTACAAGAGTATAGGAAGGAAGAATGAATGTGAGAGTCATGTGAGAGTGGTATGGGATGTGAGTATTCAGAATAGATTTATGAAGGTTAAAAGTTTGTCAGGACTGGAGATAGAACACCTTTGGTTTGGTTGATAAAATGTTTTTAATGTACTGACGATATAGACAAATTGGATGTGGGTGTAAGGACAGAAGAAGAGATACAAAGATTTACTAATTTCAAGCAGTCATAGCTACTAGATCCTTTATGCCAGAAGTAACCAGGACTTTCTAGGAAGGAAGGCACTTTTCAATACAGTTCTGCTCTTATGTTTATATCAAATCCACTTGGATATACTCAAAACACAGAGTCCCTAAAATGATCTACTTTGACTTACATTCTGTGAAACAATTTGCATTCTCCAAATAATCCATACCATTATTTTCTTTTCTTTATTGACTTGCTAATGGAAGAGATTATATTTATAATTTGCATTCTTATCATCTAATGATTCTTTTCTGCCCTGCTTCAGAAGGTTTCAACCTAATCAACACATTTAATCATAAAAAAGAAAGATGCAAATGCAATGGGAATATGAAATATAGTGTCCACTTTGAGAGAGGAAAAATTCAGAATAGGCAAACTTGATTTCTTTTTATATTTTAGGCATGTATTTTGGAAAAGTGAAGGGTTACAAATATACAAATAAAATGAATTTCTTATTTATATATAAATGAGGGTCAACCAAATTGGATTGGGAGAAATGGTCTTATTTGATAAGTTTATTTCAGTCTCTTATTCATTCATTTCTTCAACAAATGTTATTTGGACACCTACTATGCTTTAACTAATGGTTTAGACTGTGGAGTAAAAGAGGAATTGATCATTCTAGAGCATATATACTAGTGGAAGAGTCAGTTTATAAGCAAACATGAACTTAAAATATTATGTAATGATCAATACTATTAAGAAAGGGGGTCAAATAAATGGTGATGAAAGATTTGACTCTGGGTGGCAAACACACAATACAATATACAGATGATGTGTCATAGAGTTGTATACTTGAAACCTATAAAATTTTATTAACCAATGTCACCCCAATAAATTTAATTTTAAAAAAGAATGGTAAAAGGGGCTGAGGAATAGAGAATGATGCTGGATGAGGATATTTTAGATGGGAAGGCCAGGCAAGGCCTCTCTAAGGAAGGAATATTTCAGGAGATGCACATATGGGGAAAGGAGAAATCATTGGAATATTTAATGGAAGAGTAACTAAGTACAGGACAGAAGACTGCAAAAGCACTGACTTGGGGACAAGACATCACATTTGGGAAACAAGGTGTGGTGCGGCTGGTGCTGTGGAGAGAAGGGGGAGTTGGAAAGAAAGGGTAGGGATAGACCAAGAGAAAGGTCAAATGGGGCCCGGCCATACATGTCAGCGACATAACTCTTTTTTTGCAGTACAATGGAAAGCTCCTAGGTATTTTGAGAAAAGTGAACAACATGTGTACCTAGTGGAAGGGAAGCAATGCTGAGGGGTTGGTATTGGTGCTGCCCATACAGTGGATCTGATCACAGCTGTGATCCTCAAGCTTAGAGAACTCAAATCTTTTCTAATCGGTTACAAAAATACACACACACACACACACACACACACACACACACACACACACCCAATGTCCTTTTTGATGAAGAAAGATGCTATTTTTATTTTCCTGGGCAGTAAAGAAAGCTTCTATCCACCTGGAAGAGATTTACACTCTCTATTTCCAAAGCTGTTTCCTATGCAAATATTCTTGAAAATATAGTTGGAACAAAAGCAGCCAGACTCTCTGATCACAAGATGTGCAGCAACACGAGAACCACAAAGAACTGGTTCCACGAGAACCAACAAACTCAGGCTTCGGAACTAAATGATCACACCTCTGCTACCTCTGCTACCTTTCATCTCTGCGATCTGTGTAAGCTAACAAACCTCCCAGCCCTATCGTGTCCTCATACTTAGAATAATAGTACTATTAAAAAATTAATTGGTGAAAGCATTAGAACAGTGGCAGAATTAAACTAAATGTTTTAAATATATTATCTAGTAGTATAATTGGGTTATATACATGCAACTGAATTCTCTTTATCCATAATAAATGCTATGAAGTGATGTCCAAGATATATTTTAAGGGGGATAAAAAGCAAAGTGTAAAGCATATAGAGCATGCTCTCATTTGTATAAAGTAAAAATAATACAAAAATATATGTATATACTTCAGAACCACATTCATAAATGCATATTTCTTGACTGTACAGGTAACCAGGGCTGTATTCCAATGAGAAGAGCTTATGGCTAGGGAAGAGAGTAGAAAGAAGACATATTTTCTTTCCATACTTTTTGGTAAGAAAAGGTTAATAAACTATACCCAAAGTAAAAATGTGCTTGTTTATGAGGAAATATCAATCATTTATATGTTAACGCTTATGTTTAAAAATAACCCTTGTGTAATATAGATGGGATTGCAAATTGATACAGCCAATATGTAAAAAAGTATGGAGGTCCCTCAAAAAATTATAAATAGAACTATCATACAACCTAGCAATCCCACTTCTGGGTATACTGGTATATCCAAAGGGAATGAAATCACTATTTTGAAGAGATAGCTATACCCACATGTTCATTGCAATAGTATATATAATAGCTAAGACATAGAAACTATCAAAGTGTCTGTCAGATAAAGAAAATATGGCTTACACACACACACACACCATGGAATATTATTCAGGCATGAAAAATAAGGAAATCCTATTATTCATGACAACTTGGATGGACATTGAGGGCATTATCCTAAGTAAAATAAGACAGACAAAGACAAATATCATTACGATTTCACTTATATGTTGAATCTAAAAAAGCTAAATTCATAGAAAAAGAGAGTAGAATGGTAGTTTCCAGGGGTTGGGAGAAATGGGCTTAACGACTATACTTAATACTATAATGCATATGTGAAAGTTGCTAAAGAGTACATTTTAAATGTCACAACAACAAGAACACAAAAGGTGTGAGGTAATAGATGTATTAACTAACCTTATAATGGTAATCATTTTATAGTATATATGAGTATCAAATCACAATTATGTTGTATACCTTAAACTTACCAATGTTACATATTAGTTATATCTCAATAAAGCTGTGAAAAAAAGATGATCTTAAATATCAGTACGGGAAAAGGGTAGGATCACAATCAGGGTCACATGTTTGGTAGTTTCCAGTTAGGTGAACTTGGTTGAATTGATTCAGTGTTCAGGGGTTCTTGTGGATTTAACGTATTAAGCTTCCTTTGAAATTCCAGTGTTGCCCCAACTGCAAAATCTACGTGCCAAACAAAACCGGAGACTTTTAAAGGCTTTACTGAATTTTATACGCACTTGTGAAGGTCTGTGGTTTTTATCATCAAACCACAAAAAAAGCGGGATTAATACACGTGGGCCATACAGTGATGGTGAAAGCATCACATTCATTATGGATGAAAGGCTCAGCAGAGCCAAGCAAGTTCAGATGAAGTTTGGCAAATATATTGTTAGTTTCCAGAAAACTAGCCAAGTACTGGGTGGGAGAATACCCGTCTTCTCCCCTTCTACCAGCAATGTTTCCCTTTGCATCTGTTGTGACATTGAGATTTGGGCCATGGATTTATGGAGACTGGAAAGAAGGCTAATAGGCAGTAAACCCTTGGCCTTTCTGTGTGGACATTCATTCCCAGGGAAGTTCGCATTGTGAAATATGCTCTTCCTGATATCTGCCTCTTGTGCTAAATCTCACCCTTGCAATGGCCCAGATCCTGTGATATGACTTGCTCTCAGAAAAAGACTGCTGTTGCCAGACAGCCACGAACCCTAGTTAATAATGACCTGACACTTTCTGAACAGTCACTGCTTGTTCTAAAATATTGCAAAAATATATTTTGTTACAACTTTTTACTAGGCCAACTAGAATCTATAGGTCAGTCGTTAGCACACCACATGGTGAGATCTATGAATATTGGCATCTGAAAACATGGGTTTAAATCTGGACTTTCACCACTTTGCCCGCTGTGTAGGCTTAGAAAAGTGACCGCCCTTTGTGAGCATCACTTCCTTTAAAAAAAATAGGGCTTGCAATCAATGATTCTCTCTCATCATTGATGCTTCTTCCTCTCTCCCTCTCCCTTTCTCTCTGAAATCAATAAAAGTATTTTTTTTAAAAAAATAGTGCTTGTAAAATAATACATATTCACCTTAGAGACCTGGAAGGAAGAAGGTGGCACATTCAGCAGGATTGCTGAAGAGAATTTAGTGAAGGAACTTGTGGGTGGGAAACCTGCGAGGGAGTGAAAAGCCCAGGTTGGCACCAGCAGAAAACCATTACTGTCTTCACACCTGGAGGGTCAGGGAAGGGAGTGGTTACTAGAAGCCCCAAGAACTGAAGCTGTAGGGAAAGGTTGCCCAGTAGAAGCAAAGACAGTTGAGCCCAGCCGGTGTGGCTCAGTGGTTGAGTGTTGACCTATGAACCAGGAGGTCATGGTTCGATTCCCAGTCAGGGCACATGTGTGGGCTTTGGGCTTGATCCCCAGTGTGGGGCATGCAGGAGGCAGCCAACCAATGATTCTCTCTCATATTGATGCTTCAATCTCTCTCTTCCACTTTCTTCCTTTCTGAAACCAATAAAAATAAACAACAACAACAAACTAATTGAAATTTGCTTTATAGGCTAGTCAGGGTTAATTTTTACAAATGCTGCTTGTGTGCTTGAGAGACTATCTTCTTCATTTGCAAAGCAAACTGTATGCTATGTATACTATTTCAGTCATCTTTAAATTGAGAGGTAAACATTTTTAAAAGATAGGCAAGAATTAATTTTTGGAATCACTTGTTTAAGCATGTGTATTAGGGATCACTTTTACTCAGGCTGAATTACTTTCCTAATTGAAGCATTAGCTTCATTTTTTTAAAAAAGTTTTATTTTCCCTAGTGGAGGGAGTCTGTTTGTAAATAATGACAGAGTTGTGTTAAAAACCTCTCAGTAAGGTAGGAGATCAGTTAATTTCTTCTTAAAGGTCTGCCTTAAAGATTTATAAATATGTTGTATACTTATATATACAATATGTTTATGTAGAGGATATATATAAATTTATACACATCTTGAAGCTACTTGGTTGAGGGAATAATATTTAGTTTAGCTTCCCAATGAATTGAACCCTTTTTAATGTAATGAACTTTACTGCTGGTCATAATATTTTTTTCCCTTAAAGTTTTTGTCTTAAATTTTATTTCATTAAAATAGCTACATAGACTATTGATATTAACATATGATTATGTTTTTTTCCTTCTTTTACTTTCCACATTTTAGGTACATATACTTTAAATCTTTCAAACTTCTCTAAGTTGCATTGAAAATGATATATAGCTAATTTTTTTAAAGGGTTATTCTGAAAGACATTTTTGTCTTTTAACTGAAAAGCTTAGTTTGTTTCCATTTACCATAATTATTTACATAGCTGAATGTATTATCCCATTCTATAGTTTCCATGTGTCTCACCAGGTCCATGACTGCTTTCTGCCCCTTGCAGCCTCCTGAGTAGACTAATGTATTTAGTTTTTCTTATTTTAATTCTACTTCCTCATATGTTTATAAGTTATTCACTTTCTTTTTAGTTACTGTCCTTTGTGGCAGATTGTATTATTTTCAAATTATTCTTTTCACCCTTTTTTACCAATTCTTGCAGAATGCCTGCTTTTGGATTATATAGTCCCTCTATGGACACCAGTCTTCGATATATGACTTGCTAAATAGCAACTTTAATAGCCAAGGTGTGTATTTGACAAATCTGTTTTCCTTGTGGCCTATAGTGAGGAGTTGCTCCTTCAGCCTTGGTTTGGGAAGAAGATGTGGAACAAAGCTATACTCAAAGAGATAAACGAGGGAGAACTAACTCTTTGCTGTCCTCATTTGTTGCTGCTGTGTATTTTAGTGTAAAGTGACTAACCCAGTTTATAAAATTTAACAAATATTCTTAACAAAATCTAAAGCTGATCAACATATGTGCCATTCTCCCAAACAATACAAGAACCTTAGAATAATTTATATAACACTTTGGACTTTTCCTTTAGTTAATCTCTTTTGATCCTCAAAAGAGAAATAATATTTTAAATTATCAATATTTGTTTAGATTTACCCACATACTTAATATTTAATCTTCTCATTGTTGCTTCTAGCATTGTTCTCCTGCTTCCTCAAGTACATTAACTGCCTGCTAGAGTCTAGAACTTCCTTTGGAAAAGGGCTGTGGTAATAAATGTGCGCAGTTTTTATTTCTTTGAGTATGTCTTTATATTTCTTTCACCATAACAAATAGTTTCATGATAAGCATAATTCCAGCTTCAGTTATTCTATCTTGTACATTTACAAGGTCTCATGGGGGGGGGGGGTTACTGTTGTTTTCTCAGGAGTCAGCAGGGAGTTTAACACATGTACCTTAGCAGCAGAGCTTCCCTTTCCGCCCTACTGCCTTTAAGCTCTACTCTGTGGTTCTTCTAACATTTGATTATGTTATGTTTGGGTACACTCTATTTATTATGTTTGGAGTCATGTGCTTCTTGACTTTGAGAATATAAGTCTTTCATAATTCCTAGAAAATCATCAACCATTAAGTTGGAGGGGAATTGTCTTTTAATTTGAAAATAATATAAGCAATGTCTAGCTCAGTGTCCTGAATGTATTCCATATATATAAAAAGCCAGGGGCCCTCACAACTGAAACAACCAGATGAATGACCAAAAAGGCTGTTTGGGGCAAGCAGGTCGGCAGGGGGGTTAGTGAAGGATGAACAAATGACTGAACAGCAGGCTGTGTGGGACAACCAGGCTGGTGGGGGGGCAGTTAGGGGTGACCAGGCTGGAGAGGGGGCAGTTGAGAGTGCCCAGGCCAGCAGTGTGAGCAGTAAGGGGGGACCAGGCTGGCAGCAGGGGGCAGTTAGGGTTGGTCAGGCCAGCAGGGGGCTAGTAAGGGGCAACCAAGCCATCAGGCAGAGGCAGGAGGGCAATTGGGGGGGTGGCAATTAGGGGCAATCAAGCTGATGGGGGGGGCAGTTAGGGACGATCAGGCAGGCAGGCAGGTGAGTGGTTAGAAGCCAGTGGTCCCAGACTGTGAGAGGGATGTTCGACTGCTGGTTTAGGCTCCATCCCCGGTGGTTGGACACCCTCCAAGGCGTCCCAGATTGGAGAGGGTGCAGGCAGGGCTGAGGGGACCCTCCCCCTGCCATGCATTATTTTCATGCACCAGGACTCTAGTATATAATAAGGAAAGGAAAATAGAGAGTTTTAAGCTGTGATGAATAACTCAGAGATGATCAATGTTAAGCATGAGGAGTTACTCCTACAAGGCACATCTGAGAGAGCAGGCCTTGTAAAGACTGTCTCTCTACTGAAAGGCAATAGTAAGGCTCAATAGGAAAAAGCTGCCAAGTTTACAAGCAAAGGCGATGGGCCATTTAGGCAAGTCCTGGCTTTGGTTCAGAAAGTGGTTGGTTACAAGAGAGCTTGGTTTGGTGCATTGCTGAGCCTTGACTCGATTGTTGCCCTGAGAGACTACAGTCTCAGTTTAGCCATCAGATGTGTTTTTGTTGATTCTGATCAGTTTTCCAGGAAGCAGGAGCTCTGTTTCCTTCATAGAAATCCCCGTAACTTGAGCTCTACACCCTCCAGGTTAATGTAAAAAAGCTACATATGCTCAAGGCTCAGTAGAAACATTATTTATCAATGAGAGCAATCCCCCACCTCTCCTTCTGATTCTGTTTTATTCATTTTCTGTCAAATAAAGCATAAGATGCTGATTCTGGACCACGGATGATGACCTTCTGGTGGCAAGAGTTGTGTTGACTTTAGCCATTCACAAGGTAAATCATAAATGTAGAGACAAAGACATCATCATCTTCAGTAGAGTGAGAGTTGTTAATTCCAGGGAGAACCAGGGAAAGCAAGCCCTATAGATCTTAAAAGCAGTTATGCTAGTTGGAGGAAAGAAATGAGAGTATGCCAAGTCCATATCATTACAACCTTAAGAAAAACAGGCAAATGAAGATTGGATGACAAGGAAATCACCGGTTTCCAAGTTGCCACCAGATTGTTTTCACATTAAAAAAGAAAAGCTAAAGTATAGAGAGTTAAAGATCCTGCTCTTTTGGCACAAGCTACAAGAGCAAATCTGTACATTTTCTTTTACAGGTGAATACCTGATTGGGTAAAACTTAAATGGTTGTGCACAAAATACCAGCTTTAGGCATAAGAAACTATTTACCAATCACAAAATAATGTAATTCGGAGTGCACCTGAAAGTTGTGGAATTATTTTCTGTCAGTTACTATAAGCACTTGCTGTAATTCACTGAGTCAAAGTTGCATAAATAAATTTCACTAATTACTGGGTTTAGAGAAAAAAAGCCCCCTAGATTAACAATGTGTCGTTTTTAGGACATTCTCCCCCTCACCCAACCCTGGTGACTGATTTGAGAGATGGTAACATTTAAGGGAAATCTAGCTTTTGCCTTTGAAAGGTCAGAAGTGTAAACTTTTTTTTTTTTTTTTTTTAAGAATGATGCTGATCTGTTTGCTTCAGGCTAATTGAGTGCATTTGATTAGAGGGCAAAGAAATCCAAAACAAAAACAGCCTTTAGATAGCTTTCCTAGAGTATTGGCTACCCATACTAATTGTCATTACCTCGCTGCACACCATTGCTTGGAGATAAAAACATCCCTCTTTCATTTTTCTTCCTTTAAAAGAGCAAACATGCTGTCTTTGGATAGATTTCAATCTTGCTTTAATTTATTAAAAAGTGTAACAAAATCAGCCTTTACATCCTTGACAGCTGGTAGGTTTTATGTGTTCTTACCACTCCTGCCAAGTAGCAAAGGTTTCATTCAACTCAGTCACCGATCCTTGGAGAGATGCAAGTGTGGGGCCCATCCAAACCCAGTGGTAACAATGGAATGGGGACCCGCAGGCAGGGGGTGTTATGCCAATGCACCGTAGTGTAGGAAGTCATAATTTTTTTAAAAACTTCAAAAAGAACCTACGACAAAGGCTTCGAGACGGCTCAGATCAGAGGGAGTTTCTGTGCCACTTGATGTAGAAATGTAACCACAAGTTAATCACCTTTCATATACTTTCCGGATATCTAAAGGAAGAGCTGTATTTTTAAGAGAACAACATAGTAAAGGGAACTTCAGAATTTAATGACCTACCATTAAAAAGTAGTGCAGAGGAGTACTGGGTGAATGAAAATACAGCAGAATTCTTGGTATTTAAAGCACACTAGTTTCGATTAAAAAAAATCACTGATTTCCTGTGAGGATGGGGTTATGAGTAGGATGTGGATAAAATAATGCATTGTAAGTTTCTTCACATTATTTACTTGTAAAACTGAATTTAAAAGCATGCCCATAAGGAAAGACTAGTTGTAAATTAACTAATTATGGTAACGTTTACATTTCTCTCTTATTGTAATTTTCTGATGGCTTGAATAGCATCTTGGTTGATTATAATCATCACCAGCTTTGCAGTGAGAGAGAGATAATATAGGAATAATACAACTGTTAATTGCATTTCTCAACCAACATTAATTTACAGATGCCAGATGATACTAAAAGTGGCCATGTAGCCTAGTGTTTAGAGACCTACTTTTGAAGTCTGATTTCCTGAGTTCCTATCCAGATTTTACTTTAGTAGATGGTCATTTTAGGCCAATTACTTAATCTCTATAAGCTTCAATATCTTTATTTATAAACCAGAATAAAATAACAGTATCTACTTCACAGTGTGAAGATCAAATAACATTATGAAGTATTTAATCAAGTTACATACATTATAAGCATTAAAATGTTAATAATAATTTTTATCATAGTCTAAGGTGTGTATTTAATTTACTAGTTTCTAGAAGTACCAGTTAAAATAATATATTCAAGTGCCTTACTTATAAAATAGGACTTTGTCACCCTTGATCATTGAGGTCAAATGATTTGTAAACTAGACCTGAATGCCACTGCTTAGCTTTGTTCTTAGTGTTTTAGAGTAGAATCAGAATATTGATTTGATCCCTATTTTTGGTTTATGCTTAAGACTTTTTAACTAAAGGAAACAGAATCAAAGAGCATATGCTCTGCTTATCTGTTAATTTTTGTATTGATAATTTAATATCTAAAAATTTCATCAGTTTGTGTGTGTGTGTGTGTGTGTGTGTGTGTGTACATAGCCTTTGAGGACAATATCACCACCATTACCAAGGGCAGCTGGAAGAGATCCATAGTCACTTTCATAACTGAGTCTCAATCCAGCCAAGGAGCATTGCCAAATTATTATGGCTAGCTTTATTAAATTAAACAGCTTTAGGCATAAGAAACTATTTACCAATCTTCACTGGATTATAAAACATAGTATTTTGTCAATCATAGCCTGTTTCTATTACTTGAGGGGGCCAGTTGCATGTTGTTTCAGTTAGTTATTTTTATATGCCTGTTATTTTCTTATCTCCAGTAGGAGGAATGGCTCAGAGCTGCAACTACAGCCCAGAAAGTGGCTCTAAATCAAAAAAGCCAGAGGCTCTGACTTCTTCAGCAAAATGTAATCACTATGGCATCTGTTCAGCCTTAGGTTGTTTCAATTATTAAGCCAACAAATTCTTAAAACAATTTGCTTTAAGAAAACCATCTTTTTTTTTTTTTGCCTGCTCAAGATACATTTCCTCCCCCGCCCCTGCCCCCACCCCCCAACCCCCATACTTAAAAATCAAAATCAAATCCCTGGGCTGGTATCTGTCACTAAAATTAATTTGCAGAAAAACACTGAGGTGACTTCTGGTCATTATTACTTTTATATTCTTATTCATCCCAGTGTGGGAAGATGAGGAACATATCAATATTTTGTTTCCAATCAGCCCCTATCATGAGAAGGTGAGAGGGTAATGAGCTTTGTAATACATTATTTAGATAGCAGGCAAGTCCTAGAAATCTTTACCTCGTGGTCTGTGAGGCTTTGCTTCATTGAGTATTGAAGTTTCTGGACTGGTATAGATTTACACGCTTCAAGGTATGTGGAAGATATGGGAGAGTCAGAGTCACAAAATACACCATTGCAATTCTCTCTATAAATTGTTAGATTTCCCTAACAGATTTAACAACAAATTTAAAGTTCATTGTTTTATAGTTATGCATGATTTCAACAAAAGGGAATTGTCATGATAAAAACTTTTGGTTCCAAGAAAGATATTTCTACCATCTCAAAGGCAAAATATTTAGTGAAGAAATCTTACTCTATGAAGTACTCCATCTTTGTAACAGCACCATTTTTTACAAGATGTTAAAGTACATTTCACAAATTTCAAAACACGAATCTCATACAAGTATAAAGTAAACACTTATCAATAATTATATTCAACTTATTAATGAACAAGGGTGCCAGTCTGATGATAAGACTAATTCAAAATGCTTTTGTAAAGTTATTATCTAAAACAACTTAATACAGCACAGTTTGAATAAGATTACAAGGTTAAATACAGTGCTAGTTAATCTCCTAGAGTGTAATCCCTCCCAAAAACCTCATAATCTTTAGGGTTATATTTTATTTTAGATACAATTAGAATTAGTGTGGTAGAGTGGGAAGTTATCTGTTCCATGTACAGTCTTAGAGCTATTATGTTGCAGATCAAGAGAAAAATGGGCCATCATATTGGAATGGAATTTTAGTTACAGAAATCTAAGAAATTAAAGACCCTTTTCTTTGTAAGAGTTATTTATTTATTTATTTATTTATTTATTTATTTATTTATTGTCTTTCTTTCCTTGATATTAGAGTGGTAAATTGACAGACTCTATAATTCTTAGAAATAGGATATACTCTTCAACGTCAAGTGCCAGGAGAAAGACTGGGGAGAAAGAATTAGATGTGTAAAAATGGCTTTGTTAATATTAGTTTATAGATCAAAATATAAATTTAGGTCCTCCAAATCTACCCAGAAGGGCTTTCATGTAAAATTAAGGAAAATAATTTCAGGAACCAAAAACCAAATCACTAGAACAAAAGATTCATCATCTAAAAGCAACTATCATGGAAATGGCTGACCTGAAAGACAGTTCTGACCAACTGCCTTGGGATTTCCTTGGAAATCTAGTTTTTTAAACAATGGGAAAGAAAGCTGGAGAGTGATCCCTCAAAGTAATTTTTCTCAATTAGGAGCTCTAAATATAAGGTTATTTGTATGGAAGATTGACAAAGATCTACTCTGACTTTCATGACACAATACTGTGGATTTATATCCTTGCTTCTTAAATGTAATTTGCATACTATTAGAAGTCTATCTCTAAAGTTTTGATTTCTATATTTGGAATGATGAATTCTTATCTATATGGCATTATTTCTAGAATAAAAAAGACAAAATGGACATATAACTGTTTTATAAGATACAAAATGCTAAGAAATATGAAATAGTATTGGTGGTGAGGTGGGGTTTTTTCTGCCCTACTTATTTTAAAACTCATCTGTGCATAAAATTGACTCTTCAGAGGAGATAACTTTGGAAGCAATAAAAAGATAACCAACTCCAGTCTTTTTTTTTTTTTCCTTGTAGAGGAACTGGAGACAGGAACAATGATGACCAATCACGTAGACCCTGAATAGGAGAGGAGCTGACTCCCTTGTTGACCCTCACACCATCTGACATAAACGTGAGGAGCAGCCACTAGCCTCTGAGCTGGAAGTGAGATTGGATCAGGCAGGCTTTCTGCAGGAGGCAGTGGTTCAGAATAAGAAACTTGTATTTGGACAGCACTCAGCTCCCTTATCACTCACAACAGGGTCACCCTGGTCAAGTTACTACATGCTAATGAGTGTAAAGTATTACTACATTGGGGGGGGGGGGGAGATAACAAACTTGTAATGCTGGAGCACAATACTGTCGCACTATTACACATTATTAGCTCTTTAATCAACATTACTTGAAGTGCTTTATCTGCACGATATCATTGATGTAGTTCTAAGTCTTTTACATACATTATGTGTATTGCAAGCCTCCATATACTAGTATACTTTTTAAGCTAAGTAACAACTGTAAGGAGGGCTAGCAAAAGCAAGATTTGTTTAGTTTTCTGTAAAACTTCTGTGCTTCAGTCATGCAGTTGGGAAGAAAGCCTGGCCACCTCAGGACAGTAAGCGGAGAGCTGCAAGAGCTGCAGACCACAGAATCGGGGTTTCCTTCTGGCCACATAATTACTGGCGTCTGCAGGCACAGTCTTTTGTGTGGGTTTCCTTGGGCACAAGCTGCATTACTAGTTAACTGATCCCTACTCACTGTTATTCTACTGGACAGGAAGTTTGCTCATTTCGCTCCCAGTATCTAGTTTCAGGATTGGAGAACCACAATCTCATGGCCAGGATGGAAGGAATACTTACTGTCTCTGAACAAAGTATATAAGCCTGCCTCTTGATACACTACTTTTTAATCTTTTATTTATTATATGATAGACCTTTGAAAGGACATTAGACATAACAGAGACCTATGTTTTTCAGAGCACCCTGCAGAACCTAAATATATGTTATAAGAAAAAAATGGGTCTGTGGTCAAATAATTTTGAAAATATTGGTTTATATAAATTAAACACAATTCTTTATGCCTTCTAAATCTGCAAGAATGGAAGTGTGCTGGGCTCCCTCCTCACTCACACAGAGTGCGATGCTGATCACATTTTCCCCCCCTGTGCATTAGCATACTGATACTACTACATTGGATAGGTGAGAACACTTGCAATATTGGGTACACAATATTATCTGCATTATATATCCATAGTATAGAAAATACATAGTGTATCTATTTGCCCAAGAATACTTTTTCACAGTGATTCTCCTGCAAAGTATTCCATGGAACATACTTTGGGAAATAATTACCTAAGTCTGCCATCCTCATTTTTTCAGGTGAGGAAACTGAGGTCCAGCAAGATGACCCTGAAAGCAACTGGAGTCCTAATTTGAACCTGCATGAAATTTCCCCTTAACCTTCCCCTTCCCGCATCACATCGAAATAAACCTCCCTCTGTCCTACAGAAACATAACCGGCGGCTCAGATTTGAGTAGGTGGGCCGATTTAGGCAATGTCTTTTTAGAGTAAACCACCAATTCTCATGTCCCTGATTTTTCCTTATCTTTTCACAGTGGTTAGAAAATCACATTTCAATGTTTTTTTTGCCTGCTGTTTTACTTCTAAACTTAATATACATGCTATCTCCTCTGTAGACAGAAGCCTTTTATTTATTCCTAACTTCACCCATCTGGCACCCGGCCACAAAATTAATTTGTAAAAGCCTCCTATGCATCTAAGAAATTGAATCCTTTTTGAATGTCATTTGGTTTCGTTTAGCTAAAGCATAGATTAATGGTTTGGGTTGGGAGGTGGGGTAGTGCATATCTAATAATTAGATCTCCACCAGTACTGCTTAAAGGAAGTATTTGGTCTGAATTAGCGGGGTCTGTCACAAACAACGTACCACAGTTCCCTATCACTCGTGGAGTTCAACACCCAGTTTAATTCTGACTTTGAGATAACTTCTTACTGGTGCTGTCTCCCTTTATGTGGGTGTGTTTCTCACATCCTGGATTTTGAGGGAGTAAGACTAACAGATATACTGGGAAACAAATCTTACATGCAATTTATCTGTCCTCTATCTAACTTTCTCAAAATATATCCACATTATCCTGATACTGAAATGATACCATGATTCTTCTTCTATGGAGAGTTCTCTAGAAAAATCAAAGATCCTTTAACTGCAGAGACTTCCTGGAAGTTTGTGTCTTAAGGCAATGCATGTGTGTAAGTATCATATTCTCTTGCAGGAACACTTTCAATTATCTTGTTCATCACAATATCTTGAGAAACAGACAATTTGTATCAGTGACTTGGACAACATTTCAAAATGGTATTAAATTTGATATTGAGTTTTATATTCAAGAATAGGCTTCCATCATTGCCCTCTGATTACGGACAAATCTGTTTTTTGTTTTTTTTTTTTTAATATTTGCTTTTCTTTAAAAATTATTTATTGACATTTGTTGTTCCACTTATCTATGCAGTTATTGGTTGATTCTTGTATGTGTCCTAACTGGGGGCCGGGATGGTGGTATTGGGGATCAAACCCACAACCTTGGCATATCAGGACAATGTTCCAGGACAATGTTCGAACCGACTAAGCCATTTGGCCAGGGCTAACTCTGTTGATTCTAACAGTACTATCATTCTTTTCTTATTCAGTTTTTAATTTTTTTTTCAATTACAGTTGACATTCAATATAATACTAGTTTTAGGCATAACATTTTGTTTTATTTGTAATTGCTGTTTTCACTTCCTCTTTTTTAATTATCTTAAGACCTTAGACCTGCCTTCCTAGAACTCCTTTCCCTGGCCACTAGACGTGACAACCATTTGGAGATTGTGTTTCCACATGATCTGAGTCTTCTGCTTGTATAGTTCTGTTCTTTCTGAGCAGATAAGCTCTTTTTTTTTTTTTTAAGTGCATGATTCACATACAACATTTTGCTTGTGATACTAAATTGTTCTTAGGTTAATATAAATTAACTTTGTTAAGCTATTAAGTTTTATAAAAACTGTATAAGAGGTAAATTGGACAAGTATATACATTAATAGGAATACATGGCAGAAATTTTATAATGTAATTTCTTTTTTTAATATATATTTTATTGATTTTTTTTTACAGAGAGGAAGGGAGAAGGATAGAGAGTTAGAAACATAGATGAGAGAGAAACATTGATCAGCTGCCTCCTGAGTACTCCCTACTGGGTATGTGCCCGCAACCAGGGTATATGCCCTTTGACCAGAATTGAACCTGGGATCCTTGAGTCCGAAGACTGGTGTTCTATCTACTGAACCAAACTGGTTAGGACTATAATGTAATTTCTTGATATATGTCATTGATTCCTAACTGGGGGTGAACATAGCCCAATGCTATATTTCTAGAAATATTTTGGGTTATCTGACTGAGGAGATGCTATTGGCATTCAGTACAGAGAGGCCAGGGGAGCTGCTAAATATCCTGCAGTGAAGAGGAACAGTGCCATACTACAAAAATTATCTATCCAAAAGGTCTACAGTGCTTCTGTTGAGTAGTTGTGATTTAGGCAATGAAAGCACCTTGTGAGTTACCTAGATACAGTGGGACATTTGTTAACATATTACTTTTGTAAAATATACTCAACAGATGAATGGGAAGTCATGGAAAACTGGCATGGCTTGCAAAAGACTTGAACCTTACTATCAATTAAAGCTTATCTCAAGTGTCTAAGATTTTACTCTATAATAGCAAAGGTTAGTGGAAATGAAGTCATCTTTTTCTACTTTTTATTCATATTTTCCTAGGTAATCTTTGCTCTTTGACATTTCCTACTTCTTTAGAATGAGATGGTTTGGCCTTTTGTCTGTGACTCATTTGTTCTTAGACATCATTTTTTATCTTAAAGCAGTTTCAACCCTTCCCACTTTAAGCCAATTGTATTTGCAGGTCTTTCCAATGCCTTTAGATAATCCTTGGTACAGACAGCATATTTTCTTTGAAAGCCTTAAATCCTGGGTTGTAAAGTCCCTATAAATGAATGTTTTCCTTGTGGTGGGAAAATGTCTTATTTAGAAATTGTTTAATAGTCTGCCACTGTCAAAGGATAACATTCAGACACTCAGCCAAGATATTTGTGTGGATGCTAATTCCCCTCTGCTTTTTATAGCTCATGCAGAACTCTCACACAGTTAATATTTTAGTTGTGTGCTATAGTTCCTCAAGTGAAGCAATTCTTGGAAACAATATGATATCCTGAGTCTGTTAAAGCTATTAAGCCGTGGCAGTTAGCGTGGAAATGAATGCAACAAAAACAATTTATATAGGAATATGTTTCTCAGTGGATCAGTTTCAATATTGCTCTCCGCGGTTGAGTCAAGTTTATCCTAAAGGCCGATGTTTCAGCCATCATCCACATGGACATAAATAACACAGTGACGACAGAAATTGTATTTCCTTCAGATTTAGGTCTAATGTAAGTGCATATCTGAAACTTACTCGACAATAAATAATGCTGTAAGAGAAGTTGGGAAGGCTAATGTTACGTACCATTATCTCCCAGGAGGTCATTCTCATTTCTTGCTCTTTTCTTCGAGTGGTTTCTATCCTTGAAGAAGCTTCTATCATTAAGGAATACAACTTTTAGCCTAAAATCTAAAGCTTGATTATATAATGACTAACGCAGCCATGCTGCTCTGCCCTCGTGTCCTGTCTGGAGTGCTCAGAGGCTTCAAGAACTACTGAAGCCATTGATATGTCTTGAAGCCAACTGCCTTTTCTACCCCCCGTCCAAATAGTTGCCCAGATGTCACCTAATTCCTCATTTTTCTCTCCACTGTGCAAACTCCTCAGAGTTTGTGAGGCATAAACAACCTTTTGCACACAGAAGACAGAAGGCCCTGAACACAGAGATACTTTTTAAAGCCTGGGTGGAATTCAGTTTATGCTGTTATAAAAATGCAATTTTGCAGCCTATATCTGCATTGATCATATGTAGTTTGGAGTGTCAGCAGGGTAAAAAAGGGGTTGGGGAGTGATGATAACAAAGAATTTGTAACTTTTCAACAAGAGCTTACGGAGCCAGTATGAAGAGACAGAGGGCGAAGTGTGTTTATTTGATGATGCTTTTTCATATGCGAAGGGAAGAGGAAAAGGTGGTAGAAAGAACTAGCCAGCAGAAGCAGCAGAAGGCACAGAATGCAGTTTGTCAGAAACTGACTTTAGATTATAACACACAGAAAATAAGCAAAAAAAGCATTAGTGTGATTTAAAAAGTGCATTTTGAAGTCACATAATATTTGCTCAATAAAATAGCATGCTAGCAATGTATTCTTGCACATTATTTTTAATATTAGCAGTAATAAATCCTAGAAACTTCTTTACCTGATGGAATTAGGTTTCATAGATGATTCATAGAGAAATTCAGCCAACTGTAGCAATCATTAAAGAAGAAATATATGTCTTAAAATTTCAATTTTCACTATAAGCATAAAACGCATTATTATTTATCAGTCTTTTATTTCTAAATGAAAAAATATGTTTATTGTTGAAAGTATTACAGATATTCCTGTTTTTTTCCCCATTGACCCTTCCACCCTGTACCCACCCTCTCAGGCCTTCACCACACAATAGTCTGTGTCCATGGGCAATGAGTAATATGCATGTAAGTTCCCCAGTTATGCACTCTCTATCCACCCATCTACCCTACCTTCCCTCTGAAATTCATCTGTCTGTTCCATGCTTCTATGTCTCTGAATCTATAATATATTGTTCATCAGTTTATTTTGTTTATTGGATTCCACAAATGAGTGAGATCATGTGATATTTGCCTTTTCTGACTGGCTTATTTCTCTTAGCATAGTACTCTCCAGGTCAGTCTATGCTGTTGCCAATGGCAAGAGTTCCTCCTTTTTTTTTTTTTTTTTTTTTTTTACAGCCACATAGACACTGTTTAGAAGAGTCCTTGACATTAAATTAGCATTCATTTAGCATTAGCTATCTCTCTTCCCCATCCCCTACTCATTTACCACCATCTCCACCCCTCCACCACCACCACACACAGTGTTTGTCCTTTAGCTTTCAAGGATGATATTGAGTGGGTGGTTCAATTAGATCACTTTTATAATTCCCTCTAATCCTGAAATGATATCACAACACTCTCATATATGTGTTTTTAGATGTTATTCCCAAGCAATTTCATTTCTTGCCAGCTTTCCTGAGAAACTTTTTATCCAATATCATGAAGTGAACTCCTCCTTTTGTCTTTTGTATTGTTTTACATTTTAAAATATATTTTTACAAACATTTATGGAATTTTTACTTTTTACCATAAAACATTTTCATATATAAGTAGGCTCATAGACTCAAAGAAAATTTAAGCTTCTTGAGTTGGGACCGTATGGTGGGCTGCCTCTCACTTCACTGAGCACTATTCTGTTCTGGGCACATGGTTATCACTCAAAAGATATTCATTAAAATTGGTGATTTTGACAAAAATAAATGACTATTGATTTTTCTTTAGAATAGGGAATCTCACACTTTATGATTAGAAGGAAAGAAAAGTACATATTTAGAAAAAAAATATATAACCATAACTTTAACCTTTAGTTACTCATAAAAGGAATATTGTCATTTTTTTCTTTATATTTAAAGATTACTTTAAAAAGTGTTGAAGATGGCTAAGTCATTGTTTCTTGTTTAAATGACTCCACTGAAGATCATGTTGAAAAGGCTACTAATCCATGTCCATTTAAATCATGGGGATATAATGGACAGCATGGTAACTATCCTACCTAATAGAGAATATGCTAATTGACCCTCATCCTCACAAAAGATGATGGCATCCACAGCCAATAAGGAGGGAATATGCTAATTGACTGCCATGCCTTCAAAGAGAGCAGTGCCCACAGCCATAAGATGGTGGTGCCCAGTTCCCTCAGCCCTGCCAGGGCAGTAGGCGTGTGGCATGGCTGGGCCCACCCACAAGTGAATCCCCTCTCCTCTCAGCCCCCTAGCTGCCCAGGGCAGGCCTGAGGTGCAGGTAAGCCTCAGATGGCAGGCAGCTGCCCATCCACCCAGGGCTGGCCCAAGGCACAGGTAACTAGGGCCGGTGGAGGATTGCACTACCAGTAGTGGCAGCAGCAGAGGTGTGATGGGGGTGTCGCCTTCTACTAATCGCCAGGTCACCTCCTCCCCTGAGGGCTTATGGACTGTGAGAGGGGGCAGGCCGGACTGAAGCACCCCTCGCCAAGTGCATGACTTCATGCACTGGGCCTCTAGTAAAACAGAATTGCATATTTGAAAGTTGCTAAGAGAGTAAATCTTAAAAGTTTTCATCACAAGAAAAAAAAATCTGTAATTATGTATGATGATAGATGTTAATCAGACTTATTGTGGAAATTATTTTGTAATGTATACAAATATTGAATCATTATGTTGTACACCTGAAACTAATATAACATTGTATGTCAATGATATCTCAATAGAAAAAAAAAAGAGAGAGATTATAAAAGTTCTCCCGAGAAATGTCAAGAACAAGTCATGTTTTAATGTTAAAAAGCAAACTTTGTCTTTCAAGCTGAAAAGGAAACATTGCTCTCCTATTTGGGTGCATACATGTCTGTGACAATATACTGAAAATGTTCCCTCCTTCTTCCCCCTGCCTGAAACACTCTCTGTTTTGCTACCAATTTTTAAAAATATATAATTTATTGATTTTTTTTTTTTTTTTTTTACAGAGAGGAAGGGATGAGCTAGAAACATCGATGAGAGAGAAACATCAACCAGCTGCCTCCTGCACGCCCCCCACCGGGGATGTGCCCACAACCAATGTACATGCCCTTGACTGGAATCGAACCGAGGACCTTCCAGTCCGCAGGCCAACACTCTATCCACTGAGCCAAACTGGTTTCGGCGCTACCAATTTTCTATGCATTAGAAAAAGATTGATGTTTAGGAAGAAACAATAATGCCTTTTGACTTTCTTTTAGGAAGACCCTTCTCACTCCATGCAAAACAAGAACTAGAAGGGTAATCTGAACAGAGACTCCCTCTTCATATGTCACTTCTCCCTTTCCCTTTTGAGACCAGGCTATATTCAAAAGACATATTGAAATAATGAGAATAACACTGGCCAAGAAGTATAGTTCTTACGTCGTGAAAGCCCACTCAACCACTTCTCTCTACCACAGTGTCACTGAAAAAAGGAAAATGGCTGTTTGCTCCCTCTACAGAGAAAGCGTCCTGGGAAAACAGTAGCAACATCTTGACTATCACTCCTCAGTGCGTGGACAGCAGTCAATCATGGTGTTTTCAGAGTGTTTACCATCTTCCAAAATGCAACAATGAGAATCTTGAACAATCTCTTCAGGAAGTCAGGACCTCAGGAAGGCAGAGAAGCAGAACTCTCAAAGAAGTCTCCCTTGGGAAAGAAACAACATGCTTTATTTTTTTCCCCTCACACCTCCACCCTCCCCGTGAGAAACCTGCTAAAGGGGAACATGATCTTATTTCCAGCCACCTATCCATGCCAACTCTCTTATTCGACTTCTTGGTCTCATATCCATAATCTTGCAACCCTCTCTGACAAAGCTTCTGTCAGCATCCTCTACATCTTTTCTACATCAGGTCAAGCTTGAATTCCCCTTTTGAACTTTGTCATTCTCAAACAGTCATCTGGATGCTTCCACAGCAGGAGCTAGGGTTTGATTGATCCATCCCCCTCAGCTCTTATTTCTCCAATTGTTAGATTGTCTATTATTTCACTATGGTCCTGCGGGTTGAGGATCATACTTGTTTTGATAAACTCATTCACTCATTCCCCCAAATAATAATTTAGGGGGGGGGGGGCATTTTTTTTTTTTTAACTTTTAGAGTCTATATATTAGTTGACCTAAAGCATTATTTTGAGGAATCATGTGGTCAGGATATTTAGTTTGACTTCTCTTCAATCATGTTCAATCTTTTCTATTGTTTCTCTGTGCCATAGACATACATTTGGAGATGGAAACAATAATGATTAGAAATAGCTTCACTTGAACTTAGGCGCCAATCACTCAAAATCCTATTCTTTGATGGAGTAAGAGCAAACTGCCTGGAGGATGTGAAAGCAGGGTAGGGATTCCTGGATGTAAGAAGAAGAAAAATCCTGCTCTATTCCCACCCACTCCATGAGAGGCCCTCTGGAACCCCTAGATGGTTTAAGGGTAGTGTAGTTGGCCCCCAGATTTTCCTAGTGTTGATATTACTCCATGAGCATAGACGAACGCAGGAATTTCAATTTTCAATTCCAACTTCACAAAAACAGAATAAACACGTGTTAACAGCACAAATAGTTGTTTTGTGGGTTGAAGGGTTTGTGGATTGCTGAGTTTATCAATCTGGGTTTTTATGTAACAAAAACAGAAAAACTAATTTGATATTGTTTTTGTTTAATTTTCATATTCGATTAAAGCTCAAGTTGAAATAATATTTGGTTAGAGAGACTAAGTAAGGTAAATTACACTTTTACTTAATTTCCCACTAAATGGAAGGCTCTAGGGTATGTGTGTGTGTGTGTGTGTGTGTGTGTGTGTGTGTGTGTCTGTTTTCAGGATATAAGAAAGAGAAGTCATGTAATATAGTGGTTGTTCTAAGAGACTGGTTTTATGTTTGTGTGAAAGTAAACTGAAGGAAATTATGAAATTCCTTTCCCAGGGGATATTTAATAGTATCACGGGTGCAACTGCTGGGATCTTAATGACAAATTCTGCCTGCAGGCAGGGTAATGGATTTTGAAGACCTTTCATGGAATTGTATGCCCCCAAGAGTATATGTAATTGAGTTCAGGAGTTGAAGTGAATAAGGAATCAAAAAGTATATTCCCTTCAGGTAAGTTAGTTTTCTGACCTTGGATTTGAGTTTCTACATCTGTAAAGCTGGTATTAGATCAATGATTCTTAACATTTTTTTGTTGTTGTTTTATAATTCTAAAGGGGGAGATCATAACTTTTCTGAAGCCCATCCATTCACTCTCTGGAATCCATGGGCCTTACCTTAAATACTAAAATTAATGATTTTTAGGGTTGCACATACTATAGTTTGATTCCTATATTTCAAACATCTTGAGAGTATTAAGAGAATTACTAGGACTCTTCTAGGAAAGTGATAGTCTCGTGTGAAAGACTGTGCACACACAGGAAAGAAAGGAATGATTGCATTTGGTGGGCTTATTAGAGGCTTCAGTGCACACTATGCATATGAGGAAAGAAATCAGAGCCATGAAGTGGGAGCGACTCAAAGCAGCCTAGTAGACTCAACTCCAGGAAACACTGTTCTGGGTAGAGGCAAGAAAGAACAGGCCAGAAGCAGTCAGAAACTCAGTAGTGTCAGAAACATCAGGTACATTTTTTAACTTAAGGGAAACTATTTAGTTTTCCTTTTAAAGCAATCTAGTTTAAAAATTTGTTGAGGTTAAGTGAGAACGAAGAACATGGTGCCTAAGAGTGAGATAGACAGGCACAGACAGACAGACAGACAGAGGAGAGGCTGGGCACTGGTCAGGGGCTTACGTGCCAAATCTTCTCCACCTGGGAAATGAGGTCCCAATTGGTTTCTTCAGTTGTTTGCTCCATGGTCTTCTCCAGCCAGTGCAGTGGCATCTGCTCCTGTCTCCCTGGGGCCTGGCTTGGGGGTCGCCTTGGGGTTTGGCTGCGCTCCCGCGGGCTCCGCAGGGGCCTCCCTGCCCCGGCCTGGCCCAGTCCGCACGTCTCTTCCTCTGAGCCTTCCTTGGGGGGCAGCCTCGACCCACCACCTGCTCCGGTTTCTCACGCCCCTTCCGCAGCTCCCAGCAAGGTGTCCGCATGGGGTTCAGGTCTGCAGTAAGCTGGCCCTTTGCTTTCAGAACCTTCGGGATCTCCGCCTGCACATTGCTCTCCAGCATCCTCCCAGGGGCACCGCGCACCTGCCCTCCAGCAGCAGGTTGTCTGTGCCGAGTCCAGGGCTTGGTGGCCGCCAGGCCTGAGGCCGGGGAGGAGGGCGGCTCCCCTGCACGTCCCGCTGCATGGGCGCACGTGCGTTCCCGCCCCCCCCTGCACACTCCAGGCCGGCGGGCTCCACGCAGCTCCCTGGCCTGGGCAGAGCCGTGCGTGGAGGTGTCAGGACTCCTTCCCAGGGCGACCCTTCCCCCTGGGAGGCCTCACGGCTCCATTCACCCCCCTGGGCCAGCGGGAAGCACCCACTGTGGGTCAGTGGGTCCGCTGCTCTGGCCGCGTTGGGAGAACAGGAAGCCCCTAAAGAGGAGGCCGCGGAGGGCAAGGCCTGGAGCAGGAGATGCAGAAGGCCAGGCGCCCCACTCCGCCATCCCGCGGTCCCGCTGGGACCTGCACCCCAGGACCTGCACCCCAACAGAGCCATCGCTTGGAGCACGGCCACCGGCTGGCTTGGAGGTGAGTCCTCTGGCCTCAGGCCCAGAGGCCTGCCTGGTGTGGGTGGGGGTTTCAGGGTGTCCTTGAGGGAGGTTCCGACCGTTCCAGCCCCCAGCCACGCTTCTCAGAGTTGGAAGTTGCGCCGTTGGCCTCTGCCTAAGACGGGGACCCTCAGCACCCTCTAGCCTAGGGGCTCTCTGGCTTTGGGCTCAGGACCGGTTTGCCAGGGGCCTACTCCGTGAGGCACATCTTCTCTATCAGCAAGAGAGGCAGCCATTTGTGGAATATCCTGGAAGACCTATGAAGGGTGAATTAATTTCATTGTCCAGCTGCCAGGTGCAAGTACTAATTGCAAGGTCACACTAGCCAGCACGTGAGGATGGGAACTGCTTTTGGAAAAGATAATTCCGAATAGACAGGGGAAGGGAGAAGAGGACATACTATGTGGAAATCTCTTATCAGTCAAGGGGGAAATGCAGCGGTGGCAGGCTGATGTGCCCATAATTCAGAATTATGGCAAGAACTTTAAAGAAGATGCAGGTGGCTCACAGGTGGCATGAGAGTCTGGCCGCAGCCTTGGAACGGTGAGGTCTGGAGTGCTGATGTGTGACCTGGGCGTTCCAGAGGTGAACTCCAAGTAACCCGAGCAAAGGGAGAAGTCTTAGAGGGTTCAAGACAGATTTGAGAAGCGTCCATCACAAAAGAGATTTTTTTTTTTTACTTGACTCTCTTGCTGCTCTGACACGTTCATTTAAAATTTACTTTAGTGTTTAAATGTTTGCCCTGTGAAACACATTGTTTTCTAGAATTGCAGCCAGTCATTTAGTTAGCTATTACATTCCTTCTAAGGTCTTGGAAAAATAGGCATGCTCATTGCAGTGGGAATCCTTCAATTTATGACATTCTGAAAAGTAAAAAGAAATGAAGTTTTCATTTTATAGTGAAAGCATTAAGCTACATAAAATGTTATTAGGAGAAACACTACCGATCCTTAAAGCCACAGAGTTAATCTCTCACATTTATTTATTTTTCACATAGATGGTAAGCTGAGACAAATCCTGCCATATGATAGTTATGTGTAGTTTCTGGTATAAACTGAATATAGTTTTGGGACCAAGGACATTCTTCAGGCAATAGTAATTCTATTCAGATTTGTGTTAAAAATAATAGAATAACAGTATGACTCTCAAAAACCTATTTCTCAATGTCTTGAGGACAGATTTCAGCACTTTCTTGAAGTAAAAGGTTGGGAATTTGGTGGGGGAATAATCTTTGATAAATACACTAGCATGGGTAGAATTTTCTAAGTGTTTAGATTTTTTCCTCATGCTATTCCAAGGAATTTTTGACATCTTCATTTTTTTTAAGTGCAGATCACTATTGAGATTACATTTTATCAAAAACAGCCAGGCAAATAAATTAGAACCACTTCCAGCTGTTAGAGCTTGCATATTGAATTCAGACTCTGTGGTAAATGCACATGTGCTCTGATAAACGAGTCTAAGATTATGTTCTCCTCTATATGGTGTAGTTCCCTGAGAATATTTTCCCATATGTCTCCTTCAGATTGTGTGTATGTGTTTGTGTGTGTGTGTGTGTGTGTGTGTGTGTGTGTGTGTGAGAGAGAGAGAGAGAGAGAGAGAGAGAGAGAGAGAGAGAGAGAGATAAAATTATTATACAAAATCTAGCAGTTATTTTTGGATGTATAAGTCTTCTCCTCTCAGATTTGACTTTGTAATTGGCCCTCAGGGCATTCTGGAAACAGACAATAGAGATCAGGATGGGCATGGGTGTTTATAGTGGCTAGAGTCTGTGTATTAAACTAGACCCCCCTCAGCCCAAGCTGAACCCTCTCCGGGGTCTGATTGTTAGCCTCCATGGCAGCTGTTGATCAGCCCTTGGCTCCCTCTTTCTCTCAGGGTCTGGCCAGCAACTGCACCTGCCTGATCACCCCTAACTGCTGAAAAGAGTTCTTTTCAGCCCCCACTGGGGCTGCTGATCAGTCCCACCTCTCTGATCAGGTCCGTTGATAGGCCCAGAGACATTGACTGGCATAGAAAATGACCAATCAGAACCAAATCTGGGTGAAGTTCGAGGAGCCAATGGCTGCCTAGGAGGAGGAATTTTTGACACTAACTGGCATAGAACCCAACCAGTCATACCTAATCCTGGTGAACTATGAAGGCAGAACCTAAGGTGGGGGCTGAGGAGGGGTTTTAAGGGCAACATCTATTTGGTGAAAGGCTTAAGAAAGTGGTTCAGTTTTTTAATGAACAGTTTGGCAATATAGTTCATTTGGCTGGTTATCAGTCCAGGTATAGGGATTATGTATTTTTGTCTACCAAGAGCATCTCTTCCTGATGAAAAAGGCTTTCCCCCCTCATTTAATAAATCCTATTCTGTATAATCTATCTATTAATATACTACTAAAAGGGTAATATGCTAATTAGACTGAGTTGACCGGTCATCTTCCTGACATTCAACTTCCAGACAAAGCCATGGTGGTGGGGGCCAAGGCAGAGGCTGTTAGGGGCAATCAGGCCAGCAGGGGAGGGCAGTTGGGGGTGAGATAAGGCCAGAATGGGAAGGCAGTTAGGGGTGATCAGGCAGGCAGAGGCAGTTGGGGCGATCAGGCAGGCAGGCAGGTGAATGGTTAGGAGCCAGTGGTCACAGATTGGGGCTGGACATCCCCAAGAGGTCCCCAGTTGGAGAGGGTGCAGGCTGGGTTGAGGGAACCCCGCCCCCATACATGAATTTTATTTTATATAAACAAATATGTAGTAAGTGTGTATTTGAGGAAGGTTAGAATGATAGCCAGTGTTATAGCACTGAAAAGGTAACAAAAACAGGAGGGCATTTATAAAATAAGAGAAATATTTTCCTTGGAGTTCAGATGATGTATTCAAGTATAGTCTGGAATCTAGGATTTCTTTTGAAGCAATAACCAAAGCTCTACAGCATTGAGCCTTTGAAAAATTCACAATTGTCCCATGTTCATTAAGGTTCACTAGCTGTGAGGAGCCTTTGCAAACACTTGGGCTGAGTCCCTTTCCTTCTATCTTCTAGCACTTGATTATTAAATCTGCCTGGCCTAGTTTTCTGAGTATGGTGTGATTAAAAGGGATTGATACCAAGAGGAATAAGGGGTTCGGGCAGGAATGCTGGTGACAAAGGCAAGTTCCTAAGTAGTGACTGAGTCCGTGTGCCTGCTGGGCTGGTGGCATATATTTTGCAGTGAGCGAGAAAGTTGCCTTGGGAGTATCCTAAAAATCTTAGTGAAGGCAGGCCATATTGATTTCTCTTTGCTCCTTCATGTTCAGATATGGGTTTCAATAGCTACAAAATTTTCCAAGACTTTACTTCAACAGACTCTAAACTTTGGATAAGTAGAATCTATCCCCTAGATATGGGGGAGATAAGAGATCAACTGAAGGACTTGTATGCATGCAAATAAGCAAAACCAATGGATGAAAAACTCTGGGCGGGGGAGGGCATGTATGGACATGGTGGGGGGGAAGGAGGGCAATGGAAAGATATGTACACATATAATACCTTAATAAAAAGAAAAAAAGAAAAAATCTATCCCCTAACAGGAAGGACTTTTAGCCAGCAGTTTTAAGAGCAAGGTGATATCGGTGAGGACAATAATACAAGTGACACATGCACAGGTGTGACAAACATGATAAATGTGTCTTTTTTGGAAACTCAACCAAAAAAGTAACAGCCCTGGTGGAGGCTCTGGTCTGCCTCTGACAGAGAAGGCTTTTCCTTGGTCCTACAAATGGCTAACTCCCATCAGCTGTGGTGGCTTTTGGTGATGCTTCTGCAGTCTCCAACCCAAGCCACCCCATCTCCTCAACCACATCAGGTCACCCGCAATACAGGATAATCACTGGCATTCAAAGCTGGCATCTGAGCTGGTCGACCTCCTTGTGCATCCTCTTATCCTTGCCAAAGCAATCAAATTAGTTCTGTTAACAGCTTGCCAAATCAGCCTGCCTAGTAAACTCTGCTGTCTTAGAAAGGAAATCTAGACATTCACATTGGTTCGCATTGTTTTTCCTCCCTCAGTGTGATCTTGGGAACGTTGCCAGGGAGGTTGATGGCTGTCCTCTGATGATGCCATGTGAAGTCTTTAATAAGCTGACATTTCCTGTTGCTGAGCTGCCATGTCTGAGGGCCAAGCCAAACAGTGTTTGGACTTCTTGGATCCCAGACTCTGTTTTTGTCTCTTTCTCTTCCCTCTCCTGACCCGGTCCTCAGCAATGCCAACCCTGTTTCTCCATCTAGTTTGGGTAGATGTGCAGTACAGAGGTCAGATGACAGGCACTGCCTTCCAACCAGACCGAACCTGCTGAACACCCCCTGAGAGCAGGGCCACCTGAGCTATGAGGATGGTTGGAAGGTGAGTGGGGGAGGCTACTTTCTGCGAAGACAAATGTCAGTTGGGTTAGAGAAAGAGTAAAAAACAAACAAACAAACAAAAAACAACAACAACAAACCTGTTTCAAAGCTCTAGTGACTACTAGTAATAGTGACTACTATTAATTAGAACATATGAGTAAAGATTAAAAATACAGAAATTAAGAAAATAAAAGTTGGGAGTAGGAAACTAAGAAAGAACATTGCCAGCTTAATTGGCCTAAACTCCCATTTGCAATGTCTCTTTTACTGTATCATACTCAAAGGCAGATTATATCTTTAGACCCCAAAATGAGAGCCCATTTATCTCTTGGTTGGGAAAATGGCACCTCTGGAGTTGGGCAGGTATGTGTGACCTCATAGTTCTGTGCAACAGCCTAGTACATGGGCACTCGAGAGGGTCAAGTTGTTGGTATCATGTGATCTTGCCATTACAGGAAAATGTTTTGCTCTGTATGTGGTGGGGGTTGAAACGAGGCAATACGTAAAATACAGGGAGAATCTGGGATATGATTTTCATCCAAGATTTTGATAGTAACATACCTGCTATATAACATCTTAGCCAAGGTATCATGACCTTAAAATGTAAGCAACTATCATTTTCCCTCAGTACTTTTCACCAAAATACCCCGACAGAGAGATATTCAGATTCTTCTAATTCCTTCATTTCATTTCCTGTATGTTAGTGCTTTTTCAAGTGTCAGGAAATGTATTTCTTTTTTTGTGGTGAGAAATCAGTATTTTTCTTGAGGATGACCATTTCTCCAGAACTAATAGAATCTGACACCTTCCTCTCTGTGGCTTCATCAGGAAATCTGTTTTTGCTCAATGTAGCAAATTCAACTTTGTAACTGGACAATTCACATGCTAATAACTGCTGGGTAGTTTTCTCTAAATTCATAATCTGGTAGACAGTGGTTCTTTCTCTTTTTCTTGTATTGGTTTTGATGGAGTAGCAAGTCGAAATGCCTAATGGGCCCAAGCAAGTAACATAAATTAGTGAAGGAAATAATCTTAACATAAAAGACATTAAATTCTGGACCTTGGGGTTTGTAAAGAGCAGAGGGTCCATATTTGGGAAACTATTATATTCTGACTTCAGAAAGGTCTTTAGATAGAAGAATTTAATGGAAAATTCTTTCAAGGAAGCTAATCAAAACCGGTTTTGTTCTTGCTTTTAGACAGTGTTTTCTTAGTACTTATTTAATTAGCATTATACAATTTTATCCTCACTTATTTTCTTACTAGGAGGTGCAGTGCATGAATTTGTGCACCTTGAAAGGAACTGTAGGCTATGAGACTGCAGTGGGCATAGGGATGGGTCTCAGCCCATCCTCTGTGCCCCTGCCCAGCTCCTCCCACGGTGGCCTCTGGTCCCCTGTCTGCTGGCAGCCCCTGATGCTGCCATTCCCATGCTCTGACAATACTGGCCCAGCTGATGGCACGGTGCATTTGGGACGGGTGCTGTCAGTGGGTGCAAGCAGGGGCTGCTGCCCTGATCACCCCGAAGGAGCAGGGAGAGGTGGAGCAGCCCTCAGGGGCAATCAGCGCTCTGTATTAACATAATATTACTGAACTAATCAGAATATATATCATAGCACTTTTGTCACTATTTATCTTCATTTGTATTAAAATAAGAGAAGACATGGCAATAAATAATCTGTGGTATTTTCAAAAAGTGGAGAATGTAGAAATCTAAAGTCATTGTGTATAGAAAATGCATAAGTAACTACTCTGAACTGGAGCTGGTCAACTTGAGATTAATACATGTGCAACAAGTATAAAAATTGAAAAAATTATCAAGTAAAATTATACTTTTATCTAAAGTGTTTAAGAGGAAGAAATTTCTATGTGATTATACCCATCTTGGAGGAAGAGTTAACTTCTGGGAGTTGTCAATGACTCACCTTATCATTAAAATATATAAAAATATTTTATATAACATAAAATTAATAATATATTTATGTTTCAAGTACCAAACTTTAAAAATATATAAGGAGTATTTAGCCTGAAAATTTCCAACTAGAGCATAAAAATCAGATATAAGTAGTGAGAAATTTTGGAGAAGACTTAGCATCATGTAAGAATCAAATGCTGCATGTTGTATAAATCATGTTTTATTTGTAGAACTTTATGAAATATTCCAAGATTCACCTGGTTTCAGTTTCAAATAATCCTGCAACTCAGGGAGGTTCAACAAAGCATTGCCAAAGTTCATGAACTTTCATTAAATGTGGGCTTATTTTAGTTTTTTTGGAAGTTGGACCGGTCAATAATTTTACCATGTTTAGACAAGATAGATTCCTTTAAAAATTAAAAACTTGCAGATGATGGGCCAAAGGAAGCTAAAGTGCAAATGAATTTATGCTTACTTTTTATCAGTATAATCTAGTGCAATCTTTTCCACTTTTTAAAAAAGTTTTAGGTCACTTTTGGCAGAGCTAAAATTCTTAGTTTGCTATTCTTTGTTTTCTGTATAGAAATCTCAACAGAATTAATACTTGTGATGCTACCTCTTATGATAAATCAATGTGTCACATAGTGTATTGATAGAGCAATGATATCCATATTTATTATTCAGTTACTTTTTATAATGCCTTACAAGTGTTGTATAATTTAACCCCTATTATAATTCTCTGTGGTAGGTCCTTGTACAGACAAAAATAAGGTTCAGAGGAGATTAAATAATTTTTTCAATATCATGCCACTAATACATTGCAGAACAAAAAGTTTAACCCAGAGGAAATAACAGAAACAAAACTCTCAACTACTATAATTTTGTGGCAGTTAGTACTAGCTACCCCAAATCTGTTCTCTCCTCCTTTTTCCCTAAGATGCGGGTAAAAATGGCTGAGCTGAAAAATAAGAGCCTGAATGTTTGATAACTTTATTTTTCTCTATACCAGCCTCATTCTTCCTACTTCTAGATTTCTTTATTACCCAAGAAAAATAAATAACTTTTACTTATCTCAAATCCATTACATTCATTTCTAAAGAAGCTAATCATATCACTATTCACATTGACCTATCATAATTATAGGTGTAAAAAAGACAATCACTCAATGTCCAACACAAAATCCAAATGTATTTTTTGCTAAATCAGGCAGAGTTATACTGTTAAGGCACAGTCTTTCTAAGAAAGAGAGCTGACCTTACATAAGGGCTTGGGAATAATGGTGTTTAAGGACTGATGGACTTTCAGAAGCGGGGATACTTAGAGGTTGGCTAATTTTTTAGCTACAAAACTGATTATCTCAGTGAGACTATGGCTGATTAGTTGACATGTAAATGTCAAAGGAAGCTAAAGTGCAAAAAGGAAGCTAAACTTCAATGAAGCTGCCACTATTTGGGTGACTTCAGAAACAACAAATTGTCACTGACTAGCTGGCTTTCAGAGGCATGGTTACAGAAGTGAGTTTTCATTCATTTGATGAAGTGTTTAAAAATGTGGTTCAGGTGGTTGGTCACTTGTTGCTATGGCAAGGGACAGCCAATTCTCTAGGAGGATAGATATTTCTTCTTGTCAATATGATTGATACAAATAGGACGAAGACCACCTAGAAGCCACAGTAGTCCTGGAGTTCTTAGACTAGATTTGGGGCATCCTTATTCTTATATTTTGAACTTATACTAAAATTAAGAGGCGTCCATATTGTTTTTTGTTTGGTTTGGTTTGGTTTGGTTGATGTTTAGAATGTAACCTACTCTGCATTTTATCCTATTGATGTGAAAAACCCTGTTATGTGATTAGGTAACTGAAGTGCAGAGACCTTGGGGAGGAAAGACGCTTTAAAAAAATTTTTTTAAAAAACTGGGTTACAACCAATTAAATTACTTTCATTAAACTAATAACAAAATCTCAGATGTTTCTCAGTCTCTACCTGATATATTTTTTGAAAACCTTGAAAATAATATGTTTAATAGATTATAAATACGATGTAAATGGAATTTTGAGATATTTATTTTAAGGTCATTCAAAAGAGGAAATAAATCAGTCATTAAATTTTGGCTCTAATATACAATTGTTTTGATTGTAAGCTTATATACTTATTTTCACTTAAGTCTATCAATACATAAGCAATAGTTATGTAATTGAGCATATTTTTAGAATAATTAAATTTAGTGTGCAAAGTTAGCCTAGAAGAAATAATTTTCTATAATAGACTTTAGTACAGGATTTCAATTTACGGTTTATTTTTGTCCTTGGAGGTCACTTTGTTATGTATATTGATTTTAGAAAAAGGAATTTCAAATTGAATGAAATCATTCTGTTTGAATTTTTATAAAAGCAATTGTACAATGTACATATCAATTTTCTTAAAATAATAAAAGAAGTAACAAATTAGGTAAAATTTAGAAGGTACATAATTCTAATAAAATGGCAATACTTCTACATTTGGAAGCATTAGAATACCACTTTGATTGCTAATTAAACATTAGCAGTCTTTGAATGCAACAGGCTACTTTGAGTTTTTGCTATGATATCTCACACTGCTTCTGAGCTTCAAGTTAACTTAATGAGCAGCCCAGGCATATAAAGTTGTCCACTTACTGCCGAAACTGGTTTGGCTCGGTGGATAGAGCGTCGGCCTGCGGACTGAAGGGTCCCAGGTTCAATTCCGGTCAAAGCCATGTACCTTGGTTGTGGGCACATCAGTAGGGGATGTGCAAGAGGCAGCTGAAGTTTCTCTCTCATTGTTGTTTCTAACTCTCTAATCCCTCTCTCTTCCTCTCTGCAAAAAATCAATAAAATATGTCCACTTACTTTGATCCTCTGAAATGGATATGCATATTTCTGGGTCAGATGTTCCATTGTCCTACAACTTACTCCTACTTCAGGTGCAGATAAAGATAATCGTTAATGGTGCACGATGAGAATGGCCATCCCACAGCATGGAGAAGGACAGAGGGCTAGCATCCCTCTACTCTTCCTGGATTTGAGTAAGCACGATAGTTGATGGAAATTAGTATGGAGAGGAAGGAAGGTGAGCTATAAATACATAAAACTCATTAATTGAAATAGTCTGGTGTCCATAATGAAGATATCCCATGCTTAAGGTATCTACCCTGTTTCCCTAAAAATAAGACAGTGTCTTATATTAATTTTTGCTCCCAAAGATGCGCTAGATCTTATTTTCAGAAGATGTCTTATTTTTCCATGCGCTAGGTCTTATTTTCAGAGGATGTCTTATTTTCGGGGAAACACGTTACATGGCATGTAAAATGTGTCATAATTATAAAAATATTTAATAAGCAATTAATAATTTTGTTCAGATTCAGTTTTCTAATTAACATGCAAGCAAACAACTGAAATAATGCATGGATTTATATAGCATAAAGATTTTTTCCTGACATAAAAAAACCTACTAGTTAAAAAAAGAAATAAGGCTTTGATTCAGACTCATTACACTTTTCCAGCAGCAGTCATAAATAGAAGGTATACAAGGGCATGTGCCATTTTAAAACCCTGCCCTATTTTTATTTTCCTTTCAATTCCACTTAACAAAGGGGAATATTTAAGAATATCATATGCAGGCTTGAATAATTTAAAATATTATTCAAAAGATATCTTTGATTTTTAGAAATGACATATAAAATTTAAAATCAAGCAGCTAAGGACAAGCTTTTACAATGTTAGAATAACAGACTTTTGTAGCTACTTAAGTTTTACAACTTGAATATTGTGCTAGTTAGTGTCTTGTTAGAATTTTTTCTACTACTGTGAAGATTTAGAATAGGAAGTGTATTAAATGGTTAACATACCATCTCTTAGTGGAACAACTATAGAAATTCACAGCTGCCTGAACATGAGTCCAGTAAGGTTTATAATAAGAAAATTATAGTTATTTACTCAGGAAATGAAACTAGCCAAGTGGCAGGATAGCTCTCCGAAACAGATGCATCACTTCAGTCTGATATTTATTGCATGTGTGTTTCCATTTATCATGGTTTCTTGGTCCCTTTGTAGTTCAACCCTGACAACTGTAAATCAACAGAAAAGATGAGACACCGTGGTAAATCAAAGTGAAGAACAATTACTTAAATAAGTGGAAAACACGCTTGGTATTGTGGTTACCAACAATTTGTATAGCATTTAACAGGAAAATAGTACAGTCTCTGATTGTGCCAAGAGTATCAACAATAGTATTTTTAAAATCATAAGACCGTTTAGTTACTTGGCATAAATAAATAGGAGAGTGATTAATGTATGGAAACTATCAATTGCATTGTGCTTATTACGAAGACGTTTTAAATGAAATTCCTTAATCTGTAAAGCTATTTTTCATTCATTCACTTAATCAGTTCCTGGTTTGGGTAGAAACTTCATCTTTTTCTGGTCAGTCCTATCACAATAATCTTGGAACCCTGTGCTTGGCTAGAGCATTCATCAAAGCTAAAAACATTCTGTTCTTGACACTGATCCAATTGCTTAACCTCTACCCTGGGGGATTTGTATTAAATATAACACTTTTGTGCACTGTGAAATTTCTCTTTGTTTAAACAACACTTGAAGCATATCCTGCATGTAATACACTAAAGGTAAATGGTGGTCAATCATGTGTTCCTGAAGGCTGCAGGTCTGTCAGTCTTCAATTTAATCACAGTCAGCATCTGTACTTCTTTTATTTTTCCACAAGAGAAACATTCTGAGCACAGTGCTGGCTCGGTAAAGCTACAGGATGTACTGTAGCTTTTTTTTTCTTTTTCTTAACTATAAGTCAAAACTAAAAAACATTTCAAATTCTATTATAAAGCATCTTCTTTTTAAGTCCTGAGTTTGAAAGTACCAAAAATGAGACTGAATCAAACTGTTGTTTTGACCTATCATGAGTATCTAACACACGTCCCCCTTCCAGGATTTTCCATGTTGTTTGACAGGCTTCTTTATACTTTGTTTGAAAAACATAATAAGCTTAACAATAGCACAGTTGAAATGAAATCAGTGCAAACACTTGTCTATATAAACTTGACAAGTTCAATTCACGGAAAAAAGCTGAAATGTCAACAAGGTCTTGGTCAGAAGGTTACCACATTTCCCTGCTATAACTATTATTATTATTTTATCTCTCTTAGCAACAGATTATGGTTTGTTTAAGCTAAAGAATTCTTTAGGAGGCTGACACTGAGATGATTTAGTGCATAATATGGCTTGTGCTTGTTAAACTACAAAGAATTAATCCCACTAGATTTCACAAATAGCACCTGCTCAAGCCTGCAAGAGTTGTCTGTCTACATGGAATGCATCAGAGCAAAATTTGGCAGGACTGAAAGGCTGAATTATCAAAAACTCCAGAGTGTTTGCTGAAGAAGCCTGTCCTCTTTTTACCAGTGGATATTTACTTGGAAATTAACCCTTCATTAGCCAATTTCAAGTCACTAATCACATGATTTTAAAAGTTAACATTGTAAGATATACAACAAATGGTATTCATTGTTCTGAATCTCCTAAAATTTTTTTAAAGAGGGACTTGGAAGCTTCTAGAGCCATGGTCGGCAAACTGTGGCTCGAGAGCCTCATGCGGCCCTTTGGCCCCTTGAGTGTGGCTCTTCCACAAAATACCATGGCCTGGGCGAGTCTGCTTTGAAGAAGTGGCATTAGAAGAAGTTTAAGTTTAAAAAATTTGGCTCTCAGAAGAAATTTCAATCGTTGTACTGTTGATATTTGGCTCGGTTGACTAATGAGTGTGCTGATCACTTTTCTAGAGTAACTATGGATACAAACATAACAAGTGAACATTGAATATAAAAAGTATTAATCAACTTGGATGTAAGGAATTTTGCAGGGTCAGTAAGTAGCTTTTTCTAGTATATGTAATAGATTGGCCTTTCCTCTGTGCAAATTCTCCTCTCTTCTTTTAAGGGCACTGATTCTGTTGTGATTGCTGCACCCTCATGACCTTATCTAATTCTGTCTCGCCAAGGACTCATCTCAAAATACCATCAGAATGGGGATTAGTGCTCAACATAAGAATTTGTGGGAGACAAAAATCTATAATAATAAAAGGGCAATATGCTAATTAGACCGGATGTGATTCTGGACGTCATTCTGGACATCATTCTGGACAAAGCCAGGGCCGGAGGAAAGCCTGGGTCCCAGGTGCCAGAGGGAAGCTGGTGCCAGCAACCGGGGGAAGGAAGGCCTACTCTTGCATGAATTTCATGCATCAGGCGTCTAGTTTAGTTCATAATAGTGCATATGTATATATTTGATAGAAATATACTGATTAGAAATAGATAATTTAGCAATGAGAACAGGGCTTACAAAATATACTGATTTTTGTGGTGTTTAATTAAAAATCAACCCCAGCCAGTGTGTCACATTGGTTGAGCATCTACCTATGAACCAGGAGGTCATGGTTTGATTCCAGTCAGAGTACTTGTGGGCTCAATTCCTGGTAGGGGGCATGCACAAGGCAGCTAATCAATGATTCTCTCTCATCATTGGTCTTTCTATCTCTCTCCCTTCCTCTCTGAAATCAATAAAAAATTTAAAAAATCTTACTGTTAGAACATTTTTCTTATATCATTCTAATTTATTATTATGTAAATGCTAATATTTTTCTCTATAGTTAATATTGTTTCCTCCTTGAATTTCTTTTTACTAACAAATACTAGTAGTAATTTTGTAAGGCAAATCCCCCAGTTACTGTTAATATTAGAATTAAATATTTTACTCTGAAAGTATATTTTTCTGTAGTGTCTTTTCTAGACTCAAAAAAACCCCTGTAAATGTTATTATTCAAGAATGGCAGATAATATTTGAATTTTTATTTTATTCACTCCTTATGAGAGGTTAGAAAATGTCTTGAAAACTTTGTTAGAAATACAATGTAAAGTCTGCATTCTTCGGCACCCAGTATAGTTAGTATGTAAACTATGTTGGGACTGAGCACTTCTAATACGTCAAGCTGTTTTATGGTGATTTAGTGAACCAATAGCAAAAATAGTTTCTTTTTCAAGAATTGTTTTTTATTGATTTCAGAGAGGAAGGGAGAGGAAGAGAGAGACAGAAACATCAGTGATGAGAGAGAATCATTGATTGGCTGCCTCCTGCACGCTCCCCACAAGCCTGCAACTCGGGCTTATGCCCTTAACCATGTTTGAACCTGGGACCCTTCAGTCCGTAGGCCAACGCTCTATCCACTGAGATAAGCTGGCTAGGGCAAAATATTTTCATTTTTATGTGAGCAAGAAAGTTTTCAGTGTTTTTACTGTTTTTAAAATTACCTGAATCTTTGGCCTCAGATATTGGTAATCTCACTTTCTGACTTCATCCTGCCCTGTTCTAGCTCATTATCTCTAATACGGATAGCTACAACTCAGTTTCCTCAACAATCTACACTTCTTGAACCTACTTACATTTTTACTTCTCTTCTTAGGTATTCACTTTCATCTTCCTCTGCTTATGTTCTGTATTAATTATTGTTATCACTCTCCCCACACACCATCAACTCCTGATTCCCCTAAACTTTGGTCATATTTGCATGGCAAAAACCCAGATCCTCGTTAAGTCTGACTCCTATACCCACTAAATGGACTAGTTATTATAGAATGCAAACCATGCTGTCTAGCCTCACTTTAAATTCATGATATAGATTTGGACTGCCATAAAGCTACTTTACCATCCTGTTTGTTTCATTCTCCTACTTGGGCTGAGGAACATTTTACACTTTCTTCTCAAATCTCTAATAGAGTCTCAACATCCTCAGTTTCAGTTTACCGTATTTCACAATTGACTGAAAAATAAAAACTGAAGCTATCGCATGCCCCCCCCCCCCCCAAGCACATCTTCACACCAACCTGCATTTGTGTGTGCTCTGCTCCCCTCCACTAGCTGTTGTTCCCATTTAAGATAAACTCCCCTCGGGTACAATAGATTCTATTCCCTCTAACCTATTTTAGGTCAGTTTCCCAGCAATTTTTCCTTTCTTATTTTAATTTTATGCACCCCAATTCCCCCATCTTAATCCAGCCATTCCCACCTGAATACAAATATGAAATAATTTTCATTTTAAAAACATTCTGTTGTCTCTTCAGCCTACTGCAGCTGTCACCCCACTTCTTTGCTTACCTTTACAGCAATGTCCTTTGGGGGTTTTCCATACTCATTTCTTGAATTTTCATGTTCTCTTAAACCCACTCCAATCAGTTTCAATTATCTCTTTACCAAAACAACTACTGCTGAAGTCACCAACCCCCAGGTTGCTAAATCCAAGGATCACCTACCTGTTAGGCCTCATAATTCTTTACTACCAGCCACAGTTGACTCCTTCCCTCCATTGAAGCACTTTCCTCATTGGCCCTCAGTTTGTTGACTCTTTAGCTTCCCCTTCTCATCTCATTTTGCAGCAATGCCTCAACTGTGTTACCTTAAGCAGTGGGGTGCCTCAGGTCCCAAGCTTTGAGCTTCTCCAATAGTATGCCTTAAACATTACCTTGAGGTTGCTCATCCCTAAGCTCCAAGTTCAAAACTGGCATACTGTTTTGTTATCACTAAAAGTGTACTTCTCCTGCAGTTCTCATAGGTCACTGGTTACCCAGACAGTGTGACCATGTAATACAATTTGTTTTTTTTAAAACATTGTTTTGTTAAGAGCAGATTTGATGTTAGTTACAAAGCTTAAGGATAGCATATGAAACCAATAAGAAAGAGTATATTGTTCAAAAGAAAGTAGTTGGTAACATTTTTCTTTTGTTTTTTCTTTTTTAAAAAAAGATCATGTTAGATCCTCACTTTACTACACAACAAAACACATCTCAAATTTGTTTAATAATAAAATGGAAAAATAAAAGCATCACCTTTTTAATTAAAAGTATGTTGCATCTCAGCAATGTGATTTTATATTCACTTAAAATTATATTTACTTAGAATATTTAAAAACATAATATATTAGCTTAGAAAACAAAGATGCAAAATTATAGATTGCACACTTTTATTAATCTAATTTTCTCATGTTTCACCAAAAAATACAACAAAATATTATAGACAACCTAAAACTTTATTTCTAGGTAAAGTACTTTTTTATTTAAAAATTATATGTAAGGAAGTTTAGCAGTTGCTCTGGCAGGTGTGGCTCATTGGTTGGAGTGTTGTCCTGTGCAAAAGGTTGCCAGTTCAATTCCTGGTCAGGGCACATGGCAGGATTGTGGGCTTGATCCCCTGGTGGGAGGGATGTGGGAGGCAGCATATTGGTGTATTGTGCTCTCATATCAATATTTCTCTCTTTCTCTCTCTCTCTAAAAAAAAAAAATCAATAAACTATTTAAAAAATTAAGCAACTTCTGTACCGATTTCAAGGATTTTATGTTAGTATGTCTGTTTACTAACTATATCTCATCATGGTGATAGGTGTCTTGAAATTAAGAGACATAGCCAGACCCGGTGTTTATTCCCTGCTTCAAATTGCCTGTAATACCAACAACATATCATATCAACACTTGTCTATAGGCATAATACACTACGATAATGCTCACTGCATAGTGACTTTGTTCAATTGGATGACAAACAAACACATACCTTCCTGATCCCAGGAATTGTGATTTTCAAACTAAGACTTCAATAAAAAGATCCCTACAAACATAATTTAAGTAACTTTATTTAAAACAAACTGCTAAGTTTGAAACATGCTGTGGCCACAATTACTTAAATGTGCTCTAGCTGAAAATATTTTATATCTTCAATGTTGGATCAGGATAACTTTAGATATTTAGATCGGGGCCTTCTCTAAAGGAATTCTCTAAAGTTATTTAAAAAGGAGAGAGAGGGAGGGAGGGAGGGAGGGAGGGAGGGAGAGAGAGAGAGAGAGAGAGAGAGAGAGAGAGAGAGAGAGAGAGAGAGAAATTTGCTGCTCCATTTATCACTTACTCTGCATTCATTGGTTGCTTCTTCTGCATGCCCTGATCAAAGATCAAGCCTGCAACCTTGATGTATCAGGATGACACTCTAACCAATTGAGCTACCTGGCCAGGGCCACCCTATGATTTCTTAAATGCTAGCCGAAATTCTAAGAGCATGAAGGCCAAAACATCAAATCAGTGCTTTTAAAAAGTGAAAGTTCGCCCAAAACTTCCACAATTTGAAAAAATATTGACTTGGCATTCCTTAAGTGCTGTCTTGACCTAAAGTACATCCTGTGACTCATATTCCAATTACTATTATAGTCTTTCTGGTCCAAATTGCTGGGAGGAAGAGAAGTACTGTTACAGACACTTAAAGTGATGAAATAACCTAGGGTGCAGAACCTTATAAAAACTGTGCCCTAGGAAAGATGTGTCATTTTTCATTTCTTTGTTCCTATTTCACTTTATGATCCTTTCTTGAAAGGAAGATACATTCTGTCTTTATTTGAAGGGGGAAAAAAGACCTAAGAAATAAGTACTAGTATGGAAAATGTGTTAGAATAGTGTTCCATATATTCATCATGAAGCTGGTTTAGTTTTTAATGCAGTTGATCTAGGTCCTTATTAAAAAATATTCTACATTAACTTCTTGCAAGAAGATTAGAATAACTGTTATGTCTTATTTGCAGGAGAGTCAACATTAGAGGATTCAGCAGTTATTTCCTAAGGCCTTTCTTCCCTTAGGCCTGCCATTGGGAAGAGAGCATTATGACTATGTCAAGTGGAATTTGGAACTGTTCATAGGCGGCAAGATCACAATAACTTTAAAATACATTTGTGGGGGGGGGGAAGAAAGATAGAAAACTCGATGAGATAAAATTGCACAGAAATGTTTTCCAGCTATTTTAAATTTTAGACAGTCCTTACGATAATCACTTCATCTATAGGTGACAGGCATTATAATATGGATCCCCTCTACCCATGTTTTTCTTATTTATATTGCAGGTGTGCCTGGTTTTAAGGCTTCTGCTGAAAAGTATCACAAAAATGACAAAACAAACAAAAGGAAAGATCCTTATTTTCATAAAAGAGTCCTTTAGATCTTATGCATTTAAATATTCAACTCTTAAAAGTTTAATTTATGTGCAATTGTTTAGCAAGGTGGTGTTTGCATGGCTCCATATGAACTTTAATCCTTTAAACTGGATCTCCTCCACAGTGGTAGCTTGTTCTTAGACGTTTTAAAGGAACATTTTCAAGGTATTGTCTCATTTCTTTTTCAAGTAACTCTTCTGTTAGATAACACTAACTATCTTCTTTTAAACATTATCTTGACTATTTTCCCACAGATCTATTAGGTTATTTCTAACTGATTTCATTAGGTCACCAAGAGGCTGCCTGGAATAGATTATTTTATCAAGCAGCAATATGTGGGATACCATTAATAAAATGATCTTTGGCATAGAGAAAATACCCAAGCAGGAGTACAGGGTTACCATTTTTTGTTGGTGTTGATGGTACTTTAAATTTAGAGTCTGTAGAAATAGAATCAGGAAAGTATTTATATGGTTTTTAGCAGTTTTGTGTCAAGTCCCACAGCTTTCTTCAGTGTGGAGGCAGGTTCTGTTACTGCTGATTTTTTTTTTCCTAAACAAGCATTTGTAGTCCAAAAAGAGAAGAGAAGCAGATCAAGGATTAGCTGCTGTTATGCTCATGAATTTTTACAGGCTTATCCTAGACATAGGAATATACACAATTTCTGTTTTGTCTGATCAAAACCAGCTTGGTCATAACCTTTGTTGGCTGGGTAACAATAAAGAGGTCCTGATTGCCTTATTTATTTTTTACAAGTGTATATGCAACAGAATATAAACCAGTTTGAGTTTATTATTAAAGAAAAATCCTAAAGACACATATTTTCATGATTGGTACAAGTGGAATTTCCTTGCCAACATCTCTGGGATACTCCTAACTACTGGTAAGGCTTTTAATAAACAGTTTTTTAAAAGGAAACCACACACAATTTTGCAGGATTTGTGCTGCCTCACAGAAACTATTCTGCTTTGAGATTCTGAGCCAGGCCAGGCCCAGAATGTTCATTCCAGCATGAGAGGGCTGTCATCAAGCATACTGAGTAAATAAAAGCTGGTTCATGTGCTTTAATAACAGGAAATTTCCTATCATCCTGGCCTTAACAAAGGTGAACTCTCCTCTGACTATATTCAGTGTGCACAGACCTGGAAACTCTCTCTTCTTAAGAATGAGCTGGAGGTAGGCCAGTGTATACCGGAGGCTAGAAAGGCTGTACATAAGAATTTAGCGAGTTTAGAAAGAATAGGAAAGTTGGGTGGATGGGACTGTAAACAGCATTGTTTTCACACACATCAGTGTAGAAAGGGATAGTGCTTTAACCTCCAAAGCTATACACGAATACACTCCATTGATGAGCAGATGAGAAGGATTTTGTTACACCTTGCCAGTATGCAGTCAACATGATCTCCCCCAGCGTGGTTGGTGTTTACTATATTGTAGATAGCTCTTGTAAGTTATGAAAAAAGTTATGGTAGGCATTGGATCTCTGACTTCCTCGGGACTCAGCGTTAACTGTTTAAACAAGACTCAGCAACTTCAAGTGTCGCTCTTAAGATTTAAGTAGGCCACTGGCCAGGTTGTGAAACTCAACAGAGCAGCATGCACTTTTTCCTTCCACTTTTTATTTTGTTTTCTTTTCCTTGTTACTACTTTAAATCATTCCATGTCACAGCTTGTTAAGGGTTTCAGGCTAGTTGGTAGGTGTTATATAAATTTAAAAGATTAATGTCTACCCACAGAAGCTTGTCCAACTAACTCCCCCCCCAAAATTATCATGGTATTCAGTAGCTGTCAGCTGTGTGTGTGTGTGTGTGTGTGTGTGTGTGTGTGTGTGTGTGTGTATTACTCTATTGGCTGTAGACCTAAAGTGTTTATTTATTTTTAATTGATTTTAGAGAGAGTGGGAGGAAGAGATTGAAAGAGAGTGAGAGAGAGGGCATTGATTTGTTGTTCCACTTATGTATGCATTCATTGATTGATTTTTGTATGGGCCCTGAACTGAACAGGGATCGAACCCGAAACCTTGGCATATTGGAATGATGCTCTACCCAATTGTGCTACCTGGTCAAGCCTAAAAGTGTTTATTTTTAATTGATTATTTCTTGCTAATAACTGTGTTCATTTTAGAGGAAGCATTTTACATTATAAATGACATATGATGGGCTTTATTGTCAATTAATTATAGAAACTTTGGCCTGTTTCCTTTTGATCATAACCTGTCTTTTGACATTAGCAATAATAATAACCAACATTTATCAGTTAATTCAACGTGTCAGGCTCCTTTTATCAAATAATGTAATCCTCCCTCATCAGAAGTACAGATATTATCCCTTGTGTGCAGTTGGGGAAATGGAAGTACAGAGATGTCCGGTAGCCAGTCCACATTCATTCACCTAGTAAGTGCTAAAGCCCTGAATGAAACTCATAGAGAGTGTCCAGTTACATTTAGAAGTTAACACTGTCAACTACTATGTTCTATAGTTATTCCAATGTTGGTTTGATTAAAATATTAGATCGTTTATTGGTAAAACAGAAAGACTATTACATTGGGGATAACAACTCATAATTACATATTTTCTTCCAGGTACCTTCTAAGTGTTTTATACTTGTTACTAATTTAGTCTTCACAGCCCTATGAGGTAGGTTCTATAATATCTCCATTTTATAAAGTAGGAATTAGGGACAGGGAAGCTAAATAATTTGCCCCAAATCACACAGCCAAGTGGCAGAGCTGGAGCTTAGCCAGGCAAGTGACCTTGAGTCTGTTGCTTTAACCACTATGCATAGCTTTCTCAAAAGCCACAGGAACCAAGTATCCGCAGTTCGCAGTTCGAATTAGGGCCTTTCATCCACGCTCCTGTGTTTACTGCCAGAAGCGTTTTTTGGTAATGTATCTGGCTGTGTTTGTTTGTGTTTTATTTTTCTTCATATTTCCAGATCTAACAATGTCTTTGTTGTTTATCAAGCAATCAGTAAATATCTTAGTAAACAATATGCATGATATATGTAGTATAAGGTTTTCAGAATGGTATTCATACATTGAAAAAATAACTCTTAAAGTGGTATTGCAGTGAATTATCTAAAATTCGTATCAAGGAAAATTACTGAATGGCCGTGAGATATTTTTTTCCTAATGACCCATTTTCCAGTTTGTATCCTTTTGGGCAGGAAGTGTTTGGGAATTCCACTGCCATTGTGAAATTTGGCTGAAGCATAGGTTCAGAAAATTAGCAGCTTCCACCACAAGATACTGACACCAAATGGCAAATTCAAAAGGAATTCCTTCTCCAGCAGGTTGTTTCTGCTTTCCTAATAAATACCTCTCCACTTCCTTTTGGGGAATAACTTCAGAGCAGAAATTTGAAAATTTCATAACCTTCATAATATCAACTCTCTTCTAAATAAATTATTTTAGACTACATGCAGTGAAAAAGCTTTAGTAAGGCCAGTTTTAAAGACCCAAGACTTTAAGATAGTTTAGATAAGGTTTGAATAAGTGGCCAAATATTCTGAGCCAGAATTCCAAGCCTGTTAACAATGATAATATTATTTAGCACTTAGATAATTCTTTGGAGACAGTAACCATTAATCATTGATATCCCACTAGGTACTACACAACTTTTAAGATTATCACCTTATTGAGGCAAATATTTAAGTTGAGAGGTGAAGAGAGTGTTTAAGGTCATAACCTTGGTTATTGCTTGAGCCAGAATGTGACACATACTTTTTTTTTTAATTCTTTATCCCTATCATATTCCACAAACCATTATCTTACATTTTTGCCAAGATTTTTTAATATAATTAACCTGAATACACAAAGTCAGTTAAAGTCTGCTAGTAATACCCAGGTTGTTTCTAGGAGACAGTGGAAATACTTATAAAACCTAGATAGGATTTCTTACTAAAATATGTACTGACTGTAGACTCTTTGGAAAATTTATAAATGTTTCTTAAGCCTTAATGTTCTTATCTGTAAAATAAGACTAATATTTTTCATCTGATGAAGATTTCTGAGATTTAAATATAATAATATATGGAGAATTATATGTAACTGTCCTTTTTTAGTGTCTACTGTATATGTCATTTTTGTTCCAATTCTCAGCAGTCAATTTATTTTCAATCCAAATTTATGGGTCTATTCATTTATTCATCAAATATTTTTCCACATGTGCTGTCTCGTATAATGCCAAGCAAAACAAACTTCCTGGTCTCATAGAGCTCAAAAAAATTTTTTTTTTGGTTGAAATAACTAGCTAGCTAATTAACTAACTGAATAAGTGAAATGTGAGATATACATTCCATGTGGGATAAATTGTGGTATAAATTCCAGCAAGAAAAATAAAACTAGCGAGAGTAAAGGGGAGAGATTGAGATAAATTATCATTTTATAGAGGGTGGTTACAGAAGTTTACATGTAAACATTCGAGGAATTATACAAGGTATCTGTGGGAAATAGTCTTGTGATATTGGGGGTGGTTGCTGTCTAGATAGAGAAAATAGAAAATGCAGGATTTCTGTCCTGCTGACCTTTTTCAGGACCAGTAGGTAAGCTAGTGTGGCTGAAATGAAGATAGCAAGGAAGAAAATTAAAAGGGTAGGGAGAGAGCAGATCATGTAGGACTTTGTAGATCATGAGAAGGATTTTGGATTTTACTCTTAAGACCAAAAGACTTTAGAAGGATTTGGACCAAAGGGTAACATGATTTGATTTACATTTTGGAAGGAAAAAAAAACAAAACAGGAGACAATATGGAAAGCCATTGCAGTTGAAAGATGTTGGTCTGGTTCAAAATATATTTTGGCATGATTGACATATAATAAAAGGTCAATATATTTTGGCATGATTGACATATAATAAAAGGTCCATGGGTAAAGGTAGAAATGAAGGTATAGAGTTAAAAGATGTCAGCATGTAGATACATTTAAAGTCCTGGGATTAGATGTGATCACCTATGGGAGAAGCACAGAGACAGAACAAGCCCTGGAATACTGTAGCTCACCAGGGAGATGGGAGGAACCAGCCAAGGAGACTGAGAAGGAGGATTAAGAAGGTTTGAGCAGGACGGGTGAAGCAGTATTAACAATCATATCAAATACTGCTGAACAGTTGGATGAAATGAGTGGTGTTTGGCCATTACTCAACGTGGTGTTATCAATGACCTTAGAAATAGGAGTTCTAATGGAGATGTATAGACTAAAGCTTGGTGGTCTCTCTTCTGGACAACTGCATGAGCCTTCACTTTTTCTATCTCCAGTCCATTTTCCATTTGCAGTCAGAATGACTTTTCAAAACAAATCTAATAATATTTCTGCTGCTTTAAAAATTCCAGTGGCTTTGTATCTCTTTCAGCATATTTATGGAAAGTTTAACCTGTTTTCTAAACCTCTGCTAAATGGGATTCAGTCACACTGTATTTACTTTAGATTCTTCTCCCTGTCCCAGGAGGGTCCCGATTTCTCTTCCCTCTTCCAGTTACTTCAGATATTAGTCCAATGCTATTCTTGTAATGAATCCTGTAGAGGCCATTCTATGTTAAAAATGCCTTAGTGCAAACTTGAAAAGGACTTCATCTGACTCCCTCAGAATACTTCACAGAGTTGTAATTGTACATTTTTGTGTGGTCATGTAATTAATGAGTGTCTCCCCTGATTGATCAAAAGCTCCATGAGGGCGAGAACTCAGCATAATTGCTTTTCTTTACATATATCTCCAGCACTAATGCCACAGTGCCACAGTAGGCATGCCATAAAATGCTTCAGTGTGTAAAAGAAGTCAGTCTAAGTTTTATCTTTATTTATCTGATAATTATATAACTTTTTTTTAGAATTTTGAAAGTAGTGGCTCTTTAATGGTTCTGTAAATGCCTATTGCAATTATCTGCTAAAACTCGATATTCTAATTGCAGTGGCACAGTTAAAAATATCAGAGAATAACAGAAGCATCCAGCCTTTTCTTCTTCCTAATTGTAAACTGTTAGGAAGTTCTTTAAGAAGAGTGAGCCCTCATGAATGCTCACGTTAGACAGAAGCATTGATAACGCACACAATATATGACTTCTGCACAGCTGAACTAATTGTTGGGGGCAGGGGCAGAAAGTTTAGGTAAGAGCTTATGGCCTTCTCAAGATGCTCCCATTGCTAATCTATCCCCGAGGCCAGCCTCACACTGCGATTCTCCTCTATTGGATTGTTTTTTTATTAATTAAACTTTCTATTTAGCAGAAAGGAAATGTGAAGTATTTGAATAGATATATTTGTGAAATATATTGTATTAGATTAAAATAGCCCTTTTGTGTAATTTTATAAATGCTTTTCAATTTATTTAAGTAGTAGAGGTCCAATGCACGAAAATTTGTGCAAGAGTAGGCCTTCCTTCCCCTGGCTGCCAGCACTGGCTTCCCTTCGTCACCCAGGACCCGGGCTACTTCCCTCCCCTGGTGACTGGCAGGCACCAGGGACCCCGGCCGGCTTCCCTCCAGCCCCGTCTTTGTCAGGAAGGACATCTGTAATGACATACAGAAGATATCCAGTCTAGTTAGCATATTACCTTTTTATTATTATAGATTCATAATATTATAATCTTCATTTTAAAGAACAATGTATCTTATTATAAAAGTAACAATAAAACCAAATTATAAAAAGAAGACACTGATGGATATCAGTATTGTGTATTCAGCTAAACCAGTTTCCTCCAGAAAATAATTCTTAGTGATGGTTATCCTTCTCAACTCTATTTTCTTAAGGTTCTCTGTACATAGAGTATTAAATTGTGCTGCAGCATATGTAAAAAGCAAAATCAACATAACTAGGCAGTTTGCTAGAGTTAAACATATATATATATATATGAAAAAAACAAAGTTTGTTTAGTTTTTTTCAGTGAATCTCTGTGGCTATCTAATTCATTTGTTCTTTTACTCATAAATATCATATCCCATTTGGGGGTTGGGGAGAAGGGAGAAGGAATTCAAATACTTGAGGCAAACTTCTCAGAGAATGTTCCAAAAGAAACCACATACTTAAGGCTACTCGGAAACAGAAGTATTTTGCACTGAATGTGCTACAAAAGAATTTGTTAAAGTAATCACCTCTCTTATCCAGTGATTTCCAAAGCAACCACAAGTGACTCACATACAAAATCAGGCTGTAATGAAGGGCACAGTCAGTTTGCTGTGCCAGATTATTCTGTATCCCTATCTCCTTTCCTGGTGTAATTAAAGCCAAGAATAACGATATAACTATGCCTGTGGACTATTTAATAAGTATGTCATATGTTATTTCATTAAGCCCTTCCATTAGCCATTCCTATCTTTATTATATGGATCAGGAAAGATTAAGAGAGTTTAATTCGACCAACCTAATATAGTAAGTGTTAAATTTCAGATTCCAGATTTGCCTAACTCCCGAATTTTTTTTTATATATATTTTTTCCCCAATATTTCATGTGATGAAAGCCGCTTGGAGAAGACGTTGTTTCTGATTATTTTAGTTTAAATATCACATTTTTTTCAAGTCACAGTGGAACTAGGTTATATTTTACAAAACAGTGTGGAACTAATCTGGGAAGAAGGTGCCTCTGGTGGGCATTTCCTCATTATCTATTATCATACTGACCTGTAACCATGAAGTGACATATGGGCTCCGGAGCCCCTGCATACGGTTGTTTCTCTCATGTGATGCACAGAGTCATCTAGCCAGGTAGGCACAATGAGCTAAAACCCAGGGAACATCCCCCTGGCCGTGCTTCCTGCCTGGGAACCTGCCTCAGGCCAGAAGAAAGGAAGGAGGACATTTTCTAATCGATCTGCTCAAGTGGGGCACCTTTTTGTAATGTTTCCCACTTGTGCCACAGGAAAGAGCCCCTTCTAATTTACAACATGACCCGCCATTTATAGTAGCAACGTCAGTGTAATCTGATACTTTCAGCATGATCAACATCCTTAAGAGTATGGGATGATGGGCCAATATGAATCCCCTTTTTTTGTAGGGACTCCATGAGATTGGAAAAAAAATCATTGACAAGTAGCTGGAAGGTGATAACAAAGGTCAGCAAAGGATAAAGAAAAATTCATTTAAAAAAATATATATTTTTATTGATTTCAGAGTGGAAGGGAGAATGAGAGAAAGAGAGATAGAAACATCAATGACGAGAGAGAATCACTGATAGATTGACTCCTGCACGCCTCCTATTGGAGATCAAGCCTGCAACCCAGACACATGCCCTTGACCAGAATCAAAGTTGGGACTCTTCAATCTACAGGCTGATGCTCTATCCACTGAGCCAAACTGGCTAGAGCAAGAAAAATTCTTAATATCTGAAGTCATTATGAAAATATTCATCATATGTTAGGAAGATAAAACTACAGGATCTGATATTACAATCAATGAGAGTTCCATTATGTTTTAGATGTTTTATAATGAGAAGCACTCAAAATTATTTTAAAACTCATTTTATGTATTTAAATTTCTTTTAACGGACTATTTAAATTAATAACTTGAGTTTTATATTTTATATATATATATATTTATATCAAGTTATTCTGTAGAGGAAACCCTAACATAAAAGATAAGAGTTTGCTCTCCAGATAAAGACACTTTGTAGTTAATGTATGGGATATCTTTTATATTATGTCTATTAACTTGTCAAAAATAAACATAAAACAATGCAAAATGTAAAATTTGCTTTGCAATTTATTCTAGACTTTTATACTATTTTTCAAAAGAAATGACCAGAAGTGCTTTTTGTTCAAATTAAGGCCTTTTTGTTTGTTTTGAGATTTATTATTGTCTTTAGTTTGTTACAAAGCATGAGAAATGAATGGTTTGAGAGATAAAATCTAAGAATGTAGAGCATGATTAGTTGCCTCTTCAATATATAAAGATATTTTTCTCATCAAATGACCAAATTTTGATTTCCTTGAAGTGGGTATTTAAGACTATTTTGAAGAGGAAATTATTCTTTTGAATGGCTCATGCCTTTGATGCTCTCACCAGCCTTGGCCTACCATATTGGAAAAAGTGAGGACCGTGACCTTGGTGAAGCTTGCTACAAATAACTGATCTTTTCCCCGGTGATATTTCCTGGTGGTAATCTGTGATCTGTGCTGTGTTCTTTTTTAAGCAAAAATAATATACCATTGAAGGTTTCAGGTAATATCTGCTGACTCAATTCATGAACTATAAGTCATATTTCCTAAAGCAAATACATAAGTAGCATTGAAAGGGGATATCGATATGATTTCAGATGCTCATGATTGCCATCCTTACACCAGTCTCCAAAGCTCTCACTGTTTGGCAGGCATCATGAATGTTTGCAGCTACACTTTCAAATCAATTGCCTTTAAATGATTTTCAGAATCCTGAGTCATTGCTAAATGCCAAGGAAAGAAATTAAGCAAAGAAAAATTGGACAAACTCTAAGGAAACGTTTCCTAATTGTGAAAACTATTAAAATATGGAATAAATATCCCCTCAGGGAGAGGATGGATGCCTATCTCTGAAGCTTTAAAAAATAGGGCTAGACCAACTTCTAGAGAAGAGAATCAAGGGCAAAATTCATTACTGGCATAGATGACATAAAGGGTCTTTTCCTTTTTCCTAGTAATGCTTCTTTGATGTTTTCATTTAAGCGGTGACTTAGTTTCTAAAGCAGATATTTGAATGTGGGGAGTGGATTCAGGTTTCAGTGAAAACCTCACCAAAGTCAGGGATGAAGCCACCATTGATTATGTATTAGACTCACTTTTATTTTTGACCATGGAGGACAATTGGACGGCCACCTAATGCATTTCCTGGCACACATCTATTGTGGTTAGACTTCTTTTTCTGTACGCCTGTCTGGACTTCTGCTTATCGAAGGAATACAAATATTTTTCTGGGCTTGTTAATGTTAATCATAGTGTATGCAGCTATACTCTTTGTATTCATATAAAACTGCCAGTTTTCTGTTTTTGCTGCCTGCTGAGTGAATACCTATAAATCCAACGTAGCAGGGTAGAAGGAGCATATAAGGAGCTCTTTAGCAGTAAGAATGTGATGAGGAAGATGGAGGTAGATTTGAATTGTCACCATCAGTCAAAGCCTGTGAAAAAACAACTTGCAGGTGATCCAGTGGCCTCTATCTACTTGATGGTGCTGTTTTCCTCCTCTCGTCAGTGAGAGAAAGTGCAAAGGATTTGCACATATAACATTCCCACGTTGAATCTCAAGTGAGTGAGTAGAAATGTTGTAAATAGGATTTTATTGAATGTAAGGCCTATCCATTTAAAAAAAAATCATTTATCCTAATCTCGGTGCTCTTGAGCCTTGAGCCTTATTTGATTTGTTGTCTGAGGCCAGTTGTAGGTTAAATAGGGTTTCCTGAGCATTCAGTCATCTGCCTCGTATCCTTTTTCTGAGTATATATAGGAATTAAATAGTAGGAAGACTTGAACCTTGATATACCTTATCTTAATTATTCAATAATTAGAATTGGGATTTTAGTCAAAACACAAGATATTTCTGGCCAGTCCATGTAAAATGAACAAAAGGGCTTTTATAATGGGATCATCTTTAAAGAGATATTATTGCTTGCTTTTTATTTTTTCTAGGAGAACCATAACATGTGTGTTTGTTTCTTTTGTTGCTTGCAACTCAACAGAAACCCAGTAATATACATGAAAATGGAATTAATGAGATGAGAAACTGCTTATCTCATTCATATTCCCTTCCTTGGAGTTCCAGGATCAGAAGAATATCTATCACAGAGCAATACAAATCACTGCTAGCACAGAGCATACTGGTATGCCTTTATGGTACCAGGCACACTGGGTCCGAGGCTGGCTGTCACTACTTGAGCCAAATTTAGCAGAGGCAGGGCTGAATCCTATGTGAGCCTTTATCCCAATAATGCCAGCAGTATGGGAGAGCAGTCCGTCACCCTGGAAGCTGCTTTGACTCCCCTCGCCAGTTGGCTGATTATATACACTCTGGGGAGAAGATTACTGTGTGCAGCTGTGATGTAAGAGTAACAGGGAAAGGGCAGGGGAGGGCCTGCAGGCCGGCCTTCAGGAGCTCAGTCCGATAACAAGCTGGCTAATGTTCTCCGAAGTTACCAACAGCTCAGCCCCTTCCTGGGACTGGGAAACGGTCAGCGTTCCCGGGGCAAATACTAAAGGGTGTCAGCGTCCAGGCACAGCCACCAAGTCAAAGCGTGTCCTGTCCTTGGTCTGCTTTTAAAGTGTATTTTTTTCGTTCAGCCCTGTTTTTCTCCTTGCAACACATCCTCTGGTTTCCCAGGGTCTGTAAGAAAACCTCTTATCTATGTTGGTAAGGTGAGTCATTAGGAGACACCTGTGGCTCTGTTCTTATTATGTGCCCTTCCCCCTATCATTTGTATGAAGAAACACACTCTGGTCTAAATACAACATGGATCTCTAGTTGGCAGTAAGGTGAAATAAATAAAACCCACTATAAATTCTCACTTTTCCCAGATATTTTCATCATACCACTAAGAATTTCATAACCCAAAGACCAAATATAAAATGTGTTGTTGTTTTTTTGTCAGGGATAAGTGTTACCCCAGAGTTTAACTTTGAGCCCAGATTACTTCAGACCCCTGTATATTTGATGATCTGCCTTTGGGGCCAGAGCCAGCCAAAATATGTTTTCTTGTCAACAGGGTTGAAGTTTAGGATAGAAATGTAAATCTGCTCAGTCACACTGAACAGCAAAGCAGTCACATTGAAGAGATGGAATATGGAGCTGACAGAGAGACAAAGTGTAAAAAGAGATGCTGAGGAAAGGTGCAGTAGGGAAACATATTGACTGGTCGGGGCAGGGTGGGCTTGTAAGACATGGAGGAGTTCTCAAGTTATACATTGCTTAGAGAATTCACTGCAGTATCTTGAAATAAAAAAAAAGGGGGGGGGGCATATCTGTACTCAGGAAAACCCGAGTTAGCTTTCCTATTTAGTCTGTAGGACAACCTCATGGGTTGTAATTAACATAAACTGGTGAACAAAAATAGATCCAGAGACAGAGAAGCTTCAGACAGACTGTCATACCTCAGGGGGAAGGCAGGGATGAGTGGAGGGGTTGGGTAAAAGATCTACTGAAGGACTTGTATGCATGCATATAAGCATATCCAATGGACACAGACTCTAGGTGGGCAAGGGCATGGGGGTGGGAGTGGCCAGGGAGAGGTCAATGGGGGAAAAAGGAGACATATGTAATACTTTAATCAATAAAGAGTAAAAAAAAAAAAAAAAAGTCAATGGTGAGTGATAAAGTGAGATCATTTGTGTTGGAGCATACCCATAGATATGGGTCTTATTCTTACTCATTTCATGAGAACATAGAATGTTAATAGCACCGCCATGGTCTATAAGGAATGAGTCTCAGGATCTGAGGCAAAATCCTGACTTTCAAATAGGAACCTGAATGTTGCTTATTTGATTAAACTCCTGCTAGGTAGAAAACATTAGCTTCAGTCTTATGAGCTCTAACATATAATAGAAAACTGAATTAGAAACAAATGTATTTGGGACTGAGTGAGTGGAACACTGAAATGGTGAGCTAATAATGTCTTCCGTGTCTATTTACTTTTACTAATTCAGTGAAAAGTGGCAGCTATGAGGCTTTTCTGAGTTAAAAACAGCTAAGCTTTCTCCTTAATATAGTATTTATGACATTTTTTTTCCAGTTTATCTTCCAAGCGAGGAAATGTTTATAACATAATTAATTTTTACACAAGGGGGAAATAGGATAGGAGGTTATCCTCACTCATTTTCCAAGCAAGGGATTGCTCAACTGTATACACCTGTGTCCGTATACATAAATAACTTAATTAACAAATTAATTTTTTTATATAAAAAGATCAGGAGTCCCTAACTTTCAGGAATTTTCAAATGTATCAGTTACCTCCGGGGGCTCTAACCAGGTGTCTCAGGTCCAGGGGTTTCTCCTTCATTTCACACCTAAACCACCACATGCAGGACTGCCCTGCCAGACGGAGAACAAGATGCTGTGAATGATGTTCCCCTACAGAGGGGGCCATGGCCTGTGTTTGAAGTTAGCTCTTTTGAGAGGTTAGTAGCATGGACATAAGCTTTAAGAGACTTGTTTTGATTATGCCCAAACTGTGATTCTGCAGCATCTTCTCTTAGGACTTGGCTCTAAGGCAAAGTGTCACTGTCAGTTAGGATAGACACCGGGCTTTTTCAAGATAAAACTGACATTTGTTGTAGTGACATTGAGGTAGGGTTTGTTACATTCCTTTTCCAACTCATAGTCTCAACAGTTCTTTTGAGAATCTGCTGGCCTCTTTTCTTTGGTTGGAAACATTTTACAGCTGGAAGATACAGACAGTGACTGTGTGTATCATCCTGCTGGTTTCTAAACAAAACAGTCAGGCTGATGTCTGTGGCACAGTTTATTCAGTCTTTTCCTTTGAGCCGTATCTTGTTTTGTGCCTGTCTTGCTTCCTCCGTCCGTGGACAAAGAGTATCCTGGCTAACGGCCCTCTGGTCAAACAGCTGCTTTTGACTCTGGGAACCTGTAAGTGGAACTGAGTAGTGAAAATGGAGCTTTCAGCTCCTAATATTTGAACACTCCTTATTCATCCTCAGATTCTTGCTTCCTTTATTCTGGTGCTTTCCAGGCAATCTTATGTACTGGTGGTTGATAATTTTTAAGTGTCAACGTGGATGAGCTGTGGTGCCCAGATACATGGTCAAGCATTATTCTGGATGTTTCAGTGACTGTTTTTGGAAGAGATTAACATCAGAATTGGTGAACCTTGAAAAAGGAAATTGCCCTGCTAATATTGGTGGCCCTCATTGAATCAGTTGAAGCCCTGAATAGAACAAAAAGAATGACCCTGTCCCAGTAAGGGACAACTTTGTCAGCAGGCAGCCTTTGGACTTGAACTTTGACATTGGCTCTTCCCTGGGTCTCTAGCCTGCTGACCCACTCTGCAGATTTTAGACTTGCCAGCCTCCATAATCACATGAGCCAATTCCTTAAAATCAACTCATGTATATCTAATTAATTCTGTTTCTCTAGAGCACCCTAATATTCAAACTAATACACAAACCACGACAAATACCAAAACCTCAGATCTTGTAAATCTATATCTTCTTTTCATTTCTGCAGTTTCTTCTTAATTTTAGCCTCCATTAACTCTTGCCTAGGATGACCCTCACTATGCCTCACCGTTAGCAGTCTCATGTCCATCTATTTATGTTCCACACTGCCTTGTACATGATTTTTCTAAATTAACTAGAGGCCCGGTGCACAAAATCATGCCTGAGTACGGTCCCTAGGCCTACTCAGGGATCAGAGCCAGCCTGGGCCTTCAGGCTGCCAGCCAGGACCTTCCTGCATTCCACACCACTCCCTGGTGGTCAGCACACATCATAGCAAGTGACTGAACTCCCAATTGAAATCCAGAGGGACACTTTGCATATTGGCCTTTTATATATATAGATAAGTCTGTTTATGTTGTTATCCTTTTACTTTGAAGCCTTGAGTGTTTCAATGTTGCTTCATGGAGAATTAAACTCTAAATCTTTTATACACAAGGCACTTTATTTCCTTTCACATCTATATTTAAGCATTAGCCCTACCCAATTCCCAACCTTTCTCTTCCTGTCCTGAAACACACACACACACACACACACACACACACACACACACACACGATTTTACACAATCTTTTTATTATCCATCTTGTAACATATAAAAAACACACAGATTACATTCCCCTTTATTTCCAAGCAAACCATTTTGCTTTCTTGGGGCCTCAGACATAGCTGTGCTTTATTTATCATTACTTTGAGAAAGTAAAGGTTAACAACAACAGGTGTTACTAGTGTGAGATGTTGTGCAGGCTGAAAATGCAATTCTATTTATTTGGAGATCTTTGACTCCTCAAAAAATATGTGGCAACCCCGCCCCCAACCCCAAATGGTCTGGGTTACAATTTGATTTGGTTTTAGAATTGCTTATGTTATTAGGATTATGAGAGTTGCTTCTCTGGAAGAATGGCATATCTTTCAGCCCTCAGTGTGGACTTTAATGGAAATAGTGTGCTTTTATGAAATAAAACCTCTGACGCCCTGCCTAAGGCTGTTTTCAAACCAGAACCTCTATATTCTGTCTGGAAAATTACTAACAGAGAACCAGACAGAATGGGAGCAAATCTGTTTTTTAAATTTTCTTTCTAAAACTTCCTGTGCAACTTTCTTGTTAGGAATGTTATTCCATGGTAGTGGCAGAATATCAGTGATTTGCATTTGGGAAGCTATCCTGTGTTATTTATATCCCATGTTTCTAAGTTATGTGTTCAACAGCTGCATTCCACATAAGCAGTAAAGGACCCATCAAAAAGGAAAACCTTTTTACAGATTAAAAACTTACAAAACTGTAGCCAAACCTTCATTAACCAATAAAAATCATGAGGTGGCTGATGTTCCGAAACAGCGGACAGTTCTGAATATTTGACATTCGTAAGCCTACTGAAATTTCATACAGAAGATATACCTTTCAAATTAAGCTTAAGCTAGATAAGTAAATGTGGCTGCTATTCCCTGACTACAACAGAGGAGAGGGAAGATAGAATGTTTGGATTGTACCGAGTGGCATGACTGATGCAACATGCTATACCTGCCTATAAATAAGATGTGAGTGTTCCTCAGAAATCTTCTTCATTAACCTTTGTAACTCCAGTACACATTATTTTTAATTCAAGGAAAGTTCTGTTTACTTTGCGCATTCATATCTATTTACTAAGAATTTTAAAATCTTATATTTTTTACAAAACTCCCTTACAGTCATCCCTGTAGGTTACCCGCCATCTTTGTTCTTTCCAGGGAATGACAAGCTCACTAACTCATAAAACTGACCATTCCCATGAAAAATAACTTACCCTTAAAGCCTACTGTTACATCAAGTTAAATTTATGGCATACAAGTCTAAAAAAATATTTATTCAAAATCTTAGTTAAATATTAATAATTTGTTGAATTGGGTCTAGCTTTTATTTTTCCATTATAATGTAATATAACTCACCCATAATATTTTTTGAATAATTTGAATGAATCTATATAATTACTTAGCAAATTCACATCAATTTCTTAGAGGAAATGAGGAAAGGAATGTATGTGAAATATTAATCAAATGAAATATTTATTACTGTCTCCCATTCAGTTACACATCAAGGAATAAGAAATGATCTATTTATAAAAACTTAGTGGAAATATATAAATTACATCTTAATTTCTCCACCTCCTACTTGTAAGCCATGAAATATTTTTTGAGTATTATTTGTTTATCCATTTTTTATTGTTGACACTATAACAGATGTCCCCAGTTTAAATGCTTTTAAAAGCTTCATTATAAGTGATTAAGAACCAAGAACCTATCCAATTTCCTCATCTGTCATTATAGATTATACACTTTTATGGCAAAGAATTGAAATTACATCAATGCTTATTTCAAGTCTTTAGAATTATTTTAAATTACTTAAACATTAGTTAGTCATAAACCCACCTGTCCTACCACATTTGAAAAAGGAAGTGTACTTGAAAAAAAAATGATATCTTATAGATGCATCCATGGAAAGGCTACCCCCATAAAAGTTTTGGCTCTCTAGAATTTAATTTTTGCTTCCTTATTCACATCTGTATGTGAATCAATTAAAGTCTGCTGCATTGATTTGAGACTCTCAGTTAAACCCTACAAAGGCATTTCTCCAGCAATACTGAGTGATTATGCACATTCTGGAATTTAAATACATGTTACATCTTTGAATTAGTTTTGTTGCATTACTGATAGTTGACATTTTACTCTTGACTTTCTTAGATGTATGGGTTTTCCTTTTCAATTGTCTATTCATAAGGCAATTTTGTCCATATAGGTGGCAGGAGTAAAGACAACTAATTGACACCTAATAGTCAAATTTTTGTGAGAAGACCTTGGACATAGATGATCAAGCAACTTTTCCTCTCGCCTTTTTTTCTCCCCATGAAAGGCTCACAGTCACCACCATCTCATCCTCAAGATTCAGATCACTTGTCTCTTAGTGAAGAATGTCCTGATCCATGCAAGTGGAATTAACCATCTTGATTTTGTTTCACCAGTAAACTTAACAGAAACCCCATATTTATATTTTACTTTTTGTGTGGGAAATTATAAAAAGAGGACATTCATGAAGTTCTGATATATGGTAATTTCTAGAATCTACTGATATTATTGAAAAACTGCCTTTAATAGAGATCTTAATGTCCGATGAAGCAAAGAGAACCAAAACATTGCTTCTAAATGCCAAAGGAAGGAGGGAAATGGGGGAGATGTGCATGCAGAGTGGGGGCAGGATACAGAGCAGTTGGCTGAGGCTGCCCTGATGGGTAGGATGGATTGGCACCATGTTGGGATGGCCAATCTTGGAGTAGACATGATGGAGTTAACTGTATACAAATATTCAGCTACACAATAAAAGGACATGTAGCTACAAATAATTGAATTTTTATTTAAAAATTGCCCTGGATGGATTTAGTCATTGGGGACAAGTTCAGGAAAGAAAGAATCTCAAGTTTTCTACCCAGGGTTTTTCGAAGACTGTAAAGGTCATAAATACGTTTGAACACATGCAGAACGTTAGCTCCCTTTAGATCAGACTAGAGTGTTAACATGACACATACACATTTGTTGCTCTCTGTACTTGTTGAAGGAGGATCTAGGTAGATATTAGGAATGGCAGTGCTTAAAGTGTGGCTTGAATCCTGTAATTTTTTTCCCTTTGGGGATCTGTTCAGGAGTTTCCTGTGTGCAGTGAGTATACTTTCTACTTTTTGAAATATGTTAAGACAGTGTCCTTGTATGATTTCAGCAATCTGTCTCACATCATTAATAGTAATTTTTATTTCCCATTGCAGAGCCATGGATTACTTTTCCATATTAGTCTCTAACTGAGCTGGACATTAAAAATGGATTATTGTTAAGCCATACAGAGCAATGCTGAGAGTTGTTTTGCAGCAAAGCAGTGGTGGTGTTGACCTTATTTATTGTTCAGCTGCCTTAATGTAAAATTCAGTATGGTCAGCTTAATACAGATCAGGACAAGAGCTGCAGACAGACTGCTTGATTCACTCCTGACCACAGGAAATGGACATGCATTTTCAATTCCAACTAAGCATTTAACCTCTGTGTGTAGTGGCCTTTCCAAAAACCTGACAGAAATGTCATCAATGAAACTGAGAAGAAAATATTTCTGACAGACTTTTTCTTTGGCTTTCCTGGTATTCCATTTGCCAAATTTAGGAATAAAAGAAATCTTGCTCTCTTGTACTTTCCAAATACTTACCTTTCAAAAAAGAATAAAAAAGAGGAAATCTGGGATCAGTGGCAGAAGATAGGATTGCAAAATGTACCTCTGTAATACTAAGCACCAAATAATAACATACTCCTGGCCATCACCGTTACCCAGGGTACTGACTTGGCTCTCATAGAATTAGAGAAGTGAAGAGTCTCTAACAATATCGAAAATTTCCTTAACTATATTTCAGGGCAGACGTTTAAGTAATATATATATATTACTTAAATAGCCCCTAACTTCTCCTCTGCCAGCCTGGTTGCCCCATGCAGCCTGCTGTTCAGTCATTATTATTACTGTTACTGTTACTGTAATGACTGAACAGCAGGCTGCATGGGGCAACCAGGCTGGTAGAGGAGAAGTTGGGGGCTACTTAAGTAATATATATATTACATACATATACATATATATATACATATATATATATATATATATATATATATATGTGTGTGTGTGTGTGTGTGTGTGTGTGTTAAGTGTTAAGTAATATATATTTTACTATTTGCATATTCCTCTATTATTATTAGTGTGTGTGTGTGTTAAGTAATATGTATTTTACTATTTGCATATTCCTCTATTATTATTAGTGTGTGTGTGTGTGTGTGTGTGTGTGTGTATAATCTCTATATATAAAAGCCTAAGCGACCGTTAAGATGCAAAGACTGGTCACCAGTGGCTATGTTGCACACTGACCACCATGGTGCAGACACTCAACACAGGAGCTGTCCCCTGGTGGTCAGTGCACTCCCACACGGGGAGCACCGCTCTGTCAGAAGCTGGGCTCATGACTGGTGAGCGCAGCTGCAGCAGCAGGAGCTTCTCCGGATTCCACGGTCACACTACTGAGCTGCGGCCGCAGGTGCAATAGGCTGGGATGAGCGCCAGTGGTGTAGCGCCCAGCCCTTGTTTGGCTCGGGCTCCTCCCTGGTCGCCTGCTGCTTTGCACACTGCTACATCCCTCAGAGGATGTCCGACAGCAGCAGTCGGACACCTCCCGGATTGTGAGTGACTGTGTCATAGCTTGTAAATTGCTACATCCCACACACAGTTAAACAAAGAAAGTGGCTTCTATAGTTTTTGAAAAAGAGATCTGTGCTTAATCCTAATTCATCAGAAGAATATCCAAACTGTTCAGTTTGTTCTACATAAGGATGAACATGCATTCATATATATTGGAAACAGGCTCTTAGATTTAAAAATTAAAACCTGGCAAGGCTACTCTTAACAATTAAAAAATAGGATGATGCAGCGATGACATATATGGACTCTGGCTTCCACATTTTGTGGTCAGCCCTGATTCTGACACTTATAACTGTGTGACAAAGCCAATTACTTAACTTCTCTCTGCTTCAGTTTTTCCACCCACAAGATGGGGAAATGGTACTACTGCCTCAGAAGGATCATGTTATGTACTACTTTTTATAATCAGGGCAAAAAAATGTAGCTGCCCATACAACAGCAAGATGCTTTTCACCTGTATGAAAAGTATGGTCACTGGTGCATGCAGTGTCTTGGATTGCAAGAGGGATGTCTGACTGACAGTTTAGGCCCGATCCCCAATCAACATTTGGACATACCTTTAGGGATCCCAGATTGTGAGGGTGCAGGCTAGGCTGAGGAACCCCCTCCCCAGTGCATGGATTTCATGCACCGGGCCTCTAATACACATGTGTCAAACACAAGGCCCGCGAGCCAAATCCGTCCCGCCAGGCCTTGCAATGTGGCCCGCACCGCGCTGTCATCACTGCACTCCGCTGCGTTTCCATCACAATGACAGTTTATGACTGTTCAGTAAACCATTCGGCCCGCGATTTAGGCTGGATTTTAGATTTTGGCCCCTTCTCTGATTGAGTTCGACACCCCTACTCTAATATATTGTAAGTGTATACATATATTTAACTCAGGATACAGTGTTGAAATATTGCTTTTCATCTTAATGAAATGGACTTGGTCCTTTTTATAAAGGAAACCTAAGTTTCCTGTTATATACTATGTCTAGGCTCTTAGGGTAAAGTTATTTATTAGAGTAACCATGTAGCCACATACGGGCATTACCCTACAGTCCCTGCCATCAGGCTGCTGCCACACAGCTATTAAGTTTCAGAGCTAGAATGTGAGCCCAAGTCTGATTTAACTGAGTCCTTTTGCATGATAACTATACTATACTGACCACAAGGAGAAAGAGACAAAGAGTGCTAAGGTACAATGTGAGTATGTAAATACTAGAAAGCCTATCACCTGAGTCTCCCACATCTCTGTACACTTCCTGTTCACTCAGACTCCTTCTACTCCATTCGCTACTCTGGAGCAAAGAATAGGCTTATAAATAGGCACATCAAATTAATTCACCCTTCTATTTACTTTACAAGATTCTAAATATGCCTTGAGAACTCACCCTTCTAAATTTTTTATAATATTTCTTTTGTAGATCTATCATTATCCCTGACTAGAAGAAAACTTCTAACACTTTGAGGTATATAGCAGTAACATCCATTATTTTAAATGGAGGAGTGTAATGATCATACTTGATTTTTTAGGAAAAATGTTTTAACAGGACTATGGAAGAGATTGAAGAGGGTCAGCTTAGGTTAAGGTCATCACAGCTTTTCTGTAAAGGGCCAGATAGCATGACATAAGGTCCTATCAACCTCCATTGCTGTATTGTGAAAGCTGATACATACAATAAGTATACTATGCCTGGATTTTGCCCAGACGCTGATTCAGAAGAAAGAACAGCAGTTAGAACATTTACCTGAGAGATGGTGGTGGCATGCACAATATTGGCAGCCATGGTAATGAAAAGAAATGGCACACGAGGTGGCTAAATGAAAATGAGTTGGTAATTTATTGATATGGGCTATAAGGAAAGAAGCCAAGGATAACAGCCATGATTTTTATTTGGAAAATTTAGAAGATCAGTGATGCTACGAATCAATGCAAGGAAATAGTAGGTTTTGACAGGACATATGTTGGGATCCATTTTGGACAAACTAAATTTGAAGTATCTCTGGGATATAGTAAAATTACATAATTTCACTCACATTCAGTATTGACAATTGTGATGATTTTCATCGCATATTCAAATTATGTTGTTAAATGTCTAAAATTAAAAGTGAAAAAAATCTGTCAATATAGAAATAGTTTATATTGACAAGAGATTTTAGATTGTTAGACAATCTTGCATATATTAAAAATGTTTACATAACATTATTCTCACAGAGCTATATGACATGAGGAGAAGAGGGTTACACAACTGATTCTGACTGAGAATTATAGCTCAAATTGGGACAAGCTGAAGAAATGGTCCAAGAGGCAGAAGCGACTGTAGCCAGCAAAGGAAATGTGAATGAAAAATGTCTGTAATTACCAGTGAAAGGAAATGAGACCTGTTTACTCCACTCTAAATTTACTAAGTTCCATGTACACTATTTTCAAACTTCACAGGTGATATTATTTCTTTATTTTTTTGCATTTATATTTTGTTGATAACATTTTGGAGGTTTTAAGTAACTTCTGTGAGTTCTCAAGGCATATAAATATAGCAAAGCAGAGATTGAACCCAGCTGATGGAGCCCAATATGTGCACTCCTCCCTGAGAGACACTGCCGTCCTGGGACCACGAGTCCTCTCTGTCCATCTTGAGGTGAGAATGAAGAGCAGCCTCTATGTGAACCTTAGTCTAACAATTTCAGAAAACTAGGCACTTAAAGAGATACGCATAGAATATCAACTTGAGTGTTTGAAACATAGAATTAGTGAAGGCAGGCAGCTGGGGCTCATTTGTAGGGGTTTCCCCATCAGCATCTGATTTCATATTCTGACAAGACAAATCTAACAGTCATACAGTTTCTCTGTTTTCTAAGTAAATGTTCCCTCACTCCCTGTCCCGACCCACGGGACAACAACGGGGGCACGCAGGAACCACCTAAGAGAATGAAACAAACAAGGAACGCGAAAGAATGAAGGCAAGACAAGGTTCTGATCAAGCCTCGATTTTATTCTCTGAAATGGCTGTATTTATACAGCAGAAACAAAGGGGGGCAGGGTTGCTTATGCAGAGGGGTCTTTGGCATCTGGCAACACAGGATTGGCTAACTGACAGGGAGGTGTAACAGTCCAAGGTGCAACATTCCAAGGCTGGGCTATCTAGGGGGGGGGGGGGGGATCAGGAAGGGGAAGAGGCAGGAAGACAGGAAGATGCTAAACCCCAGGTTAATCTTATCTTCTGGCCAAGCCCTCAGGGCACCGCATAACTTCTGCTAGAAGGAACTTAGAAAACTCTATTTTCTTAAGACTGAGTTGCTTGTCCCAACTCTGATGGCTCCCAACAACTCCCATCTTTAATTTCCATCTTACCTTTTTAACCAGCTTCCATTTCCACCTTGCTTTCTAAAGCTCATTGAACTATTGCTGAATAATCCTCAGGACCTATAAAAATGTATTTCTCAGTGATACTTGATACTGTTACCTACTCCTTCTTTGAAGTCTAATGGATTTCCTACAAATGACATGTAATCCTAAGAAATTGCCCTTATCACTTCCTTTCCTGTAATATTTTCCCCCCCATCTAGCCATCAAAATGGGGCATCCTGGAAACCAGTCTCTAGTGCCTCATCTTTAATATTTTCCACGTAGTTTCTAATGATGAGCTTGTTCTTATGTGCCTCAACTATCCCTACAACCACTCCAACGATGGAGTTTGCATCAAAGTGGTACATTTGTCACAATTCGGTGAATATATAATACTGACACATAATTAGCATCCAGAGTCCATAGTCTATATTAGTTCACTTTTGATGTTGTAGAATCTATAGATTTTTGACAAATATATAATAATTGTAGTAGTCTACAGATTAGTTTCTCTGCCATAGAAATCTCTGCCTATTTATGCCCCCATCTCCCTTAACCAGGCAACCACTAATCATTTTACTGTCTCCATAATTTTGCCTCTTCCAGAATGTTATAGTAGTTAGAAACATACAATCTGTAGCCTTTCAAATTGAGTTCACTTATATTTATGCATTTAAGGTTCTCCACTGCTTGATAGTTTATTTTTTAGTGCTGCATAATATTTTGTTGTCATATCACAGTTTCTCCATTCACCTTCTGGGCATCTTTGGTTGCTTCCAAGTTTTGTTAACTGAACAAAGTTGCTATAAATGTGTGTAAGTTTGTGTTGGTATTAGTTTTCAGTACCAAAGTGTGTGTTCAGGTTTAAAATATATATATTGATTTCAGAGAGGAAGGGAGAGGGAGAGAGAGATAGAAACATCAATGATGAGAGAATCATTGATTGGCTATTTTATGCATGCTCCCTACTGGGGATCGAGTCTGCAACCGACTGTGTGCCCTGACCAGGAATCAAACTATGACTTCCTAGTTCAAACACTGAGCCTCACCAGCCAGGCTGTTCAGTTTTTGTTTTTTTAAAACTGCCAAACTGACTTCCAAAGTGGTTGTACCATTTTTGTGTTCCCGCCAGCAAAGAATGAGAGTTATGAGAGTTGCTGTTGCTCCACATCCTTGCTAACATTTGGTGTTGTCAATAATTTGGATTTTGGCCATTTTAATAGCTGTGTAGAGATATCTCATTGTTGTTTTAATTTGCAATTTCCTAACGACATATAATATTGAACATCTTTTCATATGCTTATTTCTCACCTGCTTATCTTCTTTGATTCTTGAGCATTTGAAATATTAGTTAATAAGTCAGTTTATTTGAGCTAGATTTTTGAGGTATTAAGATTAACCTTGGACAAACTTCATGAAAATTTCATTCACTGTCATAACAATTCATTGTTGTTATCTCAGCATGCAGTATCTGCAAACAGAAAATACTTAATATCCTCCAGGATATAAAGGGTAATATCCTATATAATAAAAGGGTAATATACCAATAGACTGCATGGCAGAACAACCAATCAAAGTGTAATATGCTAATGATATGCTAAGGCTACTCAACCACTTGCTATGATGTGCACTGACTACCAAGGGGATGATGCCCTGACCGTTGGTAGGTTAGCTTGCTGCTGGGGTCCAGCCAATAGGGACTGAGTAAGATCGGCCAGACATGCCTTGGAGCCCTCCTGCAGCCCCTCCCCAGCTCGATCATGCACCCATGGGGCCCCTCAGCCTGGCCTGCACCTCTTGCGATCCAGGACCCCTCAGGGGATGTTGGAGAGCTGGTTTCAGCCTAAACCCACAGGCCGCTCCCCTTGGGAGGGTGCCAGATGCAGGGCTCATGGTTGGTGAGCGCTGCTGCAGCACTGCAAGCCTCTCCTGATAGGGACTGAGTGGGCATGAGCCCAAGGCAGGCACAGTGGGGCTGGGATGACTGGGAGGGCAGTAGGAGCTGCAGGCAGTGTTGGGTTGCGGGTTTTGGTCTAATCCCTGCTGGCCAGCAGAGGGACACCACCTGTGCACAAATTCATGCATCGGGCCTCTAGTAATATAAATAATTACTTTTGTCCCCTATATTTCTGTTTACTCTAGAAGGCTTAATGACTAACCCCCCCTTCCACATCCCCACCCCCCCTTTTTTTAAGAAAAAGTTAATAGAGGAAGAAATTTTAAAATACTGCCAGGTTTGGCTTTCTGTCAGATTCTCTTCAGTAGAGCTTTGGAGGTGATGAGCAGGATATTCTGGGTAAATGGCTAAGGGTTAGCTATTCATTTTCAGAGGTAATTTATTAAGAATATTTATTGAGGGAGAATTTATATTTACAAAGAAAAGGCACTGTAGAATACTTATTCTACACAGTCTTGGAAAATATCATTGAATGTGGCAAATATTTGCTACTTTTTTTTCTTTTAGATATTGAAATGCATCCCTAAATCAGCTGAAGGGAGAGAATGGTTAGACATTTCACTTGATATCTGCATTTATGTGTTCCAAACTATGTTTCCAGTTTCCATATTTTAAATTAAATTAGAAATACAATGGTAAAGTTTACTTCTCATTTCTAATTTGATTTAACTGTTTGTGGTGATAAAAGTGATAATATTCACCATGGCATTACTTTCAAAGAAAATAACTCTTCCAGTTCTTCCCATGTTTCTCTAAAAGAAAAATGGCATAGATCCACATTACAGATTCAGTATAAAGTTCATCCTCAGCTCTGCCATTCATTAAAACACATCTCATTTTCAAAGTCGTGTCTCCTGAACAAATTTAGTTTGTTTAACAGCATGCCCAATTCCATCATGCACAGCCATTGTATAGTATAGTCAATTTACATTCAAGCATAAATTAATTTTTGAGGCTAACTAAAATTTCACTGTCATTAGAGGCAGATGGATATTGAGGCAATTGAATCAAGGAAAAAGGAGACATTGGTCTTGAGGCTGCACCATCCCTTGTCTCCAATAACTCTCCTACCCCTGTTCCATTGCCTTTGAATAATCAAGCTTCAGGAACATGAGATTATCTAGTTTATATAGAGCCAGTTAAATTGAATTATGATAGTGTTTATTCAGTGCCTGTTAAGACTACTAAGAATGAGTGGGTATGAATTTGTTTAATCTAGCAAAAATATTTATTGAACATTGTTCAAGTTTCTGCAAGTTCACTGGCGCAAGTTCACTGGTGGAAGATCACCAGTGATCAAAATGGGAAAGGATTCCTGTTTTAAATAGCTGCATGAGATTTCCATGAGAGAAAAAGAATCACCATGAGAGGTATAGAATAAGGGACTAATTCCAAGGATTAGAACTTGCATGCACTTCTTAACAAATTCCCACACTTACTTGTTCTTTTCTTTTCTTTTTGTAATCCCTTCCATGGTAACAAGTAAAACTCGGAACTGGATTTAAGTCTGTTTAATTGAGCAATGACAACCAACTTCAGTGAATCTACCCCTGCAGGCCAATTACTAATAATCTCATGCCTGGAAAGTCACCCAGTTGGCAGTCAGCTCACTCCAGTAATCATGCTTCTAAGAATGGCATTGAACCAATACTGCCTCTATAACTAATACAAGGTATGATTTCAATGCTGATGTTGACCACTCTTGTTCCTACACAAGAACAACCTGAAGCAATCTTCTCCCCAAAGCTCTATATAAAATTAGCAGTTTGCATTGATCATTAAGGCTATCTCATCAACATAACTCTCTTTTACATAAATCAGCAATAAATCCAGCTCTTTGGTTTAAGGTTTTGAGTACAAGTCTCATTCTTTTATAATTATATAGTTTCGTCAAAAATAGTTTTGAAGAACCTTGCTTGACACAAGAGTAATCTAGGATCTTTAGGTAAACAAATATACCCAGTGCCCTTATACCCACATTTTATTTCTCCTTCAGATCTGCTGCCCAAGTGCAAATGTTTCAATAATGGCCCTGTAATATCTAATCTCTAACCATAATTCATATTAACCAGTGAACTTGTATGCATATGTGTATAACCCGTAGACACAGACAATGCGATGGTGAGGGCCTGGAGAAGGGGGTTGGAGTGGAGTGGGCTGGAAAAGGGGAAAAGGAGGACCTATGTAATACTTTCAACAATAAAGATTTAAACAACAACAAAAACAAATTGTCTAAAGTGGCCAAATTTATGGACTTTTCTAGAGCACAATAACTTGTTCTTTTGAAAGGTGGACAAATATTTAAATACTGGTAGTTGTTTTATTTAGTGACTATTTTATGACTCTGAAAGGCTATGGGGGAAAAAAAGAAGAAGGATTTGGCAGCCAAAGTTACTGATATCAAGGTAGACCTCCACTGTAAAAGAAATACCAATAATAACATATATCACTGCTCTAAATAGGCTGCCCTGATTAAAGAATTTTTTTTGTAAGAAACTTATAGAATATAAGACTGTTCCCTGGGTGGGGGAGGGAGGGAGTTCAGGAATTCTATCATGGGGTCACAAACTTGGCCCCTACATTTTAAAAGAAACAATGCTAATAAGATGGATATGAATATATATTTTAAAAAATCTGGCCAAACCAAAATGTTTGCCTAGTGCCATTAGACAACCTCAAAAGAACAATTTACAAAATTCTCTTGAGATGATTAACACAGTAGACTCAGTAAGTTTGGTTAACTTAATGTTTTTATAATAGCATGATCACTAAGTTAACTAAAACAAGTTCAACTTGGGAAATATGAAGATTAGGAAATAATTTTGAAGACATTAAATATCAATGCGATGTGAGCACTTATACTTTTTTTGGTAATGGAATTAAAGATACTGCACTTGGCCTTATACCATAAATAACTAGAAAATTGACAGAATATATAAAAACAACTGTATTAGGATAATGAACCATGGGACGAGTAAGACTGTGATGCTTGACAGAGGAAGAACATGAAGTGCAAGATGTTCTCCCTAGTTTTCTTTCTTGTTCAGGGCATCTAAAAGCCACGATGAGTGAGGGGCAACCGAAGCAGAGCACAGCATTCTCACTGAGTTGAGGAGACAGAGATTAGAGCTCAGGAAGGTTGTAGTAGTGAGAGTTTATAGAGTCAAAGAGACTGTAAGTAGTTACAGAAAAAGAGAGTTCAAAAAATCTCTATGGGTTCTCCTTAAGGCTTTGGCTGAATTCTCAGCTGCATATTTGTAGGCTGAGACACCATGAGACCAGGCCAAAAAAAAAAAAAAAAAAAAAAAAAAAAAAAAAAAAAAAAAGACTATCAGAATAAGAACAACTACCAGAAAACAGTAAGTGCAACAATTTCCACAGCTTCCAAAGGGCTGGGTGATGATTGAGTTGGAAATGCTCAAAGTAGAAAGAACTAAATACCCAGGGCATTCAGTAGCGACCCCGTAAGATCACATATTGGTGTTAAAATGGCTAAATTAGTGGTAGAGTAACAGGTATTCTAGACATGCCCTTATAAAGCTTTAAATCAAGTCTAGAGATGATCAAATAGATACACAAGTAACATAACTGCCTGCTAAAAAACGTAAAGTTGAAGGAAATGTATATCATCATTATGCAGAAGCAACCTGTGCAGAGCTTGTGCTGGGATTCTCTTTTCATTGCTAGAGTTCTACTGCCCTCTGCTGCTGCCTGCATTCTGTATTGATGGGGAAAGGGATCTGTGGGAACCATGCTACTCCTTGCAAATAAATACATGAAGACTGAACACAAAGGCAGTAATACATCAGGATATAGTTGATCCTACATTCTCTGGTTTACCATAATCACTAAAGGAGAAACATGAGTCTATATGGAGTTCAAATTGTATCAGCTACATTTGAAAATGTGAGGTGACCTTAGAAATTAGATACCTTCTTGTTTTATTGAAATCACATATAAATCTCCCAAAATTGAAGTGAGTTTATTCAATTAAACTCAACAAGTCAGTGGTGAATTCAGGAATAAAATACAGAGCTTGTCTTTGTTCAAAGTTTAACCAAGCTTCTGCTGAACACATCATCGCATGGTACAAATTATTTGTAAAAACCAGATAGGCAATACTATGAAAAATATTTGAATGTAGCAATTTTTAAAGGTACCCTTAACACTTTTTTTTTCCATCTTTCCTTCCCCAGTCCCCTCCCCTCTTTTTTGTTTGTTGTTTGCTTGTTTCCTTCCTTTTTTTTTTTTCCCCTTTGAGTATCAGAGAATTAATTACTGAAGATACTGTTTACAACTCATGGAGACAACATAGGTTAAAGAGCCTGGGATTTGGCATTAGATGCATATTATAATCCCGTTTCTGCCATTAATGCACATGGTTCTTAGGCAATTTAAATCCCAGTGGTTTCATTAGTAAATTAGAGATGGTAATAATGGCATGTCATGCAGGGATTGTATTATATTCATTTAAAATATAAATAAAAACTTGCATTTGGGCAAGAACTTCAAACAATTATGTACACAATGGGCTTACAAAATATTCAGTTTATACATAGTTCAATAAAATTTAGATAATATTATTACTCCTACTACTGTGTTGTAATTTTATTCCAAAATATTATACTTATTTCTTATTAAGTATTATAGCTGGCCTAACATTTTGTATGTAGTATATTTTATAAACTTCCACCTAAAGCCAAGGTGAGATCTGTAAAATTTGTAAGTGAATGATTTAAGGGTATGGAGAAATTCTCTTTCTTCAGATTAAAATTAGTGCTTCCATCCGTCATATGATAGTGGCTAAAAGTCTTAGTGTGCCTTCGGATGAAATGCAATTTCATTTCAATGCCAGTTTTTTCTTGGGAGGAGGAATGCACAAAGCTATTGTTCTCTATTGGTGTATTATAGACATGAACCAAGTAAATGAAGGGAAGGAAGGCTGGGAGGGAGGCAGTGGAATTGGGTACTGCATTGCAGAGATGGGCATGCAGCTAAAGTCATGACCTTGGGCTGTAGTTGTGTTCTTTGCTATTGGATTCTTTTTTCTTTATTTATTAATTAAAGTATTCCATATATGTCCTCACCCTCCTAATGCCCCATCCACCCACCCATCTCAGTCATGCCCTCACGCCCTGGGTGTCTGTGTCCATTGGTTATGCTTATATGCATGCATACAAGTTCTTTGGTTGGTCTCTCCCCCTTATCCCCACCCTCCCCTAGCACAGAAAATCAGGGAAGCGTGGCCTTGAATGTGAGTGAGGTTTTATCACGTGGCATAGGGAAGGCAAAAAGGCCACAGGGGAGGGCAGACTTTTTCAGGTGGGAGCATATTTTTGGAAGAGAGAGTAATTAATGTATTCCAAGTTTTATATGTTCCATAAATGTCAGCAAACACTGAGAATTCTCTCTTTTGAGTACTCAGAATTTGTTATGGGTTTCAGATTTTTGTACCAAGATATTTAGTTACTGGAAGTGTCAGAAATGTCTTTATTAATATACAGTACAGTGCCAATATGATGATGAAGGAGGGGATACATGATATATGTAAACTTCTACAAGCCCCTAATCATTCTTGTTTTATTTTGTTTTGTGTTATGTTAGGTGGGGTATGGTATAGTAAGAAAGAAAAAAGTATATCCTTGGATTTCCCTAAGACATTCCTCTGCATTTATCCTAGCTAATGTTACTACTTACAGAACAGTGTGGCAAGTAATGTATACATTAAAATATTTTACCATATTCATGCTTTGTTTTTCTTAATTAGCAAGAGGAGGAGGTTCATTTTGGAAATCAGATTGACCTCTGCTACAAACAGATAAATACTTTTAGTTGGCAGGCTGTAGTCAGTTAATAGCCAGTATGACAGACCAGGTGGCCCGGTCCCAGGATACATTTTGAAAGTACACAGAATAATATGTATCTCCCCATCTGGCGGGCTGAAGGATTTGGAAGAGGGGCCAAAGTAGTTATTGGCTTATTGTTAGCCAGAGCTCACGGCTGTGTAATGTACTGTTATTAACCACTGCTGTGTTCTGTTTGATTGTCTTCAAAGATGCAACTGGGAACATTAACATGCTAATTAAATCTCAGTTTCTCATAACTATGGGGGAAATAGGTTTGTTGCCCAAATACTACAGAAAACGTGAACAAGTTTCAACTTCTTCAAAGTTTACTTTCAAAAAGATATTTGTTCTTAACCTGGTAAGATACTGTGAGACGTTTCTTCTGAGCTTCTTGCTGATGTATGCAATCACCTACTTAACACCTTCACTTGCCTCTCTCACTTACCATGTTTAAAACGGTACTTTTGATCTTACCCACAACTAATCTAATGTTTTCCTCATTCATCTCAGTAATCGGTGCCTCCGTGTTCCTAGGTACATAAGCCCAAAGTCTGCCAATAATCCTCGGCACTGGCCTCTCTCTTATATACACATCCTTCCCATCTGCAAAAGCCTGTCTAATTTGTCTACAACACCGTTTCCACATCTCTGCACTCTTCTCCTTGTTCATTGCCACTATTTTATTCTAAGCTTTACCTCTCTCCTGGATGAGTGGAAAAAAATTTCTAATTCTCCCTACTTTCATTTTTGTCTGCCTTCATCTCATGTATACATATTGTCAGGATATCTTTAAAATGTTTTTGAATATTTTTTATCTATTACTCAAAGTCTTTGAGTGTCATTTCATTTCACTAGGATAGAGTACAGAATTCTTAGCTCTGTGTTTTCTGTCCTTACATACTTCTGTAAAACTCTTATTATGCTGTCCCCCTTCCACTCAAGGGTAAACAGGGATGGAGTGATGGGACATGAAGAGCTTATTTTGAGCAAATTGTTTATAACCAGAACTCCTTTGAAATTCACACCATCAACCTTTCATATCGTTAGCACTTCCCATTATGGATATTTATATACTGCCAGGTCACTTTGCCATGTTAACTAAGAATTTTGGTACTGGATGGGTTTTTTGTTTGTTTGTTTGTTTGTCTTTTTGTTTTGTTTTGCCTTTTGTTGTTGTTTTTCCCTTGGCAAATATCAGTATCCTTGTGAATATTTCTTTACTTTAGAAACTCTAATACATATTATAGATTTCCCAATTTATAGCCATAGTAACTATTTGATAAAAAATTTTCATGCATTGAATTTTTTGTTGTTAATCCTTACCTGCAGATATTTTTTTAGAGAGAGTAGGAGGGATGAAGAGACAAAGAGAGGGAAGGAGAGAGAGAGAGAGAGAGAGAGAGAGAGAGAGAGAGAGAGAGAGAGAGAGAGAGAGAGAGAGAGAACTTGAAACCCAGGTACATGCCCTTGACTGGGAATGGAACTCTCCGCCTTTTGATGCATGGACCAATGCTCTAACCACTTAACTCAGAGGGCTCATGCATTAAATTCAAAATGTAAATATCCCCATATCCCTTTTTGATATTTCATGCCACCCCTCTTTTTTATTCCTGTTTTAAATATCTCATTGTTTTCCAATTTATAATGCCTCCATTTCTGTTATTTTTTTCCTCTGCAATTTTTTTCTACATTCTTTATTGTTTAAACTATTACATATGTCTCCTTTTTTTTCTCCATTGACCTCTCCCTGGCCACTCCCCTCACTCCCCCACACATGCCCTCACCCCTCTAGTTTCTGTGTCCATTGGTTATGCTTATATGCATGCATACAAGTCCTTTGTTTGATCTCTTACTCTTCCCCGCCCCCCACTTTCCCTCTGAGGTTTGATGGTCTGTTCAATGCTTCTCTGTCTCTGGATCTATTTATGTTCATCAGTTGATGTTGTTTAATATATTTCACACATGAGTGAGGTCATATGATATTTATCTTTCTCTGACTGGCTTATTTCACTTAGCATAATGCTCTCCATGTCTATCCATGCTGAATGGTAAGATTTCTTTTCTTTTTTATAGCAGCATAGTATTCCACTGTGTAGATGTACCATCGTTTTTAATCCTCTCATCTACTGATGGGCACTTAGGCTGTTTCCAGATCTTAGCTATTGTAAGTTGTGCTGCTATGAGCATAGGGGTGCATATGTCCTTTCTGATTGACTAATGCAGACTGGTGTAGCCACTGTGAAAAACAGTATGGAGTTTCCTCAAAAAATTATAAGTAGATCTCCTATTTGACCCAGTAATCCCACTTCTAGGAATATATCTTTTGTTATTTTGAGCTCTGTTTTAAGATCCTCTTTGCTCACCAACACTGAATCTCATTTACAAAGCTTAAAAATATTCACAAAGATCTTCAGTATTTTGATAGAAAACAAAAATGTGGACATACATTTCTTCTGTTAAGCCCCTTGCATATTACTTGATACTTATTTATTCCACAGTTTAACTGCTTCTCTTTTCTGCTTGGACTGCTTTATTGCATCAAGGAGAAAATTACTACTAAGAATGGTTGGTTTAAACCCTAAGCAATCCTTGTTCAGTCATTCCATTCAGGAAGCATTCTATACATTCACAGTTTTTTTCAGTGTTCCTTCCTTATCTCCTGACTCTCATAAAATACAATAATATCACTGTGTTTTTTCTTTTCACTTCTAGAGCCTTGCAAAAAAAAAATTGGCATAGAGATTCATAAAAATTGTTTAATTTAATAATTCAACCATGGGTGTGAATTAGAATCATCTGTGAACTTTTAAAAATACTGATGTAAGGATCCTGTCCCAGAACAAATAAATGAAACTCCAAGGATGATGCTCTAATATGGGTATTCTGAAGAAACTCCCAAGTTCCTATGTAGGTGTGGCAAAAGTTTTAAAAAGCATTGGCCATTGCATGCCTCATTGAAATCCTGATCTCCTGACTGGAAATTATAAGAATAAGTCAACCTCAGTGGCAGATGGCCATGCAGATGTCCATGTTAGTCATCCTATCAGGCTTTGTGAACTTCCAAAAACTCTAGGTCGGCATCTTTCAACCTTTTTCACCTTATGGCACACATAGAAAGAATTCATTATTGAATTTTTTTTTTTTTTGCCTATCTGACCAAAAAATAGGTGTAATTTTTACTTATTCCCATTCGATAGTTATTATTGTGTTAGTTGTTGTCATTTTTTTTTTAATTTGGCATTCTGAAGGAAAGAGGCCAGTGCCCCTGGCAAAATAATGAGATATTGCATGTTTTAAAAATTATGTGGCTAATTAATAGGTGAATTAGCATATTCTACAAGGAGAAATGGTGCTGCATACACACATCTAGTAGTTGATTATCCAAGTGATGTCTATAAAACCGCTGAGAAATGCCCTTTCTATTTCCTCTCCGGGGCTTCAGGAAGCTCCACTTACCTAGTCTTTGAATAAACCTGTTGAAGGTGGGCAGATTGGCAGGCAGATCACTTAAATGCTAGTGTTAGAACTCGGCCTAGGCAAGCACCTCTTGTAATTTACTTTCAACTTGGCTTAAAGAAGGTGATTTTATGCCTGGGCTAGGGATGAAGGGAGATTCTGCTTCCCTCTGGGGACTTGGGAAGGATGAGAACATTCTCGGTGTGTGCTTTTTGCCCCCTTCCTTTGGAAAGAAATAAAATTACATTGTGCTGCTGCTCCACTCAGTTCAGGTGCACCTCAGTTCAGGCAAGCAGAGCAGGTAAGCAGCACGTACCCGTTCATCCTCTTGCAGAATGCTTGGAATAAAACGTGTTACAGAAAGCTTACTTTGCTTCTGATAGCCCATCAATGGCATGTAACTAGCGACTGATGTGACTGTAATATTCTTCAATTCAAAAGCATCACGGCTGCTTCACATTTTCACATCTTCAGTAGATAATTAAATCTTAGGTTACTAGGACTTCAGATAAAATAATCCAGACATTTTGTCTAAATTATATGATGTTTTGCAAATTCCCAGTGCTTGGAAAATGTGTCCCAAATATCACAAAGAAACATAGTAAAATATGGAGGTTCACTATTTTAACCATCACTATATAATGCACTTCAAAGAAATTGCCTAAGGGGGAGGGAGTCATCTTGTATACTAAATGAAAGTTATAAATTTTTTAAAATGTTTTTATTGATTTAAGAGAGAGAGGAAGGGAGAGGAATAGAGAGAGAGAAACATCACTCTACTGGTCAGAATATCTGCCCCCTGGTGGTCAGTACACATCATATTGACTGTTCGGCCAGGTGACTGCCTTCTGGTGGTCACTGCACATCATAGTGAGCAGATGAACAACCTTAGCATATTATTAGCATATTATGCTTTGATTGGTTGTTCAGTTGTTCTACTGTTTGATATATTTGCATATTACCATTTTATTATATAAGATTTAATAAATATTGTATTAATAACATTCAAATATTTCATTTGATATAAATTATATATTTTTTAATTTTGTTAATATTTTATTCTATAGATACTTATAGAAATAGTCAAATATTTTACAATTGTTTAATATTTAAAGTGAACCAATTTCTTATCATTTTGTTGGCTACATACGTATACATATCTGAATATGATGCCTAGTAAATAGTGTATAACAAGAAAATTTTTGGATTGATTATATAATATTATTAACATAACCTGTGTTTTTACTTTATAATATTCTCAGTAGTAATTTTCAATTTGGCTCTCCCTTTATATTTTAATTATTATCAATAGTAAAATGGGATCAAAAGGTGATTAAATACGATTTGTAGATTCATTAGCAATTAATTTCTGAATTTATATTTTTTATACTTTTTACTTTTTAATTTCTACCTGGAAGAATTTTTATGCCTATGAATTTTAAACTGGTAAGGGAACTCTAATGAGGAAGTGGATTAGCGAAAAAAGAAGGAAATATTTAGGAAAGGGCATAGAGTGGCAACCTCTAACTATTGATATTATAATTGAAGTATTATATCTCTTGGTGTTTTGATTTACTTACACACTCTTAATTTAAAAGAAATGTGTTCTATTATTTTCAGTAAGTGATAATTATATATTGAAGTAATGCCACAGCATGTCAAACATTTTGGAAACTGAATATTAATGAGATTCAAAGCCTATGAAAGAGTGAATATTGTCCCCACAATTAAAAATAAAATAAAGTATTTCTTTTTCAAATAGTTATCATTGTTATTTATGTGATTAAGTTACAAAGATGGATAGTTACCTTGAAAATTCTCAGGAGGTAGCAACACCGGAGCTAGTTATTTAAATGTAATACCCAAGTGTTTTAAAAAAAATAAATCCCTAGTCATCACTTTAAAGCTGCCTGGGTCAGTTCTCCTTTTCATCTAGGGTTCACTGGAAATCAAAGAAAGGAGGGTCTGAAGCCACAGCATGGAAATTCCTGGTGGACTTTGAACGTTTGTTTCCATACACTTCCATTGTTAATGTATACCTCTGGGACAAATCCCACTAAGCGCATCTTCAGATTTAGGTCACTTAAAAATGATATAATCAGCTCCCTTCTCTTTATGGAACCCTGCCTCCCAACCACTAATCTCTGTAAGCACTGTTTATACTCATGCCTTTGCTTGTGATATTTTCTCCAAAACCTCTTACTACAGAAATTTCACTATTCATTCTGTAACTTACAGTCAATTTGACTGAAGAAATGGTCCATGTACAATTCTTGTTCCCATCTCTTCATATTTTATTTATAACCTACTATAATATTTCTACCTCCTTCACATCATTGAAATTCTTCCCATTAAATCACCAGGGCCTAATTGTAAAATATGGTGGTCCTTTCTTTGTGTTTTTGTTTTTTAATTTTTTTATATTACTTTGCTACTTACAATATCAATTCCTTTTTCTTGACTTCATGACACCATCTTTTCATGTTTTTCCTCCAGTTTCTCAACCTAATGGCCAGACCCATTCAATGTATTAGGAACCTAGAGTCTAATATTAAAAAAAAAAACTCATCTTATTTTCCTACCCTGCATTCTATCCTAATATATTGCTTTTTATTCCTTGGTTCTGTGTCCAATTCTTAAAGTCAGAATACAGGAAGCCAAACCTGGTTCTTTACTATAATAAACACTTTACCATGTATCTTTATTCTTAAGTATTTCTTGATAACTACCAATTTAAATATTATTACTTAGCCTGGCTGGTGTGACTTGGTGGTTGAGTGTCAGACTATGAACCAGGAGGTCACTGTTTGATTCCTGGTCAAGGCATATGTCCAGGTTGCAGGCTTGATCCCCAGTGGAGTGTGTGCAGGGGACAGAAAATCAATGATTCTCTCTCATCATTGATGTTTATATCTATCTCTCCCTCCCCCTTCCCCTCTAAAACCAATAAAAATATTTTAATTATTAACTTATTATTGGACTATTAAAATTACCATTGTACTTGGTTTGTCTTTAATCTCATTTCCTATAATCCGTTTTGCAAATGCCCCTTTGAAGATAGGATTTTTTTTTTGAAGGATTATTTACATATTTCTTTCTCAGACTTAATATTATCTTCCTGCTAGTGGCTTTTGTTTCATTTTCTTGTTTGGAGGTTCTAGCAGGGGAGTACAGCTACTTGTATACCCTTGACCGAGGACTAGTCCTCTCCTCTGGGAAGAAATGCCTTACCATTATTCACACACAGTTGACCCACAGGTGTGATGTATCTTCCCCATTTATTTCATATGTCTGCATTTTCTCTCAGACTTTTTTTTAGTTTTTTAGAAGTGTTTCCATTATTAACTTTTAAATATAGTATCCAGTACACATACAGATAACCAAACACATGAGTAGACGAGAAAAATGAAGCAAGAGCCAGAAGAATAAACAGAACCATAGATTTTTGCAGAGGCAACATTTGGCATGACAGTTAGGGAATGCTTCTTTCAATACAGCCCCCGAAAGACTACCGATAAAGGCACTGTCAGATACATACTCCATAAGAGCTATACATCATGTGTTCAAAGAAGTAGAATTCAGCCTTGAGATTTTCACCAGATATTTGGAAACTATAAATGGTGGTATAGAAGTTTGGAAACTGAACCAAACACATATTCTGGAACTAAATTTTCATATTTAAGATACAAGGAAAGGTTGCAACAGCAGATCGAATGCTCCTCTTTGGGTGAAGATAAACTCAGTTACTCAAGAAATAGATCAGAAGACAATATCTAACATTTACAATAGAAGTAGAAACGTTGGAAAGCAAAAAAAGAGGGTGAAATATAGAGTTAATGCTTTCAAAGTTCTAAAATATACTTTTTTTTTTTTTGTCTGAAAGGAGAAAAGGAAATTATAATAAAAATACCTGAAAAAAATTAATTCCTTCACTGGAGCATGTGCAATGCAGCTGATAGAAAATAATTACAATGAGAAAAATATTTTATATTTTAACTAAAAGCCTGATGCACGAAATTCATGCAAGGGGCTCAGCCCTCGCGGCCCTGGCTTTCTCGGCTGCCCTTCGAAAGCCCCTCACAGCCGTGGCTTCATCCAGAAGGTTGTCTGGATAGTCGTCTGGAATGTCATCTGGATGGTTGTTCTGCTGTTTGGTCTAATTAGCATATTAGCTCTTTATCACACAGGACTACAGTTTGCTTTCATTATTATTTTGTATTGGTTTCAGATGTACAGCATAGTCCCTAGACAATCATCTACTTTCAAAAGTGATCCCCCAATATTTCCAGTACCCATCTGACACCACACACAGTTATTCCAATATTATTGACTATATATTCCTTGTGCTGTATTTTACATTCCTGTGACTATTTTGTAACTACCAGTTTGTACTTGTGAATCTCTTTGCCTCTTTCACCTAGTCCTCTAACCCCTCTCCCCAAAAAAATATTGAAAAGAGAAGGAATAAAGGCATATTTTCTTTAAAGTTCAAAATTTTCATAAATAACTATTATCTTAATTGCAATAATATAATCCAAATAATAATACATCAAAGATATCAGGAGATCATTTTCAATATACTGAAAGGATGAATTGACATTCTGGAATATATACTTAACAAAAATATTCTTCAAGAACGAGAGCAAAATAAATGTATTTCAGATGAACAAAAGTTGAGTGGGTTTTAAGCAATAGATACTCTTCAAATGACATAATTCAAATAAAAACATACAAGATAAAAATATGGAGTTGCAGGAAGGAGTTAAGAACAGAAAAGCATTATGTATATGATTAAATATAAATGCATATTGATTTATAACTACACTAGGCTTAGTCTTAAGCTTAACTAGGCTTAGGCTTAACTAGGCTAGACTTAAGCTTAACTAGGCTAGGCTTAACTAGGCTAGGCTTAAATAGGCTTAACTAGGCTAGGCTTAACTAGGCTTAGGCTTAAATAGGCTTAGGCTTAACTAGGCTAGGCTTAACTATGCTTAGGCTTAGGCTTAACTAGGCTTAGGCTTAATTAGGCTAGGCTTAACTAGGCTTAAGCTTAACTAGGCTTAGGCTTAGGCTTAAATAGGCTTAGGGTTAACTAGGCTAGGCTTAACGAGGCTTAGTCTTAGGCTTAACTAGGCTAGGATTAAGCTTAACTAGGTTTAGGCTTAGGCTTAAATAGGCTTAGGGTTAACTAGGCTAGGCTTAGTCTTAGGCTTAACTAGGCTAGGCTTAACTAGACTAGGCTTAACTAGACTAGGCTTAACTAGGCTCAGGCTTAGGCTTAACTAGGCTAGGCTTAACTAGGCTTAGGCTTAGGCTTAAACCCCAAAATACATCACCAAATGGACTAAGTTAGAATAAACTAAAGTATAATAATTATTGCAAATAAAAAAACAAAAATCATCTGACTGGGTTAGGTGGTTGCCTTGCCCTCTTGCACAGGAATATAAAATATGTGAAACAGTTAAAACATTAGGACAGAGAGGTCCCAGATTCTATTCTGGTCAAAGGCACAGGCCCGGGTTGTGGGCTCAGTCCCCAGTGGGAGGCATGCAGGAGGCAGCCAATCAATGATTCTCTCTTACCACTGATGTTTCTATCTCTCCCTCTCCCTTCCTCTCTGAAATCAATAAAAACATATTATTTTTAAAAAAGAGGAGGAGTTCTTTAAATCCTTATGATGAAAAAGATTATAAGATTATATAAATAATTTTATTTTATTTATTTATTTTTATTTATTTATTTTTTTGACACTTGGTACAGTTTTATTCAAACTCCAGACGCCCAGGCGGCCTGGCAGAGGGTGTGTTCTTGCCGGTGGCAAAAAGTGATACAGCACGTCCGTTAATACTAATCGTTTTAATTTAAATTAATAGCATTTCTGGAAGACAAATGCTGTTGGTAGAAAATATAAAAACTTCTCCTGTACAAAATTTTACATCACATTCAACACAGCGAGTGTGCGCCTGGCGGCCACCGAAGACACAGGGGGTGCGCGCTTGTGAAATCCCAGCTGACGTCACCGAATCCCACAGGCTTCACAGTTAGGTCTCATCCTGCCCCCAAATCAACACTGAACGTAGGCTCACAGGGCGCCACGCCCCTCCGAGGTCACAGGAACCGCTGGGAGCGGGCAGAGTCCAGGGCCCCGGCCCGTCTTTAGTTTGGTGACGTGGAGAGGTCACCTTGCACCGCTCAGGACGAACAGGGAACTCTGGGACTCAGGACCTCAGGTTGGATGGAGGCGCAATGCCTGCGGCTCTGGTGGCTAAAGGCAGTGGGGACACAGACCCCAGAACTTTGGAGGTGAGGCTGGAACTGGGGGGCAGGGGTGGGGGGGCCTGAAGGGCCAATGCTTGGGCTCCGCTCTGACCCCGTGGGGACCTCTGCAGCCCCAAACGCTCTCCAAGGAGGCCTCCCAGCTTCTCCTTCCATTCACAGTTGGCCACGAGGCTGAATTCACAGTATCTGCCGACCTTCATGTTTCCAAGTCAGGAAGGGAGCGCACCGGGAGGGCCAGCAAGCCTTCCTAACCTCACTCACAGTCATGGAAACCGAGGGCAACGGGGGCCCATGGGGGCTTCCCGGGTGTTTCTCTTCAATGACAGGAAGTGCAGGCTGTGCGTGGGGAGGCTGCCCAGGGCCTTGGAGGAGAACTGCCCCCAGACCCTCAGCGACACTCGTGGGGTTCCTGGCAGACCGTCCGTTCCATCAGGGAGGAGACGGTGACTGTCTGATCACCAGGCCCCCAGCACGTGCACAGGGCACGGGAGCTGCTCAACAAAAGCTTCTTGACTGACCCACGAGTGTCACACTCGTGAGAAGAAAGCAGAACGCAGGCTGACTTTGGTGGGGGAGGAGGCCCCGGGCCCCGGGTGCTCAGCTGCTGTCCAGCCCCAGGGCTCCCCAGCATGACCTCGGGCTCAGAGGGGGAAGCTGAGAGGCAGCAGCCACACACCTATGTGATGTTAGGTGGGGTCTGATGTCAGATCCGTGGTCCCCCATGCTGCCCCAAAAAACATCCACAACCATGTAGAGGGCTGATGGGGGAAGCCAAAGGCAGGATGGGGAGAAACGGACAGCCCCACAGAGGACAGCCCCACAAGAGCTGAAGCCACTGGTTTCCAGCTCCCGCCGCCCTCCCACACCCTAACTGGGAAGGCGCTCTGGTCTGGAGGGTTGATGGGCTGCGGGAGCCGGGCACCTTGCATTGCCCGCAGCTGTGCTCTCTACGCACGGCTCAGCCAGAACGCTGGCGAGGGGCCCACAGAACCATGGCGTCTAGGCAGAGGTCCGTTTCATATGGCATTTTGGCCAAACCGGGGGCTGCTCTGAAGATTGGGAGCTTTGCTAGGGGCATGAATGAAAGGGGTGGGAGGACCACGTGCCCTCCATCTTGGCTCAGAGCACGGACACAGGTCCTGGGCCTGCATGCGGCCACAAGGCCACTCACCCCTCCTTGGTCATTGCTGGTTGGGAGCCTGAGAGGACAGAACGCCCACTGACGGGCTTCTTTGCCGCGTGGGACGTGTCTCTTTAGGCGGCAGCTTCTAAGGATGACGGGCAGGAGGCTCTCTCATCACGGGCTGTCCTTCGGGTCAGACAGAGGCCTGACTTGGTGCTGGGAAGGCTCTGGAGACTGGGGGGCCCGCCCCCCATGTTAGCTCTGCACACGGACAGCAGGGGAGCAGGAGTGGGCTGAGGGGCTTCAAGAGGACCGGGACCGGGGAAGAGATGGGCGGCTCCAGGCCTTGGGGTGACAGGATGGGTTTCTAAGGGGCCAGCCAGGTCACCCTGTGGCTGGGAGGGGGGCTCGGGGACCCGCTGCTGCTGCTGCTTCTGCTTCCCCTGCACCTTCCCTGTCCTCACGGAGCCCTCATGGCACACACAGCCTTGGCTCTGGGATTCGGGAGCCTGAAAAGCCGAGGCCCCGGCTGCCGCCCTGGTGGCACGAAGGAAACGCCTCTGCAGAAGGTGGAACCTGGCGGGAGCCGCCGGACCCCTGCAGATGTTATCCGGATGTGACCGTCTCCGCGTGTCCCGCTGGGACGGGCGGAGCTGCAGGGGTCAGAGGTGAACCCAGCTCTCTGGGATCTGGGGGCCCTGGTATTCCAGCTGGGTTCCCAGCCAGGGCTTCCTCTGCGAGAGGAGGAAGGGACGAGGGGAGAGACCCCGGCCGAGAGAGAGCTTTCCCCCTGACAGAGGCGAGGTCAGGCCTGTGGTCCCCCATCCTGCCTCCGAAACATCCCCAACCAGGATTTTAAAGCAATAAATTTGAAATTTTAGATTAAATGGCAAAGTTCTTAGAGAAGCATTTCTGATTCTTATAGGTTGCATCTTTGGCAAATATGTTCTCCCCTACAGTGGGCACCCTTCTTATTCCATTTAATTTTCCAGCATAATAGAAGTAAAAAGCCTAAGAAGTTTTATAATGATTAAGAGACTAAATTTGAAATTAAAGTATTTTCATAGGTAACCCTACTAAGTATTTAAAAGAATTGCCAATTTTATACAGATTATTCCGAGAATTTTATTTAACATAACTTATATACCAAACCTGATATGGTATAATTAATTTAAACGTTGTTACCGAGTTAGTAAATAACTGAGGAAGAATTCATTTTTAAGCTTTTCTGGTTTCAAAGCTTTTAATTTCATTGCTATACTGTCTCCTATAGACTATATAGGGTTGATCCACAGAGAAATATACAGATGAAAGGACATCTGTTTAATCCCTCATGTTTCACCAGCTAAAGCCAGAGATGGCTGAGTGGCTTTGTGCTTTGTAAGAGTCGAAGCTTTGCTGTTTCCCACTGACTAGATTAATAACTCTTTCAACACTGAGATCCATGCCAAAATGAAACCACACACCTGGGACATCGTGAAGTCCAGGGGAGGGTCATGGAAAGGAAACTACTTTCATGGGCTTTTGCTAAAATCATCTTATCTCAGGTACATTACCAGCAAGAATCACTTATGATGAAAACTGTCCTCTCTAGATATGTCCAGGCTCCCATTCATATGAACCCATCACTCAACAGTTGGTCTCTTTAGGGAAGTAATTTCTCTGGTCTGACTGGAATGAGGCAAAGTAGTGCTGTATGTACTCTGTTGTTACATGTCCCAGATTCTGAGGTGCTGACATTGTTCAGAGTTGATCATTTGGGCTTACATAAGCACATTCAACTAGTTGTAACTTTTAAGCAGGAATAATGGATTTGAGGTGTTATTTCCCCCCCCCCCCCCTGCTGTAATATTTTTCTTTTCTCCACAAAGGAAAGCACTGTCTCTCTCTCTTTTTAATTTTATTGTTATTGTAGAAAGTATAATAACATTCCTTTTTCTCCCCATTGACCCTCTCCTCACTTCTCCCAGGTCTGCACTACACTATTGCCTGTGTCCATAGATTTTGCATATATACATTTAAGTTATTTGGTTAATCTTTTCCCCTCCCAATCCCTGCCCCCCAATTCCTGCTTTACCTTTGAGATATTTCAATCTGTTCCATGCTTTTGTGTCTCTGAATTTATTTTGTTTAACAGTTAATGTTGTTCATTAGATACCATGTATGAGGGAGATAATGTGGTACTTATCTTTCTCTAACTGGACTATTTTGTTTAGCATAATACTCTCTAGGTCCCTCCAGGGACCCGTCTTTTTTATAGCTATATAGTATTCCATTGTTTAAATGTACCACCTCTTTTTTTAATCCACTCATCTATTTATGGGCACTTGGGCTGTTTCCAGATTTTAGCTATTGTATTTGCTCTGATATGAACATAGGGATGCATATATTGTTTCAGAATAGCGTTTCAGGATTCTGAAGATATATTCTTAGATGTTGGATCACTGGGTAAAATGGTAGTTCCATTTTTGATTTTTGAGAAAACTCCACGTTGTTTTCCAGAATGGCCACACTTGTCTGCATTCCCACTAGCAGTGTACTAGGGTTCCCTTTTCTCCACATCCTAGCCAATACTTGTTGTTTGTTGATTTGTTGATGGTAGCCATTCTAACAGATGTGAGGTAATACCTCAGTGTCTTTTAATTTGCATCTCTCTGATTATTAATTACCTTGAGCATTTTTTTCATATGCCTTTTGGCCATCTGTCCTCCTAGGAGAAGTATCTATTTAGGTCCTTTGTCCACTTTTTAATTGGAATTTATCTTCCTTTTGTTAAGTTGTTTGAGTTCTTTATATACTTTGGAAATTAACCTCTTATAGGTTGCATCTTTGGCAAATATGTTCTCCCATACAGTGGGCACCCTTTTCATTTTATTGATCATTTCTTTTGTTGTGTAGAAGCTTGTTTGTTAATCTTCACCTGAGTATATTTTTTTTCTATTGATTTTTAGAGAGAATGGAAGAGAGGGGGAGAGACAGAGGAGAAACATTGATATGAGAGAGACACCTAGATGGGGTTGCCTCCCACAGGAGCCCTGGCTAGGGGTTCGAACCTGAAACTGAGGTGTCCTTGACTGGAACAAAATCTGCTACCCTTCCATCTGTGGGCCAACACTTTAACCACTGACCCAAACAGGTTAGGGAAGAAGTTTTTTATTTTTATGGACTCCCATTTGTTTATTTTCTCCTTTGTCTCCCTTACCTTAGGGGATGTTTTGGCAAACATATTGTTATGCAATTTTGCTACCAGTGGTTTCTTCCAGGATTCTTATGGTTTCATCACTTACATTTAAGTCTTTTATCCATTTTAGTTTATTCTTGTGTATGGTGTAAGTTTGTGGTCTTGTTTCATTTTTTTACATGTACCTGCCCAATTTCCCAACGTCACTTATTGAAGAAACTGTCTTTACTCCATTGTATGCTCTTTTCTTTTTTTGCCAAATATTAATTGAGCATAATGGCTTGAGTTGATTTCTGGGTTCTCTGTTCTGTTCCATTCATTTATATACCTGTTCTTGTGCCAGCACCAGGCTGTGGTTGTTGTTGTTTTTTAAAGCTGTTTCAAGTCTGTGGAGTAGGGAAATGGAGTAGAGGAAAGAAAGTTAAAAGTAAACTAGAAGTTACTTTTGTCTCAATGGAGAAGGGGAAGTAGAAGAACTAATGCATTAGTGAAAGTGAGTGGCTCTGTATTAGTATAAATATGTACATGCTTAATAGTCATGTGGATAATAATTTTATGTACAATTATGCATAAAATGTATTATGTAATATTAGTATAAATATGTACATGCTTAATAGTCATGTGGGTAATAATTTTATGTACAATCATGCATACTGTAAGGTCTGATTTTGTTGTGTAATTGAGTTTATTGTGGAGGTGCTTCAGGAGATAGTTTAAGTAGAAAACATTTTACATGTTATTAGAAGAAATTAAAAAAATTAGTCACCAAAATGAGAAAATGTATAGCCTCTGTTCATAATAGCTGAGCATATCTCATGATCATGTCATGGTTCTCTTTGCAGTCTCTTCTCCTGTAACTAAGATCTACTTAATATTTCCAATTCATGGAGACAGGCTGTTTCTAACCACCATGCCATTGCTCACAGCTCTCTGTCCCCCTGAACATCAGCCTTTTCTCATGCCCTCACTAGGCTGGTGTCGGCTTATACTCCAGCTCCCGCTCAGATGGCTCAGCCTTTCTTGGCTGCCTCAAGATGAATTAGGTAGCCTCCTTGTATTCCTGAAGGTTTTGTCCTCGCTCTTACACCAATGAGCTCTGTATTCAGTTTAGGGGTCTCTGCTTTGGGATAGTTCTTATCTTTGCACCTTAACAGTGGCAATAAATATTTATTATATCAGTGAATTATTTGAGTGATGAAAAGCAATTCATTAACTTTTCTGGATGCTCAATTTCTTATCTGTGACATGAAAAGGTCATATAATATCATTTCTAACTTTCCCTTAACCAATAAACGTGGAGGTTCTAGTGTGAGCCTCTTAGTTTGATACTGGAAGAAGTCCATCCGTATAAAACTTCACATCAGAAAAACAATAAAATGAAATAGGGTGTGATTTACAATTATAAACCTCATACTCACTGGAGCGACTCATAAATGGAGACTTTAATAAGTATGTATGCTCAAAATTTTATAGCCTTCCTGCATCATTTTGTCAGTAGTATATTTTTAGTATCTTCTTTGTGTACATGGCTCTATAACCATGATCAAATTGTACATTAATGGAAAACAAAGTCAGGAGAGAATTTTATAGTCCAAATTTTCGTGTTTTATTAGTTTTTAAGGTTTTGCATAAAATCATTATAAAATTGGAATTTAAAAAATCAAATGCTCCAGCTGAAGCCCATTTGGCTCAGTGGTAGAGCGTCGGTCTGCAGACTGAAAGGTCCCTGGTTCGATTCCGGTCAAGGGCATGTACCTTGGTTGTGGGCACATCCCCGGTAGGGGTGTGCAAGAGGCAGCTGGTTGATGTTTCTAGCTCTCTATCTCTCTCCCTTTCTCTCTGTTAAAAATCAATAAAATCTATTAAGAAAAAAAAATCAAATGCTCCCAAGTTTTCTGAGGTTTTGTCTAGAAGGGAGAGATGCCTATTGTCAAAGGATTTCATTAGATGTAGCTACAATTAAAGATAAAAACTTTCTATTTGTTTTTAGAAATTTACACCTAAAGTGAAGATACATACATATTAAGGTCCAGATTATATTAGATTTGACTAACCCCCCTGAAAAGATTTCTTCAAAAAATTAACTTATATTTTAATATATTTCCACTCCAAAGGACTTTAGTTTCTTACAGACTCATAGTTGTGAAATCAACTCTTCATAAAGCATGAAGAGTTATGCTTTTAATCTTAATTAAAAAATGAATGAGTATAGAAAAACAGGTTACTTTACTGTAGTTACTTCAATAATATCTTCAGGGGATTGGTACCAGTAAAATCATGAACTGGCTGTTTGGTGTCTGACATTGCCAGCCAAAATACCCTGCCTTGGGCTATATTTAAATAATAACTGTATCATCAATGCTCTGTTTTACTTTTGTAGTGGGGAGGGAAAAAAGTGGATTAAGACTTTGCTCCAATATGGCTGTGTATTAATTATTCTCATGTAGATTTGGTGCAAGAAATAGAGAGAGAGAGCTGGTGGATTCTCAGAAAATGTGTTAAGATGGTGAAATGTGATAGGAAAGAAGGCATTTGACTCCACCGATAATGGTGATTAGAAAGGACTTCAGATAATAAACACTGTCACATCTGACTCCTACAGTGATCACTTGTCCAAAAGCAGACCAGCAATTGCTGCTGATTGCTGGCAATGAGAAGTGACTGCGTACTCAGTTCTTTAGTTACACCTAGAATTCATTCCACACATTAGGTAATAGAAGCCAAATGAACTAGGACATTTTTTTCAAGCAATGAAAAAATGGGCAGGGCAAGGAAATGCCTATTAGTTACAGGTAGAATGTTGAAATTTAATTTCTTGGGTTAAAGTGCCATGTAGTTTGCTTTTAAATTAGTTACACGTGTAAACTTAAAAGACCCGTTTAAACAGATGATATAGTTACCTCAGTCCTTTTCAGAAGCAGGTATCTTATCTTCCAGTTTGATTTTTCAAATCGGAAACCTTGTTATTTAAAATATCAAAATAGCCAAAAACCAAAATGGTACTTTCCTAAGAAGACGACAAACATTTTATAGCAGAGTATTCACATGATCAAGTACAGAAATGCTTTTCTCGAACCACTCTCTCAGCGGTAAACATAGGTTGCCACGAAGAAGGCCAAATAAATAAAACACGCTTGTCTTACTCTGCTTGGGATGTTTTAGCAAATTACCATGGAATGGGTGGTAAACAGCATTTGTTTCTCACAGTGCTGGAGGTGAGGAAGTCCAAGACCCAGGTGCAGGCAGACTTGGTTCCTGACCAGAGCTCTCTTCCAGTTTGTAGAAGGCCAACTTCTCACTCCATCTTGGCATGGCTGAGAGAGGGCTCTAATCTCTTCCTAAGGAGACCGATTCCATCCTGAGAGCTCCCCTCTGATGACAATTACACCCCCAGGGCCCCATCTCCAAATACCATACAGGGGCATTAGAGTTTCAATAGATGAATTTTTGGCAACACAAACACAGCCTATAACAGCTGTTATTATAGGTGTCAAATATTCTAAAAAAATATGTGCAACTTCTTTTTTCAAATGCAGAACATGTTTGATATATGAGAAAAATATAGGCCCCAAATTTCATTTTGAAATGTCTCACTTGAATAAAATTTACTTTATTAAATGCAGTAAGTGTAACCCACAATTGTAAACTGCACATTCTGATCTTAATTAGAGTTAACACCCACCAGATTCCAAAGGGTGAGGAGGCATCTAGTTTTACTCACTAAAACAAACAAACAAAACAAACAAACACTCTACCTCAGTTTGTCCATAGCCAGAGGTTCATACCAGCATTCACATCATGAACCAATGGGCTCACTTCCAGTATTCCAACTGTGAATGAGAAATTTTCAAAATACTGGGCTGCGCTGTGTTTCTGTATCACCAAAGAAGTTATTCCCATTCTGGGAAATATGCCTGCATGAACCCTCCTAGATTCAGCATTGTTCTCCCACAAAAGGGAATGCCTCATCATTCTTAAGTCTGCCTTTCAACCCATGTTTGGGACTTGCATGGTAAGCCTGAGAAAAAAGAGAGAGAGAGAGAGGCTCAGCAGCTCCTTAAGGTACTTTCCTGCCTGAGAGTTAGGCACTATGGAAACCAGCACAAACTCTTTTCTCTGATGTGTGGTGGTGACAGGTGTGTAACTACCCCGCTCCCGGAGCCTCTCCTCCCTCTCCTGGTCTCCCACTTTTCCCCCGGCCCCTAGTCTCATTCCTGTGTATTCCCAGATCCAGAAAATGAAGGAGCAGTGAATTTGGCTGGTGCTGGCTGCAAACAAACAGGCCAGGCGAAACCTTAGGGTCAGGGGTTCAAAACCACAAAGGACCCTGGATGTCACATAGTCGGAGCTACCCTGTTAAAAGCCACAAAAGTGGAGTTCAGAAAAGGTCCAGCATATCGAAGACCACACAGATGGTAGCAGCAGAAGCAGGTCTAGAACCCCGTCTCCTGCATTGGATGGGAGGAGGTTTATCCTGAGCTCTGTGCCAGGAGAGTTTTAGTCAGATGTGTGCAAGGTCACAGCTCTGGAGGAACCACAAATAAGTCCAACATCCCAGTGTTCCTGCTTTGGCCAGTCGATCGTTCTTTGAGCAGCTATTTATTGAGTGTTTTACAGGGAGTTCCTTTGAGCTACTTCTTCACTGACTCTGGAACTCTGACACTGAAATGCTGCCAACAGAGGCAAGTGGGAGTCAGGATTGGCGGCAGCAATTTATTTAGCAATTTCATTGCTCCACAAATAGATTGAGAGCAAAGGAGAGATGTGTCAACTTTTGGGGGGCATAAATATTTTGAAATTTATGTTCAGCAGGATTAAAAGATTTTTTATTTCTTCTTTTTTTTTTCTTCTTTCAACTCATTAAGTGTGGATATCTGGCCAATATATTTATACTTTAAAATGGCAAGAGTTATATGATTCAGTTGCATTTTAATTGATCAGCGTTTTTTTGTAAATTGTCGATTTCTTGATCTTACTATGTATAAACAAGTAAAACAGAGTGAAGAATGTAATTTTCTTCATTAAATTGATGGGAGTTAAAAAAGCTAAAACCCGTTTACAAAGGAACATGTACTCAGAGCACACAGTGCCCTCTTCTTGGGAAATACGTCAGGCTACTGTAATGTCTGTTTGTTTAAATGATGTATGTGAATATGCTCAAGATTTGCAGACAAGGAAGATGGGAGGGGGGTGGAAGGAAATTAGGTCTTTTGATGACTCTGGCATCAGTTTGAAGCACACAAAGAAAGGAAGCATTTGCTCACATCAGAGGAGGAAGTCCTTGGATGCCACTCGTGTTCTGACTCAGGAGAGAAACGTTCCCCCACTCACATCCTCTGACCTTTACCTTGTGGCAAGCAAATCCCCAAATCTGGGAGGGTTGGTGAGCTTAAGCCATCAGAACTTTGGACACTGAGCTAAAATAGCTAAAAGCTGGAGCGTTTGTTAGGCAGAGTTTCATCGACTTCCTGATCTTTGTGGGGATTTTCTTTAGTTTTTAGTGTCAGATTACTGCAAGGTCTTTTACTAGGATGATCAGAGAGATGACTCTCTTGCTTTTCAGTAAGATCTGTGCTAAAATGGTTACTTCCTTAAGGGTGTCCCTTAACTACTGTCAATAGCAATGCCTACCCCCACCAGTTTCTCTTCATCTCTTGCCCCAGTTTATTTTGTATAATATTTATGACTATAAACATAACTTTTCCTTTTGTTTATTTACTTACTGCCATTTGTTTATCCCTCTTTAATGAATAGTCCAGAAAATCAGCAACTTATTCTATCCTGTGAGCTAGTGAAAATTAACATTGTGAAAGATGAACAATAATTTAAAAAAATAATGAAGCTGAAACCGGTTTGGCTCAGTGGTAGAGCGTAAGTCTGCGAACTGAAAGATCCCAGGTTCAATTCCGGTCAAGGGCATGTACATTGGTTGCGGGCACATCCCCGGTAGGGGGTGTGCAAGAGGCAGCTGGTTGATGTTTCTCTCTCAGCGACTTTTCTAACTCTCTCTCCCTCTCCCTTCCTCTCTGTAAAAATTCAATAAAATATATTTTAAAATAATAATAATAAAAAAATAAGAATAAATAATAAATCACAAGAGAGAGACCTTGCTAGAAAATCATTTTAGTCCTTGGACTAAGTCTTGGCACATAGTAATCAGTAAACAGTTTAAAAATCAATATTTTAATAACTTTCACATTACTGTCCTTATAGTTAAGTGAATGAAACGATTGGAAGTTAATAAATACAACCAAAATTATACTCATTTATTACCTTATTTAAAAATATCTTTGAAGGAGATATTATAGTTTTAATTTTATGTGTTGAGAAAACTGAGGTTCATTTCTCATCATAACATAATTATCACATTCAGCACAGATAAGTATAATTCATAGGAGAATGTTGTGGGATAAGTACAGTTCTAAAGGTCCAGATGAGAGTGAGAGCACATCTTAGCAAAGGCATGGATTGGACAGCCAGCATCGCTGAGCGAGTTGGAGGGAATAAATAAGGCCCGATAACATTGGAGAGAAGAAGAACATTAGGAGCATTCAAGGAAGAGTAAAGGTCAATTTGGTGAAGCTATCATGAATGTTGAAAAACAGGTACAGGTGAGGCTGGGGGAGTATTTGATATCCATATTTGAGAGCTTAAACGTTTAATTGACAAGAATTACATAGTGCCCTGGCTGGTTTGGTTCAGTGGATAAAGCGTCGGCCTGCAGACTGAAGGGTCCCAGGTTCAATTCCGGTCAAGGGCATGTACCTTGGTTGCGGGCACATCCCCAGTGGGGGGTTGCACAGGAGGCAGCTGTCCATAATTCTCTCTTATCGATGTTTCTAACTCTCTATCCCTTTCCCTTCCCCTCTGTGAAAAAATCAATAAAATATATTAAAAAAAGAAAAGAAAAGAAAAGAAAAAGAATTACATAGCTATGGAGAAAACCAGAGCCCTAAGAACTTTTTATATATTGAACTATTCATTAGAAGCATTTAGAAGGTAAACAAAGGCAGCACAGTCATGGTGGATTGATTGGAAAGGGAGAGTTTGGAAATAATCTGGAAGAGAGGGGCTAGAAGTTAGAGGTTTCACAAATGTCCCTTCATAAGTAAGTGTTATACTTAGAGCAAGCCTGGAGATTTACAACTAGGTCACCATTTGGGGAGGCACCCTCTCTGGCCTGGGAAAAGGTGTGCCACGACCTAAATTGCTTAGACACTTCTCACACTCTACTACCAGGGTCTTCTTCTCTGGTTCATGTTTCTGAAATGTGCCACCTCGCACACTCACAGTTAGGCTTTCAACACAAGCATGCCCACTGGGCCATCCCTTTGAACCAGAACATCCTTCCTGCATCCCAGCATTTCCCCTTGGCGGCTTCCTGGACTCCTTGCTAATCATGAGCTTTTCCACATCAGTCTCCTGGAGGAGGTGGATTCAGATGGAATCACTTCTGAAGGGAACTTGAAGTGGACTAATGTAGAGAGAATGTAGACCAGCTCATAGAACCGGAGCTGGCCTAATAAGAGTTTACTAGTAATTACTACCTTAGTGGTTATCAAAACTTGATCATGCACCAGAATCACCCAAAGGGCTTGTTAAAACAGGTTGCTGGATGCCACCCCCATTTATTCAGATGCTGCTTCCCTGACGACCATGTTTTGAGGACCATTTCTCTAACAGAAGACTGACCTACATCCTCAAAGCCTGCTTTCATTGATGTCTCTTGGATGTTGTAGTGCAGAACTCAAAGGTTCATAGTTTTTCAATGGTATGGATGCAAAAATTGTCAGCCAAAAGCTATATTGAATAAGAATTCATGGTCTTGTGTAATACCTTAATCAATAAAGAAAAAAAAAAGAAAAAAAAAGTCATGGTCTTTAGGAAATACATTTCTTTACTATTCATACTTTGATGAGGTTATAGGATTGTTGACTGTCCTTCATAAATAAAAAATTTAACTGTAGCTATCTAGGAATAAGAATGCCCATTCATGAGTTAAAATTGTGATTATAATTACATAATGAAAGCTTTGTTAGGTTAAAAAAGATCTGCATTTTAGGAGTGGTAGCAGTGAATATGTCAGTTGAGACTTTATTACTACTTTATAACTAAGTACTCGAATGTAAGATGTTATTGGCATTCAAATAGCTTACTTTTATTCATGAATGATAATGACTTTACTCATACCAGCTCCAAAGTGAGTAGCTTTCACATTATAAAGATGAGCACAACTATGATTAATCCATCACTGACCCTCTTCCCTGTTGGGCATAGTGATGACTGTTCAGACTGATTCAGACAATATTGGTTTCTGAATATAAAGAAAAATACTGAGAAGAGAGAGCTGTTTATGTAGAGAAGCAACAATCAGGTCTTAGTTTCAAAACAGAAAAAGAAAACCTTTTTAGAATTTCCCACTTCTCCCCAAGAGGAAACAACTCGCTATATGTCATACAATATTTAGGACAATTTTACGTTACCTTATAAGGACTGCGTGTTTTTTCCACATATTTTAATTATCAATCACATTGTTACATTAGATCCTTACTCCACTCAGGCTGCTATAACAAAACACCACAGACTGGGCAGCTTATTAACAACATGCATTTGTTTCTCACAGTTCTGGAGGCGGGAAGTCAAAGCTCAGAGTGCCAGCACAGTTTGGTGAGAGCCTTCTTCCAGGTCATAGACTTCGCATTGTGTCAAGGGAGCTCATTGGGGTCTGTTTCATAAGAACACTAATTCCATGCAGGGGGGCTTCCTGACACAATTACCTACCAAATACCATCATATTGGATATTGGGTTTTCAACTTATGAATTTGGAGGGGATACACAAATTCAGAGCATATCACTCACTATACACAGTGCCCTTTAAAAATTGTGATCCTACACATACTTGTCTAATATGCTTATTTGGGCCCTTCTTAATTGTATTTTTGTGTGTGCATGTGCCTATGATTATATGTAAGTTAGATTGCAAATATGACTGCATTCATGATCTAATATACTTAAAATGTCCTGGTCCAATCATAAATAACAGATCATAGGACAAATGTTCCCTGCATACCTCCCCCATCATCTCTATATATAAAAGCCTAACAGCCATTCAACCGTTTGACCGGTAGCTATGACATACACACACTGACCACCAGGGGGAAGACACTTAATGCCCAGGCATGGAAACATGGAGAGGCTGATGAATCTCAGAGGGAAGGGGAGAGGGGAGAAAGTGGGAAGAGATTAACCGAAGATCTTATATTCATACTAGAGGCCCGGTACACAAATTTGTGCACTGGTGGGGTCCCTTGGCCTGGCCTGTGAGGATCGGGCTGAAACTGGCAGTTCCACATCCCCTGAGGGGTCCTGGGTTGCAAAAGGGTGCAGGCCAGGCCCAGAGACACTTCCCCCTGCCCCACGCTGTGAACAAATCTATGCACTGGGCCTCGAGTTAAATATAAAAAGTGAACTTCTAAGCTAAGTCACAATGGATGCCTTGAATGTTTAATATAAATAGATAAATGAAACCACACCTAATTATCTGTCAGTTCACTAGAGAGATAAATATTTCCAGAGTAGTTATTGGTAGCACAACAGTCACATATTCCTTGTTTGAAATTTTTTCTGACCCGTGTGGAAGTGAAAAAACAAAAAACAGAGGAAAAAACAACAGCCAATTATTTGCTCATCCAGTTATGTTCCTGACTCAGCCTTTTCTTATATTCTCAAAATGAAAAGAAGGTCTTTCTTGGTTTTAATTTCAGTAACTTCAATTATAATATTTCTTTACTTTAGATTCTCTAAGCAGATTATTAACTATCATTTCCTCGCCAATAAGGGTGGTTTTTTTGTTTTGTTTTTGTTTTCTAAAGTGACCCATACTGAATTTTGCCATACCCTGAGTCCAGGTGGAAAGTGTGTGGCCAGAACATTTGCATTGAGTGGCTACGAAAGTGAGAATTAATCCATATCATATTCGTCCTGTGACCTGGGAGGTTTATTGTTATATTATTTCAGAAGCTAGGATATATGACTGAATAATGTTTCATAGGCAACCACTTTTTCTTCATTTTTCCTCTCACAATTCACTATCCTTTGGGGTATTATGTTCATTAATAGGTCAGAATTTTTTGCCTTCAAATGACATCTGTGTCTCTGGGCTAATGTAAGACTCATGTGAGATCTGTGCAAGAGAAGCCGAGCAGATGCACTTACCACCCCAAAGATGTGGCTTAACGAATTATCCGCCCCGAACATATCTCTGCATGGATAGGTATTTGTGTCCATCGGGCCTCCCCTGAGCCCCCCATAACATAACCAGGCCTATTATCAGGTCAACGGCACATTTTTTGCTTCTTAGATATTTTGCTTGCCTCCGTTTTCTCAGCCATGTGTGTGTTTGATTAAGTCACAAGCTATGAGAACAAAATGACTGAAACAACAAATCCAGTTAAACAAGCTTGCTTTTCATGTGATAGCTATCTACTTTCAATATTTTAGCACAACTGTTTTATTTTATTCTTATAAAATTAATCAGATTAAGTCTCCTCCCCCCCACCCCCTTGGCAAAAAAAAGAATCTTTCTATATGTGCCGAATGATTTTCATTTAACTTAAATTTAATAAGAAACATTCAAATGTCTTATTTTTTTTAAGCTGCAGAACTTTTTGTTTAAATGAAGAAGCTGCCCTGCATGAGAGAGGGATGGGTGTTACATGCCCGGGTTCAATTGGGAGAGAGTGCATAGAGCCAGGCCTTTTCCCATGCTCTGTGCAAGGCCATAAAGGCCCCGGATCACCCCCACCTCTACAGAGGGCACAGCTTTATCTGTTGGAGTGAGACTTATATCAAACCAGTGAAATTTCTATGGGACAGTTGCATATATTTCTTTGGTTTAATATATAGAATTATGCATTAATAAAAAGAAAGTACTGGTAGAATTTATTCAAAGGAAACTGCTTTTCATTTTAGAAACTTCAAAAAAAATTTAAGTATAATTTACCAGAAGTTCTAAACTATTATTCACCTAAACATTGCTGATGGATATCATCAAGACGTTTCCTTTTGCAGTACTTAGCCTTTTTAAAAGCTTTCTTTCTAAAATTCCAAATAATCCCTTTAGTAAATGAGGAGAACAAAGTTCTGCTGAATGGTGATATGACCCAGATATAGCTTTATCCTCTACGCATACAGGTTTGGCACATTCTTTTACTTTTTGAGTAGAAACAGAAATGAAAGTGCTTATAACCATTTCTGAGTTAGGATTATTTAAGTTTATGAAAGCTTTTTTGTTAGTAATATAAAATAGGCATATCTAAAGGACAGTAGTCTATTTCTCATTGACCTTATCACAAACTATTCATTTTGTCATAACTCATTTGTACTTATAATCATAAAGGAAATCTTAGCAAGGTGCTTGGTTATTGCATGTATTCGGTAGAGTATCATGTTTAATGTCTTTGTTTATAATAACTTAACAGATAATCAGAAATCTAGAATTGAAAAATTAATTGAGCAATATAATATGCTGCACCCAAAAGCAATCCTTAGTTTATCTTACAGGGCCCTTTTCATAGAAATACAAATGGGGGACTACTTTGCCATCTAGTGGTCACATTGAGAAATGGAAAAGTTTTCATTGTCTTTGTTACAGTTTCACTGTTTTAAGAAAATGCTGAATTTTTTCTCAAGCAGAGTAACACTTGCACTCTTTATTGTTTTGGAAGCTATTTTTATAATTTATTCACATATTAAATAAGATAATTAAAAATTGGTTTGGTAAAAATGGGATTTAAGGATTCCAGGATGACTAAAAAAGTGCACAGTGCCTGCCGAAGCCGGTTTGGCTCAGTGAGACTGAAAGGGCATGCACATTGGTTGCGGGCACATCCCCAATGTTTCTCTCTCATTGATGTTTCTGGCTCTCTATCTCTCTCTCTTCCTCTCTGTAAAAAATCAATAAAATATATTTTTTTTAAAAAGTGCACAGTGCCTAATGAATGTTTTCATATACAGAATATGAAATATAAAGAATATGAAATATAAAGAATGTTTTCATATACACAAAGAGAGGGCAAGAGGGGGGGAGAAAAGGAAGGAGAGAGAAACTGATTTCTTTATTGGATTCTTTAACAAAGGGAACAAATGAAAAAGAAACATTGTTTAGCAAAATTCTAAAGCTTGAACCAGAAGTCCCCAGGGCTGAAGGAGTAATTCTTGAGTCTAACATGTGGAAAGTTTGGCAAAGGGAGAATGTCTCTGGAAGAACGTCCAGTGTCTGGGGGGAGGGAGAGCAGGGCAGATGGCGAACAGCTGCTGAAGGAAGCGCTGTGTGTGACGAATTCTGCACCAGGAGCAGGCGCGCTGGTGACAGTGTTCCCTCGGCCGCCTGAGTCACAGGTTGTGGCGGGAGAGAGACCAGGAGGGGAGAGTGTAACTAAAGGAGAACTTTGGGTCAACGGGTATGGCCTGTGTTCATGTTGCCTTGTTCATGAAAGAGTGTCCTAGGAAAGAAGACGGTCTGATCCCTTCTTGTTACACCAAATGGAGCGATGTTCTCTGAGGTTTAAACCCCGTGCCCACTGCCCATTCAGTCCCTGCTAGGTCTGTCCCTCGGGCAGTTTTCAAGGGGTCTCACAGGGCTATGCTGCTGTGAAGAATGAGGAGGTTATTAGGAGAAACAAGCATTTGGGTATTTTAAAATGTGTGGTAGCCCAGTGCGCAGTGCTAGTGATTCTCAGCACATGAGGGCAGCTGGCAGAGTGTCAGATAGGGAAGGAGTTCCCCTGCGGTGAGGCCCAGAGGCCAGGTGCAGACCCTTCGTTTGGGACAGTATTCCTGAGCTGGCCTGCGGTGAGGACCCACCTTATTTAGGATTAGTGCCGAAGTCTTAGGCAGGGGTGGGGATAAAATAAATTTGGAACTCCTAGCATTGGTTCATAAAATGAAGAGCACATATTTTGAGATTTAACAGGAAGAGACCCTACTGGTAGGAAAATGATGCCACCCCCTCACCTCTCCTTCTCTTCTTCATAGCCTTTTTCAAGGAAAAAAGAGAGAAATATATCATGGAGCAGGCACAACGGAATAATTTTGCAATAGCACATAGACTTTTGGCCTGCAAGTATATGGTGTATTGTTTAGATAGTGGTAGGGACTTACATGTATTGTGTATAGCTAGAGACTTCTAGCTGCCCGGGAGCTAGAAAGCAGCCCTGTGTGGGTAAGCTGGAAGCTGGTGGACACAGTGGCAGCCCAGGCACTCTGCTGTGATAATGCCCCATTGTCATAGCAGTGTGACTCCCAGTATTGTTTCTGCCATGACTTCTTCCCTCTGGATAAAGCTGACTGGGTCACATGTGGATAGCTGAGCAACGCTGAGCCGATCAGCTTTTCTCTTTCAGAAACTTAGAGCTGGGATTACTTCCAGCTTGGACCGGAGGCCATAAGAGGCTGACCACCAACATCTAAGCTGGGGAATTAGGCTTAGTTCATGGTTTGGCATATGGACAGAGGAGCAGAAAAAGCCACTCTGCAGAGAAGGAGCAAAGATGGGAGGTATTGAAATAAATATTTATTTGAAAATATTTAAATTATTTGTGCTAATTTCTATGTCCCAGCCATATTTCTGCCCTTGAACTTCATTAGATACCTCTGCGTCCCTGTAATGGGACCATCAAGAACCTGCAGTACAGCTCAGCTGGTGTGGCTCAGTTGGTTAAGCATCATCCAGTGCACCAGGAAGTCACCAGTTAGATTCCCAGTCAGGGCAGTAGCTGGGAATCTAACTGGTGATTAGATTGATCTCCAGTAGCTGGGGTTTGTAGGAAGCAGCCAATGGATGTTTCTCTTTTATGGATGTTTCTGTCTCTCTCTCCCATCTTCTTTCTGAAATCAATAAAAACATTGAAGGAGGAGCAAGGGAAGAGGAGGAGGAGGAGGAAGATTGGGAGGAGGAGAGGGAGAAGGAGGGGGAAAGGGAGGAGGAGGCGAAGGAGGAGAGGGAAGAAGAGGAGCAGGAGGAGGAGGAGAAGGAGGAGGAGCTTTCTAGATATCATTAAAGAGAGAATGCTAATAAAGACAACTATGGAGTTTAGCTGTAGATGAAATGAAACCATTTCCCAGAAAAAGATCAGAAAATTACAGGTGAACTAGCTGTGGTTCAGAGTAGGGGATGCTTTGAATTCTGATTCTGATTGGGGGCAAGTCTCAGTGGATGTCCAGGTTGGATGAGAATTGCTGTGTTAACGTAACTTAATTTTTAAATAGCTATATTGAGGTATAGTAGTCACTCCTATCCACAGTTTCGTTCTTTGTGGTTTCAGTTACCTGCAGTCAACCACAGTCCAAAAATGCAGAAATAAGCAATTCACAAGTTTTAAATTGCATGCTGTCCAGTAGTATGATAAACCCTTGTACCTCAGGCTGTGTTCCACCCAGGAAATGAATCATCCATTTGTCCTGTGGGAAAAAAGGGCCTCACGCTAATGTGACTAATTCAGGGAAGGCCTGCGTGATGGCCTTGCAAACTCATAGACCTAATGCAACCACAAAGGATGGTCTGAAATTAAAACCTTTAAAATTAAATTAAAAAGCAATTTATAGTGGATAGTCATGTCCTAGGCCAATATTTTTCCTGACAAAGATCAACTTCCATCTTAACTGAGCCTATTGTCTTTCTGCATCTAACATAACATACCTGTGGAATGTCAGAGTAACCTGTAACTTCGCTTATTTCTGGAAACCATGGGCCCAACAAATGGTGCCAGAACACAAATCGCAAATTCCCTCATTGTTATTGTTATCGTGTTAATTGTTTACTGTTAATTATCCTGTACCCACTTATGTAAAAGAATCATTGTCTATCATTTTACTTTTTACCCAATCCCAGCAGTATGACACCTCCCCCTTTGCTTTCTCCCGCCTTCTGAATCTATCACCAATGGATTTTTTTGTAATCCACTTAAGTCTCCTCCTTTGATGCTAATTTATAAAAACAGTTGAAAAACCACTATTCTCCTGAGCAATATCTTAATTCATTGAGATTCTGCTTCCCAGCCTTGTTGACAATTTGGCTCAAATAAACTCATAAACATTCTTTGCAGGTTTGAATGTTTCTTATGTGAGCAGTCTAGCGTTTCCTCTCTGTAGATGCTTCCCTACTGTTTCACTAAGTAGCAACCTGCTGACCCTCACAGTGCTTGTGGTTAAGTCACTCTTGTTCTACTTAATCATGGCCCCCAAGTGCAAGAGCAGTGATGCAGGCAATTTGGATAAGTCAAAGAGACTTGGGAAGTATATGTATTGAAAGGGACTAAAGTTTTGCCTTTTGGGATATTAATTTAAGTTGGTTATTAGGAAACAAAAGACTCAAAGAACCTAGTTCCTCCTCCCTTTCCTGCCTAAGAGATTCTGATGGAAAGGCCTGATTCAGGACAAAAATCTTAGGATGTTCTTCTTAGCCCAATTTGAATTGAGTGTGGTAGATAGGAATGTGCCAAGCAGGGTCAGATTACCTTCTGTGTCCCATTGAGGTAAGAATGTACCTGCCATGTATATTCTGCTCTTCATCAACTACCTATAAATTATCTCCTTCCTTTAAAACCACATCATTGCCCCTCCCTTTGTCCAAAAAGACATGTATACCCAATTTTGCCTAACAGTCTATGGAATTTTCATACTTAGGTGAATTCCTTATGTGCACATATTAAACTTTTATTTTCTCTTGTTAATCTGTCTCTGATTATTAGCCCAGATAGAAAATCTTAGAGGGTGGGAGGAAAAAAAAATAGTATATAAAAGATCCATTTTTAATTCCATTTCTACTGGGATGTCTTGGAACGTGTCCCTCACAGATAAGGGGACCTACCATAGAATCTACTTGATGTTTTGTTATCCCAGCTCTACTTCCAAAGAAAGTACCTCTTTTACATCCACTGCAGAGCGATTCAGCCCAGTTATTTAATGAGAAAAATATGACCAGTTTGCTCTGTGGTTCCTGAAACAACAGCATCACTCACCCAGGGGCTTTTTATGAATGCAGATATTCACACCCCACCCATAGACCTACATTTAAATCCCACCCATAGACCTTCCCGGTGGAAACGATGAATCTGGCCAGTAGCCTGTGTTTTCATGAGCTCCCAGGTGCTCCTGGAGCACAACAGAGTCTGGGAACCTTGCAGAAGGAGCTGGCCTCTGAGCAGGCCTCGCTCGCCTGGAGGCTGGTCCGGGGAGGGTGGCATCTCCACATTTGCACACTTGCCCCTGAGGTAATGCTGATGAGCACAGTTATAGCTTCCTGCACTGAAAGGGGGGGGGGGGTGGAGGGAGGATCAACCAGCTGTTAGTAAAAAGAGGCAGAGAATATGCTCCAAGGGAAGCAGAGACCAAGAATTAATAGAGTCACATCAGTGGCAGGCTGTGAAAATCCCAGTAGATGGAGGGGCAAGGTTAGTGTTCCCCAGTTCCACACATATTCTCACAGTAAGCTTCCATTATGTGAGACACCTCACAGTCTACACAGCTGAAAGCATCCTGTTCCCTGCATTGAGCATCTACCTAGAAGGGAGACAATATATAGTCATTGAACCAAGAAGGTGGAGAAGGGGCAAAGATGCAGTCTTTGTTTCTATTCTGAGAAATGAATGATGTTCTATACACAAGGGTCAGATGAACAAGCTGCCCGATAAAGGTCTCTTTCAGACGTGCAACTGCCTTTTGCAGAGCAGGGGACCATAAGTGCCAAGTCTCACTACTGACATATACTAACAAGTAATACATACTGTACAGGCCCTTGTGCTGAAAGCTGTTATGTGTGTGTACATACACACATTTATAAAATATATGGTATCTGGGTTCACATAACTCAGATATGTTTGTACTATTGCTGTATTTGTCTTATAGATTTACAGATAATAACATTAAGGTAGAGACAATTGAATTACCTTGCCTAAGGACACACATATAACCTGTTACTGCGTGAGGATTGGCACCCCGGCACCCCGACAACAGAGCCTACACTGCAATGCTTGATTGCTCCTTGATGGTTATTAAAACTAATCCTCTAGGGTTAAGCATCTATAAATTGCTTGTTTGTCTCTATGGCAACCATATCCAAAGCTATGTGCTTCTGGACCCATTTGAAATCACCACTAACCATAAGAACCACAGGGCTCCTGTGTGTCCCACCAGGCATGTGCCTGTGATTATGTTGCACATGTGACTCTTAAAATCTTCCTCACATGAATGTTCAATTCTGGGAGCTCTGGCTTTAGTTTGTATACAAATTGTTTACATATGATTTCCTAGTGGTAATCCTGAGCAAAGAGGGGAGGAAGGGAAAAAGTGGGTGCTGTCCTCCCCTTTCTAGATCATGAATGGATTCAGACTTTTTATGGGGAAGCAGTGTGAAACCTTGGCGTCTTTCCTAAAAGGTCTGGGGGCGGCCCTCACCCTGCAAACACAGTGAGCTCTCTCCTGATGGGATTCTGAGAAAGGCATGCCCATCCTAAAGCCACATATGATCGATGCTTTTATGTATTTTTTTTTTTTATCACAGGTGAATTCAGGGAAGAAAAAATATATGAATGTTAATTTTATGTTTAAATGGCCCAGTGTACATAGCAACTCAGTGGTAAGTTAGGGGCTAGGGGCTGAGTCTTTCTTATTGTCATCATCACTGATCATCCACTATATGCCAGGGACCACACCTCTACAGAGGCTGCAGGCAAACAGCCTGCCTCCTCCCATCACCACCCAGGCTTCCTCTGGCATGGCTTTGGTGTCACTGCTCCCCTGCATGGGCCAGAGCAGCGCTGTGCAGGGTGGGCAGTGGCTGGACCGCCTGGGCTCCGGGCGTGTGGGTTGTCTGCACCCTCTGCCTTCCCACGGCCACATGGCAAGAGCTTGATGACTCCTGCCACCTGGGAGTCCTGTGAGCTGTCTGCATCCACTTCATTCTGGAAAGGCGTGAGGAAGGAGTCCCTCCACTAGAAGGGATGCCCTCCACCTATCCTTGGCCTCTGCCCTTGTTTGCCCTAGGACAGTGGTCGGCAAACTCATGATCAACAGTATGATTGAAATTTCTTTTGACAGCCAAATTTTTTAAACATAGACTTCTTCTAACGCCACTTCTTCAAAATAAACTTGCCCAGGCCGTGGTATTTTGTGGAAGAGCCGCACTCAAGGGGCTGAAGAGCCACATGTGGCTCTCGAGCCGCAGTTTGCCGACCATGGCCATAGGATGTTCTTTCCATCAACCTGTCTCTTTAGTACGAGTTAAAAGGCTGACTGTATCCTAGTCATACTCAGAAAAGCTAGGTGTTTGTGTTTGTGTGTGTGTGTGTGTGTGTGTGCGCGTGCATGCGCACGCGTGTACTCACAGGCACATGTACTAGTATATGGGTTTGTGAATGAGTAGAGGGGCTGTCAGTGGGGTGGAGGGGAGTGAGACAATTTAAAGTATAAGAATTGAGGGTGGATGTCTGGTTCCTGGCTCATGGTCATGCTTCTCAGAAGGTGCATGGTGTGTAGGAGTCCTCCCTGACATGCCAGGTCACCCGCAGTGTCCCAATGTTCTGACCCAGTGGAATGGGTGTGCTTTCTCAATACAATGCTGAGTCTGGATCCCTAATTGCCCTTTTATTAGTCTGATGAGCAAAAAGTATGATCATTTCAGAAATCCCAACTGGCATTTAACAAGTGCCTATTTAATATAAATGTGAGCCACATGTAATCACAACTTTTCATATTAAAAAAAGATTTTGATGAAATTAGGTGATTCAAAGAGCAATCATTTGCAAATAAAAAGCTAGAGAGCTCATAAAGCTGTGATCGTGAGACTGCTCTCTGTAATTTATATTATGGAATCATTAGATTCATTTCCTCCTACATAAAATTAGATAATACACAGACTAGTTAATGGACTCCCTTTTTAGAATATGCTATCTGATACATCTCTCCACTTCCTTTCCATTAAAAAAAAAATGATCCCATTTTCTTTCCAGTTAGCATAAATCAAATAAAAGCATGATGTTAAGCACTATAGTAGTGAGGTTATATAATTAGAAAAAACAAAAACTACAACTCTATTGAATAATATTACTTTAACTAGAACATATTATTGTTTTATAATTTAATTAAAGCAATTGAAATGAAAACTGTAAAATCATAAGCAGCAGGCTAAATGTTAGATTTAACACCCTAATATCAGAAAGGAAACGCCACTAGGGGGCGCCCGTGGTTTCTGAAAGTTGGACTATCTCCACTGAAGCAGTCCTGGGCTGTTTTCTGCTCTCTTGTTAGTAATGGTGATTAGGCTGATGCATGGGAGACTCAGCTGTCTGCTGCCATCAGGAAACAGCAGTTTGAGGATGGGGTGATCCATTTTTCTTCCTGTATGACTGCATAAAAAAAATGCAAGGACAGTCAGCCCATTTTTGGAAATTAACAGCATCTTAAACTGACTTTCTGGAGAAGAATAACCACTCACTTGGTAATCTTACAGCAAAGATGGTTAGCTATGGAACAGATTTATTGAAATGCAGTTTGTCTGATTAGTGGGCATCAAATGTCCACTTTAAAAAGAGTTACAAGAAAATGATAACAAGACTACACTATAAAGTTTATTAGTCATATCACAAATAAAGGAAACCCATTTAAAAATTACTTAGATTGCCTTCATCAGGCAGTTGCAATCTGTTCAGTACATCCTGTGAAGACATGTAAATACGGTAAACTCTAGTATAACAGACACATCTATTATAACCAGACAAGTGAGTAGCTTTCCAACTGATGGTGCAGTTAAGCCTATTAAAAAGATCTTAAAATACTGATTTCACAGTCATTTTTTTCATTTTAAATTTATTTAAAAATTTATAAAGCTTTATTGATGTATAATTGCCCACAGACTATATATATATATATATATATATATATATATATATATATATATATAGTGGTTTTCCAAAAGTGGTTGTGTCATTTCTCCCTTTTTATGTATTATATATATATTTTTTTAATTGTATAAAATTATCTTGCACACACACATACCCACACACACACACACACACACACACACACACACACAATCATCATAACAACAAAAATATTTCTCTCCCTTGATAGTTTCTTTGTGTTCCTTTGTCATCCCTCCTTCTCTCCTTCCCTGCTGTCCCTTGCTCAGAAAGCTGCTGCTCTGTTTTCTGTTACTGTAAATTAGTTTGCATTGTTTAAATGGGTTTTTGGGGTGGAGTGTCTTCTTTCACTCTGAATTGTTTTGTGATTTATCCACATTGTTTTATGTGTCAGTAGTTCCTTCGTATTTATTGCTGAGTAGTATTCCGAGGTTTGGATATACTGCAGGATGTTGAGTCATTCATTTGTCAATGGGCATTGGTTCCCTCCCCGTCTCTCAGTTTTGAGTTATTTCAAATGATCATTCATGTTCTAATATTGTATGGACATGTATTTCTTTATTGAGTGGCATGGTCATCTGGTAGGTATCTGCTTAAGTTATATAAAACTGCCAAGTGGTTTTCCAAAAGTGGTTGTGTCATTTCTCCCTTTTTATGTATAATAAAGCACATATTTCTATTATATGTATATTAATAAAATGTGTTTTTTTATTTAACCAAAATACAAACATGATGAAATGCCCTAGACTTGAAAGCAGCCTGCGTAACTTCATAATTTTATCACTTTTAGTCCATGAATACACATCTCAAAAAAAATCAGAGCAGTTTCTGTTTCAGTGTTCCATCCTAAATTCAGTCCATGTGTTCATATTCTTCATTGAAAGAAATCAATCACTGTATTTTTAGCAGAAAATATTCTTGTAAATTTCTCAGCATATTAGCTTCTTCAGTAACAGAGATCTTGTCATGCTTATAACCAATTGGTCTTTACTCAAGTAAGTCATGCTGGCCACAATGTAAGATTATCATTTTTTGGGGAAAATAGCTTTATGTTTTTATGTTTTTATTGTTTTTAAAAATATTCTCACCCAAGGGTAGTTTTCCATGGGTTTTTAGAGAGAGTGGAAGAAAGAGCGAAAGACAGAGCGAAACATCCATGTAAAACACACAGATTGGTTGCCTCCTACATGTGCCCTGGCCAGGGCCTGAGCCTGGGAGGAGCCTAGAACCAATTACATGCCCTTGACCAGAATCAAACCCATGTCCCTTTGGTCTGCAGGCGAACACTCTATCCACTGAATCAAACCAGCTAGGATATTTTATGTTTTTAAACTAATGAAAGTACACTGTAAGAAAGAAGGTGTCAGTTAAATATTTTGGAAATTGTCCATTATTACCAGCTGCTCGACTTTATATCAATTATGTAATTGTCCTGTGGCATCTGTAAAATGGGAATAATGCTTTTATATACAGTACATTTTTTTTGAAGGTTAAGATAATTAAAACACATAAAGTACTTAAAAATGCTAGTCATATAGTAAGAACTCAATAAATATTAGTTATTATTATTTTTAAAGTCCTCCAAATATATATAGGATAGTAATACCAAAGTTTGCATTGAGAAAAACAAAAATATGCGGAAAGATAACCTTCTTTTCTTTCTTATCTTTTGATTCCTGTGTAGAGCATTTCTGTGCTGACCTTAAAAAAGAGATAGATCTTCTATACATCTCTAGATTCCCAGTGACTACAACAGTTTCCAAGATTCTCAGAGAACTCCTGTGATTTTTAAAAAAAATGATTTCTTAACTCAAATGTGTTTCAGTGATAGGTTTGTTCAGTATGGTGCTTTGGTAATTCTCTGAAACATAAAGATTATGTAAAATTAACTACTTAAATCTAATTTAGAATTTACTTAAATGTGTGACTATGTATTACTTTGGTTAGAAAGATGTTCAATATTTTTTTCAAAGACAGAATAAGCCCATGTGTAATAATTTCTTTCAGTATCAAACCTATTGGAATGGCAGATTAAATAATTAAGCAAATAAATTAAATATTTTTTTTGAAAAAAGGAAACTCACAGATTGAAATTGTAAGCAGTTTGTGTTGCCAGCAAATCCCTGTGGTGAGGTAGGACTCAGTCTGTGTGGCCACACAAAGCTCATTCTGGTGAGACTGGGGGTTGGGGCCTCAGGCTGGAGGGCTGTGAGCACAGGGGGCCCCTCACCTAGTGAGGTCGGCTGCAGCCACACTCCCTGACTGAAGCTCCTGGACCAGCAGAATTGCAAGTCCTATAGTTTTTTAAGTATAAGGTATAATCTGATATTACTACATCATTTTTATAACTGCAGTTGAATCCTATTTTAAGATGATGTGAGAACAAGATGAACACTCAGATGAAGACCATTCCCTATTCTGAGAAGCCTCATGTGATGGTGCAGGCCACAGTCTAGCAGGGTGGATTCCCAGCCCTGCCAGTTCTAGTCGTGACTACTCCAAGCCTTAATTCCCTCCTCTGTAATGCACGGCTAATGACAGTGACTACAGCATAGGGTTTTGTGAATCAAATAGAGTTATGCCTACTTAAGTTTTGTTGTTAGTGAGAAAAGTATGCACACTCTATATATGTGAATCATTGTGGAATACTTATTTGGCTTCTATCATATTCAATTTGAAATATCCTCCCTTCAATTGCTTTCTAGACTTCCTTTATTACTTTGAGCATCTAAGAGAAGTAAGGACCCCAGATTGAAGTGTCAGCAAATGTGGACCTGACCTTTCAACGTCAGGTGAGGAATTTCATGCATAGCTCTTCACCTTTGGAAAATATATTTCTCTTAGAAGGAATTCATTAGCTCCAGCAAACTCTGAGACAATGAGAATTCAAGTCCCTATATGGGATTTGTTCTCCCTAAAACTTGCTTTGTCTATATTCTACATCACATGTGTCAAACACAAGGCCCGCGGGCCAAATCCGTCCCGCCAGGCCTTGCAATGTGGCCCGCACCGCGCTGTCATCACTGCACTCCGCTGCGTTTCCATCACAATGACAGTTTATGACTGTTCAGTAAACCATTCGGCCCGCGATTTAGGCTGGATTTTAAATTTTGGCCCCTTCTCTGATTGAGTTCGACACCCCTATTCTACATTATAATGGTTAAGGCAAATCTCAAAACGTTTGGGGACTCTTGGTCAGAAGGGCATAACAGTTGGCTAAAATTCAAGGTTTTTTGCATTTTTCTATTTTTTCCCATACTCCCCTGGGCCTAACCCACCCCACTGTTAACAAGTTTTAAATCAGTTTAAGCATTCATTAAATCTTTCGGGGAAATTTTTGGGCCATTCTAAGTCTACAAAAGAAGATTCAGAGCAGGGAGCCATTGAACATTTTCTGGCTGAAAGAATTCCTTGCTTTTGATCCTGAGCAAAGCTTGGCGCAGGAAGAGAAGATGGGAGGTTTTTCTTCCCTCCATGCTTGAGAATTCATATTCCCTGAAGTGGAGAGAAAAAAGAGCAATATATGAGGGAGAGAGTATTAAAGCACATTCCTTTATGAAATGTGAGTTAGAGTTCAGGGATATGTGTGGTGGGTTTTGTTTCAGCATTTTGAAGTGGGTCCTGAAAATACAGTTTTAATCTAATGATACGCATATGTTTGTACTTGGTGTATTGAAAAGATTATTAAGAACATTTGGTTCAAGGGATTGAGGCCTTCAGAAAGACAGTGAGTAGTCCAAGTGGACATTGGATAATTATATTATATTATGAATGAGCCTTGCTTACATGCGTTTCACAAGATAGTTAAAAGCTCACAAAGCCTTCCCAAGTGCATTTTTCAAGGTTTCTTGCGATCAAGTTCCAAATAGCATTTCCTAAATTAATGTCCCCATATGAATGCCAGTTTCCCAGGTGTTTCAGCTGTTGTCCAGGAAGTATAATTCATATGGGGATGTGTGTGAACTCTTCCTTAGTTATTTTCTGTTTAAGATGTGCTAGGATTTATTTATTTTTCTCCCGTTATTTATATTAAAATTCTAAAAATGTATTTTGTAAAATGAGTGTGTCTAGTTCTCCTTTCACAAGCAAATACAGTTTGTGGGTAATTTCTGAATCATTTACTGCCATTATCTATAAGTTATATTTTAACATGAGATGGGATATTGGCATAGAATATTTTTTCCAGAAAATAATATAGCAAAGAGAATCTTATTGATCTAAAGTTTAAAATTTTAATTTCTTAATAGTTTATCAGATAGTAACTACTTTATAGTTAACTAATAGGCCTTTCAGAAGATATAATAATCTATAAATAGCATTAAAATGTTTTCAAAATTAAGCAGAATATACTGATTACTAATCATCAAGTAATTTCTGAAAGCAGAAGAAACTTATTTCAAGTGTTGGGAAATTTTTACAACTAACAAAAGTCTTTACAATTAAAGATAGAAAGTAAACTTGTCAGAGTGGAGTGATATTCTTGGATTTGAAGGAACAGTCACTTTTCTCGGTCATTTAAATAAATAATAAAGAACTTAGTGCAGGATTTAGATAAAGAGAACACTTACTATGTGCCAGGCATACTACAATAGATCAGTTAAAAGCTCTACATTGTTATATGGCTTTTAGATTATTGTTTCATTGCCATGGCTGAGTGGATAGAGCTCAGTGGATAGAGCATTGGCCTGCAGGCCTAAGGTCCTGGGTTCAGTTCAGGGCATGGACACATACCTGGGTTGCAGGCTCCTCCCCAACCTGGGCCCTGGTCAGAATGCATGCAAGAGGCAACCAGTCTATGTTTTTCTCTCACATCAATATTTCTCTCTGTCTTCCCTTCTATAAAAATCAATGGAAAAATATCCACAGGTGAGGATTAAAAAAAAAAAATTATTGTTTTACTGACAACTCTTATAACCTCTCATTTTTTTAACTTTACACTTTCCAAGTCCACTATCATTTAAAAAATTCTTTAATTGATTTTAGAGAGAGTGTAAGGGAAAGGGAGAGAAAGAGAGAGATAGAAACATCGAGGAGAGAGAGAACATTAACATCAATCTGCTGCCTCTTGTACGCTCCCTGTAGGGGATGGAGCCTACAATTCTGGGCAGTGCCCTGACAGAGGATTGAACCGGCTATCTGTTGGTGCATGGATTGACACTCAACAACTGAGCCTCACAGGCGGCCCTCACTACCTTCTCTCCTTTTTCTTCATGGTCTTTTCCCATGTTCATTACTTCTTAATTGGCAGCCATTTTCTTCTTTTGACCTCATCTTAGATGACTTTAGTGTCAGTATTTATCAGATGTTCACTGTTATTATAAGTACATAGCTACTTAATAATAAACTCAACTTCATTTTCCAAACCTCATCCTAGTACTTGTTATCATCTCTGGAAAAAAGAAAATTTGAAGTGTTACTATGTGCTCACTACAGTGGTGTGCTGGTCAAGGTTTAACAACCAGCTCTCTGAGGGTCGGGGTGGGGGGGAAGACAGGGCCTGATTTGTAAGTTGTTTATGATCATGGTGTGGCTGATTTCAAGTTACCGCCAAGATTTCCTTGAATATAGGGTTGGGAAGAAATGCTCACATCAGCTGGAACTAGCGGCTCCTGCACATCACTGGGTCAGAGATTCCTATTTCTACATTCCTCGAGCCTTTTCCTCCCTAGTGTTCAAACCTCAGGTCTTTTCACTGGGGCTCTCTTCTCTCAGTGGATCATCTTGACTTTCTTGTCTTCTGTGTTAAAGCTTATTGGCAATCACTTCAAACACAACTCCCCAAAGGTCCAGTTCCTCAGCTTTTCCCTTTGTACTATGCCCATCAAAGCTAACCCAGGATCACCAACGTCTTACTTCCTCCCCATCTCTCCTACTCCTTTCCTCTGGCAGGAAATAAGTCCGGAGAAAATCATGTATCTATAAATTAAGGTTGTATCTTAATGCACAATCTCTAAATTCTGGTGAGTTTTTAGTGCTTTTATCATCCATTTCAGTTAATTTGATCAGATCCTTTTATTATTCCCATAGCAGTTCTGATCACCTTTTGCCACTCTCTGTAGGTCTCTTGTTAGTAACATTTTTTTTTTAAAGCTAAATCCCTCTCCAACGATGTAGAGCTCATAAACGCTGTTTTATATACCACTCACAGCTCTACTTTTGTTCCTTCTTGTCCCTCCTTCCTACTTTCCATATGCTGTTTTGAGAAGTAAGTGCCCTCTATCTTTCCAAAACTTAACCTTTACTTTTACTTTTCTGAGGGAATCCCATCTTGTCTGTTTTATGTTCCTTATTCATCATGACTCCAATTTCCCCAGAATATTTTTTATAATCTCTCTTGTATCTCTCTTTGCTAAGACCTGGTGGAAACATTACTGCCTTGAAACTAAAGCAGACAAAATCCTTTTTCTCGTTAGTTTCACATAAAATAATCAAATGCTACTTCTTTCTTTTATTAACAATCTATAAAGAATTTTTTGTGCCTTGGATTTTTATTTTCAGCATCACCCATTCTTTCCTTTGTTCACTGGAATATAACTCCTATGAGTTTGCAGGACCATAAACTTTAAAAAGGCTTACAGTATCAAATCCTTATCACTTTGCAATATGTTAAAGCAGAGAATCAATAAATAGTCATTGAATAAATATATGCCATCACCACTCCTAACACCGCCCTCACTTAGATAAGCAATGAATGACTTCTTGTAATTGTCAAAATAACCTATTTTTGAAAACCATCTGTATGGTTTTCTGCAGCATAGAAACCCTTCTAAACACGTTTTCTTCTCAAAACCCAGTGAGCATATGAAAAGATCATCAGCATCATTAGTCATAAGAAATGCAAATTAAAATCACAATGAGCTATTGCTGCACACCCAGCAGAATGGCTCACATTAAAAAGATTAACACTGAATACTATACATTGGCGAGGCTACAAAGCAACTCGTCTTCTCATTCATTGTTGTTGTTTTTTTAATGTAATATGGTATAGTCACTTTGAAAATATATTGGCAGCTACTTATAAAGTTGAATATTGTCCTATATTATAATGTAGCGATTCTACTTCTAGGCATGTACTGAAAAAGAATGAAAATATTAGTCTTGAAAAAAAAAAACTAGTGTAAGAATATTTACTGCAACTTTACTTAGGACAGCAAGTATTGGAAACAGCCTATATATCCATCCGGAGGACACTTAGAAGCTTGGAATGTTAGCTCTATCCTCATTCTCCAGGGAAAGGAGAAGGAGTGGAAATGGAGTTAGTGATGGATCATGCCTAGGTGATGAAGCCTCCATAAAATCCCTGAGAGTACAGGGTTTGGAGAGTTTCCAGTTGGATGAACACATGGAGGTCTGGCGGAATGGTGCCCAGAGAGAGCATGGAAGCTCTGCCCTTTCCCACACACCTTGCTTCACATATCGCTTCCACTTGGATGTTAATTTTATCCTTTATCATATGCTTTTATCATAAACCAGTAAACATAAGTAAACTGCTCTCCTGAGTTCTGTGAGCCTCTCCAGCAAATTAATAGAATAAACAAGTAGGGAGTCATAGGAACCTCTGATTTATACCTAATCAGTCAAAAGCACAGGTGACAACCTGAACTGTTAATGGATATCTGACGTGGTGTGGGGGCAATCTTGTGGGATGGTTTGTCTACCTATAGATAGGATCAGAAATGAGTTAAACTGTAGGGCATCCAACTGATGTCACAGAATTGCTTGGTGGGAGTAGAACCCCCAGACGTCTGGTGTCCGTGTTGTGGTTGTGGTACTGATGGGAGAATAAAGGAAAGACACAGAGAAGCACTTAGTTCTTTTTTCTTCTCAATAATAGAATATATTCCTATTATTACTTTGAAAAACAACAACTACACGCTGTTATCGTTTAGATCAATTCAGAATAAAAATAATAAAAGTTTTTCTTTTACTGCCAGGTATTCCTTCTCCAGTGTTCTTCCTTTCTTTTTATGTAGCTGTTTCTGAGCTATATAATTTCCCTTCTTTCTAAACTTCCTTTGACATTTCTTGTAAGACAGTTCTCCTGGCAACAAAGTCTCTCAGTTTTCACTTGAGAAAGTCTTTTATTTCTTGCTTATTTTTGAAGGATAATTTTGCAGCATATAGAAGTCTAGGGTACTATTTTTTTCTATTAATGTTTTAAAATACTTTGCTCCACTCATATTGTGTGCACAGTTCCTGAGAAGTAGGGTGATGTTTGATTATAATATAGCTAGGTGTGGCTTTTTGGCATGTGTCCTGCTTGTTCTCTGAGCTTTCTGAAGCTGTGGTCTGGTATTACTTTGGGGAAATTCTCAGTGACTATTGCTTTAAATATTTCTTCTGTCCCTTTCTCTCTCTCTTCTACATCTGGTATTCCTTTCATGCTTATTTTACACCTTTTGTAGTTGTCCCACAGTTTCTGAACATTCTGTTTATTTTTGCTTCATCTTTTTCCTCTTCAGTTTTTGAAATACTATGAACATGACCTCATGCTCAGAGATTATTTCCTTAACCACTTTCAGCCTATTAATGACCCCATCAAAGGCATTCTTCATTCCTATCAGTGTTGTGTGTTTTTAACTGTTTTTTATTGGTTTTTAGAGAGAGAGGGAGAGGGAGAGGGAGAGAGAGAGGAAGAGGGAAGAGGGAGAGGGAGAGGGAGAGGGAGAGGGAGAGGGAGAGGAGAGGAGAGGGGAGAGGGAGAGGAGAGGGAGAGGGAGAGGGGAGAGGGAGAGAGAGAGAGAAACATGGATGAGAGAGAAACATCATCAATCAGCTGCCTCCTATAAACCTGACCGAGAATCAAAACAGCCAACTCTTGGTTCATGGATTGATGCTCAACCACTGAGCAACACCAGCCGGGGTCTATCATTGTTTATTATCTCTATCATTCCTTTTTTATTCTTTCTTAGAATTTCATCTCATTGTTTACATTGCTTATTTATTCCTTTTTTATTTAATAAAATTAACATGTAATATTGTGTATGTTTAAGGCACATGTGTCAAACACAAGGCCCGCGGGCCAAATCCTTCCCGCCAGGCCTTGCAATGTGGCCCGCACCGCGCTGTCATCACTGCACTCCGCTGCGTTTCCATCACAATGACAGTTTATGACTGTTCAGTAAACCATTCGGCCCGCGATTTAGGCTGGATTTTAGATTTTGGCCCCTTCTCTGATTGAGTTAGACACCCCTAGTTTAAGGTGTACAGTGTGTTACCTTGATACAATTATATATTGCAATATGATTGCCCTTGTAGCCTTATTTATTATATAATTGTAAAATATTATTTTCTATATTCATTATACTGTGTGCCCATCTGTTTTTTTATCTATGTACTTTATCCATTAGTGTCATTAACTTATTAATCATAATTGCTTTAAGTTCTAGTCTGATAATTGCAACATCCTTACCTATCTGAGTCTGGTTCTATTGATTTCTCTCTCTCTACAGATTGTATTTTGTGCTTTTTAGTATGCTTTGAAATTTTTTTTTAATGTTCGATATAGTGTAGTAGGTAAATGGGACTCTGTTAAATATGACTTTAGTGGTATGCTCATAAGATGTGGAGGGAGGGGAAGCATCTATAGCATATAATTATCTCTCAGTCTTTTAATAAGCTACATTCCTTGGCTTGTGACTTTATTTTTCCATCTTCAGTGCCTCTGTTCTGTGAACTTTATAAATGTTTATCAGGTTTTCTCCCCTCCCCTTGTTAAGTGGGATAGGATAGTTATAGGGCACCAGGGTTGACTATCATCTTTCCCTCATGTGGGAGATTAGAATGGGCTACGTTTGTCATTTCCTTTTACCCAGGTTGGTTAGGCTCTGATAAAACTCCAGTAGTTTAGGCTCTGGTGAAACAGTTTGTCTGAGGCCTGACCTTGCTAAGAAGAACCAATGCTCTGGAGCAGGTATTTCAAAAATGGTTATATCTCCTCTTTCTCTGGCGGAGGCAGGAAGGCCTTTTCCTCTTATCTTCATGGTGAGAGCAGTGCAGAGCTCCTGGAGGTAAAAGTCACAAATGTGGCCAGGACCCCTGGAGTTTGTAACACTCAGACTTGTCAACACTAAGTTTCCAATATTCATAAATTATAATTTAGGTTTTCCTACCTTGGCAAAGGGTTCCCACAAAGGTTTTTGCCCATGAGTTTCTGCTTTAGTTAAGTTGTGATTCTCTGTACTCACTTGTCTGCCTCTCCACTTTGGGAGGTAGTGATTTGTCATGTGACCTCACATCTCTAATATATTATATTCTATTAATTATTTCAGAGTGAAAAGGAGAGGGAGAGTGGTAGAAACATCAATGATGAGAGAAAAATAATTGATTGGTCACCTCCTGCACATCCCACAATGGGGATTGAGCCTGCAACCCGGGCTTGTGCCTTGACTGGGAGTTGAACTGTGACCTCCTGGTTCGTAGATGGATGCTCAACTGCTGAACCATGCTGATGAGATTTTAAATGAGCTGTTTGTTTTTCAATATGTTTAGTTTGTTTATCATTAGGATGGTTTGAAGACTTCCAAGCTCCTTACATGTTGGATCAAAAATTGAAAGAACAAATTCTATTTTTATATGACTGAATTGACATGAGAATTAGTGAATTTGCTTAACTTGGAAAGAACTAATTTTCAAACTGATATAATGGTTTCCTATTGCTGCTATAATAATTTGCCACAAAGGTAGTGGCTTAAAACAAAACAAACATATTATCCTTTGGAGGTCAGAAGTCAGTGATGGGGCTTCCTATGATAAAGTCTGGATGTTGGCAAGTGTGCATTCCTTCTGGAGGCTGAGGCAGCGTTCTTTTTCAGCCTCTAACAGCTGCCGACATTCCTTGGCTTGTGACTTTATTTTTCCTTCTTCAAAGCCACCAGTGTTGGCCAATCTTTGGTAAGCTGCCATCTCTAGTTCTCTCAGCTTATTTTTCTCTCCCAATTTTAAGGGCCCTTGTGATTACATTGGACCCACTAGGATAATTCAGGATCATTTATTTTTATGTCAAATGATCAGCAACCTTAACTCTATCTAGAACTTTCAATCCTCTTTGCCAAGTGATATACATATTCACATGCTCCAGAGTTTGAGTTGTAGACATATTGGGGTGAGGGGCCTGCCACACCTGACATTCTCTTGCTTTAAAAGCAAATGGAAGAAGAATGAAGCAGTTTTTTTTTTTAATGTGCATGAAAATATTAAAGGAAAATGATTTGGTTGGGAGAGATTAGGTTCAGTATTTGAAAACATGTAAGTATTTTTGGAACAACTTGTGTCTGTGCATTTACTCTCTCAAACATGAATTTTATAGTATCTAAAAATAACTCAAGTATTTCTACTGAAAATTTAGCACCCAAAGTGAGATATGATGTTAAATATAACGAATATACTATATATACAGAGACTTGGTATGAAAACAAATGGAAATTGTTTTATTAAAATGTTACATTAATTATATTCTGAAATTATTGGGCATATATTAGAGTAAATAAAACATAATTGTTAAAGTTAACATTACTGGTCTCTTTTAACTTTTTCTACTAAGTTTACTAAGAAGGTACACGTGCAGCTTGTCTTTTAGTTCTATTGGACAGAGTTGATATAGAATTACCACAATTTCTAATTTCTTAATATCATTACTAGATCATCCGTATATTATTGTAATTCCATATCAGTAGTGAGAGAACTGGGATAAAGATTAGCTACTGGGTATTAATGTGCAAGACACAGCTGGCACACCACTCTTGGCTGCTCAGAGCACAAAAGTACTCAAGACCACTCCATGTGCCAGATATAGCCTACTGGCAGCCAGAATCCATGTCTGTTCTCTATAATACTTCCACTACATCGCCCGGGTTGGGAGGTTGGAAAGTAAACTTTCCAGACTTCTTGCTCACAGGGCTTATGAAGTGATTGAGATTCTGCCAGAGAGATGCAATAGGGTGATGTTTTGGAAGGCACCATTTCCTTTCCTGTGCTCATGGTTTTGGGGGCGGCCACATTCTACATTTCATTCTCTAGTTGTCAACTTTCTGGATAGTAAACAGCTATTAAGTTGGGAGCAGTTTGCTGCCATTTCCTGATCTCTGAATGGCAACTGTGGTGCTATTATTTTGACAACTAGTGACAGCCCTTTTATCTCCCCATGTCTAGCTTTTCCATAAAGGTTGCAAGCATATAATGATCTGTATAAAGGACTTCTTTGTTAAAATGCCTAGAATGGTCTCTATTTCATACTAAATGTTCCAATACTCCTTATTTTTAGATGAGGGAAAGTACTTTCTAGATTTGTTTCAGGCTAGAAAGAGTCCATGGTAGGAGTTGAACTAGAATTAACTTCTTACATTTCCTTTAAAATATTGTACATCTTCACTGTGTAGTAGAAATTGCATGGTGTTAATAGAAAGCAAATGCTTGAAGTTTGAATTCCAGCTTTTCTAGTGTGACCTAGCAAGTCTCTTGGCTGGGATTACTAATCACTTGGTCATATTTCTCAGTATCACAAGGTTATTGTAAATATTGAGATAATATTTATTACATTTCTTGTTATAAGATAATATTTATTACATTTCAAATGTTATAAGAAAGTAATCAATACTCTATATCATGAATATGAGCACACTATGATTGCAGTGCTCCCTTCCCCTAAAAAAAAAGACAATATATGAAATTCCACAATCACTGTAAGGTGTTTATATACAATAGAGCTCATATGAATCTTATACATTGGGTAATAAAAAGACATTGTCAATTCTTGTAAAAGTTGTAGTTAATGTTTACTCAGTCCGTACCTGAAAGCCTATAAAGTTGTTGTTTTGAAGAGGAAATTACATTATTGAAGCTGTTCTTGTAATTATATAGAACCATAAAGTATAGAGATTGGAACCTTAAAGGAGGTAATTGCAATGGTTTTGATAAATTACCACAAGAATTTAGACCTATGTGGAAAAATATGAATAAAAAGGAAGGACTGGAGTATAGTGCAATTTTGTAAAATGATAAAATAAAATAAAATTGATGGAAATTGAGGCTTATTAAGCATGAGCCATCGAGGAAGGGCCAATGTTGAGTCCAAGTTTCCGGATTCATATTTGTTCAGATGATGAGTGGGTCAGCAGGAGCAGGCAGAGTGAGAATTTTTCCACAAGTTAGGAGTGGCAGATAGAATGAACTAAGTTTACTGGTTGCATTTGAGATCCTTATGGAATATTCAATTAGAGATTATTGGCAGGAGCTAAGAGAGAACACAGAGAACAAAGATGAGTTGATCCTGAGGACCATGTGATTCTGAAAAAGAGTAGGCTTATAAAAACAGGGGAATATATATAGCCAAAGAAAATCTTAGTACTTTATTCATCTTTTGGAATCCAGGTAAAGTAAACAAACTTGAAAACTTAAAAAGACAAGAGAATAAGAACTGGATAATCAAATGTTAAAGACAGATTGGGAAAATTTAAAAAGTTAGACAAAACCAAGTGTTGATGAGGGCATGGATCAATAGGAACTACACCTGGGGATATACATTTTACCACCATTTTAGAAAAAGCATCACATTATTTAGTAAAATTGAACATATACCCTCATGGTTCCATAACCCCATTTTTAAATATATTATTAAAACACAAAAGACATATGTTTACAACATTGTTGTAATATTGTAAACATAGAACATGATTTATGATAGCAAAAATCTGGAATCCACTCAACCTTTAAATGTATGGATAAATTGTGCAGTACTTATATACTTGAGGGTTTATTATACCTCAATGAAAATTTTAAAGTTATATGCATTAATATATATGGATCTCAATAGTAACACTGAAAGAAAACAGGTAACCGCAAAACTAATTAATATGGTTCTGCTTTTTAAGATTTAAAAATGGCAAAACTAAACAATATATTATTTAGAAATGCATGCATATTTAATCAAATTATTTTTAAAGTAGGTGACTGACAAATTTTAGAACTGCTTTAAGAATTTTGAAAAATAAGAACTAGACATATTTTAATCCATTTATGTGTAACCTATGATGACATTTCAGATATGTAAGGACCAAGCAATCTTGTCCCTATGTACTCCTTTTTATGGAATAATTAGAGTATGTAGTGAAGTAAATCAAGATAGATCAAGAAGTAAACCAAGATAAGATCCAGAATAGGTGGATCTAGCCCACGAGACTGGAGAGGAGAAGCCTTAAGATGAAATAAGATGAAGACTTATTGAGTAAATCTTTAAAATAAACAGGGGAAAATAAGAGATTTAATAAGTAGTTAATATGAGAGATATTTCTTAGTGATTAGGCACTGGTTACAGGGAAAGAGTGAGACAGACAGAGAGGGAAAACAGAAAGGAGTTGGAGAGGTTGAGGAGAGAGTAGAGAAGAAAGGGCGAGAAAGAAGTGAAAAAGGAAATTACTGATTAAAGAAACAACAAGTTTATAAAAATAAAACAATCTTAGTATAATACTTAGCTCTGTAGTCAACAATTATGTAGAATTATGAAGTTATAAACACTGATTGTTATTCAGTAAATCAATAGTTATTTTATTATATTGAGAGGGATAGGTGAAGTCTGGTTGAAGAGAAAGCTATATCTCCATCTGGCCTAACAAGGAGTCAATAGGTAAAAGCCAAATTGTTACTCACTAAATAGCAATGTAAACATATTATTTAGAAATGTGGAAGCAATTACCTAAATAATCATTTAAATTTTTTTCCTCTGGGGAAATTGTTTGAGAGATAGGAAGACATAGGATTAGTGAACACACTTTGATATAAGCCTTTTGCTTCATTAGAAAAACAACTTTTTATATTAATTTTTTCTATTTAAGAAAATTAACTAAAATAATAAACATTGCTCTAATCATACATTTTCAAGTTTTTACTTTATTTTTATTCTAATGTATCTGATTTGGTAAATAAATGGCCTCTATCCTCAAAAATTTGCAAGGCAGACATACAAGATAGTTATTTTTTAAATGAAATTTACTTTGCCATGAGCCGCCAATTTTGAGAGCATTCTACCATCTAAAGCTCAGGTCTACATTAAATATTCCATATGGATGAAGTACGCGGATGGTAGAACTCTAAGTATCTTTCTGAATGAGAAGTATAAGTTTGAATGTTCAGTATCTGCTAGAAAAGAGCTACTTTCTCTGAAATTCTCCTGCTTAGACTCTGGTCTCCTTCACTGAAATTTTTCCTTTCTATACAGTTTTTCCATACACTCTTGGTAGTGTGTTGGGTTTCATTCCCTAAATGTTGATGGTTGTTGTCATGGTTACAGAAATAGCAACTTCAACAGGCAGTTAAACTGACTTCATGATATGCCTTTACTACAAGAACCAAGTTCTAATTTTCCAGTTGTACTTGGATCTGAAATTTGGCTTCACATGAGTTCAGTCCATCCCAGGACAAAGTGAAGCCAAGTTTACATTGTGTATTAAATGGTCCAGTGGCTGACACTAATTTTTCAAACATGACACATACTTTATAAACTGGAAAATAATAGTCCCATAATAAAACTGTTGGATTTACTTTAATTTTTTTTCTTCTTTTATCCAAAATTCTTTTCTTTAGAACTTCAATTCTCCTTAGTTTTTCAATTGCTATCTTTTATTCAATAAAGAAAACAAAGATGCCTTAAACACTGGAAAGGACAGGTCAGAGATAAGTACTAATCTCTCCTCATTGTTTCCATTCATTTTGTTTACTCTCTTTTTAACTTTCTCACCAAGAGTCACTGCTTTTAAATCAGAGTCCCATTGACCTTTACAAAGGACTGCTTATTCCTTAAACACAGAAGCTCTAGACATGAAGCAGACAGTTCTGAAGTTGACATAAGGAACTACATCTCCTAAAAAATGGGATTGCCATTTCCTATTCCAAGAATTACACACTAATTCTAGTTTTGCCTTAGAAGTAACGACTTGCTACCCTATAACAGAAAAAGTTGGTTAAACTGTTAAAAATTAAAATCTAATTTTTTTATGAGAGTAGAATACAACTGGACCAATTTAGCATAACCAGTTATACTTAACTACTGTAGATGCCAACTTGAATTTGTAAATGACAACAAGGGACCCAAAGTTACTTGAAGCAGTACAGATACTCATAACCATCGTGATTGGAGACCTCAGAGTTTCAATGGAAGTTAATTAGTATATATGCCTGCTAAATTATCTGCTTGTTTTTTGGTGGTTTTTTTTTTTTTTTTTCCACAAAGAAAATAAAACACACTGCAAATGTTTTTGTCATCCTTACCAGTAATGTGGGGTTGAGACCAATAGAGTAATGAGTTTTCTTGAAGATTTGCTTAGTCACACCAGGTTTTAGCTGATACTTTTTTGGGGGGGATGTCAGCACTCATGAATGACAAGCAGATATATGCTTGTATATCACACTCAATATTGGAAGCCATTTCAGAATTAACACTGCTGCCAAGCTTAGATTGGATGGACCTTAAAGTCTTAACCTGAACAACCCCTGTTGAATGAGAAGGGGCTGGAGAATAGGGTCATTGCCAGAATGGGGAGGAGTCAGGGAGCCATAGTCATGTCACTCTTACATTTTCTCATTAGTTCTATAAGCAGTGGTTAAATTGGACAGGTCATTAACTTAAAATTCATCATATTAACCAACCAAACTCATCATCTCACGGGGGCATATTTCTCTTTCATTGTTCCTTTCACTATATCCCCAGCGAGTCAGTCTTAAAACCTAGAAGTAATTCTTGATTTTAATCCTCCCTCATATTCCACATCTAATTATTCATTCATCAAATTGATCTTCCTACCTCAGAAATGTGTCTGAAATATTATTATTCCTTCTGATGACATCATCACTGAAGTTCAAAGAATTATTACTGTGGAAGGTTTCTAATTACTCTTTCCATGTTTGCCCTCACCAATTCATTCTTAACTCAGAAACAAGAGGAATCTGTAAAAACGAAAAAAAAAATCTGATCTTTTCTTTCTATTCTTAAAACTGTGTAGTAGCTTCACATTTTCTTAAAATATTAAAAGTCTATACAAAATGCAGTGTGGTCTGTATAGCTTCAGCCTTATCTCCTGTCATTTTACTTTTGTTCTTTATGACATAAGAGGTTTGACCTTCATTCAGATATCAAGCATTATTTACAAAATCTACTGGTTCTGGTAATTTTTGCATGAGAATATGTTACTCCTTCCTCCTCACCCTATTCCTCATCTTTTTGTGTTAGTTTAAGAGGTAGTTTTTAAACTTCCCTGGGCAAGTTTAAATCCCCTTGTTTTAACCCAGTGCCGTGGACCCGGAACCTTTTCTTTCCTAACATATCTCATACTTCAATTTCTATACTTCTATCTCCACACTCTAAGCCCCAAGTCTATAGAGGCTTTATCTTTCTTGTTTGTACTTGGGCCTCTTTATTTCTACTATAAATCCGGGAACATAGTAGAAGCTGGATAAATGTTGATTTAATCAAAATGAATGAAATATACCAGAATGATTAAAAAAAAAATGTTTAGTAGCAGCTTCTTTCAAATGTTAAGGTCGAGATTTCAAAGCAGTGGCCAATGGGGACAGTCCTCCTTTATCAAAGGCCCTGTCATGTTCTGAAGTCTTTCTAGGCTTCTTGGTATATTCAAGAAAATCCTATATACCAAAACAGAAGTGGTTAAATAATGCAAATAGAAACGCCTTGAAGAATAAGTCATAGCATGCTCTGATGTCCTTGTCTTTCTTTAAAAATGTGAGGTTCTGAGAGATTATATAAAACCTAATCCCTTTCTATGGTTTTTAGAAAATATTGAGAACAAAATACACGTAACCCTCAGCATATGTTTGTAGTCACTCCAAAGTAAATGTTTCTGCTGTACTTTGTAGAAAATGTGATTTTGTCTCTCTGCTTTTGAAAGTAGACTAGATTAATTTTCAAAGACAACTTCATTGAGAAATATATATACTTTAGAAGCAGATCTTTCGCAAATTCTATATCCTAGGACTATTATTTTCCTTGAGACATTTGTAGGTTAAAAAAAAAAAAAAAGGAAACCCTACATCTTTGGGGGATGGATGGGTCATATTGTACTGGATCATACTTTAAAAAATTTGAGCAACATAGACTAACTAGATTTTCTGGAATTTCTGTTTGTATATTTTGACTGCCTATTAAAATCTGATTCACTCCAAAGCCAATGGTAAAATTCTAATGTGATGAGAGAGAGAATGAATTCTAAACAAACAAGCATTTGAGTCTTTTTACCCCTCAAATAATCTAACATTTAGCCTTAGTCATCATTTTATAAAATGACAATAATCACTCATATTGCCTACTAGTGTAATGAGAATTTAATGAGAAGCATATACCAGATTTTCTACTAAAAAATATCTCATTCAATCTTCTAAGCTCCAAGCCATAGGAGAAAAATTATGAAAGCATTTTATATAAAAAACTAGAGCCCGGTGCATGAAATTCATGCACAGGCATTTATGTCCCTCAGCCCAGCCTGCACCCTCTCCAATCTGGGACTCCTAATAGGCCTAAACGGGCAGTTGGACATCCCTCGCACAATCCAGAATTGCTGGCTCCCAACTGCTCACCTGCCTGCCTTCCTGATTGCCCCTAACTGCTTCTGCCTACCAGCCTGATCACCCCCTAATCACTCCTCTGCTAGCCTGATTGATGCCTAACTGTTCCCCTGCCAGCCTGATTGCTCCTAACTGCCCACCCCTACAGGCCTGTTCAACCCTAATTGCCCTTCCCTGAAGGATTGGTCACCCCTAACTGCCCTCCCCTGCAGGCCTGGTCCCCCCTGCAACTGCTCTCCCTTGCAGGCCTGGGTTCTTCCCTCCCCTAACCCCACCCCGCAACTGCTGTCTCCTGCAGGCTTGATCACCCCCACTGCCCTCCCTTGCAGGCCTGGTCCCTCCCAACTGTCCTCCTCTGCTGGCCAACTTGTGGCTGCCATCTTGTATTCACATGGGGGTGGCCATCTTGTGACTCTTTGATCACATGAGAGAAACCATCTTGTGTTTTGGAGTGGTGGTCAATTTGCATATTACACTTTTATTAGATAGGATATGTAGCAACATTTAATAATTAATATTTTTTTCAAAAGGGAAATTTCATAATTTCTATCATTGTAACTGCAATATTTTATAAATCATTAAATTGCTGTGATTTTCACGCTGGGGTAAAACTTCAAATGAATGTTTCATACAAATTCTGGCTGTTGCCACCAAATATCATGTAACAGAATGGCAAGCCGTCCCCAGCATGTGCACAGGGAGAAGCTGACTGGCACTGCAATCAGGGGCTGCCCTTAGAGACACTGGGGAAACAGCTGCTCTGAAGGCTCTTTTGCATTCACATCACTCTCAGCAGGTCTGCAAACCATAAATGGGTTTCAAAAAATGAAAAGTCAGGAATTGGAGCAAATGGAAAATGGGTTTTGAGACAAGTCTAGGTATGGAATTATAAATGACTGAATTTTTAATTCTTTGTCAAAGTGGTACCTGCACAGAACCTGACCTTAATTCCCTCATCACTCCCTTCCCTCCACCCAATCCCCATCACTCGTGTGTGGTGAAGAAAAATTCAAGCTAAGAGGGAGACTCAAACACAGCAGATAAACACAGCATCCTCCACCTAAAGAGAACAAACGATTTTCCCCCAAGAGAATTGCTGTTAGCAAATATCTGACAGTTCACAGGCTCTGACTCTAGGGAGTCTGACTGGAAATGGCAATCACTGACTCTAATTGGAGATGGAAATTATCTGCAGGAGTCTCAGTTATTTAAAGTTTCAATGATTTCCCCACGTGCATTTTTGCTGAATTTATGCTTAAGGAGCAGAAAAGTCAAGGCATAATTTATCTCTCTTTTTCTAAAGGCAAGAAAATAACAATAAAATTTAAGTCTTCATAAATGCATTGCTTCGTCTGGTTAGTTTCCAAGATTCACAGATCTGATTACGTGTCTGTATCTCCAAGGCTTCTCAAAAGATAGATAGAACAGCAAATCAGCAAATTGCAAAGGTTGTGCACAGATATTTGGAATGGGCTAAGAGCCTTTCATTTGACATGAAGGGGAGAGGAAACCTGATGCACAGGAAACGTACCCCTTTGTTGGAGAAGCAGTTCAGCTGGAAATGCGATGCTTCAGCTTCTAACGTTCACATTTGTCTTTAAGAAAGAATCACAACTTCACTTACCTAAACTCTATTTCATTTTATGTATTGATTTTTGTTAAATGACAAACTCTCATTGTTGGTCTAAGTGTAGGAATCTTTTATAATTTTTATATTTATTCACATTTTAGTTACTCATTTAATAATATGATGAATCCCTGTGAAACTACCGACCAAACCAGCAGTACAGTCTTACAAATAACTTCTAAGGGATCCTCTATTATACCATTTATCTTCTCTACTCCACGTTATTTCAATGTTGAGTTTATGGGTGTGGATGCTGAGGTTAGATGCCTGGGGCACGTATTTTAGACTGAGGAACTTAGCCAAGTGCCGGGGTATTGGTGATTGACAGGTCTTCCTGCATTTTCCTCTTGGAATTACCTGAGAGCCTCCTCATCCAAAATCATTTCCCTGCTAGAGGCAGCGTGTATCCAATCAGTTTCTCTCTCTGTGTATGTGCATGTGACTGTGTGCTTGTGAGATGGGGACAAAACTTACACTCTAATAACAAAACAAAACAAAACAAAACAAAACAAAACAAAAAAAACACTGTTAAAAGGTATTTTAAATAACCCGAATAAATTGAAAGTCATTCTATGTTTATAGATTGGAAAACCTAATATTGTTAAGATGGCACAAACTCTGTCAAAATCTCAGCTGCCTTCGTTATAGAAATTTACAAGCTATTCTAACATTTATATGGAAATTCAAGGAACTGAGATTTTTTTTAATCTTTAAAGAAAAAACACAGTTGTAGAACTCAGTTCCTAATATCAAAAGTGACTAATGAAATTACAGTAATCTGGACCAGGTGGTAATAGAATAAAAATAAAGATCAATGGAAAGGAATTAAAAGTCCAGAACGAAGCCGTCTCATTTACAGTCAGTAGAATTTTTATAAGGGTTCCCAGACATATAAATAGGAGAAGAATCTTTTTTCAAATGGTAATGGGAAAATGGGTATACACTTGTGAGGGAATGAGGTTTGGACTTCTGTCTCACTCCATATATAAAAATATCATTCCAAAATGGATAAAAAACCTAAATGTAACAGATGAATGTTTTTTTTTCTCAGAAGAAAATATAGGCATAAATCTCTGTAAACCTTGGATAGTTAGTTTCTTAGCTATGACATTAAAAGCACAATTAACACAAGATAAATAGGATATCATAAAAAACTTAAAAACAACAACAACTTTGCTCTTCAAAGGGCAACATAAAGAAAATAAAAAGGCAGACCACAAAATGAGAGAAAATGTTTTCAAGTTACCTATCTGATAAGATATTTGTATCTATAATGTATAAATCACTCTTACAATCCCAAAATAAAGGTACATGACCAATAAAGGGGGGGGGGGGGCAAAACATATACAATCACCAAAAAGCACATGAAAACTCAACATCATTAACTATCAAAGAACTGCAGACAAGAATCCCTTTACAATATATATTAACTTCCACTAGGGTGGCTATAATCTAAAAGACAAATAATGAGAATTGTTGGTAAGGATGTGGGCAAACTGGACCTCTCATTCACTGATGGTAGAAATGTAAAATAGTGCATGTGTTTAGAAAAGTGATTAAAAGTGCAGTTACCATATGATCTAGAATTCTTATTCCACTGTGAATACCCAGAAGAACTGAAGACGTATGTTATGAATGTTTATAGAGCCATGGTTTGTAATAGCCAAAAAGTGGGAATAATTAAAATATTCATCATCTGATGAATAAACAAAGTGTTTATTTCCATACAATGGAATTTCATTCACTTCTGTAAAGTAGCAAATTATTGATGCATTGTGCAACATGGATGAACCTGGAAGACACTGTGGTGAACGAAGCCAGTCACAAAGGAGAGTGATGGAGATCACCTGTGTTTATGGACGTGCAACTCTGAGAATAACTAAAGTCATTAAATCACATACCGGTATTTTAAATCGGTGGATTGTATGAGATGTGAATTATATCTGAAAAAAAAATATGTTAAAAAAACAAACAAAAGACTAAAGCAATAGGACAAAATAGCTGTCACTGTTTACCATTATGTGTGAGAAAACATTTTAAGATTTTTACCATAGGAGTGGGATGGAAGCTGGTTCATCCAGGAAAAGAAACATTTTCCAAGTATTTCAAATGAGATGGATTTAATACAGGGAGTGAGGGGCACATAAAACTGTTAGAAAGACTACAGAGGCAAGTGTGAGGCATCTATCACCAGCTTTTAGGTCACAGATGCAGCTGTGATCCAGAAAGTCAGAAAGTGGCTGCCACTAGAGGTCAGGAAAATGCAGAAAATTACTCCCAGCATCTCAGCTGCCCCCACACTCCCTGCATAGGTGATTGGCAGGGGAATGAGTTCCAGCTGCCCTGTAAGAACTCAATCTGCCAAGCCTGTGTGTCTCTCACCTCTGGCAAAGGAAAATCGGGTTCTATTTTCTGCCTTTCAAATTACATACTAGCTCATCTCATTGGCAGAATCTAAATAGACATATAAACCAACAAACAAAAAATGAGGCACTTGTCCTAAGGCCAGGATAACCCATATTGCCATTGAAACTGGAAATGGTAGTTTAATTCCAAATTGAACTCGGGCTGTATTCATCTGAGTTATTCACACCTTCGTCAGAGGAGTGTAGAGGCTAATTTTTTTCTGGGGCACAAAAGCCCTAGCTACAACCCACTAATGCCTTACTCTCATCTTAGAAGCACAGATTTAAATGTCATTAATTGTCCCTGGTGATTCGGTTAATGCCTAACAAGTATCCACATTACTCTCAAATCTGTTAGTCACGATTTTCTGTTGTGTTAGCACCTGTAATAAACTATTCTCTTACTTCCTTTGGATGCCTGGGGGTGTTTGGCTCCCAGCTGCCATCTGGCAACCATTGCTAAGCCAGTGGCTCCTTTTCTTTTCTCCAATTAGTCATCATAGGAAAGTGCAGTTCATATGAATATGTGTTCATTCCACAAGTGAATGAAAAGGAGCTGACTTTGCTCAGAATCAAAGATATAAAAACAGATGAGCATACTTCCAGAAGAACTGAATGGGATTTGAATAAGAGAAGCTTTAGATTTACACATAACTTCCCAACTTTTACATTCGTGTGTGCAGTTTTATTTCCATTGGTTTTAAGTAATTCAGTGGCTCTGAGTCACTTTATTTCTATTTATTTCTTCAGTTCCTCACCCCTGTACCCTCTGACCTTCCGTTTTTGTGTGTCTCCTTCCTACTTGGGCATGTTTGGCTTGCCTATGTAGTTCTAATCTTTAGTAAGTGGATGCTTTTCTGAATCGGATGCATTTTAGTACTTCCCCTGACATTGTTTAACATCCTATCCAGAGTGTCAGTTTGCATCCTTGTGGCTCACTTGCACAATAGAATATACTCTTGGGTGATGTGGAAAAGGAAACTCTTGTCTGGTAGGCAGAGACATAAATTCCAGGGTGGTATGGAAGTTAACTAACTGGTGCAGCTTTTGATCCTACCTATTTATGCCAGTCGGATTGTAAGACAAAAGAGTGAATGAGGCAGAAGGAAAATCAGAGTGGGCTCTGTTTGTGAAGAGGTGTTAATTAATGGTTTCCTGAGCTAGAGGACTGGCATGCAGAGCTTTTGATCTTGGCAGATCCTCAGAGTGGGATTGTGAATTAAAGTTTCAGGTCATAAGCACCCAGACAACAAGGGCTACATCTGAGCTTCTGGCTTTCCAGGGCCTAGGGCCATACTTGGGTGGTCACTTAGGAGTACACCATGCCTCATGCAGTAAAGGACTACCAGTTGACTTTGAGACTGAGTGAGACCAGTATCTGTGATGCTTAGACAATATCACAGGTTCCTCTTTCTCAACCTGGGATAGATGATTCTGCTTTATTCATGTAACAGTTTATTTATGAGATTAACATTGATAAGAATGATCCCCACTGAACAAAGTTTTAAAAGCGATAAAGAACACCAAGAAGTCATATTGGGAAGGAAATTAAAGAAATATAAGAAAAGGTTTTCTAGTTGCTTATTCTTAACTTTTAACCCTAATTTATTTGTTCATTGCCACATACTATATTGGTTATGTACTTGCCAATCTCCCCTGCAAAATTGTTAATGACCTAAGGGTGGAAGATTATATTCATATTGCTATGAGTTTGACTAGAGAATTTTGATTCGACTATGTTAAACACAGCCTATGCTAAATGCTAGTCATGGAGCAAGGGCAAAGAACAGAACAGTGACAGGAATATTGGATAGTAGTACCCACAATTCATACAGGGATTTGGTGAAAGGTAAATCCATAGGAAAAAAGGTAAATCCATAGGGAAAAAGGTGAAGCAGGTAAGAGTGAAAAGATAGTAGAAAATACTATCTTTTCACTCTTACCTGCTTCACCTTAGCTTCCAATATGCTGAACTCTTGAACATAGGTCTTGAAGAGCAGAAGAGATTTTAATGGGCAGAAACAAAGATGGGTATTTTTTGGGGGGAACAACCTGAAAAAGTGAGGATTATCATTGGCAAAGTAGACTTAGAATAGTGAAGGATATTAGAATAGTCATTCCTAAATATGCCTCACAGAAACATTGAACTGAAGATAATTAAGAAGCAGCAAATGCAGTTAAAGCTGTCTCTATATTCCTTTTTCTCCTAAAGGCAGGATATAATTCCCTTTTACTGGAGACAGATTCTTAAACTTTCTTCTCTTCCTTCCCTCCCATATGATTACCTTTTCACAGTTTGCTGCCCTTGAGAGCTTCAGACTGCTTTTCTTTCTCTTATCATCCTCTACAAATTTATTCTTTGTTGAAGATGCTATACAAGTCAGAATTCTAGTTACCATTTTGAGTTACTTTTGTCAAGATGTTTTCCATGTGATATATGTGACACATTAATAAACTGTTTGTTTTTCTCTTATTAATCTGTGTGGTTTTTTTTGTTGTTGTTGTTCTTAAAAGCCCCAGCTAAAAACGTAAAATGAGTAAAGTTTTGCCTTCTCTACAATGGTGAGAATGCAGGATATGTAAGAAGAGAAAAAGATATAGTCTTGGCATGGTGGTTTTTTACTATGTTATGGGTGGGGAGGACCTTCCTTTTTTGTGTGTCTAGGGTAAAAGTTAAATTCTCGATTGAGAAGCTTAAACTTTATTCAGCAGGCAATAAGGAGCCACTCAAAGTTTTAATTGTAGGGAAGTTATTGGGTATAAGTTGTGCTTTATGAAGTTTACTCTGGCAGCGAGGTTTACTTATTCATATCCATTTATTAACCAGTTATTTTAATAATGAAGAAATATACATTAAATTCTGTGAGAGATAAAGAGGGTGACATGATAAACCTTCTGCTTTAATGAGAATACAATCTAGAGAGCCATTGCGAAGTGTACCCTATGTCTCTGCTGCCTCATTCAAGTAATAAATATCCTAACTGTATGGAAGGTATCGAGAGGAGGGAGAAAGTGCTCTAGCCATTTGAAAGACCGATTTGGAAGCTAAAAAAAAGAGGTCAAGCAAGAGGTATAAAAATTTAAACCATCAAAGAACCTGTAGTCAGAGAGTGCAGAGAGAAGGGAAGCTGTAAAAGTAAACCCAGGAGCCATGACCACCGTTTTTATTTGTAGGATAATGGAAAGAAGAGTCAAAATAATTGATGTTTTAAAACCTTTTTAAACATGGTTCATCCATTCATTCTCTCATTAATTTGGCACTTTCCTCCTCCTAATCCTCATTAATTTGGCGCTTTGTTTTTTAATCCTCACCCAAGGATGTTTTCCCCACTGATTTCTAGAGGCAGTGGAAGTGAAGGAGGATGGGAGGGGGGAGACAGAGAGAAACATCTACATGAGAGAGACACATTGATTGGTTGCTTCTCACACTCGCCCCTATTGGGGCTGGGGAATTTGCAACCTAAGTACATGCCCTTGACTAGGAATTGATCTTGGGACCCTTCAGTATGTGATACTCCAACCACTGAGCAAAACAAGCCAAGGCAATTTGGCACATTTTTATGTAATGATAACCATCTCTTAGCATTATTTTGGTTGTTCGGAGAAGGGGTTAAATAAACTAATCTTCAGTGGTCCTAGAGAACTTGCTCTCTATTAGGGGAATGATAACATGGACAGAGAGATAGTTCTGTATGATCAAAACTGAAAACTAGAAAGAGAGGTTGACTATAAAAGATTTCATTTACTTTATAATATTTTGAGTTGGATAAGCTGATGAGGTATGAATTTAGATAGAGAAGAGGGTCAGAAAAATAGGTTATTTTATCAATATGAATAGTTCAAATCATGAGGATAAATGGACTCATTAAAGAAGAAAGTACAGAAAGGCCCAAATAGGGTTTAGGATAGAATCTCAGGAAATATCTATATTTAGGAAATGAAACAGTGCATAAAGTCAATTAAGGAGACAAAAGAAGAGGGATGAAAATTTTGGAAACAAAAAAATGAAACAATCAAGGAGCTCACATTGTCAATTTCCATGGAGATTATGAGAATATGCATTGGCAGTCATGGCAGCTTTAGTACAGTAGTGGGGGCAGAACCAGTTTTAAGCCAATATTAGGTGTTAAAAGGAAGTAGAGAGACTTGATAAGATCTTGAGAGAGAGGTAAGTTGATAGAGTTGTTTTAAGACTATGAGTCATCACTGGTCACAAATAGAGGAATATGATTTTTTAAAGCCATGAAGGAGAAAGCCAAGAGAGAAAGCAGCTTATCAGTCAAGGAGGAAGTGTGAGAGCACGAGATTGAGCACGCACACAGAGCCTTGGTGAGGGAGATGGGAACCCCTTCCACGGAGAACATCAAGTATGCAGAGAGAAGTGATGGTCTCAACTATAAGAGCAGTGATGAGAAAGCTGAGGAAACTACCATTGAATAATCCTGATATTCCTAGTAATATAGAGAGAAAATGATGTATTAATTTGGAGGGTGTTGGGGTAGGTTTTTAAAAATGAAGAATGGAAACAAGTTGAAAAAAACTGCAATAGAAAATAAAATTATGATTCAACAAGAGATGAATCAAATAATTACTCACCAGCCAAAAGGCTCAGTTGAAATTAGAGAGCATTTATTTGGAATGGGCTGATATATATGGTTTTATGATTTCCTCTAATAAGCATCGGCTGCCCGATGGCAGAGAAAAAGGTCTGGGAGGTCCCAACTCCCCTTTCTCATATGCTACCAATCTTGCTACTGGCAGGGACTCAGGTGATCCATCTGTTGTCAGACGAGAGACAAAGGGTTTTTCTCTTCATGTTCTCCATGGTTTGTTTTACCTCTTTGATGAAAAAAAGCCGTATGCCAAAGTGAAGAAAGTGAAGACCCCAAAATGTAAGCCCACTCATCTGTCACTGACAGCGTTTCAGACTTATTCGGCCCAGTTGTCCTACTGGTGAGTGGGGATAGAATTGCCAGAAGCCGGAGGAGAAAAGTTCTCAGAAAGTTAAACCAAGTGGGAGTCATTCATTTTCCCAAACACAGAGTGAAATATCTCTCCAAGAGCAGTAGGGGGTCACAGCCTTTAGAAACTCTCTCTATTGCTTGGTAGGAGGCACTTTTCTCACTCCTCCTCAGGGAGCCTGGAAGACTTGATGGCAGTCAATGCCCATTGGCCTTTCTGTTGATTTACATAATGTAAAGGTGCTGAGCTTTAATATGTATGATGGTGCCTCAGATCTTAGGCTCAGCTCAGTGGGAACTGGGTGAATATAGTCTTTGTCAGGAGTGAATGAGTCAAAAATATATAATTCATATAATAACTTAGTGAATTAGTCCAACAAAATAAGGTGTTTTTTAAAAAAAAAAACTTTAAAAGATACCGTGATGACAATATAAGCCTGAAGGGAGGCTCATAGTTACTGTAATATGTCCACTTAAAATCAGGAGAAATCTCAAGAATTTTTGAACTATTATAGTCTCTCTTTTCACAATTAATTTTGCTAATGGACAGGTTCCTAAGTGAGGCAATATCATTCAAGCTCAGCTCTGTTCTTTCCCAAGCAGAGGGGCTGTTGAAAGTATGCTGTACGAAAGCAAAGATAGGGCTCCTTTGTGCCTTTTGATGGAGTGAGACGGAATGGCATCAGATGGGGGATAGCTTTAAGCATTATCGCTGCTACCTGAGGAGGTAAAACAGAAAGCGGCCAGTGTCTCTGAGTAGTTTTGAAGCAGAAGCCTGCACTTGAGCAAGGAATATTTGTAACTGAAACCTACCGCAGTCTGAACTAAGAACTGCCGTTGGCTGCAAGTGATGAATTCTGCACCTGAGGTCTGTGTTGTTCCTTCTGTTATCCAATATCTTGGTTCCAAGACACATGCTGTTGGACTTGAGCACATTTCTAAAAGAATTGTATAGTGTACACTTCTAGAGCTGATGGAGACAAGGAAAAGGAAGGACTGCAGTGTGCAGTAGTCTCAGCCACTTCCTCGGTAGGGAGGAAAGGAAGCCATCTAATTATGCATTAATGACTTTTTACGTAGATGGCACTTTCTAATATATTGTTATGATTTGTACTTAAGTACACTAGCTTCATTTTAAAAATAATGAAACTGCCAAAACCGGTTTTGCCCAGTGAATAGAGCGTTGGTCTGTGGACTGAAAGGTCCCAGGTTCCATTCTGGTCAAGGGCATGTATCTTGGTTGTGGGCACATCCCCAGTAGGGGGTGAGCAAGAGGCAGCTGATCTATGATTTTCTCTCATCAATGTTTCTTTTCTTTTTTCTTTTTTTTTTTAACTTAGTATGTTTTGAGCAACTGACTATCCTTTGTTTAATTTTTTTTATTAAATTATTATCTGTGTACATATTTTAACATTGCCCCCTCCCATACATACCCTCCTTCCCCAGATCTCATCGATGTTTCTAACTCTCTATCCCTCTCTCTTCTTCTCTGTAAAAAAATCAATAAAATATATTTTAAAAATAATAATAAAATTAAAAATAATGAAACTAAGGCTATTTAAAAGCCTTGCTCAGTCACAGGGCAGCCAGTAGGAACCCCAGTAATTGAACTTGTCAATTTATTCTTGCTTAGTTTGTCTCAAAGTATGGATGTTGGAACAGCAGTAGTGGCGTCACCTGAAAACGTGTTAGAAATGAAAATTCTCAGGCCCTATCTCTGATCTACTGAGTTAGAAACACTCAGAATGAGGCTCAGCAACCTGTTACTTAACAAGCTCAATACACACACTATATTAGTAAAAACGTCCATGTTCTGTTCCATTTAGCCACTCTATAATACTATTAAAAACAGGAATATTATGCCCTATCTGGTTTGGCTCAGTGGAAAGGGCATCAGCCTGTGGACTGAAGGATCCCAGGTTCAATTCCAATCAAAAGCATGTACCTTGGTTGTGGGCACATCCTCAGTGGTGGTGGTGGGGAATGCAGGAGGCAGCTGATCAATGTTTTTCCTCATCGATGTTTCTAACTCTCTATCCCTCTCCCTTCCTCTCTGTAAAAAATCAATAAAACATATTTTAAAAAACACAGGAATATTAAATTGGTATATGTATTGGGGAATCTTTGTCCATATTATGTTCCATAATTCCATTATCCACTTATTCATTCATTCATTCATTCATTCATTCAACAAGTACTATAGGTATAGCATATTTAACACTGACAACAGAGAAACAAAAAGATTAAGACAAATTATCTGAAGATAATTTGAGAAATTGGGTAAACACACATGAAACAGCTCTGTAGCATCATGAGTCAATATCCAGTAACTTAGAGAATGCAGAATTCAGAGAACTAACTCTTCAAGATTTTGAATGAGAAAGAAATGATAAAATTGTCATGGCTAAACTCATGGAGAAAACTGTACTCTAGCATGATTTGGAGAGAAATATAAAAAGGTGATGGTGATGCTAGGGGGTGGTAGTGGGCATTCCAGGTGGGTAAAGGCCTAGAAAAATACTTTTGATAGCTGCCAGAGCAATATCCTGTTCCTTGGATAAGGAAATTGGCACCATGATTCCAGTGTTCATAGCAGGCAGCTGAGGCAGAAAGAGTTTTGGAATTAGAATGAGGATACATTTGGCAAACCTTCCATTTCCTTATTTGTAAAAGAGAAGTTTCAGTATGGTGTTCGTTGACAAAATTGCTTAAAAGGTTAAAGGAAATAATCCCTGTCAGGGTTTCCCAGTTTATCTTTTATGCATGTGCTACAAAAACAAAGTTCAGTTTTCAAATAAATTTTTAGAAAAGTGGGTTAAATTATATGACTAAGAGATTGAGACTCTCTCAAGAGATAAATCAGTATGCACTATACCCCAAACTTAAGTGCATCGAAATTTCTTCCTTTGAGGAGAACCTTTTAATGTGTCCTGGGACAAGCATTTCAGAGAGTACAGTCCAAAACTATGGTGATCTGTATCAGTGTCTGGTCACAGAGTGGGGTTCTTTAAAATGAATTTCATTGGATTTTATACAGACCAGGTTTATCTTTGATTTCTGTATGGCATCATGGAAATGGCACAGTGATATGAAAGCAAAGACTACTATTCTAAAGTCCCACCTCCACAGTTCAGCCTTCATTTTCTCTACATCTTAAAATTTTTGCCATCTTAAATTTTGCATAAAATGCATCTGTTTATGAAAGTGTTAAGCCTTTTTACATTCTGAAAGATGTAATGAGATTGCCAAAAACATATTTCATGATTGATGCAATTAATAAATATAACCAATCTAGGTTTTATATGCAGTAAGCAAATATTACATAGAAAAATTATATGCATATGAAAGTATAGGCTCACATACATACAATAGGTTTTATATACAGAGCCATCTGCAATTGAATAAAGTGATCAGTGGGCATAAATAGGACAAGAGTTGTATATTGTATTTAGTAGTCAACAACAACAAAAATTTAATTCCTACTCTCTGTCAGACATTGAACAGGCAAGTTTGAAAAACATGAAAAAGTATATTCCCACAGGTATTCATAAGCTATTGTAAGCCCATGTATAATAAGTCCTAAGAGAGGGACAAACATCTCATGATTATCAAAGGAGGAAGCAATTAATTCTGATAGGGAGGAGAAAAAATGGAAAATTCCATCAAAGAGGCAATTCTCAATCTGAGCCTTGAAAGATTACATATTCAAGGAAACAAAAGAGGGAGATTTCATGAAGAAAAATAATAATTGGTAAAAAGTACAAGGTGTCAAAGTTCAAGTCCAGTACAGGAAAAAACAAATAAACTGGTGCAAAGAGAGAATAGAATGGGAATAAGGAGCAGCAGGAAACTGTGCTGAGCATAATGTCAAAGCAAGATTTTGAAGATTGTTAGTGACAAGGGAGGAATTAATACTTTAATTCTGAAGAACATAGATTGGTATAAGAAAGATTTGGAACAAGAAAATTCTATTGATTTTAGAAACATGTTTCTGACATCTTACGGAAAAATACATTCTAGGTGAATCAAATATTCAAATATAAAGAATAATAATAGTAAAATATCTATCAATAGAGTCCTTATATGCTTGATACATCACAGTACATAGTCCATGCCAAGTACTTTATAGTTAATATCTCCTTAAATTCTCTCATAAGAGGTATGCATTCTCTTCTATTTTTTAGACATAAAGTAATGAGGTTAAATTCACATCTTAAAATTACAGAGCAGAATTCAAAGCCAAACTTGTGTTAGTCAATGCTCTTATTCTGTGCTATCACCTTTTAAAACTATTCTGTACTATCACCTATTAAAATTACTAAAATAAGTAATAATCAAATAAGTTAAAGGAAATATTGTGAAAGTTTCTTTTGGATCCTTGAGGATTAAAAAAAAAAAGTACTTTCTAAACATAGTATCAAAGTCAGAAAGGAAGATGATTTAAAAAAAAAAGAGGTTTTATCACATAAATATTAACACCTTCTACACAGAATAAATTAAAAACAAGGTAGAAATACAATCAAACTATGAAAACAACTTCCAAAACAGAAAAATTGTCTAATAATATGTCAATAGCAAGCATTTCTAAAAATAAATAAGAAAAATGTGAACTCCCCTAATAGGAAGATGGGCAAAAATACAGACAGTTTGTAGAAGAAAATTGGGATAATTTAGGGATAGATAGGGTGTGAGGAAGCCAGCATACTCATGTCAAATTGGTTGGGGAGTCCACTTGGCATCATCTTTCTGGAGAAAAGTTTAACAACATGAATATATATATATATATATATATATATATATATATATATATATATGGCTAATATGCTAAGTGTCTGACTATCCAACTAGTCATTATGACATGCACTGACTACCAGGGGGCAGATGCTTAATGCAGGAGCTGCTGTGATGCACACTGGCCATTTACTGAGAAATGGCACCATGGACTTGGACCTGGCACCCACAAAGCAATATTCAGCTTCCCTGAAGTGGGACACAGGCCCTATCACCAGCCTGGAGTGACAGCCCACCAAATTGCAGCTGATGTTGCCAAGATCCCATGGCACATAATGCAGTCCACAGCCCAGCCTAGCCCAGAAGCGGTGGCTGTGGGCCCCAAGTGATGATGTCACATAGCAATGCCTGGCTTCCTCTCCCTAGTGACTAGCCTTCTTGGAGTTTCTTCAGTCCAGGAGCATGACTTGCTTTATAGCCAAGTGGAAACATTTTACACTTTAACCAAATGTCTGTGAAATATTTACCCCTGCCTCATCTCATTTGATCCTCACAGAAGTCCTGGGGTAGGTAGATAGGAGATTTGGTGGAATCCTATTTATTTTCACTAGCTGGAAAATGAACATTTAGGATGCTTAGAAACTTGACAGGACTGAAAAGAAATAAGAAATGATAGATCTTGAAAATGACTCCAGGGTTTCTCACTGTGCAGAATATAATCAAACACTGCTACAGTTAAAAATTTTACCTTTTATTCTCCCTGCATAATCTACAATAATAATATGCTTCATGTTGATATTTACTGCTGTGTTCCTGACAATTACCTGAAAGAGAAGTTGGGGCGTTTCACTGCACTGGAAAAAATTTAGCTAAATCAGAAAGCAGATCTAATTGAGCAAGTTTAATCTATATATATTCGATATACAAAAGGCTAAGTTGACTCACACATGCATTATACATTAAAGCTCTGGCTGGCACCAATCACATGTATGTGTTTGGATCTTTCATTTTTGATTGTGAATTTGGTTGACACTTCTATTATAAAGAAAGGGTAAATAGCATTATTAAAATATTTCTTCTAATTAATTTCTTTTCAATGTGCACAAATTCGTGCACTGGGCCACTAGTCATAATATAAAATGTGTGGTCTTTGAATTTAAAAAAATAAATAACAAGATACAGTTGGACAAATAGAGACAAAATAATTAAATGGGTTGGGAAAAAAGAGACTCAGCAAGATTAAATCAAAGCCTTATGAATCTAAGAGATCAATCCCATTTAAATGATTTTCTTTTCTTTAAAATGTATTGGGTATCTCTGTGGTCTTTGGTGTTCTTCTGAAATATAACAAGTCTCTAGGGAGAGATAATGGGTATTATAGGAGGCAGTGAACTCATGAGGGACCTTTGTAAAATTTGGCTTGGAGACATGGAATTTAAAGTCACAGCTCCCTTTTCATATGGGGCATATTGTGCTCCCTAGAACACTCAAAAAGTTGAAAACTACTTGAGATTATAAAACTGTATGCCTTTAAAAAATACCATTCTCGCCCACATTCAAGCTTATTAACCCAAGGTCAGAACTTTGAAATTCAGATTTTTGGATGCATTTGAGTTTTATTATTAAGGTTAAGAGCATTGAGTCTTTTAGTATGAACTTGTTTATTCAATTGGCAAATACCAGATACTTGGCACTTAATTTCTTCGGTCCAATACCCAAGTTGTTGGATGAGTAGATATCATACACTGGGTAGCTGGATCACTTAGATGTTATTGTTAAATTTCAAACTTCTCTGGTCTTAAAGACACAACTAAATAAAAAGTGAAGCCAAGAGATCAAAAGTATTTGAACTTGAAAGAGACTAGAGTTTATAACCCCTATGGTGAAGGAGGTTGTGCACCAAGTACATTTAAATAACTGGAAATGTTTCATTCCCTTATAATGCTATCTCAGTTGTTAAAAAATAAACACAACGGATATTTCTCTATAACTTAACATCCTCTTACTGTATCTCTTAACATAACTTTCTCATTCACTTGAATTTCTGCCAGTCACAGTCTTTGGTTCCTTATTATCTTTTCAATTGAACCAGGAGAAATTCTAAACTTTGCATTTCTCCAAGAAATACTAATGCTGCACAATAGTTATGTTTCCTTTGTATGGCAGGAAGCAAGAAGCCTGCAGTAAATACTACTAATTAAGCTTTACTCCACCAGATAGGAAGCAGCCTTTCCTGACTGTGTACCCGGGACCACTTTTATCCATATGGGCTGGTCACCGAACTCTCATCTAGATTCTGCTAAAGATGCTCATGTCCCACCTGAATCTGAGATACTATGGTTTAGACATTTAGGTCCAATCACTACTGAACTATGTTTGAAAGACAAAAATTAAAATGACAAACTATGAAGAAAAACAATTGTAATATCCTATGTTTCCTTTCAGTATTGATTTTTTTAAATTCTAGGATGTCCATTTTCAAACAAACTTGCTATATTAATCAAGGATTACCTCATGTAACCATGCTTTAGTTGCTTCTGAACACCAACTACTAATACAGAGGGCATCAGTCCAGCTCAGAATCTTAATAGTTAATTTTGAGAGGTGCAGGGCCTTGTTCGTTTATGCTCACCAGCACATGTGGTCAGCTGCCCTGTGACCCCTCCTATTCCTCCTCTTCTTTTCTCTTCAAATCACCTTTCACTGAAAGAGCTTGTCATCACCACCTGAAAGCCACCACCTTTGCCATCTCTACTGGGCATCATTATTTTTCCTAATAGCATCTGCCATCCAATACTTATTTCCTTCTTCTCTACATCAACTTGTCTTTGAATCTTTATAACCTCTTTGAGCTTTTATTTCACAGAGGAAATAGTTTCTCTGATTTCACAGAGAATGTGGCAGTTAAAAATGTAATCTATTACATGGATGAATTCCTCTTGTTTCTTTCGACTTCCTGCCTCTCTCATGGTTGTTATTTTTCTTTGCTTCTTGATATATGTTTTTTCTTGGCACATCTACTTGTAGGTCCCAGCATCAATGTTTTCTAGTTATTCTGAGTAGGATGCATGGGAGCTTTATTTCAGGACCACCTACTCACTGGCAACGGCCTGGTCTAGTAGGGAAAGCTGGTAAATAGACCTCTTGTCCCAGAACACTTCCTCTCTAACTTCATTCTGCAATTTGGAGCAAATAATTCTTAGAACAAGCACATAGATGGATGTCTGGCTTGCAGTAAAGCCCAGGATGCTACAAGAGCTTCATGGGGGATTATAGCTGTTACTTTCTTTGAGAAACTTTGTAGATTGTTCTCATGGACAATCCCTCCTTTATCTGCTTTACTAATAGTCTGCTTTGTGTGAAATACAATACTTGTTGGAATGAATGAATGAACAATAATTCCTTGAGGATGGCAGTTGGATATGTTTCTTCCAGACTGATTCTCTACTACATTTCTCCCAGCCCTTCGGTCTTCATCTGGTTATTTCCTAACCTAAGAAGGCACCCTAACCTGGTCCCTACCCAATGTGGAAAGTTTTAAATCCCATGTGCTTCAAGTTTAAAACAAAACTTAAAGGGATATGGAGCTACAGCATCATAAAGTACAGGAGAAATGCTATTTGCCAAGATTGTTACCATTTTGACCACTTCTTGGATTTAGGTTTTTAAGTGAGTTTCTTGAGGCTCTTCTGGGTCCTGTGCTCAGCTAGCCCACCAATAAGCATATTGATAATCTATCACAACATGAAACTTTGAATTTTAATTATAACAATAATGTCTAACATTTATTGAGAGCTTACTCTATGCCAGGCACCCAGCATGTGTTTTATGTGGATTATTTTTATTTCTTTAATGCTCACAATAACCCATGATTGGGCATAAAATGGGCAACTGAAATAAATGTCTAAGCTAACACATGGTGAGGAGCATGATTCCAACACAGGCTGGATATTTAAAGAAGGCAACACAGGAACCCTCACAATGTTAAAAATAAGTACATTAGCCTTTTTAATCTTAAGTAACAAATTGTTTTGGCAATACCTTCCATAAACAGTAGTAGTTTCCCATGCCCACATCATTTGTTTAGAGCCCCTTGTTTATGCTTGTTAAATTATTATTCCTTTATTAAATTATTTATAAAATAATATTTAGACACATCCTTTCTTCTAGTTACTAGCTCACCATCCATACTCAGGAGTAAGCATGATCATTGGGTACCCTTTTCTCAATGCTCACTTTTAAGTCGAGGGAAGTATGGGCAGAACATACAGACAAATCCTCCTTCCTGAATCCCACATTGTAGTTTGGTTTATTAGTAGAGTCAGGGAATTGCATACCTGGGTACAGGTGAACTCAGTACACAGCTTTTGTCAAATACCAACGGTGACCAACATCCATTTAGATCACTAACTACATGAAAGGCAGTGTTTCAGGTGCTATGAGAGAAGAGAGCTCTAATATGATTGTCCCTGGTGGACTCATTCAATCTAAAAAGACAGGCACATAGACACGGACACACATGTGGCCCCCTGTATTGTGGCACTGAGACTCTCAGGTCGACTTCACACTGGGAAGGCTCAGTTGTGAAGGAGAGGATTTACACTTCTAGAAGGTCTATCAGGAAAAGTTTTACAGGGGGTGACATGAGCTGGAATGAGTAAGAGTTTTAAAAGCATAAAGGAAACATTCTTCTGAGACCCATTAGAAAATCTTTCCTTAAGCAGATTAGAATCACCTACCAAAATGAAATATGTCTCTATATATAGCCATCTTGAGAAAAAGTCAGATAAAACCTGATTCAAAAATCAATTTATGAATGTTATGAAAAATCTTGATTTTTATATCTGTTGTGAGCATTTCTGCATTTTCTTGTATTTTGATAATTTGAAATAGAAATTAGTGATTCATAACACATACTCTGTAGCCAAAGGGAGATGGCTTATTTGAATCCTGGTTCTGCTTCTTAGTATAGTGGGTGAAGTTAAGTAAATACTTAACTCTAAACAATGTTGGTATTTCACAATATGTGTGTGAGAGTGTATTTAGTTGGATTACTATTTACCTAGAAGATTTTTTAAATCCTCAAAATAGGGAAATATCTCCAACCCCACTATGCATAGCAAAATCATCAAAAAGTACTCAGCATAAGGATGAATGGATGGATGGATGAGGGTATAAATGAATGGTTGGCATTCTGTACTGTTTAGCCCAGAGGCACCCACTATCTTGACCTTAGTGGAATGTAAAAACTCCCAAGTTTTGTGGGTTGGTTTTTTTTGTTTTTGTTTTTTACAATTTGGCTAAAGTCTGAAGCTCAAAGGAACTTACATCAATATAAAAATGTCTGAAAACTTTTAGAATCTGTAGGAAGATTTGTGACCACTGAAGTTGCCAGAGGGTAAGACCCAAAATATTCAACACACGGTGAAAATACAGAAGTGCTCATGAGCACAAAGATGCACCGAAGGGTGAGAAGAAGTAAAATGTCTATCCTGTCAAACCAAGATGTAGCAAATGCATAACTAATTGTGCCTCTTAGTAAAGACTAATCATGAGAGACATTGGATGGTCACCCTGCATTCATCTCCCTGATTTCCTGTTATCTTTCCTGCCAGATTCCACCTCCCACTTTAGAAGCTGAAAATGCCTGGCACTGCCCATTGGGAAAGCTTGACATGCTATGTGACCAGTGCATGTGACCAGTGCTGACCACCTGGGACTGGAGTGTGGGGAGCCTTTCAGAAAAGCTTTCCTTAGAACAAAAACAGAGGCCTGTACAAGGCATCACTTCTTCTTCTTTCATATACTTTTATTGATTTCAGAGAGGAAGGGAGAGGAAGAGAGAGAGAAACATCAGTGATGAGAATCATTGATTGCCTTCTGCATGCCCCACACTGGGGATCAAACCCACAACCCAGACATGTGCTCTGATCGGGAATCAAACTGTAACCTCCTGGTTCATAGGTTGATGCTCAAGCACTGAGCCACTCAACTGGCCGGGTAAGGCATCACTTCTTTTTCCTTCACTGGAGAGGCCACACCTGCTTGGGATCATGAGGGATGATAATGCCGGCATGCTGAAGATGGCAGAGCTGTCAGATAATGAAATCAGTGAGTCAGGGCTCCATTACTGGGCTGCCCATCCCTGTCTGGCACCCACTTAACGCAAGATTATAATTGCCCTTATAATTTATTCCATTTTTACTTGGATGTCCTACTGCCTGCAGAACAAGACATGATATTTGATTATCTAATCAAATGAAATATCAAAATTAGTTATATAAAAATAAAAGTTGCCCCAACCAGTTTGGCTCAGTTGATAGAGCATAGGCCTGCGGACTCAAGGGTCCCAAGTTCGATTCGGTCAAGGACATGTACCTTGGTTGCAGGCACATCCCCAGTGTGGCGTGTGCAGGAGGCAGCTGATTGATGTTTCTAACTCTCTATCCCTCTTCCTTCCTCTCTGTAAAAAAATCAATAAAGTATATTTAGAAAATAAAAGTTAGGCTAAGTATGAAAGTAAGGGTTTTAAATATATTTTATAAAACATTTATTTCATATTAATGTGCTAATCCACTGAGTTAAATCTTTCCAGGAACTACAACGCCAAAAATAAGAGACTGACAAATATCAATTATAGTTTTTCTCATGTATCTGAGCAACTGAAGTAAATATTCCTGTCAGTTTTCAGATTACAGAATTCCAGAGTGAATTGGTCATCTTTGTTCATGAAATACACTAAAATCTCCTAGTCACTCCTTGGGAATTTTAGTTGAAATGTCATACCCTCATAATTTGAATGTAGAAATTTGGCCTCCACAGAGCTGTCAAGAAAGTGTCCCAACTTCGAAATCTGTCAACAACAATGAAGTGAGCCAGCCAGCCTTCTTTGTACAAATATCCTTATAAATCATACTCTTTATGCAATTTGAGAGGAATCGCAGAGGTAAATGCCAGTTCAGGTGCAGAGCCTTAAAGCTTCAGGCTACATCCAACTCTGACCGTCAGTTTTGAATAAAAAAAGAAACATTAAATGTTTCCATCTAATTCTTTCGACATTGAGAGAGAAATACACATTTTGGTTCCATCTAATTCTTTAGATATTGACAGCAAAATTCACATCTTGGTTCCAGTCCCCAACACCAGAATAAACATTAGCCTTAAAACTTGATCTGCAGGGGGGGTTGTGGGGGGGAAGGCTGTTAGGTGAAAGAGGCTCAGGGCAATCTTTCTTCTTTTTCTAAAACTCTGGGCCCCATCATTTTTCTTCCTACAATGTCTTCTGTCTGAAGTGTAGTCATAAAATCCATTCCCGGCAGAGGAGAGAAATGAGGACATAATGGCATGATCTATGCTTCCTGCCAAGGTCACTACGCAGGTGAAGGAGGCACTTTGTACCCCGCTGGTTATTGGATTACAGCCTCTGCTCCTGCCGCATCCACCGGGGAGACCAGTGCCCTGCCTTTATTTCGTGACCTTTGTGTCTACACAGTCTCCCCCTCTGTGCTCTCCTTTCCTCTGCACTCTCAGATCCTTCTCATTCTCTCTGCAGCCCCGTCCTTCCTCCCATCTCCCAGAGGCTGTCAGGACCCTTCTGGCTTCGTTGGCTCTGCACACCACACTTCCTGCTCAGCCTTTAACTCCTTTTTCTACATGCAATTCCTATGTCACTACCTGTGCTGTCTCTTCCAAAGTTGAAAAGCTTTGAAATCATGAGCCGTTGATGCTCTCTCATAACTACCAAAACAGTTTTATAATGCAGCATTCCTTAACTCATTTAGAGCTAGCCTCTGGGTCAGTATTCTTCCAACACGATTCATTTCCAAGTGGAAAGTTTTCAGGAAGAAGAGCTTTAACTACTTGTAGTCTCAAACCTCAGGTTTTATTCATTTGGAATGGACTTTTAAAAAGCTATGTTGCTAGTTTATTTGGACTTTTTGAAAGTGATTTCCATAACTGCTCTCCTGTTTGCTCCCCTAGAACCTCATTACCTACCACATTGCTTGAATTACTGTTCCCTCCTCTCTCACTCCACTGGAGTGCTATGTTGTTAACATTTTTATTTTTTTATTTGTTAATTGTAGTTGACATGCAATATTAGATTAGTTTCAGGTGTACAACATAGTGATTCTACATTTAGATACCTTACAGAGTGATCTCCACAGTAAGGCAATAGCCATCTACAGTTATTACAGTAATCAACCCTGCATTGTACTTTATAACCCCACAACTTACTTTATAAGGGGAGTTTGTGCTTCTTAATCTCCCCTTTTTGTGGTTTATTCCTCCATCCCCCTCCTTTCTGTTCTCTAAATCTATGAGTTGTTTCTGTTTCATTTGTTTTGTTATTATTTTTTAGGTTACACATCTAAGTGAAATCACATAGTATTTGTTTTTCTTGGTCTGACTTATTTCACTTAGCAAAATATTTTTTAGGTCCACCCATGTTTTCACAAATAGCAAGATTTCATTTTTATATGGCTGAGTAATATTCCGTGTGTGTGTGTGTGTGTGTGTGTGTGTGTGTGTGTGTGTGTGTATTCAGTTCAACTCTGCATTTCATACGTGTGTAATCTTTAGCCATTACTTTTCTGAACTTTAGTTTCCTCAGTAGGAAAATAGAACACATGATGACCTCAACTAGTTGTTGAGAGGGTTAATAGTATTAAAATATGTAAAGCACCTGGGACATGGTAGGCGATAGATCAGGATCAGTTCTCTACTCTTCACCTCTTATTCCTTTAAAGCCAGACAGACAACTAAATAAATACCAGAACTTGATTTTAAAATAGAAAAGGAAAACTATATATTTAAATAATCTATTCCAAATGGTTTATTTGTCTGTAGTTAACTTATGATATTAAAGTTGTCCACAATTTCATGTTCTTATGTAAAAGTTTGGTATTTCATAGATAAAAAGTGAAATATATATGCTTATATGTGGGTTAAGGTATGATTTCCATTTTCAAAGGACTTTGTAAAGCTGAGGAAATTACTTAGGGAAACCAAGGGGGAAATGCACTTCCACTTGCATTGGGCAACCAAGCCTGTGTGTCATCAGAACTGGCTGAGTCTGAAGTCATAACTTTGACATTATAGGAAGCCTGGACACTGTAAAATGATATTTGATCCACATTGTTGTTTTAAAGTTTAGCACAGATAATTCTTGTTTCAATTGTGACATTTGAATTATATGAGTCTGGCAAACACTACCATTGACTATTTCAAAGGCATTCACAACCTTGGTCTTGTCTTCTCTGGAGAAGCTCCAAAGCTGGAGTTCAGATATTTAGGTCCCACACTCAGTCATAGTTCCTGGGACTATGTGACCCAGCTCTACAAAAAGAAAGATTACTGGGATTACCTGCTGAGAAACCTTATAAGCGGCGTTTATAAAGGACACTATCCTTTGGATCTTCTCTTCCCCCTTATTCTTGCTTCCACCTGGAAAGCAGATGTGAGCTTGCTGAAGCAGCAGCCGTCTCTCAACTTCCACACAACATCTGGGAGGCCCTGCCTGCACATGCTGAGAATAACTGAAGAGAAAGAATGAGGGAGTTCCCCGGAGCACTGCACTACTAATTCTTGACTTCTGACTGTTGGAGATAAATAACCTCTATTTGTCTAAATCACTGAACAGACATTTGGTTGCTTAAATCTGAATTTAATCCTGACATAAGTTTCTACTTGAATAAGAGAAAGAAAATGATTTAAAGATTATTTTATCAGTTTTCCCAAGGAAGGTACATAACTAGTACCATTCTAAAGGCATCAAAATGAAGTCAATATACTACATAAATGGGTGACTAGAGCATTAGGACTTACTTTTCTTCCAGATCTGGTTGAGAAAGACTGCACTAAACACTAGCTATAGGAAATACTGTCTGCAGACCCAGAATCTCAGAATCCCCCTTCACCTACCACAGAGTCTGTATATGAGCCATCATCCTGGATGATTCATATGTACTATAAAGGTGGTTGTTTTTTTTTAATGTTAGACAAATTATGAGCCATTTGGGATCAGAAAGTTAGTCCTTTAAAAAATCTTTCTATTTCTATTTCTTGGTACAATGTCTCAATAGACCATAAGCCCAACCAAGTGTTTGATGAATCAAACATGACATTAACTCAGTGTCAATTATCAAATTTCATGATAGATTTGATTATAAGAAACCTGACCATTATTTGCAGAGTTTATGACTATGAGGAAATGAGTAATGGAACAGAAATTATGTAAAACAGGAAAGGTGATTGAAAAATGATGAAGCTTAGAATGGCATAAAGAACGGGCTCTAGTGTACTGACATTAAAAGTTTTAAAGAACACGGGCCCCTCTGCCAGAAAGACGTAAGATAGAAAACTGAGATGTAAGTCATGGAGAGATGTCTTTGCTAATATTCACTTTTTTACCTGGAACCACCTGGATTTACCTATTCTAGATCAGTGATTCTCCTCTTTGGAAGGTGAAAGACCACTTAGCTCTAAGGAAAGCTAGGAACACTTTCCAAAGAAAATACATGTATACACACACACACACACACACACACACACACACACACACATTTCAGACAGTTTCAGAAAGTGCACGGACTCCCTAAAGTCCACCCATCACAGTTACAGTGGACTGCAGACAGGGAGCCCTTCCTGGAGTTTGACTTTCTTATGTTCCCAGTTGGGTAGAACGATGGTGGTTTCCTGGATCACATTTTAGTCAAGCACCTCAATAAAGGGTGTTTTGGGAAGATCATTCAGTCGAGATAGAAGGCAGTTCAAATCCTATATCTGTCTCTTATTCAGTAAACTTAATTTCTGAATCTCATCTTAATGTCTATAAAATACAGATATCAATACCCATGCTAAAAAATTGTTCTGAATTAAAAGTAATGCATATAAACTAGCTGGTCACTAGTCAGCACATAATAGATGTTGGGTTTTGTCTTTGCTCTGTGTTCACATGTCTTTGCTTTGTGTTCACATGTGTTTATATTTGCTACTATTTATTTTGTCATGGTATAAAAATAAACTCTTAAATGTGGCAAGAGACCAATATTTGATAATACTTTTAAGAAAGTTATTTAGAAAAGCAAGTAACACATGTTAACATTACATACATTCTCCAACAGCAGAAAGGAGATGGTTAGAACCAACTACTCACATCCTTTGAGACCCCAGTGCCTCTCAGTCACTAAGCTGAGGTAACCCTGGAAAAGTCACAGAACTCTGACCTCCAACTGTAAAATGTAAAGGATAGCATTCACTGTGACCTACTTTTCTTGCAGGATTATTGCAAGGATTAAATAAGATAAAGTGTACAATTGTAATATATGTGCAATGCAGCCTTGACTCTAATAACAAAGACATGGTGAAATACTACTTTGTTGCAAGCAGATACTTTTCAACTGTAGGTGCTGTAATTGGAAGAATGTAAGGTGTTCTGAAATATCTGGCAATGAACAGCTGCAAGTAAGTTATTTTTATCTGTTAAAGGCAAAGATAACCAATAACCCTTTCCCAGTGAATAAAAGGTATTAATATGATGAGCAGCTCTGGGCAGCAGCAAATGGAAATCAAACAGAAACATTTGCATAATGTGTGTTCATCTGAACTTTGAGGATATGTAAAGGCACTGAACTAACTGCAAGAGATTTCAAGTACAAAATAAAGAACTACAGATGGAATTACAGTCTCCAGTATGAGATGTTGTTTCACAGGGCACATAGAAACAGATGGAATAGGATTGGGAGAGACAGAATCGAGGTGAGGAGCAAAGAGGCTCTGGCCTTGGTCAAGGACCTTGCCACAAGTGACTCGTGTATTTCATCGGTTCCTAGATAAAAGGGAATTGGTTATAAGAATTAGGAATGCAGACAGTGGTGTGTGTGGAGTAGTTTTATATGTGTGAGTGTGGAGTGAGTATGCATGGGTGGGAAGCAGACATATTCTGTGTATATCACTGGTTCTTAGCCCCATCTAATATTGCTAGAAAATCCTGTCCCTACAACCTTTAGATATTTCAAACATGTCCCCAGGGCTATTTCACTGAACCATATATAAAACACTTATTTATAAAAATTATTTTCAGCTGATTCATTGCATCAGCCATTCCCGCTGCCCTCTAGATATGGCCTCTCTGCTCCAGATCATACTATATCTTCTAGCTCTGCTTTCCCTTGTGGTGTTCCCACTAACCCTGCTTGCCTTTCTACCTCTACTGGCTGTTAGCCCCTCCTGGCTGTTACCAATGTGCATAGTTCAGCCACCTCCGGTAACGCCCCTGCCATTCCTGTTGGGAGGCCTCTGCACAAGGTCAGTACCAACAGTTCCACTGCATCTAAAGTGTTGTTTTAAGGTGGCAAGATAAAACCATTCTCTCGCGCCTCCATGTGATAGTCTGGTACCATGTTCTGTGTAAGAGCATGGAGAATGTCTCTACCGCGCTGTTTCACGCAAAGAACAGAATAATGCAGTTCACTAACTTTGGTTTGGTTCACTGGATGATAATTGAAATGACATGCGTAAGTCATAAGAAAATCAAAGAGGAGATATCATATAAATTAGTCAAGCTCCAATGGCGTGTTGATGTTTTAATGCTAGGAATCACTAAGTAATATAATAGTATCATGTTACTCCCCATATTTATTCCTAACATCATAAACCATAAAAATGAAGTTTAGAGTCAATTCACAAGCTTTGGATCAATTCAGACCACATTTCCTAGTGCCACTGGGAGCCGCCTCACCAGCTGTTTTGCAGTTGCACAGGATTTGACACGCTCTGAAATCGCCATGGAATACTCCTTAGCCTTTAGAAATGCATAGCAAAGCCTAGGGAATAAAGATTGTAGGCAGCCATGCTGGACACAATCAGGGAAGCTCTGTTTTAGAGACTATGCAAGTACAATTATTTTAAAGAATTCCAAATATGAGTAGCTGGAGTATTTAATATTTAATTTCATATATATAAATACATTATATATATATGATGTATATATATATGATGTGTATATATATATCATATATATGTGTGTTTTTGATAATTTTTTTGCTAATGATAATTTTTTTCAATGATTTATTATAAAATTTTTGAACAGAGAAAATTTGAAATAATTTTACAGTGGATTTCTATATACCATGTACAATCAACATTTTATTATACTAGCTTCATTACATATCTGTCCAACTATTCATCATCCTATCAGCCCATTGATTATCTTACTTTCTATGTAGTTTTTATAGTTTCTTAAATATATTCAATTTAAAAGAGCTTAATGTAAGTTTTCAGAACATGATTGTTAGTTTCTAATCTGAGAGTCACGGGTATTTAACATGGGAAGATAACTTTAAAGTTACTTTATTGTAAGCACCTTCTTCTTTTTTTTTTTTTTTTTTTTTTTTTTTTTTTTTTAGAAATTAAGATATACTGATTTTAAAGAGCTTGAGTAAAAGGACCCAACTAAATAGGAACTAAATAAAGATTAGATTTCTTACTCTTTATTTTACAAAAGCATGGATTTGGATAGTAAAAGAAAGCTGAGGTGTTAGTAGGATAAGGAAAATCATTGAAGTGTGCTCTGTTATAAGCCTGTAATGACTTTAAGTTAATAGACCCATATATAGTTGAATTAGCAGTGAGATTTTAGAAGTAGAGTCTACTGAGTTAAAAGATGAACATCTATGAAAATCCTCCAACTGTGTAATCAAAAGAAAAAAATCTGCTAAAAAAAAAAAAAGCCCCCAAAAACCCTAATTCTAGCATGTCTTGAGTGTGAGCCCAGTTTCTAAACTTACGGAATGTCATGGGGATGAATAACTAAAGGCTAACAGTATTGGAAGCAGGGGGTTTGAGTGGGAGACAGAGAGCATCTGCTGCTTAAATTCAGTTACTCACAGACGGTCACAAGAAGCACAGTTTAAAGATCACAGAAAAAATCTGTGGCTTCCACACCCTCTTGAACCAAAGATCTCTTGCTGAAGGGGTACGTATAACTGATTGTCACAGTATGCACAACCAGTCTGCATCATTCCAAGCACTTACCTTTCAGTCTCAACTCTGTTCAGGGAATGAATGTGTGACAATTGGATCTTTGTCACTTTTATATTTCTGTGCTTGACCTAAAATGTTAAAGAAAATTTGTAATCAATGTGTGAACAATATTAGAAAATTATTAAAATTTAGAAAGTGTAAAATTGCATTTCAATCCATACTTCAAAATCAACAAGGCAGAAAATGTCGATTTCCTTTCTTTCCTTCTTTCTCTCACATCTTTTAAAACTTATCATCTCCAGGGCTATTTCCTCAGGCTCCAACTGAGTGACTAATATGTTTTTCCTAAAGCCATAGTTTTACAAATTTAGAGTACTTATGAACTTACTGGGAATGTTTTAAATTTAGACCCTTCAGCCCTACCCTAAAAGAGTCGAGTCTTATATATTTTTAACAAACTCTCCAAGTAGTTCTTCAGGTGACTAGTAATTAAGAATTACTGGTGTGAAGAATTCTATATTAGAAGCCAAGAGGTCTCGCTTCTAATTCTGGCCTATATAATTATTGATTTATTGAGTGGCCCTACATAAATCTCTGACCTCAAGAATGGATTTCCTGAGTATGCAGTAGTTGTCAGACCCAGCAAGGAGGTTGAAACACATTTTATTTCTATCTAATGGAGCTCTTCTCTGGCACTACAACAATATAATAAAAATGAGCTTATAGGACATTTGCAAGATTTCAATAAAGTCATGTATTTAGGAACCTAACATAATATTAAATATTTAGTAGTACTCAATAAATGATGGTGGTTATAATTATAAAAATGATTAATATTATTAAGAAATAGGCATTAAACGTATCTGCTGTTCAAGACTGGCCCTATAATGAAGTGATTAAAGTAAGTATGAAGAGCAGGGTCTTCCTCTTAATGGGAGGACTGGGGAACACCTCTTAATGATTCATTGATTGTAATTGTATCAGATTACTCACTCAGTTTAGGATACCATCAATGAGGGGCATATGTTCTACACAGAAAATGCAAAAGATAGCGAAGAAAATGTTTGGATCAGTAGGCACAGGAGAAAGACCACAGGAAATGAATACATTTAGTTTCAGAAAGATAAGATGATGGCTGTGTTCCTTTCTTTGGCTCGCAATTTCCTCTTCTTCAAAGTTGGACTAAAGATTCCTGTTGTCAGGTTCATGAATCAGACATGATTGTAATCAGATTTTTCCACATACTAGTTGTACAAATTTGGCCCAACTAATTTACTTCTCTGAGCCCTAATTTCTTAATCTGTAAAATATTGGTAATGCTGGGAAATACCTCACAGACAGTGAGAATCCTCGATGCAGGATACAGCCTTAACACTTGGTGAATATTAGAGCCATGAACTCATCAGTTAGTTCCGTAGGACTGCCATAACAAGTACCACAGACTGGATGGCTTTCAACAACAAAAATTTATAGTCTCACAGTTCTGAAGGACTGCAGTGTGAAGTCAAGGTGTTGACTGGATCCTTGCCTCTCAGAAGTCTGGAGGGGAATCCTTCCTTATCTTGTTCTCGCTTCTTGTGGTTTGGCAGCAACCTCAGGCATTTCTTGGTTGCTTGCAGTTGCGCAGTTCCCGACCCTGCCTTTGCATCACGTGGCGCTCTTCCCGTGTGTCTCTGTCTCCCCGTGTGTCTCTGTCTCCACTTGGCCATCTTCTTCTGAGGACAGCAGTCATGCTGTGTTAAGGACCCACTCTGCTCCAGTATGTTTCCCTCTTACCTGACTTCATCTGCAACCACCCTAGTTCCAAGGAAGGTCACTATTCAGGTGCCAGAGGTTAGCACGTAAACAGATTTTTGAAGTGGGACACAATTCAATCCATGACAATATATATCTGTCTCCCAGGTTGCATTGAGTCCTGTGTGAGATAAAACAGAGGAGAGCACTCCATGCATAAAAATATAATTGTTATATATATTGTGTATGTGGTTTTTTTTTTTATAAAAGCATTTAAACAGATGAGTAGAAAGTTTTGGGATGAGAAGGAATACCAAATGGAAACACCTGTAAATCTTTAAGAGCACTTGGCATTTCTAAAATGACAGAACGCACTCTGTAGGTTTCTTCTGCTTTGAAAATATATTATGGGATGCTGGAGTGGAGCTGAGTAGAATTAGGAGATTATGATGGTCTAGAAAGAGCAAGTAAGACTATGATATTTCAAATTGTCAAGTTCATGTCTTATTCTACCAACTGCATGTAACAACTAATGAATAATAATGTTCTAGAAGTATGCACTTATTTATATCTTGTTAGTGATATAAACAAAATCTATTTTTCACTACAAAAGAAAACAATTAGCACCCATCTCTCTATATATAAAAATGAGAAAAGTGATATGAAAATCCCTGCCCATAAGTCTTGGTTAGTAAATAAAAAGGTTGGATTCAAGCCCATCATTTTGAATAAAAACTTTGTTCATCTGTTTTTATTTTTCTCGTTGTTTTGTTTTATCTGGTAATACCAAAGTTTAGTAGTGACAACAAGAGAGGATATGACCAAGACCCTCAATGCAGTTGTCCATTGGTCAGACCTCTATATAGGAATATAAAACCATGCATTTGCCATTTTCTTTCTGAACAGAAATGTTTCCTATCAATTTTTTTGTTCTTACAACCTTTCTTATTACCTTATGAGAAATGGAAATTACTCTGTGATAACAATTAGTTCTATTGAAATTTTGAAACATATATAGAGTATTTTTATGTATATATCCATATAAATGCGTATATAACATATGGAAAGCACTAATTGTTTTTTTTTTTATGTGCAGCAAGTAATTATATATGACTTTGTATTTATTCCTAATCCAAATATAAACACAATGGAATACGAGCTGAAATCAGTAAATGTCAGGTGCAGGCAGAGGAAACAGCCTGTAAACTTAATTCTGCTTGTTCCACTGCATCCCTGGAGAACACTCAACTAGATTTATGCCATTATTTTCCTGTAGTGGGTTGACTTACAAAAGATCTTTCCTATAGCAAAACAAAAAAATTATGTCCACCTTGGGAAAACATCAAGATCTTTCTCCAGAAGCTATTTCCAGCTGGCCTTCCCTAACCAAATCCCAGAGATAGGACCAAAGACATGTGTTATATGATAAGATGTAGCAGAAGTCCAAACCTTCAAAGTAACATCTGCAGGAAAATTACAAGCCAACAGAAACCATGTTCATTGTTATTGAAATTTTCTGCTTTTGAATGTTTCTGCTTTAATGTGTATTCTTTATTCATAATGTCTACAAGGCATTTTCTTTTGGAACGCAGAAGGATGGCTCATATCCCATTTTTTATTCTCATAAATTATTCGTTAGTTGTCAAGTCTGAAGTTGTACAATGATGCTTGATTTCCTTTTACACCCATTCACCTCCAGTTCCAAAAAGAAACAGCTGGAAAATTTATACATTACACATTTCCCCTATTCCTAAAGAATTGGCTACCAAAATACTGATTGGATTTCTAAGGCCATGTGATATCTTTGACTACATGTATGTGATTCAGGTAAATACACTTTACTGAAATGTCAAAAGTAAAGCAGAGAGTTTTAGCTTAGAAGAAATGTTCAGTTCCTTACAAGTAGTCAATTGTCCTGTCTTCAGGTAAGCTTCAACACCACACTGTTATTCCATTCCACTCACTTTATTTTTTTAATATCTTGGGGTGACATTGGTTAACAAAATTATATAGGTTTTAGCCTGGCTGATGTGGCTCAGTGGCTGAGCATTCGACCCATGAACCAAGAGATAATTGGTTCAATTCCTGGTCAAGGCACATGCCCAGGTTTCAGGCTTGATCCCTAGTTGGGGGTGTGCAGGAGGCAGCCAACTGATGATGATTTTATCCTTCTCCCTTCCTCTCTCTCTAAAAATCAATAAAAGCATATTTTAAAAAATTACACAGGTTTCAGGTATACAATTCTACAACACATCATCTATACACTGTATTGTGTGTTTACCACCCTATGTCAAGTCTCTATCCATTTCCATTTATCTTCCTTTACCCTCTTCTACCTCCGTCCACCCCTGCAGTTTCCACACTGTTGTCCATGTCCACTAGTTTTTCTCTTTTGTTTTTCTTTTTTGCTCAATCCCTTCAACCTGCCTCTCAGCTCCCTCAGACAGCTGCCAGCCTATTCTCTGTCCATGAGGCTGTCTCTATTTTGCTCTGTAGTTCATTTTTTTCATTAGATTCCACATCTGAGTGAAATCATATGGTACTTGTCTTTCTCTGACTGGTTTGTTTCACTTTAATTCATCGAACAAGTGTGGACTTGAACCAGGAGCTATGGTGACTACAAAGGAAATAGAAGTCATAGTTCTAGTCTGAGGAAAATTAAGATCTTAATAATGGATACTTTCAAGAGTAAAGATGTAGCCCTAACCAGTTAGGCTCAATAGAAAGAGCACTGGACTGTGGACTGATGGGTTTTGGATTCGAGTCAGGTTAAGGGCACATCTGGTTGCAGGCCCAGTTTTCAGGAGACAGCCACTCAGTGATTCTCTCTCATCATTGATGTTTCTATCTTTCACTCCCTCTCCCTTCCTTTCTGCAATCAGTAAAGTATGTTTATATAATTCATTGACTATCTTTACTTCAAAATATTTCCTTAGCTAAGTATTTAATTTATAAACCTATTACAAAAAATTTTCAGTATCAAGTAATTGGACAAAAAACAACTTAACCCTACATTGAAAAACAAAAATATATATATTTTTTTCTGCACCTCATACATGTAGTAATGGATAGGAGTGAAGGGAAGAACATAGGTAAGATTAAGTGAACTCTTCTTGAGTCTGTGATATTTATAGTTTAAGGATTTCTGCTGGTTTTTTACTTTTTACAAAAATAAGACAAGTCCAAGATATAAACCATCTGTTTTTTCTAACTACATGTTAGCATGTCAGTAATTTAGTCTCCTGATTCCTGATATAAGGGAATTGCTAGAGTTTGATGTGGGAGGTAGCAAGGAAGCAAATTGGTGTTTGGTTGGTTTTTAAAATAGCCTTGCCGGGACCGGTTTGGCTCAGTGGATAGAGTGTCGGCTTGTAGACTGAAAGGTCCCGGGTTCGATTCCGGTCAAGGGCATGTACCTTGGTTACGGGCACGTCCCCAGTAGGGGGTGTGCAAGAGGCAGCTGATCGATGATTCTCTCTCATCGATGTTTCTAACTCTCTATCCCTCTCTCTTCCTCTCTGTGAAAAATCAATAAAATATTAAATAAATAAATAAATAAATAAATAAAATAGCCTTGTATTTTCCTTTCAAAGTATCTACAAACTTTAAACATCTGTTTAGTCTTACCATCTTCACTGTTCTGCTTTATCTATTCTCAATCAAGTCCAAAGTCAACCTTTTATATTGTGTTTGGTTTTAGTCAGATAAGAATGTCAAGTAAGGATGGGATTATTTCTAGACATATCATCTCTTATTTTCATACACATACACACCCCTTATATGCAAGAGATTATTTTAAAACTTAATTCTTCAGTTTCTTTTCTAGTAGAATCATTTCTAAATCTCCCCTAAAGAAAAGAGCTGATGCATTCATTCCCAATAAAATATTAGTGACTGTAAAATCCAAATTCCTACTGTTCCATCATTAGAGTTGAATTATGCTGCTTTGATGTAGGAACCTTGTCTGCTTTACTCACTGCTGTATCTTTGGTGTCTAGGGCAATGAACGGCATTTAATATATGCTCAACAAATGGTGTTGAATGAATACATGAATTAAAAATAAAGTCTTCAACCAAAGGAATTGAACAACTGCAGACCTCAGGGGAAGTGTTTAACATTTTTTTTACAAACCTTACCTAAGGATATTTTTCCATTGCTTTTTAGATAGAGTAGAAGGAAGAGAGGGAAGGGTGGTGGAGAGAGAGAAAGAAAGAGACAGAGAGAGTGACAGAGAAAGAGAGAGAGCGAGAGCAATGTGAGAGAGACACGTGGATTGGTTGCCTGACCAGGGTCTGGTAACGAACCTACAACCCAGGTACATGTCCTTGGCCAGGAATTAAACATATACCACTTGGTGGGTGGACTCATGCTCTAATTACTGAGCAACACCAATCAGGGTGGAAGTGTTTAATTTTTATCTTTTTGTTGTTCCTGATGTACTTCTCTCCAGGCTGCTTCTGGTGTTTGATAGGGCCTCAGATGTAGTGTCCTCCTCTGCCAGTACCTGCCCCTGCTCACCCATCCTGATGTTAAAGAGTGAAATGTTCACCTCTCCTCTGAGTCTCTGTGCAGGCATTAGAAAGCCCTCTTGGAATGTTAGACGTGCAGTATGTTAGGTGAGTTTTAGCAAACACTGACCTGCTAATCCTCTGAGCTCCCAGCCCCAAGATTCATATCTGGGGCAACTCCGTGTCCCCTAGGGCACCTGTATAGGGTCTTCTAAGGATCTAGTTAACTGCACTGCAGAGCAACACTGAAAGGGAGAATTCAGAATTTACATGTTTTTCCCCACTGACTCTACACCAGCATTGGAGGAGCCTAAAGGAAGGAAATGTTAAGAAACCATGGTGTCATCCTCCCAGGTTGTATGCGGACATGGTTGTGTAAGTAGCAGTCCACAGTCATGGGGCTGGAAGGCACTCACAACGTTGTCCTCTGTCTATGCTGATGTCTGGGATGAAATTGCCCCTCCTGCCCCACTGTAGGACCTCCAAGAAATAAAGAGACTGACTCTGAAGTTCAGTGTCCTTCAGATCAGATGATAGCCATGTAAACCAAGTTGGTTTCCATAACAACTCCGGTCTCTAGTGTCTCTATATGCCTATCCAAAAAGCTAAGCCTTCTGCCCAAGGCTGCCTTTAATCAGGCTCTGGAACTCCCTCCCCCTTCCCTGCTTTGTCTGAGAATTGACAGCAGGTTCTTAAAATAAAACCATTTCACACACACAAAGCCTTGAAGTCCTTGGGTGTCTGTGTCTGCTTTTGTCAAGGGGAGCCCAGTATGTTTGTAAACATAAGGACTGGAAAGAGGATTCAGGCAAGGACAGCAAACCCGTGGCCCACCGAGTTCCTATTTGTCTCTGACATGATGTTGCCCCTAGCAACCAATGGGGGATTAGTCTCTAAGAGAACAGCACTCCTCTCCTTAGTGTGGTCTGGATTTTGGCAAGTAAAATAAAATAGTCTTTTAACTGCCTTCTTAATTGCAGAAGGTTCTGTCCCTGTTCTTTTCTTCATTCGCTTCCCTCCATTCTCAGAAAATGGGGAAAAAATAGTGATAAGGTTAGGGATAGGGAAAGGGGTAAGGAGAAGGAGAGGGAGAAGAGGAGAGGAAGAGAGAGAGAAGAAAGGAGGGAGGGAAGGAAGAAAGGAGAGCACAAGAGAGGTCTATGTTAGTATTTTGATCTGCTGAAGACTATAACACATTGTGTTTATACAGGAGAAACTCTTGCAAAAGATTACACAGTACTTGCAGGCTTGTAATAAATAAGCTTCACTTCCATATCATTAAAGGTGGCACAACTGGACAGGTCAGTGAAACTTGCAGGACTTTTATTTATCATAAAGACAGACAGACACAGGTCACATAAATCTATTCATTCATCTACTTGACACTTGCTGCTTAGGAGACACTGTATTGGATGTGCACATTCTTTTTTTTTTAATTTCCTTTGAAGTAGAGTTTAATCCACATGGACATGGAACTCTGAAGAGGTGAGCTAACTTGGAGTGGCCACAAGCATGTTTAAACACTGGCTGCAGAGGATTCCTTGAGTTTGGGTTGAGTGGGACACATTCATGAACATGTTAGTGGACAGGTAAGTAATTCCTAGCTGTCCAGATGCAGATATGGCTCCCAGAAACTCTTCTGATGCTCTTTGTCTCATAGGAGCAGATCCTCTGATAGTTCTCAATTCAAAGGCGTGTGACTACACTGTATACTGTAAGGTCCTCTATGAAAGACATTTGATGGTGGTTTTCTCCTACAGTTGACAGCAATCCTGAGAACATTATCAGTAATGACATGTGGAGCTAAGACAAAATATCTAAACTATTGGGGGAAATACTGTTGTGTTCACCTATGCTAAAACAAAGATTAAATTATCTTCCTAATCTCTCAAGAGAAAATATTACAAAATTATTGTAATACTAGAGGCCCGTGCACAAAATTCATGCATGGAGGGGGGTTCCTTAGCTCTTCCTGCACCCCCTCCAATCTGGAACCCCTGGGGGGATGTCCAACCAGTAGTCAGACATCCCTCTCCCAATCCAGGATAACTGGTTCCTAACCACTCACCTGCCTGCCTACCTGATCGCCTTTAACCCCTCTGCCTGCCAGTCTGATTGCCCCTACCTTGCCCAACAGTCGTCCTGATTGCCCCACACTTGCCCCCCTACCAGACTGATCACCCTTACCTTCCTGCCTAATCTTCCTAACCTCTCTGCCTACCAGCCTGATTGCCTCTAACTACTCTCTCCTGCCAGCTGGATTGCATCTAACTGCCTCTGCCTGCCTGATTGCCCCTAACTTCCCTCCTCTGCTGGCCTGATATTACCCCCAGCTGCCCTCCCCTGCTGGCCTGATTGCCCCTAACTGCCTCTGCCTTGGCTTTGTCTGGAAGGAAGTTGGACATCTGGAAGATGGCCGGTTCACCCAGTCTAATTAGCATATTACCCTTTTATAGATACATTATATCGGATAGGATTGCTTAATTTGGGGGAAAAGCCTTTTTCAGCAGGAGGAGATGCTTTTGGCAGACAAAAAACACATAATCTCTATATCTGGACTGATAGCCATCCATAAGCACTATTCTGCCAAGCCAGTCATTAAAAAATTGAATCACTTTCTTACACCTTACACCAAATAGCTGTTGCCCTTATAACCCCTCCTCAGCCCCCACCTTAGGTTCTGCCTTTGTTTGCAGTTCACCCAGATTAGGTTATTTTAAAAATATATTTTATTGATTTTTTTTTTACAGAGAGGAAAGGAGAAGAATAGGGAGTTAGAAACATCGATCAACTGCCTCCTGCACACTCCCTACTGGATATGTGCCCACAGCCAAGGTACATTCCCTTGACCAAAATTGAACCTGGAATCTTTCAGTCCATAGGCCGACACTCTATGTACTGGGCAAAATCAGTTGGGACCAGAGTAGATTTTGATTTGTCGGTTTCTATGCCAGCAACAAAAGCTCCACCTCCTAGGCAGCCATTAGATCCTCACACTTCACCCAGAGTTGGTTTTGATTGATTGGTTTCTATGCCAGTCAGGATCTCTGGGCCTATCTCCGGCCTGATCATAGAGGCAGGGCTTATAAGCAGCTGCTCCAGGCTGTTGGTGAGCTGGCTGAACTGCTAACCTCTGGGAGAGAGAAAGAGACTTGGCTGCTGGCAAGACCAGGAGAGAGAAGCAGGATCTAATCACCCTGCTTCTCTCTCTGGGCCTCACCAGCAGCCACTGCCACTGCTTACCAGCCCCACCTCTCTCTCTCTCTCTCTCTCTCTCTCTCTCTCTCTCTCTCTCTCTCTCTCTCTCTCTAAATATTAGGGACAGAAAAGAAATTATTAGGGACAGAAAATATTAGGGACAGAAAAGAAATTATTAAACTATTATGCTTTTCCTGGCATTTTTGTATTTATTTTATTTGCAACCTTGGAAAAATTTGGAGTTTAATGCTATCCTTCTTATTCCCAATAAATATTTACATACAGCTAATTTTATACTTGGAATTGTGTATTATTTTTCTTTAAAGGATCCCCAGTTTTATAAGCTTTCATAATAACAAAACCTGGTTTCAACCCTGCATGACAGGAAATCAAAATAATTTAATTTATTTTCCTAAGAAGATAGCATATTTCAAATTAAATTCAGTTACCAAAAATAAAGTTTTGTTTAAATTTTCTCCTCTATTAAATTTTACCAAGATGAAGATCATTTTAATAGTTGCTCTCCATATGGCAATTTTATGTTTCATTCATAGCCTGGCAAACTAAATCCAACAAATGATTTAGAAATTTGGAGATCTCAGTTTTACCATCCTTTAAATGATGGTAATTAATTAGATTGCCTGCTTTCACTTTTCTCTTGTCTCTTTGGTTATGGGCTTTGCTAAGTGAGAAAAAAGAGGCAAATAAACTATCCTAAATAATATACAATGATATGTAGCATATATCTTTAATTAGGTCAGGCTTCCAGTTTCTTTGTGATTTAACTTAAAAAACGTAATGTGGGATCATTGGCAACATGCCTCGCAGTGGTGCTTTGAAGGTAATAGCAATACCAATAACAAGGGCTCGGAAGAAAAGTGGCCCCTAAGAGTGTGGTAGTATTATACATGATGTGTTCTAAGCAAATTGGATTGTTCCAGAAAGGCTGTAAGTCATTGGCTTCATGAATAATCCTTTAAAAGCAATGAGATAACCCTGGAGGCAAATTACAGCTTGATGAAATGCTTGAAATGATCAAATTTGGAATTCAGACAGTTGCACTTCAGAGATATGGAACAGCTACAACTGTCATTTCTTACACTTGTCCAGAATAATGTCTTGTTATTCTGTCCTCTCTTCACAAATGGGAGCTTATTAGGCTAAGCGACTTTTTACATAACTTCTGCAGGCATAATAAGATGGCTTCCACCAGATAAAAGTAGGTTTTCTTGCGCCATTGGTCACTGTCTTTCAATTTGCTTCCACACCCATCCAGTTTCTTTATTAAAATAACGTAACACGGCAGTCAACATTTGAAACATTTACTCGTATTACTTATATATTATATTATAGAAGGATGATGCTGAGAATAAATTTCAAAGAGGTAAAAAATTTTAACTCACTTTATTTCTGACCAACCATTGCAAATTTGAATGTTGCTGTTATTCCTCAGGGCCTTTTCCTACATTTAAAGTCATTTTCAGACATACTTTGGACTCCCACTGTAAGTATCAATACTTTGGTGCTTTAGAAAAATCTTGACAGAAACAGCATTCATAGCACACTCTCTGTAAATGTTTTGAGAAGTTTCTAACTACCACTAACTACTAATCAGAGACAAGGCATTACATTGCCTACTTGAGACTTTCAATTAGCTCTTAGCTCACCCAGCTTGGGTTTCCGATTTTTCACGGCTTTCTGTGGCCTCAGGTAGAAGAGAGATGCCCACCTCAGTTATATAAATACCTTCGGGAGGCAAAGACACTCTCCAGATTTACTCAAAGCTCACAGAGGGTCTCTTCCTGGTAAGGTGTTTGTTTCCTCTAACTTCTCTACTTTTCTGAGAGATCCCTGTCCTTTACAATGACCAACAGGTTTAAAACTTATTACACATCAAAGTGCTTCCGTAAATTCTTCAGGTTTCTGCTGTTTCAAACTATTCCTTTCTAGAATCTCTGGCACCAACTTATTTCTTAAAGGGACCTTAGACTTTTATCATGGCCTTTATTTTCAAATGATTTGAACAGCATCCTAAAATTTTAAAGAGTTTATTTAAGTTTTTTTTCTCTTAACTGAGGAGCCCACAGTCTAAACAAAAACTCAAATACAAAGACTCTCTTGGTAACTAAAAAAAACTACATCTCTGGAAATTGTGTAAGTTCTATTTACAATGCAACCCATTCCCAGCTAAAGATAAAGAGCATTATTATGGATATTCTGTTATGAAAATAGTTGGTCTTCCTGGGTACTTGGGGTTTTGACAGTTTATAAGAGAAATAGACCTATACCTATATGGATATAATTTTCTTTGATGCAAATTTCTCTTCTGTTATTTCCCTCACCTCCCGTTTGCAGGTAGCTTTATGGGAAGCATCCATGACACTGTTAACTTTGTTTCTCCCAATAAATGGGGTCATTTACTCCAGTTCTGCTCCAATAACTTGAAAAGTCCCCATTAAAGACCCAAGCATCTTCCTAATTAAAGCGAATGCTGAACTTTTAAAAGCCCCTTGAAAAATTCCTCTGATGTTTGACACTGCAGGCATATCAGCAAAAGGAGTTTCTGCTTAAGCTGCCTTTAACTACAAAGGCATTTCTTAGAATGGGAGCCACATCCTTAACTAGTGTAACATTTCCAAGGAATTCCAGATGTAACCCTAATTCTTGAGTAGGAAAATGATCTCTTATTTATGTGAAACATTAACATCTATCTTCACCATCCCTGGGAAGCTTATTGTACAATATTGTGTTGCCCAAAAACCTAATTTCAAAAGGAAAACCATCCTTAATTGAAAGAAACCTTAGTGTGAATATTGAAAATGGTCTATCCTAAAACTCTCAAAGAAGCGCCAATTCAACTGGTCCTTTTTTATTTATTCAAATTGCCATGACCTCTGGCATAATCCTGGTTATGATTTCCTTAGCAGAGGCAGCCGATTGCGTTTGAATCACCTCCTGACATAAGGTAACCCTGAATAATGCCAGACATGTGTTTCTCTTCAGGATGTTAATAAAGATTCCAGATTCAAAATATGTGCAAAGAGCCATGAGCTTTGCCTGCTTCTGGGTTTTTCCTGCAGGCCAGCCCACACTGGATTGCTTTTGCTCTAGCAGTCCCAGCCCTGCTCCACCCAGAGGAAGCAGTACTCATGTACCATCCCCACACCCTCTGCCTGTCTCACTGTCCTATCCAGCCTTTAGACTGCCACAAAGCTGTCATCTGAACATGAGAACTTGGTCAGAAAAAAATCTTCAACTGCTCTCAATTTCTTATAGAAAAAAAGTCCAAAATTCTCAACCTGATGTGCAAATTCTGAACTAGTTTGACTCTTTCCTGACTGGATCTGTCTGCCAATGTGCTGGCCTTCTTTTGGTACCTAGCACCCTGCCCTGTTTAAACACACCCTGTTCTCTCCAACCTTTGATTCAAGATGATCTTATTGTCTAAAAGGCCTTTATTTCATAGATACCCTTCAGTATCAATTCCCATAATACCTTTCCCAAATCACCTTGTCAAATATCCCTACACACAAAAAATGTTTTCCCCCTCCACATCCTATAGCATTGAGAAAACCTATTGTATGATGCCTTATGTGGTTCTTTAAATGTGCTTCTGTCTTCTGCCCTGCATCATAATCTAGAACACAAAGACTTCTATCTCTTAACCATAGGTTCATCTATGACTTCCTTCCAGGATTTCCTCATCAAGGTCTAATAAAGAGCTTTGCATATAGAATTTTTACAGTATTTGCTACAGTCCTAACCGGTTTTGTTCAGTGGGTAGAGCATCGGCCTGCAGAATGAAAGGTCCCAGGTTCAATTCTGGTCAAGGGCATATACCTTGGTTGCGGGCACATCCCCAATAGGAACTGTGCAGGAGGCAGCTAATTGATGTTTCTCTTTCATCGATGTTTCTAACTCTCTATCCCTCTCCCTTCCTCTCTGTAAAAAATCAATAAAATATATATTTTTTAAAATAAAATATTTGCTACAGCGTAGCCTGTGTGGCTCAGTGGTTGAGTGGTGACCTATGAACCAGGAAGTCATGGTTTGATTCCTGGTCAGGGCACATGCCTGGGTTGCAAGCTCGATCCCCAGTAGGGGTTGTGTAGGAGGCAGCAGAGCAGTGATTCTCTCTCGTCATTGATGTTTCTCTCTCTCTCCCTTCCTCTCTGAAATCAATAAAAATATATTTAAAAAAAATATTTGCTACTTAGTTGAATTATTGTACAGCTTCTTCTGATGGTATATTATGTATATATTAAAATAGAGTACATAAGGGATAATTTGATTCATAAAAAGCACATCTGTGAATAAATATGCTTGGCAAACTTTTATACTCTCACCTGGTTTCCTGTAAAGTATAGAAGTTTTCCTTCAAATGTGGAAGACCTGACTGCTGAGAATGCATTGTGCTGAGATACTTAAGTGCCATTTCTCTTACATTTTTGTTTATTTCAAAATAATTTAAATAATTTTAAAAAAATGCGAACACACAAGATACCAAAATAAAAAAAGATATAAGAGAAAGTGTATTTAGTTCAGGCTGCTCTGGTAAAGTACCATAGACTAGGAAGCTTGTAAACAACATAAATTTATCTCTCACAGCTGTGGGGACTAGAAGTGTGAGATCAGAGTGCCAGCATGGTGGAGTTCGGGTGAGGGTCCTCTTACCATTGCAAACTGCTGGTTTCTTGTTATTCGCACGTGGTAGAGAACAGAGAGGAGAAGCAAGTCTTCATGACTCATATAGACACTAACTGGTTCATGAGGGCTTTACCCACTCCTAACTACTTCCTAAAGATTCCACCACATAAATTAAGTTTGTTCCCACTTTTATTCTCCATTCCTCCTTCCTAGGGACAATCTTACTAGTTCCTAGTATTTCCTTATCTTCAAGGTCATTTCAAGGACTAGGATTTCTATGCACAGTCTAAAAACACAATTGAGAACTGGTGTTTTTAGACTGTTCAACCAAGAACTGGTGGGGAGCAGGAGGATTAACTTTCTTTTTTTTAAGGAGTACATGGGGCTCACCAGAGGATAGTCTTCTTAGCTTTCCTGCTTCCTTGGGTTCTAAGATTGTGGTGGGGACTGAGTCCTGCATGCTGGTTGATGTCTGATTAAAATAAGACCTCTGCTAGAAGAGCCCAAACCGGTTTGGCTCAGTGGATAGAGCATCGGCCTGCGGATTGAAAGGTCCCGGGTTCAATTCCAGTCAAGGGCATGTACCTTGGTTGCGAGCACATCCCTAGTAGGGGGTGTGCAAGAGGCAGCTGATCAATGTCTCTCTCTCATCGATGTTTCTAACTCTCTATCCCTCTCTCCTCCTCTCTGTAAAAAATCAATAAAAATATATTTTTTTAAAAAAAGACATCTGCTAGAAGAGAAAATGAAGAACAGAGAGTTCTGGCATGGAAAACATTTCACACTTCCATTGGACATTTGGGACTTGGAGCGAGTTATGGCACCTCAAAATCTCTGGGGATTTGATGACACCATCCACTTTAAACAGTATTCTTCTCCCTTCATAACACAGGGCTACAGTTTAGGACATTATCATCTTGTCTGAAAGACAGCAGTGATTACCAGGATCAGCTCTGCTTTGTTATAGAATTTACATGAAAGTTTTTAAATATTTAAATTCAGATACAGTGGAGGGCCTCCTAGAATCACTGCATCTTGTTAATAATCATCTAAGACGTCTTGATGGCAAAATATATAAAGCCTACTATTGTTGTGATAGTTTATTCTTTTAAATACTTTGCACATTAGCACTTAATGGAGAGGAATCAAAACATTACTTTGAAAGACTAAAAATAGACTTGAACTTCTTGGTTCTATGAGCTAGCAAAATAGGACATCCTATCTAATAAAAGGGTAATATGCAATTGACAGTCTCTCCAACACCCAAGATGGCTTCCCTATGTGGTCAAAGACAGCTGCCCACATGTGGACACAAGATGGCCAGCAGAAGAGAACAGTTGTGGGTGATCAAGTCAGCAGGGGAGAGCAGTTAGGTGTGACCAGGCTGGCAGTGAAGGCAGTTAGGGGCGACAAGGCTGGCAGGAGAGTGGTTAGGGGGTGATCTGGCTGGCAGGCAGAAGCAGTTAGGGGCAATCAGGCAGGCAGGCAGGCAAGCCCTTGGGAGCCAGCAGTTGGGCATCCCTTGAGGGGGCCCAGAATGAAGACAGTGAAGGACCCTCAACACTGCACCGGGCCTCTAGTCTAGATATATTTCCCCTCAGCAAGAACTAGAATCACTTCTTTGATAATAAGATCAATTTGCAACAATTCAGACTGAATATAACACTGCAAATTTGCCACAAGAAAGGGATCATTCTCCACATATTTGGACTATCTTTTATCCATAGTCTGAATTGTCTGCCAAGCATTTATTCAGTATCATTAAATTGATAAATGGTCTTCAAAATATTTTCTACAATCATTCCGTAAACTCTGCTGAAACAGCCTTTCCCAGAATATATAGCTATGAAAGTCATTGGAATGCCAGTCAGATTTTAAGATGTAATAAAAAAAAGTTGCACACATTTCAAGCTATAAATTCTATCTGCCAAAGACAATATATTTTACCTTTTCTTTTGGACTTTTTAGTTGTCCTTACTGAAAGATATGTGTATTAAAGCTGTAAAAAAAAAAAAAAAAAAAAAAAAGAGAAAAGAAAAGAAAAAAGGCCATAATAAACTCAAATCAGCGTGGGGGTATAATAGAATTATGCTTTAAGTTTAATAATTGACTGTTCTTCACACTGTTACCATGGCAAACTTTAGTAGCTAGAAAGCTGTGTTTTTCTATTGTGTTTCCTCCAATGCAGCCTTATTTTTATCAATAGGGTGTTGACATCATTTCCTTTCTAAGTGGTCATTGTTTAACTCTGATAGAGAGGAATAGGAAGGGAGCAACATATTTATTTATATAAAAGGCTCTCGTCAGGAACATGTTTTATTTCCTCATTGTCAAGTGTGAGGTTCTTATGAAAAGATAATGACAGTGTTTTACATCTGACACAAAAGCAAGGTCTTTTATTGCTGTTCACAGAGCTTTAGCTTACCCCGCATCACTTTTGATAGACATTGTTTGGAATATTATTCTTTATCCTCTCATAAAATTCAGAAAGATGTTTGGCCATGAGGATCCTCTGAAATTAAAAAAAAATTTAAAGAAAAACACAATTGAGATACATTCACGTTCAGTGAAGATTGAGTTGTCCTCTGCAATTCAACAGTCTGTTCTCAGCACAAATCCAGCTAAAATGGAAAGGATTAAACTCTGTGTTGATCAAAAGATTGGAGGAGGCCTGGGGTTTCAGTTTGACTTAGAGGCTGAGTTAGAAAGCAGAGAGAATGGAATAATAATGAGAAAGTATATGATTCCCTGAAGTACACGTTAATCCCTTTTAAAAAAATCTTTTTCAGAAATGGGGTTTGGAAAATAAAGGCAAAACATGATTTTGGGATCAGCCTGGAGATTATTTTTCTCTATATCGTTAATGATAGTGTGGTATGAGGCATTTCCTTGGGCATTAGTGAATCTGTGGTTAACTGTTTCATATAATAAGGATGGAAAACCTTTATTGATGCCTACCATGTTTTCGTCACTCAAGCACTTTACTTCATCAGTCATTTTATGCTCACAACAAGCCATGTCACAGGACAAGGAACACTCAGTCTTGCCTAAGATAGTGCAGCTGATAGGGTCTTAGTACTGGGATTTCAACCCCTGCAGCCTCACTTCAAAGCATACACTAAAAACGTGCCTAATATAAGGCACTATTTACCAGGCCTACTTGTTCTCAATGACAGTTATGGCAGATATATTTAGGAGAATGTAATACAAAATTATATGTACTTTCATCCCCACTACCACCTCTACCTTTAAGAAAACAAAATATTTACCACCAGGTTTCCAAGCCTTAGAGAAATGGAGTTGCGTCATGTAGAGATTTGTCTGTCCTATATATCAAAATCTGGTGAGGGAGGGAATTACTCTAAATAGCTATTTATTAGATTGGATTGTTTTTAAAATAGTAACTACGAGTTCACCTAAGAGAATAAATTGAAATAAACTCAAGAATAAGTATTAAATGACTTTATATGTAGCTGACATGGAAATTTTTTATAGAGTAAGCATAAGTGATGTCTATATATATTGTCTAGTGATTCATGTTGTTACATAAAGAAAAGGCATGTGCCATTTCATCAGGCACACTAATATGTGACTGTCAGGTGAATGATCATTTTAATTCCTAAAGCATCCTAATGAACTTTTACTTCAGCTCAGAGTCTCATGGCACCATGGGTACTGACAAAGTGGCCTTGTTTTGTGAAAGTCATTGTAATGGAATCAGGGGTAAAAGGGGGGTGCATAGGCTGGATGATTATGAGGTATCCCTATACCACTTATTATCTTACAAGCACTGGGAATTTAGGCTGTACCTTCATCTGTCAAAATATGGACACATGACTCCTATCTTGTGAAGTAGTTTAAGGACTAAACAAGTTGTTAAGTAAAGCACTTGACAGTAGAGGCAGCCAGCAAGGAGTCTGTCAGAGCATGTGCTCCGGGTGAACACTTCTCTTTTGCTCAGCCCCTGATTCTTTCAGTGTTCCTGGTAACAGTGAGGCAGGCTTAGTAGAGGCTCTATAAAGAATGCTGGATTCAGCTGGCTATTCCTAGCTTCCGGGTGCATGGTAAAGGATTCCATTTGGGCATTCCCTGCACAGATGTTGTGTTTATTAGGAAAGCATTTCAAAATATTAAATTAAAGAACTCACACCAGAAAAACCCTGACATAAGCTTCTCACCAGATCATTCTTTCTCGTCTGTCACCACTGAAATCTTCTTTAGAGGTTTCAAAATCTTACTTCTCGTGATACTACAAACCCAGAAAGTGAACATTTTGCTCAGACCCTGGGGTATCACACAGGTGTTCTCACTTTCAAACTATTGTTCATCCTACACAACACACATTCAGCAATATCCTCACAATTACACACAACAAAGCAGATATGATCCACATATAAGGAAATAGCAGCCCAACCAATTAGAATGATCGTATGTATATACTAGAGGCCCAGACACAAATTTGTGCACCAGTGGGGTCTCTGCACCTGGCCTGCAGAATGAGGCTGAAACTGGCTCTCCGACATCCCCAAAGGGTCTAGGATTGTGAGAGGACACAGGCCAGGCCAAGAGAACCCCACCAATGCATGATCAGGGCTGGGGAGGGACATGGCAGGTTGGCCAGCCAGGAGGGCCCACAGGAGGGCTCCAGGTCATATCTGGCCCATCTCGTTCAATCCGGATGAGCCAGACCTCAGCAGCAAGCTAACCTACCAGCCAAAGTATTTGCCCCCTGATGGTCAGTCAATGTCATAGTGAGCAGTTGAGTGGCCTTAGTATATCATTAGCATATTACGCTTTGATTGGTTGAAAAACTGACCAGACAGTTAGCATATTAGGCTTTTATTATATAAGATCTTTACTGTGGATTTAACTCTGGGAGTAGTTCTAAGGATTTCTAAGGTATTTCATTGAGCATAACTTTTAAAAATCTTTTAGAGACATTTCTTCCATCTCCTAGGTTCTATGACAGGAGCAGAGATGTCCCGTTCACATGGCCCCTCACTGCTTTTCTCTTTTACCCCTTCATCTGCTCCTCACTCACAACTGTCCCCTTCCTCCTAAAGGGAAATGCCATCCTTCCCTGAGCCTGACACTTTTACAGCAAGTGACAGCCACTCTCTATAATTAGGGCCATAAAGTCATCCATCATCTTGTTATGTAGACTTATATTTATGGTTATCATATACTAGAGGCCCGATGCACAAAGATTTGTGCAAGAATAGGCCTTCCTTCCCCTGGCTGCCGGCATCAGCTTCCCTCCTGCACCCAGGACCCGGGCCTTCCCTCTGACTGCCCCCTTCCGCCTTCCCTCTGACTGCCGCCTTCCACCTTCACTCTGACTGGAGTCGCCTCCTGCCTTTGCTCTGGCCCTGCTGCCCTCCTGTAGCTCCCTCCAACTCCCTGCCTCCCCCTCATAGCAGGAGTCCTGCCCTACCCCGGCCACTCTGCGCCTGCACATGTGTGCTGTCCAGAGGTCCTGAGTGGCTGGGGCGGGGCTGAAGGCCTGCATCATCACCATGGCAATGACGCAAGCATCCCAGCCCAGCTGCCGCCATCTTTGTCACGTCAATTTGTATATTCCCTCCTTTTTGGCTGTGGGTGGCCACCATCTTTTGTCATGGAGTGACAGTCAATTTGCATATTCCATCTTTATTAGATAGAGCTTAAACTCTTTTCTATAAGCTCTTAAATATTAAAATGAAAAATAAAACTAGTAACAGGTAAGTATTTTCTCAGACGAAAGTCAGAGAAGCTCTGCTCATTAACCTGGAGCCACTAAAACCTCATCTGAATTATTGTTGACAATGAAGTAAAGGATACCACAGAGGACAGAGGGTATAGGCAGGGTCACTAGGGAATGTCTGTCTTGGAGTCAGCATAACTTACTGCATTTTCTCCTTATTTTTTTGTTAGTCTTTTTTACACATTTGTTTCCTCCACTATAGCGATTTTTTCAACCTTTTTCATCTCATGGCACATGTAAGCTAATTACTAAAATTCTGCACAAACACACTATATATAGCCAATCTAACACAAAAGAATAGGGCTCATTTTTATCCATTCACACCTGATGGCTATTGTTGTGTAATTTTTTTTTTTATTTGACAACCTAAGAAAAAGAGGTTAGTGCCTTGATAAACAGTCAGATATTGCATGTTTAAACATTTTTAGTGGCACATTTGTTGAAAATTGCTGCTCTCTAGATTGTGAGATCCTTGGGGCAGAGCATGTCTATGGATGGCTTGTCCCAGGCCTGGCATTTTACCAAGTGTAAAATGCCACTAGGTGAATGTTCGGAAAAGAATAAATGGATGAACAAAGGCAAATGTCTATGGAATTTTTTTTTTTTGTAATTATCAAGTACAGGGAGAGCAAAAGGAGAAAGGATTGCCCAGATGTATCGCCCACTAGCCCAAGATGATGGCACCAGTCTGAGTTGAGCTGCATTCATGATATTCCTCCCTCCAGACTCCACCCACTCCTGCCCCTTTGAAGGTCTGTGCAGGGACTGCAGTCCCAGTAGAGCCATCTCAATTCGCTGTCTGGGAACATCAGGCAGCTTTCCTTTTGGTCTATTGTTAGAGTTGGTGGAGGCTAGCAGACATTGTCTGCATGGCTCAGGGCTGTAAACCCCTTTGCTGGCCTCAGCTGTGAGGACACAGGCCAGGTAGAGAACCATCACGCCCACTTTCCTAGGCTGCTTGTTCCTAGAAAGCATGCCAGGTCTCCATCATCTCTCCTGTGAATAAATAGCTTGTCTACAGGCACATACCAGGATGTCAAAAGGAGCACAAGTCAGAGTCTCCTGCATCTGAACTTCCTCCTCCTCTACCTCCACCATCACCAACTAACACAGGCTCTTCCTTCACACTGAGAGCTGCCGGATGCGTTCCCAAGCCACAGGCTCAGGAAGGTGAGAGCTAATTGGCAAGGTGGGCAGTGGCTGGAGCACCTAGATTGTAAATACAGTTTTGAAATCGCAAAGATGCTCTAATAACATAAACAAACACTATAAACTTTTCAAGAATTCCATCTCCCTTATCTGATTGAGATTGTTCCAGGTTATCTCAACAGCTCAAAGGCAATGCATTTCAAATGAAGCTGGGGGCAAATTTAGATACTGAATATGAACACAAGGAGAGAACTGGGAGAAGGAACACTTCCTAAGGCCTTATCTCATATACAGTCCTTAGAAAAAAAGCTTTATTCTCAAAGAAAAATGTAAGCTGACAGAGTGACCAGTTGATAATTCTATGGCTTTTCATAAGTGATGCACCAAATTTTGGCTTTAAAAATATAATGAGATAAATTTGATTGTAAAATTAAGTATAGTTTGAGCTAAGATAAACTGATAAACATAGCAAAATAACTCCAAAGGTGCTCAAAATTGCTTTCCACTAATATAGAATAAAAATGAGATTGAAAAAACTAATTTGAATTTAGTTCAACTCACAAAGAAGTGTTCTTCTTTTATATACGAAGGGCTAACTAACAGATGCATATTAAGTTGTGATAGATACTGATGCCATTTCAACAGTTTCTCACCTGGATGCATAACAGACATACTTTGCCCCTGGGAATTCTGAAGAAACAGGTTTTCTGTCTCCTATTTTTTTTTTTTTTCCTAATCTAAAGTTAATGCTACATTTTATACAGAGGCAGTGGTCCAATAAATTAACAATTACCTTATTCAAAGACAATTGTATAGTAGAATGAAATGCTTCATATAGTTATTATTGAAAAGGCAGAATTCAAAAGCCAATGATTTTTAATTCCAACATAATTATATTCTAATATAAACTGGTTTATAATCGCCTGCTATGATTCATGGACATTAAGATAAAAATATTACTTTCCTAATAAAGTTATAAATCATCAAACGGACCACATAAAGAAAACCTATCTAGTTGAAAGTAGTGTTGCCCGGCTGGTGTGGCTTGGTGGTTGAGTGTCGACCTGTGAACCAGGAGGTCATGGTTCAGTTCCCTGTCAGGGCACATGCCCAGGTTGCAGGCTCGATCCCCAGTGTGGGGTGTGCAGGAGTCAGCCAATCAATGATCCTCATCATTGATGTTTCTATTTCTTCCTTTCCCTTCATCTCTGAAATCAATTAAAAAGAAAAAAAAGAGTTAATAAAAACCCAGTGTATTTTTTAAATGTCGGTTCAAAGAAATTGTGATCATTTTACATTTTTCTAAAGCTCACTGGAAGCAGAGGTCATTTGTAAAAGCAACTTTGAGCCACACTCAGTGATATGAGTAAAAAAGAAGACACTTGATTTGCAAAAAGCACAGCTCACAGAGCAGTGTTAGAGAACTGCTGGTCTTTGGTGCAATAAAGAAGTGAATAGTACAGTTTGGAATAAAATTCACAGAAATAGTCTCAGGATCTTACATTGCCTACAAATTCTTATACAGTAGAAAGCATTCCAAAATAGTAAATAACATCAAAGAAATGTGTATATAACATGAGCTCTCTATCCAGGAATCTAAAACTGACCTACTCACAAATCAGTGCCATAATTCTCCCATTTTCACATTAACCTAATTCTTTGCTCTCATCTTTGGGTCTTTTATCTCTTCTCTGTCTGCTGAAATTTTTTGTAAGACAGTGTCCCCAACTTATATCTTTGTTTTATTATTTATGCTACGTTAAATAATGATATTTACTCCCCAACTATAGGGCATTCAATGATGCAGTAGCTCTCTGGACTAGTGTTCCTATAGGCCACTGCCATTCCTAAAACATCAACTGGCAGTTCTATAGCTTCCTGGCAGTATTATTCTTCATCATGATACCATAGGTGGTATAAGAATCGCAAAATATTTTCATTTCTTCTCCAGCAACATTTTTATTCAGAATATAACCTGTTAGACTACATTCACTATTTTAAAAAAATATATTTTATTGATTTTTTACAGAGAGAGAGAGGGATAGAGAGTTAGAAACATCAATGAGAGAGAATCATTGATCAGCTGCCTCTTGCACACCCCCTCCTGGGGATGTGCCCACAACAAAGGTGCATGCCCTTGACCAGAATTAAACCTGGGACCTTTCTTTCAGTCCGCAAGCCGACGCTCTATCCACTGAGCCAAACTGATTTCGGCATATATTCACTATTTTTAAGCTATCCTAAACATATTATTCATCAAAGCAGTTACCAAAATAAACAATGGTGCACTGCAATATACTTTTCTCAATCCTTTTCCGAAGATATGTGTATTGGTTTGAGAGAGAGGAAGGGAGTGAGAGAAACATCAATTGTTTGCCTCCAGTATGCTCCCAACTGGGGATCAAACTCTGCAGTCTAGGTATGTGCTCTGATTGGGAATTGGACCTACAGCCCTTTGGTGTACCGGATGGCATTTCAACCAACTGGCTACTCAGCCAGGACAGTTCACTGCAAAGTTTTATCATTATTAATAACCATTAAATTCAAAAGTTTCTATTCTTTTTTCTTTTCTGTTTCCAGTTTATTTCCCACCAAACAATGAGAACAGTTGCCTCTTTTCATGGAGATTTCCTTTGTTTCAGAACCATCTTGTTCCTCTCCTGGGAACTGCTAACTCTGTTTAGTTTTGGCAGTTAAAAAATATGTTCCCAGGACCCGTGGCCCATGTGCACTGTGAAGTGTCCACAATTCCCAGCTCAAAATAAGACTACAAGCTAACAAGCAGATGCATACAGCTGGCTTTATAAAAGACTTGGCAATGTTCACTCTTTGTTCAGCTTTCTTACGATTAATCCTTACAGGATTTTTCTGAATATTTTACAGTGACCTTATTTTTACAATAACATTTAAATGGAGAAAAATAAATTAAATACATACACATAACACAAATATAAAAATTGTGTGTCATGGCTTCTTTTTTTATTTTTATTTTTTAAATTGGGCCATTAAAATCTCAGTGTCGCCATTTCTAGAATTAAATATTGCAGATGCTACCCTTTACAGATTGAGTATTAGGAGGCATTAAGAAATGTCAGAAATGTTTACAAAACATGTGCTAAGTTAATGGAACAAAAAGCAAAAAGTAGATTTGATTTTGGCAGGCCAGCTAGAAAATATGTGAACGGGAAGAAAAGCAAACTTTGCAAAGTTTCCATTTGACTCTATACAAAAAGACTAGCATGTGGTTTTAAATATTACTTTGTTCGAATTTTGTGCTAGATCATCAAAAGAAAATGGCTTTTACTTAAGGATTTATAATCTAATTGGTTATAACTTAAAGAGACAGAAGAGAGGAAAGAAGAAGAAAAGGAAGGAGGGAAGAAGGAAGGAAAAAAGAAAAGAGACAAAATGCTAAAATTTTATATTAACATTAGCAAACACATATGAAGGTCAAATAAATGCTAAATTCAACAATATTATAGATAAATGTATATGTACATGTGTATGTATCAATAGGTACACATATGAATGCATATATGCATGCATACACACCTGTATGTGTATGTATACAATTTTATAAACAAAATCTCTTTGGAAGAACCAAATTTATTTCTACTTCTTTTCATTTGTAGGATATATATATGTGTGTGTGTGTATGTGTGTGTGTGTGTGTGTGTGTGTGTGTGTGTGAGAGAGAGAGAGAGAGAGAGAGAGAGAGAGAGAGAGAGAAATTACTAAAAAGAGTTTCAATATTCAGAAATAATCCAATAAGTATAATTTTGTCAGAATTATATACAGGAGTTGAGTCAATTGATTCTGCATAATTTTTAATGAAAGAATCCATTGAGAAATCATTCACTATGAAGGTAACTCAGTGGTCACCATTTATATCAAACTAGCTGTGTGACAGTTAAAACTTTTTTTAAACTATGATCAGAAATATAGTTAGAAAAACAGTGATACATAAGACAGCAGAGGTTAAAGTTCTAGATTCAGCTCAAATGACCTGTCCCACCCCCTAAAAGACCCATGTTAACAGTCTGGTCTGCTTCCTCTAAACAAGCCTGGAAGTTGTCCTAAACCTCTGATAGGACACCTGGGTCTTTTGGCTCACAATTCAATTATTTATATAACATCATATGGCTTATTGCTCCAATCTCCTAACCAGTCTCTCCTCTTCCTCTTTAATCGGTGGTTCTCACGCTTGAGAGGCATGCTGAAGGCAGGAAGCCGCATACTGGCGAGTCCCCATCTCCAGAGTTTTTGCTTCAGTAGCCACGAGTCTAATATTTTTCTCTACCAAGGAGACAGCGAGGATTTAAAGACAAACACCCAGGGCTGTTTAAAGTGTTCTAATGTCATATATAGTCTCCACTCCCAGGTGCTTCCATTCATAACGCAGGTCTCTACTGCACCAATTTCTTACCAGTCTCTTCCTTCAGGCTTCAGAGACACTCATATTAAACTGTGTTTGGGATTCTTAAATGTAATAGACTTTCTTTTTCTTCAGGACCTTTATGTTTCTTCTTTCTGGAATTCTCATTTTCTCTGCTACCTGGAGTTTCAGGTATCAGGTATTCCTGTTCAGGAAGCCTTTCTGTTTCTGTGGGAGGTGTTGCTCCTATGCATCCCACAGCACTCTCTTCCTGTGTTAACCAAGCAGTGAGTCATTAGCGCCTCACTCAATTATAGTCTTTGATGGACAGAGGCAGCATCTGTGGAGATCACTACTATCTATACAGGACTTAAAATGTGCCAGCTGCTCAATAAACATTTATTTGTAGAATGAGTGAATAATTTAATGAATGGATCCCTGACTGTAAGCTTATGGAATACTGAATTGGGTGTCTGAATCTCTGTCTCTTTTTTTGTGTGGTAATATTAGATTTTAAAGATATATTTTTATTGATTTCAGAGATGAAGAGACAGGGAGAGAGAGAAACATCAATGATGAGAGAGAATCATTGATCAACTATCTCCTGCATTGCTCCACATGGGTATTGAGTCCTCAACCCAGGCATATGCCCTGACTGAGAAAGGAACTGTGACTTCCTGGTCCATAGGCCAACACTCAACCCCTGAGCCACTCTGGCTGGGCTCTGTATCTTTCATAGCATCCAAAATAATTCCTTGCATGTGGTAAGCACTGATAGTGGTGGTTTTGCTAAAAGAAGAGATAGATGTAGGGAGAGATGAGAAAGGTTAACAGGTGGATGGAACAGGAAAGCTTGGAAATAAGACACACAGTCAAATACTTAGAATTAGGTACAGTATTTGAAAAAGCTAAATGGAATCTTCTTATATTTACTAAAAGAAGAAGAATAAACGCTCTAAGAGATTCACTGAAGTTGGCCCATAGAAGGAAAGCCAGGGCATATATCTATCACAAAAAATTGAAAAATAAACTTTGGGTGGGTTATTCAGTCCTCTGAAAGTTCAAGATTACAAAGCATTGAATCTTACTAGAAAAGTATCCCTGGAAGATGGATAGGGAGAGATGTTCCCAACAGAAACATCCATATTAATAGAGGAAATGGCAATATCGCAGGACATTTATGTAAGTACAATAAATGCCTAACATGAGAATATTCAGACGTTGGCTTCAGCTGAAGCTGCCATCTGGTAGGTCACAGTGTGGGAAAAACAAGAGCCGTGGCACAGGGGAATAAATCATGGGCCTGGGAACTGGAAAGTCAGAACACTGTTCTTGATTTTAGCGGCTGAAGGAACTTGAGCGTGCTGAGTACTTCAGTTTTTTTCATCGATGAAGTGGGGCTAATAAAATCCTTGGTAAGACAATCCGGTGATAAACAATATTGGTGAGGGCTGAAAGCCCTCTGGACTATTCCTATTTGGAAGAAACCTCAGACACTGCTTCTCCTTAACCCCAGTTTCTCCCTGTATGCAAGTATGGCTAAACTTCCTGTTATTTTTGAGGTTTAATGGAATCCTGTGTTTTATGTAAAACTGCATTTCCCCAGCTGCTGAGCACAGTGATTATTCTTGCCTTCAGTGAGAAATTCTGCAGATAACAGAAATAATTAGAATGGAGCAGCTGCTAGCTTCCCATTTCTTAAACAATTATGAATGGTTTCATTTTGTGCATTATTTGCTGTCCTTACATTCTCTTTTTCCTGCAGCCTAGAACTAAAGACTTTCTGTTAGAGAGCTATAGAAATTCAGACTGCAATTAAGGAACAACAGAACTTGTAGCTGGCCCAGCCTCCCACAAATATGGCAAAAACAAAATTAAACAAAAAAACATTGAGCACGGAAGACAACTTAAACCAGCAACCACCCCAAAATGCAGTGAAAAAATGGGGGGGAGTGGAAGGAAACCTGTAGAAAAGCATTTAGCACACAGGAAAGATGGCCCAAGCCTCAGAGGGAAGTGAGCAACAGAAGCAGGCAATAATACATTAGCGCCTCACTCGGTTATGGTGTCTTTGATGGACAGAGGCAGCATCTGTTGAGATGGCTACTATCCATACAGGACTTACTACCGGCCAGCTGCTCAGTAAACATGTGTAGAATGTTTGCTGACAAATAAGCTGGGCTTTCCCATAAACCTCTGGCAACTGTATGGTTGTCTTTGGCTCCGTGGCTACTCCGGGTGGTGAGTCTCACAGAGCAGAGCGTTTACTCTCTGCCAGGCAGAGCTGCTCAGTGGTGGCTCTGCTCATGCCTTTTCTTTCCATTTCCTTTACCCGGTATCTTCAGCACCTCGATGGAGATGTCTCAGACCCTTCCTGGGGGGAGGTGGGGTATCTATCTGTTCTGTCCTCATGTCTACAATCAGGCCAAAACCTCATTATATCAAGAGTCTCTTTTATCTCTCCAGGCTCATCTGAGCTTCTTGACAACAGGGATCTCATTTGCCTTCATTTTCTGCATGGTTCCTCGCCCAGCGTTTCTGCCACCTGGTAGATACTTTGTACATGTTGAGTGGCCTCTCAGCCTTTGGATAGGAAGGCTGTTTTTAAAAAGAGAGAAACGTGTGACTCATTGCCACCTGACATCGTGTGGTGCCACCCTCATTACTTACCATAAGACTGAGTGCGCTTCCGTTTTATTAGGAGCAGCCTGTGTTTAGGGGAGCTCGCATGTGGCCTCCTTTAGATTCCTAAGTAGCTGTTCTCTCCTCATATGACTACAAAGTCAAAGCAATAAAAGCATTTCACATCATACACTTAGCATTAGATTAGCCCAGTGAGAACATTTTCCATATAAAGATCAATGAAGAAAAATCCAGAGCAATTACTAATTAAATGGAGAGAAAATGCTTTTCTGAGTCAGAGCCAGTTGATCATTTTCAGTTGAAAGATGTTCCAGCATCTCCATCCAGCAAAGGGCCCTGATTTTCAAGGAACTAAAGATGTTAAATTTTTAGAAAGAGGTGGGGGTACCCAAATCTAAGGGATGGATTAGGGCAGGAAGATGTCCAATATTTGGCTAGGATAGTTCTTTGCCTAGAGTAGTAGGCATTCAACAGAACCTTAAAAATATAAGATCTGAAGAAGATAGATGTTTTTTATAAACCTGTTTGGGCTGTACTAACATAGCTGGGCGATTTCAAATTGAAGCTACCAGATACATTCACCCTTCAGCCAGGTCTCTAATGACAGTGCACCATGCCAGATGCTGAATTGTAGAAGTGAAGATGCTATTTGTGAAATGATACCCACCAAATAACACCCTCGCTTTTTAGAAATAACTAAGTAAACAATAGCACAGGCAACTTTACCAAAATTGCATCCTATCAACAATTTGTCAACAATTTTGGTGAAAGAGGATAGATAAGATTTTGTTTTTCAACATTTTTCCTACTTGATTATCTCCTCAAAATGCTTTTTGTCCTATATCCAGTGCTATTAGGGCCACACCACTCTCTTTTAAGTAATGAGGAACAATTGCTTGGATTTCAGCTAATGTCTAAAAAAATATAAGATCTGAAGAAGTTTGTGGTCTCTTTCGGTGCATCCAGAGAAATTCGGAATTCACCAAAACATTTTTAGAGACTTGAGCAAAGCAAGTGAATGGGAATGATGGTCATGCCTATGGGATAACCCACATCACACTAGTTTCCTGGTGAGGTGAGAGATGCTTATTTCTTCACTAAGGAGTAGAATGTACAAGGACTGGATTGTGGTTGAGAGATGCCTGGGAAGTACACAAGTAGAATGGAGCATCCTATCTAATAAAAGAATAATATGCAAATTAACCATCACTCCATGACAAAAAAAATGGTGGTGTCCATAGCCACAAGTCCCCTCAATTCTTGCCTGAGTCCCCCAGTCTCAGGGAGGGCTGCCGCTGAGAGCCTGCAGAGTAAGCGGCCTGGTGGAATGCTGCCAGAGGCCCTCCTGACCCTTCATAAAAAACAAAAACAAATTCACTTCTCACGGCCCAATCCCCTCCCAATGGCAGCAGCCTGGGGTCTCAGGCTGGGAGGGGCGCGCACCCCCACTGCGATCCTCTGCCGCAGTGGCAGCCTGGGTCTCAACCACTGAGTCACACCAGCCAGGCAGATATGGAGAAATCTTAAATGTTTCTTTTTAAATATATATATATATTGTTGATTTTTTAGAGAGAAAGGGAAAGGGATACAGAGCTAGAAACATTTATGAGAGAGAAACATTGATCAGCTGCCTCCTGCACACTCCCCACTGGGTATGTGCCCCCAAACAAGAAAAAAACCCTATCTAATCAAGAGGGAATAAGCAGGGGAGGGCATTTGGGGTGATGGAGTTGTCAGGGAAGGGCAGTTGGGGACGATTGGACTGGCAAGGGAGCATCGATCAGGCTGGCAGGGAAGTGGTTAAGTGGTGATCATACTGGCAGGCAGAAGTGGTTAGGGGCAATCAGGCAGGCAGGCAGGCAAGCAGTTGGGAGCCAGCAGTCCTGGATTGTGAAAGATTGTCTGACTGGCTGTTTAGGCCCGATCCCACAGGGGTTAAGGGCTATCAGACAGGCAAGTGGGCAGTTGTTTAGGTCCACAGAAATCGGGCCTAAACCAGCAGTCAGACATCCCCCAAGGGGTCCCAGATTAGAGAGGGTGCAGGCTGGGATGAGGGACAAATTTTTAAATTTGTTCATGATATTTAGATACTCAGAAAACCTATTTCTCCACATATTTGCTAGCTAATTCAAATTATTTTTATATAATTTTAATCTTAACATGCAAAAGTAACAATTTAATTGTCATGTATTGAATATCTATGCCATACACATGGTTTTATATGTCTATGGCATCTTTGTATTCCTTTTCTTGGAAATTTTTGGGCTGCCTATTCATCTGTTAGTGCATTCATCTTTTTTCTTCTTCTGATTGACAGAGCTTCTGTATATTAAAACTATTAATTCTTTGCTACCATCTGTTCAATAAATATTTTAGTTTTCCATTTGTTTGTGTTTTTAGTTATCTTTACAGTATTTTTTATTTTTTTTAAAGACTTATTGCTAAGTAATACACAACTTTTCCATTAACTTTGCTAACATATTGTATTATTATATACTAGAGGCCCAGTGCATGAAAATTTATGCACTGGAAGGGAGGTCCCTCAACCTGGCCTGCCCCCTCTCACAGTCCGGGAGCCCTCAGGGGCGGGAGGTGACCTGGTGATTGGGGAAAGACGATACCCCCATTACACCTCTGCTGCTTGCCTGCACCTCGGGCCAGCCCTGGGTGGCAGGGGGGCTGAGGGGACTGAGGGACTCTGAAGGCAGGCACACAGAGCAGCCGGGTCCAGGGCGGGCCTGGCCTTGCCACACACCTGTCACCCCAGTCGGGATGAGGTGACTGTGCACTGCCATCTTGTGGCTGTGGGTGCTGCCATCTTGGAGGTTGGGACAGTCAATTAGTATATTCCCTCCTTATTGGCTATGGGCACCACCATCTTTGTGATGGTGCAAGGATCAGTTAGCATATTCCCTTTTTATTAGCTAGGACTAGCAATACTTAGTTTCACTTCTGGACTTTATGATCTGTTTTATTATCTCTTTGCTTTGTGGTAGTGCAATAAAATGGTATTATTTTCTGTTTCTTTTATAGAAAGGTATTAATCTGTTCTAATGATCTTTAGAGTTATGTTTCACTATCAGTACCTTTCCCCCTACCTTATTACATACTTAAAAATTTTGGTTATTCTTATTCATTTATTATTTCAAGTAAACTTTTCAATAATTTTGTAAAGACCACCATCACCAAAGTCATATGAACATGTTAAGATTGTATTAAATTATGAAATAGTTTAAACAGAATTGACACATGTGATATAGTCTTAATTTCTGATAATAAATTATGCTTTCTAGTTTATTCACATAAACTTTTATATCATTTAATATAAAGTTTAGAATCTAGGATTTTTGTAGATTTCACTTTAATATTTACTTACAACCAAAGTTTATTATGCTGCATAGCTAGCATAACATTGAAATAATCTGTGCAAATCCTCAGGCTTCCTTACAAAGTTGACTAGTGTTGATATTGTTTATATGTCTCTGTAAACCCTTTCCTGTTTTTTTCTCTTGCCCAGCAAGAATTCAAGAGCTATTAGCAAGTCTAATGTAATTATCACATATGAACATCTGCATATACAAAAAAGCTATAAAAAATCCCCTCTTTATAAAAAAAAACACTTTAAAAATGTCATTGAAAAGCTACTTGTAGATAAATGTTACATTTTCCCCTCTAAGGATGTGTTTTCACTAATTTTGGAGAGAGAGGAAGGAGGGGAGAGAGAGAGAGAAACATTCATGTGAGAGAAACACATCAGTCAACCACCCCTACCCCCCTACAAACACACACACACACACACACACACACACACACACACACACACACACACATTCCAACCAGGGAACTAACCTGCAACCTTTTGGTCTATGGGAGGATACTCCAACCAACTGTCTCATTTAGGTTTGGGGCTTGCTAACTTAAGGTGCATCACTATTTGTCTTGGAAATCTTCCCCAGTTTATACTTTAATTCAGCACATGCACGGTATGGCAGAACCTAAAGAATATGCTGCCTAAGTCCTCACCCCACTGTCCTAAAGCCCCAGTGACTTTTGATTTGGCTTTTTTTAACTGTCCCATGGCTACATTAAAACAAAATAAAACTCTGCCCTGCAATCTACTTTCACTTTACAACCACTTTCCTTGCTATCAGTGCATTTTCATCTTTACCAGCTCAATAAAAACTTGATGAGAATGCAAAATAGTAAGAGAAAAAAATAAATGAGATATGTTTCCCCTTTCCACAGAGTGCCAAACAAGATGCATTGGGAGATTAATTCTTGTTTTCATGTGATCATAACTTTGGGAATTTGCAGTTTAGGAATGAATCACTTCCCCCAACTGTAATGTGAGAAGATTCTGCTGAGAGACACAATGCCACTCTGGGAATGGCAGGGAGCACGGGGTGTCTGGATGAGATCTGTCCAGAATCCTAATGTGTCTGAAAAACCCCAGCGTTATTCTGTGTCCGAGTGGGTGGCTAACCTGGTAGAAAGATTAAAGCCTACATCCCGAAACTCCCAGAAATCACCTTCTGGATGTGCCATCGTTTAAAGCATTTTCTTTCCATGCTGTCATTTGAAAAAGAGCTGGCAAAGGACACGAAGTACACCATAAATCAAAGCTGCTGGCAGGGCGCAAGCCAGAGTCAGGCCATTGTGATAAGCATTTCCCCAGCAAAAACCCACTTCATCAGAATTCAACTGGATGAATACAATTACTATGAACACTTGAAGACAAAATGCTTCTGATTTCCCGACTAGTGCTTTTACTCGGAATTAGACCTCTGTGAAAATAAGCATCGCATTCCCAGGAACCCCAGGCACATTACAATGCATGAATAATCCACTCGGGGAAAGAGGTGGGAACTTGCATCTCGATGAAGAGCCAGGTTTCTTGTCTTTTTCATCTAAACTCTGTCACTTACTGAAGGAAACTAGCAGAAGCAATTTTCTTCATGTCTCCCCACCCCAAATCATACGAAAACACAATAATTAAAAATAGCCAAATCTGCCTTATCTCTCAAGGAAATTGGGGGAAAAAACAAAAATCAAAAAAAACTACCACATGCTACCTACGGTTTTAGCTTTTCTCAAGGGCAGTAAGAACTCTGTGGACAGCCAGAGAGATTCCGGCAACCCATGGCCCTGGTCAGAATATAGTTTTTAGCAATGAAGGTGGAGGGCCATGCAGGGTGAGGTGCAGAGGGCTTTGGGCATCTGTCTTTCTGTCTGTTCCCTGTAGTCACCTCTGAAGAGAGCCTGGTGGAGCCTTCCATTGTGTAGGCCTGAGGCATACCCACAATGCTGTTCTGAACCAGAGACCAGAAAATACTTTCTGTAAGGAGCCAGGTAGTAAATTCAGGCTTTGCGACCCAAATAACAGATAGCAAATGACTCTTCCACATAATTTTCTTTCATGTATTTGAAACCAGAAGTATAGCTATCTTGTTTTCCATTACTCTTCTCTTCTTTGGGATAATTATTTCCAGTTTATTCGGGTATTCTTCATTTAATATGGCTTCTCTGGAGACTCTTTACCTTTCCCATCACTTTCTTCTGGATAGTTGCTAATGTCCCTGGCAAATATAGGACCCCAAACTGAAATTGTTAATAAGAATAAAACTAAGAAATAATAAATAATATCCTTCATATGTGGATCCTCTGTATGTATTATCAAAAACTAAATTAGATTAGGAGTCAACAGGATGTGTTTGTAAATGGCCAGGCTTTCAATAGGCGAGGCTTTGAGGTCCATGAAGTTCTATTGCAACACTCAGTTCTGTTGTAGCATGAAAGCAGCCAGAGGTAATATGAAAAGGAATAAGCTGTGTTACAAGAAAACTTTACTTACAAAAGCAGACACTGGGTATTGGTTTGCTAATTCCTGCATTAGATATTTATATGCTTTCAACTCTGAGATTCTTTTCATATTATGCTTCTAAGCGATAGACCTCCATTGTTTACTTTAAAAAGAAGTTATTTTTACTCCTGTTAAAATATAGTACGATTTCATTTAGCCCATACATCTAATATGCCACAGTTGTTTGGATTCTGACTCTGTTAGTCATTACATGTAAAGAGCCCTCTTCTCTACATCATGCCAATTGCATATCAACACATATGCTCTTTCTTTATTCTAATGCACACTATTGGTAAAAATTTTAAATGGGACAGGGCCAAGAAAAGAACCTTTTGTAATGAAACACCAAGTTAATAGAAATATATTAATAAACATTATTTTGTCATATTTCTTCAACCAGATATTATATATTAATTTTCCCAGACAGCCTATATTTTCACATCATAATAACAGGAAACTCAAATATCTTTAATGGACTGCAATAACAATATCTATGTCACTCTTCTAATATTATAGTTTATTAACTGAACAAAAGGATCTTAATTGAAGCTTTCTTTGTAACCCAGTATGAAATTGCTCAGTCGTCTGGTATGTACATTTTTCAATTTTCCTCACAATGCAAAACTAAGTGTAATGTTTAAAATTTCAAGAAGTCAAATTGCAGCTTATACAATGAACAAGTTTCTAACAGGTATATAGAATTAGAAAGGATTGTGCCATAGGAAATGCGGTTTCCACTCGACTGTATTCAGAAGATGAAGGATTATATTTGAGAATGAATTAGATTCATGTATCAAATAAATAGTGGAATAGATGACAAATAAGACCATGCCTGTGTCTCAGAGTCATGAATCTAAACATTTATTTGACCAAATAACGATCAAGGACTTAGCAAGGCAACAGTCTATTGTCTCTCTACTGATATATTCTAGCTGGAAGGGAAGTTAAATACACAGCAGATAGCTACATCTCCTACCTCGCTTTCATTATCAATCCTTTTCATCTACAGCTCCTGAGATATATTGGCAGTGGCCCCAGAAGATAGGGTATAGAATGAGATTTAATTTCTGACAGTCTGGAAGTCATGAAATATTTATTTTTACACAGGAAAAGAAGTGAAATAATTTATTTATTGCTCTTATAAGAAATATAGCCATTTAAATTATGCCCTTTTTCTAAACAGGATTATTCCACAAAGGATACCAGACAATCATTCTTTCTACTTTATGTAGAATATTTCCCTGATTAACACTTGTTTCAAGGATATTGCACTATTTTAATTAATACCACAATTGTCTGTACTGAATTAAAATGTGAAAGTTTAACTTACGATTATGTATAAGAATCTAACTTAGACAATTATTTCTCAAAGCTATTTTCATCAAAAACCCATTCATTGGGTGAAAAGAGCTTTTTCTAAAAAGAAAACAAACAAAAATACAATCATTATCTATGCCCTAAAATTATGACAGCATTAAAAAAAGGACATAAAGCCCTAGCTGGTTTTGCTCAGTGGATAGAGCATCAGCCTGTGGATTGAAGATTCCTGGGTTTGATTCTGCTCAAGGGCACATGTCTGGGTTGTGGACTCGGTCCCCAATTGGGGGCATGCATGAGGCAGCCAATCAATGATTCTGTCTCATCATTGATATTCCTATCTCTCTCTCTCTCCTTCTCTGAAGTAAATAAAAATATATATTTAAAAAGAAAAGGAAAAATATTAAAAAACACATAAAAATGACTAACTTGCAGCAGGAATATAGTTTTATCTGCTTGGTTGCTGCCATTATTTTTACTATCCACAATTAATCATGGTGCACATTTTCTGATGGATAAAATCTTTGTTGCTGTTCTCATTAATATTTTTTCCTCCTCCCACCAGAAACCTGTACCTAACCTCTTCAGTGTTGCTACAGATCAGAGAAATCATTATTCATAAGTTTTATGCATAGAGTTTGGGGTTTGATTCTTGTCATAATGACAATGATGGGGTGGAAATGAGGAAGAAATCATGCAGAATGAGAAGACTATATACCTTCTCTACTGATTTTGCCATGTCTTTAATGAGCAGGACATCACAGTTTCGAAGAATGATGAACATGATTCTGTGAGCGTTTATCATTCTCTAAGCTCAGAACAACCTTACTCTACTTTGGAAAAACTGTTTCACCCTTCCTCTGATCACGTGGCTGTCAGGCACAGTTCCACTGTGGGCATTGTACTTTCTTACCCTCATGATTATATAGAGCGTGGGTAGATGACTCAGGTTCTACTAATTTGAATTTATTCCAGGTCTTTATGAATGAGGAGGCATCTCTTAAAAAAGAGACCTGCGATCACCACTAAGAGCCATGAATCACAGTTAAGATGCTCTTGACTACAATCCAGAGGAAACATATAATTCAAATTCTTATACATAAGGTGGCAGATGAGAGGTGACATCAGTGGGAAGGGCAGAATAAGAACCTCCAAATATTATCTGCTCAATGAGAGCAATAAGAATGCTAGCAGAATTTTTAAATCAACTTTTTAGAACTGTAGAAATTGCAAAAAAAAAATCATATAACAATCGGGGAGTTTTTATTTAAGAAGAAGATGCCAGAACCTAAATAACAGCACTGAGCCTTGTGGCTTTTAGCAGTCCAGCAGCCACTGAGAGGGGCAGAATGGAATGAGAGCTCCTTCAAAGCCTTGTTTCCAGATAACGGTCATTATTCGATCCATCTGGAAGGTCTGAGGAAAATCCCACCCCAAAGCTTGCCTGTATTTGATCTGAATCTTAGTTCATGTCCTATGAACAACCTGCTGGAGATCATATGCAGCAATTGTTTAACAGCACAGTTGCCTGATGTGGCAGAAATAATTGGGGCCAACAATACAATGACCAAAAAACTTAAAAAATTCTAGGGAATAAAATGCCTATAGGGGGCTTTTTAGAAAGTTCCAACCTATGCCTGGGAATCTAAAAGGCTATGTGTATGCCCAGGAAAGATGAAGAGGAATTTCATCCTCTGGCTGACCTTGAGGCTCTGCATGAGCAGTAAATGATGGCCAAGGAAGGGTTATAAACTGGTTGATCATTGAGGGTATGCCCCACATGCATACAGAGCCACTCAGCAAAATGAGGGTTCTATTGATTTGTTGCATTTAAGGAAGTCTCTCTACAATCATAAGCTGATCAGCAAACTAATTGTGCAAAGACTTCAGAGATTATGTACAACAACGAATACCAGTGTTAAAGAATTAGTTCAGGAAAGTCACTAGCAAACAAATAGCCACAGTCACAATAAGTGGCACTAAGGATAAACATTGGGAAGGGGGGCTTATCTAATTTCCAGAGTTGCCAAATCATATTATTTTTAATCTTCAAGCAAAAATTAGGCATGGGGGGGACACATACACACAAGAAAGAATGGATTATACACAAGAAAAATAAATGACAAGGGAATAGAAACTGTACCTGAGGAAACCAATGCTTTGGATCTACTAAACAAAGATGTTAGATCATTATTTTTAACATTTTCAGTGAACTGAAGAAAATCACGTCTAAAGAACTAAAGGAAAAATATGAGAATGATATCTCATCAAATTGAGAATAACGTTAAGTGTATAGAAATTTTAAAGATAGATCAAATGAGATTACCCAGTCTGAGTGTCTATTGTGTTTGGGCTGCCACAAAAATACCACAGGCTGAGTAGTACTCATACAACTCCATAATAAAAATACCAAATAAAATAGGTGAAAGGAAAGAACAGATATTTCTCCAGAGGAGATATGCAATGACCAATAAGCACATGAAAAAGATCTCAACAGTATTAGGCACAAGGATATCCCAAACAAAACCCCAAAGAGATACCATCTTGTCCTAGCCAGTTTTTCTCAGTGGATAGAGCATCAGCCTGTGAACTGAAGGGTGCCGGGTTTGATTCCAATCTAGAGCATATATCTTGGTAGCAGACATAATCCTCAGCCCTGGTCAGGGCGCACGAGGAGGCAACCATTGGGTGTGTCTCTATCCCATCATTTATGTTTCTATCTCTCACACACTCCCCCTTCCTCTCTGAAATCAATAAAGATATTTTAAATAATAAAAATAAAGGACATATTTTTTTAAAAGAGATACCATCTTATACCCACTGGGATAGCTAGAATAAAGATGGACAGTAACAAATGTTAGTGAGGATGTGGAAAATTAGAACCTTCATACATTGCCAGGGGGAATGTAAAATAGTGCAGTAGATTTGGAAAAACACTTTGGCAATACCTCAAAAGTTAAACATAGGGTTACTATGTGATCCAATAATTTGATTTCTTGGTACATAACCCAAAAGAAATGAAAACATACTATGTCCATTCAAAAACGTTTACACAAATATTTGTAGCCATATTGTTCATAATAATACAGAAAAAAATAAAGTGTTTTCAGCTAATGAATGGATTAACCAAAGTGGTATATCCATTCAATGGAATATTATTTAGCCATAGAAAATATTTAATTTTTTATGCACGCTGCAATATAGATGAGCACATCATGCAAAGTTAAAGAAGCCACACACAAAAAATCCCATGTTGTATGATTTCATTTATATAAAAGGTGCAGAATAGACAAATCTATAGAGACAGAAAGATTAGGGGCCTGAGCAAAGCAGGAGAATTGGAAAATGCTAATTTATAAAAGGTATCTTTTCAAGGTGGTCTAATGGTCAGAAATTATTAGTGATAATGGTTGCATAATTATGTGAGCATATTAAAAAGCACTGAATTGTATTCTTTAAGAGCTTATTTTTTTTTTTTGGCATATGAATTATATTGCAAGAAAAAAGTAAAAACAATTTATACGTAAAAGGCCCATGAATCAAGAGGCTGATAGTATAGTCAATCCGAGGGTCCCTGTGTTAACAAGTATATAATTTTGAATCTAGGGGTAGAGGTTGCAGCTCCAGATCCACATAGATTATCAAGCAAATCTGGAGAGGGTGGCATGGGGTGGGTGAAAACAAGGTCCTACGAGACTGAAAGAGGACATGCAGCTAGAATCAGCAAAAGAGGTATAGGGAGGAAATGTGAGACTGAGACTGGGCTCAGCTATTGCATTCTTTTCCATGGTTTAGTTTTCAGAGCCAATAAAGTCTCCCTTTTCTACTTAAGCCATCGGGTTGGATTTCTGTCACTTGCTAGTAAAACTCTGGAATAATAGACGTACTTAAAGAAAAACACTACTCCAAGTGGCTTAAGTAATTATAACACTGAAAATAGGAATATATTGCGTAGCGATGAGTGAAAGTGAAGATACAAGAATGCTGTGTTTCAATATCATTGGCCAGAAAGTTGTGAATGGATAATTGAAGCTCAAATACTTAATACAGTTTTGAAACTTGAATAAAAATATCTGATCGGATCAAAGCTCAGAATGTTCAGGAAGAATATGACTGTGAATTATCAAGGCTGATTGACTAATCTCTCTGTTTGAATGCCGTGAGCGAGCTCTTAGATTACAGCTGCTGAATTCTTTTCTAGGCCTCAGAAGAAAGCCCAAACTCTTTTACCCAAACAGAATAAAGCAGCCCAAACAGTAGATATTTTTTCACATGTATAAAATTGGCGCTGATATCAGTTGTTTAAGAAATGAAAATTTATTTTTGCTGACTATTATTTTCTTTACTAAACTTTTCAGATTTGATGTATGTTTAAAAAAATTTGATACTTTTGCTGTTAATAAAACAGTTTAATCTAGTAAAATAATGCTAGGAATTTTCATTACATTTTTTTCAAAAACTATATGGAAGGGGTCATGATTATAAAATCTATTATTTTAGTATCTACTAAAATGTGCCTGAGGAATGTAATTATAAATTATTGACTTATAGAATAATTTCCTTTAGGCTACTATTAATTTTAAAGGATAATTTAATTGAATTGTATGTCTTTACCCTCCAAGAGGAATCCATATATCTTAAATTGACCTGATTAATTTTCTGAATAAATGGGTATATAATAACTTCCTATCCCTACATAAGTAAATAACAAATGAGATGCAAGAGATGAGTAAAGTATCTTAGTTGAGAAAAGAAAATGCACAGCATACACAACCATTGACCTGATTCTAAATGATTGCTATAATGAGCAATCATTGATAAGTGAATAGATTAATGCATAGATGCACTCAGACTCACACAAAACAGGGAAACTTATTACGGATAAAATTTTAATGAACTATGGAATTTCTGTAGAAGAAAATTATCATCCAAAAGTATCTGGATTAACTGAAGATCATAATCTAATTCCTAAGATTTGTTTGTATGTGTGTGTTTTAGAGAGAGATAGCAACAGAAAGACTGCTGAGAGCTGCCTCCTCTTGTGGACAAGTGCTCAGAGCAGGGATCCATCTTACCATGAATTGTACAGCAATCCCCAGGCTAACAGAGAAGACTCTGTGGTGCATTCATATTCCAGGACTGCCTCTGGGGTCAGCCTGAAGCTAAAGGCTGGTTAACTCCAAACCCCGCTCAACTTTCTCCTGCCATCCTGCTTCCCTCACTTTCTTTCTCCTGAGTCAGTTCCCCCAATAAAACCCCCAAATCATCTGCTTTTAGACTGTGCTTCTAGAGAACCAGGCATAGGCATCATTTTCTGTCTGTCTCTGCACCTTTTCACCCAATAATAGTGTGAAATGCCTAAAATGTTCTTAGTTGGTCCTCACCGTGCCCAGCCAGTGCTTTCTGAGTTCTTGCCTCCCCTTTGCTGCATCCCTTGAATGCTTTTCCCACAAAAATGCCTGGATCTTTTATAGTTTTGTTTTTTGTTTGTTTTGTTTTGTTTTTTGTTACCTGGTCTTTGACTTGGCTTTCACATTGCATTGGATTGGGACTGGGAGGAACACTATCTGTCCTCATGGACCTGGATAGGAATTTCAGAGATAACTTCATGCCCATTTCTTGGTTTTAGGTCTGGTCTTTTGTGGTCCTAAAGAATAGCTCCTAAAAAAAATAAAAAGATCAGCTCCTTAGCAAGTTTCTCACAAACAAAGACTGCTCAAATCATCTAAAACAGTGAAAACTGACCCACTCACACTGTGCGTGGCTCATTTTGCTGGAAACCAGTTCTTCAAAAGCCAGTTCACCAAACAGGCAATCTCCAAATGATGAATTTGACAAAGTACTTGTTTCTATCACTATTTGGTTTTAATTGGCTGGTTCTCATTTGGTATTCAAAGCAGGCCTAGGGGCACAAATAAAATATTCCTTATGCAATTATTATAAGGAAAAATGCAAAACAGTTAACTAAAATTAAATGCTTAGAAGAAATGAGTAATTTTTATTATTCCAAGGATTATACATGGCTCCTGGGAAAGTTTTGGCTAATTGACTTACATCTGTTACATCTGTTAAATATCTAGGCTATATATTATTTATTTTTGTATTTTTTAATATTTTTGAACTAATTTCCATCCATTCATAATCATTTAAATGTCCTTAATGTTGAAAACATTGGGACTTAATCCACCCTCAAATAGGTTCAATTTCCTGTCATTTTCTCTAATTATTAATATAAAAATCACTTCCAAATTAAATTTTAGGACATCCTGTAAGTAACTACTTGAGAAATCCAAAATAAATATTTTGTTTTATCCCTTAAGAATTTTTTTTCTTCTTAGATTTGGGAATTGCATTATTTTCCACTAATGATGGAACTAAAAATTACTATCAACTGTCTTAAAAACAGGTTTGGAATATGTATCAAAATATTTTTTAAAATTACCTTGCCCTTTAAGACATTAACCCATTTTTTAAAGAAATAACCAGACATGAGGACAAAGACAAATGCAGCATTTTTATGAAAATTTAAATGAGAAGAGCAGAAGTAGGGCTCATTTCAGAAATAGATGAACTCAGAATTTAATAATTGTCCTCAAGAATTCAGCCTTTCTTTGCCTCTAGAATTCTGTTCTGTTTCTTGCTTTTTCATATGGTGGCTCCCAGGACAATATTCCTGTCTTCAGTTCACTGACTCAATTGTGTTCAGATGCTCTTCCCTGAATAATTCCATGGCCACGGAGCAGAGATCTTGATTAAACTAAGTAGGATCTACCTCTAGCACATAAAGCAGAAACAATTCTACCCAATTCGTGAGTTGAGAGTAAAAGAGAATTGGTGGTTAAAAAGAAATGTTTCATAAGAAGGGAGAATGTCTTCTAGATGACAGAAACTGGAGATAACCACTCAATAATGATTTTTTAAATGTAATAAATTACTAGGTAGACATTAAAAGTCATACTGTTAAAAATATTTAATTACATGAGCAGATGGTTAGGTTAAAATGTTACATTTAGAAAGCTGGGAGAATAGCAAGTGTGACTGCCTGAAGCATTTTGACCTGTGAAGAAGGAAGAGTTATATGGACTCTAGCAAAATGGAGGGGGGAAATCTTTAGAAACAAAACTTGATAGATAGACAGAAACAAAACTAGATAGATAGACCTACCTAGGCAGATAATGAAGGGTCTTATAGATCATAGAACTCATTTTAAGTCTTTTTTCCGAATTTAATAAAAGGTGGCATGGCATGATAAGGGTTTTAGCAAGCATTTAGCATGATGCAGTAAATATTTTTAAAGAACCATAAGATGGATGTGTAGAGAATGGAGTAAAAGAGGAGAAAATATAGAAGCAGGAATTAAAAATACATCCTTGGAAAATCAGCACAATGGTATCTGTTGAGTTCTATAGTTAATCCGTATGTGGTGCTCTTACTGCCCGTTATTACCTACATTCTGCTGTTTGGCGTTCACCAAAGACACATCAATTTCTGTAGGGGTTGCATCCTTTTCTGTATCTAATATATTCTAGGCAACATGTGCTTGTGAAATTTTAATGTGTGTGAGCTTCAAGAAAAAGTTCAAGATTGCAAACATTTTGTAAGCATTCTATGTTTTGTTAAAACCACATCACTGTATCTGAATTTTTTTCTCTCTTAACAAATACTCCATTAAATAACAGTGATTCCATCTTATTAAACAGACCCTTTGGGTCTGTAACTATTAATTCTATATTTCTTGAGAAATTTACTGAGCCCAGAGTATATTTATGAGAATGCCATCAGGAACAGTCTAAAAATAATAGCACTCAAGTGAAATTGACTTGAATTACAATGTTCTCCCTGGAGTTTTTCTATGATTCACAATTTTCAATAGACAGATCCAACATATATCACTAAGAAGATAAATGAAACAGTTCATCTTCCACTGGTTCTTATAATGCTTAGGTTATTTTCTTGATATTTAACTATATCTATAGTTAACATTTATATCTCTAAATACAATTTTGAGCACAAAAAATATATTGAGATTATTTTTCTAAGTGAAAGCCAGTGGGGACCTAATATTTAGCAAAATGTTTTTATAATAGATACTGTTATTCCTATTTTTAAAAACAACAATGTAAGAGATGAGGAAATTGTTCAAGGTTATCTGCTAATTGATGGATTTAACCTTCATCTGTATATACATTGACAAATTTTAGTGTTCCTGCTGTGGTTTCAAGTATTTTCAGTGAGCATTAAGCATCTTTTATTCTCTAACAATAGATTAAATGCTTCTCTTCTGAACTCTTACAGCACTTTGTTTAAACCTCTGTCTTCTACTCGTTCTACCACATTTTAACAACCTATTTACTTTCTGTCTCCCTACAAAGTCATATTTTCCTTGAGAACAGGGATAGTATCTTGTTTCTTTTGTTTATACATATATATTTATTGATCTTTTACAGAGAGGAAGAGAGCGGGATAGAGAGTTAAAAACATTGATGAGAATCATTGATCAGCTGCCTCTTGCACACCCCCTACTGGGGATGTGCCCGCAACCAAGGTACATGCCCTTGACTGGAATCGAACCCAGGACCTTTCAGTCTGCAGGCTGACCCTCTATCCACTGAGCCAAACCGGTTTCGGCAGTATCTTGTTTCTTAGGCACATAGTAGACCCTTAATAAATGTTTCTTTTAAAATGAATATTTATCCCTGGCTATTGTCACTTAGTAGTTATAGATTTGGCCCTCATCCGTAAGGGTCTTGGGTCGGATTCCCAGTCAAGGGATGTGCCTAGGTTGCAGGTTCTCCATCCCCACCACAGTTAGGGTGTGTGTGTGGGAGGCAACTAATTGTTGTTTTTCTTACATAGATATCTTTCTATATATATATCCTTTCCTCCTTCCTTCTCACTCTCTCTAAAAATCAATGGGAAAATATCCTTGGGTGAGGATTAACAACAATATATAAGACATAAATGAATGAATGAATTGATATTTAAAATTATTTATTTTTCCCTTGTAGTCAAAAAGAACAGCAAAGCCTTGTCACTATGGAAAACAGTGAACTAGAATAACATAATTTGCTAGTAATACTTCATGGAAAGAAGAATTGGGACTATTTCAACATAGACATATACAATGTTTTGAAACATGACCATTATTGTACTACTCTAAGGGACTGATCTCAAGCACATGATTTTGAAAGGAACAAAGTGGGGGTCGGGAGGAATGATGTGCCTATAGGCAAATTGGCATCATTTGTCTGTGGATAACATTTCAGCCAGAAGAGACTCAGAACTGTGTTGACATAGCCAAATATTATTTAATGCCACTTGTGGGCAATTCAGAAATGTCATAGAAAATATAGTGCTCAGGTTTCTTATTTAATAGCATGGGAAGTTTCCAGTGATGAGAAAATGCCAAACCTATTTCAATTTTGAGGTTTCAAAATCTAATTTACTCAAAATCTTATATTCCTTAAAAATAGTTGCTACTTAAGACTTACTTCATACACGCATTTATACAAATAGTGCTAAAAACATTATCTACACAGATAACCCCAACAACTCATTTTAATCTGAGTATTGTTTTGCATATGCAACCAAATTTAATTTAGATGGGTTTGGTTCTTTAGGAAAAAATGTGATCTGTAGAAAATGAAAAAATGGATTTATTATTGGGATCCTAGAAAACTCAGGTTTTGATGTTGAAGGCACAAGATTCAATTCAGCCAACAAAATACTGCACAGCAGTGTAATTAAGTTCAACACTTATTCAATTGTAGCATTTCTAATTTAGTCAACAAATGCCTTCTAAGTACTCACTTGAAAATTTGAGTACTCAACAGGTGTTGCAATCATAGAACCATGTAGTCCTTTTTTCACCTCGTGGTGTTTTTGGTTAGATTTTATTTTGATCTGTTAGAATAAAATTGGATAATTGGTTGTTATATGGATGTAATATGTTTCCTTACACAATGGCAATCAATCATTTTTTTTATTCTACTGTTCCAAGTGACAGAGAAATGTCATCTAAGGTTTTTCTAGTAGCCACTGAGGAAGTAATTGGCATTCAACCTCTGCCAACACTCAACTTACTCTTTCCCTTTTACTCCCCTTTCTTCTCCTAGCCTTTGAAGGTTATTTGTTCATTTACCACTTTTCTATTTCTCTATAGATTATGATTTCTGGGGAATCTTGGATTAATGTAATGGACTGTTTTCTATTAAGTATTATACACAGCATGGGTTGATCAGAATCATGAAGACATTCACTAGGCAAAGTCTGTTTCTAGTATTCTTCAGTTTCCTCAATATTTTCATGAGCTATCAGTCCTGGGGTTGGACCTCACGGTTCTCATGTTTTCTGCCATTTGTCGTCTCTGGGAGTTTCTCTGAGCTAATCCCACTTACAATTGCACATTACTCCGTTAGCTAGTATTGCTTCATGTATTTTACAGACTCATTTCAGAACAGATCTCTTTTGTGCTGACTGACATGAGCAAAGGCTAGTGAGGAGAAAATTATAGGAAACAAAGCCAACATCACGGCTCCCTTTCTCTCCCTCTCCCTCCCTCCCACAGTTACTCTTCAAGATGCACACAATCCTCATCACCTTTTGTGCAGAGCTGGCCTCAAATTTTCTCTAGACTCATCCTAAAATGAGCACTGTTTTGACGAAATAACTTAATTTTTGTCAAATCAGGTCACTTTGTCAAAGCAAAAGGCTCCTAGTAGGACACAGTTTCTACTCCCTTTAATAATGTATTTACCTCTGCACCACACACACACACACACACACACACACACACACACACACACACCTACCTCCTAATGTTTTAATGTTCTTACTGGTAAGGCAACCTGCCACTGCAAAGATGAGTAACTAAAGTTTCTTGTAATCCTAAGCAATGGTCTGTGATTCCCCTGAAATATTTATCAGGGGAACAGAATCTTTGGAGGGACAGGGATTCTCTGGGTTCTCCTAAACTTCTTTCAAGGTATGTTTGCGCAGCCCTTGGAGGTTGCCACACACATTCATCCTCATTTGTTTGGTGGTTCCTTCTGTCAGCTTCCATAGCACCAGCCACAGTCCTGCATATCACTACATGAACTAGTATTGTTTAATGTATCTTAACTGTTGCTTTTTGGAGAGAGTCATCTCAGTTTAGATTTTGAAGACAAAAGAGAAGTTAATTTTTTTAAATTTAGTAATCAGAAGTTAAATTTAAAGTAAACAAAATTCATCTCTCTTTAAATCACATTATTGTAGGTATAATTCAGGTCAGCAATCAATGTAATAAGCACATTAATTATTATTTTTAGTTTTCTTTTAAAGGTTAAGAAAGAATAATATGACAACTAGGCGTAAAATTACTGAGTTGCCAAATGGAACATCTCTAAGATGGATGCTGTTGCAGTTGGCTCTTATTCGTTCTCAAAATTAAATTGCTTATGTTCTCAGAGCCTCAGCATGCTTAACTGTAAAGGAGGAGGACAGTTCTGATGATTTGAAGAAATAATTTGTATTAAAGGCCCCTATAAAACTAATATTAGTTGTTATTTAGCAGATAATTTTAAATGACTAGTAAATGGAAAGTACGGTGCTAGCCCTGCTAGCAAACAGAATGGTAGAAAGACATCAAGCCCCTTCTCCATTTATATATTGTATTCACGCTAGTGGAAGAGACAGAGGACATGAAATTTCTCAAACATAATGCAAGATAAATAATAAGAGGAGCTCTTTCAGAGGTACCATAAGCTGCTATGGTAACCAAAGCTTGGAGAGAGTAATATTTTAGGGGTTTCATGGAGGAGCTAATTTTTTTCTCCATATTAAAGGAGAAGGAATTATGGGGCAGGATAATAAATGTGACAATTACAACCAGCAAGCCAATAATATCAGATTGATAGGAGACCACAGCTGACTGGCTCTCAGCAGCCAACATATCCTCTATTGTTATTTTCAGAATAACGCTGGGACTAGCATAAAGGAAAAGTTGAAGTGAGAAAAGTGTTCACTCATAGCATAGGTATATATTGAATTGTTAAAGGCTCAGCGAGTTCTGATAGAGTTGGTAGAAATTAGGTTTCCAGATTTAAAAGACTATTCTTATAAAAATTATTTGCCTTAATACAATATATAGGATGCCATTAGGCATACAATGTATTAATTAAAGCAAGGACACAGCAGCCTAAATTATATCTTTGGACACAGAGCAGAGGCTAGAAATAGATCTATTATAATCACATGATCACACACAAAAAATCATTAGTTTATTCACTAATGCTGCTTTGGTTATTTAAACAAATTTTTCAATCGTAGCATGTGTATACAATGATTTCTTTTCATTCATACTGAACTTTTGTCTCAGCTCTTTGCTAAGAAGCAACCTTATTTCTAATTCTCTAAAAGCCCCATCTGACTTACACAACATCTCCCTTAACAGTCCTCTGGATCAGACCATTTGAATCCCACGTGTGGAGAAAACCTTTCTTTGTGACACTGATCTGCCCCTACCCAACCCGAGAGCGCAGGCAACATCCTCAGGGGCCGAGATCAGGGCTGAGCCGGGAATGTGGAGGTGGGGCTCCAGGATGCTGTTTCCGCTCCTGTTGGTTCCAGAATGTATAGATGCACATTGTTGCTCACCATCATCTTAGGTCAGTGTACCCAGCATGCATCTGTGCGTATGGCACAAACAGGTGAAACTGGACACCCCAAAAGACTATCCTCAATTAAGAGCACTTCTAACTTTGAGGGGAGAGGAAATGCTGCCATCTAAAGTCAGACCATTGTCCCAGCCTGGTGGGGTGGATGTGCATATGGAGTCAGGTATTTGCTGCGTACAAACCTCTCTTCTTCCATTTGTGATGTTGGTCAGATTATGGAAAATGTTCAAATCTCAGTGGTCTTAGGTTACTATGGGCATGATATTTCCCCAGTAAAAGAGGGCTATTGCAAATAGGAAATGGTGCAATAAGTGGAAAGCAGAGCGCCTGGTACAATGAATTTAAGCTAGCATGGTGAAAACTAAATATAAGTGTAAATACCCTTTTAAGGACAGTGGTAACTGTAGGAAACACAGGACAAGAGATGACTTCAGGGAAGTTATCTGGGCAATGACAAATGGGAGAGATGCCCATTTGAAGTGGACAGTATTTTACCCAGACGTAGGCATTGCTTTAATGTTCTCTTCTCATCACAAAATTTACATAAACTTTTTATTGCCAACTAAAAAAAATAATTCTATTTACAAAGCCTTTTAAAATAAATTCTAGTGAAATAAGAACATCCCTGGCAATGAGTGTAGAGATGAAGCCAACTTTCTCTTTGACCCTGAGAAAATAACTATCTTCCAGTTTCTTAAATTATGTAGATCCATGACTAATTCTAATTCATAAGAATAATTTCATAACTTGAATACTTTTTGCCATTGTTCTTGGTTAAAAGTATAAAGTGTCTCCAAATAGGGATGGGTTATTAAAAGCTTTGGACTTCTCCATATATTTCCTGCAAACACACACACACACACACACACACACACACACACACACACACACACATCACAATATGCTCAGAATGAAAATGTTAATGCAATCAGCATCAACATCTAAGAGTCTTCATTGACAATTCAGAGAGACAGTGTGTTGAAAATATATTAACCAGATATATCTCACTCCTTGTTGCTCAAAATACATCTCGTGAGGTGGAGGGGAACCGTGACAAGAGAACTGGTTGACTAAAACCCTGAGAGAAATCATGCATAGAGGAAGTGTTCAATTTTCTTTGTTCTTCATGTGTTCTATAAATATTTCATGTATTTATTAAAGCTGTGTTTTTGCTGGAAGCTAGCCTTCTCCCTTATTTAGTTCTTCCCTCATCCTTGAAGGCTGGAAATGTTTGAAATATAGAGTCTGCATTCCATGTGCATATTTCCATGTTTTGTTAATAGACAACACATGAAAATGAGAAATGAAAATTTCTTAAAGGGAAGGGAAAGGGAAATATTTAGGATGACTGGGAAGAAAAAAAGTCTTACCATACCGGGAGAGGTTGGGGGGAAGGGGGCCTGTGATCTTGGAGCACTGGCCTTTATCAAAATTCTGTTGAAACTGAGTGGTTCTAATAGGAGCGGTAGTCAGCTTTTTCTTCTCACTGCTCTGTTTGTCTCTTTGGCCCATGTGGCAGGAAAGTCATGGTCGGAGAGGCTGCAGCGGAGAGCTGCCTGCGGGGGTTCATCACCAGTTGTATTTACTTCACTGCTCAAAGGTCAGGTTTCCTGTTTAAATAGTATGCATCTCTGAGGGCAGGGGACCACTCTTGGAAACATCAACAAAACCACCCCGTTCACTAACAATTGAATCCCAGGAGCTGGAATAATGCAAGGAATCAATAAACCAGAAGTCAACATGACTTTTCTTCCTTTTGGGAGCCCAATGACCCTGTTTCCATCTTGTCTGAGCTGTGCAATGAACAGAAACAAGTGCAGACACTCCATCCAGTCTTTGGAGGACACAGCCGGCAGCTTCTCTGTTTCACTTATGCACATAACAGAGACTCTCTGCCATCTCATTTCCTCTGGACATAATGCCACATGTGATCTAGGACAGAGCACTGATAAGTTGAAAAGTTCCTATTTGCTTCACTTAGGGGAAGGGGGAGTGCAATACAAAAGTGGATACCAAAAACAACCTACACAAATTAAAAAGTGCAAAAATTGATGAATTTCAAACTGTGTCAGGTCTGCTGTAGAAAGGACCCCTGTTGTTTAATAGGTGCCAGCAATGTGATAGGCATTGAGCATAATTTATCTCGTTTACCCACAAGCAATTTATGAAGTAAACTTAGGCTCAGAAAGGTTGAGTCCTTGTCCAAGTTCACAGAGCCAGCCTGAATTCCAACCTCTGCTTGTCCGATTTGGTACTGAAGCATTTAGCCACCATACATTCTCTAATTAGAAATTATACGGCTTTACTTGTTTGTGAACAAACCTGGTTCAGCCCCTGTTACCAGAGTTCTACTAAACATTTGTCTTCACTGATTGACACACTAATATCCTGGAATCATAGAATCGCAGATTGCTAGTATTGTAGTCCAATGCCCAGTCTTCCAGACTGAATGCTTTGTGAATTGAAGAATGTGCTAAGATTTTGCTAGGAAAACAGGTATAAACCAGGACTAGTCCCACAAACTGAATGTTTGTTCATTTTCTCATAGTTAATCTTGGCCAGTCATCTTTTATGACTCTTTGAATTTTCTAGCATTATACCAATATTAAGAACTATAATTTAATGCTTCTAAGATCCAAATTTGTTGTATACATTGTCTCTATCAGCTGTACCAATTATTCAGGTAAGAATTATTATCTCCACTTTATAAATGAGACAACAAAGAAGACAGGTGAGTTGCAAAAGAGCCTTTAATTGTTAACAGGCAAAACTGGGATTCCATCGCAGGCTTTGAACGTTATCCATTGTTACTTTACTTTTGTGTTCCTTGTATCCTATACCCCTAGGAAAAGCTGTAAGCAAATTTCTGTGCAACCTGTTTCTCAACTGCAGTCATGTCAAATTCATCAGTTCTCTAGGGAAACGTTAGTAGATAATCCATTTAAAACATTGTCTCAAGATGGCAGAATAATCAAATATGAGTATCTTCCATCCCACTTCAATTCTTAGAAATGACAGAATGTAGTTCTTTAAAAGGAATAGAAAAATGTTATCACTAGCAAACTATAAATAGTGCCACTAGCAGAATAAAAATTTGAGGAGTTATGAAAAACATACAGAGTAGATGGGATCCGATTGTTAAAAGAGCTACAACTCAAACCATTTTGGGGAAGGGCTGCTGCAGAGGTTGGGGTGACTTGGTACACGATACTCAGAGGCAAGAATGCCTAGCAGAGGGTTTTTTGGCAATTGTCAGAATGAGTCACTGGGGCTTTCATTCAGGAAAACGAATAGGCTGGTGCCTCCCTATGTGTTTTTGCTGATTCAAAGACAACAGAGCCTCCCAGGTTAAGCAGTGAGGATGTGGCCACCTTGGAGGAAGGACAGAGGCAGGGCTGAGTTGCAGCTGGTACGGACCTTACAAGCCAGTTGTTAAAATATGGTAGGACTTCTCTTCACAGGTGTCTCAGAGCCATACCATGGCTAACCATTCTTGTTTCACATCACCATGCCAGGAAGGAAGCATGGGGATGGAACAAAGGGGGGGGGGGGGGGGGGGAAGCCTACATTGGAAACACTGTTCAATGTGATGCCTACATTGAAAAGCAACCTTTCCTAGACATGCCCAGAAGACTCTCACCTGTAACTCTGGGGCCAGGTCTCGGCTGTATGCCATCCCTAGTTTTAGTCACTGGTAGGAAATTAGCTTTTAAGATGACATGTTTTTGTATCTAAACCATGCTGAAGTATGACTGTCATGTATTATGTACTTGTGTGATTGGACTTTTTGCTTATAAATACCAAACTTTTTATCTATCCCTATTTTTTTTTTTTTTTTTTTTTTTTTTTTTTGCATAGTATGCTTGCCACAGGTAGAGCTTCATATGCTTTAGGACTCATAGCACCCTGTCAGGTCTGTACTTGATGAGAATGCTCTGTATATGTACATCCAAGTTCCTGGCAGGGACAGTGAGCAAGGCAGGGCCAAGGAAAGAGCCTGGTAGCTTTCTCCAGGAGAGAGGTGTGTTATTTCAGCACTTACCTTTATGAGTATTCTTATAAGAATATTCACATTGGATTTGTATTTTTGCGTTTCTTTTTCTAATAATAGAAGAGCAACTCAGAAAGCTTAAAATGCTGGATTTTAATATGATTTCTGTCCCAAGATAAAACCATGTCAGGTTTTATCAGGTAAGGTGTTTTGGGAGAGTATTCAGCTCTAAATTGATGGTAACCTTAAGACTTAGGCTTACCTATGTTATATTATTCTACTTCTTTAAATTTTAAAATACTGATTAAAAATGAATCTAAAATTTTAATGGCGTTTTCCCAATTATTTGAGAAAAACTGATTGGAACTTTTTACTTACCTGAATCAGAGAAATTCTGTCAACTGTTAAAAAACAATCACTATATCAATTTATTTTGTTTTTTAATAATTAGTTATTTTAATATTATATAGGTTTAGCTAGATTACCTTATGTGTACATTTGGAGTGCTTAATATAATGAAATAGTTGCATGCTTTATTTTGTTTCATCCTCAAAACAGGTGCAATGAAGCAAATAACTCAGTAAGATAAAGTACTTTATCTAGAATTACACAAACTTATCATTATTACATCTAGGAGACCTTCTACAAGACTGAAATTCCAATCTCCAATTCCACAGCAAGGAAAATGTGTCTGTGTATATATAAGATATACTATGAACCCAATAACTTAATAATTCTGTTTATTAAAGCTGTCTGGGAGTTAATCCTATTATAGCTATCTTGTGCCCTGGAATCAGAGAAGATTACTAAAACAGAATGTGTGTAGTTTTTCTCAAATTTTTTTTTCTTCCTTCTAATTTTCTCAGCTTAAAAATTTAGTAAGCTACAAATCTTCACTTTCTTTCACATCCTAAATGTAGCAAGATTAGCAATAACTCTCGATATAAGGGCTTTCCCTCTTACAACCACCAGGCAGAATTTCATCTCTCTCACTGTGTCTGAAAAAAAAAAAAAATGTGTGTGTGTGTTCCAAACAAAACAGGCAAGCACTTCACATCTGGGCTAAGCTGCTTTTGCTCTAGTAGAAAACGGTGCCACATGGAGGAAATCCTCAGAAAGAGGGCAATCATTTTCAACCTGATGCTTTCTTTCGTACAAGCCCAGCCTCATAGGAATGTATGTATCCCATTTGAAAGGATGCTATAATTTTTTTTTCATGCTCCGAAGCTAAATGTGAAGGATGGGACACCCAGGAAATTGTCTTTAATAGTACATTGTAATTGCATCATTTACATACTTTAATGCAGAGCTAATCACCGAGCATCATATACCAAATGTTTTTTAAGTTGTTTATTTTAGAAATTGGGACATGGTTTTATTCTTTTGTATTCTAAGTTCATGTTTTAATTTTAACAGAATGCCAAAGTAAGCATTTCCATGTCTATCTAATTGTGTGTAACTTTGAATATGTTTTAAATGGATATACATATTATTATTTGAAATTTCTTCTATCATTTCATATTTTTTATTTATTCTTTTTTTCTTATTTTTTTAAATTCTCACCCAAAGATATGTTTCTTTTAAATATATTTAATTGATTTTTATTGAGAGAAAGGGATTAGGATAGAGAGCTAGAAATATCAATGAGAAACATCTATCAACTGCCTCCTGTAAACTCCCTACTGGGGATTGAGCCTATAACTGAGGTACAGGCCCTTGACTGAAATTGAACATAGGACCCTTAAGTTTGAGGACCGACACTCTATCCACTGAGCCAAACATGTTAGGGCCAAGGATATGTGAGGTGTTTTTTTTGTTTTGTTTGTTTGTTTGTTTTCATTGATTCTAGAGAGAGAGGAAGGGAAACAGAAAAAAAAAATAAAATAAAGAATTAATGTGAGAGGAAACATCAATCAATTGCCTCCCATATATGCCCTGACTGGGGATCAAACCCACAACCTGGGCATGTACCCTGACTGGGAATTGAACCCACAACCCTTTGGTGTACAGAATAATGCTCTAACCACTTAGAAATACCAGCCAGGGTTACATTTCATTTATTTTTACAATCACCAGTAAGGCAAAGCTTATACATGTATAGCTTATTAAACCAAGCTAATAGAAATTATTTAAAATATTAATCTTCATAAAGCAACTGTAAAACACATTGTGTAATATTCCTAAAACAGTCTTTAGTCTCTTTTGTGACCTTGAAGAATAACTCTGTTTGCAGTGTGTTTAAAAATATACAAAGTGCTTTTCCATTGATTTTCTCATTTCATTCTAACAACTATGTAAGCTGTGTGTTGACTGTTTTATTTTTATTTAAATGGCAGCATCATTTGAGAAGGCAATGCCTAGAGAGGTTATGCTGCATTCCTCTTCAAGAGGGTCCATGTGGGGATTGGGTGGAAGAAGAGAGGCAACGAATGGCAGAGCCAGCACTTAAATCCATTATTTTGAAGTAGACCAGATGTCCTTCTGGATGACATTCCAGACGAAGCCCAGGCTGCGAGGGAAGCCTGGGTCCTAGGTGCCTGCTGGCTGATGGAGGGGAGCCCTGGTCCCAGGTGCCAGAGGGAAGCAGTGCTGGCAACTTCGGGAAGGCCTACTCTTGCATGAATTTCATGCATTGGGCTTCTAATATATAAATGAGGATCTAGACCACATGTGTCAAACACAAGGCCCGCGGGCCAAATCCATCCCGCCAGGCCTTGCAATGTGGCCCGCACTGCGCTGTCATCACTACACTCCGCTGCGTTTCCATCACAATGACAGTTTATGACTGTTCAGTAAACCATCCGGCCCGCGATTTAGGCTGGATTTTAGATTTTGGCCCCTTCTCTGATTGAGTTCGACACCCCTAATCTAGACAGAGACATTTAAAAGCCTAAATGACCGGTCCACCAAATGACCAGTTGACTGGTCGCAATGACATGCACTGACCAACAGAGGACAGATGCTTCAATGCACAGGATCAGACTCCTTCCTGTCTGGATCGGGTCTGTGGGGATCAAGACAAAACCAGCTATCCTACATCCCCCGAGGGGTCCCGGATTGTGAGAGGGCACAGGCCAGGCCAAAGGACACCATCGGTGTGCAAATCTGTGCACTGGGCCTCTAGTGTTCTAATGTTTGCAATTGTGGCATGGCAATTACAGAGCCCTAGTCAAAATCTCATCTTACTCTAGAGGTGACCACTCTTTTACCCTTCAGGTATTTTGTCTGTTTTTTGTTGTTTTCATACTGTGCTTTCCCTTCCTCCTAAGCAGTGTGGAGCTTACTTTAGTGACCTTAGCTTCTGTGCTCATAGAGAACAGTGAAAAGTAAAAGCCTTCCATCTATTTAGATCAGCTCTTATTACTTTTTAAAGAGGAATACTGAAGGCTAATTTGTAAGGCTGGATTTACCTGACTCAGTGAAATAATTTATACGCCAGAAAACTGATATTTTATTAAAAGGTGGTATTTTAAAAATAGACTTAGTGACCTTGGAACTGCTTCTGACTTTATAATAAAACAAAGCCCAGAATGACTTAAGACAAAACAATTCTTTCCCTCAATTTATTTGGATGAGTGATGCAATTTTTTTTGTCATTATTTAAGGAAAGTCGCATCAATGCCTGGAGCATACAAATGTAAGGGTGGTTGCTTTCCTATTAGGCCATTGAGGTATGAAGTTGCTTCGGTTTTTTAAATAGCTTCAATTTAGAGGTTAAGCATAATAGTGCAGGAGTTCAATAGGATTTCACATTTAACTTCAGATGAATCTGGCAGACAGGTATAGAGATAATAGGGACGATTTTTTTTATTCCTGGGAAAATGGTTTTCTTAGCATGTCTATCCCTATAAACTAACCAGGATTATACTTTTTTAATTTATATTCCTGGAGGTTAAAGAGGATATAGTGGGGGTTAAAGGTGATAGGAGACTCAACTTGGGTTGGTGAACACACAATACAATATAAAAAGGATGTCTTATATAGCTGTACACCTGAAACCTGTATAATTTTATTAACCAATGTCACCCCAATAAACTCGATAAAAAAAGAAAAAAATGAATCTTCATGCGACATATGTGAAATGCCAAATTTTACGTTTATATTATCTTTTCACAGAATCTTCAGGGGGGGAAAAAACCATATAAATCCCTTTCAGAAGAATAACATGGAATCAGAAAGTATTTCCTTCCTTAAGGAAGAAAACAGCAATCAACAGATTATCTCAATGCCTAGATCTATGACAGCCAAGGGTAAAAAGGTAAGGAACTTCAAATGGCATAGAACATATCTACCTAATATGAGGTACACATTTAAATCATCTATACTAACTTGAAAAATTGTTTTAGATGATTATTAGTTTAAGATGAAAATTATTTATAACTTATCTATTGATTTTCTGAGACACAAAACCTTCCTAGGCTCTAGTTTTCTTATTTATAACATAAAACCTTGAACTATTGTAGATCATCTGTTCACACCTTTCCAGTTCCAAACTACAGTGTTTTAGCTCTCTTCCAAAAGAAGCAAGATAATCTCAGGTAAGTTATTTTCTTCGACGGTGTCTGAAGTACTTCCATGAAAGTGTCTCATGTACTCATGAAGCCTGTCATTCATAGAATAATCAGTAAATATTAGTAGTGCATTAATGATGTACAAGACACTGCAAGCTGTGGAAGACCCAAAGAAAAATAAGAAATCCTTAATAACTTTAAGGAGCCTACATTCTAATTTGAAAGATAACAACGAATACAGAGTCAAGTAACACCATACAATCATCAGGTAATTGATGTCATGTGGAAGTTAATAAGTACTGTCTGATTTAATTATATGTGCAACAAGAGCTGAGCTCATAAGGTGAGCTATTTGGGGCTGAATAGAACTAGGGATTCTTATGAAAAAGTGATTTGATCTGTATCTTGAAGGATGGAGAGAATTTGAATAGGTGAAGGAAAGAGCCTTGCAATTATACTGTAGCTACTGTCCTAGGCTTAGAGCTTTACAATGTGGTGGGTCCTTTTGCACAGTAACTTGACAAGATGTTCTGATCAGCAGTCTCCTTCCTGTTTCAAATAGAGAAAGCATAACTCTAGGACCCAAAACTTGTATTCTAGTCTCTTTATTTCCAGCCTTCTGTTCTTACTTCTACTTTAATTGGAATACTGGAATAGTATTTTTAAATTCTACTATTTTTTCTCCCTTGGGGAAGGGATTAGAGCATTAATTAGCATTTGAATTGCTACCTCTTATCTGCATTATCTTTTTCAGATGAAAACCTATATTGAAATGGAAGGTGATGGGTATTATTTTTACCTAACATAAGAGGAAGCTAAACCCAGTGAGGTTGTAGGTAGGGATAAAAATCAAGAATGTGGAAAATACAAAACATTGCTTGACTATGAATTTTGTCTTAAATAATTTATAGCAGGAAAGACTTCCAGAACTCCAGAACGGTTGATTGCATAGTTTCTCTTTCACATGTGGACAATTATTTTCCTTTTGACCCCAAAGAGTTCATGAACCTTTATAAATTCCTAACATGCAGGCAGGAACTGATGTTACCAAACTAGGAACTCTAATTGCTCTTATTATATGGAAATCAATAAGTACAGTAGTTTTTAAGCTCTGGCCATGTGCCAGGTTTCAAGCCCACTGTTCTCACGTCATCAAGAAAAATCAAGAGTGGAATATGTTTTATAATTATTTATCCACATGTGCTATAATTACTTGGAAACTTCCGCTTTAAACATCAGGTATATAATAGGAAGGAAGAAAAACCTTTAAATAACAGACAATTCTCTTGTACATTATCTAGGAATTCTAAAGTTTAAGTTGCTGGTTTAGTGTCTGCCTTCCTCCCGGAAAACGTTTGGGTCCAGAGGAGGATGTGTGGCAGCTATTGTTTACATTTACAGGAAAATACAGGGGAGGAATTCCATGAAATCAATAGCTGAGCTCCTTGAAAACCCTACTGAAGGGCTAATGAAATTTCCAGACATCTCCTCAATAAGATAAATAAATAAATAAATAAATAAATAAATAAATAATAAAAATAAAAAAAACAAGAGAAGTGACATCCCAAAGCAGCTTCTATATCCTTAGAGTCATTTTCTTCAAAAGAACACAAAGCAGGAAATGAAAGGGAAGCTGGGGAAATGGATAACAAAGTTTGTATGGAAGCATGTGATCCACTTTAACCATTCCAGGTATTTATGATGCCAAATTTCATAACAGGTTGCTTCTCTGATACTAAAAATTCCATAATGTACTTTTATAATTTAACATTGAATAATTTGTTCATAGTATAAATGTTCTTTCTTAAATCAACCATTTATTTCTCCAATAGGGAAACACATTTTGTTCTGCCCACGGTCCTATCAATAAAAGCTTTCGTCAATGTTTAATCAGATGGTAAAGAAGACCCAACACAAAGTGGGTTAGCCAATGAGAAAGGATATTGTGTTCAAGGAACTTTCCTATACTTCACTTTTTTTTTTTTTTAGCAGCACAGAATTTGGTATATAGGACCTCAATACTTTACAATGGGCAGAAATAAGAACAGAGTCTCCTTTTTGTGCCATTGTATCAGAATTATAGGGCAGTACTTTCCCACTCATGCTAGCTTGAAGAGAGATCTTTTCAATAAAGCACTTTTCACACTATGTACTCTATCTTCCTTGCAAAACATACTTGAGTGTCAATATGAATTTTTAAATAGACTAAATAGATTTCTTCCTCCATATGGTTCAGCTGTGCTGCCTGAACTATTTATTTGACTATGACAACAGTTTAACCTACTGGTCTCAGCACCCTTTTATACTCTTAAATACTAGGTGTATGGGTTAATAATGCCAGATTTTGTAACCAAAGAAAATATGATAATTTCAAGAGATACATCAAAAGTGCTTTATTTAAAGTAATATTCACTGCTAGCTACACATTTTCCCCATCTTTCAGCTAATTTGTGGATACCGGTCCAATAGAACTTTTCTTGTTTTGAGGCAAACATTTCAGTGACCCAATTTTCCACTTCTTTGTACGTTTTGAAGTACTGCTCAGAAAGTGAACATGCCATCAATGGGAACAAGTGTTAATCTGAAGGAGCAAGGTCTGGTGAATAAGGCAAGTGGGTTAATAGTTCTCAGGCAAGATCTTTTAATATGTCTTTAACTGATTTTGAAGTGTGTGATGAGGCGTTATCATGAAGCAAAATTACTTTGCCATGTCTTCTGGAACATTCTGGTTGTTTCATGAACAAAGTGTGGTTCAAATTGATTATTTGTTGTTGGTAGCGATCAGTATTAACTGTTTCACCTGGTTTTAGAAGCTCATAATCCACTACACCTTCCTGATCCCACCAAATGCAGAGCATTGTCTTCTTTCCAAAGCGATTTGGCCTTGCAGTTGATATTGATGGTTGACCTGGATCAACCCATGATTTTGTGCATTTGGGATTCTCAAAATAAATCCACTTTTCATTGCCAGTCATAATTTGATGCATAAAAGACTTTCTTTCGTGCCACTGAAGCAACATTTTACTGATGACATTTTGGTTTTCCATTTGTCTTTTGTTCAGTTGATGTGGCACCCATTTTCCTTCCTTCAAAGTATTTCCCATTGCTTGTAAAGGATCAGAAATTGTTTGCTGAGCAACATTTAATCTTTCTGCAAGTTGTTCTTGAGTTTGACATAAAATCTTCATCCAATAATTATTGTAATTGTTGATGTTCAAACTTTTTTGGCTGACCTGAATGTTCTTTGTCTTTCACATCGAAATCATCACTTTTAAAGTGTTTAAACCAGCGTTCACAAGTATGTTGAGATGGATCATGTTTACCATAAATAAAAGCTTCCCAAAGTATACAATAACTTTTTCTTCAAAATAAAGTAAAGAATTAAAACTTCCCATAAATGCTCTAAAACATCTATGATGTTAACACCTTCAGCAAATTTGACATATGAAGTTTTGAAGCTTGCTATCAATACAACAAAATAGCATACATATCAAATTGCATACATATCAACACATGTGTAACTCCATCTATTGAAAAAAATCCACATTATTAACTGATACAACTAGTTAATTGAACGTCCCCAAAGAGCTTTTGTTTATGTGGATTTTATCTGTTAATATTTAGCATGTTAGAAATTAAAAGAGAAATGTTAATTAAAATAATAAAAACCCCACTATAAGTAAATATAAATAACATAGTTTTGTGGAAAATATCTATATGCTCCCAAAACAAAAAAAGAATATTTGGCAAAAATGGTGACTTTTTGGAATTATTGTTTGATTGAAGTATGTGAAGAAAACATGACTTCATATAGAATGTTAGTTGGAAAACAAAGGTATGTTTTAACAGTCTTTTAAGATAATTGCTTATATTCTTCTTTGTAACTTCACCAGTACTCGTCAAGTGGTAATTTCTTAAAAGTTAGTTGCACTATGAAATCTGTAATCATGTCAATCAACTTTTTGTACCGTTACATTAAAATTCATTAGTTTAACTTTTACTTTGAATGACTATTTTACCATACATGATTTTATAAAATGATACATTTGTCATACAGAAAATTTACTGAGTTATACAGATCTTCCTGATGTTGACACATTTCATTATACAATATTAGAAAATTGTTTATTAATATTATCATCAATCTCATCAGAAAAGTCTTCATGTATTGAAAGCTGTGGAGCTAATAGTGGTGAAAACGAGTTTTCCAAAGTTCTAAATTTCACTTGGTAGCTTGAATTTCTTCACTGGCAACAAGTCCAGTGAGTTTTTTCTTTGAAGTAACTAGTTCACATCATTCTTTTTTTTTTTTTAAGAAAATGTCTACCAGATACACATACGTACGTCTGAATAATCATAGTTTGTTTTCCTGTCTTTCATTCAAGAAAAAATAGTGTTTCATCATAAAAGCGGCTGGCTGGTTTTTGTGCTAGGACTTGAACTTATCCAACTATTTCTTTATATGCACCCATCAGAAGTTGGTTTATACATATTCCAACTTTATCACACAAACATTTTACAAATTATGTTTTCATGCATGAAGATTCAATGAAAACTCATTCCATATACTGTTTCATTAAGGACTTCCTTAAGTGAAACTGGTATTTTAAAAAAACTGTGACTGTATGTGATGAAGAACACAATGATAGTAGTACCAGTTGGTGCCACTGCATTGATTTGCTCCAAGGCATAGCACTTTAACACATCATTGCATTTTTACCATCAGTGCAAGTATAAACACAGTTAAATAGGAAAATGTTATCATATTACTGGCTAAGTAGTTTTCAACTCACTTTTGAAAGTACCTCAGGAGCTCCTAAAGGTTCACAGATTATACTTTGAGTTTGCTGACTTTAACATGAAAATATTATAATTTTAAACCTTATCACTCAATGTTCATTCAAAGAAGTATATGAGTTATACATGAGTGAGGAGTTTTATGTTTATACCTACATAAAGATATATAATACCTACATTAAAAATAGCTCACAAATTGTATAGGTATTGAAAATTTTATGAACCTAAATATAGCTAGACTTATTTATGTATGAATATATTTATTTATTATTTTATTAGGATGACTTTTACCTACAGACTAGTCGCCTGATGCATGAAATTCATGCACAGAGTGGGTGGTATTTCTCAGCCCGGCCTACATCCTCTCCAATCTGGGACTCCTTAGAGGATGTGCCTCTCGCAATCTGGGATCACTGGCTCCTAACCACTTACCTGCCTGCCTGATTGCTTCTAACCACTCTGCATGCCACCCTGCTTGCCCTCAACTGCCCCCCAACCAGCCTGATCACCCTAACTGCCCTCCCCTCCTGGCCTGATCACCCCTAACCACCTCTGCCTCAACCCCGCCACCATGGATTTATCCAGAAAGACATCCAGAAGGTCTAATTAGCATAGCCACCATGGATTTATCCAGAAAGACATCACTTGGTCTAATTAGCATATCACCTTTCTATTGGTATAGATAATTGTTCATACTAGAGAATTAAATAAGATATTATTTAATGCTAATTAAGCATAATTTGTTTAGCTACTAACTGACTATCTGGAAGAACTAAATCATTCCATATTAAAGATATATTTATTTATCAGTTATCAAAGGTAATTTGTTTTATAATCCTATTTTAATTCATTCATTCAACATTTTTTTGAGGCTCTGAGCCGGTAGAAGGGAATGTGGTTCATGTACAAAGATAAGGTACACAAACTGTACCTTACTGCAATATAGTGATAGATATAATTTAAGATGGTAGTATACTATCATTAAACTAAACTATAAAGAACTGTGGAATTATGAAAGTAGAGCAACTGATGTAATTCCACGTGGAGAATCAGAGACAGCTCCCTAGAAGAGTATAAACTTGGAGTTGATTTCTTGAAAAACAAGTAATTAAAATAATAATAAGCATCATTGCACTTATTATGTGCTAGGCCCTGTTCCAAGCAGTCTACAATTATTTACTCACTTAGTCCTCATAATAACCCAATGAGTAGGAATAATTATTATCTTGGTTTTTCAGATGAGTCTGAGTCACAAGTGATTAAAAAAATCTGCTCAAATGGCACACAAATATTTGGAACTACTTTTGAACCCAAGAGGTCCAGCTGTAGAGTTTGTGCCTTTGGTCACTGAACTTCTCTGGAATCTAAAAAGCCCATACAATGTTTACTTAGTACTGGAGTTTGTGTATTCTACATTAACACCCATTGTGTGTGCAGGAAACAAGGGCATGCTAAACAAGAACTATGTAGAGTCTGGTGAGAGTGCACCATATTCTTTCCATTTCCGCTCTGAAGTAGGAAGCAATTTCAGTCAACTTCCTCCGGAGGGAGAGGTGGAAAGATGGCAAGTGTTGGACTTGAGTAGATACTTGAAGACTAAGATTAGCCACAGCATTGTGTGCAGGCAGGAAATAACTACTGCTCATAAATACAGTTTAAAACCTCCCATTTGTAGTGATTCAGCTCCACATTGTTGTTCATCTTTTCCCAGCAGATTTCAGAAATTAAGATACAAGAAAATATTTGAATTGGTCCAGGGTTAACAATAAAATAGGGTTTTAGAATATTTTCAGAGGACTAGCTAAAATCATGTACTTTGGGCTTAGACTAAATAGGGAAAAGTCCTGGCAGAGAAAAGGGTATAGTTCTATTATTTTTCTGGCTTTTCTACCTATGAGAAGGATATTCAGTTTGGAATTAGTAGAATAACATTGATAAAAAGATATGGAAGCCCAAGATGAAGGGGAAGATTGTTCTGAGTGCTTAGAGATTTTAAAGGAATTGTATGTTGCCTGTTCCAAAAAGGAACATAAAATTAGAATCAGTTCATATCAGTCTGACTGCCCGTGTTGTAATACTAGTTTTTGTGATAGTGGACAAATTTCTTAAACTCTTTGTGTCTGTGCTTCCCTATCTATAAAATTAAGATGATAATTTTGGTATTGTAAGGAATAACTAAGTTAAACCAAGAGATGAACACAGATCAGTACTTGCCCAGAATAAGTACTTAAGTGCTATTAAAGAAAAAGTTGATAAATTAGGCTTCATCAAAATTAAGAATTTTTCTGTTTTAAAGATGCTGTTGCCTGCTGATGTGGTTCAGTGGTTGAGCATCAACCCATGTACCAGGAGGTCACAGTTTGAGTCCCAGTCAGGGCACATGCCTGGATTGTGGACTCAATCCCCAGTAGAGGGTATGCTGGAGGCAGCAGATCAATGTTTCTCTCTCATCATTGATGTTTCTATTTCTCTTTCCCTCTTCCTACCTCTCTCTGAAATCAATAAAAACATATATATTTTTTTAAAAAGACCCTATTAGTCTTAACAGGATTTGTCTTCAAAAGACAAACCACAGGGTGGGGGGAAATATGTGTAAATTATGTAGCTGATGAAGGATTTATATCCAGAATACATAAAGAGCCCTGGAGTCTCAATAATAAGAAAATAAACATATGTAATATTTAATATATGTAAAGAAATATATATGTGTATCTATGAATTAAAGGGTATAACATTTGAAAGACACTTAGACTTGTCAGTGGTAAATTACCACATAAGAGATATCAGCCATTGAGGAAATACAAATAAAACCACAAGAAGATATAACTACACACCTATTAAATGGCTAAAAATACGTGAAAAAGAAAAAGTCATGCCCTCACCAGTTTGGCTCAGCTGATAGAGCATCAACCTGCAGACTAAAGGGTCCCAGGTTCAATTCCAGTCAAGGACATGTACTTTAGTTGCGGGCACATCCCCAGTAGGGGATGTGCAGGAGGCAGCTGATGGATGTTTCTCTCTCATTGATGTTTCTAACTCTCTATCCCTCTCCCTTCCTCTGTGTAAAAAATCAATAAAATATATTTTCTTTAGAAAAAGTCATTACCAGAAGGAAATGGGTGAGAAGAGGCAGGAGATGGTAAAGAGAGGATAAATAGTGATGGAAAGAGACATGAATTGGAGTGATGAACACACAATTCTATATACAAATTATGTATGGTAGAATTGTACCCTTGAAACCTATATATCAATAATTTTATTAACCAATGTAACCTCAATAAATTCAATTTTTTTAAAAAGGAGAGAAAGGAAGGCACTGACAATATATTAAGTGTACTGGAAAGGATGAAGAGCATTACATTGCTGTTTGGAAAGCAAAATGTGTAAAAACTTCAGCAACTCCTTTTGAAATGAAATATGCCGTTATCTTGTGACCAACTAATACAGTCACCAATAAAGTATTCTTTCCTGAGGAAGAATCATCCTTAATAATCTCCTCTTTCTGTTTCTTTTCTTATTCAACCTTTTACTCTCTCAGTCTGTCTTGTAGTTTCCCTTGTTATAAAGATAGGAGGAGCAGAAAGACTGCTCCTTCTGACTACAGAAGACAAAGCTAAATCATCTTCAGTATTTCCAAAAGGCATTTGCCAGCAGTCTTGAAAATCTAATATAAGTAGTAATATTTTTTTTTAAATTGCTGGAATTACATCAACTCAGAGTGATTGTCATAATGATAGAAGACTACATTGACAGTAAAAAGGTTTGTCTTTAAAAAGAAAAATGAGAAAACTCAGTTTAATCAGATAAAGACATTTTATTAGGTAGACTAGATCTTCCAACATATGGAGTACATGCAGGAAAACAAAATAATAAAACTATCACTGATGGCGAAAAGTTTGGGAGCTCATAGTACGCCATCTTCCTCTTCCAAAGAGGAGGTGACTGGAGGTGGAGTGGGTAATGGTGAACAGAGAGGGCTAAGGAAGGAAACTTTAAACTTCTATGCTTTTAATTCAGCAGGTTTGTGGGGAATTTGTACTATTATATTTTAAAAGTTTGTTGCATTATCTCAAATTTGACAAAATCAGGAAAGGGCTTAATTACACTAATTATTTTTAAGGAGTTTAAGGCCTTGGTGTAATTTGAGTATTTCAATTGCATCTATGTGATAGGTTTAATGCCATTTTGTAAGTTGTAGATAGGTTAGAAATGTCATTAATCAAATCATCTAAAACGTATTTTATAAAAAGTAAAATGACATGTTCCTATATATTTTAGGCAGAAGTGGGTATATCATCAGTAATTATATATTATATGTTTTCTTTTAGCTTTCAAAATAAACAATATGCATATGTTCTTTCTGACATATGCTCTTAAATTTATTTTTTTTTCAAACAAATGCTAAAATTATATGTTAGTAATATTTTTAACATCTCCATTGAGGTGAAAGCAGCTTTCAATAAACTACACACTATTTAAAGTGTAAACTTGGATACGTTTTGCTATATGTATGACACCATGATTAAATTTTAAATTCACTCTATGGCTCCAGGGTTTCTCATACCTCTGAAATCCCTCCTACCCACTAATTCTGTGCCATCCCTATGAAATCACTGATCGGATTCAGGGCCAGCTGCAAAATGAAAATGTGAGATTCCTTGCGTTTTGTATGGGGCATCATTCTTTTAGAAGTTTTATCTCTTTGAGTCTTGCCTTTAAATTTTGTTAAGCAGGACCAGAGTTTATTCTAAGTTTAAGTGTTTTGCCGCTATTGAAGCGATACCCTTTTTTGTACTATACTCGTTACCTCTGATTTTTAAAGTTGCCTGTTCTGCTTGTTGGGCAGCCCTATGTGAGCTACAGCCGCTTGTTCTGACAGTTTTGTTGGGCGGCTTTTTCTTTGTCCTCAGATAGCGATCCCACACGCCTGTGCTAATCAGCACTCAACGGAATGCTCAAAGGGGACCTCTGCAGCTCTCCCAGCTTCTCTCTTCCTGACGTTTCTCCTGCCTGGCATTCTGCCCTGTGATCTCCATGTCCAAAGGGATCTCTACTTGCCTCCAAATCAGGAGCCTGTCAGCCTCTGCCTGGGCTCCTCCTCCCTGTGCTGCGCCTGGAAACTTTCTCTGTGCAGAACGCGAGGGCACTCAGAGGACTCATGTCAGCACTCAGAGATCGCTGTCCTTTTTCTGATGACTAATACCTTAGATACCATAGTTTCACATATTTTGTGTGTTTGGGGTTTTTGTTGTTGTTTTTCCATTGTTTTAAGCAGGAAGTCATATCAGGTCCCTTTTACTTCATCTTGACTAGAAGCTGAAATTCAGGCGATGTTGACGTTTTAATTCATAAAGAATATTTTTGTTGTTTTTTAATTTACTAATAGACGTATGAAAAATTATAGTTGTGATTTCTTAAGCTTATAAAAATTAACTGACGTCTTATGAAATTTTAAGTTTATTATTTTTATTCTGTGTCTTGCCTTTCTTTGTTTAGAAGAAACCTTAATGTTCAGCATAATCTTGTGACTAAATGCATTGGGATTACTAGGGAGGGTATTGCAAAGGCAGAATCTTAGGCTGCATTCAGACCTACTGAAGAAAAACTTTCATTTCAACAAGATCCCCAGCTTAAACATGTTCAATTTCAAGAAGCACGACACTGCCAAAACCGGTTTGGCTCAGTGGATAGAGCATCGGCCTGTGGACTGAAAGGTTCCAGGTTCAATTCTGGTCAAGGGCGTGTACGTTGGTTGTGGGCACATCCCCAGTAGGGGGCATGCAGGAGGCAGCTGATTGCTGTTTCTCTCATCGATGTTTCTAACTATCCCTCTATCTTCCTCTCTGTAAAAAAATCAATTTAAAAAATTAAAAAAGAAAAGAAAAGAAGAAGAAGCACGACATGATGGGGTACATCTTCAGAAAGCACTTAGATCTCTTTCAGTTCCTTAATGGGAGTTCCTACTCAAGGCCAAGGACTTAACCTTACCCACCAACCCCTTAGTTAACATTGCAAAAGATGCCACTTTTGAGTGTTTCCAAGCCATGCATACACGTAAATGAATGCGGTATGAATAAAGAAAAAATGAGAGACAGAGAAAGCACCTGTTTTTTCCTTCAAAAGCAAACTCTGACCATATCCTAATAACAGTAAATATAGAAATGTATTATCATTATGATACACTGTTAATGATTTAAAAATTACACATTTTCTGAACTGCAGTGGGCTACCTCTCACTCATGGTTTCATTTTGATGGTTTGACTGCATATAAAATGTGCAGTTTTATAGGCCTTTGTAATATTAAATATAGAAATGACTCCAAACCCCAAATATTTACACTGTCTTCATTGAATTCATAGAACTGGAGATTTTTATTATCTAGTCCAAGAATCAAAAAATATTTTCAGTAAAGGGCCAGATAATAAATGTTTTAGTTCTACAGCCTGTGTGCAAATTCTTAACTCTTCTATTGTAGTTCAGAAGCAGCCAAAGTGAGCATGGCTTCCTTCCAATAAAATTTTATACACAAAAATTGACAGTGAGAGGATTTAGCCAGTTTTACCGGACCCTCGTTGTGCCAGTAAAACCAAGGCCTTGAGAACTTTAAGAGTGTTGCTTACGGTCTCAAAGCTAGTTAAAGACTAATAGCTACGAGGACATGTGTCTATAAAACCCTAGTCCAGTGTTCCTTCTACATCCTGAAATATTAGCTTTGATTTTTTTTGTCCTTCCCCAGTTTTAATGGCATGCTATCAAAAAAAACCTATAACTGTTCATTTTTATTTCTCATAGTTGATTCATTTTTGAATCAAATATTATTTCTCATATTTGATTTATCAATTCTGTTTTCAAAATATACTTAGAACTACTTCTCAGCATCTCTGCTGTTACCACTGTGATCCGAATCACCCTCATTAGTCACGTGGATAACTGCAGTTGTTTCACATCTGCTGTCTCTGCATCAGCCTTTGACCCCTTCTGTCTAAATTTGACAAAGAAACAAGTGACCCTTTGCCGGATGAGTCGGGGCACTCCTACACTGAATCAGCCTTTATCGTTGTGCTAAGGCTCTCCGTGATCTAGCCTTCTATTGCCTCTGATGTCATCTCTTTTCCAGCCTCCTTCATTTATCTACAGTAGGTGTGTCGAACTCAATCAGAGAAGGGGCCAAAATCTAAAATCCAGCCTAAATCGCGGGCCGAATGGTTTACTGAACAGTCATAAACTGTCATTGTGATGGAAACGCAGCGGAGTGCAGTGATGACAGCGCGGTGCGGGCCACATTGCAAGGCCTGGCGGGACGGATTTGGCCCGCGGGCCTTGTGTTTGACACATGTGATCTACAGCAACCCTGGTCACCTGGCCCTCCCCGCAAACACTGGGGCACGCCTTCCTCAAGGTCAGGCATCCACAGCTCCCCTTTCACACCTCTCCAAAGGGGAATTCGGATGCCTCGTTCTTAGTCAGATCTTTTCTGATTGCCAGAGCAACACCTCTACACACAACACACACCCAAACACACCCACACTTTTTGTATCTCCCCTTTTGCTTCATTTACTCCGTTTGCACTTATATCAGTACTTTTTTTTAGATATGTACCCCCACTCACCAGATTATAAATTCTGTGAGTGCAGGGATTTTTATATTTTATTCACCACTTATCCCCAAGACTTCAACCAGCCTAATGGGGTACAGTGATTGCTTTGTACCTAATTGTATTGTGAATGAATAAATATAAACGTCTGGATGATCCACAACTGACCTTGAGTGCTGAGCATACTGAATTTAAAGTTCAAAGGAATGTCGTGTCTGTTTCTCTTAATGGTCTAAAATAAATGAGAATTTGAAATCACTGTATATTTATATATCCTGGAAAGCTGAGGGAACGAGAGCTGTGCATAGCTCCTCTTGAGGCAGGTGTGCCTGAGTGTTTGAGGGCAGAGCCAGGTGACCAGGATTGCCCGGGCAGAGTTAAGGAGACTGTGGTAGGAGATAGGGTCAGAGGGCAATAAAAGGCCTGATCATGAAGGACCTTAATGCAATTATAGATATATTTGCAATTATAAAAATACCAGTGATATTTATATATGTAATATTTATAATATTTGAAAAAAGTCTCCAATGTTAACCATTTCTTTCTTAAAAATAACTGAAATGATTAGAATGAATGGCAAATTCATTCTGAATTCCCAATAAACTTGAATTCTTGAGAACACATACATAATCCTTAAGAAAACTTATCTGAGCCGAGACCAGTTTGGCTCAATGGATAGAGTGTCGGCTTGGGGACTGAAGGGTCCCGAGTTCGATTCCGGTCAAGGGCATGTACTTTGGTTGCGGGCATATCCCTGGTGGGGGTGTGCAAGAGGCAGCTGATCGATGACTCTCTCTCATCGATGTTTCTAACTATCTCTCTCCCTTCCTCTCTGTACAAAATCAATAAATTATATTAAAAAAAAGAAAGAAAGAAAGAAAGAAAGAAAAGAAAAGAAAAGAAAAGAAAAGAAAAGAAAAGAAAAGAAAAGAAAAGAAAACTTATCTGAGAAGCAAAGAGTCTTACTCCTTAACTTTTTTAAGCTACCTTTCTGCAGATCTAAACACTAACGATTAATTTAAGGGATATAGGAATCTTGAACTTAGATTTGGAAAATAGTTTCTGAAACGTGAACTAAAACATTCCACTAATCAAACACAAGTTGGCCCTTGGGATGAAGGGAGAGAGGAGTGCTTAGAAACCAGCCTGCAGTCCATACCCGCCCTGGGTGTTTTGCCACATTTAATTTTGAAGGCATTTTCTGGCACCCCTCTCAGATTCTTCCACACACCATATTTACATTAATTACACTAAAAGATATAATTATAACTCATGGCTAATTTGTTTTTAAAAAGAAGAGAAGGAGCCCACAACAAGAAGCATGCTAAAAATAACACTGAGAATATAATTTAAGTATTAGGCTTAAACCACTTAGTGTCAAAATACAGGCTTGCATTCTAAACAGCTTTAAAATCTACATCATACAACATGACTTGGTTTGCCTGAACAATAAAAGACTAAACTTTCACAGGAAGTGACCCTTAAAAAATGAATCAGTATTTTCCTATATGTCTCTTATTTATGGAAAACAATGAACTGCATTTGAGTGTTTTCTAACTATATTGCACTTGTGAAAAAGATTCATCATTGATTAAGCTATGCTCATTCTAAAATAAACTAGTCAGCCTGGCCAGTGTTGCTCAGTGGTTGTGAGCATCAACCTATGAATCAGGAAGTTATGGTTCAATTCCCTGTCAGTGCACATGCCCAGATTGTGGACTCAATCCCCAGTGAAGAGCTTGTAGGAGGCAGCATATCAATCATTCTCTCTCATTATTGATTGATGTTTCTATCTCTCTCCCTCTCCTTTCCTCTCTGAAATCAATAAAAACATATATTTTAAAATATTAAAATAAATTAGTCAATAGCTTTCTGAGATTAACAGGTGAATTTTCATATATGGAAATAGAATAGTTTTGTTTTGTTTTGTTTTGTTTTACCAGATGCACTGTACAAAAATACACTAGTCATGGATGTTTTTAAAATTGCTTCAGATTTTGAAGTTTAAAAAAATGTAGTATGTAAAATGTAAAATAATTTTTTAACTTTAAACTGATCTAATAAATTTTTTAAATCTTGACTTAAATGTCATTGTGCTATATTTATGGAGATTAGAATACTCAGTATATTTTTCAGTTATCAAAGTTTTCTATTTTCACATTTAACATTTAAAAATTTTAATTTGATTAAGTTATTTTTTTCTAGTTTCTGAAATCCAGAATAAGGGACTCAGGATAACAAGTGATCAATGATGAGAAAGAATGATCAACACTACAGCAGTTGAAGTGTTAAAAATTATAGATAATAGGGGGGAAATTTTAAGACAAATTTAAAAACATTCTTAACTGAGATACAATGGCAATAAAAGCACATGGCTTGAGTTCAATGCTATTAGGTTACAAAGTACAATAAAGTTAAACTATGTAAAGGTTACCATGACCCTAACTGGGGTGAACATTTTGTGTGCAATAGAACATTCTCGAAGCCAGTTAGGAGGGGAGGTTATGGGTGTTGGGGAGCTGAACGTTGCGGTTGGGAGTACACGTGGAGAGTGCTCCCTCTACATCCACTCTGCATGTCGCTCTCTGACTAGTCCAGATGGTGTTTGAAGTGCTAATATCAGCTCAAGAGATAAACTTGATTGATCTAAAAACAAATGTATCTCCCCACACTCACCCGTCATTGATTCATTTAGGTTTGTGTCCCAATTCCGATTAAGGAGATATGAGAAAAACTTTCCTGCAAGTTTCTGGAAATATATTTCCTCAATGGTAACAGTGGGAAGCCAGGCACTTCCTCCCACTGGACAGAAAAAACAAGTTTCAGACCCTGTTGCCATTGGCAACATAACCCCAAGGTTATACAGCATTAGGATAAAACCAACATGGCAGGTAGACAAAGCACAAAGCAAAAAAGAATGGGGCATCATTTACATTTGAACTGAAGAACCAGCTAACCCTAAAGTCAGGCCTTCTTCTACAGTACTAGTTATAAAAGATTTTACTGTTTTTCAGTTTGATTTGCGTATTACTTGCAGTTTTGGGTATTGTAACTGATACAGAACTTGAAAGATATTTGACTCAAGGATAAAACTAAGCAAGATGTTGCTAATGCTATCACCCATGAAAGAGAAAGTCATAGTAATAATTTCAAAATGTCTTGAACCTGTAAAATAAAGCATCCTGTTTTGTAGACAATACTGGAAAGCTACTTAAAGCAAGTTTGCCATTTGATATCTAAGAGATCACCAACTCTGTGTTACCTCTGGGATTAGGTGGCAGATTCAACCTCTCATAGGGATTGTGGCAAGAATTCCACGGTTTGAATTTTGGATTCTGTTTGCAAGCCTCTGTGCAGATCAGCCAGAATGTTATTGTAGTCACATAGCCTGCAGGTGTTTACAGCCGATGCCTGTTGTTTGTGCTGAGCAAGCAGTCATTTTCCCAATGTGATAAAATCAATTCCATTGAACATCACTTCTGCAGGTTATTATATCCTCATACCCATGGTACATCAACTTTTCTAATTTTTCTGATTTTCACAGCTGGGGAATGCAGAAAGTATAGTTTCCTCTTATGCAGTGTACCTGTTGGTTGCTAAGAACAAAGTGTTCTTTCTTTTGGGGGCAGCAACCAAAATAAATGGTTCTGCAACACTGCATTGGCTATTTTGTTTTGCCTTATGTATAGATAGCTGGCTATAATATAATTTTTATTAAATATAAGTCTTATAATGACTTCTTTAAGGAAGTATCATACATTTTTTTGTTGGCCCAAATTTGAAAATGTGTTGCTTTCAAAGTGAATAAAAATGCATTTTTATTAAGGCATGCTTACTGTTTTTATGAATACAAACTTCTTCAAAAATTGCTCTATTTCTAAAGCTGAGATTGTTTGAGTGCGGGAAAGTACTGAATAGCCACAGTGGGACATGATTAACAAGTGAAATTTAGAGTAATTTAAGTGTAATTAAATGAAAACAGATCATAATTAAGGGCAATAAGAAATTAAACTTCCAAGTAATTTCAGGTACCAAGAGGCACATCCCCTCACCTTGTATTCCATATGAAAAACGAAGTTAGTTCCTTCAATTTCTGTTATAAAATAAAAAGTAGCAAATTAAAAATTAGTGGCACTTGCTCTTAACAATCCAAATATCACAATAATAATCCCCTTAAAAATGAACTATTTATTTTCATAAAAGTATTTATTTTATGCACACATGCACGGTTCAGTGACAGGAATTAACATATTTCTATTTGTGCTTTATCTGAAAAATAGATTATGAAAGACCAAATTAACATAATTACATTTGTTCCTATTATACAGCTCCTAGTTTTTCCTCTCTCTCTTTCTCCTTTCTTTTCTCTCTCTCTCTCTCTCTCTCTCTCTCTCTCTCTCTCTCTCTCTCTCTCTCTCTCTCTCTTTCTTTTCTCTCACAGCACCAAACAAGGGACTTCATTAAATCTCAGCATTTATAGATACTCATGCACTTTGTAAAATACTTAGACATTGTCTCCCTTCTATTAGAATAAATTTTTATAAAATTCTACATTATCAGTACTACTGGAGGCCCAGTGCAGGAAAATTTGTGCACTCAGGGGTCCCTCAGCCCAGCCTGCACCCTCTCGCAGTCCGGGACCCCTTGTGGGATGTCTGACTGCAGGGGGGATTGTGTCTAAGCTGCAGTCGGACATCCTTAGGGCTGCCAAGGAGGCGGGAGAGGCTCCTGCCATAGCAGCTGCTCTCATAGCCATCAGCCTGGCTTTGTGGCTGAGCGGAGCACCCACTGTGGAATTGCACAGACCATCAGGGGCCGGTCCTGCATTGGGTGACTGCCCCCTGGTGGTCAGTGTGCATCATAGCAACCGGTCGTTCCTGGTTGTTCCACCTTTAGGGTCAACTTGCATATTATCCTTTTATTATAGTGGATTATCTCCAATCTATTAAACACTGGGAAAAACTGCCTGAAGAGCTATTTTGCATTGTAATATTTACCTTTAATGTGTAGAAACACAGATTCTACAGATATGAAAAATAGACATTAATAATAAATTTTATGTTGCCTTTTTAATAAATCAATTAAAAACTTTTCCTATATCAAAAAATAATTTACATTAGGAAAATTGAGCTTTATGGATTAAAATGAACTGAAATAATACAATTTTATAGGGTATTATTTATTATATTGTTAGACCTTATAAGAATAAAAAATAATTTTCTTTTATGGGAGGCCAATGTTACTTAACCTCAGGTGCTGTATCTTGTTCTGCCAATATATGTCATGGATTTCATACATCGTTTCCCACAGGGTCATCCATACTCACCTGCAGGCAGGATGGCTGGAAGTGCTCGTATTATCTAGCTAGTTTCTCCAGGTGAAGCAAATTACTTCATACTATTATCGAATCTATATTTACCACAGTAATACCACACACTAAGCAAATGATTGAAGCAGTTTTAGAGTTACACACACATATTTCCAGCCACATCAACAAATAAAGTACACTACTTAATCATTAGACATTTGTTAAAACAAAAAACATATGGGTACTGTGAAGACAATATGCATAATTGTCAGCTTTTGCCAAAACCGGTTTGGCTCATTAGAGTGTCGGCCTGCAGACTGAGAGATCCCGGGTTTGATTCCCGTCAATGGCATGTACCTTGGTTGCAGGCACATCCCCAGTGGGGGGTGTGCAGGAGGTAGCTGTTTGATATTTCTTTCTCATCGATGTTTCTAACTCTTCTTTCCTCTAAAAATCAATAAAATATATTTTAAAAAGGAAAAACATCAGCTATTTATAGGGCAATGGATATAAAGAGACATTTTGAGACAGGAAAAAGAATTAGGTGTCCAATAGGCATATGAAAAGATGTTCAATCTTATTCTGTTAAGAAATAAAATACTGTTAACCAGTGGCTCTCCAGTAAATATTAGCAAAAATTTTTAAAGTTTACATAATATCCAGTATTGGTCAGAATATTGGTCAACAGTCATTAACACAAGCTGTTGGTGAGAGTGGAAACCAGTGCCATATATTGGAGCAGACTTTTGCCTCTATAATTAAAATAGTAGAGATTCCTTTATCAGGTATCTCTGTTATACCTAAATGCATGTAATAAGTATACTCATTTCAAATTTTTTTAAATAGAAAAAAAAATGGCAAAACAACTGGTTAAATTTTCTCTCTTTTTTAAAAATTCTTTCTTGTTTAAAATATCACATAAGTCTCCTTTTTCCCCCATTGACCTCTCCACAGCTGCCCCCCCCCCATGTCTGTGTCCATTGGTTATGCTCATATACATGCATACAAGTCCTTTGGTTGATCTCTTACCCTTAATCCCTCCCTTCCTTGAGTGTAAGGCTCTGCCTTCCCTCCTTTCATTATCAAATATTTAGCATAATGTTTACTCTGTGTCAGGTATAATATAAACTCATAAGGAGTCTTTGCAGAGTTTTAGTAGTGTCCTAGCATTTTTTATTTTGAATTTATTAAATTTTGTAAATACCACTTTGGCTACAGTGTGCATAATAGCTTTGAGGAAGCTGCTAATGGCAATTAGAGAAATAACAGACATAAGCAGAGCAGTTGCACACAATCACACCTTGGGAAACTATGTAGATAATAAAAAGAATCAAGTTTCTCTCTGTGTGTTGATTTGGACAAAGAGCTGCATTATGATAATGTTTAAAAGCAAAGAATAAATGCACATAAGTGCATTGGAAATATACAAGCCTTTCAAATCAGGAAAGGTAACAAAAATTTAACATTAATTACCATTGGTGAATGGAAGTAAAAAATTAAAGATACTGGACAAAGGTAGATATTTTTTTTTTTTAGTTTCAAATATTTCTGAATATCTTACAAGGTGTTTGTATAACTTACACTTTATAAACAGAATTAACTAGTTTAGAATTTTAGACCATTTGTTTTCTATATATATATTATATGTTAACCTGTTAACCGGGGAGTTCCCTTTTTAATTACGCACCGTACAACGGGCGCATACTCTTTCACTAGGACTTGTCAGTACGTCACACCCAATGGACTTAATTTTATATTATTATTATTTTTTATTTATACTTAATTAAAATAAATGAAATATATATTTTTGTTTATTTATATGTAAAGCACAAAGGAGAATACAAAATTACAAACAAATAGAAAAGAATACCAACAAAAAAAATGGAAACATCGAATTAAAAAATTATAAATTTTACAAACAATTATAAAGATTACTAAAAATATATACCGTCTTTCTCAGGGCGCAACATATATTTCCGGGACGTATTCATACGTCCTACTCATTCCCGATAGTGTTTACGTTTGACGTATTTATACGTCCCACTCGGTTAACAGGTTTAAAGTAATTATAATTAGCATTTAACATTTTTTTCTTTTTATTGAATTTATTGGGGTGACACTGGTTAACAAAATTATAAAGTTTCAGTTGTACAGTTCTATAACACATCATCTGTACATTGTATTGTGTGTTCACTACTCTAAGTCAAGTCTCTGTCCATCATCTTCTATCCCCTCTGGACTCTCTTTCACCTCCGTCTGCCCCCTGCCCCCTGCAATCATCTGTCATTCATGTCTATAAGTTTTTTCTGTTTTTTTCTCAACTTCTCTACCTTCCACCAAGTCCCCCTCCAAATGTTTTATCTAATTTATGTTGTTCTATACTTTGTCTCAAAATATCTTATAGTTTTTCAAATGCTGTGAGAATATTTCATTAGGCTATTTTTGGTAACTTTTCTTTCCTTAGTAAATAAGGATTAATAACAACAGTTTAGAAAACATGAGTTAACCTGGGGGGCGGGGGGTTGGTGGAGGAGGACCTAAAAATCTGAAATTTTTATTTTAGTTCATTTAAAGTTTATTGATTTATCTAAGTCTGTGGAATATTTGCTCTCAAAATGGGGCATCTTTTTGCAAGCATTAGATTTTGCATAGTTCTCTATTTCAAATGCACAACTTAAGTTTTCTTGCAAATCTAAGACAATACAATATCAACCTTTAGCATATTCTGTTACACTAGAATAGAGGTGCTTGAACCAAGATGGTTTGGCTGAAAAGGAATTTCATGTTTAGAAAAATGAGAAAATCCTCTTCCATTTCTGATTTTATTTATTTGAATCTTCTCTCTATTTTTTTTTTTTTTCTTAGTTTAGCTGAAAGTTTGTCAATGTTGTTTATCTTTGCAAAGAACCAGTTCTTAGTTTTATTGATCTTGTCAATTGTCTTTTCAGTCTCTGGTTTGTACTATTTCCTTCCTGACTTTGGCCTTCATCTGTTCCTTTTCTACTGGCTTTGGCCTTCGTCTGCTCCTTTTCTAAAGTGTAAAGTTAGATTGTTTATTTGAGATTTTCTTTGTCTTTTGAGGTTGGCCTGTATTGCTAAAAACTTTCCCCTTAAGTACTTTTTTGGCTGTATCCCAGATATTTAGGTCTGTTGTGTTTTCTTTTTCATTTGTCTCTATATATGTTTATTTATTTTTAAATTTTCTTTATTGATCCAATAATTGTTCAGTAGCATGTTGTTTATTCTCCACATATTCGGGACCTTTTTCAGCTTTCTCGTATTTGATTTCTGGCTTCATACCATTGTGGTTGGAAAAGATGCTTGATATGATTTCAGTCTTATTAAGTTTTTTGAAACTTGTTTTGTGTTCCCATATAAGGTCTTTCCTTAAGAATGCTCTTGTGCCCTTGAAAATAAGGCATATTATGTTGGTTTTGGATGGTGTGTTCTGTAAGTAACTATCAAGTCCATCTGGTATATGTCATTTAAGGCTGATATTCCTTATTGACTCTGGATAATCTACCATTTGGAGTAAGTAGTGTGTTAAGGTCTCCTACTAGTATTGTTACTCTGTCTATTTCTCTCTTTAGGTCTGTTAATAAAAAGAATAAGGCCATATCTGAAAGAATCTTGGAAGATCATTTGTGGCTTCGTTTTTTACTATTCTAAAATTAATTTCATATAATATGTGCTCTTTTATGATTGGCTAGTTAGTTCAGTATAACGTCTTCAAAGACATTATAAAGTTTCATCCACATTGTAGCATCTGTCAGATTTACTTCCTCATTAAATCTGAGTAATATCCCATTGCATGTATATACCACATTTTACTTATCTGTTCACTGTTGATGGGCACTTGGATTGCTTCTGCTTTTTGGCCATTGTGACTAATGCTGCTAAAAATGTGACCGTACAAAATACCTGTCTGAAACCCGGCTTTTATTTCTTTAAGGTATCAGTACAGCAAGTGGAATCATGAGGTCATATGACAATTCTAATCTTTTGAGGAATCTGATGGTAAAAAGGCAAATGATGTATCATGTATATTTTACCACAATAAAAACAAAAACAATTAATTTCAGCTGGCTAGAAAGAGTCTCACCTCATGGAAAGCTCCCAAACTCTGTGCATGAGGGAGACTCTGACAACTCAGCCAGCCTATCTACGTTTCTCCCGCAGTCTCCATTAGCTCTTCCCTATCCTGGCTTGTACGCCTTTCAGTTCCATAATCTTTGCAGTACGCCAGCCCTCCCCTTCCCACAGGACATGTGTCCAGTGCACATTCCGCAGTCACTGACATAGATGAGGGCTCCGCCTCCTCTGTCCAGGAGGTTTGCTATTGGTTTTTTCTTTGTTTTGTTTTTTTTTTTTTTCAGATTCAGAATAGTTTAGAAACCAGAAAGCCTGAATCCAATTGCTATCTTTGCCATTTACTCAAATTGTGATTTTTCAAAAAGCATTTAACTTTTTGAGCCACTATTTCTGCTCATTTGTTTATTTTTTAAAATGTATGGAGACCAACAATTTTCTAAGATTCATGTTCAGTGATAAAAATGCAAAGATATCATGACATACCTCCTCTGTCGAGATGTTTACAGTTACTAAGGCAAAAATAGCTGCTTAATAGCCTTCACAGGGATAAATTAGGGGAATTTTAAGAAATAATTCATGATGAAGGGCTTGTATGTTTTTAAGCATTAAATGCATGAGGCATGATTAATAATATTCACACTGGCTCCCTGTCACACTTTATTTTTAAAAAATATATTTTTATTGATTTTTTACAGAGAGGAAGGGAGCGGGATAGAGAGCTAGAAACATCCATGAGAGAGAAACATTAATCAGCTGCCTCCTGCACACTCCCCACTGGGGATATGCCTGCAACCAAGGCACATGCCCTTGGCCGGAATCGAACCCGGGACCCTTCAGTCCGTAGGCCGAAGCTCTATCCACCGAACCAACCGGATTAGGCCCTGTCACACTTTAGATACTCTCCAGTCCACATAAGAAATTAGAGTAGTAGGTTTTAGCTGTAAAGTAAGGTGATAACATTCTTTAATTTTGCAGAAAAAAAACACCAACAAACACAAACACACACACACACACACACACGCACACACACACGCTATAACTAGGACTTTATATTCTTTAAGTATTAAAAAGCTAACTCAGTTTAAATGGCTTATCCAAATTCTTATTTCCTTTCCATGAGTCACAGACTTATATTTACTGATGACTCTCAATATGTGTTGACATAAAAGGAAGGGCTGCATAGCTTTCTTTCATTAAAAATTAAAATAGCAATTATAAAAAATAATAGAGGAAATATTCCTTGCCTTATGAGGGCATTTAACATGCCAGAAGAGGTACTTTAGGCATCCATATGTGGATATTGCCTTAACTGACCTTATACATCAAAGAGCAGAATAAATAGGATGCTTGATAATAATGTTGATGGAATCAGCCAAGATTCCTCATTCTTTATTAATTTCTAATAAATAAATGTTCTTGCTATTTCCTCTATGCAGTCCTAGGTGAATGGGAATATCAGTTGCATGGTTATATCCACTATCAGCTCACAATTAGATATCCCGGTAATCTCAGTTACTCTATTAAACAATGCAAAAATAAACCAGCACAGGTCAGCAATAAAATAAGCATTAGTAGTGCCCAAGGTCAAAATTTATTCTCATTCATTGAACAAATGTTTCCTGAATGCCACCCCTATACCAGAATGAGTGTCACATAGGCTGCTGTGGAAGCACAAGACCAGGCACACAGTCGAATCTCTATTGTCATAACGTTTCACCATCCCGTGGAGGTGGTCATGTCAGAGGCAGGGTGTTTGGAAGCTGGGTCTTCCCCTACAAAATAACAGAATTTGCATCAGAAAATAAATCCCTCCTCCCACCACACAAGGAGACAGGAAGAAACTGCAGGATTAACAAGCAACCAGGTCTGACATAAACTTAGTATTTAAAAAGAAGCCACAGAAGGGCAACAATATATTTCCATATGTGCTATGTGCTGGCACGTGGTAGGTGTTTAATGGGTACTTACTCACTGAAGACTGCACGGGTACAGCCTGTGGAAAGGAGAAATTACAGAGGAGACAGTGAATGCTGTGTCATACAATCGGGTTGTAAAGGCGGTTTTAAAAGAAGGAAAATAGAGAAAAACAAAGGAGTACCAAAAGAGATCTGGAGAGAAAGGAAATGTATAATTGTGATGTATTTTTTAGAGGAGCAAAGTCCTAGCTAGGCAGAGAAGATCGCATACGTTTTAGAGAGGCGGCCCACCAGCTGCAGCTCACGTCAGAAGGCATGAAATAAAGGCACAGAGCCCTGAGGAACAAGAGTGGCTCACCTGAAAACTTACAGCAAAGGGATGAGAGCTTAAGATGAAGCAAACAGGGTAATATCATTGTTTATTTGGGTTTAATAAAGTATGGAGAAAGACTGCTTTGCAATTTTTCCATGAGAGATTTAAATTTATGTCAAATAATGAATTTTGGTTGGAAGTCCAAATTTTAGAATCCTAATCAGAATTTTTTCTCAAGTCAAAATATTTCAAACTGGGAAGATTTTCTAGGCAAATTGACTTCATATTTTATGGGGAAGCAGCCTGGCCTGGCTAAAGATACCACAAAGACCACCTGCACTGTCGGTTTTGATTCTGAGAGTGAGGAACTCCACTTGCCATCTGTGTAGAGAGGACTGACTGCAGAGGACTGACGGGAAAATGGGGCAAGAGTAATGCATTTTCTGAATAAGGGTAATTCTTGAGAACCATTAAAAAAATTCATATTTTAATTTTATAATGTGAAAATCATTTCTGTATCTATAATAAATTAGCAAGTCTAAATGACTTGTCAAATGGATTTTTTCTCTCCAGAGAATTTTGTGCTGTTATTCTCAGGGAAATTCAAATGTTGTTACCACTGTTTCTGTTATGATCCTTTACCAACTAAAATTTTTCAAGGATGTACTACATTATAAATTCACAGTTCAAACCATGTTGTTCAAAGGTCCACTGGCGATTGGGAGTGGGCCAACTGAAATTACACCCACAGTTTTGATTGTACAGGCGAGTTATGCTTTAACCCCCACTTAGCTCGAGGATCAGCTATATTTTGCTTAAAAATCCCACTGGAACTATTGGTGTATATATCAATATTTTCTCCCAAATTTTTATCACATTTGTTTCTGTGGCATATTTAAAAAAAAAAAGGCATTGCTTAATATCATAACTCCACCCATATCCGTTGATTAAATTTGTCCGTTTTTAATGTTTTTAACACATGTTGTCCACACTCTGAGACTATGTCATCCTCCATAGTTACCAGATGTATGTATTTATTTTATATCCCACCTTGCTGCGTATGAAGTGGACAGAGCAAAAAAACTTCAGACAAAGAAACAATACAAGAGTTGTGAAGAGTTGACAAGACAAAGAGTTTTGGGTGAAGGGTAGTAAATGGTGAAATAGTAATTAGGAAGATAAGGGTTTGTTTGTGCTGATTTCTCGATCCCAAGTTTCTCATCTCCGGTGAATGTCTTCATTCCCCAGGTAGAGGGAGGGTACCTTGGTCACGACCTATTTCAGGGAGGAAGAAGGAAGAGGGGAGGTGAGAGTGACCTTTCTCCTTCTGTCATTTTGTTTTTCGAATTCCTACCTATTAGATACCAGAACCAACCCTCTCCATCCTGGTCAGGAAAATTAAAAATGTCTGCAGACATTGCCAAATGTTCCCTGAGGGGCGTAATGGCCCACAGTGAAGGATCACTGGTCTAAAATAGTCACTGTCAACCTTTGACTTTCACTGGTGCATTTCTACCATCCCATATCATAGCTCCTCGGACAATAGCACAAGCATTTAATTCTAAATTAAACTTTTATTTCTGGCTTACATGGAATAGCTTGTATTTTCCTAACCAAACCTGACACAGAGATGTGATATAATGGATAAATTCTTTTTTGTACATGAATAACCCAAAATGTATTTAATTTGATCACATAAAATATTTAAGTAGAAGAAGTTAAAAATTCCCATAGTTTATGGTATAATCTCTTCCTTCCCCACAGATACTTATTCAATAAAATATAATCCTTACTTTAAAAATATATATATATTTTCATTTTTGGAAAACTAGCCAGCTTCTACCATCAATTGCATTTTTTTTTTTTTTTAAGGAAACATGGCCTATTTGGCAAAGTTCTTACTTGGGAGACAACTGCCATATTATATTTTTAGAATGTGTTTAGAAGAGTTAGATTATAAGTTACCAAAATATACAGTATAAAGAGGCCAGCCAAAAATAAAAGGACTTGATGTGGTTGCGGTGCATATCATTTTGTACTAGGAGGCATTTGTAAGACATACAAGAGAGAAAGTAGTATTTTTCCTTAATTGTCCCTGGCCTAACTGGGCGAGAGCCAAGAAGTAAGAGAAAGAACTGAGGCTTTGATGCTTTCTAAACTGGGTGAAGTCTATTTGACATGAGATCTTACGGACAAAACAAACAAACAAACAAACAAACAAAGGGCTTCTTTCTTTTGTTTATTATCTAATTTCACCTACGATGCAGTTTGATTAATCTTCTCACAGATAATAGCCTTGATACATTTACATCTTATACAGTTGTGAGGTTCCACGAGCTTTGACATTCTCCCATGAAGGGTATTAGAGAGGCACCAGGTCACCAGAGATAAAATATAAATCTTGATTGAATATTTTAAAGTATAGAATTTCATGCCTTTCTTCTTCCATCTGTGCTCTAATCCTGCCTCTGAGAAACGAAGCAGCAGGGGCCCTTCACAGTATGGTACCGAAAATATAAATAAAACTTAAAAACAGCCTCTTCTCTGTAAGTCAGCCCCCACTGAAGTCATGCCAGCCTGTGACTCACAGTTCGCTGAAGCTTCAGAAATGAAGATAGAATTGCAGGAAATTATGTCCCATGTGAAATGAAGCAGTGCTTTTCCTTGTATATGTCGTATAACACAACCATCCTCTGACCTGAATTGATTCGCTCTCTAAAATACTGAGTGTTTCTCGGCCTCCAGGATCTTCCCTCCATATTCATCAGGTTGCTGGGCAAGTTCTAGGCCACTCCAGCCATGGACTGAACACAGTGCCAACCTCAGCTCTGGGTGTGGCTCCAGCCCGACCCAGGAGCAGATGCTCTTGCAGCTTGAGAAGGAGAATAATTACAGTATATAGAAATTTACAAATTTATTTTGTTCCTGGAACCTGTTCATATCCTAGTATTAGTTGCTAAATGCATGTTGTAGGTCTTACCAATACTAAACGTGTATGAATGATGTAAAAACACCGCAACATGAAATCTCTCTAATGGTATATAAGCAATTTCTTGACCTTTGATAAATGAAATTATAAAATCACATTCTGCTAGGTAACTGGCTTTGTTCCTGGGGTTTATAAAGAAAAATAAGATATAGCCCCTACTGTAGAAGAACTTACACTGAAGAATGGGGCATGAAGAGTTGACAGGATACTATTTTGATGTATCAGCCATGGGACATGGGGGCTGGCCCAGCTCCAGGTCCCTCTCATCCACTCAATTCAAAATCGCCTAAGGTGGACATCCTGAGTTCCTTCCTGAAGCGAGTCTTTCCATTTGAAACTCTTATGCAGAAAAGGGTGAGAGCCAAAGTGCCCCCTCAGTCTTTTCTTTCTTAATAACCAGCTTAAAGTCGACCTCTGAAAAGGCACAGTTTTTAGAGTGGTAGAACTTAACTTTCCTTCTTGTGCATATAACCCAGCAACCCCATTTTTAGGGGTTCACCATCTAAATCGAAATTGTATGCCCACATAAAAGCCTGTGTATAGCAGTTTTATTTATACTCTCCCAAACTCAAAACAACCCACATGGGTTTCCACAGGGAAATAAATTAACTGTGGGACGTCTGAATAATTGAGTTCTACTCAATAATGGAAAAGAAAGAATTATTTTTATGGTTGGTAATATGAATGTATAGCCCATGCATTTTGCTAAGTGGAAAAGTCCGATGCAAATGGCTACCTACTACATAATTTCACACTACACGGCATTCAGAAAAAGGTAAAACTGTAGGGTAGAATTTATATCATTTGTTGTTAGGGACTGTGAGTGGATGCTGGGCAGGCAGTGTGACAATGAAGGGGAATAGGGGCACTTGGAGGGCGTGGGAGAGAGTGAAACTCTTATAAGTCATCTTGATTATGCTGATGCTGGTTGCACAACTGTATACATTTGCCAAACTTGGTTAACTAAAAATGGAAAACTACACTATACATATTATACCATAATTTTATAAAGTAAAATCTATTGGAACAAATTGAGTCTGTTTGCAAAGAGCCCTCCCAATGCAGGCCCTGTCCTCGGCTACTCGACACTCAGCTCCTGGGAAGGAGCGGCTCTATCACTCTGGTCTGCACACCAGCACCCCGTGTGGAGCCTGGCAAAAGCGAAGTTCTTCATAAAGGCCTGTCAAGTGTGTAAGTCAAGTGGCTCAAGAGTTTTAAAGTTCAGCTAACAGATCTCATTGATTCTATAAAATCAATATCAGAAAAAAATTAAGATTGATACAAAATACAAAGGCAAGCTGGCACATGGGTGATATAGGAGCTAAATGTAAGAGTCCCCAGTGGCCCTGGTGAAAGGTTTAGTATCAGCACAGAGCATTTATTTTAAGAAAGTTCTGGAGCTGTCACCTCAGATCAATCAGTTAACAGGGGGGGGGGGGGGGGGGAATGGCTGCATTCAAGTTGGGACCTGCGTGCAGTGCCACTGAGCATCTTAATATCAGTTACCACTATCCTAGAAGGCCCAAGATCTTTCTTGTCGCTGGACAGGAAAGAGTCCCTCAGACACGGAAAGGAGATGCTCCTCTCCTGGGTAGGTGACAAGGAAGAGTCCAGAAAGCTCGAGCCGAATTCGAGTTTGATGTGGGAATTTGTATTTGAATCAGTGAAAGCTCGGTGGGGTCCTATGGGTCTCCCTGCACCAGCTGTTCTCTCCCTCGTAGTGCGTTTGATGTACGGGTGGTGCCTGAGCCCAGGGCTTTCCGATGCCCCCTCAGGACCCTGTGCAGATTTCCAGCTCATTTGCTGGCTGAAACAGGAATGCTCTAAGTCAGTGTTAGTCACTATGAAGCATGTTCGTGTCTTTCTTTGGCACCTAAGCTGAGAGGAAGCAGAGGATTCTACTTGGTAGACATCCAATAAAGTATTTGTTGCAAGAACACATGGATGGATGAACAAATTAATGCCTGGATGAATACATGAACAGGTCTATAATTTCTGTTACATGATGCCGAAAATAACAGAAGCCAGGAAGTTAACAGTAATGATGATTAACTTGTGCAGAACAGCCCTTTATTAATCTCCCTCATTTGCACATGGATTTGCTGGTGGCATAATTCATTAGCTTTGCTCGTTTTTAGTTTCCGAATTCTAGATAGACTTGTCCCTGAGGAACTTTGATATCATCTCATTCTCTGCATTTGTCTTTGTTTTTAATTCCTGAAAATATTTTTTTTTCCTCCTCACAAAGCTTTCTAGAAAGGGGCATGCCTGTGTGTTGAGAAGTAACAATGAGTGTAGGAAGCAGCGGGAAGAGCAGGGGAGAGAAGATTGGAGAGTGACCGGGCTAGAGGATGCAGAGCCTTTGTCAGCACTGTGACTTTTCCTCTAACTGAGCAGAACGCCGTGTCTTGATGTTGGCTTTAAAATCTGCACTTAGGCTACAGTGAGAATGTATTGAGGTTAGTAAGACTCAGTTTCATCATCCAGTGACAGATGGGGGTGGCTCTGACCGGAATGGTAGCAGTGGGATGATGGGTGGTCAGATTCCTGCATGTTTAGAAGGCAGAGCCAGCAGATTTCCTGCACTCAGGTCGTAAGAGAAATCAAGAGATCAAGGATGAATTCTGAGGGGCTATGGCCAGAGCAATAGAAAGAGTGGAGTGGCCTTCACATAAGATGTGAAAACTTCTGATGGAGCAGATTTGACATAGCTTCCTGGGTATAAGGTAGACATATGGACATGTCAGATAAGCAGTTGGATGTAAATCTGGAACAGGAAACAACATCTGAGCCAGAGATGTGTATTTTGGAGTCATCTGCACATAGGTGGTTTTAAAAGCCATAGACTGTGTGAGCTCACCAAGGGAGAAATACCAATGTACGAAGGTACATATATTTTTTAAAAAAGAATTAAGTTATATTCTCAAGATTATATAATTAGTAAATATCAATAGAGAAGAAGAGAGAACAGGATTGAGCCTTCGTACATTGCCGTGTCACGTGTCCAGTAGAAGACCAACAAAGGAGACTGAGTAGAGGCAGCCAGTGAGATAGAAGGAGGGCAAAGAGTAGAGTCACAACAGCCAAGCAAATAAAGTATGAAAAGCAGCAGTGAGTTAGAGTCCTTGGTTTGAGTGTCCACTGCCCATCTCTGTTGTCCTCACTGTGACTTGACTGAGTTGAATTTTAGCAGCTAAATCATAGACACGGCTCTTAGATTTCTTGGGCACAACTAACCCTCTCAGGGTGTTTTATTTATTTAAGCAACTCTACAGAGGTGGAGGGTGGTGATGGATGAAAGGTATCAAAACTTTTAGTTATAAGATAAATAAGCTCTGGGAATGTAATACACAGCACAGTAATTATCATTAGCATTACTAGAGTGTATGTCTGAAAGTTGTTAAGAGTGTAGATCTTAAATCTCATCATAAGAAAAAAAATTGTTGCTAGGTGAGGTGACAGATCTTAAAACTCTTATTGTGGCAATCATTTTGCACTGTATATACATATCAAATAATTATGTTGTATACATATCAAATAATTATGTTGTACACATAAAACTACTACAATGTTATATGCCAATTATATCTGAAAAAAGTCCTAAAGTCCTAGTGATTTTACAGTAGCATGCCAATAAAATATAAATTCAGCCCTTTAAAAAATCAACTCTATCTCCTACTTTCCTCATTCAATTCTGCATTATTTAAAGTTTAACTGTCAAATTTGATATCTATTAATGTGGTTTGTTTCATCACCTTTTATTGCATTGCTACATTTTTATGAATGTTAGTAATATGGTGTTGAAAACTGGATAAAGAACATCCTGAAAGTGGAAAGAAACTAACAGCACCCTTGAATCCAATTTTGTATGCATATTTCCTAGAGTACAAAACTTTTATTTTTACCATTTCAAACTTTTCCAATCAATGTCTTATAATTCACATATATGTATTTGATCTCATAATGTATTCATTTTTTCAACAGAAGTTTTCAAATTGATGATAATTTTTTTTAATTTAAATTCTTTATGGTTTCAAGTATTACATGCTGGTATGTCTCCTCCCCACCCCCCCTTGTCCTCTCCCCAGCCGCTCCCATCCCCCAGCACATGCACTCACCTTCCTACTGTCTGTGCCATTGGTTATGCTTACATGCATGCATACAAGTCCTGAATTTTAAAATAAATTAGTGGCATACTGGAAGCAAACATTTTTGAGGATTATCTATAAGGACAATAACAGTAACGCCTTATATGTATTAATCTCAGGCCAAATGCTCAATACTTAACAGATTATCTCATTGAATTCTAAATACAACCTTATAAAGTAGATCATGTGATTATATTTATTTTATATCTGAGACTCAAGCTTAAAGAATTAAGTTACAACCCTAACCAGTTTGGCTCAGTGGATAGAGGGCCAGCCTGTGGATTGAAGGGTCCCAGACTCCATTCCAGTCAGGGGCATGTACCTTGGTTGCCCTAGTAGGGGGTGCGCAGGAGGCAGCTGATAGATGTTTCTCTCTCATTCAATGTTTCTAACTCTCTATTCCTCTCCCTTTCTCTCTGTAAAAAAAAAATCAATAAAATATATTTTTTTAAAAGAATTAAGTTATATTCTCAAGATTATATAATTAGTAAATATCAAAGCTAAAAATTTATCCAGGTGTTTCTGAAAAGTATATGCTCTCAGCTACCATGTGATCTAAGCCATTAACTAACTAATGATCGTTATAGGGGTATTTGTATTCATAAATAGCAAAGTACTAATGTGTACTTGTTGCTATAAGATTTGCAATCAGTATGAATAATATCTTAATATTACACTACCAATTTCCCTTTAAACTTCATGTACTTGGAGAGAAATCATCTCTTTTCCCCTTTCCCTACAAAATTCTTTCATGTATCTTCTGTTGGATATTAATTTTAAATATAGCATTTATTTATAAATTTGTAACAGGTGCATTTTATATACACATACAGGCATATGTTAAGTATATACAGACATATAGAGAGATGAATTTTTACATTCTAATTTTCTCAAAGGATTTCTTGAGGCTCATTCCCTGCTAGTACAGCCTGTGTTTCCTCTCCAGATTTTTCCAAATCTTTCTATGATATATGGTTTATAGCTATGCTTTGCTACTAGCAAACTGAATTTTCAGGAGAAAAAAAATATTATCTGTGTGTTAGATATAGCTGAAGACTCAAAGTTGCACACTTTTTAAAAAGCATTTCAGGAACTCCATTAGATTAGGAGATTGCAGACTTCCCGGATTTCTGTTTCTCCCTTAAAAAAAAAAAAAAAAAAAAAAGTCTATTGACAGCACTCATGCCACCCTGTGTGGTCTAACACACAGAACAACCTGGCATTTGTTAGTACTTGCATCGGGCCAGTGGGTATCACCACTCGGTGTACTCCCCTCAGGCTGAGCCCTGAGTGCCCTTCCTGAGAAGCACTCAGCCAGAGCTCCACACACAGCAGTTGGCTGCCCCTCCTTGAAGGGCCTCCACTGACTGTATCTTCTCTCCTTCTTCAGTCGCACACTCATTTCTCCATCTCTGTCTCAGTCTCTTAGCCCTTCTCTTTTCCCGCAAACAGATCTGCTAGGTCCCACAGGATTCCTGTCGGAAAGCCCTCTCCTGTATCTCTCTCCACTCATCGCACCCTCCCTTTCGGAGGTGGCTTCCGTGTGTATTTTTCTCTGGAAGAGTTTGCGGATGCTTCCACAAGACAGGGTCATCATGAAGTGTGCCCTGCAGCAGCACATGTGGCTGATCTGAATGAGGACATCCTGTCATTGTGGCCACATCACACTGTGGTGTTCCTGTTTTCCCTGTTGTTTTCTTAGGCATAATCACTAAAAGAGAAGGGGTAGCTCTTACGCCTCCTTTTTAAATCTTTCTCCTTTCTCATCACCCCAAAACACACAGGCACACACGTTTCGTCTAGTTTAGTCATCTTATTCAGGAATAGTGAATACATAAGTATGCAAGATTATCAATATTTTCCCTATTCTTTTCTGTAGCTGAAATTGTGTTCATCTTAACAGAGAATTACATGAAAGGACTATGTCATTGGACACGGCTCACCAGAAAAACAGAAGTCTCATATTGGAAAAATAAGAGCTGCTGCTTTAATTCTCAGGAAACTGGATCCTCTCTGTAAGAGTATACAAGGTCATACACTTCACATGGCCAGACAATGACTGAAGGCTTTGCTTTCTCCCTGAACTCCCCGAGGAGAACTCTCTACTTGGTCATGTCACTCTCCATTAGTCCGATTAGAGGCTCTAGCTGTTACATGCACACAATGCAATAAACATCACATAAAATGAGTAAATCAAGTAAGTTTTCTCTAAATTCTATACCTAAAATGAAAAAAAAAAAAACACTTTAAAAATGGTTTAAGGAGCATTTCTAATAAATGGACATTTTCAAATGATTAACTTCTCCAACACCTTTCAAGATTATTTCACCACCTTTCTTTTTCCAAATGATAAAGTGGGCTCTATACCTTGTTACAAAAATGTCCATATTCATATGGATGGTAAGTCTGGGAACTGAGATTCAAATCTGTCTTCACTCCAAGCGTAATTCTCCCCATAATAATCACAGGTCTGTGTCCCCCCCATTCCCCCCTCCCCCAAAAAAAGAAAGAAAGAAAAAGAAAACAGAGATATATTTTCATGGCACAACTTAGATTTTGTTGCTTAAACAAGTATGTGGTAAGATGATGAGATAAGGGTCACATATAGGTAGGCTGACATTAACAAAACATGCCTATAAATGTAGAGAAAGTCAAATGTAGAAAAAAGAAAAAAGAAATGCAGGTCAGAAAGACTCAAACTTAGAAAAGAGGTTAAAATGTGTTGGGTTTTTTTACATCATTCTAAAGGGTGATGCATCTGTTCCTCCTTAGAAAATAAGGAGGAATTTAAAACAAATAAGCTTCATATTTAATAAAGTAAGGGCAAATATTATCAATATTTTTATCCAGATGGAACTATCCTATATAATAAACTCACTATCCTATATAATAAAAACCTAATATGCAAATTATTAGTGGAAGGACTAGTCACTGTAACACACACTGACCACCAGGGGGCAGACACTCAATGCAGGAGCTGCCCCCTGGTAGTCAGTGTGCTCCCACAGGGGGATTGCTGCTCAGCCAAAAGCTGAGCTCATGACTGGTGAGTGCAGTGGCAGTGGTGGGAGCCTCTCCTGCCTTCACAGCAGTGCTAGGATGTCTAATTGCCAGCTTAGGCCTGATTCCCATGGAGAGTGGCTTAAGCAGTCAGTTGGACATCCCCTGTGGGTCCCCAGACTGCAAGAGGGTGCAGGCCGGGCTGATGGACCCCACCCCCCACCCCCCGCCCCGAGTGCACAAATTTTGTGCACCGTGCCTCTAGTAAAATAATAATTTCCCAATGAATTCAAATGAGACATGTGTCATACATTCAATTATCATATATCTTTGGCTCTAATCCTGGATTTCCTATTTGATGCATTGAGCCATTTGTATAATACCGGGTGGATACCATATTGATCTGTTTATAGTGTCTTGTATGTCCTTGTGGAGACATGTTTTCCTATTTTATTGTTTTTCAAAAGATTCTAGGCTACTCTTTGGTACTTGTGCTTATAAGTTTTAAGATTATTTTATCCAATTTTACCTACACATGCACAAAGCACATATTGTCAGAATTCTAATTAATAGTTCCTTAAATATATGGCTTTGTTCTGTGAACAAATTGACCATATTTTGCATTTTCTTTATTGGCTTTCCCCATGAATTGAGGTGAATTTCCTCCTTTGCTGCTTCTTATTTAGCTCTCTATCCCCTGAGATCAAGGTGGCTCAATCCTGAGTCTCTTCTGTTATATAACTTCCACTTCCTCAGTGGTGTCATATTTGAGGTGGCAAATTTAAATACAATCTATATTATGAAGACCAGACATCCTTCTGGATGAAGCCGGGGCTGTGAGGGACAAACCCCTTGCATAAATTTTGTGCATCAGGCCTCTGAGATATATATATCACATGTACCCATCCCAGTTTGTATATCTATTTACTTCATGACCTATCTTCCTAAATATCTAATAACATCTTATATTAAGCAACCTTAGCAAGTTATCCTATTAACACAGATCTCATTGTATTTCTTGAATCCCACTTGCCTTACCAAGCTTAGCCTTCTGTAATTTCAGTCACAGCCATCACTCACTGTACCTGGACATTTTCACATGTGTTCTAATACCCCCAGGCTCGTCTCAATATATTCTCTCTCCCTAAAATGACAGCTCCTTCTTCATCATTTGTTGAATTCAGCCCTACCTCTCAACTCTATTTCTAGTAACCACGCAATGCTTATTTTCCTCTTCTGATTAATCTCTCCTTGCCTCAAATTCTAGTACTCTTATATTATATTTTTACTTAATTTTATTGTTGTTTTTCCTCCCCTTAGGAGTAGATTATATTAAATAAAAGACTTTATTTTATATAATTTTACATAATCTGGTATCAATATTTAGGGCATGTATACTGTAGTCATTATGTGATGAAAAGAATAGTAGATTGGAAAACTTTTTTTTCTAAATAGATCTGGAAGAAGTTTTGAGTGGAAGTTTTTTAAGTAAAACTTGGATATAAACATATTTTTTTGTGTGGCACCTCATTTTTCCCCAGCTTTTTTAGGGGAAAAAAAGTTAATTAAGGGTTCCAGTTAGATGGGTTAAGGTTAATCAAGATCGACTGTACTAAATTACAAATCTTAAAATGACACACATAAACTTGGTTAACTTATTTCCTTTGGGGCTACATATTACATTCAAGTCAGTCATGAAATAACACTGGAGGGGCCCAGGCTCACTGAGTCATGACATGACCGTGGGCCTCTGGACAAGATTAAGGGGTGTCACTGAAGCGGTCACATAGGAAAACACAGTTACCTGGAGAGGCAGCCCTGGAGGTCTGCGTCTCCAGACATATGAGCAAAGAAACTGCTTGGATATCCACCATTAAACCTTCAGATGGCATGAGAAACCCAAAAGAGAATTTCCCATTGAGCTCAGGCAACCTATACAACTGTGAATACATGGAAGATGGACTATAATCTCACCTTTTAAAAGCTCAGTATCTTTCACAGTCTAGATTTGTGCTAAGAGCCATATTGCTGGTTGTATTAGAGACATATAAAGATCAAAGAAAATATTCAAAAGTTCAAGCAGATAAATCATCTTCCTCACATAAAACTTTTTTGCATGTCTTCATAGGTATATAATTGTCTTTGCTTATATTTAAATATTTTTATCAGGTGTTGCCTAACAGCAAACACTTGCATGTCTAAATTAGAGCACGGAGTAGCTGAACAAGCCTGGGGACAGTGAGGTTGCATTGTCTACATAATTAGCCCTCTGCTCGGAAGGCCCAGCTTAGTTGATGTATCTGGAAACATAATTAATTATGATATACTTAAATACTCTTTAAAATACATTATTCTTCAGTTCCTAAAAGCAGAATTACAGAAGGAAAAATTCAGTTTTAAAATCAATAGTGTTTGTAGACGTCTTATTATAATTTTTAAAAAGTGAATGCAGTCATTACAAAATTAGCAGCAATTTAACCAATATAATTTTAAAAGGAAACCATTACACAATATTAAGAAGTATAGATTATAAGAAATAAAAAACAAGTTTCTATCAAATCAACTCATAAACATTCTTATTTAGATAAATAATTAAATATTTTTATATCAACAAATTCTGACTATAATTTACATATTTATTATAGTAAAAAACACATATAACATAAAATTTATTATCTGAACCATTTCTAAGTGCGCAGGTCAGTGATGTTTAAATATGTTCACGTAGTTGTGCAACCAATTTCCAGAACTTTTTCATCTGGCAAAACCTCATCTCTACATCCATTGGTTTCTCTGTCTCACCCTCCACCCAGGCCCTGGCAACCATCATCCTATTTTCTGTTTATTATTCTGACTACCCTAAGAACCTCATACAAATGAAATCATACAATATTTGTCTTTTGTGACTGACTTACTTCACTTAGTATAATGTACTCAAGGTTCATCCATGTTAGAGCATGTGTCAGAATGTCCTTCTATTTTTAAGCTGAATAACATTCATTTGTATGTGTATACCACATTATATTTATTCATCCATCCACTGAAGGACACGTGGGTTGTTCCCCCCTCTTGGCTCTTATGAATAGTGTTCCTGCAAACATGGATGTGTGAATATGTCTACAAGATTCTGCTTACATTTCCTTGGGATATATACCCAGAAGTGGAATTGCTGGATCATGTGGTAATCCTGTTTTTAACTAAAATCCCCCTACTTTTTTTTCCATAGTGACTATATCATTTTTCATTCTCACCAATTTTTCTGCATCCTGAACAACACTTGTTTTCTGAGTAGCCAGCCATCACCATTGCTGAGGTGATACTTCATTGTGATTTTGTATTTCCTTAATGATTAGTGATATTGAGCATCTTTTTCACAAGCTTGTGGGCCATTTGTATGTCATCTTTGGAGAAAGATGATTTGCTTTGAGATAATCTTTTCACCAGCCTCATATATGCACTACATTTTCTAAACAAAAGACAGAAGAGTTCTTTAAAAAAAAAAAAAATCAGAGTTAACAAGGTTTATTATCAGAATAAAAGATACTTCTCAGCAAATTTTGTTTTGGTTTGCCTTTAGTTTGTTTTCAGACCTAGCTGGGTAGTAAGAGAAAAGAAAGAGTGGTGCATTGCTCATTCCATTGAATTTGCTGGAAATAAAAGCCTGACCTTGGTTTGATTTGATGAGGAAATCAGGTTGCCTAGGAATGGGTTAGAGATGGAGAAGCAGTAGGTACTAATACCTCAGCCTTGAGTACTCGAGGACCAGCAGAGGGCCTCACGAACCCTGAGGTTGTGATCTTTAGAAGATCACTAGGGATTTCCTGGAAGTCATGAGTCACCGGAACTTCAAAGCTTGAATCATTCTCTTGCTTTCAACTTTATTTTTAAAAAGCCCTCTTTGTTGCTCTTTACCTCACCAGTCTGATAATCTCTTAGGCTTGGTTACAGCCACTTGAACAGGACACTGACTGATTCTTCTCTGCCTTAAAAGTCAGTCCCAGCCTTCTTCCCACATTCTCATCTCCGCTTGGGCTTCCTTGTCCTCAGTCCCTCTTACCAAGGTTCTCTTTTGAGTAGAATTGATCATTTCTTTTCTCATTCTAGGTGTATTATCTGCCGCCTGTTTAATTACTGCATGTACTTGTCTTTTTTCTGGGAACTGCCCCCCTTCTATTTTCAAAGCTATTCTTTTTTTCCACTTATACTCAAATTTCTAATGACTTTTGAGAATAATAGCACCCTACAGTTTTTGTCAGAGTTGATTCATCCAAGGATGAGCCAATCTGAATTTTTCCCTAGGGAGAGAGGAAGTCCCCCTCAAGTGGCAGTTTTATGATATTTGAAGATCCCAATCCTATGAAAGATCTACAAACAGAAGAGATACAATCAAAGGGTGTCAGGATCCTTAGGCTAAAGTGACTCTGACATTCTATAGTTGGGCAATCCAGCCTCTCAATCCCCACTTTGCCAGAAGTAATTTGAATGGATGCCTTTGCATACCAGAACACACAAAATTAATATGTTTGTCACCTGTCACTATTGCATCACCTTCCTTTTTATGAGATCCAAAATCTGGCCTGGTCGGGCCTGAGTGTCTCCTTGCCTAGCTAGTGTGATCTTCCCACAAGGCTTTACCATTAGACCAGTAATACTCTTAAGTAATTTCAGAGTATTAACAAACTCCATACATCTTACTGTCATCCAATTATAAGCTTTATTTCTTCACAATAGCTAAATTTAAGTTCATTTCACATTCTCCTTCTGTGATACTTAATCCTGGACCTCTGATTACTACTCTGTAATTTTCTCTGAAGCAAATAGACTCCTGTTGTCCTGTGAAAACGTCTCCTAGGAAGTAGATTTTCAAAGACATTGCAAGACTTCACTTTTCCTTTCAGAAGATATTTGTCACTAAAATTGGCCCTTCTGCCAAATCCAATTTGGCTCAGTGGAGAGTGTCAGTCTCGGACTGAAAGGTCCCAGGTTTGATTCTGGTCAAGGGCATGTACATTGGTTGCAGGCACATCCCTGGTTAGGAGGTGTGCAGGAGTCAGCTGGTCGATGTTTCTCCCTCATCGATGTTTCTAGTTCTCTATCTCTCTCATTTCTTCTCTAAAAAAATCAATAATATATATATATATATATTTTTTTTTAATTGGCCCTTCGTCATGCAGTTTAGAAGACCTTATATCTGTCTGCACTCACGTTTTCTGATGAAGGGTCTGTGTACATTATCTTGTTCTCTAGGTCAAAAAAGAAATTTCACAGAGGTTTTGTATGAGTGGGCATGTTTCTCATCTTCTTCCAGGCCCCTTGGCGTTCACCTGAACTTGGCTTCTGATCAAAGTGGACTTATATTCAGATTAGCTCAATACATTAGGTGTAAAGACAGGAGAACATTCTTAATGTGATGAGTTCTGGGCTGTAGGAGAGGAGTGGTTGTGGGACACAGGAGCTGTTTTGGTTTTGTTATTAATTTTATAATAAGCACATATCTGTGAGTGATAGGGCGGAGAACAGCACTTGATAAAAGTAAACAGTTCTGTGAACACGCTTTATAAAAGTAAATCAGAATGTGAAGCTTGTAATGAGTCTACAACCAGGGACTTTCAGCAGCTCGTTTCCCAGAGCTCTAGCCTCATGCTGATGTAAGGAAACAGTTCAGATAGCTCGTGAGAAATACAGCTCTGTACATGCTCAGAAAATCCTTTGTGTTCTTTGTTCCCATTAAAGGTAATCCCAAAGCAGGCCAAAAATCCCAGGGCGACACCTCTAGTCAGTATGTTCACACCTGCTTGCAGCAAATTTCCATGCAAATCCCGAATGTTGGATTGCTCAATATCCACAGACGCAATGCAAGGGCTGGAACAGTCGCAGCAGGCCTCCAGCGGGCCTCCCCATGGGTGACTCCCAAAACCTGCTTATTTGCCAACAGCTGCAATCTTCTGATCTCCAACGTTAAACTTGCTTGGAGCCCAGCCTTTGTTTAGATCAATTAAAGTGCCCTGGGCAAGATGCTTGTCTCTTCCTTCCACGTACTTTTTTCCTCTTGAGTTGACAGTAATGTATTTACTATAAAGAGAAACTAACCGATATGAGAAAGCTTATTTGGGGGATTAAAGACAAGGCTGTGTGGTTCTATAAATTCAGCTTTCCTCTCATCTCCTTTTGCACGTGTTGAAAATGTCATTGGAAACTTCTTTTGGGCACCAGGTTCTTGAATCCTGTGTTAGTTGGTGATGAAAGTACAGGGTGTCTCAATAAAGTGTACACACACTTTAAGAACTGATGGCTCAATTTTGAAAATGAAATTTATTTTAATAAACACTGCCTTTATAATTACTCAAAGTGTGTGTATACATTTGGCGGGGTGGGGAGGGGACGGGAATCCTTTATATATTCTAGCATGTTTGAGGGGAAAAGGAGAATGTTTAAAGATCGCAACAATTCCTATTTTGACTGAACTTCTTAGGGAACGTAGGCCTTTTCCTGTCTTATCTGTAAGGTTTGAGGTGCAGGAAACTGACCACCAAGACATTTTAAAGTAAAGTTTATTCCCAGTAATGAGCAGGACTCATTACTGAGGTAGAGAAATCAGAATTGAAGGAGTTGGGAGGGGAAATGGACCCAGTCCAGCTGCCGCCTGGACATAGAGGACAAGCAACATGTGGCTGGTCTGGGGATTTTTTTAAGGGGAGGAACAGGACAGGGTTGGACCCAGGGCAGAACAGGAAGGGGCGGGCTCCAGGACTCTTTGGCACGCACTAATTGGTGGTTCAATGTCTTGGAGATGTCTCTGTGACAGATGCCAGTAATGTCATAACTCTGCCCACCAGTTGAGAGAAAGGAGAACCTTATATTATCAAAATCAGGGAAAGTTTTGAAATTGTTGGTGCCTAGTACAATGTGAAGGGTGAGTGTAGACCTTGATCTTAAGCTGAAAGAAAAGATAGAAGTGACGGGTGAACTGTAGAAGTCCAAATGATAATGTAGTCTTCCATAGGTGATCTCGGTTTGCTTGACTCTTGTCCATAGACCCTAAATTATTACCTATATCTTCAGCTTTTCCTTTAACTTAATATTTACTAATAACAAATACACAATCTTGGCTCTCTCCTTTTACCTAGTTTGCTCAATTTCTCTAAAATTATTTTTCTTAATTCATTAAACTGTTATAAGGATACATATAAGAGAATTCTATACTATGCACAGTACCTGGCACAGAAGCACTTGGTAAAAAGTGTACTCTCATGATCCCTAGGCTGAGGAGAAAGAGTACCCGTGGGTCTCAAATATTACAAGATATTCGTCTTTAAAAACAAAAAGAAAACCACATGGCCTTTCGGTAAATTAGCCTTTTACCAAAATGCAGGGATTTTCTTCCCACTCTGGCCAATTTACAAGTGCTGCCTGTCCTTTAACTGCCCATGTGCTGGTGTGATGACTCTGTGTCTGGCTTTGCCTATTGGCCTGCCCCAATTAGCCTATTTCTTTGCAAACGTGTCCTCTGATTGCTTTACACCCATGTGTTCTGCCTGCTGTTCTCATTTCCCGGACTCCTGAGCTGATGTTACTATCCTTCAAACTGAGGGCGCCCTGCGGACAGAAACCTGCAGAGCAGCAGAATGAATTTAATCCCATTGTTACTTTCTATTCTAAACTGCTCAGCGAGCAAAGAGCAACTCCTTATAGAAGGTGTTGCTCCTGAGACCGAAAGGGTAATGAACTGTAAAGACACATGGCTCAGGCCCCTGAAGGCATATTACAGTGCTCACTTCCTACAAACATGGAAGCAGGGAGGGTGCCATCTCCTGCTGATGCTCTCCTCAGAATCCCCATATAACTAATTCTGTGTCCTAAAAGTCTCCTTTCATTGGGAAAAATATTAACATTTAAGATGAACAAGAAAAAAGGAACATTCTCAATTCCTTGTTGTAGGAAACTGACAGATAGGTATGGTTTAATTTTCCTCCCAGTGATTCCAAAGAGCTGAAGCTTGAATCTCAGAAGGTAGGCGGAAGTTTTGGCCTGGGGATTGAAAGCGAACACAAGGACAGGTGTCACTTTCAACCCGTAGGAAGCTCCATGCCTGCGCTCTTCCTTTCCGGAGGACCTTTCTGTCTATAATTTGCTTTAAAGAATTCACCTTCAACGCAGGCACCTGTCCCTTATAAAAGGCCAACGGCATTTTATATGTATATCAAGGAAAGACTCTTCTCATGAAAAAAGAAGAATTAAAGCTTTTACGACAAATAAAACTAAAATAATAGCCCGGTTCTTTTCCTTTTCCATACATTCTATTTTTTAAATAAATGTTTTAGGGACAACGGGAGTGGTCATTTGTGATGTTATTATTGGTCAATGTGGACCTAAAGACATCTTTTTTTTTTTTCCTCAGAACTTGGTGTGCCTTCCTCCAACGGCAAGGCGAGAAGATAAAGTTAATTTTATACATTTGGTCCATGGTACAATTCTTGTTGTTTTTTGGCTCTCTTTCAGATTGTAATATTGTAATAAATCAGATACCACGGCAAATCTTGCAATGCTATTTCCATTATAGATTGTTCTCAAAGATAACTATTTTGTTTATGACATGAAATTTCAGAACGTTTCTTCTGAAATTTATTTGGGGGACCCAATGCTATCACTTGAAGAAGTATGTACAATATATGTGTCTCAACTGGAAATCCTGACTTTCAACTGTGAGGTTCATTATTTGTTTCCACAAGTCTCAGCAATCTCTTCATGAGAAATCCCCAATAAATCACATCTCCCACTGCAGGACCTAACCTGCAGTTTCATTTTTCTAAATAGAATATTTCAGAATATCTATTAGTCTTTGAAGAGAAACCTTATTGCTATTGCTCATTTGGCTTTTTCCTCTTTCTTATTTGTCTCTGCTTTACCTGCATTACTAGCGATTCAGGTTGTTTTCCTGAGCAGAATGCAAGGGTGATCTCTTTCTCTAGTCCTTGACCAGCTGGATTCGAAGAATGAAGCCACAGATAGAAGGTGATAGGTGGAAAGGTTGGAAACTTATTGGAAGCTAATACAAACTCCCATGTAGGGAGAAGGTCCCAAGGGGGTAACCCACAAAGACCCTTTTTCTAAGGTTTATAAATGCTGTTGTTCTTTGTCTCTTCACGCTCCCTTTTAATTGGACCCCTTCCTCACTTTATTATCCTATACTCTTCTAATTGGCCACTCTTTTTGCAGAATATCAGCTTCAAGCCCAAACCCCACGGTGGTGCTCCCTTTTTCTCTCCCCCTTGTCTTGTAGCATTTCTCTATCTCCTGTGAAAATCTGTTTTCCTCTTTCTGCCATTTGTCAGCATTTCTCTAACTTCTATGAAAGTTTGTTCCCTTTCCCCCCATACTCTATGGCTTTTCCTTATCTTCTGTGAATGGATGTCTTCCTCTCCCCTTACACTGTGGCACCATTTTTATTCTCCGCAAATATATGCCTTCTGGCAGCTCCAAGCCTTCACCTATGCCTTCCTCCCCCAAGCTCCCTCTTCCTTCCTAAAACTTCCTATACCTGCCTACGTTATCCCTAAAATTCCTTTCACTAGCATGTCACCCATTAGGTGTAAAATTGTATAGCTGTATGCACTACAATTGATTCTGCTTAGTCAGGGGGGGAAAAGTTGTCTCACACAAAAATCCATTTAGCTGTTTTATGGAATTAACTGTCCAAAGAAATCCATTAATTATCAGTCTGCATTTTATGAAGGAATATGCTATCGGTTAAACTGAATATAGATTGAACATACATAGGCTGGGTCAAGATAACAGAAAAGGCTATACAATGTGTATAAACTTTGAGGGCTAAAAAAATACTTTTCTTCCTACCATCTAAGTTTTATGTAGTTGGGTTAATAATTCAAAAGACATAGAGCAGATTAACAGAAGAAAATCAAGTTTGAATACCTAGGTACACGGAATTCACATAAGCATGAACATTCCAAAGATAGTGAGGTAAAAATGGGCATATACCGACCGGTATGTCATTTTGGTTGAAAGAGAAGGAGGAGGAGAGGAGTCAGGGGTCTAAGATTCCAAAGGGAATAGGCAAGAGGGAATAGGCTATAAGTAGCTGAGGAAGAGCAAAACTTACCTGCAGGTAAATTTTTATGAAGCAACTCAGAAACAATGGACCATGCAGGTGATCCAGTCAACAGGCCCCCACTTGGAGCCGTTCCCATCTAATGCCACTCCATCCACTGAGCCAAACCAGTCAGGGCCCCGTCTACTTAATTTCAATTAGGCAAAGGTGAATGAGCTAAGCTTTCCTTCATGGAGCAGGTTTTTCCATGTGAATCTCTTGGTCAGGAAAGGGGGAGGTTCAAGTCCTCTTTTGGAGTTTAGTAAGCAGCTTAAAATCAGTATCTCAAAAGACGGTTTTAAGGGGGCAAAATTTGGTCCCCTTCAGACTAAAAAGTTAAATCAAAACTGTTCACACTCAGATCATCGATGATGACAGAAATTGTTAATGAGTGAATAAGGAGCGTTTATTTGGTGCAAGTCACTTAATTTAGAATATAATTTGCTAAACTTAGCAAGTCATGCGGGGTGGGGGAGGGGGAGAGAAGAAAAACGCAATGAACATTTGTTTAGCGCCTCAACAGGTGTTTTGCATGTTAACTCCTTTCATCTCCACAACCTCGCAGGGAAGGTATTATTATCTTCAATTTGCAGAAGGGAAGCTTAAGCTGAGAGAGGTTAAGTAATTTGCCAAAGGGCATAATGCTAGGAAATGGTAGATACTGGATTTGAGATTAAGCCTGACTAAAAAGCTCATAGCTTCCCTGTGGCCTGCCGCTCAGGCAGGAAGCAGTTTCGCATCCTTAGCTAATTCGTGGGGTTGCACCCAGGGTACCTACAGTGATATTATGATGAGTCACCGTGGCCTCGCTCCAGCCAGTGTACACATTGACAGGTGAGGTCTACTTACATGCAGGAAAAAGATTAAATGGGCCCCCGTGAATAAATGATGTTTTAAAATACTGAATTGGAAAATAAGTTCAAAAAAATCAAATGAATGTGTTTCATTGGTTTTTCTTTGTGAATCGGGAATAAATGCCCTTAGTAAATAAATAAGAGGTATCCTCCTCCTCCTCTCAGATGTAAACCCTTGTTTCATGCAGACCTCGATGTCATTCTTACAAAAGGTAACAAGATACACGTTGTTTAGCACTAGGCTTTTTATCTCACATGACAGAATGTCTTGGAGATCTTTTATTGTGAATAAATTGTTTAAATCAGTCTCCTACCAACAGACACGTTTTTCCAATTTCTTGCCATTTCAATTTTTGTTTCTTTGCTGTACAGTCACATTTTGTTGGGTAACTCTCTCTTTCAATGAATAAACTAGTTCCTTCGTCATTTCCAACATGTTTAGGCATATCTGTAGGTAAACTATATCAAAGAGGGATTTCTGAATCAAAGAGTAAATGAATTTGCAGTTTTCTTACCTAATAACTAAATGGCTTTCCTTAGGGGCTGGGGCTGCTTGTAGGTCCACCTGCAGTGTGTGAGCATGCGATTTTCTCAGGGACTTTCAAAAAAGAGGTTTAAAAAAAAATCAAATTTGGGAAATTTTGCCATTCTGATAGAGCACAAAAAATGCTGATGGTGTATTTCTTCCAGTATATGTTGTACTTGGTTATGGGTTATATATGTGAAAACCTCTGTAAGTAACATATTAATGTGTACCTTACCACTTCGTTGAAATGTGTCATTGCTTATGGTGGTTTTCAGTTAATTTACTTAGACTTTTCCAAGTAAGTGATGACAGTGTCTGCACAAAGTGATAACTTTACCTTCTTTACACACTCAACCTTTTTTTTTCTTTTTTCTAATTATGGTGGCTACTGACTTTAGAACAATATTAAATAATAGTGGTGACAGTGAACCTTCTTGACTAATTCTTGACTTTCATGGGATGTAGCTCATATTTCTTCACTAAGCATTCCGCATCTAATCATCCATTTTTGTAAAATGTCACAAGGATTTGTCACTGGGAGACAAGGAAACAGTACAATGACATGTTCTGTTGTCTGTGGGTGAAATAAATCACAGGTACTCAGTGACCATCACCAACAGGCCCTGAGTGAGGTGACATGATGATCATCATATATAGCTGTGTGTGCTTGGAGATTTATAGACTGAAGGGAGAGCAGTGAAGTTTTCACAGAACTATAAAAAAATGGATAAACAGTGTGTGTAAAAACTTGGGAAACACAAAGAGTCTATCATCTTTTAAATAGAATGAGTCCAGATAAAGAATAAATGAGAACTCAACACCATTATAACTAAAATGAAAAGTTTGCTTATATTTGAGAAAACTCGCCCTGAGATTGATTATTCTTAGACAAGAGGCCTGGTGCACAAAATTTGTGCACTCTGGTGGGGGAGTCCCTTAGCCTAGCCTGTACCCTCTCGAAGTCTGAGAGCCCTCGGAGGATATCCGACTGATGGCTTAGGCCCAGCAGTCGGATATCCTTAGCACCACCGCTGTGCTTGCCAGCCGTGAGCCTGGCTTCTGGCTGAGTTGTGCTCCCCCTGTGGGATTGGGTTGAAACTGTCTCTCTGACATCCCCTGAGAGATCCTGGATTGTGAGAGGGCACAGGCCAGGCCAAGGGACCCCCACTGGTGCATGATCAGGGCCGGGGTGAGATGTGGGAGGTTGGCCAGCTGGGGAGGGACCACAGTAGGGCTCTAGGGCTTGTCTGGCCCATCTTGCTCAGTCCCAATCAGCCAGACTCCAGCAGCAAGCTAACCTACCAGTTGAAGCATCTGCCCCCTGGCTTCAGTGCATGTAATAGCAAGCCATTGAGTGGCCTTAGCATATTATTAGCATATTATACTTTGATTGATTGATCGGCCAACCTGTCTGACTGGACACTTAGCATATTAGTCTTTGATTATATAGGACTTACTTCTTCATATAGAAACAGACCTTTTAGATATTAAGATATGCTTATGAATAAAAGGAAATTCAATAATATTGTTTTGTCTGTATACATTCAAGGTTCATGTCTGTTTCATACCTGTTGTAGTTCTATTTTCATACAGCATTGTTATCTCCATTTGAAAAATTTGATAAAAACTGCTCACGATAGGGATATACGCTACTATTTCCTGTACTGATCTCTGATGGGAAAACAGGTATCTTCCTTTGGTGGTGTGACAGGTTGGAGAAATAAATATGATCCACTTCCCTTTGAAATAATCAAACTTCACTGTGGATTCCCTTGTGGAAAAGGAAGAATGTTAGAATAATCCATGGGAAAAGTAGAATCTTAGCGGTTGAGGCAGGGATAGAAATCCTTCAGCTTGGATTAAGATCTGTCCTATGACTAAGATTAAATGTACTGAGTCATTCTTTTAAAGAAGGAAGTTGAACTAGATGACACAAAGCTATGTGTTACAACCAGGGTGGATTTTCAAAACTGCCAGGAAGTGATATGATGGCCATCTGGGTTTGGAAATCCACAAGGTAAATTCTACAGCAAAATTATTGTTTTAAGCAGGACTGTAACAACATCCATTGCAGATATAAATGCTATTTCCAGCTAACAATCCACTGGAAAAGTCAGAGCTCTTTAACCAACCTATATATACATTTCCAGACTTTAGAGAGAGGTTTTTTGGTGTTTTTTTTATTATTATGATTGCTCTTTATCCACTGGAAATTCTGGATTACCTTTAAATTTTTGTTCTTAAGCATTCTCTTAAGAGTGTGTTTTACTGAAATATATCCTGAATTGCAACCATTCATGCAAGAAGTTAAAATTTTCTTTGATATATTGTGAAGAATCTCATTAATCTGAAATAATTCATTGTTCAAGATTTGAATAGGGCCACTATTAAAAAATGGAGGAAATCCTTTAGAAAAAGGTTCTATATGACTTTATAAGTGATAACAGATATCTTGCTTAACATAAAGTTTTGTTTTCTTGTTGAGTTTTCATTGCTTAACTTTCAAAAATAATGAGTAATTTTTATTTCCCTTAAAATATCTATTTTAAATTCTTTGGATAGGACAGTTTTAAATTATTTATGTAGAAGCATCCATTTACATGGGCTAACTGCTTGAAGACCTGACTTGCACTTTAGTCTATATTAACATAAGCTTCAGTTAATAAAAAAGTTTACCTTCAGATTGTTTTTTATTTTCTATAATACTTACTTTTACCCTTATGCCAACTGATATGGTTTTAAAGCAGAAACCAAGGACCATTCCTTTGGATATTCCTGAGAGGCACTTTACAGGAGAAATATTGAAATAGATCTAGGGATACTCACTCACTTGCCCATCTCCCATTAAGGTTCTAGGGTGTCGCTCCTGGCTCAAGTCCCACACTTACAGCACTTCCATCACTGTCCTGTGGGAGGGGCCAGGCTGACAAGGACAAAGATTGGCTTCTTTTCTCCCAGGAAGTACCTGTGAGCTTGGACAGAAAAAGGTACCTATATCAAACCTAATGAGGTTTGATGGGGAAAATATTTCAAAGCATGATGGCCCATTTTTTTCCATCTTAGGTAGGAAGCAGTGAAAGGCACAGGCGTGGTGGTTATGGGGATTCATTCCAAAGAATAGCTCACTGTGTGCAGTGACTATTCTGCAACTAAAGTAATGGCATGAAGCTGGTCTCTTGGTTGAATTCCAAACTGAGAGCTGCCTGATTTGCACATGTTCCTGCATCTTCTCTCATTAGTACATCTATGTAGTTCTTCAAGTTCTGCCAAAGAGATGGAGGCACAGACTGACACAGTTCTCACCCTGTCATTGGTACCACAAGCCTGCCTGACCCGCACCAGCAACAAACGACAATCAGGGTTTGAGATCTCCTCTTACACCAGCACTGTCGTGACCACGTGTTCTCTCTCAACCTATAAAACTCGACTCTCTCAGCTCTGGGTCCCTAATCTTATCTTATCTGCTAGTCCCTTTGAACTTGAGTTCTAATGTTTTGGACATTGACCCTTTTCTTCATCTTTGATTTGTATCAGACATTCCTCTGTCAATGTCTCTTTGTCCCTCCCAACTCATCCTCTGACCTTATTGGTAGACAATTCTCCATGGAGGTCTCATGTTTCTGCCTATATTGTGACATCTTTTTTTTTTTTTTTTTTTCTTTTTTTTTCGTAGCAAATAACCTTAGAAATATGGTATCCCCTTTCAGTGCCAAAGGAAGACTTTTTCCCCCCACCATCCGAGATAATAAAGACAATGGCTCTCTTTAAGGCAAAGATTAAGATTGGGCAAGTTTGCTAGCAGTCCTCTTCTACAACTGAGAATCTCCAAGGCTCAGAGTTCCTTAGGTGTGATGCAGAATCACTGTGGAGCATGAAGCATCTTTCTGGGCCTGCCTCTGCATTATTGTTGTAGAGCTTGTGAACAAATCGAATGCAAACGGGAAGATCATGATGCTATCTGCTCTGAGTGACACAAGTCGTGTCTTCTGCTGGCATCTATGAAACTGACAGGCTGACCTGTGAGCTTGTGAGTGAGGTAAAAGCAGAGTTGTCACAATTCTTGATATGCCTCAGTTGACATGAGCAGTATAGCTCACATTTTCTAGTGTTTATTTCCCTTTCCAAATTGCACCCCGATTCCCTCGTGAGAATTCTGTATTCCCTATTGGATACTATCTCATAAATGTAATTAGGTATTCTGTCATTTTCCTAGGTAAGAGATGGGGGCATGATCTGAGCTAACCTCGTTGGAACTTAGACAGAATGACACAAACAGTGGAAAACTGGCTGCCACTCGGCAGGAAAAACCATGCCACTCACACATGCTGTAATGTGGGTGAATCTGAATCCCCTAAACAAATATTTCCCACTATTTCTGCCCATACTTTATCTAGAATCTATACTTTAATTGAACTCTACCCGTGACCAGACCAGGTTCCAACCATTTCCCATGAATTTTGTGAACTTTTAATATCCTCAGAATACATTTCCTTTAGCTTGAGTTGGGAGTTGATTGCTGTTTGCCTTAACCAAGGTGCGGGGGGGGCGGAGATACACACACACACACATACACACACACACACACATACACACACACACACACACACATAAAAGAGTAACATGCTAATTGACCATACCTTTGTGAAGCCCATCAGCCAATCAGAAGTGGGAATGCAAATTAACCCAACAAAGAAGGCAGGTTAATTTGCATATGCAGGCACCTATTGGCCAGGGGTGGGAAGGAATGCCATGGCGATGATACAGGCATTTCACAGCACTCCAGCCACTTTGGGCCTCTGGGCAGTGTGGGAAGGTAGAAAGGCAGTTCCAGGCCAGAGAGGAAAGGCAGCTCCAGACAGAGCAAGGGTGGTGCTGGCAGCCAGGGGAAGGAAGGCCCATTCTTACATGAATCTTTGTGCATTGGGCCTCTAGTATATATAAAAGGCTAATATGCAAAGCGTCCCCTCAGGAGTTTGACCAGGAGAAAAGAAGCATGATCACTCACCATGATGTATGCTGACCACCAGGGGGCAGTGCGAAACATGGCGGGTGATCAGCAGCAGAGGAGGGGCACTAAAGGAGTGAGGGGAAAAAGGAGGCAGGGAGGTGGGTGAACTGTGCCATGGCGGCACACAGGTGTCAAGGGAAGGGGAAATGCAGGGAACCTGATCAGCCCTGATCACTGGCGAGGCCTAGAGACCCTACCCGTGCACGATTGCATGCACTGGGCCTCTAGTTCTAACATAAACAGCCAGTCCAGGTCTATCACCTCACAAATCTAAAATATAAATCCTTCGTGGGCAGAATCTTTGTTTTTCTTGTTTATTATTTTTTATTATGGTAACTAGCAGATATTAACTATTCAAAAAATTTACTGGCTAAATAAATGATCTTACTTTCAATGAGAAGTTTCTGCCACTGAATATCTGCATTATTGACCACAAACAATTGTCCAAGATAGAAATTAAAATCATTAGAACCCAAGGGGATGAAGAAATAAGTTCTCTTTGCATTTATGTGAGGCAAGTATAATAGTTCTCAGTGGACAATGAACTCTGAAAATCATTCCTTAATATAAGAATTTAGCCGAAACCGGTTTGGCTCAATGGATAGAGCATCAGTCTGTGGGCTGAAAGGTCTCAGGTTCGATTCCAGTTAAGAGCATGTACATTGGTTGCAGGCACATCTCTGGTAGGGGTTGTGCAGGAGGCAGCTGGTCGATGTTTCTAGCTTTCTATTCCTCTCCCTTCCTCTCTGTAAAAAATCAATAAAATATTAAATAAATAAATAAGAATTTAGCTAGAAAGTAAATGCCATTACAATTAAGTAGAAAATTAATAAATGTGAAAAATACAAATTAAAAAATATATAGGAATAGAATTTAATTCATAATTTAATTTTTTTGTACAAATCTAATGAGATATAACCCATAACTTTAAAATAAGGCAAAATCATAGTCTTGATTGATTTTTGTCATCTCTACTGGGTTCTTTTTTTTTTAGACTCTTTCTTTTTTTTGTTTTAAAAATCACATTTATTTTATTTTTCATCCTGGTATACTTTTATATCACCATGTTTATTTCATTTATAGTGAGCTACAGATCCAACAGTTTCCATTTCAACTTCTATTAAAATTTATATCAAATGAATTATTCCTAGGCCTCTGATCAAATGCCTATTGTTATTGCCTCAGAAGAATTCATGGTGGATTCTCAGAGAAAGGGTTGATCAAGCAGGGATGTATCTGTGATGTGGAATGGGGCTGACAGCCCAGAGGTGCTCCTTTCGCATCCCTGAGAACTGCTGGTTGTCCATGCTTGCTGGATAATTAAAGGACAAATGGATATATTTTCTTGACTTTAGTGACAGCTATCAAGTTTGTCTTAAAAGTATCAACTGAATTCAACTTAATTGTTTCTAAGACAAAGAGGTCAGGTTAGGTTATCAGCAAGAGCAATCAAGCAGTCAACCACATATGTTTAAACTAATAAGCAATAGCTAATTTGCCTGTTTTTCTCCTTTATTCAACACAAATTGAGTCAATATAATAGATGGTAGAGGAATCAGTGATAAGAAAATATATACTATTTTGTACTAAATTTGATCCTTCTTTGAGCTTGGATAAGCCAAGAATATGTTTTAACAAGTGGCCTAACATAGCAGAATTTAAATGTTTCTCACTACACAATTCCCTTTGAATGAAAAGGAAGTGCATATTTTTAAAATATGTACACAGATAATAATTTAATAAATAAAAAAATTTTTAAAAAAAGAAAAGGAAGTGCAATAAAAAGAATAGTCTTGAACACTTATGAACAAGACAATTTAAAAGATACAATCATGAGTAAGATTCGATTACTGCCTACACCAAGACTAACTCAGGAGAAAAGAAAATAATGTGTTTAGCACAAGGCCGAAAAAGAACCATAAATGACAATATGAAATACAATAGTAATTAAAGAGAAGTGCTCTCTGGCTTGGAGACTGGGACAGAAATCAACGTGAGCAGCAAAATATAGCTGTGAAGGAGCACGGAACATTCTAGCAATAGCAAGTGGTCTGTGGGAAGGAAATGGGAGCAGGGGGTGAGGTGCACGTCCAGTGGACTGGATGGGAGAAAAGCAATCTGTGAAGGACTTTCTGTGCTGTGCAATCACAGTGCCATTTTGTAAGGAATGACAGCTATTGCAGGTGGAGAGAGAGAAGCATACCGTCACCAGAGTCATGTTCTGAAAAGATAATTGGTGGTTCCATGAAGGACAGACCACAAAGGAGACAGACTGAAGGCCAACTGGAGTCTGCACTGTGATCACAGCCATGAATGCATCTACCATTGATTTGTAGGGTTGAAGAAGGCACAGCACAGAGGAAACGAGTCTTGGTTAAGGGGGTTCAGGGAGAACTACTACACATTCATCAGAGTGGCTATAAAAAGTGACAATGATGATTGTTGGCAAAGATGGGTGAAATCAGAGTACACGTACATTGTTGATGAAATATAAAATGGCACATCACTCTGGAAAAGTTTGGTGGTTTCTTATGAAACTAAACAAGCAATTGCCAATTGACTCAACAATTGCACTCCTGGGCATTTATCCTGGAGAAATTACACCTTATGTTCAACAAAAACCTACACATGGATATTGATGGCAACTTTATTCAGAATAGCTCAAAACTGGAAACAGTCTGCATGTCCATTAATAGGTAAACAATTAAATAAACTGTGTATGTACATACAATGAATGCTACTCAGCAATAAGAAGAAAAGCCAATGATACAAAGGACTGGATAAGCTTCAAGGGAATGCTGCTGGGTAAAAAAGCCCGCTTATAAAGGATACAGACTCTGTGATTTCATTTACATAACAATTTTGAAATAACAGAATTATGGAAATGGAGACTAGATTAGTGATTGCCAGGAGGTAGGAATGGAGGGGCTGGGCAGGAAGCAGGAGAGCATTGGTTATAAAAGGCAGCAGGAGGGCTCCTGGTAGACATGGAGCTGTTGTGTACTGTGACTGTGCTAGTGGATACAGGAACCTATGCATGTACTGAAATGGAATGAAACTAAAAATGTGTGCGTGTTCACACACAGAAATTAGTACAAGTAAAATGGGAAATCCGAGTAACACTCGGATGGTGTCACTGTCAGTATCCTGCCTGTGATATTGTTCTGCAGTTTCACAAGATGTGACCATGGGAGGAAACTATAGGACGGGTACTTAGGATCTCGGTACCATTTCTCTTGTCTGCATATGTGTCTACAGTCGTTTCAATAAAAATTCCCATCAAGAAGACTGACAGTACCAAGTGTGGGTGACAATGTTGAGAAACTGGAAATTTCATCCATTGTTGAGAATACAAAATGGTACCACCACCTTTTAAAGTGTTTGGTCAGTTCCTTATAAATGTAAACATACATGTGCAGCAACCCACTAATCCCACCCAAAACGGGTGAAACCATATGCTGACAAATATCTAAACACACATGCTCATAAGAGCATTATTCATAATCACCAACAATGGGAAACAACTCAAGTATCTATCAGCATGTGAATGACAGACATGGTGGTACAGCATTAGAGTGGAAAACTAACTGGCTGACACTCAGCAGGAAAAGCCATACTACCCACATGTACTGCAACATGGGTGACTCTCAAAACACTAGGCTAAGTGAGATCAGCCAGTCACAAGAGTGCCTATCTGACTTTACTTATAGACAATTCTGAAAAGGCAAAACTATCAGAAATCAAGACCATGGTTGCCAGAGGCTGGGGTGAGAGGAGGGAATCGATTTTAAGGGGCATGCGTAAAGAAATCTTGTGAAGTGATGGAGATATTGTGTATCTCAATGGCAGTGGGGTTTCTGTTGTATAGACTTGCCAAAACTCATCAAACTGTCCTTTAAAAATATGAATAAGATTTCATTATTTTTTATGCCGAGTAATATTTCATTGTATATATATATATATATACTCTGTTTCCCCGAAAATAAGACAGTGTCTTATATTAATTTTTGCTCCCAAAAATGCGCTAGGTCTTATCTTCAGGGGATGTCTTATTTTTCCATGAAGAATACGGTACACATTTATTGTTAAATGAAAATAAAGGAAATTTATTACCTGTATACGGTATGGTAGTACAGTAGTTGTCAACACAAACCAGACAAACTGTGAATCCTACAGTATCAAGAATTTACTCATTTATTCAATGACCATCATGTCATCATCTTCTGGAACATAATCATAACAATCCAATTCCTGAATTTCCTGGTGAATTTCTTGTGACTCCATTTCTTTCAGAATCAGTGGACCAAATCTCTCATGTTTAGCCTAGGGGGGCCTTATTTTCGGGGGCTGCCTTATATTTCACTCAGTAGGAAACCTGTAAGTAGGTCTTATTTTCGGAGGATGTCTTATTTTCGGGGAAACACGGTACGTACCACAATTTTTACCCACCTCCAGGATGGCAGGGGGGAACAATTGGGGATGACCAGGTCGGCAGGAGGGGCAGTGAGGAGTGACAAGGTCGGTCGGCAGGGGTGGGGGAGGGGAAGTTGGGGGTGACCAGGCTGGCAGGGGGAGCAGTTAGGAGTGATCAGGCAGGCATGAAGGTGAGCATTTAGAAGCCATCAGTCCCGAGTGTGAGAGGGATGTCCAACTACCGGTTTAGGCTCAAGGGGACCCAAGGGGTGCAGGTTGGGCTGAGGAGAACTCCCCCCTTACGCCCCACCCCCATGCACAAATTTCGAGTACTAGGCTTCTAATCTATATATAAAAGATTAATATGCAGTGTTTTCTCAAGAGTTCTACTGGGAGTTTGATCACTTGCTATGATGTGCACTGGCTACCAGAGGGTGGTGCAGAACAAAGGAAGGCCCTGGCTGGCAACTGAAAGGCCCTGATCAGCCAGGCCTAGGGATCCTACCCATGCTCAAATTAATTTTGTACACCAGGCCTCTAGTATTGTAATAACTATAGTGTCAAATGTGTACTTGAAATATTGGTGGGGTCACTTCATAAAGTAGATGATTGTCTAACTGCTATGCTGTACACCTGAAACTAATACAAAATAATAGTGAATATCAATTGTAATTGAAAAATAGAAGTAAAAATAAGAGTAGAAACATAAATATACAATAAATTTCAAATGGCTCCATTTTAATTTGGATGATTTTAATTTTATTATAACAGCAAAATAGGCAAGCAGGGGCCTTCTCCTGAAAATAAGATTAGTGGCATATAATTGCATGATGACTGAAATTTTCCCAGAAATTCAGGAATCTAAGCCTTCAGTGTGTATCTCAGTACTATTAGTTGGAATCCTTCCAAGTACTAGAGCAAAGGAGTGAAAACATTAGTCATTGCCAAGTTCTCAGTGTATTTTTTTGGACCACCAGCTAGAAAATTCCATGTTTATTTAGTCAACCAGTCTGTTTTAATTTTTTCTATGTAAATCAACCATTTGTGTTTAAACATTAAATCATTTAAAATAAGGTTTCTATTAATTCAACAAACTTATAAAGAATATAAGGTAATTACTGAACCCTGTAATTACTGTAAAATTACCTAACAAAAAAAGACCTTGCTGGCCTTTTTAGAAACCTCTCTTTGGAGTAATAGAACACACACAAACACACACACACACACACACACACACCATTGTGCTCTGATTTGGGAAGCAGAAGGCCATGAAGAAGTGACTCAAGTTTACTGAGTGAAGGATACACAGAAATTTATTTGGAAAATGAATGGCCATGTTCGCAATAAAACTGCAAAATTTCAAATGCAAGATGGCCATAATATTCTGACGGTCAAGGAGCATACATGCACACAATTTATTGGATTACTGCAATCTCGCAGACACGACACCTAACATGGGGAGACATTGTGTAAGCCAGGAGAAACAAACAGTATGTCCTTGCAGAAGCTTTAGGAAGACTTATAGGCTAGATCTTTTTCTCTGCCTTCCTGTGGAAAGTAATCGTGTCTCATTTTAAAAAAAATAGTTCCAAATTCATTTGCTCAGTATTTATTTAAACTAAGTTAATAATGTAAAACAAGTAACAGTTGTTTTACTGTAAACATGTCATGCATGTTCTATTGGCTCAAAAATAAAATTAAAACAAGATATCCTCTGTAAAGCAAATATATTTATTATGCACTTTCATATACATAGGGATTTTTGCTTAATATAATACAAGGAATAAAATAAAACTTTTACATTGTGAAGTTCAATGTACATTTTAGGCTATTTACATACCTCAAACCAACGGAAAAAAAAAAAAGTATTTGTAACTACATTTGCTGAGACATGTAAATGGAGACATGAAGCAAAACAAACATTTGCATAGCCAGACAATATTAAGAAAAATATTTACTCCTGTTTTTTTAAGTAGGAATTGTTTTTGGTGAAGGTTCCAGTAGGAGAGGGGCAAGGCTAAGGAATAAAAGATACTGTGTGCCACACAGTACAGAGTTCTGGTCAGACCTTTCCTACAGGCATTCAGATTTCCATTCTTCAGAACTGTGCTCTTTATCACTCCCCTTTTACCACCTCATGACTTTTAGGGATGGACACGGATGGCATATTATAAAAACGTTATAAGCACATTGCATCATAGGTGTGTAATGGCATCAAGTGATTTACAAAATTTAAACATTTTAATTCTTAAAATAGCTATTTAGGAGTTATAGTTGGGGGACTATTTTTACTCTTGTTAAGGATGAAAAGCCATTTTCCATCATAGTATTAAGTCAGTACAGGAAGAAGTCAGCAGTCGGGCATCTTGGCACCCTGTCACCCTCAGCCTGACCAAACGCCGTGTTTGTCCTGTTCCAAACATAATATAAAAACATCATATCGAAAATCTTTTTTTTCCCAATAGGTTCTCTTCCTACCAACTGTCACAAGTGGTACTATAATGTGAACATGAAAACATTTAGCTCTTTGAAAAACATAAATCCCTTATGTAATGAGTCATATCTTTGCCCTTTGGCCACAAGGTGCATTTTTTTTGTAAAACAAAAAACAAACAATAAAATTAAATAAATACAATTCCAATAATTCAAGGTTAATAGAAAAACTGGCAGCTTTCAGGGTTCTCTTTCTAAAAAAAATACACCTAATAAAACATTAGAGCTTCATCTTCTACAGTAATGTAAATGTACTGTATTTGAGATATGAGTAAGATTGGTTCTCTTAATAGTGTATATTCATATTTATTAATAGAATCATTAACACTTCTAAGGCTATTTTGCAAGAGTCCTATTAAGTGTATTTAATAAATGTCCCATAGGGACAAAAAATTCAATACTTGAAACATTCACATTCGAGTTATTCATATTGCCATGTCACCTTAATAGCGAGTGAACTTATTAATGCATTTCCTACTCCTGCTTATGACTTGATGACATAAAAAGAGTGCTGCTGACTTTAAAAAAACAAAAGCAAAATGAAAAGCCTTACACAAAGATCCAAGTGAAACATTTATCACAACCAATTCCACGTTTGTTTCTGTGAACGATGCACTACATGTGTATCCTTCATTTAAGATGACATTACTGACCTCTGTTCCCAAGACATTTTCTAAATATTCTCTTCCAATAGTAAGTTTTGTGCTAAATCTCCAAATTCTCTTTCCTCATTCCTCCTCCTTATCAACAATATATGGAAAGAACAGAACTTCTGGATTTTGTGAGATTCTTCAGGGCTTATTTAAATATCAAACCCACACCCTTGGCTTCTATTAATAAGTACATTCTAACCTTTCCAGACATACAACCACCCACTCAGCTGTCCCCCTGGGTTAGAGTCCCTCTGGGAGGCCAAGGCTGTGGGTCACACGCTCCTGAGCTGGTCAACTTTGTTTTCCTTGGACACAGACCTCACCCTTAACCATAGCATTCAATCATCCCACAGACAATTGTTCAAAGAAGAAAGCAGGAAAGAGTATGTGGACAAAAAATTACTGTTTATCAAATACCAGTAAAAAAATACACGTGTTATGACTGACAGGTTAGTGGTATCATCTGTGAAGGACAACACTTACTACATTCAAGAATATTCATCAAACTAACCACTAAAATTGATCCAACTGATTTTGAGTGGGGGCTATTTCCATCATGCAGCGATTTACAAAATAGAGGCAAATGAGAAAGAAACCAGCATTAAAATTCACACTGGTAAATTGTATTTGATTCAACTGGGCGGTAGAGATAAGGGTAGTCAATGAAATTGTTCAGGGATCAAAAATCTACCCCCAGAGACAGGCATAGCTCCTCCTACACACACGTGCGGCTGCAGTGTGTCTGTCCTGAGACTTCCATGCCTCCAGAAGGTGGCATGGAAGTCTTCTTGAAGGTGGAATGATGAGAGAATGGAAGGTGAAATTGTACCCCATTGAAATGAAACAGAACTTTGTTCTGCCTATAGTCTTTTTCTTTTTGACACATTTAGCCAGAGATTGGGAGGATTCTACTGGGAAATCCAAATTTAAACTACTTAGAGCAGCTCCCTAAAATACTAGAAATTATTTTTACATCTATGAAGAAACCGTTTTCCTTTACCTCAATGGCATTAAATAGAAACTCATTTTCAACCAATGCTCAAGGTGTAGTGAGTATAAATAGTTGCATGATTTATTTTAATGAGTGACATTTTTAAAGATATAGGAAACAAGCCACACACTACAACAATACAAATGTGACTGAAACAGTAGGCTTAACTTTTGTTTGCCACAAAAAGAAAAAAATAATAAATACAAGGAACACTGCCTTTCATATATATTTGATCATGGCACATGCACATTTATCAAATCTTAACTTAAAATACTCAAAAATTTTTCAGCTTTTATCAGGGAACTGCAGTATATACCTGCATTAAAAAAAAAAAAAAAGTGCTTATTCTTGTGTAGTGAATACAAAGCACACTAAATGAAATTTTTAAGCACAGAGGGTTACACTGAGAAGGCAGCCTTGCTATTTAGGCACATTACAGTAATTAAGGTAACTGAACTGCAAATATCACATTCTTCTTTTTTTCCAGCAATCAACAGGCATGTTATGTTTCCATCCAGTAGTTGAAGAACCACTCCAATCACAATGTCTTCTGTCTCACAGAACAGGAAACTAATGCAAAAGTTAAAAAAAACAGATTAATTTCTACATTATACTTATTTTAACTACATACAATTTTAAAACCCTATAAGACTAGACTATATAAGCTTACCATGTAAAGAACAAAGTAGATTATCTGAGGTTCATTATTTAACTTATAAACCACTTTTAAAGATTAAATGTTTAAAAGACAAAATGTTTACCTTAATTCATGTGTTTTCCTGTTTAATATACATATTTATACTTTGCCTTTACAAAAGATATCATGAGCCGGGACCGGTTTGGCTCAATGGAAAGAGCGTCGGCTTGGGGACTGAGGGGTCCCGGGTTCGATTCCGGTCAAGGGCATGTACCTTGGTTGCGGGCATATCCCCAGTAGGGGGTGTGCAAGAGGCAGCTGATCGATGACTCTCTCTCGTCGATGTTTCTAACTCTCTATCTCTCTCCCTTCCTGTCTGTATAAAATCAATAAAATAAATTTAAAAAAAAACAAAACAAAACAAACAAACAAAAAAAGATATCATGAGAGTGGGAGACTGGATACTATCAGAACTTAAGTATTTTTTTTAAAAAACAATAATGGGGAATGAATTAAGTACTTTATACATATTATTTTTTAATGAGCTTTGACCAGTTGTTCCTAGATTCACATGGAAATGTTTACTATTAGAAGATATAGCAAAATTTATGATAATTTGTCACCTAATACTATATCTCCAAGGACAAAAGAAGCATAAGAAAGAGATTTCCATTTGCTAAAAGGAAAAAGTACAATAGAGGATAAAAATAATTAAGCAAACTGGGAAAACATACCTGTAATAAAAGTAGGAAAATATTCCTAATGAAATCTTTGATCTATCTCTAATATCAGAAATGTGCTTTTTAAAAGGTATCGATAATATAAAATCATGTTATCTATTTTCCCATTAACTTCCCTTATATAATTAATGAATCATCCACTGAGGTGGGAAGAAGAAAAAGATGTTTTTATTTAATAAATATGAATTTATTTTCAAGGTTTAAACATTTAATTCTTATGTCTAATTATAGTGGGACCTAAAAACTCGCTTGCCAATATAGCCATTAATTTTTCCACCCCCATTCCTGGTGTGTGCAAACTTTACTCGAAGAGTCTTAAGAATCTGTCCTACTAAAAATTACCTTTTGCTGATTAAATCTTGGACTCCTTGAATAAAAAGTTAGGAATTAATATTTACTATCTATCTACAAATCTCTACATACACTATTTTATTCAAACCAAGGAGTATTATAGAAATAGCCCCTCTCCCCGTTACCATCAAACAAATTTTAAGAAGGAAAATGACTGTATAAGGAATTCTTGCCGAAACCAGTTTGGCTCAGTGGATAGAGCGTCGGTCTGAGGACTGAAAGGTCCCGGGTTTGATTCTGGTCAACGGCATGTACCTTGGTTGCAGGCACATCCCCAGCAGGGGGTGTGCAGGAGGCAGCTGATCGATGTTTCTAACTATCTATCCCTCTCTGTAAAAAAAATCAATAATATATATATATATTTAAAAGAGGGAATTCTTAATCTGAGATCCATAAATAGTACATTCATTCATTTATTCACTTATTCAACACATTTTTACTGAGACACTACTGTAAATCCAAACAGTATCCCCAATGCATAGAATCCAGCAGTGAAACAGGTAACAATCCCTACCCTCACAAAGGTTACACTTAAGGTGGAAGGAGACAAATAATAAACAAGAATAAAAAAAACATATAAAGTCTGTGAAATAGTATGTTCTTGAGACAATAAGAGGAGGAAAGGGAGTGCTCGGGCTGGGAAAGTTCAAATTCCTAAGTGAAGGGAACCAGACTTTTGCATTTTATTCTTAATGTTGATGAAATGTTACCTGTTATAACGGTGTCTCCTTCTTATAGTTGAAACTAGGGTCAGAGCCGTCAATCTGAAGCTTCAGGGCTTGTTTAAGGCTTAATTCCGTCTCTGACGAGGGGTACCCTTCCAGCACTTCCTGATGCCCTCTGTCTTGTATTGTTCTTGGCACGGAAACCCTCCCGAGAAACACCTGGTTGCTCTGAAGATGGTAATTCGGGTTTGTCATTATTCCATTTCTCTTCTTCTGCTCCCCACTTTGTTGGTGAATGAGAAACTGCTGCTGCGACCGGCCGACCTCTTGCTGAGCGGACGGTACCAGGATCTTGCACTGCGATTCCGCGGGGATTTGTGTAGGGGGGGTGCTGGACCCGGGTTTGGCGGCAGGCCCTCTGGAATCAAACTGAGTCATTTCATATTCTAAAACCTTTGGCTGTGAGGAATTATTTTGTTTAGCTTTCTTCCCCGCTGACCCAGATTTGCTGGAATTCTCTGGTTTCCCCCCTTTGTTTGTTTTAGTTGACTTCAAACTGGGCTTGACTTGACTCCACTCGAATTCGCTGGAGGGGGAGTTGTGGCCCTGCCCCAGGGACTGGGTGGTGGAGGACGGGGACACGATGGACTGCCGGCTCCTGCTGCGGGGCAGCGAGTGCTGCTGGATCTGCTCCGTGAACGACAGGCTGTGAAAGCTGTCCATCGGCACGGTTTGAGCCGTGGCCGTGGACGACGTCGTTCTCAAAGATGAATTTTTGGAGCTTTTCAGGGAATTATTTGACAAGGATGACTTCTGCCGATCGACGGTAGAGTCTGGAGATTCGGAAGGAGAGCTGAACGCGTGCGCTGGCCCGTTCGGTAAACCGCGCAGTGAGGGCTGCATGTCCCCGCCGCCAGTGCTGCCGGAGCTGTTTGATTTAATTGTCAACGACTGCATTTTTGAAGACGCTGATTGCAGAGGCTTCTGCTCCATGGTGTGAACAGGAGAGGGGGAACAGCCGTTCAAAGTAGATGCACCGTATTTCTCTAATAATTTAATGATCTGGGAGTGTCCGTTTTTGGCTGCCACGCGCATGGCGGTGCGTCCGAACTGATCGGCGTGGTTGGGGTCAGCGCCGTGCTCCAGCAGGACCTGCACCACGTCGATGTGCCCCTCCTGGGCTGCGATGCAGAGGGCAGTGGCACCCTGGTTACAAGTGTGGTCAACCACGGCCCCGTGCTCGATCAGAAGCTGCACCACTTTGACGTGGCCCTGCCACGCCGCAGACTGCAAGGCGGACCGCTTCTCGTTGTCCGCGGCGTTGACGTCGGCGTGGTAGGTTATCAGAACCTGCACCATGTCCAGATGGCCCTGCCAGCAGGAAACGTGGAGCGCCGTCCTTCCTTCCGCATCGCTCGCTTCTACGTTGGCACCGTTTTCTAAAAAATACTCGGCCATGGTAAGTTGGTTTTCTAAAGCCAGAATATAAAGGGTAGGCCTCCCGTCAGCATCTTTGTAATTAACGTCGGCTCCGTGGCTGAACAGCAGCTCCACAATGTCCCTGTGGCCTTCCAGTGCAGCAACCCGCAGTGCGTTTCTACCATCGTAACCTCTCTGATCGATGTTGGATTTATTTTCCAGTAATATCTGCACACAGTCATAATGCCCCTCCTGCGCAGCTAATATGAAAGGGATTCGTCCGTCGTTATCAATCTCATTTGTTCTAGCACCTTGTTCAATAAGTGCTTCACATATTAATCTGTGGCCTTCGAACGCTGCCATGTGCAAAGGGGTCCACCCAGCATCATCCCTGTGGTTTTCATCGAGCCCTCTGTCCAGCAGGGTGCGCACCACTTCAACATTGCCTTGGGCTGAGGCTATGCTGAGGACTGTCCTGCCTTCACTGTCAATGCTGTCCACAGCCGCACCCCAAAACAACAGTGTGTTCACGACGGAGGCGTGGCCCATGGAAGCAGCTGCTAAGAGGGGTGTCCGCCCGTTGTTATCTGTGTGATCCACGTCTGCTCCCCCCTCTAGGAGCAGGTCAACCACGTCAACGTGTCCTTCGTAGGCAGCCACCAGCAGCGGGGTCATGCCGTCTTTGTCACAATGATCCACTTCAGCACCTCGATCGATTAAAAGGCTGACAACGGATGCGTGTCCTTTACTCGCAGGCACACAAAGTGCAGCCACAGAGAGTGCGGTCCTGCCATCCACATCCTCGTGATTCACTTCTGCCCCGTGGTCCAGAAGGTGTTCCACAATCTCTCTGTGTCCCATGTATGCCGCCGCTATCAGAGCAGTCCTACCTTCGTTGTCAGCTTTGTTGACTTCAGCACCATGTTGTAGCAAGTTCAGCACAATGTCCTCGTGTCCTCCCCAAGCCGCCGCTCTCAAAGCTGTCCGGCTGTCGGCATCCGCGCAGTCCACTTTCACACCGGCATAGAGCAGCGCAGAAACCACCTCCGTGTGACCACCCCAAGCGGCAGATCTCAGTGCTGTCCAGCCATCTTGATCGGTGTGATTGATGTTTGCTCCACACCCAATCAAACAGTTAACCACCTTGGTATGTCCCTGTCTAGCAGCCAGGGTAAGTGGTGTGTGCCCGTGAGCATCTTCTATCTCTAAATCTGCTCCCCTAGAGACAAGTAAATTCACCACGTCAAGGTTGCCACTGTATGCAGCATTAGCCAGTAGTGTTCTCCCATTCGAATCACACTGATTGACTGACGCTCCGTTATCTAGTAAGGTCCGAATGGAATCCTCTCTCTCCAAGGCTTGACGGACTATGCATGACGTGCGATCGTCTTCGCTGTTCACGTGAGCACCAGCTTTCACCAACAGCTGTAGCACTTCTTGCTCCTTGGGTATTAAGGTTGACAGGGAGTCTCTGACAGGTGTACCATTCCATATCATCCACAGAGCCAACTCAGCTGTCTCCAACTGTAAGTTTGAATTAATTAAGTGCAATGCAAATTCTTGTGCTTCCAGTGGTGTTAGGTTCTTGGCTTGGCAGGTATAACTCATAGCCAGCATTCTGTGTCCTTCTGCTGCATTGCATAAATACTTCTGGGTGCAGTGTTTCACGTCCAGAAGCCACTCGGCAAAGCTGTAGTGAAACAGGATTTTAGTATTTCCTAGTCCATCGACAAGGAGTTTCGAGAGCACGTCTAACTTGCGTTGAAAGTCTTCCAAGGTTAATGACATATTTTTGGTCCATACTGCATGATATAATTCTGTTATGGTCAAAGGTCGGCAGGCAGCAAGAATCACATTCAAAATAGGTTGGACCTTTGCAAACTGCTTTCTCACAAAAAGTCTTTGACACAGCCAAAGATAGAGACCGTTTAGAGTTCCTGGGATGTCCCGGATCTCTCGTAACATAATAAAGTTTTCTACAACTCCATCTAGAACCCGTTCTAGATAAAGAAAGCACCCACTGCTTTTAATGTGCAGTTGATTTAACATCTCCGCAGTCTCTTTTGTGAGGTGTTGTCGCAAAGCTTCTTCTTGATCTAAACGATGGAGAATGTACTGTTGCACATCCTTAACAATGTATGCCTTCCGAAGGTCATCTAAACTTATTTTTCGAAAACCTAGAGACAAAAAAAATAGATGTCATCATCTGAAAACAATTACAGTAGTTGCCATACACTCAGAAAATGTCTTCAGTGTATAATAAACCAATAAGCAAATAAATCAATAATACATGAACTAATACTAAGAAATCCATACCTGTTAGTATAGAAATCAGTTTTCTTTTCCTTCTATAACACACTGATAGCAGAGAAACAATTTCATTTTCCAGTTTACAAATGGGACATATTGTAATGGCTCCGTGCCCCTCTCAACTTCAGTGATAAGCATTAGATAGTCTTACATACATACATACATACATATCCATAAAGGCATGTTAAGATTTTCTGAACACTCAAATGATTAGGAAAAAAAGTGCAGGAAGCAACAAATAAGATTTGCTTTGTTTCTACAGCAGATCTTTTTCATATAAAAATTTTATATATTTCTACCTGCATAACTAAGTATATACTAGTTTTAATTAGGGGACTGAATATTCATATCCAGTTAGAGTATCACCTGCCATGGCCTTGAAATAACATTATTTTACATGTTGTCAAATTAAATGTCAGGTTGTCAATAAATAGCTTGAACCTTATGATGCAACTTGCTACAAAAACTTCAGCATTGTAAAAATAAAGCAGCTTAATATATTTAAACCAACATACGTACTAGTTAAAGCTATCTGAAATTCACTTTTAACTTCTTTAAAGGGAACCATAATTTCATTTTCTAAAGGGAGATGATATCCTGATTTACAGATAGGAATTTATTAAACACACGTATTCATCTTACAGCAGAAAAAAACGGAGCAAATTAATTCCCTTAAGAGAAACAACTCTAGAAATTGAGCAGAGATTAGAGATGGTCACCTGTTACTATGGAGGCAAGACTTTGCAAAGAGCCTGTGATCCATCTAGATAAGAATCACTAAGGGTCTGAACAACCACAGCAGAACACATACAAATGAAATGTGAGTTTGGGAATTATTAGTAAGAGCTAGATGCACAGAGCTGAGCGAGTATGGAGGAGGAAAGAGAGGAGTCAACATTAACTTAATTTCTGGCTTGCTAGAACAGGATGGAAAAGAATCACAGTAGCCCCCCTTATGTGTAGGGGATACATTCCCAGACCTCCTGAGGGTGCCTGACCATGGATAGTACCTAACCTTATATACACTGTCTTTTCCTATACATAAATATTTCTGATAAAGTTCACAGAAAGATGAATAGTTAATAATAAAATAGTTAATAATAAAATAGAAAAATTATAACAATATACTGTAATGAAAGTTATGTGAATGTGGTCTTTCTCTTCTTGTGATAATGTGAGATGAAACAATGCCTGCATGATGAGATGGCTTAAGATGCTCCATCAGTGTTCACTCTTGTCATTTTAACCCCAAACTTAACTGTTTTTATCAAAAACAAAAAATACTATACATAGAAACTAAAAGTACTGCCATTAGCAGCAAAGAAATCTAAGAGACAACCTATATAGGAAGGAAATAATTTGAACAAATTAATAAGATTTCACCATACTATAAAGTGTATAGAACTATAATACTTAAAATTGACACAGCTACTTAAACAATAACTTAATTATTTTCTTTCCAACTATAAACCCTGTGAGTGGTCCTTGTTTTACACTCTTTTTTATTTCATAAAGCACAAAGAATGCTGTATATGATCTAACAGGATCACAACTTTATTGTGGTAGTAAGAAAAGTAGAACAGTTGAGTCAGAAAAAAAAGTTAAAAAAGAAAAAACAACTGATTATGTACTTTTTACATTATACCAATTGTTTACTCATATATCAGGAAAGAGTTGTTTTTTTTTTAAAGGATTTATTTCAAGAGGTATCCTAAAAAGCTGTTGCCTCTGTCTCTCCTCTGACACCAGGAAATCCTTCTTGGTAACTGCCATTGATTTACTTTTTTAATATGTTTTTAATGATTTTAGGGAGAGGAAGAGAGAGAGAAATATCAATCAGTTGTCTCCTGTGCACACTCCTGACTGGGGATTGAACTCAAAACCTGGGCATGTGCTCTGATCTGATACCGGAAACCTTTTGGTGCATGGGACAACGCTCAACCAGCTCAACCAACTGAGCCACACTGGCCAGGGCTACCACTGATTTTCAAAAAGGCATATTCACAACTCTCAAGATGCTTAGTCTAGTTAGAATATCACCAACTGACAGTGACATAACAGCATAATCAATGAAGCTCTATAGACCTATAGCAGCTACCATGGCATGAAATACTCATGATCTTCCCTAAGAAAATTAGGAAAAGAATATTAGAAAAGGTAATATCAAAGGATCTTAAAACATTCCATGGCTGGCCGAAACTGGTTTGGCTCAATGGATAGAGTGTCGGCTTGGGGACTCAAAGGTCCCGGGTTCGATTCCGGTCAAGGGCATGTACCTTGGTTGCGGGCATATCCCCAGTGGAGGGGGTGCAAGAGGCGACTGATCGATGACTCTCTCTCATCGATGTTTCTAACTCTCTATCTCTCTCCCTTCCTCTGCGCAAAATCAATAAAAATAAAATAAATAAATAAATAAATAAAAAACATTCCATGGCTGATTTTTAACACAACTTTAAACAAGTCCTGTTGCAAAGAGCTGCTGGAAGCAACCACCAGATTTTCCACTGTAAGGAGCCACAGAGACTAGTTTGTCAATGAAAACCACTGGAGGATAGCAAGAAGGAATCATGCTTACCAGTAAACATTTTAGTAACAGCCTTACTCTGTTTCCGGGCAGAACAGAGAAGCAATAGCCACGGTGGAAAGAACTCATGGTGACCAGCTAACAGCTCTGCCACAGTCCCCGACAAGCTGGTGGATGTCTGTTCGCCTTCAGTGACGTTACAGCCTTCGTCAACAGAGTCCACAAGCAGATACAGGCTTTGCTGGGGAGGCTTCATTCCCAAGAGCGGAAGCAGAACGCACCTGCAAGGCACATCCGTACAAGCAGTGTGAGCATCGTCGCCTGTGATGTTAACATTTAGAATTCGAACACTGATATTACTAGTGACAAATATGCTTTACCAAATGAATTAAGGTTTTAGAATAAAAATATTGTACAGGTTTCAATTCCTTACTTTAAGGAAAATACTCGTCCAAAATAGTTGCGGTGCCAATAACATTTTCCACAATAAAGTGTGAGTGTGTGTGTGTGTGTGTGTTAGTAATTCAGCATAATTGAAGAGCAGAAGGAACTTGAAGAAACTAGATTTCAATATTTTCTTTCTCATTTTTTGAATCGGTAAAAACTACAATTATTTATGACAAAGCTAAAGTGTGTTGCATGGGGGGAACAAATTTGGGAACCACTTTAATAATAAGAAAAATAGTAAAGATTCAGTATAAGTTCTCTTATAAAATGACTGTACTGCATATGAGCTTGTCACACAAATGTAATTAGGAAAAACTATACAAAAATAAACTGTGGTCTAAGTCCCGTTGAATGTACAGTGTATTTTTAAATTTCAATATAAAGGATAAATTATTGGGTATAATTCTACTGAATATATTTCCTCCTCATAATTTATACTGTAGTTGAATATAATGTGTTCATAACTAAATGCTCATTCATTTTCAACAAATATTTACTTTATACAGGCCTTGTGCTGAGTGAGGTGCTGAAATATACACAGTGGAGGTCATAACCCATGTAATTATAAACAAACTTAGATAATCCTTCCCATGACTGTCTTAACCTTTCAATCCAATAGCTTTCAAGATCCAGTTTATCATTATGACGTAACAATATTTCTTCATAAAAATCTCTCAAGCCCACTTCAGCCTATAACAGTGATTTTCAACCTTTTTCATTTTGTGGCGCACACAAATTATTTACTAAAAGTCTGCAGCACCCCAGCAAAAAATATTATTTTTTTGCCAATCTGACAAAAAAAGATCTATTTTGATTGAATCACACCAGACAGCCATTGTTGTGTTGGCTACTGTCTTTGTTTATTTGACAATCTAAGATAAAAGAGGTCAGTGCCCCTGACTAAATATCAGGTATTGCATGTTTAAAAAATTCTTGCAGCATATTGGTTGAAAACCGCTGCCTTAGTCCAAACTGCCATCATCTGTCCCCTGGGCCACCATAGTAGCCACATGTTCCCAGCGCGCCCTCCAGAGTTCCTGCTGCAGCCGGAGTATTCTTTTCAAAATGACAGTCCAGTCACAGTGGCCTTCTTTCAATGACGTTTATCAGATACAATTATACAAAGGCCTTTTCATTTACAGTTTCTTCTGCTGGCATGTGCTTCATGTCTCTCATCATGCAATTAACTCATTAGGGAAATACAAATTAAAACCACAGGAAGATACCACTAGACACCCATTAGAATTGTGAAGTAAATGAAACCCCTGAAAATAGCAAGTGCTGTCACTGTTAAGGAGCAATGAGACTGCCATTTCTAGTGGTACAGCCACTTTGGAAAAGTTTCAGTTTCTTAAAAAGTTAAAGGTACACCTACCCCACTGCCCCATGGTCTAGGGATCCCACTTCTAGGTATTTACCTAAGTGAAGTGAAAACTTAGGCTACTCTACAATCTGTGCATGAATGCTTACAGGAGTTTTATTCATAAATCTACAACAGCAATCAAAATTACTGACTCCCATCTACTTGAAAGCAGTATATTAATTCAAGCTGCTTTGCTTCTAGAAGTTGGTAACCAAAATTCTCAGGTACTAACATTCAAAGTCAGAAACTAAGATCCGGGTCTGGAAATGACTGAACTGTTAGCTATGTTAAAACAGCAAGGCTTTTTGATGATAGAGGATGTAATAATGCATCTGTCTCTTTTTTAAAATATATTTTATTGATTTTTTACAGAGAGGAAGAGAGAGGGATAGAGAGTTAGAAACATCTATAAGAGAGAATCATCAATCACCTGCCTCTTGCACACGCCCTACTGGGGCCGTGTCCGCAACCAAGGTACGTGCCCTTGACTGGAATAGAACCTGGGACCTTTCAGTCCGCAGGCCAACGCTCTACCCACTAAGCCAAACCAGTTTTAACTGCATCTGTCTTTTGAACCATATATATATATATATATATATATATATATATATATATATATATACACACACACACACACACACACACACACACACTAATAAAAGATTAAGATGCAAATTGACTGTACCTTCATGGTGCCCACCAATCAATCAGGAGTGAGTATGCAAATTAACCCAAAAAATATGGAGGGATAATTTGCAGATACAGGCGCCAAGGGGCCAGGTGGGATGCTTGTGTCATCGCCATAGCGACAACGTAGGCATTCTGTATTGCCCCAGCCTCTCAGGGCCTCTGGGCAGCATGGGAAGGCAAAAAAGGCGGTTCTGGCAGAGTGAAGGCGGTGCCAGCAGCCAGGGGAAGGACGGCCTGTTCTTGCACAAATATTCATGCATCAGGCCTTTATATATAATGTATGTTTGTTTTATTTGGGAAGCCAAATATTTAAAATATAAAAATGGGAAATAAACATAGTAAACCTAACATTTACTGAGTGCTTACTAAGTATGAAGCATGATGCTAACTAATCTTTATGGATTTATCAATTTATCTCCCACAGCAAGCCTATAATACATACTATTACCATTTCTATTTCACAGATGAAGATACAAAGGTACAGAGGAAAGTAGATTGCAAAGTGAAACAAGTAGTAAGTGGCAGAGTGGGAATGAATTTGATAAGTTTCAAAGTTCCTCTTGTTAATTATTATGCTAAACTGCTTAGGAAAATATCAAAAAGTTATATATATATATATTATGAGCTTAAGGTCCAATTAAACAGTTAAGTTCTTAGAGCAACCTGACTAAATTAGTAAGTGGCTAATTTTTTAGCATTTAAATTATCTAAAAATATGTTCATAGGAAAAACAATATTATATATTTTAAGATCTTCTAACTGAATATACTACTTCTCAAATTTTACTTCTCTGAGAGCATTGAACATTCATGTCTGTTTGCCACAGATTCTGTACTAAAAGTCACTTGCCTCAATATTGAAATTCCAGAAAATTAGTAGATGGTAGATGTTCCTAATAATTTTGTTATAATTATTTTATGATTAATGTCAGTGGACAAATATTTGTGGGAGAAGAAATGAATTATCAATAGTCTCTTTAGAACTCTCAAACTCAGAAGGACCACACCAAAATGACAGAAATAAGCCAGTGATCTCACTAAAACCACAGAGGTACCACTGGCCTAGCTCTGTGGTCGGCAAACTCATTAGTCAACAGAGCCAAATATCAACAGAACAACGATTGAAATTTCTTTTGAGAGCCAAATTTTTTAAAGCTAAACTATATAGGTAGGTACATTATTATTAACTTAATTAGGGAATTTCTAAACTGGCCTTTGCTAAAAACTCAAGGGGCCAAAGAGCCAAATGTGGCTCGCGAGCCGGTTTGCCGACCACTGGCCTAGCTTGATCCTGACTGTATCGTCCCCTCAGCCTGTCTGCCAGCGGAAGAAAGGGGAACCTTCTCTGATGAAAAGACATTGTCTGGAAATCTACCATCACTTGCACATTGGCTAACATAGAATCAAAACTTATTATACAGAAAAATAAAAGTTACAACACTCCTGCTTACCTCCACCACTTCGCCCAAGTTCAAGCACCAACCAGCCATCTCCTGGTTTCCTTGTTCCACCTTCACCACCATGGGTCTCTACACAGTAGCCAGTGTGAGCCTTAAATTCTTAAGTCAGATTATGTCACTCCTCTGTTTAAAAGTTTTAATGGCCTCCTTCCAATCTTCTCAGTGAAAATAAAAATGGAAGTCCTTACCACAGCCTCCAAGTCCATGCACTGGATGGCTCCTAACTACTTCGCTACTTGTCTCCTCTCCTCAACCTTGTTTACTTTGTGTCAGCCACACAGGCTCTCCTTGTTTCCCCGGATAATGTTAAGCCAGCTCCCAACCACAGGACTGGAATGCTCTTGCCAGAGACTTCCTTCAAAGCACCCTGACCCCTCCTACTTAAACGGCACCCCTTTTACCCAGCCTCGCCAGCACCTCAGGCCTCTCCTCCTTACTCTGCCTTCATCTTCCACATAGCACTGCTTGCCAATGAGATGCTAAGTTTTCATTTTTCTACCAACCACACACACCAACCCTAAAATTCTCACAAACACAGATTACACTTGGAACTTTTATTTGCTAACATACCCCAGTACTAATAGCATCTGGTATATTCCTGGTAATTATATTTGGTAAACCAATGAATGAATGAATAAACCGAAGTAGAATTCAAAACTTAGAAATACATATATACATACATACATACATACATACATACATCTATTTGTGTGTGTGTGTGTCTTACTGTGGTAGTATTACAAATTAATAGTGAAAGATGAGCCAGCCAATTAACAAATGTTGCTGGATCAGGTAGAAAACAAGTTTTAAAATATTAAGACCGAAAAAGGCTAATCCATAAAGGAAATTATATAGAAAAAGACTGATATATTTGCCTATATTTATTTTTATAGCCACAGGGTCAGAAATATTTAAAATAATAAGATACCATTTCATACTTACTTTACAAAACATAAAGAACTTTGACAACAGAGCAAGTGTTGGTGACCTAAGTAGAATCTGTAAATCCAAGTACACTCTACGACAGTGGTGTAAGCTGATATAATTTAAAGGGTAATTTAGTACTGTCTCAGAGTTGAAGATAAACATACCACCATATCATCCAAAATTTCACTTGTGAGTATGCAACTTGGAGTCAGTTTTCACTGCCCCTAGAATGTAACCATGAGGACACCCAAACATGTTCTCAGCAGCACTGTTGTAAAGCTAAAAAGCTAAATACATCTTAAATGATTATCAATATGACAACAACAAGTGAATTACATACAACGGTAGCAGTTAACAGGAATTACCAGACCCACAGGTAACAACACGGGTAAATACACAGGAACAGTATTAGGTACAACATGTTGCAGAATAGACACCATTCACACGGAATAGTGGTTTTCAAAGTGTGGGCTGGGGGTCCCAGGAGTCTCCTACTCTCTGGACCCTTTCAAAGTCACAATAAAACTAAGATGTTATCTGCCTTTTTCACTCCGCTTCTCTCTCAAGAACATAATGGAGTTTTCCAGAGGCTGCACGCAGGAGCAGTTATGATGCTCCAGATGTCTTTATTTTGCCTAATATTAAAAAGATTTGCCAAAAACAGTAAAACAATACCACTCTTAAGTGTTCTTTTGTCTTGGACAAGATATTTCTCTTTTATTAAATATTATTTATGTTAATGTGTAATAAATTTATAGTTATTAACTATATTAATACACATTTTAAATTTGTTTAAATTTCAAATAAGCATATATTGATAGATATAACCTCCCAAAACAAAAGTTCTTTGAGATCCTAAATAATTTTTAAGAATGTAAATGGCACCTATAATAAAAAGGTTTGAGAACTACTGATTTGAAACCATACAAAACAGGAGCAGATTACAAGTATGTGTGTCAACACACAGGTCTCCCAGCGTACTCAAACTGCAGAGACTACCAAACCACACGCAAATCCACAGCAGGGCCCACATATCAGGAGTGAGGGGGTCAGAATTAGGAAGAGGACGGGGGACTTGTAATGTGGATTATTTTTCTTTAAAACAAAACAGAAAATCCAGACTTAAAGAAATGTGGCAAAATGGTGTTTGTTTGTTTTTCCTCTTTATTTACTTTCCTGACTAACTGAAACACTTTTGGGTTGGAACAATTCCTAAGTCCCATAAACTAAAGTTTTCTAAAACCGTTTCTTCCCCTTTGGTGCCATTAGTGTTACTCTTTCAATTCCTGCGAAGTCCATGATTTGCAAGCTGCTTCTCTCTCTAAAGAGACAATTTAACAAACATAGTAACTGAGACTGAAGCTACAATAGTTTTTTCTCCTTTCTAAGTGAATATGAATTTTAAAGGATAAAATACAAGTTATCAATGGGACAAATCATCATGTTTAAAATTAAACTTTGTCTCACCATATTCTAAACCCTGGAGATACAAAGGGACAGACAGGCAAGTATTCTGCTCATTCCCATAAACAGGCAGGAAGTCCAATTAAACAAAGGCGGAAAATAATTCCAAATCATGAAAGACACTGAAAATTAAGGAACAAAGAAAACAAAGTGCGCTGATGTGATTTAAAAAAATGACCAGGTATGGAGTATTCTAAAGACTCAGTGGACAGGGAAGCTGTCTGCGGAGGTAATAATAAAGTTGACACACCCAAGTGATAACAGAGCAAGTAGCCACACAAAAATCTGCCAGCCAGAACTTGACCTACTTCAGGACAGAATAAGGGCAGAGTGGATGAGCAGCGATAAACAAGGTGGAAGGGTACAAGCTGAGGTCAAAGGCGAGGTAAGGCCTGGACACCGGGAAGCTCAGACTGCTCTAAAGGCAGTGAGAAGCTGTGGGCAAGTGTAAGCCTGGGAGGTAACATGACCTGTTCCTCTGGCTGCTCTGTGAAGAGGGACAACAATAGCAACAAGAAGACCAAATTGGAGCCACTGCAGGAGTCTAGGCAAGAGATCACAGGAGCAGCAGCCACAGGAGATGGAGAAGAGTGGAAGTGTTTGTTTTATCTCAGGACAGAACAAAGGTAGCTGATGAATCAATGTAGTGAGTAAAATTGAGGAATCAATGAGGACTCCTACATTTTTTGTGAAAATTAATGATTTCCCATTTAAAATATTATTTCCTTAGGTTTTGTGTTAATCCCCCCCCCCCCCCACATTATTGTTATATCACAAACCATCCCAATACTCAGCGGCTTAACTTAAAATAACAATCATTTGTGCTTTCTCCTGTGTCTGTTGTTGATCTACTCTAGACTTGGAGTCGGGCTGCAGGATGGGTCTTGTCTGCTCCGCATCTCTCTCCTCCTCCTTCTTGAACCAACAAGCTCGCCAGAACATATCCCCCTCACATGATGGCAACACAGAGGCCAGGCCCAACCACTCGTACTCGCATGTTAAGCCTGTCTGAGTCTTGTCTGCTACCATCCCGCTGGCCAAAGGACACCACATGGCTGAGCCCAAACAAAAAGCCAGAGAAGCACAGTTCTCTGCACAAGGACCAGCAACAGCGCATGGCAAAGAGCAAGGGTGCGTGGAGCCCATGAAAACAAAGGAAAAGGAGTCCATGCACTAGTTTCTACATATGCAAATGAGTCAGAATTGTAAAAGGTCACCAGTTTCTGGAAAGCTCCAAATCCTTTTTCAAGATAACCACAAGTAAGACATAATTAGTACTCTTAACTAATGCTTATCTTAATTAAGCAATTACACGAACATTTTCAAAGTGTATTTTATAATAAAAGACTAGTTATACATGGATATAATAGAAAAATGACATTAGCAGTATTTCTGAGATTAGGACATGAAAGAAAGTGGTTTGAAATTTAAAACAATTATATGTGGTCAGAGACATCATTAGATCAAGAGGGTAAAGTCAGGCCACAAATCAGAATACACTTTAAAGATTTTTTAAGGACAGAAAAGTAAGTATTTAGGTATTTACTTCATAAAACCAAATTATTTTACTGTATAAAAACCATTCTATTTCATAAAACTCTTTTAAGAAAACAAAATTGCTAAAAACAAAGTGAAGGGCTAAAAAACAAACCAAAAAAATCTGCAACCTATGTAACAAAATTAAAGGCCAAATCCTTACTATATATGAAGGTCTTACTAACCAGTAAGAAAAATAATATCCTTATTTAGTCATATCTCCCTACCAACTTAATACTATCTCCGATGCTTAGAAATATTTCTTGAAAGAATAAGTGAGCTTAATGTGCTTTGATGAAGTTTGGAAACATGATACACATTTAGATGGAGCAGAACCAAATTATCAAGAGCTTTTAAAGCCAGACAGAGAAATTTGAACTTGTGCAGATTATCACAGGCTCCGAGGAATGACCTAAAGAAAGCACTGCTTCACTGTGCTTACTTGTCCAACTGGAACCAAGTGAGTCAGAATAAAAAGGGGCTAACGTTAAGTAGACCCAGTAGGAGGAGATGAATAAACATTCTAGATTAGGGTAAAAATTCAAGAAACATTCCAGGAAAAAGATTAAATACGTTATGATTTAATATAACAGAAAATAGAGAACACCCGAACATCTAGGCCAGGGTAATGCTTCTCAAACGTCAGGGCACGGGGTTCACTTGGAGACAGAGGCTGCAGGTTCAGTCAGTAGACCTGTGATTCTGCATTTCTTATTACCTCCCAGGAGTTGCCAACATGTTCATCTTTAAGATCACACTTTTAGGGAGAAAGGGTCTAAAAATAAGAACAATTATTAAACAACTTAGATAATTAGTTTTCCCAGAATTCCCAGGAATGATCAAGCTTCATAACATGTTTTTAAATCATCCTTTCTTCTTAGCATGTATTGAAGCTGAATTTTTATATCTGTAATTTCTTATTTAATGCAATCCCTGTCTCCTCCCCACCTCCCCTCCAAACACACACTTAATTCAGTGTCCTGTTTGGCTCACCTCCTTAGCCCTGTCACTCCGCACATATTGAGCACATAGAAGAACTGAATGTTTATTTAAGCAATGAATGAATGAGTCAATGAACAGAAATGCTGAAAGAGATGCTGATTTGAATACTGGAAGGTACTTGAGGGACACTCCAGTAGAAAGATATATATTAATCAGAGTGAAGATAAAGGCTGCTGATGCAGCTTTGATTGCTATCTTAATAGATACAAGCATTGGTATCCATGTAAGTAAATACAATGTTTGAAGGAATGAGTGTGAGGAGAGAAGGTCTAAGTTTTGCTGGGCAAACACCCAGGCACAGTCCAGAGGAACAACCACTAAAGAACACAGTTGGATAGGGGATTCTGAAAGGAACCAAGTACAGATAATAATGAGAAGTTGTTTTAAAACATACCATCTAAGGCTAAAGATAGAGCAGTAAGTTCAGAAGCTACTATACCTAAACAACTTTCTGTGCATGTTTAAGAGAGAAGTCAGGTCTCAGTAAGTTAGGAAAGAAGGTGATAGGGAAGAAGCACTTATATATACAAATTTGTGATAAAAGAAGGCAAATTTAGGGGGAGATAAACACATAGTGTTTCTTTTTTACAAAGGAATAGGAAACATGTTCCTATTTGAAAACGCCTATTGGAGCCAGGCTGGCACATGTAAACAAATGAAATGGCCTTGGATAGAATGATGGGTGGTGAGGGAAAACTGGATCAGATTAGTGTATAAGCCCATCTACAGACAGCAGCTAACTCAGCTCAACCAGATTATTGCTCCAAAGAAATTAGAGCCTAAATTTCCTGAATTGGGTGAAAAACATACTCACCCTGTAGGGCACCACTTTACTCTCCAGTCTAAAATAAAATCTGAGTTATTGAAAAGCACACAAATAAAAGCATGGCCAAGCAGAACTAAGAATGTGGCTAACATTGCATGGTGTAAGTATGGAGCAATATGTTGTGCCATTATAATGCAGACGTGATTAATAAAGGTTGAGGACTGGTTCAGTGAAGGACAGAGTACCAGAGGAAACAGCACTTAGTTAGACATGAAGCATAAACGAGAAAGCCCATCCAATGAAGAAAGGGAAGATTTTATGAAGAGAAAGAAGAGTCTGAATAAATGAAAGTCCATCTTAAAATAAGTTTAACAGTTAAATGTTGGAAACAACAGACATTTCACTAAAAAGTGACAAACTTAGACTAAAGGAAGAGTGGGATTTTGATTATGAAAATTGTATTTATTCATTTATTTTATTCAAAATGGGAACAGTGAAGATACTTTCACAAGATCTTTTGATCTGACATTATTTAAGAATGGATAATAGTTATGATAAATAGTATTAGTTATATAAGGTAGATCATTAAAAGGGAATATTTTGCCTTGAAAATACCCCACCAGTGAGGTTAAGAAGGAAGCACCCTTCCTAGTCCCATTCTGTTCTTCAACCCTTTATTGAGTTTGCCAAAAATACCTGGAGCCAGTAGAGACAGAAGATAGACATCTGGCCACTTAAAACTATCTGGAACGATGCCATATGCACACGTGCTAAGGAACAGACAGCAGGTTAATAAATTAATAATCACTACACCACTCTGGTCTGCATTGAAAACTGACCTAAGTGATAAAACATTTCAATTTCCTTTCATATTTAAGAACTTCCAGCAGTCCTTCAATTAGATTCAAACATATTCTAGATAGGTAAGTAGCATGATTTAGTCATTCAAATGATAATCATATAGCAATTACTATATGAAAAGTGCTGTTCAAAGCACAATGGTAAATATGAAAAATTAATCAGTCATGAATAATGTCATGAAGAAGCATCTGCCAAATAGAAGAAATAACAGAAGATACAGGCATAAATAACTACAAATGAATTTAAAATCTAAAGAGGTATCCAGGAATAAGTATAAGAGTCAGGAAGAAGATGAATGGAAAAGATTCCACCATTTAAAGATTCCTATTCAAGATAGAAAGCAGAGTTCAGACTTCCAGTTTCCTATCCTAACAAGCCATTCCTAGTATCACACAGAGGACAACCTTGTACTCAACATGGGGAAAATTGACATCATACACAGAAAACTCAACCTGGTCTTGCAGATTGTTAAATAAATCACAGGACACATGCATCTAGATCTCCGAAAAGATCCTTGGCTTCAAGGCATGACAATAGGGACAGCAGGTTCAAAAAGGAGTTCACGGTTGAATGAATTAAATAACCATCTTCACTTGTGCTTCTTAACCAGGTACAGGACCTGAAACCACTGCTCCACCCCCTTATTCCCTAACTCAGGTGCCTCTCTCCTCCCTTTATATTTATTTAGCTACTTGCATCTCCATCTCCCACAAAATACTGTTGACTCCTTGAGAACAATGATCAAATGATCTTCTCCCCATTGTCTACTTGTTGAATTACCTCTGGCCTAAATAAAATATTATACATTCCGATTAAAATTCTCTGAAGGAACTATTTAACAAGTCAGTTGCAGTCACTAACCGAATCTACAATAAAACTTTGACTATCTGTCCAAAAGTAGAGGCCTGCAACCATCTAATGCCATAGACCCAGTGGTCGGCAAACTCGAGAGCCACATGTGGCTCTTTGGCCCCTTTAGTGTGGCTCTTCCACAAAATACCACACATGCACATACAGTGTGATTGAAACTTCGTGACCCATACACAGAAGTCAGTTTTCGGCTCTCGTACTGTTGATATTTGGCTCTGTTGACTAATGAGTTTGCTGACCACTGCCACAGACTATGCAAAAGTATTTCTTTTAACTTTGAATTGTGTTCTCATTTTTACATTTGACTATGATTATATTACAGCCTCTTAATCATAGAGGAAGTATATATCTAATGAATTATCAGAAACAGTTGTTCCAATACCAAAATTACCTAATTTACTGAATGGTTGATTACTTTAATGAAAAAAAAAAAAAAAAAAAAGTGACTCAGGTTTCTGAAAGATCTAGTAGGAGATTAAGTTAGAGCATCACAATGGCCCAAGTAGAAACACTAGGTTTTCTCTACCAAAATACAGACTAGGAATACAAAGCATTCATTCGCTCCTTCGGCCAATCAGATAGTCCGTACTGGTGTGGATTTTACACACTGTTCCAGTTGCTCATTTCTCTCCAATTAGCTAGTCACTAAAATTCACACAGGAAAACAAAAATAAGAGGATACTCTGAGTAGAAGGATGTTTTCCAGGAAAATCTGTAATACAATAAAGATCTGCTCAGGATCAGAATATATAAAAATATACAGTTATCAGACATGATTTCAAATATTTAAAAGTATCAGGAAATTAATATGAATTCCAATAAAATAAATTACATATTTAGTTAGGCTAAGTTAAATTTAGTTAGACTATACCAGGGGTGTCGGACTCAATCAGAGAAGGGGCCAAAATCTAAAATCCAGCCTAAATCGCGGGCCGAATGGTTTACTGAACAGTCATTAACTGTCATTGTGATGGAAACGCAGCGGAGTGCAGTGATGACAGCGCGGTGCGGGCCACATTGCAAGGCCTGGCGGGACGGATTTGGCCCGCGGGCCTTGTGTTTGACACATGTGGACTATACTCTAAAACTGATTTTCTAAGGTGTCAATAAATCCAAATAGCTTCTGAAATGACTTACATGAAATGCAAATTCAGCTCCTCTTCAACTAGTGATAGTGTCTTCAGAAAAAGCATTAAGTCAAGAGAAGAGTTGTTTATGTACAGAGGCTTGAAGTCTCTTAAAAAGTAAAGTTTTATAATAAAGCCTAGATTATTAGTTCCATATAAACATAGTGAGTCCATATTAAACATTGTCCATCAAATCTGGCATCTCATGTTTGTGCTAGCCGACTTCCTCATTGATTTATGAATGATATAATAGTTTTAACCCAGACTTTGATTGCTAGCAGCAAAAGATAATAGATTTGATTGGATAGCACTTATACATTAAAAGGTCTACAAGAATATCACACTTCTCAAAGACACAACCCTTTGGCTGAATTTCAAAAACCTCTCACCTGTTGGAACTGTGTGCCTCTATTCATAACGATCATTCCAGACTAACTACTGATCACATATATGGGTAATCTGAAAATTACACTCAAACTGCAACTGTGACAAACATCCATTCTCCACAAACTTCAAAACTATTCCTCTTCCCCATAAGTCCTCCAAAGGATGTCTGTGATTACAAACCTGTACACATACACACGTCTTTCATATCCCAGCTCTGCCCTTTCCTAGCCTGTAACCTTATACAAGTTACTTAGGCTGTGCCAGTTTCCTTATCTATGAAATGGGACTAATAACTGTATCTACCTCACAGGGCTGTTATGAATATTGAATGATTTAATATTGGTATAGCACTTCAACAGCTACTCTCACAAAGTGCTTGCTACTATTCTTATTTTCAATAGATTTCATACTATTAGATCTGAGGATATCAAAAGAACAAAATCACTTTCACAGCAATTCAAAGCCTGCTCAAATGAGTCCACACACGCACGCACACACACACTAACCTTCAGTTCCCAGTCTTTGGGAAACAAACTATGCCAGCTAAGAACTACTTATTGTGTAAGTAATAAAAGTATATGCACAGAATCACTATTTGCCTCCTTTTACAATGAGTAGAGGGGTGATATGCAAAAAATTTTCAAGTAATCATTGTTTTTAAACATTTTGGATCTGGAATCACTCTGAAAAACAACTTAAAATTGTTTTTTGGGTGTGCTGGGGTTTTCTTTGTATCACTCACTAAAAGTATTAAAAATGATGACAAATTTCCATTATTTTATAAAGATCACATATTTCATCAGTCAACTTTTCGTTTACTTACAAAACATATTAGCAAATTTTCTTCAGATTCTCAATGGTTTCTTTCTAAGAGAACTTTTCTTATTTAAAGGGATAATACTGTAAACAAAGAAGACTGTAGATTCTATGCTGAGAATTCCTTTAAACTCAGAACCAGGTATAGTTTACCCTGTTTCCAGTAGCTATATGTTCTTCACGACCGTAAGAACAGATATCCCTTATCAATGATAAGTAATATTAGAAAAGCAAATAAATATTTGGCATACATTTGAAAAACAATTTGTTTCTACAGTGCTTCGAATTCTGTTATAAAAGACATTTTTAATCCATATCCTGTGCAAACAGAGCCTAAATTTTGTTCCCTTCAATATTCAGATAAACATGTTCACTCACAACCACAGATTACCCCCAAATTAGCAGAAGTACAGGTACTTCATGAATTTTTTTATACAAAAATTAGGATAATTTAAAAAATGTAATGTTCATTTTTGTATAGAAACTAGAACACCATGACATTCTTATTCTAACAGCAGAACACATCAGTACAGGTCTTTACATCCACTAGAACATGACAGGCATGGTAAGTTGACTTGTTACCTTTTGAATGCTTCTGCTGGGTTCCTTTCACATTCCCCAGGCTGCAAGAGGCTCTGGATGGCTGGGTCCCTTAGCTTGTCCTCATATCCTTGGAGCAGCCCACTGTGGCAAATCTGGGCAACAAGCCCTCTCACAAACCCGCCCACACACAGCGTGTCCGAGTCCTGGGCTTTGCAGAAATGGAAGGCCAGAGCCTGGCGATGTAGACCTCTCTGCAAGCCTGTAGGCGAACTTGGCCACAGGAGCTCAGTACACAGGGCTGTCTTGCCACTGCCAGGCCCTCCTACCAACAGCACACCCCAGGCAGCGCCTTTTCCAGAAACAACACCAGCAGTGCTCCCAGAATTCACCAGGAGGGGTGGCGTGTTGACAGTGCTGTTGCAGCAGTTAGTTTTCTCCTGGAGGCAATGCTGAAGCTTGTGGAAAACCCACTCCCTACAGTAAAACTGCTTCCCCTGCAGTAAACTCGTCTGGGCCATTTTGCAGACTTTCTCTTCCCAAGGATTAGTCATAATAGGCTTCTTATCTTCAACTTTTGCTAACATCAGGATACATCAACACAGGTCTTTGCATCCCCTAGGACACAACTGGCGTGGGGAGCTGACTTGGAATGACAAGAGTCACCAGTTACGGTAAAATTCAACAGCCACAGAGTCCATCTGTCAACAGAATGCGCAGGACTTGACTTGGCTCTTGATTCTTGATTGTCAGCAGAGAATATGCTGGTTTAATTGTTGAACTGGTGAACACGTGCCTGGTTCCCAAGCTCAGCAGCGCTTTTTCTATATCTTGATGGGTCACGTGGCTCCATGGTTACAAGCGAGTTTATGTGATTGTAGATCCTTCAAGCATGCACATGAGACCATACATCTGGAAAATGAAAGAGAAAGCCCAGTCTTTCAATTTGTACAGAATGTTCTCCAGATTCAAACGGTTAATTCTGTATCTGAGAACCGGGTCAGAAAAGGTGTCCATTACAGTAAATGTCATCAGAGATGATGGTTAGCCGGCAGGTAGGTAGCGCTACACTTCTTGTTGAAGAATAGCCCCTAAGACTGCTAGATCCCGCCACTTACAGGCACAGGGACCACTGCCAGGGACGCAACCGTGTAGGCTGTGGTCTCTTACATGGCATAAATGACAAGCCACTGTTAACCCCTCTTATTTCAAAGCATTCATAAAATGCATTTTCCAAGACAAATTCTTAATGAACTTGTTCACAGGTTCCTCTTCTAAGGTGTCTGGGTAATCGACAATTTCCACAAGTAAACGAAATAAAACAGACAAACATATCTCCGTGCAAAATATAGGTTCAAACCTTACCACTCATCAAAGGATGCAATTTACCAGTTAATCCCCCAAAACCCACATTTTCATGATTGACCCTAAAAAAAAAATGATTACATGTTTTCCTTCTGTATTTTTTCTTCCACTACGGTCATGCTTTCCAAAGACCTACATTCTAATCGTTACCCTAGATTTGTAAAAGGTTAGAAGAGGGGCGGGGGGAAAAAGAGGACTGCCCACAGAGGCACATCCTTAAGCCTTAGCCAAAAAGACCTTTCCACTAGCCCGGTCAGAACGGCACCGGTGAAGGAAGCTCTATGAACTTGCACAGCCCAGCCCAGCCAAGGAAGGACTCTGTTTACTCCACTAGCCACACTTCTTTGTTGATAGTTTGCAAAATCCTGGGGCATGTATACCAGGGCGGAGGCCGGATGGCAAAGGGTTAAACAGAAGAAAGAAAGAAAAAAAAAAAAAGAGGGGCGGAGGGGGATGATCTCACATGAATGATAAATCCAAACACAGGTACAACGTGAGTCTTTCCTCGCTCCGTGCCAAAGAGGAAGGTTTCGGATGGGGGCGAGGAGGGCAGCCCGCTCTCCCGTGGACGGGGACCGGCTGCCGGGGAGGATTCCTTCCAGGGCAGAAAGGGGATGGGGAGTGGAGAGCCCCAGCGCCGGTGGTGGGTGTTTGCCTCCAGTTCCGGCCGCTGGTTTCGGTGGCGGAGAGACAAAAGGAATTCCGGGATTCCCGGCGACAGAGCCACCTCCGTCCGTCTGTGCAGCCCCAGAGAGCCCCAGGGGGCCGCCTCGGTGGGTTGGGGGGTGCAATGCGGGTGGGGGGTGCAGACCGGGGTGCAGCCTCCTCGGGAAGGTCTTCCCCTCGCACCGGCTGGGAAATCCTGGGCAGCCCGCCCCGCCCTGAGACTGGGGTGTGTCTTCTTCGAAGGGGGAGGGGTGCCCCACGTCCTTGTCAATCCCTGCCGAGGAGGGGTCGCCTCCGGATCCGCGCCCCCGCTCTGCACCCCCGACCCGCGCGCCGATCGCGCCCCCCGCCCGCCCGCCCGCCCGGCCCTCCGCGCAGCGAGGGGGTCCGCGCCGGCCGGGGTCCCAGCCTGGAAAGCGCGTGGGCGAGTCCGGTCCGAGCCCCGGCCGCAGCCCCCGGGGCTTCCGACCCGCGGAGGAGCCTCGGCTGCACCGCCGCCGCCGCCGCCGCCGCCGCCCTCGGTTACCTCCGCCCCGGCCGCCGCCGCCGCCGCCGCCGAATCTCAGCCTCAGACACTTGCTTCTCGGAGACGCCGCCGCCGAGGCCAGCACGCCCGGCTCTCCCGCTGCAGCCGCGGACTCCGCCCGGCCTGGGGCGCGCTCCCCGCCCGCGCCGGATCCTCCGCTTGGCCCCGGCCGCTGCCAGCTCCTCCAGCTGCGCCGCCGGCCAGGGTCCCGCTCCTCCCAGCCCCCAACGGCCAACCGCCGCCGCCTCCGCCGCCAGGGCAGTGACTGTCTCCAGCAGCCCGGGCCCGGCCGGCCCCGCCCCTCCCCGCCCAGGTCCCTCCCCTCCCCGCCCAGGCCCCGCCCACGGCCCAGCCCCCGCCTCCGTCAGCCTCTGCCTCCGCCGCAGGCTCCGCCCCTCCCCGCCCACCGCTCAGGCCCCGCCCCCCGGCCCTGCTGGCTCCGCCCCTGACCCGCCCCTCCCCCACCGGCGGGCCTGGCGCCGCCCTTGCCTGGGCGCGTGTGGCCGCCGGAGACCATCGGCTTGCGCCCGGGGAGCTCTTCCTCTGGGCGGCCCGGAGGCCCCTCCTTTCCCGGGGATGGGGCGGAGAAGGGGACGGAGGCGGCGCCCTCCCGTCCCCGGGCTCTCGGAGCCGCTCGGCCCCGGCCTTCCTTTGTCTGCGGGGCCCCGGGGACCAGCCGGCTTCGGGGGCCGCATCCGCCCGTAGGACGGGCCGCTGGGCCGGGGAGGGCCCCTCGGGGCCGCGGGTCCCAAAGGGCCGCTCCAGCTCCGTCCTCCTCTCCAGGCGTCGGGTTGCCTTTCAATCCATTAAATTCCGGCGATTCTTTTACCATTTTTAAATTAAATTATTATCTGTGTACATATCTTACCATTGCCCTTTCACCCCCATCCAAACATGCCCTCCCTCCCCAGAGTTTTGTGTCCATTGGTTGTATTTACATGCATGCATACAAGTCCTTCGGTTGATCTCTTATTCTTTTACTTTCTTAGCCTGGAGCTCAGGGAAGAAAGGAAGAGACTGGGAAGAGTACACAGGAGAGCAGCAGGGGAAAGGGCAGGGGCCCCCCTGGGGGGAGGCTGGGGCGGCGCCCACCGGGCAGGTGGGTGACCTCAGAGGCCGCTGCGGGGAGAAAGGCCAGGGTCGAGGTCAGACCCTCAGCAGCCCGTCCAGGACTTTACTTCGCACTCCCCTGGACTGGATTATTTAGATTTCAGGTTTCTGCTGGGAAAGTAAATGTACCTACTGTCAACTGACAGAGTAGAAAATGGACTATGCTATTTTGCTAAAACCATGCGCTCTCTCTATCTCCAATTCTTCATTAATGTGAATGTGTTTGTTTCCCAAATAGTAAGCTTTATTTTCCACCTGGTTTTAGGAATTTCAAAGTGTAGCTTTCATATTTAGAAAAAACGGGGTGTGCTTATTTTTCCATGCTCTTTACTCCCCATCCATTGTCTATTGATCTTAATATTTAACTAATTCATTTACTGTGAATTTGGGGGCTGTTTTCCAAAACACAAGCAAAAAAGAAAAAAAAAGGCAGAAGGCTAATTCTCTAGATTTAGAGTGATGAGAATTAATTTTTAAAATCTAGTTTTTATTTACATTCACTGAAGCACTTTTCATTACCAAGTCAATTGTTTATACAGCTAGTTTTCATGCAGCTTTATAGTCATTGACCCCCTCCGGTTCATGGCTGTTAAATTATGTTTAGAGAAAAACAATTAAATGAGAAATATTTACATGGTATTATTCTCATTAAAACTATTTGCTAATATGATCAAAATCATTCCTGCCCAATAGAGAAGTGGGGCTGTTTTCTTAATGCTAGCTAAACCCTCATGAGTGCTGTCTTAAATAACATAAGGGGTAGCTAAACTGTAATTAATCTTCAGACTCGTTTAGACTGTTTTATTTAAAGCTTATCTTACATTTCATATATATGCCCCCCCCCTTTCCTTGTCTGTAAGGTGGGATCATGGTAATACTAGGAGGTATTGCTTTAGGAAAGTATGGTTTTGGCCAGAGTCACCACATACACATGCTGTGCACTGCACAACCACAGGTGGCATCAATCAATGGACTGAGATGCACTTCACAGACCAGAGTGTCTCAAATCCCAGATCATGTGTGAGTACCCTTAACAGAACCCACTTCCCATGGTCTGCTACATAAGGGCTTGTTTCTCTTATGTAACAAAAAGCCTGGATGGCACCCCCTGTGCCTATCGGACAGTAATAGAGGGAGCAAATATATCTGTAAAAATGGCGGCCTCATCTGATGAAACTGAGTATGACTTGTGTTGAAAAAATGATCCTGGACATGTTGACTTGATACAAACAGAACAAAATCTTTAGTAGAATCAATTAAACGTTAAACAAAAATTAATTTAAAAATATTTTTTAAAGTCCGAAACTAGTAATCAAAAAAAAAAATTTTTTTTAAAAATCAATATTACCACATTTTGACTTAGTAGTAGAAGAAAACATCATTAAAATGTTGACAAAAGTCTTTCCTAGCATATTTGCCAAAAAAGGCTCGGTAGTATTGGAAGTTAAACTTGTTTTTTACCTCTAAATCAACCTCTTGCGGGCCATAAGGCTTTTGGTGTGCCAGTTATCTGTTGCTACATCATATATCATAACCTAAAGTTTAGTGGCTGAAAACAAAACTGACTGTTTCTCACAATGTGGGGATTGACTGGGTGGCTCCAGATGGTCTTCCTGGGCTCCCTCATGCACTTGCATTCAGCTGGCTTGGGGGTGGGGGGTGGGGGGCCGCGAGCAGGTGGGGAGGGTGGCTGCAGAGAGGGCGGTGTATGTGTGTACGTGTCTTCTCCCCATGGCTGCTTCACAGCAAGGTGGTCTCAGAACTCCAAGCAGAATCTGGAAGCCTCTGGAGGCCTTGTTCTGGAATTCAGCCAGCGTCACTTCTGCCAAGTTTGTAGGTCACAGCCATTCACTAGGACGGGCCAGACTCAAGGGGCAAAATAAACTCCACCTTTGATGGAATGAGGTGCAAAATATTACGGTCATGTTTTTGAAGTGCCACAAATGGAAACCTTTTAGGATCTGACACATAATTTAAACTTTCCACCAGAAAAAAAAAAAAAAAAGCAAGAATATATAATCTGTGTTATTATAAAGGAATAATGCCCTTCTATGCCACAAAACTCCAGATTAAGAAACAGCTTCTCACGTGATCTCACTCATTTGTGGAATATAATGAACAACATAAACTGAAGAACAAAAATAGATCCAGAGACAGAGAAACATCAATCAGAACATCAAACCTCAGGGAAGGTAGGGGAGGGTGGGGATAAGGGGGAGAGGTCAATCAAAGGATTTATATACATGCATATAAGCCTAATCAATGGACACAGACAACAGGGGTGTGAGGGCATGAGTGGGAGGTGTAAGATAATGGGGGAATAAGGACACATATGTAATACCTTAATCAATAAAGAAATTAAAAAAAATAAAATCCATTAGCCATTAAAAAAAAACAGCTCTTAAATTCAATGAGTGACTTAACATGAATAAATAGGAATAAAGTCCATATATATATATATATATATATATATATATATATATACACACACACACATATCCATTTACACTGAAACTCTTCTCAGTATCAGTTCTGTGTTTATCAAAATTTGTTTTTATTCAATATAATGGGACCTTAAAGAGTTAAGGTTCAGAAAATTTGAATGTCATAGTTGAACAGAGATTGATAATTTGTTTGACTTTGACAATATTCTTTTTTCTAGTTCTATAAGCAAGTACTGGTTTTAACTAGCCTATCATTCTATCTCTAATTAAATTATTTTAAAGAGGTTAAAAACAAAATTTTGCCTTCTTTAGTCATTGGTGGTTGAAGGAATTTTTCCTTCGAACAGGAAAGTCAAGTAGAGTTTTTGCTTAGTTTGGTTAATTATTAATAAATAAATGAGTAAATTAACTAGTGTGTATTAAAATGTACATGAACATTTTCAAAATAATTTCACATTTAATAACTGACATCTGCAATATCTTCTCGAAATATATATCTATTTAATAGAATATTTATTGTATTATGATACTTGGTCACATTTCAAATGGTAGTTTAATTTGGCTAAATTCCAATTAAAATGAATGAAGACTATTTTATTATTTGTATTTGCTTATATACATTTATTATTTGCTTTCAGAGAAGATAGAAATGCCATATAAGTACGTGCCTGGCATTTCAGTCTATAATCTGCCATTGATAAGATAAAAGCAAGACTTTCAAATATGTACACAGGTCTCATAAAGGAAGCCCTCATAGGGTTCCTGAAATTTGAGAGCAACAAGGTGCTGCCATTTGATAACAGGACCCAGAATCTGGAGAGAGGAAAATATGTTAATCAGTGTATGCTCTCAGATCAAGGCAGAAACAGTTCTTGAAAAGTTCATGGTAGGGAGGTTATATCAGAATCAAAGTCCACAAATTGTACACTGGAATGAAACACTCCGGTTTGAAGGATCTGATGCACCGTTGCTGACTGTGAAGATGGAGAGAGCTTTTGCAAGGGTTGGAGAGTGGCCACAAAGAGCTGAGTGTGACCCCAGACAACGAAGTGAGGATCTTAGTTCCTGTAACTGCAGAGAACTGAATTCCACCAAGAACCAGGATGAGCCTGGCCTTAGCCGGTCTGGCTCAGTTGATAGAGCATCAGCCTGCAAACTGAAAGGTCCCATGTTCAATTCCTGATCAAGGGCACATGCCCAGGTTGCAGGCTCAGTCCCCAGTGTGGGGCATGCAGGAGGCAGCCAATCCATGATTCTGTCTCATTATGGATGTTTCTTTCTCTCTCTCTCTCCTCTTCTTTCCTCTCTGAAATCAATAAAAACACATTACAAAAGAAAAAAAGAATGAGCCTGGAAGAGGACCTTGAATTCCTCATAAAAACACAATCAGTAGACATCTTGATTTCAACCTTGAATACATAAACCCACTTGAGACTGCCTGGACTCCTGTTGTGCAGACATTGTGAAATAATAAGTGGATGCTGTTTTATCTTATTTATTTTTTAAAAATATATTTTATTGATTTTTTTACAGAGAGGAAGGGAGAGGGATAGAGTTAAAAACAGTGATGAGAGAGAAACATAGATCAGCCGCCTTCTGCACACCCCCTACTGGGGATGTGCCGGCAACCAAGGTGCATGCCCTGATGGAATCAAACCTGGGACTCTGAGTCCGCAGGCTGATGCTCCATCCACAGAGCCAAACCAGTTTTGGCATCTCCTTATCTTTTATATCTGTCCTCACTTCTGTTTCTCATTGTTACTGTTTAGTTCAGATTCTCATTTCTCCAGGTCTTCCTACTTCAGCCTCAACCTCATGCATTCCATCTCCCATACTATTGCGAAATAGTCTGTGGAACACAAAAAGCTGACATCTTGCTCCTCTGTTCTTTTTTTTTTTTTTTTTTTAATTGGCTACGCCTAACATATTTATAGCTCTTCCTGTTAGGGCACCTAACTGGTAGTCCACGTTATCTTTTGGCTTTTTTCCCTTGTATGCTCTGTATGCACTCAATTATTTGAGCTCTTGATACTTCCATGCCTGCAGAAGTATTCTCTGTAGAATTCTTTGCTCTCACATCTTCAACTCACCAGAAAAACTCTCACATTTCAGCTTTAAGTTTATTTGTGAAACCTCTCCTGATTCCTCCAGCAGTCTGAGTTCTTCTTCTGTGTATGTCTCATTAAAGCAATTGCATTGTGTTTATCTACTTTGCTTTAGACTTTTTTTTTTTAATGTGTGCCTTTAGAATCTGGTGGAGGCCTGCTGACATGGCTCAGTGTTTGAGCATTGACCTATGAACCAGGGGGTTATGGTTCAGTTCCTGGTCAGGACATATGCCCTGATTGTAGGCTCCATCCCCAGTGCAGGAGGCAGCTAATCAATAATTCTCATCATTGATATTTTTCTCTCTCCCTCTCTCCCTCTCTCTTCCTCTCTGAAATCAATAAAAATATAAAATTTTTAAAAACACTGTAGCAGAATGTATTTCATACAGTCATTCAATAGGCACGTGATAAATTCTTATGGAAATGAATTGAGGAATAAATTAATTTGAATTATAGGATGTGAACCTCTTTATTTCTAAAACTTTAACTCATATATTCAATTGTCAAATCATCTATTAGGATATAAAAAACATTATCTTTGTTCACTGCAAAGAAATAGCCATGAATAATGACTATAAATTAACAATAATAAAGCCAGACTTCCAATTTTCTTTAGTAATAAAAAGTAAAATTTGTAACTAACACCACACATAGAATGCTAAATTTTGCCTAAATGTACTACTTCATTAAATTAAGAAAACAACACAACATTCTGTAGTTTCTAAATATGACACCTTGAAACATATTTATGTTTGTTTTCAATGATGAGGACAAATAAGTTGGCTTTTTTTTTTAATAATGAGTAACACCATTTTTTCATCCCAATGCCCTTAAAATCTGCAACTGTTAAAGTGAAAGGATGAAGGAGTGTCTGTCCTTGGGATGATATGCAAAATTTATGTTCTTAACAAAAAATATATCAAATAGTAAGAAGTACTAAAAGTCAATAAAAAATGAATATATTTTATACCACAACCGTTGAATCGGGCAATATCCTATTAGTGGTTCCCACCTTATAGACCAGTGATACTCTTAAGTAATTTCAGAGTATTCACAAGCTCCATACATCTTACTATCATCAAATTAAAGCTTTATTTCCACACATTAGCTAAATTTAAGTTCATTTCACATTCTGCTTTTCTTCTGTGATATCTAATACTGGATCTCTGATTACTACTTTGTAATTTTCTCTGCATAAAGTTTCCATGCTGCTAGACTATCCCCTGCAGGAGATGGTAGCACACCATAGCCAGGACTGGCCTGCTCAGGGCAGAGCCTCCTGGGCATATCACTATGCTAATTCTATGAATAAAATGGGTGGTTGTTGTTTTAAAGAATTATTCTTTTTTTAAAAATCCCATTTAGCTAACAAAAGATTTTTTCATCAGTAAACTATGTTGACTGAGGAAAAATTAAAATCTCATAATTCTAATGGACTCAGGACAGCAAGGACAGCTTGTAGGAACTATTCTGGTGACCTGGTTCGCATGGTGCTGAAGTTTTTGTGACAGTTTTGCAGAGTACATTCCTAAAGAATATGCTATCTTAAGAAATGTGTATTTCTATTGTGGAAGAAAAAAGAAGAAAAGATAATTTCTCAATAAGAAATTTTAGATGAATCACCCAGATATAGTTTTCTTTTCATTAAACTCACAGCGTTGGGGAAATGGCAAAATGTGCTTGATGAACCATTGGAGTTTCCCCCATTATGTGTATTTATAATTTTAAAGTTCTCTTTAGTTTGCAGATGCATTTAATTAAATCAGTGGGTTAGAAAATAAAACAATGAAAGCTACGCTTCACAGGACAGGCTCTGGATAAGAAAATGTATGCAGGGCCTAGTGCCTTTCAGTTACAGCCACATTTAAAAACATTAAATGAAATCTTGGTTACCTTTTCTTGATTTTCTTCAGAAATTCTTCGACTTTTGTGTACTTAATAGGAAAAACAGGAATTCAATATTTTCTTATTCTTGCATATGAACTCTATTTTCTTATTATACATACATCAACAAGCATATTTTTGTTTCCTAAAGAAACATGTTAAATATGATCCATACATTATAAATACAACTGAAATTTAAAAACACTTTTGAAGTGATGTCATCATAAACAGCATAGCCACTCAAAGGTAAAGACATGATGTGTTCTCATTTGGTTTTCATGACTCTCCTTCCTCTTGGCGCAAGCATCTTCCTAGGGTGCTCTGATGTCTACAATCTTATCTCCCAATTCGAGGCCAGACATACTTTTCAATTAGTGTTGTCAACCATTTTTCTTTATAATTAATTTCTTTAATTGATGCCTGTCTACAGTAAGAATAACATTTAAACGATTGGTGCCAATGTGCTAAAAATCGAGGGCCATCTCTAGGGTTATCATAGTTTATCTCTCTCTGATCCCAGCACACTGTGTCCATTCGTATAGTGGCTTTTGGAAGCAAAAGGGGAAAATGAAACAAACGTTGGCACAGAGGTTTGGCACAGAGGATAAACCTGTGCCAAATACATCAATGTCATCAACCCAACACCAGGACTTTCCAGTAATCTAGGTTGTTTTGTGGGAGCCAGGGAAGATAGTGTGGAAAACAGTGTGAGGTAGGTGAGAATTTTCAAAGACTATGATGTAAATGACCATCTTTTGCCAAGAGAACCACTGTTTTACTTTATCTTTAAAGTTTAGTAGTAACTGATCTAAATGCAGATATACAATCAATTATTTTTTATTGCAAGTTGTATTCAGATTATTCAAAATAGTTTAGCTTTTTTTTTTTTTTTTTTTTTTTTTTTTTTTTTAAACAAGGTCTGTGTTATAAAACACCATTTCCCATCTTAAACCTAGGGAGGCTCATTTCCTGGTTTCCAATTGCTAATTTTACTTGTTTACAAGAGATATGCCATTGAGACTTCTTTTTGCTCCCTTTTTTAATTGACTTGAATACATAGTGGAGAAAAGGCCAGAGAGGTTAAAATGGTGGCTGTGCTTTCTTATTTCCTCTTGCTCCCACATTACTGCAAGCAATTTCCATGTTATTAGAGAAATGTTTTCACATTGGGATGATCTTGTTGTGTGAAATAACACTTACGTTTATCTTATCAGACTTTAGAACTTCACTGAGAATATTTCAGTTACATCATTGTTAGAGACTTTTCATTCTTTAGATTAGAAAAGAGAAACCCCAAATCCTTTGAACATCACATCAAGAAAACACTTTAAATAGGATTAGTAATGGGGTTAAATGAATGATGCAATGTGTTTGGAAAAGGGAAAAAACAAAGATCACAAACCAGTTCCCGTTGACTTCTTTTATTTCCTAGGCTACAACACTGCAAATTTAACTGAGCAAAGTTTTCCTTTCTCTCTGCCTTTAACTCCCAATTTTATTTACAAATAAAATGAAACTTAATATATTATTTGGAATTATTCTCATTATAAAGCACATGGGGCCATAAACATACTTTAATTAAAAACCTGAATGAGCCAGATTCTACTAAATTAGACTTCACAAGATATAACTTTATGGAGTTTCAACTCATGAGAAATGTAAATACCAGATGGAAGCTTATGATTCTTAAGCTTCAGGATTCTTCCCTTTAGCACAGTACCCTTCTAAGGCTCAGTCCGTATTTATTTTGAGTAATATTGACTGTTTCTATGAAGAGAGTTACTATATTGACAACATGGTTTGTACCAGTCCCCTATACTTTATTTTATGTCTATTATATACTACTTTTTAAATATATATACTACTTACTCAGAGTATCCATCTCTTTTATCTCATAAAGGCTATTAAATTTTTCTTCATTTGGCAATTACATCTTTTACTTTAAAAAATCAACTTTAACAAAGTATAATTTGCATATAATTGTACCACATTGACAAATTTATATACCCATTTAAGCATTACCACCATTAAAATATGGAACAAACATTACCATTACCTGGAAAGGTCTATCATAGTGCCTCTGTGCAATAATACCCCTGTCTCAGGTAAGCAATTTGATTTATTGCTTTATTTCAATTTATTTTTAAAAGACTATATTTTAGAGCACTTTTAGGTTCACAGCAAATTTGAGAGGAAGGTATTTCACATAAATCCTTTCCTCCAACATGCATAGTCTCCCCATTATCAACATTGCCTACCCTAAATCCATAGTTTACGTTAGGGTTCATTCTGAGTGTGATACATTCTATGAGTCTGGACAAATTATAATGACATGTACCTATCACAGCAATATATAGAGAAGTTTCACTAACCTAAAAATTCTCTCCTATCTACATGTTCATTACCCCCTCCCAAACCCTTGGCAACCACTAATCCTTTACTTTCTGCACATTTTTGCCTTTTAAAGAATCAGACAGTTGCCAAAATAGGTTTGGCTCAATAGATTGAATGTCGGTCTGCGGACTAAAAGGTCCCAGGTTCGATTCCAGTCAAGGGCATTGTAAATACATTGGTTGCAGGTATATCATTGGATGTTTCTAGCTCTCTATCCCTCCCCCTTCCTCTCTGAAAAAAATCAATAAAATATATATATTTTAAAATAATCAAGACAGCCTTTTTAACTTGGCTTTTTTTCACATAGTGATATGCATTTACGTTTCCTCCATGTCTTTTCATGGCCTGATTGCTCATTTATTTTTTAGTGCTAAGTAATATTTAATTGTCTGATTTGCTACGGTTTATTTATCCATTCACTCCTGAAGAACATCTCAGTTACTTTCAAGTTTTAGCAAATATGAATAAAGCTGCAATGAACATCTATGTGAAGGTTTTTATGTGGCCAAATGTTTTCAGCTACTTTGAGTAAATACCAAGGAGTGTGATTGATGGATTGTATGTTAAGAGTAAGCTTAATTTAGTACTAAACTATCTTCCAAAATGTCTGTGTTATTTTGCATCCCCACCAGCAATGAATGAGAGTTCCTGTTGCTCCATTTCCTCATCAGCATGCGGTGTTTTCAGTGTTTCTGACTTGGGCCATTCTAATAGATGTATAGTGGTATCTCTTTGTTGTTTTCATTTAAATTTCCCTGATGGCATATGATGTGGAGGACCTTTTTTGTGTTTATTTGCCACGATTTTTCCTAATCTTTGATCTGATAAAGTGAGGGGTTGGATTGAAGGATCTTTAAGGTCCCTTCCTACCGTCTTTTGGGGTGATGAACTTAATGGGCAAGGCTCTCTGTCCCCAGGGGGGCTGGCTGGTGCCATTGACCAGCCCTCTGTCCTAAGAGGAGTGAAAATAGGGAGTCGCCCAGGTTGGTGAGCAGAGGGAAAAAGCAGGTAACTTCTGCATTGCATCTGGAAGAATTCCTGGTAGGCTCTATTTCTATAACCCTTTTGTAAAAGGTGAAGCTCCACTCCCTTTTCCTAACCTTTCCCTTGAGGCTAAAATTTGCCAGTGAATTGGATTTTGGTCTTTCCTTTTTTGAACTTGGTTTCACTCACATCATAATGTTGCCTATTTACTCCCCTGCACTGCTGGGAGGAGATCATGTAAGATGATCCACCTCTTTTGGGAAAGTTTTGGCATAAAGGATCACAATACTTAAAAATATTCATAGCCTTTTATCTTTCTTTTCTTTTTTAAAACTTTATTTATTGACTTAGAGATTGAGGAGGTGGAAGTGGGGGAGGGAAGAGAAAGAGAAAGAGAAAGAGAAAGAGAGAAAAAGAGAAAGAGAAAGAGAAAGAGAAAGAGAAAGAGAAAGAGAAAGAGAAAGAGGAAGAGAAAGAGAAAGAGAAAAAAAGAGAAAGAGAAAGAGAAAGGGTTGATTTGTTGTTTCACCTACTTATGCATTTATTGGTTGATTATTGAATGTGCCCTGACCATGGATCAAACCCAAACATTAGCATACCAGACTATGCTGGAATCCACTAAATTACCTGGCCTGGGCCACAGCCTTTTATCTTATAATCACATGTCCATAAATCTAGTCCAAGGAGGTAATTTTATATTTTGTTAAAGATTCAGGCATAAAGATGTTCATTATCAGGTTGTATAATTTATAATTGTGAAAAATTGGAAGCAACCTAAATGTCGAGAATAAGGGAATGGTTGAGGCTTAGTATATTGAGATGATGAAATACTGTGCTATCAAATGGTATTATAGGGTTTAAATAAAACTTGGGCTCTGCTTAATTTGCAAAATGGCAAATAGAGATATGTAATTGTATGGTGTGATTTCAACTCTGTATACAAAAAATATATATATTTGGTAAAATATACATCAAAATGTTAACAATGATATTTCTGGATGCTGTGATTGAGTTTTGTCAAATTCATCTATTTTTTATTGTAAGCTTTTTATTATTATCAGAATAAAAATATCATTCAAATGTTAAAATAATAAAAATCAAGATTATACTCAGTATTTGTGGGGATGTTTCTGTAGAAGCTGTTCATGGTCATGGTTTGTTGAGCTGCATTAATACACTTTTCAAGTTTTCTGCCAAAGATTTCTTAAGATTCATCAACTTCTTTCTCCTCGTGACATTGAAGCTAACTGGAGCTTTCCCTATTGTATTGAAAAACAACCATTAGCTCTTGAAGCTTTAATTAATTTTAACACTTTACAGCTGTTACAGGCAACGCTTTCAAGCATCAAAGTAAATCCAGCATGAACTCAGGGGAAAATTGTGATGTGGGTGGCTTTTCTTCTTCAGCACCCTACCTCTTTCTCATGACTCATCCAGTTTTCCTTAACAACTTCTTTCCCAGTCTCCTCCTCTGCCCATCTAGCTGCTGCTGGCTTCTTTCTGCACTTATGGGAAACTTGCCTTCTCCAACACCTATTTTCCTGCTCTTCCATCTTGTCACCTCTCCAATTCATTTTCCATTAAAATTTATTTATCTCAAATTTCTTCATTGTCTTAATTTTTGCTAAAGTAAATGTATATATATATATATATATAATTTACTAATGTAATATTTATATATGTAATATATATATGATGGATTAGATGTTACCTACTCCAAGGTAATGGATTTATAAAACAATATTTACTCTGCAGTTTTTCTAAACGAGAAAATACACATAAAACCACTACGGTAGCCCTTCCCTGCATCAATTTTGCTTTCCGCAGTCTCAGTTACTAGCCTTCAACCATGGTCTGAAAATATGAAATGGAATATATATTCCAGAAATAAACAAGACATGTTTTAAGTCGCATGCCCTTCCGAGGAGCGTGATGAAACCTCGCAGCACCTGCGGGGACCTGGCCCACCCGTCTGCCAGCGTCTCCCGCTGACTTTCCCTTGCAGGCCGCTGCGGGCCCCGCAGCAGCCACCTTGTCAAATTGGCTGTGTCCAACTGACCCCTGTTTTACTTCAGAATGGCCCAGGGTGTAAGAGCAGCGATGCTGGGGTTCAGATGCGCCCAGGGGAAGCTGTAAAGTGCTTCCTCTAAACGAAAGGTAAAAAGTTTTCTACTGGACAAGGAAAGGAAAAACGTCCTATGCCGAAGCTGCTAAGATCTATGGCATGAACGAATCTTCTATTCATGAAACTGCGACTGAGGAAAAAGAAGTTCATGATAGTTTTGCTGTTGCACCTCAAACTGCCAAAGCCGTGGCCACAGTGCCTGACGCATGCTTGGTTAAAATGGCAAAGGCATTATGTTTGTGGTGGGAGACATGAACGGAAGACGTGCTCTGCGGGACTGCAACGCTTTGCACCTGAAAGCGATGAGCCTGCCTGTACAGAGGCGTCAGCGGGGAGCCCTGACTCAGGTGAGCCCAAGCCTTTGCTGCAAGTGAGGGGTGGCTGCACAGATGCAGGACGAGGGTTTTGCTTTTTTTCGTCTCACATGGGCACAAGAAGAAGGTTAAGTATAATCATATGAGATTCTCTGAGAGAAACCATATTCACACAAGTGTTATTACAGTATATTGTTATAATTGTGCTATTTGATTATTAGTTATGTTGTTAATCTTTTACTGTGCCTACTTTATAAATTAAACGTTATCATAGGTTTGTATGTACTGGTACAGGAAAAACATAGTGTGTATATATATATATATATATATATATATATATATATATATATAGGATTCAGTACTATCCAGGCTCCAGCCATCCACTGGGGGTCTTGGAACGTATTCCACAAAGGTAAAGGGAGATGACTGTACCTACATTTTACTTATTTAGAAGAATTCTTTTTCTTGGGTCCTGGCTGGGTAGTTTAGCTGGTTAGAGCGTTATCCTGATACACCAAGGTTGCAGGTTTGATTCCCAGTCAAGGCACATATAAGAATTCAACTAACGAATGCATAAATAAATGGAACAAAATATCAATATTTCCCCTCTCTATCTTTCCAAAATAATAATAAATGTATTATATTTCTAAAAACTAATATTAAGGAAAAAAACCCACATTACATTAAAAGTTATCTTATTACTCCTCTGCTCAACATTTTTGGCTTTGATGCTGTCATCTATAGCAAAGGTCAGCAAATCTTTTCTGTGAAGAGCCAGATAGTTAATATTTCAGAATTTGCAGCCCGCATGATCTCTATCATAATTACCAACCCTGCGTGCAGAGTGTGAAAGCTGTCATGGCCATTACTTGAATGAACGTAGCTGTGTTCCAATAAAACTTACAGAAGCGGGAGGCAGGTCAGATTTAGTCCTTGGGCAAAAGTTTACCAATCGTAGTGAATGAGCTAAATACTAATCCACCTTACATGCAAATCATGGCCCTCACACAGCTGTCATGCTCATTAGCTCATTTGTCTTTTGTTCCAGATGTCCTTCAGTGTTTAAAAGTATGCTATCTCCTGTATTTCTTTAAGACTTTATTTAGGCCTACATCACATACTTTCTTTTTACAGTTACTGTCACTTTATTCTTTCATATTTTCCCCCTACTTTATTTAGGTATAATTGAATAAATAAAATTATGTATATTTATAGTGTTCAATGTAATGATTTTAATGATTTGATATACATTGTGAGTTTATTATCACATCCATCACCTAACATAGAAGACTGTGGGTGGGGGGAAGAGGGAGGGTGAGAATGCTTAAGATTTTTAAATTTTTATTTATTTATTTATTTTAAATATATATTTTATTGATTTTTTACAGAGAGGAAGAGAGAGGAATAGAGAGCTAGAAACATCGATGAGAGAGAATCATCCATCAGCTGCCTCTTGCACACCCCCCACTGGGGATGTTCCCGCAACCAAGGTACATGTCCTTGACCGGAATCGAACCCGGGACCTTTCAGTCCACAGACCGACACTCTATCCACTCAGCCAAACCGGTTTCGGCTATTTTATTGTTTAAAGTATTACAAATAGTAGTACATATCTCTCTTTTTCCCCCATTGTCTTCCCCTTGGCCTCCCTGGCACATGCCCTCCCCCGCCCCCGTGTCTTGCGTCCATTGGTTATGCATATATGCATGCATACAAGTCCTTCAGTTGATCTCTTACCACCACCCCTCAATCCTCCCTTGTCTTTCCACTATAGTTTGACAGTCTGTTCAATGCTTCTTTGCCCCTGTATCTATTTTTGTTAATCAGTTTATTAATGTTCTTTATAGTCCACAAATGAATGAGATCATGTGGTATTTATCTTTCTCTGACTGGCTTATTTCGCTTAACATAATGCTCCCAGGTCCATCCATGCTGTTGCAAATAGTAAGAATTCCTTCTTTTTTATAGCAGCATAGTATTTTATTGTGTAGATGTACCATAGTTTTCTAATCCACTCATCTGCTGATGGACATGTAGGCTGTTTCCAAATTGAGAATGCTTAAGACTTAATCTCTTTTAGCAAGTTTTAAGTACACAATACAGTATTATTAATTGTATTCACCATGCTGTACATTTGATCCCCAGAACTTATCTTATAACTGAAGGCTTGTATCACTGGATCAGCATCTCCTCAATTACTCGTCATGAGTCCCTTGTAACCACCTTTTCGTTCTTTGTATGAGTTTGACATTTTTGTTTTAGATTCCACATATAAGTGAGGTAATACAGTATTTGTCTTTCTCTGACTTATTTCACTTGGCATAATGTCCTCTAGGTCTATGCATGTTGTCACAAATGGCAGATTTCCTTGTTGTTTTTATTGCTGAAGAATATTCCATTATATATCTATGTGTATTCATATAAATAACATCACATCTTCCTTATCCATTATCTGCACATGTGTCAAACACAAGGCCCGCGGGCCAAATCCGTCCCGCCAGGCCTTGCAATGTGGCCCGCACCGCACTGTCATCACTGCACTCCGCTGCGTTTCCATCACAATGACAGTTTATGACTGTTCAGTAAACCATTCGGCCCGCGATTTAGGCTGGATTTTAGATTTTGGCCCCTTCTCTGATTGAGTTCGACACCCCTAGCCTATGCATACTTTGTTTGTCACCATATCTTAGCTACAATGAACAAGGGAATGCTGATATCTCTGAAAGACACAGATTTCATTTAAAAAAAATATATATCAGAAGCAAAATTGCTGGATCATATGGTAGTTCTATTTACTTCCATGAGGAACTTCCATATTGTTTTCTATAATGGCTGCACCGATTTACATTCTCTCTAACAATGTGTAGGATTTCCTTTTTCCACATTCTCTCCAACACTTGTTACCTTTTACCTTTTTGTTAGTAGCCATCCTAACAGATGTGAGGTGATATCTCAATGAATTTTGTATTTGCATTTATCTGATGATTAGTGAGGTTTAGGCTATGTTCCAGCTCCTTCTTGACACCCCCAGTCATGCAGATCACCTCAGTATCCTGGATGGAGCAAGAGAGAAGTGAGTCTTTTGGTCAGCATCCCACACAGTGGGAAGCCAGATGCTCATATACTCTCACTTCCCCCGTCAGGAAAATTTCAGGCAAGGAGATCTCTCTTGGCACTGAGTTGCACTGTCTTCTGCTGGGTTGACATGAGTAAAGCGAAACTCTACTTCCTACAATCTTATATGTATCCAACCTCAAATTTTTTTTTCTCCAATGGTGTGCTGGAACTTCTTAGCTGGACCCTTAGACTTCTGAGAGGTATTCTTGTCTGTGAGTGATTGTCAGACGGGTGTTCTTTGGGGTGAAGAGGCTAGAAACCTCCTGACCCCATCACTTTGCTGATGTCACTTTACAATCTTGATCAATCAGGGAAAGAAGAAGTAACTTTCAGCTTACACAAAGTTAAAAGAATAGACAGTGCATCAGTGAAAAATCTCAAACTCCTATGAGTCAGTAAAAACTTGTATTATTTTATATTACAATGAGCAAAAAATGCTATATTATAACTAATATGGAGTGGTAAAGCTAATCTCTCTTGCCCATCAAATATATAGCTCAGTAATTAAAAGTTTGATTCGATGAAAAATAGCTGTACTTTGTATTCAGAAAAGATATGTAGTAATTTAGAAAAACTATAAAAAGAAGGGATTACAGAACAACTTGAATTAGGACATGAATTAGGGATTGCTTGATTGATTCTTTACTTAAAAAAAGATAAATGATCAGTCTATTTCTTCTGCATTTTTGCCCAGTTTTGTAAAACTTTAAAGAGGTTAAAAATCACGGGAAGTTAGATAACAGTTCTAACATATCTTTTGGCAAACTAACTAATGAAAATAACTTTGATGAGTAATTTGACTCTTAGGTACATGAATCAGTTTGAGGAAGTTGAGACTAATCATGGTCAACATAATTAAATTATTTTATAAATCCTGATAGTAATATAAAACAATAATATAGTGGAAGACACTATTCTAAATACTTGACATATATAAACTCATTTAAGTCCTTCAAATAACCCCATTTGACAGTTGAGGAAGGTACAGAAAGCTGAAGTAAGTAGCCCAAGGTCACACGGGTCCCAAAAGGTAGAGCCACGACAGAAACTGAGACAGTCTGACTCCAGTACTGTGCTTTGTTCTTCAGGCATATACAACATTATGTATGCATACAGGAGTTAACTTAAATTAAATTAAATATAGCCAATCAGTTTTATACTTCCTGAAATTTCTTCTTGTCCTCATTCTCCATTGATTAAAAGTTGACTTTCTATGATATTATTTAGTAGTGTACAAAAGTTCTGCCCTTTTTAATAGTCTCTGGAAAGCTCAGATTCAATGGAAGTTCATATTCAAGTTCTAAATGTTTTGGCATTCACAGCTTTTGCACTGTACTTGGAATTTAGTAGATGTTCAATAGAATGCTTGTTGAATAGATGGATAACTGATAAAATGCAAGGCATCATATTTAGATGTTTGAGAGGGCTCAATAACTAGTATCAAATTTCCTGCTTAGAAAGAAAACAACAACAACAACAACAACAATAACAATAAAAAACACACACAAAAATTTTTCCTGCTCAAGTTCTGAGGTAATGACAATAAACAGAAAAGATTCAGTGCTTGGAAGGAAAAATTTCACCCCTGATATTTCAAGCTGATACTGGAGAATATAGTTTATATCTGCTAACAGATATAAAATGTAAGAGCACTTCATCTCTTACATTAATTCTCTATTGCTGTGCAAACATCTCAAGACTTGCAGCTTAAGCAACAATAAACCCTTATTCTATCACTTTTCTAAGCATGAGCAGTTCAGAAGTGGCTTAGCTGGCTGGTGCTTGCTCAGGGTCTCCTATGAGGAGTTGCAATCAAAATGTTGGCTTGGGCTACAGTGGGAAGCCTGATTGAGCCTAGAGGATCTGTTCCCAAGAGAGCTCAGCCATATCTCTGATGCGCAGATGCTGGCTGTTGGCAGTAGGCCTCAGTTCCTTTCCATTGGGCCATTTGAATGTCTTTATGACATTGCCAGGTGGCCTCCCCCAGAGGGAGTAACCCAAGAAAATGCAGGAGAGAAGTCGCAGTTGCTTTCATGGCTTCGCCTCTAAAGTTACACAGTGTCATTTCTGCATTATGTTATTGGTTTTACAAGTTAGACAGATTCATTCAGTGTGGGATAGGACTACACAACGGCAAGAATACTAAAGTGCATAAATAATTGATGACCACGTTGAGTTCTGGCTACCAAGCCTTCTGTCACTAGCTGTCTTGAACTGGGGCAGGCCTCCTCCGTACATCCCTGAACTTGCCCTGGGAGAACACAGCAGAGCAGTGATTTTCAATGGATGTGGCATACATGATGCAATACCTGACCTCTTTTCTCATAGATAATAAAATAAAAATATGACAACAGCCAAAACAACAATAGCTGTCCAGTGTGAAGGAATCAAAACCATACCTATTTTCTTTTTGTCAGCCCCAAATATGTTTTTGGTTTGCCACAGAATTTTAGTAATTAGTTTATGTGTGCCATGAAATGAAAAGGCTTGAAAATTACTGCAGTAGAGAAAATGCATGACTTTCTACAGAACTCATTACAAAAAAAAAAAAAAAAAAAAAAAAGGAAGGTGGGGCCAAAATATGTGTACCAAATTTCTTTCTCTAAATGCAGCAATCTGATTAGTGATCCCAATTTGCCTGAAGCAAATTGAGTGAGAGAGTAGCAAGAAGCCAGGAATGTCATAATGGGGGAATATATTAAAAGTGGGAAGTAATAGTTCCACCACTAACGCTTCATGCAATTTTGTGAACATAAATCCTTTACGCTAGTGCCTTAATTCATAGTACTTTGGTGAAAATAATGACAATAATTGCCTAACTTTGTAAAGTTCTCTGTAGTTGAAAGCTCTTTATGTTAATTTCCTCATTTAATTTTATCAAAGTATTATTATCCTCAATTTTTAGATGAGTAAAAAGGGTAAAATTAAAGGAACAGATCTAGTTTATAAGATGTGGTAATACTAAAGGTAAAGTTCATATCAATTAAGCTCAGTGCTTCTGCCATTATATCTGGATGTCTCAGAATCTTTAAAATAGACGTTTCTATCAGAGCAGGTAATGGAGGCTGTTTGAGGTAAATTTTAAAAAAGTAGCCTTGATTGTATTGGTGGAACTAAATAAAAGGTGACCATAAAACTTTGAAATACATTAGATTGAGTAAAATGGGAAGGTAAAACACAGGAGTGTTTTGTTAAAACGCATACTGGATGTAATTGACACCACAATTCCTCTCCAGATGCTGCTTAGATCATTTCTGTGTTATGAGGCCAATAGACCAAGATAATTATTTTTTAGATATCGATTTAACCAGTGCAGCTATCGATAATTTCTCATGTTTCTCTTTATAGGAATTACTTTTTGACTTTACATAACTTTTTATTTTTTAATTGCAATTGACATTCAACATTATATTAATTTCAGGTGTACAACCCTGTGATTGGACATTATATAAATTACTAAGTGATCACCCCAATAAATCTAATACCTATCTGACAACATACATAGTTATTCTATTAGAGACCTGGTGCACAAAACTTGGCCAGTGGTTAGGGCTAATCAGGGCCTGCCTGCTTTCTTCCTTCTTCCTTCCTTCTTTCCTTCCATCCTTCCTTCCTTCCTTTCTTCTTTCCTTCCTTCCTTCCATGCTGCCTCCTGGTGGTCAGTGCACATCATAGCGAGCGGTCAAATTCCCAGTTGGTAGAACTCCTGAGGGGACAATTTGCACATTAGCTTTTTATTTTTATTATTATATTATCTTATATAATAAAAGGCTAATATGCAAAATGGCCAAATGGCAGAACAACCGGTTTCTGTGATGCACACTGACCACCAGCGGGAAGACACTCAACACAGGAGCTGCTCCCTGGTGGTCAGTGTGCTCCCACAGGGGTTCACAACTGGTGGGAACCTCTCCTGCCTCCGCAGCAGCACTAAGATGTCTGACTGCCAGCTTAGGCCTGCTCCCTGTAGGGTTCCCAGACTGTGAGAAGGCGCAGGCCAAGAGGAGGGACCCTATCCCCCTGCCCCAAGTGGGTCTCTAGTTAACTATGTTCCCTATGCTGTACTTTATATCCCCATGACTATTCTCTAACTACTAACTTTGTACTTCTTAATCCCTTCACCTTTTTCAATCCATTCCCCCAACCTCCTTCCCATCTGGCAACCATCAAAAGCATTCTCTGAATTTATGAGTTTGTTTTTGTTCTGTTTGATCCTTTGTTTTTGTTTGTTTGTTTGTTTGTTTTTGTTTTAGATTACATATAAGAGTGAAATCATATCACATTTGCCTCCCTCTGTCTGACTTGTTTCACTCAGCATGAAACTCTCTAGGTCCACCCATGTTGTTGCAGATGGCAAAATTTCATTATTTTTTTATGGCTGAGTCATATTCCATCGTATATATGGAATACTTCTTGTTTATCCATTCATCTCTTGATAGGCACTTGGATTGCTCCCATGTCTTGACTGTTGTAATATAGGCTGTAATGAATATATGGATGTATATGTCTTTTTGATTTATTGTTTTGAGTCTCTTTGACTAAATACCCAGAGTGGAATTGCTGGCTCCTTGTTTGTCTCTTGCTAATAGAGCCTTTGTTTTAAAGTGTAAGTATTACTAGTAATAGCAACTAGCTCTGGAGAATGAACAATGAATATACTATGTCTTTCATTTTAGTTGTCTTTGTTATTTTCTTAAACTAATTTACCCAGTGCCCCAAAACATGTAATGAGCATATTCCATAGAAACTGATGTATATACTTAAGATGTAGCTGTGGCTCAGCTGGTATGGCTCAGTGAACAAGCATCGACCCATGAATCAAGAGGTCATGGATTTGTTTGTGGATCAGGGCACATGCCCATGTTTAGAGCTCGATGTTTCTGTTTCTCTATCCCTCTCCCTTCTTCTCTCTCTAAAATATATATATATTCAATGAGAATATATTGTACCAGGTGTTATGCTAGTGCTCACACTCAGTGGTGCCCGATTCCTACATCCTATAATTGAGTTGGGGAGGATGACATCAAATAAATAACTTATTAGGTAATAAAAAAACAAAACAAACCGTGGTAGTTACTATTAACTGAATTTGTGCTATGAATGCCCCCCCTTAAATTCATCTATGTTGAAGCTTTAAACACCCCCCCCCCCACACACACACACACACTTATATTAGAGATAAAGCCTTTCAGGAGGTGATTAGAGTTAAGGTTATAAGGGTGGGGCCCTAATCTGATAGGACTGGTGTCCTTATAAGAAGAGAAAGACACCACAGCTCTTCCTTCATTTTGTGAGGACACAGAGAGAAGACAACCCCCTGGGAACCAGGAAGGAAGCTCTCACCAAAACTAGATCATGCTGGCAGCCCAATTTCAGACATTCAGCCTCCAGGACTGTGAGAGTACATTTCTACTGTTTAAGCCATGCAGGCTCTGGTACTTTGTTATGGCACCCTGAGCTAATTAATAAAGAACTATACAAGGAAAGCATAGGGTTACGTGAGAGAACACCTGTAAAGAGCCTGCTTTAGAAAGTGATCAGGAAAAAACTCCCCAAAGAGAGCGTAAGGCTGTGTAGTAACCAGCTGTGAGCATTGCAAACTAAGGTCACAAGGTTAACCAAAATTTTCCTCCCGCTAGGTTTGACTCTGTATCGGTGAATGTATGGGTAGACAGAATAGCATGTTTGTTATCTCTGTTTTGAAAGTCTTTCCAGTTCTTACCATGACATCACTACATTATTCCTGTTTTAGAGATGTGGTTACACTGAGGAATAATGTGTGAGTTTAAAGAAGCACAAAATCAAAACATAAATCTATCAAAAACATAAAAAAATGCATTGTTTTCAACATAGAAAAGCCTAAAATAGGATGATTTAGAATTTTCATTTGAATAAATTGTTCCAATGTGTTAACTTGGTTAGTGGAGTTGTTTTTCTAAGTGTCTTTAACCTCACCTCTAAATCTACAAGTCCTTTTATTTTAATTTATGTAAAACCTGAAAGAAAGTCTTTATATATTTGCATCCTTAATTAAAATAAGTTCTATGGTTATTTTATCATTAAAAATATATTAAGCTCTGCATATTATACTTATAAGTCAAATAAACTCAACAAAAAAATAAACCTTGGCTTACTTTTAAAGATTTCTGAAATCTATATCAGGTTTTATTTTTTCTGTCTTGTGTATACATATTTTCAGAGGCCAGGTACTCCCTTATTCATCTCAGCATTCCCATTCCCTAGCAGAGTGATTAGCACATGGTGAGTGTTTTATAAAGGTTTATTGGCATGTCCTTGTTCACTTGAAAAGGTAAATGATATGTGATTGTCTTTTTAAGTAAAATATGAAATATTGATAGTGGAAAGGTGACTTTTAGGTTTCTATACCAATAACTGAATGATATATAAATTTTGGTAGCATGATGATTAGATTTGAATCCAATTGGAGTAGTTTTTATGATTTTTGTCCAAAGAGATTGGTTGACAATGGCAATTATAGGCTTCAAGGAAGTGAGGGATTTGTCCAGTTTGCCTTGTAGCACTATAATCCTCAAGATATTGTTGACAAAATTTTAATTAGGAAAGTAAAGAAAGCCACATTATATGACCTAGGTTCCTTAGAGTGGTATCTCTTTTCCTTTTTTACAGAATAAGCTTTTCCTCTTAATATAATAGTAATAGTCCTATGGAATTAGACTGAAAACTATTATGATAATGTTGTATCTTAGGATGTTTAGTGAGAAACATGTTGCCCTAACTGGTTTGGCTCAGTGGATAGAGTGTTGGCCTGTGGACTCCAGGGTCCCAGGTTCGATTCCAGTCAAGGGCATGTACCTTGGTTGCAGGAGGCAGCTGATCGATGTTTCTCTCTCATGGATGTTTCTAACTCTCTATCCCTCTCCTTTCCTCTCTGTAAAAAAAAATAAAAAATAATAAAATATTTAAAAAAAAAGAAACATGTTAGTACCATTAACTCTATGGCTAGACTGCAAGGATTAGAATCTTGGTTTCAGTACTGACACACTGTGTAGACTTGCACAAGCTATCCTCTTTGGACCTTAATTTATTCACTTGCAAAGTGGAGGTAATGTTACTGTCTGCTTAATAGAATTTACCAGGGCAGCGAGCACTTTATACAAGTAAAATACTAAGAACATTATCTCCCACATCGTTAGTTCTGTGAAAAGTGTGTATTCAATAAATAATAATGGACATTTATATTTAAATACAAGTGTAGAACTATAAATTATAGAAGAGGGAATTGAAGAATTTTTGTCAGATGCTCCACATCATTGGGTGGAATTCACAGAAGAATAGCTCAAGCCCAGAGCTTCTGCTTTTCAAAGCTATTGGTCCCTTGTGTCCCTGCTTCATTCCAGTCAGCCACACAGATTTAGAAATTCTCTGCTACCCAGCCTCAGGGTAAGAGGAATTCTCTATAGTTCTTCCAAGGATAAAATTAAAATGGTGGGCTCCTCACTGAGAATCACTGTGAGCCACACAGAAATGTGTATGACCTTTTCTCTAAGAAGGGACAATAGACATCAGGAAGAGGAATGTCCAGCTCATAAGAAAAGGATATAAAATTAGATGTGTCATTGAAATAAAAAGTGATAAACTATTTTCCACTTAAAATTCCTTCTGAAATGAGCAAGATATAAATCAATGACAAACGGACTAAAATATTTATTACAAAGTACTTTTTGAATGTGTAAATTAATGACAACTTTGAAAAGGTCAGAACGAAGAATTCCTTGGGTGATCTTGACATCTGTGAGGTGGTAGGCTGTGCTGATGTTCAGCCCTCACGTTGTGAAGCTTGGAGCACCAGAGCAGGTGCCTGGGGCCTGCTGAGCCAGATGGAATTGCTGAGGCTGAAACCTCAGGCTGAGAGGCTCATCCAACTGATGGGAAGACAGCTTCGGAACTGCTTATCTTGGCTTCTGTTCCCATTGATGATATTGTGAAAAGCATAACTCTGCATTTCAGGGATGTGTTAGAATTCGTGAGCTGTCTAAAAGACCCTGAGGTATTGGTGATAACTATCACTGAAAGAGTGGGATATGTAAAAACACTTATAATGATTCTCGACATGAGGCATGAATATGTTGCCTTCTGGTATATGGACCTGAGCATGGGATGAGAATTGGAATTGGGTCACAGCTATGTCACCTCAGCCAGTTCCTAGTTTAATGAATTTGGGTAATATTCCCATTTTCATGGTTAGCCTTGCATTATTGAAATCTATATTCTTTCAATATGCTTTAGTTGCTTTGGGTTTTAATGGCTTCTACAATTTTATAGGCTAGACAGACGACAAAGAGACACAGTTCCGGGTAAGAGTTAAGCAGTTGTTTCAGTAAGGGTATCTAGCACATTATGGGACTGGAAACATTAGAAAGTGGATAATGCCAAGGGATGGCAGAGATGTGAGGATATGGGAACCCTCAGCTGTTTCATGCCTGAGGCACGTAAAAAAAAATTCTTAGTTGAATCTTTTCTTGCCAACTCAACTGCAGAATTCAGAAATAAATACGAATTTCATGTCAAAATTTTCCAAAAATAGTTTGTTAGTGCAGTAGTAATTCCTAAATTATTTGGCAACAGACCCATGAAAATGTTTATTAGTTATCTCCCAATGTCCCAAAATTCCCACCATCTCTTCCTGCCCCACCTCTTTCTCCTCTGAACCTTCCTATCAGCTAGGAATTCTCATGGGTTTTCAGTGGCTCTCTGCTGAAAATGTTTATTAACACTGTGTAGTTATAGTGGTGTAAGCATGTTCAGAAACCTGCCTCTGGTCATCTATTCCCAGCAGTGATATGCTTCTGCCCAAGTATCTGTATCTTTTCACTCTACATCCTCCACTTGCCATTGGAAGGCAGCCTTGGCCAGATTGTGTGCCAGTGAAGCGGAGTGCTGCCCAAGCTTTGCTCCATTTGGAGTATTGCAGCAGTCACATATTGACACAGAGCCCACAGGCTCTCTGGCTTGAAACCTGCGTATTATTTCCAACTCGCTGTCTATTTACAAAACCGTTTCGTTTAGATGGCGGTATAGACCTAGTTTCTGAGAGGAAGCAGTGAAAGCGCCACGATTGGTCACTGTTAAAACAAGATTAGCTAACACATTGGGAGTTATACAAACAGGAGAACGCTTACTCATTCTATGGTGTTCTTGTTTCTTCACAGATTTATCTTTGAAATACACCAAAAGGCTTTTTTAAATTAGTTCTTGGAATGTTATTCTGAGAGTTTCCTGAAGCTGTGACTGATAAGGGCTACTTGGAACTATGTTGGATAACTTAAAAAAAAAAATTGCAAAAATTAGCTGTTTAGAAATCTCTGTCAGAGAAGTTAAAATATTTGACAAATTGCATGGATGTTGGGGATAAATTTTAATTAAGAAACAATTGCATTCTATGTAATTATCTCACTGAAACTGCAAAGCCAATATTCATAGGCATTCTGTAGAAAAGGATTTATTATGTGGAAGAAATAACAATATGTTGTATAGAACATATTTTTCATAGTTAATGCAATAGACATGCTCTAAGTATGCTAAAAACCGACTAAAAGTATAATTTACATAGGTGAGCTGCAAGTGTTTAGATTAATGAGCTGATTCAGGTAGCGTTGATGATTTACAGAGTTAGGAAGATTCTACTCTGAGGACAGATGATCATGTCTAACTTCATTAAAGATACTTAATTACACACACATTTTAGAACAGCAATGAGCACAGCGGCATAAATTCACAAGCATTAAATTATGTTTTGTCCACACTATAACCCATCCTGGTGCTTTTTAAGTTATATTGCCAACAAGGCTGCTAAACTACTAGCTTAATGAGTGTTGTTTGCTCTGAACAAAGTGTCACTAAGAGATACTGTCTCCCTAGTGGAGAGCCATTTGCCTGCATAATGGAGAACAAAAACCTTTGTGGCTTTAGGATTTTATACTTTTTCATTAGCAATGCCATTCAAATATGCTAATAGACTGAATGAATTTGCAAACTTTTATTTTAAATTATGCATTTAGGTTTTTAAACTAAACTGGGCTTCTCTTTACCTTTTAAAAATATATATTTTTATTGATTCAGAGAGGAAGGGAGAGGAAACAGAAACATCAATGATAAGAGAAAATCATTGATTGTCTGCCTCCTACACACCCCTTACTGGGGATTGAGCCCCAGTATCTGGAATTGGACCCTGGACCCTTCAGTCTGCAGGCTGGCACTCTATCCACCAAGCCAAACAAGCTAGGGCGACTTCTCTTTATCTTGAACATTCTTCTGAAGCAGTCATCTGGTCATTTTTGATCTAGACTCTTACTAATCCTGTATAGTGTTTTACATAATTTTGCTGAAATGTATTATGATCTTACATTAAAATTTTCTTAAATAAATCTGCTCTCAGATCAGATAGTTGAGCTCTGTTGAAGGAAACTGTAAATTCACTTCTTTATTCTCAAATTAGCATAAGATCTGGTAGATCTTAGAAATCTGATATGTGTTTCATAAATGTTGACTATAAATTACCTTGCAAAGCATAGCTACTTCTGCTCAACTACCGTGTTTCCCCGAAAATAAGACATCCTCTGAAAATAAGACCTAGCGCATGGAAAGATAAGACATCCCCTGAAAATAAGACCTAGCGCAACTTTGGGAGAAAAAATTAATATAAGACACTGTCTTATTTTCGGGAAAACAGGGTATGCATATAGTGAGAATAAACTCCATTAATTGCTTCACTGATTTAAATTGGATGTTCTCTCCTGCATTAATTTGTGTCAAAGAAAGTAAAATAAATACTGATACCAGATTGACCTGCTTTCTCTTGAACTTTCTATTACATTTCCCTCTCAAAGTTCAGACAAAGCAGGTCCTTGAAGCTACAGTTTCACAAAGTCATTAAGTATGAGACCCAGGAAACCTGACATTTTCTCTGGAACAGTAAACCTGCTTCACTGATATGTTTAAGACAACACAAATATTATTCTTGGTTCCTTTGATAGCATGGAGTGTACAATCCATGCCTTGCTGTTTTTTAAGCTGTTCTTTAACAGTTATTTTCAGGGATCACTTGGGCTTTTTCCCTTTCTGCCTTCTAAAAGGAAAAGCATGGTATTTCTTAAGAATAAATGTTTCGCGTGCCCTCCCATAAAGATTGTGTTTATAGGTGCAGAATTTGGACTTTGGCAAGTCTCCTACATTCAAGTGATACTTATTTTAGTCAAGTTTAATAAACCCTGGGCAAATTGATTTAAAAGACTCTCTCTTGCATTTTAAATTTATCTCCTTAGTAGGTCATTAGTGTGTGTTTGTGAGGAAGGGGCAGGGGTGAACAGAAAGAGAGACTGAGAACGGACCCACCATTATGAGGGTGAAGGAACTCATTCTCAGGCACAGCCCAGCTGGTGACCTGAGATCTCGCTGTGACATCATGTAAGCTTTCTGGAGGATGTGTGAATACAAATCAGAAGCCTTAAAATGATGCATATATCTTGACTCCAATTCCTCTTCTAAGAATTTATTCTATATCAGTCTTCATGAAATTATGCAAAGATTCACCTATAAGGATATGTACACACTGCAATGAGTTTTTAAAATGATAGTGAAACATTGGATGCAGTGTGAATACCCAAGAATTTGATGAAAAGAAATATATTTTAACACTAAACTTTTCTTTCTTGAGTCCTGGAATAGGACTGTTGGCTTATAATTATAAATATATAAGCAGTAAATAATAAATGCATGCATAGTAAATATAATGGAAAAATATGTCAACAGCATTGACAAGAGAAGTAGGCATGTCTGGTAGACAAAGTCTAAATGACTCCCTAAAATTTCCAGTCTCCAGTGTTGACACACCTTCTCCTGGTTATTCGATTGAACACTAACTAGGTACTACTGTGAATTGATTTTGTACATGTACTTCAAGTCCCGAATCAGTTGATTTTTTAATAGGGCCTGATTTAATCACATGAAGTTTTCTCTAGTTGGATGCATTATGGAAACTCAAAGAAACACATTTTAGTTGCCCTGGAAGAAAGCAAACATTCATGTTGTGATGGGCTATGACTGCCTCATGTCAAGAAACTGCAGGAGAGATCTAGAAGAGAGTGGTCCATGGTCAAGAGCTAAAAGGAAAATAGGGACCTCAGTCCTAAGTACAACCACAAGGATCTGGAGCCTCAAATGAGAACCACCACCCCTTTCAGACTGGTAGACCCCAAGCAGAGAACTTATCCGTGCTATATTAGATTCTGACCTACAGAAACTGAGTGAATCCATTTGAGCTGCTTTATGCTATCTTTGGGGACTTGTTAATACAAGCATCCATTTTAATACAAACAAATGCAATATGCATTTAATTAATCTAAAAAATAGTCAAATTATCAGATACATTAAGAAAAGGAATAATAAAATTAATCTGTTTTACATTTTTTAAAAAGAATTTGCACCTAAAATATATAAAGATAACTTCTATGTTACTCTACTCAGTAATTTAATTCCACATGAGGAAATGCATAAACAGAAATGGATATAGGACCCATTTAGAGTACACCCAGTAGTCTCATTGAGTTATTATGTGAGGTATTTGAAAGAAAGTATCTGTGAAGAATGCTGAATAAATAAAAGAAATAGCTTGAAGGCATGTCAGGGAGGACAGAGAAGGGAGTGTGTCCATTGCTCAGTGATAATGTAAGCCAGTGAACATTTTTGAGTGGTTGAGGAGGCTGATTAGAGTTGTGCAACAGGGAAATTGCTAGTCCATCAGTGTGGGGCTTAGACTGGAAGCTGTCGAGATACACTATATATATTAAATTTTGTGCTGTGAGCCTTCATGGAGATAATAGAATAGACATGTGTTTTGTGGTCTCACATTGTAGCTTTTGAAGCCTGAGTGTGTTTGTGGTGGCTGTAGTGACATTAACAAAAGTACGTAAGTCACTAGGTGACAAGTTTTAGGGTGAAGATGATGGATTCAGTCTGGATAAGTCAGATGTGAGATGCTGAGCAATCAACCAAGGGATGAACAGGGAATGGAAAATGGACAAAAATCCCAAAGGGAGATTGTTGTGAAGTTATCAGGATAGAAGGCTGTGGCTGGTGCCCTCTTCAAGGGAAAGAAGATAAGAACTGGAAATGATAAAAACACAAGAGTGAGAAATAGTATATTCAGAAGTCAGAAAGCTAAGTGAAAAAACTGAAGGAGCCATACATTTTATAAGGCATTGGAAAAACAGAGATCATGGTTGAGGAACAAGAGACTTTTTAAAGATAATGGTAAATTATTCAAGTTATTTCAGAGTACAGCTTGAGGAGTAATGGAAAACAAAAGAAAACAACAAAACCTTTGAATTTGGTAACTGACATAGTGAACTTCAAACAGTTACAGTAAAAAATGGGAGAAGAATTTACTACACGTAAACTTTCTTCAAACATGAAGTTGAAGAGAGATAAGGTATTAACCAAGGGGGGGGGGGTCATTAACTCATCAAATTTTCTGATAATAATTCTCAAGAATGTCCACTTCATTCAAGGGAAGGCGGGGGAGGGTGGGTGAGAAGAGATCAGCAGAAGAACTTGTATGGACATATGTATAACCCATGGGCACAGAATCGGGTGGTGAAGGCCTGGGGCTGGGGGCAGGGGCAGGTTTGAGAGGGTTAAAGGGGAGAAAAAGGGAACATATGTAATACTTTCAACAATAAACATTTTTTTAAAATCTCAAGAATAGTGCTGGATGTATGTCAAATAAGAATAAAACCAATTTGCATATAGTATATAAAACAGTTAAATTAATTTTCTAGTAGGCTTATTGTCAGGTTGCATTTCAGAGCATACTCTTCAATGTTATACATGCATAAACACACACATACACGTACATATATGATATATATTTTTATGCGTATGTATCTATATGATATTCAACCTAGCTAGCTAATCTAATGATTTGGGTCTTAAAATATTCAATTAAATTATCTGTCCATTGTTTTTTCTGAACACCCAAAATACTTCATAAATAAAATTTATTAATTCTTGCTGTAGTTTTGTTAATAAATATTAATATATTATTATTAATAATAATTAGATCCAATATAGAAATAGGTATAACCTGAAGTCTGTCTCTTGAATTTTTATGAAACCAATAAATGAACATATTTTTAAAAATCTTAAGCATAATATATTTCTATTGAAATAGTTAAAATTGCAGATAATTTGCTTATAATCAAGTCAAGGCTATAGCCAGCATAGATTGCATTGCAGAAACCCTTAAGTGATCGACAATAATTCGGGTAAACTCAAAATAGTCTACAAGACAGACACTGATATTCAAGTTCTCCTTAAATTGACATAAATCACATAAATTTCCCCCAACAGAAGGGGAAGCTTTCTCTGAGGCTGTGTTTGAAGAAAGACCATACAAAATGTCTGAGGGTAAAGACTGCGCTCATTGAGGAATTTCTATAGAGGAAGCACAGGAAGCATCCTTTTGCTAAATATAGCACAAAAGCCACATTCAGGAGACAGATTTTAGGCTCCTAATGCGGTTCACACGAAGTGATGCCCGGAAGCTGAGAACCGGAGGAAGAAATAGGGTATTGTCTGTGAAGGTTAATTCAAGGCTGAAATGTGGATTTAAACAATTCTAAACCTTAATGATTTAAAAAATGCTTATAATGAGAAAGTCTTGCAGCTCACTATTGTTCTGAATGAACTCCAAGGAAATGAATTGTCAGCAAATCATAGTAGGGTTTTGCTTTAGCCACAGACGCACCCATCCACCAGTCTCAGGAGTTCTCACCCCCACCACGACTGGCCACAGGCCATGTTCTCTATGTGTACCCACTCCGGGGTCCCAAACTCCTGTGGGCTTCACATTATTGTATTGTGTGTTTTTCCCTCAAGTTATTTTATGTTTTATGGTAGGTGTTCAGACTACGAGTGACACTAAATAACAATCTATTTGTGCATTAGTTAGCCTGTTAGGTCACATTTGCTGTGTCCGACATGGGGTACAGAGCTTGACACTCCAAAAATATGTTGAATTGAAGTACAATGAATTAAATGTAAACTTTGATTAATAAAGTTAAATTAATTACTTTACAAAACGACATTATCTATCTATGATTTTCATCTTCTAAATTATAGGAATATAGTTTCCACAGCAACTTGTGTCAATTAATGGTAAATAGGAAGATTGTTTTCTTTTTGTTTGAAAAAGATGATGTTGACCACTTTTAAGGATCTTCCATTTTTAGCTGTTTGAGTTGACTTCTGAAGTATTAAAAAATAAAAACTTTGATGAATATATATTAACATTTAACCTACTCGTGTTATTTAGTTCACTGATTATAAAATAAGAGCTGGCATATATGTACCATGTAAAACTATTTTAAAACCCAAGTCATTTAACTTAACATTTAAAAATTTAGGAGGGTGGATGGCAAGTATGTAAATATAAGTTACTATATTTGCTATTTTCAGGTTTTAGTTGGACTCACAAAAAACAAAAACAATCTTATGTCTTGCCTTGTTCTGCAATATTCAATACTCTTTAGTTCCAAAAAAGAGGAGACAGTAAAAATAGGCAACTGGCATCACTGAGGAGAGAAAAACCCTCCTATGCATTCCAGCTTCTCTCACTTCTCCTGCCAGCGAGGCCATGTGTTCATGTTACTCAAATTGGATGCAGGTGTGTGTCCATCCACACTCTAAAACCACATAACAAATGGAGAAAACGGAGCACATCAACAAACTACTCAGAGCCCTTGGCAAAGAAAACTGCCCAGCTAGGAGGCTTACTTCACTTTCCTTATATGTGCATTCAGCCAGACTCCTCGGTGTATGGAATTAAGTCACAGGATCCTGGTTTTTAGATTGAGAGCTCTGGTAAAGAGATCCAAGAAAGCTCAGATCCCTGGTGAACATTCTACTGGATGACTTCTTTTAAATTCATATCAATTCTTACTTTTTGTGTGTGTGGTGTCTACAAATGCCAGGACTGTTTCATTACTATTTTACTAAATGCAACAGAGTCTATTTGTGATCGATAAGAAGCTAGTTTCACTGAAGTGTCAACATTTCATTTTATACATGACGTGTGAACTATTGATATTCTTATATTTTACACTTGAAGGTCTTTGGCCCTTCCCCGCTTTGGGGCGAGGTGAATTAAGTTGTGACGCTCTCAGTACTCTTAAAAAGCACTTGCACATGAAGAAAACCAAGAAGTCTCTTTGTATTTATATCCTTTTTCAGAGCATATCCACTTTGCTAATCATTGCACCATTCCTAACGCTTTGAGCACAGTTCGTTGTTCACTTTCCATTCTATTTTCCACAGGGCACTGCCGCCTTGGTGCCGCACCAAGGACGTGTCAGATGCTTGGGGTGCAGAGCTTTTGAACACGCAGGATAAATTATGGAAATCACATCGCTGTTAGTTGTTAGTCTCTTTGTGTAACGTGGCTTCCACTGCATCTCTCAGTTGTATAGTAGGACTATTTTTATTACATTTATTTTTCTTTATTTTGGTGTCCTATTTCAGTTATGGTTGGTAGGGGTTTTAGAGGAAGTCTGCAACTAGTTAGTCAATAAACTTAGTATTGAAATTTATGTACCCATATCTGTGAGATAACTTATGAACTTGTTAAAGAGAGAAGAGAACCGAAGAAAAGATAGAGGGGACTGTGCCTTTCCTTAATAGATAAACATTGTAAGAAAAAGTGGATCATTTGGGTAACCTGTGAGCCATACCCTCCTGAAGGCTTTTAGGAATGATACACTGATTTGCTTTCTGATTTAATTTTTATTTGTACATGTTCTCTGGTAAAGTGATAAACTGCTCATCCTAGCTACTAGTAAATGTCTATTTTTCTCTCTCAGAGCCATAACCACATTTTGGTTGTAATATCTCAATGATATTGTGATGATAGTATAATATTAATGAATACGGACATTAGCTAGCGTAATTAGGGACAGATGAAAGTACTATTAATAAGTCAAGCTTATTATTTTTTCTCTAGTGATTAGAAATTTTAGGGCTATTAAGTTAATAAAGTGGTCAATTCACATTAGAAAACAGTAACACATTATTCTTCCATAAAATGCATAGATAAAAGTTGACTTTTTATTATTTGTGCAGAATGAACTATTTTAAAAAATATATATTTTATTGATTTTTTACAGAAAGGAAGGGAGAGGAATAGAAAGCTAGAAATATCAATGAGAGAGAAACATCGACCAGCTGCCTCCTGCACACTCCCTACCGAGGATGTGCCCACAACCAAGTACATGCCCTTGACAGGAATTAAACCTGGGACCTTTCAGTCCTCAGACCGAGGCTCTATCCACTGAGCCAAACTGGTTTCGGCAGAATGAACTATTTTTATTAGATAATTAACTGTGATGGCATTTTAAGTCAGGCCTGGGAAGAGCATGTTAAACCAGAAGTAATAAAAACCTTCTTACAAAGAATTCCCTTTCCTACACATTATATTTGTAATATTTTTTAAAAATCTCAATTTCCTAAAGTATCATGTGACTTAGACCGCCAAATAAATAAAAATGACCACAACTTTCTTTATGATGTCATTGTTTAATTAAGGATATTTAAAAATATTATTTTCCTTTTCATTGTTTACCAACATCTGATACTCCTAACCCAAAAGATATTGTGTTTCTTCTTTCTTGCTTCGTTTATTTAATAGAGATATGCATATGTTACCTTGCCTTTAGTAATGGGGGCTTTCTGTACTGTGATTTATTTTATATATAAAAGAGTCTTGGCCGAAACTGGTTTGGCTCAGTGGTAGAGCGTTGGTCTGCGGACTGAAGGGTCCCAGGTTCGATTCCGGTCAAGGGCATGTACCTTGGTTGCGGGCACATCCCCGGTAGGGGGTGTGCAGGAGGCAGCTGGTCGATGATTCTCTTTCATCGATGTTTCTAGCTCTCTATCTTTCTCCTTTCCTCTCTGTAAAAAAAAAAATCCATAAAATATATTTTAAATTAAAAAAAAAAAAAAAGGAGTCTTGGCCAGACCACCAGGACTACATTTTTAAATAACAAAGGGATCAGTGTGAGTAGCTGTAGTTTTCTACTTTGAAAATAAATGATGTGAGTCAGACTACTTAAACCACATGCTAAATTTAAAATATTGTGTCCTGGTAATGGATATTAAACAGTTTATTGATTTATTTTCAACATTAATGTTTTACCCCCGAGAATTCAAACATTCTCAGTTGTTATTTGTAGGACATATACTTCATGTTGATGACTGTTATTGGGGTCAGTGTACAGAGTACTTGCAAGTTCATTACCTAGCATCATGAAAACCCAAAGCCCTACTAGAGTAAAGTTCATTTTTAAATAGTTGTCATTTATTTTCAAAGCCGGCCTTCAAAGAATATACTTATAATAGACTCACTGCTACACATCGCAGGTTCCACAATTCAAGCATGATACAATTTATAACCTAGGAAAGTTAGTAAAATTATGCTAACCCAAGGCAGTTCAGACCTTAGGAGTAATACCAACTATGTGTACAGAAGAGAATAAATGCATCTGGCTCTGACAGTTTCGGAAGTTGCATTGAATTGATGGTCTTGAGCATTTATTGCACTTTGAGAAGGGTGGGACATGAATGGATCTCTGTGGAAATACAGGGACAATTCTAGATGGAGGGAAAGGCTTAAGGCAAAGACATACAGGTGGAAGCTGCTATGGAATGGTGGTTTCTTTCATAGTTGACATACAAGTTCTCTGCTCTCTCTTCTGTAGTAGCATGTAAGTGAATAGTGTAGCTACAGTGAACAAAGCTTTATCCCAGTACACAAACAGAAAAGCCTGTATTGATGGTCTGATCCAGGATTTCCCGAGTTTTAATCTGTGCTCTGCCCCTATCTTTTTAAATCCATTTGATGTAGAACACCAAGTAAATTCTGTATAATCAGGAAGCATTTGTAATATTATAACATAAAGCTTCTATTCAGTTTGTGTTAAAATATATCATGGAGATGTAGGGAGTACTTATACATACATACCCAGCCCAGCTGTTATTTTTCAAGTTCCAGAAAAATCAATTTGTTTAGAATTCTACCTTTTAACTAAGATATTACATCTACTATGCCTTTTCAGTAAAGTATTTCATAAGTTATTTTATTCTACATAACACTGACCTATCAAATTCTAATTGGGCAGATAAAAATGAGGCTCATGCTTCCTTAAGTATTGCACTAAATTAGCAACCTCTACCTGGTCATGTCTACTTTGCCTCATCCCGTCTTCTTCTTCGTGAGTTTAGGATTCATGCGTTTTCCAGATATAAAAATATCTGAAATTTGGCATGACAAAAAACCAGCTACATTTACATTATCTAGTGAATGACTCCCTTAAAACTGAGTAGAATTTAATTTAATTGACTTCACGATTCATCCTTGCTTAGATTACCTAACCAAATTAGTATCAATAATATTTTATAGTTAGCAAGAAATATGAATGTTTGCTAAAGGGCATATTCATTCTTGACACCTTTTTCATGTGAAAGCAATATGATTCAAATGTGTTAAATTTAATCAGGAAAATAATATTCTGGAAACATTACAATGTAATATAAGTCATGAACCATAATTTTGCCTGAAATTTTTTTATTGCTAAGTTTCAGTTTTCAACTTATATTAAGTAAATAGATTAGACTACCTCTACCATCTTCTTTTTAGTAATTGCAATCTAATATGAAATAAATTGGAATACTTTCTCTTTTGCTCTTTGTTGCTACTTAAACTATTATTTGTGAGATTATAATGACAGAGCCACTACAGTATTCACAATATCCAGGGTAAAATTGATTAATTTATTAGACATAATTTTAGTTGTGAAACATCAACTTATATATTGTTAGCTAAAAGTGTGATATTTGTCTTTGTCACTTAAATCAGTGCTAACTGAGCACAGGCCTGGCCCATGATAGGCACCTAATTTGAATATTCAAAATACTATAGTCAAATACAGTTAGCCTATTTCATAATGAACCCAGATAGGCTCAGGGCAAAGCTAACAATTGTCTTACTAATGTGAAGTGTAATTATGGAATCATTAGTAAGTAATTTAGGAAGAAATCTTTTTAGGGCATAAGTTCATCTTTGTTTCACAAATAAGGTATTTTAATACTTTCTGCTTATGTTGCTCAATTTCATAGACTTACTAGGGAAAGTAGATTTCCTTTACTTCAACATGGCAGCAGTGAAATTCTCTAAAAATTGGGTTTAGTAAGTGATTATACTGAATAGGAACTTGATTTTGGCAATTAAATCTTTGATGAATTATCAATGACCTAATGTATGTAATTACCCATTTCTCAAACAATGACATAAATGGAAAGATATAGTCTCTGGGACTAATACTCTTACTATCAATATATGGCATTTCCTTATTTAAAAAACAATTTTGAATCTGGTGCAGATTTTTCTGTTTTTAATTTACTGAAGAATTTTAAAATCTAATTTCATCCAAAACAGTACTTTATTTTTATAAATAGGCGGTGTCCTATTTCAAATCGTATGTGATTACGATTAGTAAACATTTGTAGCTAGAACCATAGTGGGTTTGGCTCAGTGGAGAGAGCAGTGACCTGCGGACCCAAGGGCCCTGAGAGCAATTCCCAGCATGTACCTCACTTGCAGGCTCTTCCCTGACTGGGCCCTGGTCCAACTCATGCAGGAGGCAACCAATCGATGTGTTTCTCTCTTTCTTTCTCTCCCTAAAAATCAATGGAAAAATATCCTCTGGTGAGGATTAACAACAACAACAAAAAGAAATTAGTAGAAGAAAGTGACAGAATTGTTATTTTTCTGAAATGGCATGTCATTTCAAAGGATAATTTGCCGAAGAAAATAAGTAAAGAGATAAAATTAATTTATAACTGCATGATACTTTAATATTTTCAGTTTAACATTTTTCCTCATTTAACCACGTAGCCTCATATCTTACTTAAACAAAAGAAAACAAACAGTAAGGACAAGTTCTTGTGGAATTAATAAGGAGAAGAAGGTGTTTTTATTTGTTTTAGAAGTCATTAAGCTTACTTCCTTTCTACAGTGAATTCCAACAACATGCAGGTTATTGGGGCAGGTTGCGGGGGACAGAGGTGAATGTGCCTAAGTTCCTCTGTGTGACCGCACTATAGTGGGGGCACATACACACAACTGTCTTAATGGCAGAGTGTAAGGGCTTATGGAGCCACAAAAAATACTGTAAACATGTGATAGAGAAAAATAGGAAGTTGTTTCAGGGAAATTAAAAAAGACTTCTGTTAGCCGAAACCGGTTTGGCTCAGTGGTAGAGCGTCGGTTTGCGGACTGAAGGGTCCCGGGTTCGATTCCGGTTGGGGGCATGTACCTTGGCTGCGGGCACATCTCCGGTAGGGGGTGTGCAAGAGGCAGCTGGTCGGCATTTCTCTCTCATAGATGTTTCTAGCTCTCTATCTCTCTCCCTTCCTCTCTGTAAAAAATCAATAAACTATATATATATTTTTAAAAAAAGACTTCTTTTAGAAGGAAGAATTTGAGCTATAACTTTTAGTAAGGATAGTCAAAGATGTAGTGTGTTAGCCAAGGGAAACTGATGAGAGTGAAAACTATGATTGAGATTGAGGGTGAAAAAGAATCCAAAGTACATGTATAGCCTTTGGGACAAACAACAATAAAAACATATAAACCATTATTTTCCAAAGTCTATCTTCCTTGTGCTGAAGCAGCATAGTTTATTATTTTCCTAATAAAAATAATTTGCATATGTTTGGGAGGGTGAGAGAAGAGAGTAGAATACACTGTTTAAAAACCAATAATTTTCAGTAATTGGCACAATTTTCTGCCTGCTTAGTGAATGCCAACTGGAACCAGCACTACCTATGAAGTACAATGGTGGATAATGTAGTCTAATTATTTTGTTTAAGCCTTTAGAGGAAAAATTTATTCAAGCAAGTGTGTTTTGCCTGTGTATGGTCTATCAAGCAGAAAAGAGTCTAGCTCTTAAAAATGAACTTTACAGAAATACCTTCTAACTAGAATAAGTATGCTTATGTTCAAGATAATGTTTTATTTTTTTAATTAATTTATTTATTTTGCTTTCAGAACACATGCCTCTTCAAATTTTAAGTAGTCTTATGATAATCAAAATATGTATCATTTATTTGATACTTCCCAAATTCATATTATATACAAAAATTCATAATTTGTTTCTAACCCTAATATTATAGCTATCTAAAGAACAAGTTCATTGAATTAGTTCATGCTAGATATAGAAGACATGATTACTACTTAGTTTTTCCAGGTTTTTAGCTTTGATAGAGTACACTGTATTCAATATTTCACTATTATCAATAAACCTCAGTCTCCAAGCAGGGAGAAAAGATGCTTATTTCACTTGAACAAATATAAAGACAATTTTCATCATTCAACATGTTACTTATCTTTAATGTTTTAAAAATTGTTTTGTTTAGTGTTTCGTCTGGTTACAATTTATATGTGTACATACATTTATATAAAATATGTCTGATATATGAAAGTTTATGCATAATGTATTTAAATCTATTTAAATATATGTTACATGGAATGAATATTTATATTTCTTGTAGAAAACTTGACGGAAAGCATAACAGATAAAAATCATATATAATTCTACCATCCAAAAATAATTGATTTAGACTTTACATTATCCTGTGTAACGCAATTGGAAATCTCAGTATTAGAGATGGTATTTGATTGCATAAGACCAAAGGTGTTAAATCAGCTTCTTCTTTATGTTTAAAATACTTTAAGAAGCAATTTTGGTCTAATTTAGGCTAATATGGATTAGAATTTTCCTCCTGATAGAAAATTTGACCAGTGTCCCACAGTGTAATGATCAACATTTCTTTAGGCATAGACCCACTAATTTTGACACACACAGTATGCCACTTTCCTCCCAGCTGGTTGTAATTTGTAGTAATAAAAACTTCCCTTCTATCTAATGAAAATTATTTATGAGTTCCCATTATGGCATACTGCTCTTGCATGCTAGTATCTTCTGTGAGGTATGCCACAAGTAATATGTTAATGATAGAAGTTAAAATACAAGTACTATTCAAGACCAACTGAAGCTTTTCCCTAAAATTATGTCACTTTTATTTTCATTCAAGTGTTCTATCTTTTCTTTTTTAAAATATATTTTATTGATTTTGTACAGAGAGGAAGAGAGAGGGATAGAGAGTTAGAAACATCGATGAGAATCATTGATCAGCAGCCTCTTGCACACCCCCTACTGGGGATGTGCCTACAACATGCCCTTGACCTGAATCGAACCTGGGACCCTTCAGTCTGCAGGCTGATGCTCACTGAGCCAAACCGGTTTTGGCAAGTGTCCTTTCTTGACAGAGAGAAAGAGCAAGCAATAGAAACAGATAGAATGTAGTGTAATTCATAGCTGGTCTTGTTTACACTGCAGCTGTTAAAATAGCAATTGGATAGATAGTTGCTGACCACTAGTGATAACTCATTATTATAGTGTTGGCCATGATGTGTTGGGTGTTCTGTTAAAAATCTCCGAGTGTTCATCGAATTACACTCAGATGTACTCATGGCGAATATTATGGCACATGTGTTGCAACAGAAAAAAAAAAAAAAAAAAGGGAATTCCCTTCAAGAAGATTGAATTCTGAAGAATCCCATACTCTCCACTGACCAGTTTCCGTTCACAGTGCTCACCACCCCTTTCTAATTCCAGATCAAGTTGTTTTAACACGCTGTGCTCTCACCAAAATGTGGAACCATCCTGGATAAGAAATAACAGTCTTGTGCTTTCTAATGTGTTATCTCTTTGAAAGCAGGGATATTATTTGACTTGTTGGTTTTTTGTATTTTAGTCTCATTTTCCGCGACATGGCACAGAAATAACATAGTGCTCCCTTCATTTTGAAGCCGTGAGACAAAATGTCCCTCCTGCCGCTGTGGGATTACATTTCCCAAAGCAAAGTTGATTTCATGAGAGTCCAATCTCTCTGTGAATTGGGCGGTGGCACATGGTAAAAGGCAGTCCTCTCCCCTTGGATAAGAAGCCAAGTAGTGGCCAACTGTTGGCATTCATTAGCGAGCCATCTTTCTAGTGCCCCTTAAACTCACTGCTAAATGTAGTGATTTAACTACCAGGGAGATAATCTCCTTGGATGTTGCTCCTTATTCTACTTCATTTTGTATGACTATAAAAATTGAAATTTGTTTCCTAGTTATAAATTACTGAATAAATCAATAGAGTTACATAAAGCTGTACAGATTTTCAATACACTACTTCAAAACAATGCCTATGTCATTTTCGCCCCCCGTCCTTTTAAAGCACAATTGGGGAAGTACTTTAAAAATCCAAACAATCTCCAAAATATCACCATTCCCCAAACCCTAGGTAAAGGTACAGGCAAATGAAGAAGAAAGGTTTTTCTGAAAAAATTCCTAAAGAAAATGAGAAATAAAAACTATTTTATTTTTTGTGTGCATACATGATCGTTTCTAGGATATACACAGAATCCTACATAATACTGGTGTTTCTATTATTCCCTGTCTCTTAGACTTAAAATATTGATCTAGAACAGAGCATTTAATTTTTCTAGATTTGTCATGTATTTCAAACTCATTCTGAATTCATGGTAAGTTCAGGTGAGTTCAGGAAATATTTACTTAATGCCTGTATTTATATAACAGCTATTATTGAAGGTTTGGGGTATGTACTAGGAAGATGAAGTAATTAATTAAACATGTTAGAAATTATTCCACTTAACACCCTGAAAATCAAGCTATAAAAATGCTTATGACATTTGGTACAGTTTTATGATTTACAAACAGTGTAGAAAGAGCTTTTACAAACTGATAATTGACTAAATTTTAAAATAGAGGTTTACTCAAACTGAGCAGAAATGAAACTGTCCTTAAGTTCAAATATCATTTCAAGCAATTTGGCAATGACTTCACACTGCCAAGGAAAGATTAACAGTGAAAAAATTTTAACTGGGATATCCAAGTTTAGAAAAAGAAATAGAGCCAGATAGTACAATTCTGAACACTGAGCAAATGCTCCATAAATCCTGTTGAGGCAGACTACAAATAATTTCCTCTTACATTTATACAAGGAGAATTTCCCCAATATAGTCCCAACAATTGTGCTTTACTTCTCTTATCATCTGATGTTCCTTGACTACATTCATAGTTACCACTCAAAATGAGGGGTTACTCAGAGACTAACGGGGTTCTCAATAAAAGCCCAAAAGTCAAAGTGAGGCATGGATTCTTTTGATCTCTCTAATTAATATATATATTATGCATCCCCAGATGTTTTTAAGGTAACTATATGATTTGTGAGATAAACTTCACATGATTTTATCTGTCTTTTTATAAAGCACATACATCTAGTATGATTTCATATGGTTAAAAAACAAGATATATCAGTCTGGTTAGTAAGAGAAGTAAATTTACAGTCTATACAACTCAACTTATTTTGGGTACCTTTGGGTATTTAAGATTTGTATGATTTATTTTTCATCAAATTTTTTCTTGCATTTTTTTTCTGAATTACTTCTGGCTATTTCTTAAATCCTTCCCATACACTGTGACTATATAACCATGGAATAATTTCAAAAGGAAATAGTGAGGAGGAAACTACAAATATTGATTTTCAAAGTTATTTACAAATGTCAATGTCATTGGAATGTATGATTAATGTCCTAAAGTGATTACTGAAAGTAGACTGAATAGGTGTGTGTGTGTGTGTGTGTGTGTGTGTGTGTGTGTGTGTGTATGGATAAATCAAAGCAGTTTAATAACATTACTACGAGGCCTGTCTGGCATGGCTCAGTGGTTGAGTGTCAACCTGTGAACCAGGAGGTCACAGTTCAATTCACAATCAGGGTACATGCCCAGGTTGCAGGCTCAATCAACCATAGGGAACATGCAGGAAGCAAGCTGACCAATAATTTTCTCTCATAATTGATGTTTCTATCTCTCTTTCCCTCTCCCTTCCTCTCTGAAATCAATTTATACTAATAAAAGGGTAGTATGTTAATTAGGCCAGACATCTTTCAGACATCCTTCTGGACAAAGCCATGGTGGTGGAGGTTGAGGCAGAGGTGGTTAGGGGCTATCTGGCTGGCAGGGAAGCAGTTAGGGGCATCAGGCCAACAGGCAGAATGGTTAGGGGCAGGCATGCAGGCTTGTGGTTAAGAGCCAGCGGTCCTGGATTGTGAGAGGGTGCAGGCCAATTTGAGGGACAACCTCCTCCCCCCCCCCCCACACACACACATGAATTTCATGTACCGGGCCTCTAGTAAAAATTTATTTTAAAAATATTATGCCCATTTATTTCCAACCTGAACTTTAGATGACGAAATACCAAAACATTCTATTTAAAAAGTAAACTGATTATTTTTATTTATTATTATTATTTCTGTAATCCTTACTAGAGGACATGGAGAGAGAGAGAAAGAGAGAGAGAGAGAGATCCATCTATTGCCTTGACTGGGGATCAAACCTGCTATCCAGGTATGACCTTTTGATGAACAAACCAACACTCTGAACTGAGCCACTTTGGCCAGGAAAAAGTAAAGAGCTTAAACAATTTTTTCTCTATTGATGGGAAGGGTAGCCAGTATTTATTATGGGCCAATTATGTCAGTGATCCTATTGTGCTATTTGCTTTGCCAATATATTTTCTTTTAATTACAAAAGGAGATATTGCTTCCATTTTATTATTGAGGTCTCAGATAATAGTGTGGGTATACATAAGTTGTATGAGTAATCACAGCTAGTAATTGGTGGAGACATGACTCACATGCAGGTCTTTTTGTCCCTAAGACCTAAGTAGCCCTTTGAAATGTGAGTTTATGAATTATTAATAAACATATGCTTATTAATAGATCCTGAGGTATTTATTTTTTAGAGTTGAACTAAAAAGTGAGCTTGACACAAAAACTTTAATAATGAAAGCTTGCAATTCAAACCTTGGATAAGTTTTTAAAGGCTGGTATCATAGATTTATAACACAAAATAATAAGGTTTAAAATTGTATAATGATTATGAAGTTCTCATGATCTGATTATATGAGCCAGTTTTTTCTGAGAAGAGTAGAGTAGCCAGGAAGTGAAGTAATAGGGTAATGAAAAAATGAAGGATGCTAGAATAACCTTGAAACTATATGTGATGACAATGACTCAGCATAGCTGAATGAAATAAAGCAGCAACAATTACATGGAAATTTTAACTAAAGTTCTTATTTGTTCAAAGTCAGGTTTCTTATTCATCTGAACATGAAAGCTTCTGTGAATATGCCTATTTCCCCTATGTAATCTATTTTCTGGCAAGATAATTTTAGGAGTAATATATCACCGAGAGTTTTTTCACACACAAATATCATCAGGGAACATTTGGGTACCAGCCTGTTTTTACAAATCATATGTCATTTGTAAAAAAATCTATTTTCAAATATGAGATTATTTAGCATTCACTTGATAAAATTAGTGACAGCTCATCTATCATACATATACAATTCACGCTTCTATTTCTGTCCTTCTGGATGATGATTTCTTGTTACTGATTGGGAATGTGTAATCTAAACAAACAAAAAAAATCCTTTTTGAAGATCCATTTTACATCTACAGGAATTGGAATATTTTAGATATTAGGCAAAGGACTATGTTTTTAACTTTTTAAAGTGTTTGCTAAAATGAGTCATAATTTTCCAGTTTTAAATTATGTTCTGAGTTCATGTTATTTTTCTGTTAACTTGAAAATATTTTTCTTAAAGTCCATGCTATTTTCCATATGGGGAATTACTTTATGATTTTTCTCCTTTTGATAGAACCATTTTAAACCTCAATGTTTATGCCAACTCAATTTTATTAAACACCCTCCCCAATTTTTTAGTGCTTTGCCTCTATTATATTGTTAAATTATTAGAAATAATATTTTTAAATTTTATTATTAATTTTTTTTGTTAATCCTCACTGGAGGATATTTTTCCATTGATTTTTAGGGAGTGGAGGGAGGGAGATAAAGAAAGTGTAAGAGAGAGAGAGAGATAGAGAGAGAGAGAGAGAAGCATTGATGTAGGAGACACCCATTGATTGGTGACTAGGGCCAGGGATTGAACCTGCAACCCAGGTACATGCCTTTGACCTGAAACCAAACCAGTGACCCTTCAGTGCTCTGGCCAGTGTTCTAAGCACTGAGCAACACCGGCCAGGGAAGAAATTACAATATTTTTAACTATACTGGATGATGTAGTAAAACTTGGAAACAATTTCACCTAATTAGAACAGTTTCTTAAAGAAGGAACTTTAAAAATCAAGCAAACTACAAGGGATTTTGTAAGCTATGTATTGTTAGTTCAGTTTTCTATTACATAATAGTATTCTAGTATTCAGAATTCCAAAAATGCTTTCTATCTAGAAAAGAGTCTTTAACCTAGAAGAACAAAAAAAGATACAGTGAAAATAAAGGCAAATAACTGTAGAGAAAAAAAAATGAGTTCATCATTGGAAAATAAATCATTCTTGAGTTTTTGGCAAAGATTATATGAAGGTTTTGGGACCTTTTATTTTAGTTCTTCAAAACTCCAACCAAAGGCTATAAATAATATTGTAGAATTGGAGGATATGGAAGGCACACTAACTTGAAACAGATAAAATTATTAAACAGTTAAGTCTATTTGAAGTCTTTTTGGTTTTTCTACATGTTTTCATGCAGCTATATAATACTTTCAAAATATAGTCATTTTGTGGTTATAATGATGGCAGTTTTAAAATTAATTATAGTATTATAATAAATAATACATACTCTGTCATCATATACTAGTATTATAGATCTAAATTATAAAAAAAAAAACTTGATTTTATGGCATTATTTAGAATATGTGTAATCTTAAAATTAACATGTTGAGAGTTTATGACTCACTGTAATCTTGAATTACTCTATATTACTTTTTGATTTGGAGAAAGAGTGGATATGTAATTACTTTGGAGATGGCATTTTCTAATAAAATAACAAAGATTTATGATAGTATTATAAAGGTAGAGTATAAATTGTTGTAAAAAGATCCCAAAGTATAATGGATTAACAAAACGGAAGCTTATTTTTTTTCTCTGATGTAAAAGTATGGCATTCCAGGCCTCTGGAACAATTCTGCTCCCCCAGGTCATTGAGGAGCTGAGGATTTCTCCACTGTGTTGCTGTAGCTATGCCTGGGCCATTGACACCTCAATCTGCTCAGTGGGAGGAAGGGAACAAAAATGGACCTCTGAGAAGGTTACTTCTTTTCAAGCAAACAGTTAAAATTATAGAGATCACTTCCTTTTACTTTCAATTACGAAGAATTTAGTCCCATGGCTACACCTTCAAGGGAGTCCAGAATACATTTTACCTATCACTGGGTGATCATGGGAAAAGAAGGAGCAGACTGGAGAAAAACTAGCAATCTGCCAAAAGGGATATTGCTCAGTTTGCCTTCTCTCTTTAGATGAAACTATTACTTCAAGTTACAGTAGTTGAAGTTTGGGTAGAAAGCTTACCATTTATTTCAATATTCAGAGGGTCCCGAACTTATGATGATTTGACGTAACAGTTTTTCAACTATAGGATGGTGTGAAAGCAATATGCATCCAGTAGTGCACGCACTTTGGATTTCGGTTTTGATATTTTCACAGGCTAGTGATATGCAGTATGATACTCTCGCAAGGCTGGGCTGTGGCATCAAGCTCCAGCTCCCAGTCAGCCATGTGATCACAGGAATAAAAGGCTGATCTCTACAGTGTATTAATGTGTTAGAGACTGTGCCCAGCTATGGGCTAATGTAAGTGTTCTGAGCACATAGAACATTGGCTAGACTAAATTATGATGCTTGGCAGGTTAGGAGTATTAAATTCATTTCAACTTACATGGGTTTATCATGACATAACCTCATCATAAGTTGAAAAACATCTGTACTTTTTTCTCGGTATTACACTTTTAATGAAAAATATTGAAGGAAATATTTTTGATAGTCTTTGTTTTACATTGTGTATCATAACTACAGTAAAAAAAAAAAATTAGGAAAGAAAGTTGTTAGTTCTCCTCATGTTTGGGATCCAAAACGAGTTATTTTATATCAATAGGACATATAAAAACTTTTATGTAATATGTTTTCTTTAAAAATGACAACCATTCTTTAGCTTTAAGGTAACATAGGAAAATTATTATTATAGGGGCATCCACTAATTCAGTATTCATTTCTTAAATAAGCAATAAATCATATTAACTTTTTGTGACTATGTGTTACTGTTGTTCATAGATCTTCCTGCATCTGTCTTTGAAAGCTGTAGGTTACCTCGCTTGATTTCAGCATGGAAGAGTCTTGGACAATATTTTAAGCAAAATGGAAGTTCCAAAATAACAAAATGGATCCTTATGCATTCTATCAAAGCTGCCTCAATTCTACAGCAAGGAAAAAAAAGTGAAAACATAAAAAATTAAAATGACATATGCAAAAACAATAAGAAAGAAAATTTGGAAAAATAATAGTTTAACTGGAAATAGTCTAATTAGGAAAATCAACAGAATAAAAACTTGTATCATGTGTGACTTAAAAATTAAGCACAGCCTTAGAAATAGCTGGTGGAACCTAATCCCACCAGTCAAGAGAGCTTCCCCCTTTGAATTCCTCTCCCTCTGACTTTTAACAGGGGTGGGCTCCCTTTTTCCTAAACGTGGGGACTTGCACTGGATTTAAGCAGCCTGGTATCGAGCCTTCACTGTCTTCTTGAGTCACTATATCCACAACTCTCAGAACGCCACCTGTCACTGTTCAATAAATATTGAATGGGTGATATCATCTTACCACTCCCACGTCCTCCCTCTCCTTTAAGAGTAAAACTGCTCAAATGTGTTCAGCCGATTCACTTCTGAGAGCAAATCTGGCGACCTTCCAACACCCAATGGGAAATGTGTTCTTGTCAATCACCAACGTCCTCGGGAGTTCCAAAAGACTCCTCAGCTCCAATTCCCTAAAAACAGTGCGGCTGCATTTCATATTGCTTTTGATTTTTTCTGGATTATTTTCCACTTTCATGCTTCAACTGCATTTCCTGTAGCTCCATATCTGGTCTTTTCTTCTCCTCTGTGCTATAGATTACTCAGAGTCTCTTTTATATGGTTGTCTCTCAAACCTAAGTTTCTTATTCTAGTACTAGAAGCCCGGTCCATGAAAATTTGTGCACGGGTGGGGGTCCCTCGGCCTGGCCTGCCCCCTCTCACAGTCCGGGAGTGCTCCGGGGATGTCCTACTGATGGCTTAGGGTAGGGGTGTCGAACTCAATCAGAGAAGGGGCCAAAATCTAAAATCCAGCCTAAATCGCAGGCCAAATGGTTTACTGAACAGTCATAAACTGTCATTGTGATGGAAACGCAGCGGAGTGCAGTGATGACAGCGCGGTGTGGGCCACATTGCAAGGCCTGGCGGGACGGATTTGGCCCGCGGGCCTTGTGTTTGACACATGTGGCTTAGGGAGTGGGCCTAAGCCTCAGTCTGGCCTCCCTCTGTGGCAGATGGACAGGCTGATCAGGAGAAGGTGCTGCCCCATCACTCTGCTGGCCTCATAGCTGCCTGAGCCCATGACTACTATGAACTCATGGCTGCCATGAGCCCCTGGCCTCACAGCCGCTGTGGCTTTGTCCAGATTGACTTCCGGATGGACATCTAGAAGACATCCACCCTAATTAGCATACTACTTTTTAATTAGTATAGACAAGTTCATAAAGAATTATGTATTTATATATTTTTACTTAAAATGCCTTTTATGTCTACCTTTCAATTTCTTGCTTCTTCACTAAGACTAAGATTTAGATTGAATAATGAAAGCATCAGCTACCTTATGAAGCTCTTGCCACACAGGTGTCAATTTTAAAATCCATAGCTCTGTCTTCTACCTTGAAGCCAATACACACCTGAATGTTTCTTTTTCCTAGTATGTCAACTTTCCAGACTTCAAATATATTAATATCTAATGTTTAGATTCTTTTTTTGGATATCCACCACTTCTTGAGAGAAGCAAGTCGCTTGCTAAATTCTGAATCTTCAGAGCATGGCTAGTTAGTTGTCTGGCACCGAGTAGACACTAAAAAAAAAAAAAAATGTTTATTGAATGAGGTGTATTTCTCATCAGATATTTTCTTCTGGATGCCCAAATGTCACTTATCACTTCAATCCAACATGCACAAAATAAAATTAGCATACACACTATGCTACCCAGTATCCTTTTATCATTGTCATCTAAATAACTTAGAATTAAAGAAGTGGCATCCCTTTCAATCATCCCCTTTTCTCAATATTTATCCCTTCGAGTCATTTGCTCTAATTTCATCCTAGTTTTGGTTGATCATCTCAGATAAGTTGATGCTCAACCACTGAGCCATGCCAGTCAGGCTGATCATACCAGATTTTGACCGCTTAAAAATATCTACGAGTGTCTCTTGCCTCTGAGCCCTAAGCTGGGCTTCAAAATGTGGTGAGAGTAATTTTTCTAAACCACACGTGTAGTCCTGTCACCCATGCTCAAAAACTAAAATCATAGTTACCGATTGCTTTCGAGATGAATAGAATTTCTCAGAGTGGCATTTAATATAATTTATAGGCTGACTCCAATTCCAAGCTTGTTTTCTTAGTATGTCATAACATGTATACACAGACATAAAAAGTGGTCTTCTCACTGCTCCTCCCAAATGATTTGCTCATTTATTGAAATAATATCTAGTGAGATTAATGCATACTAGACATGGTACTGGTTTCTAAGGCTACAGAGTGCCCTGTCCGCGCAGAGTTTAGTTTCCACTCGCAGGAGGATGACAGGTAGTTTGTGGGGAAAGTGATTTCCTGGGGCCCTGTTAACACACAAGGAAATGCATAGCTGCCCACCTTAGGCGCGTTGCCTGGCAGAGAGGAAGCATTCAAATGTATTTGTTGCATTGAAAGACTTTACAATGTCAAAGAGAAGAGGGACATGAACACTACTAATATAATAGAAAAGTGCTGTGTCATGAATGCATACGCTTTAGGAGAATGTGAGGATATGATTGCACAGCTAGTAGCTCAAAGCTAAAAACATCAGTTGTTCTTCTAAAGAATTAGGGTTCCGTCATTGATAAAGTTGACTGGGGCACTGATCCCCCACACCAAGCCCTCGCTCCTGTATCTGCAGCTCAGTGCATGTGCGGGGCAGGGGCTGGGGTGGGGAGGGACGGGAGCCCTCCCTTCGGAGATGAGCACCTAGGGAAGGGCGGTCACGTGTGCAGGCATTGGAGCTGCATCCCAGAGGGTGCTGCAGCCGTCCTGAAGCACGCAGGATAGGACACGGAGGCAGGCACAGCGCTAAAGCTGACAGGGAGTGTGAACATGCATGTCCTGTCTGGGAAATGGGAGCAGCCTGGGATGACTGACAGCCCGGGAGCAGCCACAGATAAGGCTGGAATGTAGTTTGGAACCAGATTTTCAGTGTCTGGAATGTCTTCATAAAAAGTTCGTCGCCGTGGGAACGGCAAGTCTCCCAGGGGTTTGAAGCACAGGCTTGCACTGCCACCCGCGACAGTACCTCTCTATTCACGTTCCACTTGTTCTTGGCTGCACCAGCCAAAGACCACAGTCTTTGCTTTACCTGGAAACTTACAGCACTCATTGTCAGTAATGCTCTCTAGATATTTATGTACAGAGCTTGCTACATATATTGCAGAGATGTTTGTCCTGGTTTTCTTAGTGAATTTTAAGTTTCTTGACATTCATAATTCGTAAATTGGTCAGCATATTCATATTAGCTTATCAAGTGATATTTCTTGGACACATTTCTTACTGAATAAACAGATGAAGGTTGGCTTCTGTTATTTTTTTTTTTCTTAGCATACAGTACAACCTTATGGCGATAAATCACCGACCTCAGAAATGTAGACGTTTAACCAGGTCTGCCAACCTGGGCATCAGGGCACACAAGCAACTCCACCCTGCCCCTGCCTTCCCCACATCTATCTGGGTGAGCAGGAGAGGCAGAGCGGGCAGTGATTCCCCCACTCCCTGCATGTCCTAATGCAGTGGTCGGCAAACTCATTAGTCAACAGAGCCAACTATCAATAGTACAACGACTGAAATTTCTTTTGAGAGCCAAATTTTTTAAACTTAAGCTTCTTCTAACTTCTTCAAAATAGACTCGCCCAGGCTGTGGTATTTTATAGAAGAGCCACACTCAAGGGGCCAAAGAGCCGCATGTGGCTTGCGAGCCATGGTTTGCCGACCACTGTGATGCAGTGCTAACAGGCAGGGTTAAGACCACTCCGTATATTTAGCCATCTTTCTTCCCACTGTCAGGTCTTTGTTTTTCTCTCTGTTGTGCCATAAAGCTCTTTCTTATACTTTCCTAAGATATCAGCGGGCTAGAATATTTCCTGAGGAGCAGGAATTCAGTGGCATACAATATCCAGCTTTTATAAAAACGGATTTCTTGCCTCCTTTATGGTGCGAATGTATTCATTCTGATTCCATGAATTTTCAAGTTTATTGCTGCACACGTTATCAGAATAAATGTAAGAATTATTTCTATATTTCAATAAGCGTTGAAGAGGAGGATTTGCAGATAAATGTGTTAACGTATGCCAGATCAGAAAGGTAACATTTCACAGCTTTGGGTGGATGGGGGTCACTGGAGACCTGGGGGCTACAATGGCAGCTTCTTGCTGAGCTTCCACTATGGGCAGGCTTTCTGCGGGGAGGGGGGCGGACTTCCTGCGGGGAGTGAGGCAGGCTGTGCTCACAGCCATGGGGCTCCTCTGCAGGTATAGCAGGAGATCTGCAACAACAGCCACAGGCATCATGTTGTAAGGTCTTCTAGGAGCTTGAGCTCCAGTTCCTTCTCCTGCCTGCTATGCCTCAGGCTGACCTGTGAGTCATTCTGTTCTTAGCAAAGGACCTTTGCTCTCCTGTCCTTGCTCACATCCAGCCCCTGGTTTTCTCCATTCATAAACACCCAGATTCTAGCCGTTACTCAGCTCCATGAAGAGAGGCAGAGGCTCCCTTGCCTATAGGCACCATGCTGCTGACATAAAGAGGAAACCGGACCTGAGAGAGAACAGTAGAAAGCTGGAGGGGACATGACTCCATTTATTTCCAACTGATGGGACAAATAGGCCCCCTATGAAAAAGGGCTTCTTAAAATTCTGCAGACTAACCAGAACATACTTGTGTGCATATTTGGCTTATAGCCTGTCTTTGTAATTACAAGTATGGGGGGCAGGACAAAAGTAGGTTTATAGTCCTTCATGTGGAAAATAATGCACTAATTAATAAATACCAACACAAAAATAAACTCTGTTTTGCACATTCACAACAATAAACCTACTTTTGCCCCATCCTGGATAGGAACTTATTTCTCAATGCCAACGTTATTTTAGCCCAATCTCCTATCCTTATTGAATCATGGGAGTGGGTTTTTATCTCACTGCTCAGAAGTATTTTTACCTCCATATTTGAATATTATCATGTGTCCAAATCAATAATTGGACATATTAAATAAAATATGGAGCTTCTGATGCTATTGTATAGGTTCCACTTCATTTAATATTTATGCCAGCTCTGATAATGGGGTCACAGCTGCATTTTTAGGTGGCCAGGGTCACTTCCGGGGCCACAGAGCTGGGAGTGGTAAGGACAGCCTGTCTGAGCCACTGAGTTTCCTATTATGCCACTGTGGTTTCTCAGCTACTATTTTCCAGAGTAATTTACCTTTGTGTTAAGTCTTAGATACTTATAATGGAGCTCTGTCCTATAGTTCTCATGCATTTTTAAAGTGTTCTCAAAGATTAAGATGAAAGCATTAGTCACAGGCCTAAGACTTCTGATGATGTTCGAATCACTGACCCTGGCGATGAGCTGTTACAGATGGGACTACGTTCTGAGGGACATCAAAGGCCTGCTGCAAAAAAATTTTTACATCCTTTGCTTTTGTGCTATAAGAAAGTTTTGTTTTGTTTTTACAAAGTCTTTTATTGATAACATAATGTGCTAGACTGAATTTTTAAATTCCTAAGTGAGCACCTATTATGTGCAAAAAAATATGATAAACACCTTATGGAACTAACTATTTTATCTTCACAACCACCCAATAACTTAAGTACTATTAGTTTACCAAGTTTGAAGTTATGGAGGCTAAGACTTAAAAAAGATAAGTAATGTGCCAAAGGAGTTAGCCAAACGTGGGGCCTTCAGACTTTCAAGTCTTCCCAACTACTATTTTATCTATTTCCCCAAACCACGCTCAGTTGCTATAATTTTCTAGAAAGACTCACAGAAATCACCGTAACCTGTTACACTCAGATACCTGTGTATTACAAGCAAAGGATACACATGAAAACAGATGTATATGGTAGAACGTGGGGGCAGAGAAGAATCCAGATGTGAGGCTTCTGAGTCCCAAGGATGCTTTACGCTCCTAGCAGCAATAAATCCTTGTCCAGATGGTTAAACTCCATATCCTGGGTCCTTGCTCTCCCATTTTCAGGCTGATATCACAGTGGCTCAAGGCTCTATCTCTTAAATGGCATGGTTGGCTTTTTGGCATGGTCAGCCCCCATCCTGAGACATCTCATTAGCACACGCTCTCTGGGGGCCCTTGTTAGCATACGCTGTCCAGGTGTAGTCCCAAGGGCCCACTGTGAAGAAAGAAGACAGTGCTATCTGTCACTCAAGAAATTTCAAGGGCTTAGAGGCTACCTCTGAGGAACCAGAAAGAAAGGTCAGCCAAGTTCTTTGTTACAGACTCAGCTAATAAATATCAGAACCAAGATTTAACCCCAGACCTATGGGGTTGCACATATTATTCTGCACATTTTCTCCCCATGTACCTAGCATACTACCTGATACATCGTAAGGGCCCCCAAAATCTTAAATGAATGAACAAGCCAGATATTTTCCCCCTTCTGCACAGATAGAATAAAATGTCATGGCCGATGTCATGAACGATGCACTCAAGTATTTTCATCAATTTATGAATGAAACACTCTCAGAGACATGTGCTGACTAGGAAACCCTACAAAGGAGCCCTTGCCCTGAAGACAGGTTGCTGTTGCTACGTAGAATCATGAGGAGATGGAAGAGGGGCAGGGACATAATGCTTGTGACTTAAGTGGTTACAGATGAGACTGAGTGTAAATTGTTTTAAGGCTATTCTTTGATGTGAGACTATCATTTCTGATGTGACGTTACTCCCCTGAATAATGCTTGAGTGTGATCGTAGGATATTTTCTTTTAAACAGGGCATAAGCTCTGCCATGTCTTTGAAAACAAAGGACTTATATTTCAGTAAGATAAAAACCGATTAAAAATACATAATGAAAGACAAACCAAGACTCAATCAACTGGGGCTTGTGTGCGTTGGAGAAATGTGAGTGAACACAAAACGTTAGGCAAGGAAAATCAGGATTTTAAAAAAAATTACCAAATTCAAATATATCGTAAAGATATCCATATTTTTTAAAAATAAAGGCTCTGATCCAATTTAATTATAAATAACCTCTACTGAGATCTTAGTCGAAAGCAGATAACAGGGAAGCATATTTTTCTTTCATCTTTTTTTGCTTTATGTATTGTCCTTTCTATTTTTTCCAAATATTACACCACCAAAGTGGAATTAAATGAAACAAAGCCTAACCTGTAATTCAAAGTGGATGGTTCATTTTCAAGTATTGGCCTGCAAAAGAAGAAAGATGGAAGGACTAACCTTTTGTGTGATATATTCCTTGGAAAATTTTCTGACTCTATAATCACTAACATTGGCAGATAAATAGACAATTATCTCTTTGGGTATATTCCCAGACTTCTGAAAGTTATGTTTTTTGTTTCTTATTGTATTGAAATTATTTATTTACTTAACATTTTGGAGTATATATATATATATACACATAAGCTATTCTGCTGTTTTGTTCTACAACAAAGAATTAAAATAGAAAATACTACAGTTATTGAACCATATTCCTTATACATCTCACATAATTGTACACTAACAAAAGCAAAATCTAGTAATAATATACTATTAGGAGGGAGTGAACTTCTAATGTCAAAATAGTGTCATGTTCACTTAAAACCTTGTAGGAAGAATTCAAAGACCACATTCATATGTACAACATCAGCAGATCTTAGGTCCTTGAAAATGGCTACCAGAGGAAACACAGTTAGATAAACTCACATATCATTTTACCCAAGAAGAGTTCATCTTCCTTTAATAGGCAGTCTATAATCTGCTGGTGACCTGTGGTATGCCTTTCTCTCAAGCTTTTTCTTTTATTCCAAGAACCACAAAGCAATTTAGTACAGAATCCTTAGTCCTGGCCTTCTGCTCTAGCCTCCCAATCTGGTGTCTTCAGACATACTTACCTTCTTCTCTTCCTCTGAAATGGCTTTGTAACTAGGCCTGCATTTAAAAAAAAAATCTTCAGTGTTATCTCACTTTATAAGAAATTGACCTGAGAAACACCCATGTCTCTCAACAGAATGTATTTAACTAATAGAAAAAATAATTAGCTATAAAATATTATTATATTAATTTCTATAACTCCTATCAACTGATGCATCCTACAGTCATGCTTCAGGACATTGCTACCAGGTATTCAGGGGTATTTATTCCATTGGGCCAGGCATTTTAGAGTGCAAATAAAGATCTGTTCCCTGACTATAAGGAGTTTGCAAGGTTTATTCAGTTAAAGTATATCTGTTTTAACCCTGAATCCAAATATGAACAGGTAAATCCTCCCTGGGTTTGATGTGTGACTTGGCATCTGGGACAGATGAAGGCATGAACAAATATAGGAGGGAGGTGTGTTTTAGCAACTAGAAACATATGTCAGGGAAGGGAAAACCTATCTTTTTCTTCTGCCCCTGCAGGTTCTTTGACTGGGAACCTGTAAATTAGATTGTCAAAAACTAGGTCAACAAGAGGAAAAGAAAGGTAAGTTCATTAACATATATTGCACAAACACATTGCAGCACGCAGCAATGAGTAACTTAGAACTTGGGGTTGCTTAGAACTTGGGCTTATGTAAGCTAAGCAAAGCAAAAGGGTTGTAGGGCTTCTGAAAGGAGGAGGGAAGTGATGGGAAGGTGACCGGGAAAGTTGAGTGAACAAGGGCTGTTAAGTAAGGTTTGTCTTGCAGATGTAAGTTGGTGCCTTCTCTGTTAATAAGAGTTATTAAGAGTATCCCTCTTTCTCATACAGGAGAGGGAGGGAGACACTTTAACAAGTGAAATCTCCTTTCTAAGTGTGCATTTCCTTTAAAAAAGGAAAACTTACGCCTGTTTTTTAGAGGTCTTCCTTCGAATTACTATTAGTTCACAAAAATATCCATATGCCAAAAGTAGCATATTTTGGGGTGACATATGCCTTTCTATGGAAGAGGGAGAGTTGTTTACTAGTTTTTAATAAGCAGGCATAACTGTGGCCCAAACATAGGTCCTCAGAATTCAGTTCACCTTTTTAAATTTTTATAACAGGTAAAGGACTTATTTTGCATGTATTTGTGTTCATTAAATTTATCCATGTCTCTTGAAAGTGAATAGAACAACTTTGATTCTACGATGCTGATTTCACATATGAAACTGCATCTTAATAAGTAGTGCTAAAATGACCACTGGTATAATAGAAATGTACATGGCAAAGAAAAAAAAATATTTATCAGTTTTTATTACAATATTAAAAGTTTATGTAAAATATTCGGAGTAGTATAAGTGCTTAATGAGTACTGGCAAAAACTATATAAATAAAAACAAAGGCAATAAATCATATTTACATTATTGTGTCATTGGAAAGGGACTGGAATCAAGGCAGGTCTGCCAAGGCACGGTCGGGAATGGGTGGGTTCTTGTCTTTTTGCAGGAATAATGTCACGACATGAGTACAGGTGATGTTGAAAGTACATTTATTAAAGCTGGGAAAGTGAAACAAAGGTGGAGCTTACGATGGAAGAGGCAAGATCATAACAACAGGAGTGAGCCAAGGTGGAGCGGCCTTGGCCTTTTAGAAAAAAACTCATAGAGGCAGAAGCAGTGAGCCAGCTGGGCTGCGTGGACTCAGGAAACAACTTACAGAAGCAAAAGAGGGCCCTTCGAGACAGGTTTAGGGGGTTAGCCTAGGCCAGGTTATCATTGCCTGATGCTTCCCTGGTTGCAAGTCTCAAAGAAACCCTTAGAGCTTAGGAGAAAGAAAGCCAGGATACACACCTAAGGAAGAAGGATAAGGGCAGGGGGGTGGGGTGAGTGGGTGGGATGAAAGGCACAGGGTGCTCCAGGGAGAACATCCTTTATCTTAAGTGCTTTTATCTGTTTTTTAAAGGTGGGGATTTTAGCTGGAATGTGTAAACCATTTGCTCCTACTGTCCTTGGCTAGGGAAGGGAAGGCCTTGTGATTTATTACCTGGGGGTAAATTGCTCGGCCTTTAACTATCTGCCTCAGTTTCCCCATCCACTTGTCAAGGAATGTTCCTAGCTTCTTACTGTCCTGCCTCAATCACACAAGAGAATAGCACTTCAGAGGTTGCTATAATTATTGCAGTTTTTAACTGTTGTCTTCATGGTAGGAGTAATGAGGTTGACGAATATTGCTACTGAAATTTATTCATATTAAATGCATATTCTCTAGATGTTCGTCAGGCCATATTAAGCCTGTCCTCTGGTGTTTCTGCTGTAGTGATTTTCCTCTCATTATTTTTCTGTTGCTAAGAATACACATTGTGTAACTATGGTCTCTGTGTGACCACTGGCTGTCAGTGCCAATTATAATTTAAATAGCCCAGGCAAAGAAAATTTAAATTTGAGCCAGCAAATAGCTGTCATCAACACATTACTGAAACAAAGTTATTTGGAGAACTCAATGAAGTCTTTTAGCATTCAGATGCAGTAGGCTCAGAATGAAAGGAGGCTGGATTTAAAATAACATTTTATGTTAGCAATCTTGATAAACAGGTTTCTGAATAGGGTAACTGGGTTTTCATCAATCAAAGAGTTATCCCTAATGTGGAATACATGTAGAGAGGAAAATAGAGATTTGAAATTGCAACATTCAAGGCATGATCATTATCTTAAGTTTTAGCAAACAAAACTCAGTCCCTTTATTTATTAAAACAAACAAACACACAGTGCTTTTACCAATGAAAAAAGTGCTTTGCATTGATCAGTAGAAATGCCCTTTGCATTGTTTGTCCAGGAGGGAGGATTCATTTCCAGCCATCACCCCCAATTTCAGCCCACTTCCCTTATTGTGAAGAACACTAGCTATGGATGAGGGGGCGCATCAGTACTTAGAAGAGTACCCAAGCATACCCCCCAACCATGACACTTGGGCATAAGAATTATTTTGAACCAAAGACCATTGAAAACCACAAATACAGGAAAAACTCTACTTTCCCCCCTGACGGCCTAAAAATAAGGTGTCAATTTCCTCTTTTGTACCAGAAGAGAGCTACTCCTGGAGACAACTATGACCTGAGAGACTTAACTGCATCACAAGAACACCCGGATTTACCTTTCATTTCCCCCACTCAGCCTTCCCAGAACTTGACCAGCATTTGCTTCCTTTTACTGCTCTATTTTTTTTTTAATACTCTGCGCCCACCTCTACGAAAGCCATGTCCATCTAAAATCAACTTTCTTCTTGTCTCATAATTCTACCTTTTCCCAATTCCTGAGGAGACCTTTTTTTGATTTTAACATCTTTAGTCACTTAAGTAGAAATATATATATAATGCATTTCAAAAACATATATATTTATATAATGCATTCCAAAAACATAAACAACTTGTCAAGAACTGCATATGGTAAAATCTGATAGGATACAATTCAAATTTTATTGCCTGGCCATTGTAATATCTGTGACTTCTTACAAATTGACTTCTTCTGTGGCTTATATTGAAATGGCAACAGGGCCCGGTGGGGGAATATAGGTAACTGGGTAAAACTTGTCAAATGTAATAGGAAGTAGTGGGGATGGTGGGTAACTGCAGAGTGAACGCTCATCCAACAGGAACCGGATCTACTTGGTTCCAACCATTGTGAATGAGAGCCAATTTTGTCGGATACTTTGAGAGCTAGGTAAAGTCTTCTTCTTTTTTTTTAATGTGAGCAACTGGCAAATATTTGAAAACTACTCTGCTTGCCAAACAAAACCCCAGGCTAGAATTCAGCCACCAGTAACAACCTCCGACTGCTCAAAGTTTGGGACCTGACTGATCTGGGAGATTCTTTGTTCTTGTTTCTTTAAGTTTTCTCATAAATTTTATGTGATTTTAAGGGCTTCTTTTACTTAGCTCTGTACCTACTCAAATACCATTCATTAAGTTCTAGGTCAATTTTCACCCCCCACTCCCCTTTCTGCTTAGTTCCAGCTTTCAGTATCCCGCTTCAGTATCACCCTTTTCTGGGGAAATAGATTTATTACTTGATGATCTAATGTGTGGCTCTATCATATACCAGCTTTACTTTTATTGGCAGTTCTGCCAAGACGTCTTATTTAAGAAGGAACTTTTGTGGAAAAGACCTTAGGAGATTTGTAGTCCAACCCCTGCTGTAAAACTTGGAGGAAGTAAGTAAATCCCTCATATTATTGTTGCTATCACATTGTTAGTTGATTCCAAATTTCAGAAGCTTTTTGAATTGCCTTGAGTATAATAGGTTTTGGATACATTATATGCAAATTGGTGTAAAAATGTCTATTGCAGAAATTTCTTCCTTAGAGATTTGTTACAATTTCTTAAACACAAAATTCTGGATCCAGCAATGAATGAATACTCAATTTTATAGAGTTCTACCTATAAACTGTAATATTCCTTTAAGAAAATAATGTTTTATTTCTTATAACAAAATGACGCCCCTCCCCCAATGATATGTGTTTGTATTCTATGGTAAGCCAAGGAAAATGAGTGTGCAAATTGCTTTTGTTTACAAAATGTGGCTGTGTCTCTGTTTAGTTTTAGGGGTGGTTCAAATTAGATTAACCATTTTCCCTTCAGAATTTTGTTGTTTATTATGCTTTCAAAATGTTGGTACTTAAGTTTTACTTAGATGGCTATTCAGTAATGGTAGATGTTAATTTTTTTTAAATTATGAAATATTTCTAATTCAAAAAAACTATTCAAATATTACATATACTTATACGTACAAGCACCACACAGATTTAACATAAATTAAGATTTTGCAATATCTACTCCAATCTGGAAGGTGTAAAGGGATTTTGTTATCCTAAACAATACTATCCCTGTTAAAGCAGGTATTATGATTACCATGGATATATTGGTCATGTTTTGGCAATAAAGAATGGTCTTGCCTAACCGGTTTGGTTTAGTGGATAGAGCGTCTGCCTGCAGACTGAAGGTTCCAGGTTCAATTCTGGTCAAGGGCATGTACCTTGGTTGCGGGCACATCCCCAGTGGGGGTGTGTGCAAGAGGCAGCTGGTCAGTGTTTCTCTCTCATCGATGTTTCTAACTATCCCACTCCCTTCCTCTCTGTAAAAAAAATTAATATAATATATTTTTTTAAAAAGAAAGAAAAAGAGAATGGTTCTTAGGAAAGAGACTAGAAACAGGCTTAGCGTTATGGGATTCTTCATCTTTTAAAATCTGAATCTGATTTTTAAGATATCAGATACATTCCTCTCAGTATATGGCACATTATCACTGCTGTTTTTCCAGACTTCTTTTATTTAATGTACATATTTCCTTTTATCTTCGAACCCTGCTCCCATTTCTCTTCCTCTGTAGACAACAATGATTGAGTAAAGATGATGGTAAATAATGACACTTCTCCCATCAAAAGATGGTCTGCTTCTATTTACCTTGAATATGAGTTGGCCTATGACCAACTATCTGATTCCAACTATAGAATGCTAACTATGATGGCAGTGATGCTACGTAAACCTCAAAAATTGCCTTTGAGGACACTGGGAGCTTCTGTGTTGCTCTCACGATCTGACCTCTTTGCTGGAGAACCACAATGGCAGACCCTGAGTATAGAATGGAGCAATAGGGCATCCCCACTGAGCCAAGTTTCCCTTCTCTGCTATGGTGTCAGAATATGAATGGTGAGGCCTGGGACAACTATCCTGTTTACCTGAAAATAAGACAGTGTCTTATATTAAATTTTTCTCCCAAAGTTGCGCTAGGTCTTATTTTCAGGGGATGTCTTATTTTCAGGGAAACACTGTAACAACAAATGACCTCTCTGGACACTCAAGCCACACCAGAATTCCTTACTCACAAATATGTGAGCAAAATGAATGATTGCTGTTTTTAGTAACCAAGTATTAGGTGGTTACTCAACAAAAGGTAACTGGAACAATAATTATTCTATTGCGTATAATGTGCGTCCGCCCATCATGTGTGTATTTTTAGAAAATGCATGTGTGTGTTTTTTGTTTGTTTGTTTGTGTTTTTTTGTTTGTTAATCCTTGATGGAGGATATTTTCCCATTAATTTTTTTTTCTCATTAGTTTGAGAAAATACATGAAATACCTAGATTTTTTTCTTTTTAATATTTATTCTCTTTGTATCATCTGAGATCCTGGGGCCTGTGGTGTTGGAACTGTCATTGAGTTTTGGAAAATTTATAGCCATTATTCTTCAAATATTTGTATGTCTTGCTCTCTCTTTTATCTACTTCTAGGATTTTAAATATATGTATGTTATATTATCCCATGGCGTTTGGATACTCTCTTTTTAAAAAAAATTTCACCTTTTCTCTTTGTGTTTCACTGTGAGTAAATTTATTGCCTGATTCTCAGGTTTTCTTATTTAATTCCTCGGCATTGCTGATCTACTGATGTACTCTTCAAAGGCATTCCACATCTTTCACACTGTTCTTTTTTTCTAGAATTTTCATTTGATGCTTTCTTACATTTTTCATTTGTCTGCTGAAATTGCCTACCTGATCACCCCTATTGTTCACCTTTTCTACTACAATCCTTAACCTATTAATAATAGTAATAGTTATTCTAATTCTGTGTCTAATGACTCTAGTATCTGTGGCTTTTTTTTTCTTACTTCTTTTTCTTTTCTTTCTTTCTTTTTTTTTCTTCTTCTTTGCCTATCTTGTAATTTTCTTTTTAAATGAAACTAGACACTTTATGCAGGACAGTAGAGATGGAGGTAAATAATTTGTATGCCTATATATGGACACTCTTTTTCTTCTGTGGACCTTCATGGGAATAGAGTAAATCTAGTGAGTAGTTGATTTAGTTCTGGGTATTTTTTGTTGTAGTTGTTTCTATGGTTATCCGCAGTGTGTTATACACTTCACATTCCTCCAGCATTACTTCTGTTTGAAGTGGCGGTGGTTTTCTTAGGTATTCTCTTCTTTTCTCTTCCACTCACAGCTTTAAGCTTCCCCTTTGCACTGCGCCTCAGAGAGGATTTCTTCCCGTGCACTTGTCCCTTTCCCAGGAGTAAAGCACTGTTGATACTCTACATTCAACTTGGTGTTGGAGCGTTTGTGTAGTGGTGGTAGAGACTCTCTATTGTTCTGATTATCTCAAGCCTTATACAGGCACTTTGCTCCTCATCCAATGAGAGCTTTCTATAGGATAGCGATTTTTGCACTTACAGAGAAATTGAAAAATTCATTATGTTCATACATTTGATAGTGCCTTAATATATGACCTGTTTTATTTTATTTATTACTGATTTATTTAAGTACATGCATACTTAGGGAAAATGACTGGAACTATTTATAAATAATTATTAATAACAGAGTGTTGGATTGTACATTCCTTTGCCTGTTGAGGCAACACAGAATTGGTGTTTTGTTTTATGAAAAGACTCTCAGACAGATAAATGAATATATGAGCAATCAGGTGTGAGATATGACTCCATTAGTTCCCCAACACTCCCAATACATTCTTTTTCAATGTAATAAGAAGGAAGGAAATGGAAAAGTGCTCTTTGCTATTTTTTATTTTAAATGTAGTGTAAATGTTAGACTTTATTTATTTTTAAAAAATATATTTTATTGATTTTTTACAGAGAGGAGGAGAGAGGGAGAGAGTTAGAAACATCGATGAGAATCATCGATTAGCTGCCTCTTACACACTCCCTACTGGGGATGTGCACGCAACCAATGTACATGCCCTTGACTGGAATCGAACTTGGGACTTTTCAGTCCACAGGCCGATGCTCTATCCATTGAGCCAAACCAGTTTCGGCAATGTTGGACTTTATGTAGGATCCATTCCCAGCTTGACTTGCTTCTTTGGCTACTTGACCTCCTTCTTAAAAAAAAAAAAAAAAAAAAAAAAATATATATATATATATATATATATATATATATATATATATATATATATATATTTTTTTTTTTTTTTTTTTTTTTTTTTTTTTTTTTTTGCCCAGGTTGTGGGCTCACCAGCGATCAAGCCTACAACCTGGGCATGTGCCCTTGACCATAATAGAACCTGGGACCTTTCCGTCCGCAGGCCAATGCTCTATCCACTGAAACTAGGGCTACTTGACCTTCTTATTCTGGTAGTTTACTAAGTTTGGATCCCATTTCTCTCTCCTTTTTTTTCTATTTCTCCGAGGCTGGCTGGCTTTTTATGTCCCACAGTTAATATCTATTATAGATTAAGACCCCCAGGAGCCGATTCTGAGATGGAGGCTATCACGCAGGAGATAGATTAGGGGTGTTCCTGAAACCACAGAAAGGAGGGTGAGGATGCAAGAGCAGGCGAAGGAGAAAGAGAGTTGTGTGTGGTCTCAACAAGGTCTCAGCAAATCACAGGAAGAGCTCTGGAGCTCAAATGTCACTTCACAGTTGTCATGAGTTGGGGTGAGGGACTCATCAGCTCTCACGCTGATCAGTCATTGAGTGTCTCCTGGGGAGGACAGGGTGCCCTTGGAAGAGGCAGTTCTCTTTCACAAAGTACCTTTGGAAGAGAGCTCACCATGGAAGGATCTTTGTGTGAAGCACTCCCAGCATTCTAGAAGGGAGAGCTAGGTGACAGTACAGCACACACAACTCACATCTTTGTATGGGATTTGGGCAGGGCTCTTTCAAGTAAATAAGTGAGAAATTAGTGAGAGGAGCCACCTCTGCAGGTGATCTCTGAGCCACAACTGATAGTGTCCCCTTGCCCCACTAGCCTTTTCAGTTTTCTTTGGTCTTAAGGTAGCTTCTCTAGTGTTTTTGGTGGCTTTCCTGGTGATTTGAATGAGACCCCAATTCCTGAATGTCTTTTCCCTGCCATGACTGCTGCATTTTTACTGTTGACAATAAACGTTATGCACTGAAATGCGAACAGGTGCCCAAACAGATTACCTTAGTTGGAACATATTTCTACCTACACCCATGGTGTAGCAGCAGCCCTACCTGGTAGTCAGGATCAATTATTCCTTCTGAGATCATGACTCCTCTAGGATTTTTCACAAAGTGTCCCACTTCCAATGGATTGTTATATTTAAATGGAGCTCTTTTTGTATCTTCTGATGGAAGCATTTCCCCTTTGGGAACCAGGCCTTCCAAACCCTCATAATCCAGAGTTGTAAGAATGGAAAACACAAGTTCACCTATATCACTAGCAGTGATAGTAGCCGTGTCTCCTCTTCCTACCACTTAGATTCCAGGTCCAGGTGTTCCACCCACGGCAGACACCACACCATATACAAGTTTTTGATTTAGAATACACACAGCATCCTGGGAGATGGCACCAAATCCTCCCAGCAACTCTCTCCAGGCTGGTGCTTTATTTGAGTTTTCAGCATCTCTTTCCATCATTTTATTAGTCCAGAAGCTTTTAGGCAGTATAGTTGAATCTATGATCATACCTTACACCTGCATATCCTTTGCTATGAAGGACTGCCCTATGAGTTAGATTAAACAGTCTTTACCTTTTCAGATGGTGCCATTAGCTGGTTTTCCGCAGGAGAAAACAAAAACCCATAATAAGAATATAAATCTATTTTCATCAAAATGAATCAGTGCTGCTTCTTGGCTGGAAGGTGTCTCCTCTCCTCAGTTTGCCGCCAGGTGGCTAATTGGTGAACTCCAAGGCTGTGCCATGTGGGAGCTCCTCATTGGGCTGCAACACTGGTTTGGCCCATGTAGTGGAGGCAGTCCTTAGTCTACTGCTACGAGAGCCAATGCTGTTTGGCCCCGCAAAGCCGCCAGGCCTGCCACCATGGCCAATGTAGTCATGGGCCTGTTGTTAAACCCTGGGACTACTGACAAGGATAGCTAACGTCCCTGGATGGTGCTTTTGTCTATGTAGTTTAATGTCTGTTCCCCCCCCCCACACACACACACACACATAGCGTGGGTGACCAGCTGTACTGACTAGAGCTCTGCTCTTTGGGAAGATTTTTCCTCACTACATTCTTTAAAGGTTGCCTTCTTTCAAGTGCAGCGTCCCACCATTTCCAACTTGCATCCACATACTGAGCCAAATGATTCATGAAACATGATTGTTTCCTGCTTCCTCTGTCAGTTGCTCACAGGGGACCCCTTCATCAGTCATCAGATATAAGGTTCCTCTGGGGTGATACAGTTGGGTGAAGTGGCTCTCCTTAGGGGGGACTATTCCCCAGAGCTGCAGACAACTGATGATGGTCTGCTCTGGACACTTCCAGCAGCTGGGAGAATGAGCCCTGCATTTATGAAGGGGAATCTGGAGGATAAGATAAAATGTATATTTGAAATCAGGATGGTAACTTATCAGAATAGGGAAGTAGAATATATGACTAAGTTTTACTGGAAGGTGGCAGGTGTCTTGATATTTGCCCCACTGAGCCCCAAACTCAAAAGATTAACAATGGCCGAAACCGGTTTGGCTCAGTGGTAGAGCGTCGGTCTGCAGACTGAAAGGTCCCAAGTTCGATTCTGGTCAAGGGCATGTACATTGGTTGCAGGCACATCCCTGGTAGGGGGTGTGCAAAAGGCAGCTGGTAGATGTTTCTCTCTTATCGACATTTCTGTCTCTCTATCTCTCTCCCTTCCTCCTTTCTGTAAAATATCAATAAAATATATTAAAAAAAAGATTAACAATAAACAATTATCCTCAAACTATAAATATATAAAATAGAGAAGACTGAGCCTTCTCAACCATAGCACTTCTGTATTAAAGTTCTTCCTTACCTAAAAATCAAGTGCAAACACTAGTTTGGACATTAAAAACACTCTATAGTCTGGTCCCAGGTGACATTTCAAACTAACTTTTCATTTATCTCAGCCACTTACTGTATTTTTTCAGAGCCATTAATTTTATCCTTACAAAACCACTATGAATTAGATTTTATTTTTAACTACATTTTACATGCAGGAAAATGAATGCTAACAAGAGGTTTGGTAAATTGCCTAAGGCCACAAATTGTTCTAGTGGCAAAACAGGGCTGGCTATCTACCATTCTTTATGACTCCAGATTTTTATTCATATTGCCTTCCTTGCTTGACAAATACATGAATGACATAGAAATTAATCTGTCATCAAACCAATATCGAAAAATATATTTAACCGTAAATATCGTCCAATTTCTTAAATCTTTTAGCTTTTTAACCAAACTAATAAAAGTCAATCCACTTCAGTAATCTTTCAATAAACTAAATAATATGGAAAGTATCTTTATAAATAGGAATTGCTATGCTTTTAGTTTCTTAGTTCAATAAATAGCTGCCAGTTTCATGCCTTTAACATTATGCAATGCATCCAAAAATAATTTCCCTGCAGAATTTATAGGCTCTGAGGTACAGAATGATAATACAAAAATCAGAAGTGTCTTAGTTTTTCTTTTTTAATAATCCTTAATTGAATCTCTATTGTAATTTCATCTGATGGCAGAACACATCATCTTGGAATTTCTAAGAGGCTCTGTTTTGGAGGACTTAATCACAGTCAGTTTATGAATAATTTGTTAGCTCTCTTTTCCTCAGAATGGCACTTATCATTAGCATGGTTTATTAGCCTGCTATGGCTCATAACAAAGCGTCCCAAACGTTGTGTTATAACAATAGATATTTATTTATTCACGCTTCTGGAGGCTAAATGTCTAAGATCAAGGTGTTGGTAAGGTTAGTGACTCCCGAGGCCTCCATCTTTGGCTTCTATGGAGTTGTCTATGCTCACAGGTGTTGCCCGTATGAATGTCTGTGTCCAGATTTCCTCTTACAAGTGTACCCATCATTATGCATTAGAGCCCACTCTACGGACTTTATTTTAACTTAATTATCTCTTTTAAAACCCTACCTCTATTCAGCCCTGGCGGGGTTGTTCAGTGGTTAGAGTGGCAGCCTTTGGACTGAAAGGTACCAGATTTGATTCTGATCAAGGGCACATGCCTTGGTTGCAGGCTTGATTCCCAGGACCTGTCGAGACATGTGCAGGAGGGATGTTTCTTTGTTTCTCCCCTTCCCTTCTACTTTCTCTTAAAAAAAAAAAATCAATGAAAAAAAAATCCTCTGGTGAGGATTAACAAAACAAAAAACAAAACAAACTCTATTTCCTAAGACAGTCAGGTATTGGGGGTTAGAATCTGGGGGGCACAATTCAGCTCAAACAGGTGGAACGCACTTGTAGAAGTCATCTTGTTGGGAGGTGATGCAGGGTCTTGGTTGCTTCTGAGTGCTCAGGCATGCCTGCCTTCAGAGGTACTGTAAATGTGTAGGCTGGCTACTGACCATTCTTTGAGTTCTGGTTATAGGATCCACATACCTTTCTGCTGGAACCTGTCTGGCCATGAGACCACTCTATAGCCTTTTGTAGTTTGGGGGAAGGTCTGAGCCTTCCCCTGTGGGTTGCACTGTCTTTCACAGATCACCTAGTCCTTCTTTATCTGCAGTACTCCAGGTGGCCTTTTTGTCCACTAGCCTAGTGGTTCCTTTAAGGCTGCTGTTTCCCTATAAGCAGGCCCCAGATTCTCTTTGCTTTAAATTCCCCAAACTTGTCTTCCGCTTGGAGTGAACACTGATTACTTCTGCTTCTTAACTGTCCTTCTCTCCAATGCTCTCCTTTCTCCCTCACCTTTATATGTAATGGGAGGGGAGGGGAAGAGGGAATGAACAAATGGTTCTCTCTAAATATATAACATTTTGTAATCTATTCGTTTATCTGCTCTATAGCTTTTGAGTGAAAACTAAGGATTTGCTACCCTTAGACTTAGATTCCTGGAAGATAGGGTTGTCTTGTGTCTTTCAGCCTAAAAGGAGTGTCTTAGTTAAAAGGATAGGATAAGTAAAAACATATTGTTAATATTTCCAAAAGGTGTCCCTCTACATAATGCCCATTAAAAATCAAGAGCTGTGGCATATCATTGCAGCTCTCCTAATGAATTTAGGCCACTTATTATTCTTTTTTTTTAAAATATATTTTATTGGTTTTTACAGTGAGGAAGGGAGAGAGATAGAGAGTTAGAAACATCGATGAGAGAAAGTCATCGATCAGCTGCCTCTTGCACACCCCCTACTGGGGATATGCCCGCAACCAAGGTACATGCCCTTGACCGGAATCGAACCTGGGACCTTTCAGTCCCCAAGCCGACGCTCTATCCCACATGTGTCAAACACAAGGCCCGCGGGCCAAATCCGTCCCGCCAGGCCTTGCAATGTGGCCCGCACCGCGCTGTCATCACTGCACTCCGCTGCGTTTCCATCACAATGACAGTTTATGACTGTTCAGTAAACCATTCGGCCCGCGATTTAGGCTGGATTTTAGATTTTGGCCCCTTCTCTGATTGAGTTCGACACCCCTACTCTATCCATTGAGCCAAACTGGTTTCGGCTATTCTTTAAAATTTAATTACTACCTGAGGATATGTTCGTTGATTTTTTTTTTTTTTTTTTTTTTTTTTTTGAGACAGAGAGAGAGGAGTGAGAGAGAAACATCCATCACTTCCTCCAACTGGGGATTGAACCCATAACCTTTTGGTGCACAAGACGACGTCCCAACCAACTGAACCATACAGACAGGGAAATCTGCCACTTATTTTTTTTTTTATGAACCTCAGTTCCTCATCTATAAAATCAAGAAGTTGGTATAGATAATGACTGAAGTCTTTCCCAGTGTTAACATTATCTGCCTCTGTGAGGGTATATTTAAGTTTACTCAGTCTTCTGAAGGGCCACTTTCTAGCGGCACACTAAAATGAACAGAACTAAAATGCTTTATGCTTTTCCAGTTTTTAATTTCATGATTGTCTGTGGGAGTTTATGAATGCTCTTTTTCTTTGCCTGTTAGAACTACCAATGATTATAACTTTGCATGACTTTTCAGACAATTTCACTGCCCTCAAAATTTCTCATGACCTATCATTTAAAAAAAAAATGATATATTAGCAGTGCATGTAGTTCTGAGAGAGGCCAGATAAATAAAATTACATGTGGCCAATAATTTCAAAATCTGCATAGAGAAGTCATATTTGAAAATAGTACCTTATTCAGTTACTTGTTTTGAATATCTTGGAGACCAGCCCTGCTTTTGTTGACAGTACTTCTGAGAATGTTGACATTCCAGCAGCAGCACCCATCAATTTGGGGGTGAGTGTTTGGAGTATGGGACAGTATAGGAGATTGTAACTCACCCTCTACAAAATCTGCTGAACTGGTTTTACCTGATTCTAGATCTTATGAAGTTCTGAAGGGAAAGGCCCGAGTGTCAGCCGAGAGCAAAATGTTAGGGTTGAACTAAAAAGCCTTCAGAAACATATAGAATTATAATTAGTAATGATGAGTGAAATTTTAAACGGTTGAAAGCTCACTGTGTATAAGCATGTTGAAACCTGACTTGATTTATGCCATTTCCCTTGAATATAGTTGGAAAACTTTGCAATGTCAAATGTCTGTTGTCATGTCTGCTATTGGTGTTTGCTGGCCAAAGAGTTGGCAAAATTTCAATAAGAGATTTGCCTGAGCCCAAACGTTTCTGAGAATACAGTGGGGAAATGAAAGGAGACTGTGGGTTGTGTTCTCTGGAGGAAAACTACACAAAAATTTAACAGTAACAGCAACGAAACGTTGACACTTTTTTATTTGGCGTATAAGTCAAAATAGTGAAGACTTGTCCATTTGGCCTTACTCTTTTCTTCACTTAAAAGCCTGCTCAGTTGTTAATTGTTAGGCTGATACTCTGGGCTCCATATTCTGTCCATGCTGGTCCTTCCTTCCAGACCATGTGTCCCCTCCAGCTTCCATCACCTACTTCTCTTTTTTCTGTGTGACTAACTCTCACTCATCCTCAAGATTGATTGGAAAGTTGCTTGTGGCAGGTGATGACTTTTCCAAACAGATTTTTTTGTTTGTTTGTTTCATTGTGTTTTCATAGTATTTTTATGCCTATTTTGCAATATGTATCACATCATGCTATAATAAATCTCTCTCTCTCTTGTTTTGTTTGCCTTTCTTCCTCACTAGACTGAAAAGTTATCAAAGGTAAAGCTGTGTCATTTTCTGACTTTCCCGTAACATCTTGAACTAACACTCTAAGTGATGACTGAGTGAGTAACGTCTTTCACAGGGGTGGTTTGCATGTCTGGTCAAAGACTAGTTCTGCACGTCAGTAGGAAAATGACTGAGTTCATTATCGTTCTGGGTAATGAGAGTGCTTTCTTGATTAGTCTTAGAGCTAGCAAAGAAAGAGAAATAGAACATTGACTGATGGTATATCAGATTTCATTCCCTGCAAATGTGTTCGGGCGGGGGGAGCCCATGAGCACAATCCTTGAACTTGGCATAAACTGCAACAAAGGAACACAACATAGACATAAGTTTTACATAAAATCTGTAAAATTCAGTTCAATTCTTCCTTCTGGAAATAACTTGAAAGATCGTCCAGTTTATTGTTTTTCACACACTTTTTCTTGGAAGATACATGGAGATGGCTCAGGAACCACCCAGAAGGACTAAGCCTGACCAGAGGATGAAGATCTCTTCTAAAATTTCATCAATGTACCTATCTCCCATTCAGACTCTAAGTAAAATGGGCTCAAGCCCACACCAAATTAAAAGACCCTGGTCATTTAAAACCTGTTAGTTATTTTTGAGAATTCCCAGGACCATCTCCATCTCTTATGTCTTGAGTATCCATATGCTGTGTCTGACTTACACGTGACAGTAAGATTCATTGATACATACACATAAAATAACATGGAACCCAAACATGTATGAGTATAGTAGGACTTTCCTTTTTTCCTTCCCAGATTGCCCTAGGAACACAAATTTTTCTCTCTTTACATATGCTTAAGCTAGGCTGCAGCCAACATATTAACCTTCTGTAGGGACCAGGGAAGCAGTGTGTTTTTCAGCATTGGCTATCATTTACTTCTCAACAAAACACTTCTCTCTATATAAAAAAATTCTAGTGACTGATCTAAAGGTAATGACATTATGTTAGCTTTCAATTGGAATTCATACTGGGATTAAAGAGAAGATTTCATTTGAAGAAGGAGCTGCATGGCTTCAGGATTTGAAAACCCTTGCTTTAAGAGTTTGGTTTCAGGGCACAGTTTCAGTTGCATGGGATATGCAAGATACAGTAAAATATGCCCTTCTCTACATAGAATCATTTATGTTATTGATATTCTATTTTTCATAAGAGACTACATCCGTAAATAAGGATTTAATCCATAAATGGGGATATTAAGTGGCTACTTATTCATGACATGATTAAACTAGAGGCCTAGTACATGAAATTCATGCACTTCAGGGAGGTCCCTCAGCCCAGCCTGTGTCCTCTCGCAGTCTGGGAGCTCCACGATTGGTCGCCCTGCAGAGGAAGGTCCGCCCACACACTGCAGTGCTGCCGCCAGTGGCCTGGGCCTTCCTCTGTGCAGCAGTTGCAGAGCGCACCCTCCCCTCTCCATTGACTGCCCTGTAGAGGGTGGCCAGGCCTCCCTCTTTGGAGCCATCACAGAGCCCTGTCCCCCCATTGATCGCCCTGCAAGCTGGTGGCCTAGGCCTCCCTCTGCAGGGCGATTGTGGGACAATGGTGGGGCCCCCGATCAATCTCATTATACCCTCCTTGACTGGCCTGGTGCCAGTGCATGTCATAGCATGGTCATCTGGATGGTAATTTTGCTGTTCTGCCATTTGGTTGATTTGCATATTACGCTTTTATTATTATAGACTAGAGGCCTGGTGCACAAAATTTGTGCACTGGGAGAAGGTTGTCTCTCAGTCCAACCTCACCCTCTCCAATCTGGGATCCCTTGGGGGATGTCTGACTGCTGGTTTAGGCCCGATAAACTGGCAGTCAGACATCCCTCTCACAATCTGGGACTGCTGGCTCCCAATTGTTTGCCTGTCTACTGGCCTGATTGCCCCTAATCACTTCTGCCTGCCAGTCTGATCACCCCTTAACCACTCCCTTGCTAGCCAGATTGACACCTAACTGCTTCCTTGCTGGCTAGATTGCCCCCAACTGCCCTCCCCTGCTGGCTATATTGCCCCAGTTGCCCTCCCCTGGCAGCTTGATTGCCCACAACTACCCTTTCTTGCCAGCCATCTTATGTCAGCCAACTTGTGACCACATGGGGGCGGCCATCTTGTGTGAGGATGTGACAGTCAATTTGCACAGTACCTCTTTATTATATAGGATACCCAAGCCTCACTCAACTGAGGGCACACATATTAAAATCCATATCTCTACAATTCTCTAGTTATAGAAATCTGCTAGTGCAACACTGCAAGCACTGGGAAGGTGTTTTGTTACATACTCAGAAGCAGTATGTTCATACTCTTCAATTCAGCTTCCTTGAGGAAAGCTGCTTTCTGAAGATCACTACAAGTGGGTTGCCACTTCTCCTGGTGCCCCACATGGGAGTAGTGGTTGACCAGGTACCATCTTCTGACTACTTTCCCAATAGGCATAGAAGTCTTCTCCTGCTACTTGAATTTACACCTCAAGATTTGTGAGGATCTTCAACAGTTTGGGAAAACAGAGTGAGCCTGCTAATTCTGTCACATTTTGTCAGTTGAGCCAAGAAACCATAATAATACTTAGAGATGCACAGGATTTCTTATAAACACATTTTGCTTTAATCCCTGCCCTCATTGGGGATATGAACTTTCTCATCCTGTTTAGGAACACACACCAATTCCCTTGGTTATTCTGCTTTTACTTCCTTCCTCCAGACTAGCCCTTAGTGCTACATACATGCACACACACACATATACGCATACATGCATACCCACATCCCACTGCTCCTCTCTCCTTCAGTCTGAAAATAAAACATGCAAGTAGATTTCTGGAGTACTCATCATCTTTCTGATTTGGCAAACAAATTCTAATTAGTTTGGCTAGGTACAACTGGGACATCCTGTTGCATTTAATTTTTTTTGTGGTATACTACCATTTATAAAATAAGCTCACATGCTCAGTTCTCTTATTGACCCTAATAATGCCAGTTCTTAGCTGTCACTAATTTACAAGTAAGAAAACTGAGGTGTAAAAAAGCCAATAAAATTGCCAGGGTCGCAGATGATGTGTGATGGTTAATTTCATGTGTCATTGTGACTGGACTAAAGAATGACTAGATAACTAGGGAGTGCTCTCTCGGTGTATCTGTGAGGCTGTTTCTGGAAGAGACTAGCCTTTCAGTACATCAAATGAGTCAAGAAGATCACCTTCATTAATACTCTGGGTATCATCCAATCAGTTGAGGGTCTGAATAAAACAAAAATGCAGAGGAAAGAGAAAAAATTCTCTCCACTTGAGCTAAGACATCTCTGTCTTGCCCTTGGACACTGGAGCCAATGATGTCAGTGGAATGGCCTTAACTTATAATGATTTTTAAGGACTGGGTTTATTTACATGTATTCCTTTTCCCTTTTAGCCAAGTTTTCTTTTTCCTCTCCTCATCTCTCCTCTCCACTGCTTCCTTTTTAGGTTGTGCTGCTTAATGCATGATGGAGAGAAGAGGAAGTGTAGAGGGAGGGGAATCATCTGCTGCACCTCAACATTCCCATGTCCCCCGGATGTACAGCAGGCAGCCTTCTAGAACCATTATTTTGAGCCATGAAAGTTGGGCTATAGTAGTACATTGTGGGTCCTAAGGGAGTGCTTTTAGGGGAGATCCCAGCTAGTAGTTCCCTGTGGAGCATCTGCTATTGGCTGACACAGTAGCTTCGAGGGACTATTTTATTACCAGCTACTCTGAGGTCAGTGGGAGCAGACACTGTTTCACAGATTTCCCACAGTGCCTTGCAGGGTACTGGGGGAAATAATTAGATGCTAAGCTAATGGAAGTAAAAACTAAAGAATGAAAGTGAGTGATGTTCGCATTTTCTATACAATTAGGAAAGTAAGAATACATGGCAGTGAAAATTAAATAAATGTATGGTTTTCATTTGCTGCTAATACTACCTAGGCTATAAATTCCTAGATAAAAAAGGTATAACATTAAGGTCTTCAGGAGAGAAAAGTTGTTATTTCAATGTATAATGTTTAAATAAAACAATGATATATGAGAAACATTCTAATTTCTTAGAATAAATTTATACAGAAAACTGATACAATATACTTTCTATTACTTGCTTTAAATCAAATGGTTCTTTTTTAGAAGAGTGTCTGTTAAAGATCTGCTTTTAAATGATGTTATTTATGTGATACCTGAAGCAATTTTTTACTGCTTATTTTGATTTTTCACATAACCCTTATTTTAATAAAATGATATATTATCATTCATTATAAAGAAACTCAAACCATATAGAATAGTAGAAGGGGAAAAATCAAAAGTGTTGTCTACTTCTGCACAGTTTACATTTTTCCAAGGGGCAGATTTTGGTGACAGTTTAGAGAATGTTGTAGTCATATGCTTTTTTCCAGAGTTGATTCTGGGAGCAAAAAGCTGGCCCTGGGGCCCACAGCAGACCACCTGCCACCTCAGAAGCCTGTTTCTGTCCTCAGCTTCACTTTGGAGGCTTATGGCTTTCCTCTGTTCTCATTTCCTTATTTGGTTGCGGCTTGTGAAGGATTTTTTTTTTCCTTTCTCTCTATTTTTGTTCATTTTATTAGTATGGGGGGAGGGTGAGTTGATGCTGTCAGGTGACTTAGCTAGTAACCCCAAAACAAATGCTTGGTTTTATAAAGCTAAAATGTGAGGTGGATTAAGAATTTTGGCCTTGTGTTCTGGTTCTTCACGACTTGAGATTGGTATGGAACGACTGGGCAAGAGCAGAAAAAAGGTTCCATTTTGTTTTGATCTGTCTCTGATGAACCCGAAGAGCACAGAGGTAAACAAACTAATCTTTGAGTTCAGTTGTCAACTTGGAAAGTAATTAGCTTTCAGGGTTCAGCCAATACCCACAGTATATTCATGAAAAGGACTTCACTTGCTACTTTCTAGGGGCTGGAGCAAACATGCAGCCATGGTGATGAGCTGCCCAGTTCTCCATCCCTGAAGTAAAGGCCCAACAGCCTCAGCCACTGGGAGTCCTGCCATCAGCTGCCTTCAGCTTTCAGTCCCTTCAGGAGTGGCCTCACCTGCAGAGAAACACCACGGCCACACCCCTCTCCTCCAGCGGCCACCTCCACTGGCTGATCTATACAGGAGAATATGTGCTTAGCCATTTTAACCCAACAACCACTCTGTCCCTGTCCCACTGTGTAGCAGCATTGTAACCTGCAAAGGACAGAACTGGAGATGTTGAAAAAAAACGAGCCAGGCCTGGAAGGAGCTGTGCCTGAATGCCATCTACCAGTGTGGCTGCCGATGATTCATCAGGTGGCAGTCTTTTTCTCCTGATGAACAATATTTCAGAAAGAGTAAATTAAATGGGGTTGAGTCATTCATCGTAAAGGGCACTTGACTCTTAAAGGATGGAAATTTCAACCTGACGATGAGGTGATTTATGAAAAAAAAAGCCTGTTAGTGTTCAGCAAAATTCTTGTTGACCTATTATTTGAAAGTCAGACCTACATAAAGAAGCATAAATAATTAGGGGTAATGGATATCTCAGGCAACTTGGCTACACATATCTGTGTATGTTGGTCATAATTTTATTGCTTTTAGCTTGAAGCCATTATAAGTGAATGGTGATTATATTAGTGAGGTCATGGAATTTTTTTTCATTCTTCCTCTTTTACTCATTAAAATAAGCTGACTGAAAAAAAAAAGAAAAAGCTTAAAACTAAGAAGTGCAGCGTGGGTACAGTGTAGTAGTTTCTGTGTAGTGACACTGGAGTAATGCAGTTTGTGTCATTTTCATTCTCCATTGAATTCCACTTAGATGGGAACTTATTAATGGGTTTTTATATAAAGGAATGAAGAACATAGATGCAGGCCTGTCAGCTTGTGGATATATTATACAGTATTGTATTTTTAACTGTATTCTGTCTCATAAGAAAATGTATAATACAGATGGAAAACACCAGTTGCTTAATAATACTCATTTGACAAAATTTAGCTGGCAAATGAATATGATTTTCCTGGAGATCTAGCTCAAGTTATGTATATAAATGAACCAGGAACAGAAAGACACTAAAAGTAGCAGGGAAATAAAAATATTTATGAGTATGTGTGTGTGTATATATTGTATATATATATGTTTATGTGTGTGAGTGTGTGTGTGTGTGTGTGTGTGTGTGTATACACACACATATATGTAGTGTGTGTGTGTGTATATATATATATATGTATATATATATATATATATATATATATATATATATATAGTTAGATATAAATACACACACACACACACACACACACTCACACACATAAACACACACACAAGAATGGTATAAAAATCAGCAAGAAGCATTCTCATTTTAACATTAGCAAAGAACTAAAATCAGAAAGAGGAGCAATAACCCTTGTTCAATGCTGATTCAACAGACTGCAAATGACTTTTCCACAATGCACTGGATAATCTATAGACAGAAAATTGTTTCGATTATTTTCTGAATGACATCCCATGAGAGTTCTGCCAGGGTGAGGGAAGAATCTAAAATATCACTGAGTATCACACCCAAAAGCTTAAGAATCCATCAAATGTAGAGTGTTTTACATAGTCTACCCTATATATTTCATTTACTTTAGTTACACTTGAAAAAAACACAAAAAAAACACAGCTGATTATCCACAGAGAAAAATAAAAACTAAGGTGGTATTAACACTTTAGAAATTTAGTTTTATTACATTTTGTTTGGGTTTTCAATAATAGCATTTTTTTTTTCAAACAACAACCAAATACACAATATATTGAATAATAAATGTCCTGATAATAACATTAATTCATAAAAATCGCTTAGTTGAAGCCAAAGAAACTTAATTTACATTACCTGTCAGTTAAAAACTACTCTAGGTAATAAAAAGAAAAAAGAAGATAACAATTTCTAACATGGAGAGTTTTGCACTAATATAGAATTAAAAATTAAGATTATATTTTAGGTTGATGAATGAGAAAGTGATATAAGACTGAGATAATTAAAATAAGGGAAAATAATTGCTTGCTAACAATAAGTAAAAGTTTTATTTTAATCATATCACTCCGTTGCTTAAAATCACTATAACTTCTTACTGCTTATGGGATAAATTCTCAAGTCAGTATCTGGGCATTTCAGCATCTCCTTAATGCATTCCCAATCTAAACTTTTAAAAGTACCTTGCGCCATTGATCCTTCTCTTGGGTTATGTTTGTCTCCTTGTTTTTCCTCAACTGCTGACACCTCCCAGCCAGTACACTCTTTTTTTCCCTCCTCGAAATCCCTATCACATAGTTGAAAGGATGAAAGAAACATTATCTCACTTCACATTCCAAAATTTATCTGAGGAAGATAACTGTCTTTGTCTAGAAACAAACAACAAATTTTCTGGAAATGAAAACAAGATATAAAATACTCTGATCAATAGTAAACAGAAAGGGGGGGCAGGGTCAGTGTGTGAACAGAAGTGGTGCTGGGAGGGAGGTGGTGACCGAAGAGAGAAAATAAGTGGATGCGCAACTTGGTAGATTTTGCTTTGGAAATCTGAGGAGCCAGAGTAGATGATATTCCAGTTTAGAATGTCACAGTGTTTCTGTGATACTCTAATCTCTGAAATTGTTGGTAGGTACTGCTACACACACAAGGCTTTGTGAGTGTTTGTCTTTTCTTTTGAAATAGAAGGAAGAGTATAAAGTCCACGTTTTTAAAATGCCATTGAGGAGATGAGTGAAGAGACTCAAGATTTAGGGCAAAAAATAAAAATTTGGAAGGAAATAGGAGCAAGAGGTAGCTTGAGAAACATCTTTTTTGTAGGATTTAGCAGAATTTTTGGGCTGGCATAGACTTTCCACAAGACATAAAGTGGGGTGTTGTTCAGTCGTACTGTAGGAACCCCACACTGAGAGCTTTCGTGGGATGAGTATAGTCAGTGCTGAAACCAGAAAGTCCCAGGTTAACGGTGATGAGCTGTTCAACCTCATAAAAGACATAAAGACACTCACTGACATTCATGTGCCACAAATCCTTTCACTGGCGCACATGGACCTAACACACCAACTTCTATAATTCTTATTCATCCTCTTTGTAAAATATGTGATGATATGATAATATAATCGTTGGGAATTTAAAAAGGAAAATCTACACACCTGATTTATAATCTAAGTCTGTTCCCCCCAATAATTACTAGTACCTAAAGAAACTTCATCCTTAGTAGTTACCCTAATAATTTATTTAGTGCATTTCTGTCGTTCTTATTTTGGAGTTGCCTTGAATTCATTGGATTTCAACTGGTAGTAACTTTGTTCCTTTTCTCCAAAGGGTATTTGTCAAGGAATGTGTGATTGTTACAACTCTGTGTGTGTGTGTGTGTGTGTGTGTGTGTGTGTGTGTGTGTTTGTGTCTGTGAGTCTATTGGAATCTAGTGAGTAGAGGCTAGGAATGCTGCAAAATATCCTAGAATGTATAAGACAGCCACTTCCCACCCTAAAAAAAGAGTGATCTGGCCTAAGATGTCAGGGATGTCCAGTGAGAGACCCTGATTTAGATCCTGAATTGTACTTTTTTATCATAACGTTGGAAAATACTTGGTTGGACATGAGGATTGGATTGTTGAAAACCATCAAAACCATTTGAGGAGAAAGTGGCAAGGTGAGAGCCTGTTCTCAAAAGCACCCTTTCCATGCCAAGCACAGAGCCATGTCAGGTAAAATAATTTACAACATCAAAGGGGTATCCACAAACAAGATATAAATCTTTATGGACCAGAACTGGAATAGAAACACACAGCTGTAGCCTGGCCTGGGCTTGCTGGGATCTGGCTTCCAGAGCAAACACAGGCAGCCAGAGTTCAATTCTGCAGGGAGTCAGGGCCCAGAATGTACCATGCCTGGCAAGGGACCAGTGCCAGGCTCAGCTCTGAAAGCAGTGAAACAGTGGTTGTAACATTCCACGAGAAAGAGAAGAAAAAAAAACATCAACAACACAAAACTTCTCACTGTGCCTCGGAGCTGTCACTTTGATAAGATCTGTATTAGTCAGAAAGCCTCAATGGTGCTGTAGACAAGCAACTCCAAAACCTACCTGTTGAAAACAATGAAAGCTGCCGAAACTGGTTTGGCTCAGTGGTAGAGCATCGGTCTGAGGACTGAAAGGTCCCAGGTTCGATTCCGGTCAAGGGAATGTACCTTGGTTGCGGGCACATCCCCAGTAGGGGGTGTGCAAGAAGCAGCTGGTCGATGTCTCTCTCTCATCGATGTTTCTAGCTCTCTAGCTCTCTCCCTTCCTTTCTGTAAAAAATTAATAAAATATATTTTTAAAAAAGAAAACAATGAAAGCTTTTTTCTTGCTCAGGTCCCCAGTGCAGGGTGTGCAGGAGACAGCCAATTGATGTCATCAATGTTTCTATCTCTCTCTCCCTCTCCCTTTCTCTCTCTAAAATTTCAATAAACATAATCTACACTAATAAAAGAGGAAAATGCTAATTGACCATACCTATGCCCACAGCCAATCAGAGTGAGTATGCAAATTAGACCAATAAAGATGACGGTTAATTTGCATATGCTGAGGGAGAGAGGAGTGAAGACTGAAGACAGCTTAGAAGGAAGAGGGAGGAAAAGCAGAAAGCAAGGCAGCTGCCAGAAGGAAAGCAAGGGCAGGGTGGGTTGGGGCAGAGTAGACAACAGTTCTTGCGGCCCCAGTGGCCACTTGCAGGAATCTTCCTGCAACGGGCTCCTAGTAATAATAATAATAATAATAATAATAATAATAATAGAGAATTGGTGGAGATTATGGTGCTAGCAGAGGTAGAGTGCTAGCATGGTGTATGGCTGTGACAGCCAGACACGAATGTGCATGTGAAGAATAGCTGCAAAGAAAATTTCATGGGAGAAGCAATGAGATGTAAATTATAATTGGTAAGGGGAACCAGTTAATGAAGAATTCTTGGTTCTAATTTGAAAAAATCCAAATTTTGTCTTCCTGGGGATAATTGAAGTTATTTTAGAGGTGAAGGATGCATTGAATGCTAATCTTAAAGGTGGTGAGTGTTAGTAGTCATAATTAGGATTTAGTATAGGAAGAAATAGACCAAGAAATATTACCATAAATTAAATTCAAAATAGAGAGCATAGTTTGAGTATTGATAGTGGGAATGCTATGAACTTGAGAGTGATTAACAAAAAAGGAATGTTAACAGAAGATTTTGATTAGTATATGAAAGGAAGATAGGAGGGGAGCAAATTTAAGAAAATAAGCCAAAGCCAGAATCAAGGTCACACACCTAGGAGATGAATGAGGCAAGTTTGGTCTGCAAGAGAAGATGACACACTGAACTAGATATTAGGGGTCAAAATGCATCTCATAAGTGATACCTGGGATGCAGTTATAATGCTCATAATAATGACTCATATGGGAGGTCAGGACTGAAGATGTTGATTATTTACATTAAACATCCATTTATTGCAATAAGTTGGTTCATACTCACTAGACATACAAACAAAAGTTGTAGTCACTTACGTGATACTCAGTAAAAATCAAAGCAGTGCTAAGTTTGCAATTACAGTATATTGTTAGATTTATTGTTGACAGGCCTTAAAGTTTTAGGATAAAGAAAATGGCTGCTGTGCAAAAAAGGAGGAAAGAGAATGCCAACATATATGGATATTTTACAATTTGTACTTTAGACTCGCCCCTTGCACCCAGCTTTAAGGAGCTTAACTTTCAGCTACAGAATTGGCTTCAGGCTGATCTGAAGAACAAATAAGAACTTACTCTGGAAGATAATCTTTTTTTTATTAGCTCCTTTAAAGTTCTTAGGTTATATAGTGCATTTGAAGTCTAGTCATTGTAGTCACTGTTTTTGAAAACTTTTGATGCTTTTACTATTCAAGTTAGATTTATTGTCCTTATGAGTATCCAGAAATAGGCTCTGTTTAAGTGAATTTTGAGTTCAGAAATGCTAAAAAGATGGATATTTCTTCTTGGGTCATGGCTTTTTATGATCTTTGTTTCTATGTTAGAAACTCAAAACCAGTGTTAGTTTTATATAAAGTACTTAATGTGAAATAGTATGATGTTAAAAGTGCTTTACGTGAACTTGAAAGCATGGGACTATTTAAGAAGCAAGCAACAAATTCATACATATTTTGCTGCATTAACAAAGATTAATATAGATATGTGTGTGGATACACACACACACACACCCATCCACTGAGTGGCCAGATTATTATGATCTCTGAACACATAATAATCTGGCCACTCACTGTGTGTGTGTGTGTGTGTGTGTGTGTGTGTGTGTGTATATGAGGCTCAGTGCATGAACTTGTGCATGAATGGGGTCTGGCCAGCCTGGCCAGGCAGAAGGGACATGAGCAGTTGACTGGCTTGCCTGCTGGTCTAACTCCTGGTCGAGGGAACAATTTGCATATTAGCCTTTTAGTATATAGGATATACTCTGAGTGGCCAGATTATTATGCATTCAGAGATCATAATAATCTGGCCACTCAGTGTAAATATACATAAAATATATGGCAATCAATGTTAAAATATTCTTATTATTTTCAAAATATTCTATTGGATTTAAATTTTTTTACTATTTTAATTTTTTGGAAAAAAAGATAAAGCAATTTTCATATTAAGGTGTCAGGAATCTTGACAAATGCTCTACTGTCCTATAAAGGATAAAATAAATCTTGCTGACAAAGCTATTTAAGCTAAACTATAGAGTTTAATAATGTGCTCATGATTGAATGTATATTTGGGAAAGAAAAAGAAGCATTTCTGACAGAATTATTGTAATTAGTGAAGAAGAAATTCTATAAGTTATAAAATCTAAAAACTAAGAAAAGTATACATGATTCAAATATTCAGGTTCCTAATTCAAACATTTGCTGGGCTTCTATACATATTAAATCATACAATGATCGACAACAATGTTTCTACCTATGGATAAAGCCTCTAAATAGTGAAAGCTTCTTAAAGATTGCATATCCCACCCCATCTCCAAATTTCCCAACAAGTGTATAATTAGCCATCCGGACAAAGAAATGCTGCCAGACCCGGATCAGATGCTGCTCCTCCTGTTCTCACACAGTCCGGGGATCTGTTCGGGGACTTTTAAACTATTAAGAAACAAGTGCTTAAGCCACATCTGAGAGCAGATGCTTGGAAAACTGGCGGCCGGTTTCGCATCCTATGTGGGAGAATTCTTTGTGTGTGACATAGAATGAGAAATAGGCCAAATGATCTCAAAACAACACTGGAACATTTTAACTCCATGAAACACATATTTCCAAAGGGAGATCCTGAACACTGTGGAATTTGGTTTCCCCCTTTATGGTGCAAAGAAAATATTTTCTTTTTTCTCCCCCTTCCCTCTCCTTTTAATATTAAAAAGCAAAACAAAACACACAACTGAAAAGAAGCCATGCGTGTTTTCTGTGTTGCATCATTTCTCCGCTAGCTGAGACAACCTGAAGTTCTCGATGGCTGGACTACAGAGAACGTTATGGATTTTCTATTTCAGGTATACTCATGATGTAGGCTTCACTCTGGCCAAGGGAGGGACTTAAAGAATTTTATGCCAAGATGAATTATTGTGCAAGTCAAGAATCTGGCTGACTGCTTAACGAGAGTCCCCATTTTGAATCATGAAAGCAATATGGAACTTTGTCAAAGCACAATAGAAATACCAGTCATGCTTTCTTTCTTTTCTTTCTTTTTTTTTTTTTAAATATATTTTATTGATTTCTTTACAGAGAGGAAGGGAGAGAGATAGAGAGCTAGAAACGTCGAAGAGAGAGAAACATCGACCAGCTGCCTCTTGCACACCCCCTACTGGGGATGTGCCCGCAATCAATGTACATGCCCTTGACTGGAATCGAACCCAGGACCTTTCAGTCCACAGACCGACGCTCTACCACTGAGCCAAACCGGTTTCAGCCAGTCATACTTTCTGTTATGAACCTACAAGCCTGCATATTTAGATGCAGAAGCAGTCTTGGCTACTGCTCCCTGCCATGATGATTGGGTAGAAATTACCACGACTCAAATCTTATAAATGCAGAAGAGAGATGATCAATTCTCAATCAGAATTTACCGAGTGCATAGTGCTTACATGGCACGGTTTTCAGTAACTTAAAACGTTAACTCATAACAACTCGGTGAGATAGGTACTCCTATAACCCCCATTTTAGAGAGAGTTAAATAACTTGCTTAGGTCGTATTAGGAAATGGCCAAGGCAGTATGTGAAGCTGGCAGCCCTGCTCCACAGTCAGCACTCTGAGCCACTGTGCTGCTGCCGTGGGAAGGATGCTGAGCCAGGCATCAGCAGCAGCGCTGGGTAGGGCTCCTACCGCAATTACCACCTTTGAAAGCTTACACAAGTGCTTTTCCCTTCAATTTTGTACAATAGAAGGGGGAAATGCTGTCAAGCAGGACAGCTTTTTATTTTTAATCCGTGAAAAAGAGAATTGCTGTCAGTTTTTTATGGTTAACAAAGGTCACTGAGAATGTGGGACGATGTACTGAGAATTCATTATTCTGGGGTGTTTGCAGAGAGTACTGACTCTACAGAGAAAAGTCACTTCTGAAGTGTTAAATTTGGAAATTATAGAACAGTTGAAGACAAAATAAATTATCCAGAAAGTTTATTATCTCTGTCTAATCTGGTCATAATTTTATCTGTAACTGGTTAGGGGCCAGAGGGGAAGATTTCTGCTGAGTTGCCTCCCATGTCACCACACGTGGATCACATGCCACGTGTAGTACACACTGACACACAGCCGCTTGCATAGTTAATGCAACAGAGTGTCTTCCATTTGATTGTTATGGGAAAATTTTGTGACAGAAACTTTGTTCTCGTGACTCTATTACATTGGTTGATGTGGCTCCAGGGACGGACTAGAGTCTGATTCCATGAGGCTCTTGGATCCTTACTAGAAAACAAGGTGATTTCCAACCTGGCTGCGTATTCCATGCTCTCGCCAATCGTGTTATCTATGAAGCCATCGACGGAGCTATTTCATAAACATCTCTGGGTTGAGCAATGATTTATTCAAATGGAAATAAATAGGAACCAGTTATCTCATGGAAATGCCCTCAGGTGTCAGGTGAATGACAGCTACCCAATTCCGCATTACAACCCCAGTGAGCTAAGAGTGCCAAAGTATATGCATTGTTCAGTAGATGAAAATCATCATATGTTCCAAGAGGTAGAGTCCCTGTTCTCCTCAATGCAAATTCTAACAGCAGGAAGACATCTGACTAGCTCTCCTTCGAAGAAAAGGGTAGGGCATAGATGCACCGAATGCTAAAAGTTGTTTCCTGGGAGGTATAAGACATTTGTCTCAGAATATTTGAAGTAAATGGTAGGGCAAAAAAGGTGTCTACAGATGAAACCCATGTGATCCAGAACCACGTGGTGTGAAAATTGAAATCACCGTTTGGCAATAAATGGGTGTGTGTCATCTCTATTGCTCACCCGTGGAAACAGGTGTGGGAGAAGGCACTAATGGGTGTGGCCATGCAGGAAAGGAAATGTGTTATTTGTTTTATTTTTTTTTATTTTTATTTTTTTTCTTGCTTAGTTCTCAGTTGGGAAGTTATTCTGATACTGCATCTTGGAATAACACAGAAGCTGTTGCTGAATCAAGTTAAAGCCCTACAATTAGAGAAAGATGGAACACTTGAAGACCACACAAGTAGACAGCCAATAGTGAGCTCTGTGGTTACAAATATTTAGTGACAGGCATTTTGCATCGAAAATTAAAAGAAGCCACTCCCTGCCCACCCTTAAGAATAGAATTAATAAAATCTGTTGTTAATAAGCACAAATGTAAAACTTGTAGTACTTAAGACAATGAAGACTCCTCTCCAGAGATCATTCACCCAGCAACTTGGGGGACCAGGGAGAAAAAGGAGAGACACTCAACTTGAGTTTACTAAGGGTGAAATTGGGAATTACAGCCACGGGGCGTATTATCTGAAGTTTGTGATTTATAATTTTCTTATGTGAACTGTGCAGTAAAATCTACATAGTTCTCTTTTCAACGTGTGGGATCTTTTTCAGTGCTGTCTGGCCTCTACTCAGGAGCCAGACAATATTCAAATGCCATACTCAAGGGGTAATGAAGGAAGTTAAATAAAGAGACTATTTATACAGTGTAGTAAGGACCAAGGCTAACCAACACTGAGTAGGTACACACCTCAGTGCCAGTACCAGGCCCACAGAGGCGTTGTAGGCGAGAGAGTGACTACCCAGCTGGAGGTGTGGCTCTGGTTAGAGATCTGCTGGTGCCTGAACAAGGGGGACAGGAAGGGACGCAGCCCCAGGAATACCTGTTCAGTGTGTCTCTTACCCGGGCCTCCTATCGTGTAAACCCAGCTGGAATCCAGAGGGAAAGGGACTGGGGGACAGAGTAAATAGAAGAGAGTGCCCAGCACTAGAAGAGGATGGAGAAGGTGGAGAGTAGGTCTGGAATGGACAAAGGATCATCTTGGAAACACGCAGAAAGAATTTTTGTAGTTGTCAATGCTTGAACTAAGGCAACCCAGAGGGGCTAAGAGTCTGGTACTGAGAATATGTAAATCAAGTTATTAGCTACTTAGGTAGAAAACCTGCCTTAAGACGTTTTTTCCTAGGTGTAGCTGGACATTCAATGGACATTTTCTATGTATGCCCTGAGAAACCGGAGTTCTGCCTTCAGTATTCTTAGGCAAGGGGGCGTAGGAGGGGGTGGGAGGGAGTGACTCCAGTTCTGAGATTTTTTTTTTTTTTTACTTTGATCAGTGTAAAAAAAAATATTAATTTGCTTAAAAATACACATATCTGAGCCAATAGAAGCCCTCACTAGAGTGTCAGAAATAAGACAAGGTAGAGTGAAGGAAGATATCATTTTATATTATTATGAATTAATATCTGAGACCACACATATACTCACACATATATATTTTATACAGAGCAATTAACAGGTACTCTGTTCCAAAGAAAATTTACTTGGGAAGTACAATCCATTCATTATTAAAATCCTCTTTAAAGGTGAAATATGCCCCAAAGTCCCATATGAAGAACAGTCACACCAAGGACCCACTATTTTGAAAAAAGCAACAACACCCTTTTACGATCAGAAAGAATGTGTATTACTTCATCAGCATTTTTCAAAAGACACAAAACTCCCCATGAATTCCTATTTGGATCCTTTCAGCCAGCCTTACTATAGAAATTGACGGGGCATTTTATCAATCACCTCTAGGAAGGAGACATTTCAAAATGAAATGGGAAAGGATTCTTCGCCTCTGCTGTTGCTCTGCCTCGAGACTCGGTTAATGAAGGATGAGTCCCTGTGGGTGAGCCAGCCTGCCACGCAGTTTCTGAGCGTTCGTCACTTTCCGGTGATGCCTGGCTGTGGGATAGTTTTCACCGCCCACCGGGAGAGCGCAGGGACCGGACCGTGTCTGCTCCGTCCTGATGCTTCCTCAGCGGTTCCCTTGGCAATCCACTTCCTGGCTCCATCGAAGCCACCCACAGAGGAGCTCAGTACTTATGTTCATGTCTTCAGGGCATCCCTGACACCATATTAGACCTTACAGCCTGAACACTTGCAGAAGGAGGTTGAAAACAACCAGCTTTTTCTGGAATTAATAACGTTTCAGGTGCTTGCCTTCCATCCTTCCCCTGAAGAAATTGTTTCATTGGTCTGCTCGTGTGCAGGGCTCTCCGCAATATTCTCTAGATTCAGGCCCAGCTATTTTTCATACATGGGATGCGTATCGGTACATCACAATATTACCCAGTATTCACTAGAAATATCCTAGGATGCCTGAATCGATGCCATATCAGAGTGCCATGGGTGTTTACTTATTAGACTACACTCGGTTTTAAGGAAATCACCATGAATTAGGTCTTGGTGGGTAGTTGCAATAGAAAATCATAATCATAACATTAGAAGCAGAAACTCTTGAGGTCCTTTTATTTCCAGGACCTGAGAAGCATCGCCTGTAATGGCTCCTCTTTCTCTCCCGGGGGAGTGAGGCTGTTGTGCAGACCTGGGCCTTGGGCGGCCCTCAGAGCAATGCTGTCCATGCAGCCCGGGAGCGTAGAGGCTGCCTGCCAGCCCAGCTCCCACAGCCTCCCAGGATGGCTGAGAGCACAGCACAGGCTCCTGTAACACAGCAGCTTTTCCCCAAGGCGTACCTGGATGTCAGCAAGGATGGCTTTCTTTCCTGGAACAGGCCGTGGAGCTAGCTAGAAAACAGAGGCAGATGGAAGCAAACCATCTCCCCTTTGGGTTTACAGAAATGTGGACGGTGCAGGCAGCCTGAGTGTAATGAGAAGAGGAAGTTCCTGAGCACATCAATCCCTACACCCTTTAGAAAGCATTTATGATAGCCAGTAAAATCTTTGGCATTTTTTTTTAAATTTGACGACATACAGCATTCCTCCTTACTCAAAGTCTCACAATTGGTTAAGATCAAGGGGCGGGTCTCCTGTTCCTTTTTCAGAGACCCCTCTGCCGGCCTGGTGCTGTTCTGTTTACATATCCACAGAGAGAGAGAGCAAATACTTTAAAATGCAAATCAAATTCTTCAGGATTTGAAGGTGTAGGCCAGCCCTTGAGAGTTCTGGGGAATGTGGCAGAGGGCTCTGCTTATTTGGAATTTCTCACCTTCTTCCTTCTGGTTTGATAAACCCAGGCCTCGCCTCTCTTCCTTCAAAAGCGTGCATCTGATTGTTCCTGAGGCTGTTATAAAGCCACGGAGTGTTTGGGAGGGAGGACTGACAATGCAGATTATTCAGTGTGTCACCTGCTGAAGAGCAGATAGTGAAGGGCACCGTTAAATGCTCAATTAAGATAAGTTTTTGAGAACTTGGATGTGTGCAATTTAAACTTAAGTAGAGGATCTGCAAATTGTGTGTGTGTGTGTGTGTGTGTGTGTGTGTGTGTGTGTGTGTTTGGTATTATCCTACTCATTTAGACTTAGGGAAATGTCTTTTTTTATTTCTTAAAAACATTTTTACTTTTGGCATAACAAATGCTTTACGTCCTAAATGTATTAGAAAAAGCCAATCTCCTATTTAACGTCAATAATAATTTTAACAGAACACCATTGTTTAGATGCCACATTATATGTTAATTTAGTACACAGCACTGGGAATGCATTTTTGAAGTAATGTTTCATGTGCTAAAAGCCTTAAGCTTACTAAGAGGATGGGAGAGAATACAACAGCCTTGGTTCTAAGTGAGAAGCCAGGAAACAACAGGAATCCTACAATATTATGGTGACAACCGTATTTATTGAAGTACTGGCTCACTCCCAGTGGAGTTTCCTTTATCTGCAGAGCTCATCTGATTGGCTAAACCACATGGCTTTACTTTGCTCTAGGATTTGTTTCAGCTTGCTTACCTTTTCCCATCCTTAGCACAAATTTCAGATTGCTCACGCAGGATCCTCTGAAGACAATAGCATGATTTTTAAAAAGATTTTTAATTAGCCCTGGCCAGTTTGGCTCAGTGGATAGAGTGTCGGCTTGCAGACTGAAGGATCCCAGGTTCGATTCCGGTTAAGGGTACAATCAGTGATTCTCCTCATTGGCATCTTTCTCTCTCTCTCCCTCTCCCTTCCTTCTGAAATCAATAAAAAAAAATTTAAAAAAATGATTTTTAATCAAGGTATAATTCTGCAGGGAACCAAAATTTTGCCATCCTAAAACTGCCTTTTGGAATATTGATTTTAAACTGGTTATTAAGAAACTGAAGACTCAAAAATGATGTCTGACCCACCCCCTTTCTTGCCCAAGAGATTCATATGGAAAGACCTGCTCCAGGAAGGAAATCTTAGCATGGCCACCCCTGCCTCATTTGAATTAAGCAAGGTAGATAGGAGGCCCCAAGCAGGGGCCTGTTACCTGAATCTGCCATCTCTCATCGTTTCTGGGTTGCCTAGCAATAATTTGCCTGCCAAGTGTGTTCAGCTTTCCCTCAACGACTTATAAATTGCCTGTTTCCTTTAAAATCTTAGACCCCTGATCCCTTTTTCCTTTGTCCATAATGACATATAAACCTCAACCGCCCAATGCATTTTGTGGGGTCTCATATCTTATGATACCTCCTGGCATATGCTTCGGTAATAAATTTTAGACATTTTATTCTGTTCATCAGTCTGTTGATTTGATTGTTAGCCCTGCTAGAAGAAGTTCAGCTGAGAGGAAAATTATATTTCAGCCACCACAACGTACATATAATGAAGTGTACAACTCTGAAGTGAGCACTTTATGAATTATTACAGCTGTGTCAACACCACCCATAGAACATATCAAAATTCCAGAAAGTTCCCATTGTTAATGAAAGGGAGTGTGCCTCATCCCCACTGGTTTGCTAGTGAGAGTAGATTTCTTGGGTTGCCACTGGAATAAGCATTTATGGGAGACCCCAAGGGAGGATGTTGTAATTTAACCTAGTTATGAATAACTGGCAAGGAGCGAAGGGAAGGCCAAACATTATAGGCATTCATTTGGGCAGCTGTGCCAGAAAGCTGCAGTTTCACGCTCCTCAAGAAGTGACCAGTCTGTCTCCCACTGGGGGAAGGGGCTGGACAGGGGGAGAACAGACTATGCCTAGTAAAGTCTCAGTGAAATAGGGAAGGTATTTGCCTCTCAGTCACAATGTTGTAGAAGAGCAGAGAAAAACCAAGCAACACTTAGAGAAATGGAGTTATACAGTTTTATTATGCTGGTGGACTCGGAGGAGGTTGCCTCTCAAATTCTGAGCAAACCAATAGGGTGGAAGCCCCTCTTCTATCCCCTTTTGGTGTCTCTGTTCCCCGAATATGGATTTTACTTCCAGACCTTTCATGGGCTTTGCAAAAAGCCCCAGGTGTTGGGGGTCTTGAGACCATACCTAAGGGCCTGGCCTGGTGCCAGTGTTGATAACCCCCTCTGGGGACTGTGCCATGGTTTATGGCCTCTGTAAGGTGTGGGCATTTAGGTAACAGGTGATGCAAGACCAGTTTCTGGGAAAGGGGCAGTGGCTTAATTATAGGTTATCAAGAATGTACATTAGGTTATTGCACAGATTCAGATTACTAGGTTCCTTCTCCCCCCCAAAAATGTATTATTTTCCCCATCAACATTTGGGAACAGATCATTGGTTAGAGTGGGCATGGCCATTGCAACACATGAAAGGATATTATTAGTCAATTGTCTTGTATATTACAGTTCTTTGAAGCTTGTTACCGATATAAATTTATAATGTTTGAAAATAGTTAAAACAAATGTCAAATATTTATTTCACAAATTAATGAAGGGAGCAGAGGATGATAAAGCTAGTTCAAAAGAGAATACAAGAGACTAAAATATAGCCAGTAAAAGAAAACAAGCATAACCAATGGACACAGACACTGGGGTGGTGGGGAAGGGGACCAGTGAGGGTTGGGTGGGGTAATGGGGAGAATGGGGAGATAAGGACACATGTGTAATACTTTAATAAAAAAAAAATAAGTCATAAATTAAAAACTAGCTAATGCCCTATAGGGCAACAAAACCATACTCTTTGGTTTTGGTTTTGTTTTTTTTTCTACTGGATAGAAAATACCTGCACTTCTATTTGTCAAGCTATATATGCAACTTATCAAGATATATATATAACAGGCTCTTTGGTATGGTCTTAAGACTATATATATATATTTTTTTAATTTTTTTTTTAAGGGGGGAGGTTTTAATCTTGCTCTTCTGGGCAAAACTTGCTGGTCCAAGGGTGGGCCAGGGAAGTTTGTGCCACAACTTAACAATGTTTTATGAGTTAAAACTTAACTATAAAATCTGGGTTCTAAGAAGAATAAGTCATAAGTCATACAAAGTTACATTTTCTTAGAGCATTTGATGACCCTTAGGCCAGGTTGTTAGGAGAATGTTCCTATAAGAGTATGAAAGCCTCACAGAATATTTTTGCTTTATCTTCATATTTGGGGTAGTTTTCATCACATAGGAATTAATGGATATATGTGAGCTCATTCTCATCTTTGACAGAAAGGGTACTTAATATTATTCAAACTTTTAAATTTAAGAAACAAACACAACTGGTTAAGAAGGTATTCAGATTCTTTATAAAGAAGTATATATCTATTTATTTAATTTAATAAGTGTTTTCAATGGGTTTATTAGGAGCCATTATATGAAAGGATGAAATTTAAAGGATGTAATTTAAAATTAACTAGTCTGAATTTAGATTTTTTAAAATTAAGAACTAATTTATATACATTAATCCCTATTATATTACTGCATGATATAATGGAACAAATAACAAAAAACATACTATTATATAATGTACTAGAAAAATAACAACCCACTATATACAATATAGTCTAATTTAAGGAAAAGAATTATATTATCATTAAAGCTTCTCATATATTTCTTTTCAACTACAACCAGTTCTCATCTTCAGTAACTACTAATTTGAATTTTGTGCTAATAATTCCTTGTTTTTTTAATAAAGTTTTAGAATTGATATATACATATGCTTAATATATTGAATAATATGTTTTAGACATAGTATAAATGATTTAAAACTATATATATTATCTTGATTTGCTTTTTTTCATTCAGATTTATCTTTTTAAGATCACCCATGTTGAGGTATTTAACTATTGTTCATTCTTTTTCACTTGAGTTTTTGCTAGTTTCAAAAGGTGAAACCCATCAAATCTTATGCCCCTTTTCTTGTGTAGTTAATCAAAGACACACACAGGGTCAAAAGGTTTTGTGTACCTTCAATGTTATTACACAATTTGCAGTTGTTTCCAAATTATACCTTCACCATCAACCTATATACTCTACATGGTTTCCTGTTGCTCCACACTCTCTGCAATACGAGATATTGTCAGAGTTCCAACCTTGCCAGTTTTCTTGGTAGAAAATCCTAACTTAAAAATTTTGTTTTTGCCGAAACCGGTTTGGCTCAGTGGATAGTATCGGCCTGGGGACTGAAAGGTCCCAGGTTCGATTCCAGTCAAGGGCATGTACCTTGGTTGCGGGCACATCCCCAGTAGGGGGTGTGCAAGAGGCAGCTGATTGATGATTCTCTCTCATAATGTTTCTAACTCTCTATCCCTCTCTCCTCCTCTCTGTAAAAAATCAATAAAATATATTTTAAAAAATTTTTTGTTTCCACCTATTACTGAGGTTGTACATATTTTATGTGTTTGTTTTCATATATGCTTCATCTTTAGTTTAATACTCTTTCTTGCCTTTCCCCCATTTTCTATTTTTAAAAACTATTTAATTATTGAATGGTAGGAGTTCTTAGAGATATGTATGCTGCTTCTATTTCTTTTTCCAGAGTTATATGTGGTTGCCTCTTCACTGTTTCCTTAATAGCATCCTCTTCATTGTTTCCTTAATAGCATCATTCAAACAGAAATTTTTTTTTATGTTGAAACAATTTCAAATTGACAGAAAGTTACCTGGATGACATGGTGAATCCCCCCTACCTTTATCTGTTTTTTCTTGAGCACTCTGTACATATGAATGCACATATTGCTGGTGTTATTACTGCTGAAACATTTGCAGTTGCAAAGCTTGCATAAGGCGTAATTCTGGGAACTGCTGTTCGCGTAGATCACAGTAAAAGTAGTGTCTCCTCCAGATGTGCCGCCCACTGTTTCTGAGCTCTGTTTCCTCTGCATGTGGACTGCTGTCTGGATTGGTAGCTGCTTATTCCAGTGCAGCGGGACAGCTGGTGAGCAAAGGCAGTGCCAGCCCGTGAGCGAACGTGACAGCTGCGTTCTTACTGAGATGAAATTGGCTGAAGTATGCAGGGTGGTTGTCATACAACTAGCACGTTTGCTCACAAAAGTTGGAAATCAAACATTCCCACGTTTTTCACTCGGAGGAACTACATCTGGGCCCTCCCACACAATGTCTGTAGGAATGTTTCATTTAGAACTACTACTCCCTTCTTCTCTTGTCTGCTTTCCACATAAATGTGTTCATCACAGCCTCATCCAGTTACTAGGAAACCCCAGGCAGCATATCATGCTGTTTGGGGAATGTGGCTACTGTTTTATTCCTAAAGGTACCATAGTCCAGTGCCACTGTTTCCCACAGAGCAGAACGAAGAAGTGCTTTGTGGTCTACCTGACTAAAGCACTTTGTCTTATCTAATAAAAGAGTAATATGCAAATTGACTGTCACTCCAACACACAAGATGGCTGCCTCCATGTGGTCAAAGATGGTTGTCCCCATGTGGACACAAGATGGCCACCACAAGATGGCCAGCAGTGGAGGGCAGTTGGGAGGGACCAGGCCTGCAGGGGAGGGCAGTTAGGAGCAATCAGGCTGGCAGGGGAGCAGTTAGGCATCAATCAGGCTGGCAGGGGGGTGGTTAGGGGGTGATCAGGTTGGTAAGCAAAAGCGATTAGGTGCAATCAGGAAGGCAGGCAGGCAAGCAGTTGGGAACCAGTAGAACTGGATTGTGCGAGGGGTCCCACATTGGAGAGGGTGCAGGTTGGGCTGAGGGGGAAACCACACCCCACCCCCGGCATGAATTACATGCACCGGGCCTCTAGTAACCTTACAAAGATCTGTTGTTCAAGGTTTTCTTATATTTTGTACTTGTCCTTTTCCCCTCTATGTACAACCAGAAAGTTATTTCATTTTTCTGGATACCAGATTATTACATATCTATGTGATTAGAATAGAAGAAACAACTGTAGAAAATTAGCTTCTATTTTATTACTTCCTACTTGCTGCCATGTCTATGAGCACTAACTGTAAAAGGCTATTCCACATCCCTCTTGATGTGCTAGTGGAGAATTTAAATCTAAATAAGGGACCACTTAAGAAAAAAATGAATAAATGACAAAGATATCAAAATTATTAAAGTAGTATTAGAAAGAACATAAGGTATAAAAATTACTACTTGTTTATACAGCAGGTAAACTGCCCTAATAGCTGTGCCTGGTGAAAACCAACCGTAGAAATGAATCCTATTAGAGGAAGTCAGAACTTGTCCTGTTGGGTTAAAGACTGACCAGAAAGAAGCTTTGTCCACAGACCATGCCCTCTGGGTTTCCTGTCAAGAAAATGTGGATTCCAGCAACACAGAGGAATTGACAGGAGTGCCCCAGCCTTGAAGACAGAAGAGAAACAGTTCAGAGATGGAAGGCACTGACAACTCCTCGCCATACTAGCAGACAGGAGCTGTGCTTCCCTGAAGGATTCCCAGGACCAAACCAGAGATGCTCGGACCCACATTAACACCATTTGTCAACCAACCAGATCTGAAATACCATGGCTGACATGTGCACATGAGGAACTGTTTGACATTGAAATTGGGACTCAAAAGAACTGTTGGCCCAGAAAGGAACTCACTACAGACTGACTCATTTGCCTCTCAGCATTACCATATGGCTTGTCTCAGTTTCAGTCCTTATAAGGGAATTCCTTGTATCACATGATCTAATGCATCAAAGGGAAATGATGAATAATATAAATTGATGAACAGAAATAGACCTGGAGACAGAGAAGCAGTGATCAGACTGTTAAGCCTCAGAGGGAAGGTAGGGGAGGGTGGGGGCAAAAGGGAAAGATCAACCAAAGGATTTGTGTGCATGCATATAAGCCTAACCAGTGGTCATGGACAACGGGGTGGGCATATGTGGGGAGGGTGTTGGGATGGGAATGGGGGGATGAGGACAAATATGTGACATCATAAACATCAATAAAAAAATTTTAAAAAGAAAAGAAAATGCTAGGTCTGGGAGCATTATAGAAAGTCTTCTTGAAGCAAGGAGAAGCTAGGGAGAATCAAATCCTGAAGGCCATATCACCAGTTTGTACATTATCCTTTAGATTAGCTCACACACTAAATTTTGTAAAACCCGCCCCTCATTTCAGATATCTGCAAATAATTCAACCTTATTCCCCCTTGAGGCTTAACACATGTGTGGCAGAAACATATTAGCAGGAGATTTACCAGGAGGACCTGAGACTAGTGATGGGAGTGTCTGGGGTTTAGAGGAGAGAGGTCCCTAAATATGCCAAAGAGCTCCTCTTCTTTCTCAGGTTTGGGAGGTTGGCATTTACCTTATAAGAAAAAGCAACAATTTCTTTACACTTCACAAATCAAGATCCTCTAGTTGTCTTTTGAAAGGTCATAGGTGCCATTAATCCTTCCTGGTGTTAGAAAGAGAAAATCAATTGACCCCAGAGGGGCCTTAGGGGAAACCTGGGATTCATTCCACCCTTTCTTACCTGGTGGCTATCAGAAGTAAACCTGGCTCCTGGCTGTCCAGGGGAGAATGTTGTCTCCCGCCCCCCCACCCCTGAAGCCAGGAAGGGGTTAAAGCAGGGGCTGCAGCTCTCAGCAGGGGTTGGTAGAGGCTGAAGCAGGGATGGTGCAGGTGGGAGAAAGATAACTGTGACCTCTCCTGTGATATTTTGTTTTTGTGTTAAAATGCATGTGGAAAATACTGTATGCAACTGGAAGTTTTACTTCTTATTTAAAATGGAATGAAATTTTAAATTATAGTAGCGTTTGCTTTTGAAGACACATGAATTATTTTACTTTTATAGCTCATTCTTATTAACATCACATATCTACACACAGAAAAACAAGCAAAAAATTCCCCACAAAAACGCCCCATTTAAACCCAATACGTTGTAGGTGAAAATATTTTTCATTGTTTAATTAATTAGTTTCAAATAAAAGGTGTACTGGTTGATTTCATATTATCAAGAGATTTACTGTTATTCATAGGAACTTATTTACTATTATTTATAATTTGCCCATGCTCCATGATTTAATAGAGACTATGTAAATCAAATATAAAAAGAAAAAAGAGTTGTAGAAATAAAAAATTAATTGTGTCCAGCTTTAAGCACTTTATGTGTCGTGCAATTGCTTTAGCACAGGCCATAGTCATCATTTTGAATACATTTAGATTGCCTAACTGACGGGGTAAATAAATCCTGGAATTGTAAAATTTATTAGCTGAATTTCATCAAGTTGGGAATCGGTACAAGAGGACTAGTTACTAATTGAATATAATTTTGACTTGAATCACTGCAAGGCCTCTAGAGCAAGTAGGAGGACACACTTCTTAGCTTCCCAGAATTATTGCTTTCCTCAACTATCCAACACTCAGAGGTAAAGTTTTCAGAACATGGTTAAATTGTTCTTTTTTGGCACACCATTTGCTTCTCCATCTTTCCAGTTTTTATTTTTTTTTTCCATCCCTCTCCTGACATTTCAATCTGCCCAGCCTTTCATGTGCCTCAGCTGACATTGGCAGCCTGTGTTACATCAGCAGAACAACACTGAGGGGAAGAGACCAGCTCATTACACCTTTCAGCTCCTGATAGCATTAGAGAAAGGCTCAACCCCATCTGCACCTGGCAGTCCAGACAGATTGATGCCAACATTCCAAACCAATGTTTGTAAGTTGAATGCAAAGGTACAGGTTGGATTGTAAGTTTAGAGAACTTAGCATTTCAGGTGGGAGTCTTCAAAGCAGAGTTGTAATGTGCAGGCTATGGTTGCATACTGCCAAGGGATATTTAGTGATTAAGTATGCACGGAATTGCGTTTTTTTGTATCTCAATGGCGGTATCAGTCAGGCTGGCCAGCAACCTCACCTCTTACAGCCTTTCTGCAAACTTGGAAGCCTGTCTAAGCTGCATTGTTAGTTGACATTGAGTGTATGTGTGTATACAGCAGTTTCTTCACATACCGTACAAACACTTCCAATCCTCAGAACGTCCGAAGCTCAGTTTTGAGCAAGGGGGTGTATGTGTTCCTGTTGACATTCTAGTTGCAACTGAGTTTTGAACTCAATTGTGCTAGACTTTAAAAAAATGAAAATCAGTTGGAAATAACTTTGCAACCAGAAATTCATCTCTGCTAATATTCAGCGGGAATGTTAGGAGTGAATGGCAAATCTGTAGGATCCATACTGGCCAGAAGGTTCACATAAATGGTTTGTTTCACCTGAGTACGTTATGCCTGAGTGTCACACAAGTGCTACTTTTTTTCTTCTCTAAAAGAGAATCTTAAAATTCTCCTAACCAGCAACAGGTTATATATATGGAGAGAGAGAGGGAGAGAGAGGGAGGGAGGGAGGGAGGGAGAGAGAGAGAGAGAGAGAGAGAGAGAGAGAGAGAGAGAGAGAGAGAGAGAGAGAGAGACCGTGAGCGCGAGTGAGCGTACCAGGGGGCAGTGGAGATAAAACCTAGAAAATAGAATAGAAATATTTTGCCAAGTGTAGCCTATGCTTAAAAATTATGGCACTGTGTATTAGGGTTCTCCAGAGAGAGACAGCCACTAGGTTATATCTAAAGATATTTGTCATGAGAAATTGGCTCACTGATTGAGGAGGCCGAGGGGTCCCACATCCTGCCCTCTGTATGTAAGCTGGAGACCAAGGACAGTGGAAGATGGCGTTCCAGCCCAGACCGAAGGCCTGAGAGGCAGGAGAGCCGAGGCTGTGAGTCTTGCAAGGGCAGGAAACAGCTGGGCGGTCAGGCGGAGAGAGAATTTTTTCTTGCTTGGCCGTTTTGTTCTGCTTAGGCCCTCAGTGGGTTGGATGTGCCCACCCACACTGGGGAGCTGCCTGCTTTACTCAGCCCATCCACTCAAATGCTCAGCTCTTCTGGACACACCCTCACAGTCACACCCGGAAACGGTGTGTAACATCTGGGCACTCTGTGGCCCAGTCACGTGGACATACAAAGTGAGCTATCATGCACTGGTATTTCAAAAAAACAAGACTTCAGAATTTTTAAATACAAAGCATTTCCTGTATTTTAAAAAACCGTAAAAGTTAGGACACATCATTATTTCAAATATTTGGATCATGTCCAACTCAATTATGTTTTACAGCAATAATACTTAATGCATCTCTTTTATGTGCATGCTTGTATTATCTACTTTTACTTAATTCATTATTTCCTGGAAAGGTAAATGTGATTTAAATGTAGTAAATTTAGGGGTGGTAGTATGAAAGTAGGAAGTGGTATCACGTAAGGGTTTAAGGGTTCAGCTCCCTAGAATATAAATGTCTAAATTTTAATCTCAGTTCCAGTATTTATTGGCTGTGTGCAATTGTATACACCAGTGTACTCTTGGGTTTTCCTTCTCCACATTTTTGCTGTTAGTTCCCGTGTAGAGGATAGACTGGTTTCTCTTTCTAAGATCGTTGTGAGGAATGAATAAGACAATCTGTACAGCACGGAGCATGCTGAGCAGTATTATGGAAGATAAAGAGACTTCCTTACGAAATGTCTGTTGTGTAGACCTTTCTCACCTATGCTGGTTTGCCATCCTGTGAATTGGGTGAAGCTTTCTCTAGTGGTGGTTCTTAATCAAGAGTGTCCCCTGGAATTGCCTGGAGACCTTTATTCTCCTCCAAAATGCATATGCCTTAATGAATGAGAATCAGTGGAGAGTGAGACACAGGCATTTATACCTTGAAAAATCACTCAGGTTATTCCCATGTGCTCAATGTAGGGTCCAAACTAGCTTTTTTCTTTCAAAATAAATGGTGTGCTTTATTGAAATACTATACAATACACCTGAGTATCATGGAAGGACTATTTTTTATTCTCTAAAAATGAGTCTTTCTTTTCTCCTAACTACCCCTAGAGGCTTTTTTGGGGGGGGCAGATAAGGCCTATAAAATCAAACACTTGCAAGTCACTTAGCTATATTCAGGTATAGTTAATCTACAATGGAAACCTATAAGAGTATTTAAGTATTTTTACCATTTCCACGTTGATCATATATTAGCTACTTCTGATTTACCTGGTATTTAGGCATGATAACATGTAATATTAAAAAAAGATGTATTTAAACAGATAATACTCAATTGCTCCCTACTATTTCTAATACTAATAGGTTTTTGTTATTGCTTTCAGAGAGAGAAAAATGGAGAGAGAGAGAGAGAGAGAGAGAGAGAGAGAGAGAGAGAGAGAGAGAGAGAGAGAGAGGTGTCTTATTGTTTCACTTACTTATGCACTCATTGGTTGGATCTTGTATGTGCCTTGACTGGAGATAGAACCTGCAACCTTGGCATATTGGGCTGATGCTTTAACTAATGGGGCTCTCCAGCCGGAGCCCAATACAAACAGGCTTTAGTGAGCACACATTTATTTCAGACACAGTTTAGGGGAAGTGCCTGGAGACTAGTCAGTGAGAGAGAGAGAGATGGCCAGAGCAATGGATGGGTTTTGAAGTGGGTACATCTGAAGTCAAGGATATTCTCCAGTTAATATCTTTGACTCTAAATAACCAAATAATTGAAAGTACATTTTCCTTATTCAGAATATCCCTTGGGGTTAGTCTTATTTCTCAGTGGAATCTAACGTTACTTTGAAGTTTAGCTTGTACTTGAATGCGATTTCAATTTTAAATTCCAAAACCCCTTGAAGATAACGGAATGGGATGCAAAGGCCAACACACCCGTTATTAATAACAAGTAAAATGAAATTGTGTATCTTTTCACTTAGAAGACATCTTTCTTGCTGTTTTTAAGTGATTTTGAATTACTTCAACCACTCAGGAAGAGCCAGAGGCCCTGGCTTACAGTCAGACCATTGGGCATCCGGGACAACTTTGCCCCCCTAACTGTCCTAGGCCTGGCTGGAAGGGGCAACGAGGGGAAGCTGGGGCAACCCTGTGCTCTGCAGTGACCTTGGTGATGGGGCTGCTCCGTCTCTTCTGAGGGTGCATAGATTCAATTTTCTGTCTTTAGCTTTATTTTATCCCACCAGCCGCTTGGAATAAACGTCATGTTGATAGCTCACAAAGAAAAGTTCTGGAGCCCCAGCTGAAGGAGGACACGCGAGCAGGCAGCGGGGTCATGGCAGAGTAGCCCCCTGGCATGAGACAGGCGAGAATTCTTTCCAAACCGAGATTACATAGGGCCAGACGCGCCACATACCACACCAGCATGGAGCCCTGGTGGGTTTGAGGTGGGATAGAGCAGTTGGCTAGCTCCTGAGGCGTCTTTTTAAATCAGGGCATTTAGAAATTGTTTCTCAGCAAAATGACATGGTTGGATGAGATGGATTTCACGATGCTTCTTCTACTTTAGGAGTCAGTCAATGCAACTGCGTGTAAAATCAACCCAGATTGTGTTTTTGCTTATTGGGGACTTCGTGGAGCAAGATGCTTATCATCTGGTTTGTGTTCCTTTGAAAGTTTACAAGGGGTTGAAAGAAAGCCATTCCAAATAGCATAAGAAAAAGTTACAAAATCATCAGGGATACCGTTTTAGAATAACAATGCATTTATAATCGCCCACTTCTCACAGTATTTGAGTGGTGTAATGATAAGCTTTAAGCCAGGAAGGGCAGAAACTGGTCCTTGATATTTCTGGGGGGAAAAAAATAAAAGGAGAACATGATCCTATACATCAGGATTGCTGTGGTGCCCAGAAACACTTTATTGATGGAATGGTACTGAAAATCCAAATAATGAATATGTAAGGAGTAAACATTATGTATAATTTTTACTCTTTAAATGCAATATTTTGTCTAGCTCCAGGAACTTACTGTGGCACTCTGTTGTACATACTCACTTCATGCATCAACTTCCTGCTCACTTTATGACACTGATTTTAGATTCACATTATGAACTGCCTGGTGCTTTTCTCCTTTAAACACAATGCGTTATGATGCAGAATTAATTTGAACCTTACTTTCTGAGTATTACCACCAGTTAGTCTTGTAGAAAAACTGAAGAAAAAGAAGTCATTATTAAATACCTATTTTAAACTCAGGGGCAAGTGTTGGGTGATTTATGAGTATATACATAATATATTAATATGTAAAGCTAAATTAAAATACCCCAAGACTGGCAGTTGCTTTCTTTGATTTTCAGTTCTGCTTAATCTTACTAGGGTTTCCCCAAAACTTATAAAATGTTGCTTTAATGCCCAAGGATTATCTTTTATCATTTTAAATATGACACAGGTTAGCAACATTATGACCAATCATTTAGCTTGGTTTAGGTGGATGGGCTCAAGGATATTGTGTACTTTCAGTTCACTCTGAAGTGAACCATTGTGTCAAAAGTAGCTGTAGTCCAGAGTTATAAATTCAAAATTTCTTGTCTGCTTAAATGCAATGGTTAATGAATTAGACACTGATATCTTTTCTTTAAAATGAGCCTATTGATAGCAATTTAATTCAAAATGAGAAGCTGACGGGCATTGAGTTCTGTGCCATGTACTGGGCACTGACCTACATTCTCACAATTAATGGGTTAGTAAACATGTGCATGCATTCATCCCATTGAACAGAGAAGGAAGGTGCTGAAGAAAGATAGGAAGTTGCTATGTAAGGTAATTTCAGCTAGTTAATTTCAGAGTTCTGTTATCTTCTATCAACAGGAGATGCACTTCTGAACCATTAACTATTGAGTTCATTCTAAGACAACACATTCATAGAAAGGAAAGAAACTTCACATGAAAGAGTGGATATGTAGCTATGTTCTCAAGAGATATTTGGAAATCTCCTGTCAGGGACTACAGTGATAGATAATGCTTTCTTCAACTCTTCTGCTATCTATGTATATGCTCACAAGTTGTGAATGAGATATAAGAAATGTGGTGTTGGCCTACAGGTAGTATTTTAAGGTTTCAATTGTGTGGTGAAATGAAATAAGCTTGTGGGTAAACAACCTGCCTTTTCTTGGATGAAGCAAAGATGACTGGATATGGGTATAAGAGATGATGTGGCCAAGCTGCCAATGGTATGGTTACAACATCCTTGTCCACAGTCAAGTTTGCGATGTTTCTCTGGTTTCTAGTCAGCTGAACTGTTCTCTCCTCTTCGGTGGCAAAGATTGTTTCTATTTCTGGGTAAGACAATGACTGAGAAGCAAGTTCCATAGTTCAGAGCAGCTGTCTCATATGTCCCAGGTCAAGACCTCTCCCAAAGGTCAAGAACAAAGCACAGCAGCTGCTTGGTTACCCAGCAGAAGGATAAATAGTTCCCAAGCCCAATCTCTCTGTATGTAAACAAGAAGGATAAATAGCTCACAAGCCCAATCTCTCTCGCTCTGTGCTGCAACATTTTAAGGTGAATTGTAAAGAGTGCTCTTGTTTGCCAAGCAGATGTTAGAGCACTAATGGTGTCCTATTTACAACCCTTTGGTGGATGTCAAAGTTTGTGTTTGCTTGCCTCCAACACTCCTTATCAACACAGCTGCAGAGATGAGCTGTGCAATGTTGGAGACTCTGTCAGAGCTGCTGCTGGGACCCACAATCTCAACAGGGGAATCAGTACCAGTGAAACGTGTCCAAAAGGGGGCACTCACAGCCGGCACCTTATTGTTCAGTCTGTTTTGAAGGAAGATGTCCTGTTCGTCTCATGAGTCATCAGAGAGACTTACCTTTCCAAGATGAAATGAGAGGATCATATGTGTTGTCTTTGCCACCCACAGCAATGACTGCTCAGTATGAAGTGGGTGGGTATCACACTGTGTGGTGCTGACTGCTCTGGCCAAGAGAGTGAGTGACCTGGAAAACCAGGGCTGGTGTTAAAGTTTTTGATATGCTCTTCCATGAGAGAGACAGTAACACAAGCTACAGAAGAACGGTGGGCCAGCAACATTTGGGAGAGAGAAAAAAATCAGCACTCACAAGCTACAAGAAATAACTGAGTTTGGTTTGGAAGGATGAGGCATTTACTTTTTCCATGGGAACAAGATCTCTCTCTCTCTCTCTCTCTCTCTCTCTCTCTCTCTCTCTCTCTCTCTCTCACACACACACACACACACACACACACACAGAAACAACTCTAGAAATCTAACACAGCTAACATTGTGCAATGTTCAAATACAGATCAAAATCTTATATAACTTTTTTTTAATCAATGTCACCCAAATCTATAATAATAAAAGTGTAATATGCAAATCTACCAAACAGCTGAACAGCAGAATGACCATCCAGATGACCACGCTATGACACCTACTGGTGCCAGGCCAGCCAAGGCGGGTGCAATGTGATTGGTCAGGGGCCTAGCCATCACCCCAAGATCACCCCACAGAGGGAGGCTCAGGGCACTGGCCAGGTGGGCAGGGCCTATCACTTTGGGGTGATCCATCCTGGAGCCCTTTCTGGGCAGGTGGGGTGGAACCTCCCTCTGTGGAATGATTGATTGTGGGGCTCCTGGACTGAGAGAGAGCAGGCTAGGCCGAGGAACCCCCTCTCTCCTGCACTCTCCCCCAGAATGCACGAATTTCATGCACCGGGCCTCTAGTAAATTTATTAAAAAAGAACAGGTAGACATACTATTGAAAAAATATTTGCATTTTGAATTGAGCATTCAGATGTGGTAAATAGAAAGATTTTGTAAAGTTTCTGGATTTCTTTTTATTGTGGAAATTGGTATATCAGTTTTGCAGCATTCAAGGGACAAAACCTTATCAATTTTACTTTAGATTTTAATAAGATTTTGTGGTAGACTATTAATTATCCTTTCATTGTTGTCATCATTAAAACATCTGCCTATGCCTGTGATTTCTGTAAAAGCAAGGACAACTAAACATGCATGTTTAGTGAGGGACATTGCAGAGGGGCCGTGTGAACTAAAGCTGAGTAAATCTGACAGACTTGGAGGCTCCCAAGCTACTTCCTGCTTTCCCCAGAGTAAAAGTAGAGGGAATGTTAGGTATTTTTTTCCCCCCTCTTTTACTTCTACTTTGATTCGATACATAAAGTGAATTAATAGCTTTTTAAAACAATGAAAAGAAAATTAGGAGACTTCAGCCGAAACTGGTTTGACTCAGTGGATAGAGTGTTAGCCTGCGTACTGAAAGGTCCCAGGTTCGATTCCGGTCAAGGGCTTGTACCTTGGTTGTGGGCACATCCCCAGTAGGGGGTGTGCAAGAGGCAGCTGATGGATGATTCTCTCTCATTGATGTTTCTGACTCTCTATCCCTCTCCCTCTCTGTGAAAAATCAATTAAAAAATATATGCATATATATATTTAATTTTTTATTAAAAAAAAAGAAAGAAAAAAGAAATTAGGAGACCTCAGTTCTTTAGCCATTGTGAGGAGCTGACCCTGAGAGGCAGTGACTCAGTTTCCAAGTTTCCAGAGCTCATTGTTAAGCTCAGAGCCCCAGGTCCTAGCATGTGCATACACACACACACACACACACACACACACACACACACACTTGCTCTTTCACCTGCAGTTGTAACAGTTCTGTCATTAGGAATGCCATCTTGGTCACCCTGCTTTGTTAAATGCCTTGCCAGTCACTTTGACAATATTCTTACTTTTCTGGAGTGTGCCTCTCAAACACTGAAAACCAGTTCGTGCCTCGATAAGTCCCAAATATGTTCTCAGTGTCCGCACGGCCTGGGTTTCTATTTAGGGGGGCGGGCAGCTGCTGAGTGGTATGCTTTCAGAAGCCCCGACTCCTCCCCTTCTTGCCCCGCTCCCAAATCTGCTTTCCACACCTGTTCATCAACTTAGGACATTCCTTCACAGCGACAGACGCTTTCCATTTATAATTAGAAATACGACTTAGGGAACCCCTGGGCCAGAGCCTTCCATGCCCAGCCGTCCAGGTGACTTCATGGGGAGTCAAATTTCTCTGCCCCGGAACACTGAGAAAGTCTTTCCACTGCTCGCTGGCCTGCACCACCCCTCCTCGTGCCAGCGTGCTGCAGGGCAGGGAGCAGTGTCCCTGGGAAGCTTTAATAAATCAGGCAAAGTTCGAAAGCTGTTAGGCATCTCCCAAGTGATAAGTTACACTACGTAGAGCCCAGGGGGGGATCGCTCGGTGATGACAGGGAGCAGCCTTCCTTAAGGGAGCTGCTGCTCACAGCCCAGGGCACTGCTCCCGGCTTACCCTCCTGCCGAGACCCGCTCCCTTCCCTGTCTCCATCCAAAGTGTCTGAACGCTCTGACGGAGACCCATCCTCAAAGGCAACTGTCAAATGCATCCTCAAATGTTTATTTGAAGAAAGTAAGTTTCACCCCAGTTTTTAAAACGTTTCAGAAAAGTGAAGGAAAAGCCCTCCTCCCACTTGCCAGAGGCTTAAGCAGGCGCGCTGGTTTGCAGTTTGAGGAAACACTTCACTCTTCTGTGAACTGGGAAACTCTGGGCACATGGTTCTTCGTGGGCGCCAGTTTGCCTATAGTCTCCCCATCCCCCAGCAGTTAGACCCACTCAGGGCTGTGTCACCGGGTCCGGGTAGATGAGCTGTATGAGAAAACACTTACTACTGGCTTCATGTGTCAGCACTTGTGGGAAGGGTTTAGCGCATTCGCGTGGCTCAGAAACCTTGTGGTGTCTATTTCATGAGGAGCCCTTTATGCGTTTTTGCTGATCTGCGTGTGGATGATGATTTTCCAATAGCTCCAGCAATACACTCGCACCAGGAATGTCTAACTTGAGACTAGTTCACATTGAATTTAACCGGCTGTGAAGATAGGACTTTTCCGTCCTTGATGCTCAGCCCTTGCCGGCAGAGAGCTGTTCTGCTTCCAACTCTAGATGCTGCTACAGGAGCGCCTGCTGTGTTTGCCCAGAGGAGCTGGGACCTTACCGCAGCCAGGTGTAGTTTCCCCGGGCCCCAACGTAAGGAGAAATCTTTCCTTTCCTTAACAGAATTTTTGTTTTCTAGAGGCGAACAAGTTCCTTTTCTCATAATCCCTTCATCAGACACTGAATTGGAAAAAAAAAAAAAAAAAAAAGTTGACCCTCGTGAGGCGTGTTTATCAATCACAGTGGCTGCCTGGCCTAGTGGAGATACGTTTCCAGTAGCTCCTAGAGTGTGTTCACTTATGCTTTTGTATATGAAGGTGCGGAGGACCAAGTTGCTGTAAATGTCCAGGTACCCAGCATGGAAGGATAATAATTCATTATCATCATTTATTGTTGTTGTTTCTCTGTGGGTGCTTCCCTTTGAAGGCTGCTGTCCATTCTCACTTCCTGGAGATGGAAATGTTGTTTACTTTTGTCACACCCACTCTTTGTTTTGGGAAAATTACTGGGCTGTGTCTGCTGGGCTCACAAAGTAAAGCAAGTGGTTGTCACTGTTAACCGCTGCATTTAGAGAAGAACATAAATGTTTGACTGCAGATTTTAGAGACTAAAAATGTTAAGTGTTCACTTCAGAATCTAGGTTGGACAGATCAGCAGCTGGACTGTGTTTTGTTTGGTTGTGTTTTCCCCTGGTGAACAGCTGTCAGAATCATTGGTGACATTTGAGTGGTGTATTGCTCTCATGTTAATGCTCCCACCAGAGTTTTTAAATCTATCAGTGAAGATTTATTTCTCCCCAGTAATTAAATCACACTGGATTACTGAAGCTTCTACTTGGTTTAAATTTAAGATTTAGGAAGGCAGCTTGGGGGAACACAATTGTCTTTGCATCTCCTTTATTGAGCTATAGAAATTGGACCATCTTTTGGAAATTGGGTTGGAAGCGAAGATTGAAAATGGGAGTATCCCCTGAAAGACATGAATGTCATTGAACACACCTGGGACTATGGGCAAGCCAGGTTCTCCTTTTTATTTTTAACCAAAGAATTAGGAGCTGGTGGTTTGCATGCTTAAGTGTCCTAGAGGTGCTTGGTGGCAGCCTTCAAGAATGAGGCAGGGATTTTGAGATTAAGTTGGGTTCCTGTGGGCCCTACAAGTGACTTGTGATATTAACACATTAACTCTATTTCTGTTACCCTCTATGTCCCAGATAGTCTGAAAATAACAGTTATACATATAGTCTGCCCTCATCTTTGCTTTAAGTGTTGAGGGCTACACCTGTCCATGCTCAAAGTAAACATCAGTGAGGAACCGAGTTTTAACAACAAGGATAGCTTTGTTTCCTGTCAATAATCCTATGAGGGAGGTGATATTATTATCTGTACTTACAGCTAGGGAACCAAGGGAAAGAAAGATTAGATGACTTTCTGTAGGTCACACAGAATTGTTAAGTGATCTGGAGGACTCAGGATGAGCCATGTTCCATTGGCTCATTCCTTTATTCATCCATTCATTTATGATGTGCTCTCTGTGTGGCCATCGCCATTTGAACTGCAGGGATACAATGACAAATAAGACAGAAAACATCCTTGCTTTTTGGAACATATGTTCTATTTGGACAATGGCGGTGGGAGAAAGAATCGCGTACCATTCATAGAGGTAGAGAAGAATTTCTAAAGGATACCAAGAAATTTCTTATGGAAGGAAATATTTAATGTGAATCGGAGCACATGGGGACTTGCAGATGTAATCGTTTGAAGATTAGGCTATTTTAATTTGAATACCAAGAAAATGAAGTTTTTTATAATTATTATAGAATCTGGCATTAGATGCAAGGTGATACTTCAACAGCAGGATCTTTAATAGAGGTAATATATTCATTACTTTCCACACTAAGACAGACAGACAGACAGACAGACAGATAGAGTCTCAGAACATATTTTCTGAAGGAAAACAAATACATACAAAAGACCCAAGTTTGGGATAGTGGGACAAGAAGGAGAAAGGAGAGGCTTTGTACTCTGGTAGAGTAGTTGTCATATAGAAAATCTAAAGTAATTTTACATAAATTTTCTATCCCTTGTGTTTCTGACATTTTTCCCCCGAGTGTCTTTATATTTTATTATTTTTCACTCTCAACATAGTTTTCCCACTTCAGTTTTGAAAGCCATCAACTTTCAGTTTCTCTTTTTTTCCTCCATTGTTTTTTCTCCATGTGATTTAGTTGGCTTAATTTCCTCAAGTTCACATTTTTATTTTATGATGTGGACAAAGCCAGAAAAATTTTATGAGAAATTTTATAAAGAAAACACCTCTGAATCATTAGGTAAGTGATTTCTTTTTATTTGCTTGCTACCTGACAGCTTTAAATGGCCTGAACACATGGTGAATACGTTCTTAAAAAAATCAAAACTATTGTGGAAAAATTGGTTATCATCAGGAAATGACTGGAATGCTCTAATTCACAGTAGGAGCTTTTAATGAATTTTCTAAGAATTTGATCCTCACCTCACTCAATATTTCTTAGAGGATATACACTTATTTTTTATTTAAAAAAATGAGCAGATATTTCTTTAAATGGCTCAGTCAGTGGTAAAAATTATATAGGTATGTTTATTTAACTTGTCCACTTCTTTTTAAGGTGCCAATATTTTAGCTCTGCTTCTTAGAACTTTCTGGTGGCCTTTCCCCTTTGTCACATGGTAGCATGATTACAGAACCCAAACATTCTTCTCTACCAATCACAGACTAATAAGCTCCATGAATACTGAATTTATTTTTATCCATTCTTCTAAACAAAATGAGAGGGGGGAAATCAAGAAACAGAGATTTCAGGAATCTTTGGTTGGGATAGTAGAAATTTTTATATTGTGCTTTTAAAAAGCACTTTTATTTGTGTCTATTTATAGAGAAGTTCATAAAGCTATTAAAGTAAATCTGCTGGCATTTCCGCTAATAGTCAGAGCTAAACCACCAAACAGTGGTCTTCATTGTAGTTGTAGCTCAGCATGTGTCCTATCTCACTGAGTGCTAAGAACTTGCTGGAATACTAAAAGTGTCTCCAGTCAAACAATTGACATATAAACAAACAACAACAAAACTAAATAGTAACAAAAACAAAACGGCAGCAGTATTACCAAGAAAGGTTTGCTTTAGAGGAGGGAGGAAATACTAGTAAACCTTCAGAGTTAGTACAAACTCTGGGCTGGAATTCTCTTTAGCCACCTTGGCTTCTAGTCATTCTTCAAGTCTGTTTAGGAAATTGAGATTGAATGCATGCTATCTTATCTTAAAACACATCCCTGTGGGCGCAAACTTCAAGACACCTTTCCCTTTAATCAATTCTGCTGATTTTCTTTGCCTTTCTATATCCCAAGGAATATTTCTTAGAACACATTATAAACCAAGTACAATCTTATCTCAGGGTCTCTATTCTCTTTAGAGTGACATACTCCTGATTCTTCAGAGATTTAATAACATTTCGCCACACTTAATGGGAATCTCTGGTCAATTTTTCTGATTAATGAAAGACCTCAGTGGTTAGTTACTTTTTTCATTATCATTGGAAAGAGGGAAATGGAGGGACAAGAATAAAATAAGTGAGAATCTACTTCTGTGAGTAACTCCAAAGCCAGAAAACTCTTAATATGCTTCCAGAATAATTGTACAAAAAATATAATTTGGTGTAGGGATGAGGGTGATGACTAATTTCTTTCTTACTCAAATGCAGAAGTATACATCTATACTCAGTCAGAAGTATGCAAGCATCATAACATGAGAATTCACCAGTCATATTTCTATCAAGACAGCCTTGATAGGACTTAGACTATATTAATTAATTGTCTTTGGAAGTAAAAGAGGTTGGGAGTTACAGGTAGTCAGGTTTTTGTCAGAGGAATTACGGATAAGTGGTGATAAGAGGCATTAAAATGAGCAACATTCACTTATCAAAAAGGACTTTATGCTTTGGCTATTAAATGCTTTCAAGATAGGCTTCTTATCTACCAAAACCATAGAGAAAAGTCTGAGGAGTTTGAGAGTATGAAAGAATTTATTACAGAACCAATGAGAAAGTAGGACTGATATAAAAAATGTTTTTATTTGAAGAATAAACACTAATGAGAAACCAGGATTCAGTTAATATATATTTAAAAATCTTATAAATTATACTCATTCTCAGAGACTGGGAAATGACACCAATGGGAAATTTATTTAAAACCAACCAACCAAACAAACAAACAAAAATGCTACCTGCCCCTTGGAAAGGGATATATTTCTGTCTTTTTTTTTTTTTTTTCCACACTGTCTTTCTTAGGATATTATTGTAAAGTCCCTATTGTGAAAATATTATTCTAAAGTTAGCTCACATTTGTTAGACTATGTTTATATTTATCTGCTTAATAAATCTTTAATTTCTCCACAGTGTGACCTGTTCCATGAAATTCATCTTGGAGGGTGGTCATTAAGAAGCTCCAATACAAGGATCATAACCAGGACTTTTCCTAGGGATAAACCTAAAGGTAGTTGAATACTACCAACTTTCTGGTCACTGTGCTAAAACCTAGGCTGAATCCAATGGTCACTGATGGGGTCTGTTTCATGTCCCCCTAGCAAGGATTGGAGGAGCTATTTCTGATTGGCAAGCAGAACTGAGCTTCACTAGCTCTTGGGAGAACTGAACAGGGTCATGCCAACCCAACTTAACTTAACCTTGAAATCACTGATAAGGCTTCATATTTTTCCTCTTCTTAAAGCAATTTGCATTTTAATAAGCAATACAGGATTAGACCAATTAATGAAGAACTAAGCTATAAAGCTAGGACTTCATGTAGCCTTGAGATTAGTGGGCTAGGCAGGAGGAGGGCAAAGGACCTTTCACAGTCTCTGCACTGATCAATGGAAACACATGCTTCCCTGGGCCACGTAAGTAGTTGGCCACTGAAGGTTTGTTATACTGACTGTCCTAAGAATAGGGACAAAGGGCACGGCACAGATGCTAATATATTTTATGTCATTCAACCATAGCTAGTTCTTTCCACTGCCAATACTAATTTCAGCCCCCCATCTTACACTCACATGTCTCCTTTTGGAGAAAGTAAAAGTCATGCCAAGAAATGTCCTATAAAAGGGCTTAATTCTTGTTGATAATCCCAAATTGATGATTTTAAATAAAAAAATTATGAGAAAAATCTTATATGTTCTAGCCAATATCTACTTGATAAAGACAGGTGAGCAAAAATAGTACTTAATAGTGCAAACAAATAATTTTTTTAAAAAGCCTTTGCAGCAACAAAACATTTAAATAAACTAAGGAAAGCCTTCATATAAAGCATTTTCCTAAATAAACTCTGTTCAATGAAGATGTTCTCACTAGGTCAGGAGAGTGTAGGGGCTGGATATTTCTATATCATTTTCAGACACATTGCTGCTGATAACACCTTTTCCTTGAAACTTGACCTTTGTCAGGGCACTATATCATTGTCTTAGAACAAAGCTGAACTATTAGCAAAACCTCACAGAGTATACTAGTAGAAGTGCTTTTTGTGCTTTTCTGCAATTGTTTTGCTGCAAACAAAGTGCCAAGTATTTAAGCTAGTAGCTACTTGGTCAGACATGGTATGTTGTTATTAAGTGATATTATGTCATCTCTTAAACAGAATAGAACATTTAGACTAAGACAAATCTTGGTTTAGTCTCCACTGTTTGTACTATTTATGGAAACTTGAATCTAAATTTAAAATAAAGTGTAGGGTTGCTCATTAGACCATGGATCTAACTTTAGAATGAATTTTTGCTTTATATTTTTTGAGAAAAGACATTTTTATCTTTTGAAGAAATGGGACATACATATAAAATTTATAATTTATTTAATATATAAGCATATTTCTATGTATAAAAAACAGCCTAAGTGACCGTCCTACAGCCCAACTATCCAACCAGTAGCTATGACGCACAATGACTACCAGGGGCAGACACTCTGACCGGTAGCTATGATGTGCACTGACCACCAGGGGACAGATGCTCAACACAGGAGTTGTTGAGCTGCGGTGACCTGGCAGCTTCAGTTCTTGGGTACCCACCTGGAACCAGAGAGGAGAGAGCCCAATTCCAGGGTGTGTCACCCAAGAACAGCTCTCTTCAAATCTGAGACCCCTCAGGGGATGTCAGAGAGCTGGTTTCAGCCCAATCCCCACAGGTCAGGCTGAAGGACCCCACTGGTGCACAAATCCATGCACTGGGCTTCTAGTATACTATTGATATATAAATAAGAATCTACACTAATAAAAGAGAAACATGCAAATTAACCATCACTCTGCTATGCTCACCAGCCAATCAGGAGGGAATATGCAAGTTAGAAGGAGAAAGATGGCAGCCACCCAGCTTCTCCAGGCATGGAGTGGCTGTGGGGGAGAGGGGGAAGGACACCTGCTATGAGAGGGAGGGGAACGGGGCAAAGGGATCTACAGCAATGGCACTCTGGTCCCAGCAAAGACGAAGACTGCAGACTCCGGAGTCTACAGTGAAGACAAAGAAGGCAAACTCTGGCTAGAGCAAAGGCCTAGGCCCCAGGTGCAGGAGGAAAACCAATGCTGGAAGCCAAGGGAAGGAAGGCCTATTGCACGAATCTCTTCATGCAACGGGCCTCTAGTATTATGTATATATATCATTCATAATAAAAGTTAGCCACAAAGCCATATGTATGATTCATTTCTGCCCTTTGCATTTTCCTACTGATAAGAAATAGATTTAGTTGACATGGTATGGTGGAAAGTTTTGTATTGAGTAGAGAGACCTCAATTCAAATAGGCAGAGAGACTCTTCTGTGTTCCCATCTCTAAAAGTGTTGAAAATAGACCTCTGATTTTTAGAGGCCCTGGGCTCTGATATGCTATAATACATCATAATCTGACATCTGTATGACTCTATGTCTAAATAAAAGTGAAACCAACTTAAACAGTTCTAAATAATGATTACACTTGCGGTGAATAAAAAGCATACTTTTATTAGCTTTGGAATAATATTTAGGAACTAAGAAATAATATTTAAAATAGAAGAAAATGTCTTCTGAAAACATAACTGGCACTCATGCAAAATTATAATGACTTTATGATTGCACCTACAAAAATACATGATAAATATATAAATGTTTAATGGAAAGAGAAAGTATATAGAAGTCCACCAAGTGATTGAGTTGTGGTGGTGGGCTTCTGAAAGATTAATTTTTCATCTTAATAGTCTTCTTATTGTACTATATTAATTTTATTCCCAATTAAAAAGACAAAAATAAGAGTACTTGGAAAATGTTAAGTACCACATTTTACTAAAATATTTGTGATTGGTTAAATAGCATTGGGAAAACCATTCGATTTGGAAAGTCATTCTTTACTGTTCTTGAAAAAAAAAAAAAAAGAAAAAGAAATCTAGTTGTATCCTCTACTGCAGTGGCAATTAATGCGGTATTAATTGTTTTTACCAAGTATTTCAAAGACTTATAAAAACCAATGGCTAGTGCCTGATGGAGGGTAAAGGGCATGCAGTTGGACTCACATGATCCCAACCTTCTGCCTGCCTGGGGAATTGAACCACAAAAATGTGTCTGGATTTGTGGAGACTGCCTGAAGCCAGCTGGATTCAGTCAAGAAGCTCCGTAGATATTGCACAAGGGAAAGAAACATTGTGAAACCAGTAAATGAGACTATATTGTCTTTATTTGGCTTACATACCAACACATAGTTTGGAGAAAATAATGTTTAGTGATCTTTTTAAAATGTTGACCAACATGTCATCAATTACACATCAAATGAAAAAAGCAAATGGTGTATTGCAGCTTTCCGGTCACTATGACAAAGTTTGTGCCATTTGTGTGTATTTACCACCGGAGACCTGAAGAGCAGCAGAACTTCAGTTGAAACCTGTAGGTTTTGCCCAGTATTTCCTTAGATCATTAATTGGTCCAGGTTTGGCATGCCAGTAAAGTTCCCATGAAACTTAACTAGGGCTAGCTAAAAACTTGGCATTTAGCCTTGGGGAAAAAATCATCTTGGGTTTGCTTAAAGGTCTATGAACTTCAGGAAACCTCTGGGTGACCCTTCCTACAATGTGGTGGTTTCTAGTGATATCTGAAACCAAGAATGTTTTGTGAAGGGTTTGGATTTCACTTGGAATGCCATATCTAATCCTAGGTGCTGCCTAATGAATTAAAAGTCTGGTCCTCCTTGGATCCACATAAAAACAGTGCTATGTGTGAAATACAGGACTTTTTCTACAGAGTAAATTGCTCCTCTTAATTAGTCAGTTAAAAGTGCCTTTTGAAGGTTTTTTGAAATGTATTTTCTGACATTGAATCTATCATCGGTGTTACCTAAAATATAAACGCACCCTGAGTCTATTATTTGAAGCTATTGCATGATTTCTGTGAAACAACAGATAATTATTATAACAGAAAACTATTTTTAATCCTATTACACATTCTAAAAATATTTCATGTATTTTGTAGTTCAAGACAGTCCTAAGAGTAGCAAGTTTTGACTGCGTGGCATCAGGAAAAGTAACCACCCCCCAAATAATAACTAACTGGATGGTGTTGCCCGGGGCATTCATTGGTGGATCTAGCTTTTAGCTTTCTCACTCTCTTTTCCCTCACCAGGACACACACAGGCCCCTATGTATACTCTTCTCTTATAACATAGAATTATCTTCCCAAATGGGGAAAATGAACATTTGATAATAAAAAAAGTTTCCAAAATGTGTTAGAAAAATAATATCTACAGCTGATTTTCAAGGAAAGTATGTGTGAGATAGCCAAGAGACAAGAATTGGAAATATCTACTTTGTTTTCTCTTCAAATCATCTGTAGTGACATTTTTGGCCTCAATGAATTTTTTAGCTTTCTTATTCTAAGGATTCATTGTCCTTTGTTTCTTTAAACTGTTTTTATATTTCACATTCTTAGATAAAATATAAATGAGAAGTTTTGACATTCTTTATGCCTCTACATATGTTTAGACATCATTATTTTAGGGCCTGTATTATTTTAGGAATCAGTAAAAAAGATTTAGGAAAAGTATTTAGGAAAATCTACATGAGGATTGTTGAGAACATATGTCTATATATTTCTTCCAGAAGTTCTGGGTCATTCTGCAGCCATAGAGAGAAAAATGCTTATATCTGTAAGGACTGTTTCTGATTGTCAGGGGATTAAAGATAAATTCTATCAGGGCCAAAAAGAAAATGAAATCCTAGTGAGATAAGAAATAGCCTTCCAATCTTGATATATTGGCATTAGTACTTTCTTTTCTACTCATTTTTTGGATCATGTACAGCCATGTACAAGTCATTATTTAATTTTTTAGTTGAAAGTTTTAACAATAAGTTTTAAATAGATTTATCAACTGATAACTTAAGACATATGCCCCATATTTACAAAGAGTACTTTCCTCTTGAATGACATATATGTGGAAAGGTTTATCAGAGCACATTGTTCAATTTTTGGAGCTCCAGTAAGATTTTTTTTATAACCCATGAGACCTGATAATCAAGTAGAACATCAACACTCCAAGTCATGTAGACACTTCTGCCAAATACAGCCCTACCTACAATCTGTATTGTATAGTGTTTTTATTTTCATAGACAGCAGAAAGGAACATGTGTTTCTTGCAAATTTTTTAGGAAAAATATATTTCTCTCCGTTCAATAATAAGGCCCTTGTTAACAAAGACCAACCACTAATCAAGGAAAAGGAATGCAGTCCTGAGTTTGGACAGTATTCCAGCAGAGGCTGGGTGTAGTGTCAGCCATACCGTCACCAGTGATCTTTACACTCCAGCCACTTTATGGTTCTATATCTATCTAAACCACCTGTAAGCCACTGCTCATGTATTTCAGGTCTTTAAATATCAGTCTCTTTTGATTGTACTTCTCACTGATTATGCTGCCAAGGCAAATATCATCCTTCCACACAGAAGTCATCGTCCACCTGTCTTACTGTCATTGATTTCTGATTCCTACTACACAACAACCTCTTTATAGAAACACATAGAAATTAGCAGCTTAATCCTTTTTGTACTACGTTTGTATAATTCTCAAAACATACATTTCTATACAATCTGGTTATTTATTATTTGTGTGGATCACTATAGATATCACAAACTTTCTTTTTTATTAAAAATTTGGTTTAGGAACTGTCTACTCATTCCTATCTATTTTTATAGAGTGGGGCTTATGGATGTGAATTATAGTTCTACATTTTGCTAAGAGGCAAAGTTATTTCTGAAGAAATAATTCTATTGTACAGTGTTAGTTCACTTGCAGGAATGAATTTTTTTTTTTTTGCCTTCTGAGTAAAGTATAAGAAGATGATATAGAATGAGATATTGTATAGAAATAGACAAGCCTATTTAACTTGTTTTTTTTTTAATGAAAATGATGCCCTTAATAAAAAAAATAGATTGTGTGAATTATGTGAGATTGAGTTGTCTCTGACTCTAGGCAACCCTATGGATGAGTGGTGTCTACAATGCCCTGTCCTCCACAGCCCTCATCAGGTTCTGTAGACTCATGTCCATGCCTATTTTTATGGAGTCAGTTTATCTGATATTTGGTCTTTCCCTTATATTGATGCCTTCTATTTTTTCACAGCATTATTGTCTTTTCCAAAGAACCCTGCCCTTTCATGAGATGCCCAAAGTAGAACAGCTTCATTTTTGCCTCCAGCAATGTTTCAGGCTTAATTTGCTTCAAGATCCACCTGTCTGTCTTTCTTACAGCCCAGGGTATCCGTAGAGCTCTTCTCCAGCACCAGGTTTCAAGTGAATCAGTTTCTTATCAGTCTTCACTGTCCAACTTTCCCATCTGTATATTGGGATTATGAGGGCATGAGTGATTTTAGCCTTGGTTTCTAATGACACTGCTTTGTTGCTAATGATCTCTCCTAATTCTTCCATTGCTACCCTTCCAAGTCTCAGCCTTCTCTTGATTTCTTGACTAAAAATTCCGTTTGAATAGTTTTGGCTTGTAAAAATGTCAAGGTCAATGACATCATCATTACCTCTTCCTGCAGTTGCTAGCAAAAGTGATTTCATTAAAAAAATTAATAATACAAAGAAGCACTATTTGGTGAATATGCTATCATTAAACTAGTCAAATAATTTTTTTTTCTTTATCCAGTAACTTCACTTCTCTCTAATGAATGTTTTTGTTGTTTTTTTTTTTTTTTTTTTTCTCTTTTGACTATGGGAAATCAGAAACATGTTGGTGAAGGAATCAGAATCACCAGGAGGCCAATGTCTATGGATAATTTTCCTTAAGGCAGAGAATTTCATACTCAAGATGCCTGGCCATCCAGAGGGCAGGGCTTACAGGAAACAGTGCTCAGAGAAGCATGATACTGGGAGAGTCTGCCTACTGCATTCTATGTATTTATGGCCAGTTTTGGAGCAAGTTCTTGGAAACTAGGGAGATTTGGGAGGAGCAATTTCAGGACCCAATTTCTGTTTTTTGTAGGTTCATTTCTTCTTGTCCCAGATTTTGTAATATAAGAATAGGCAAAGTATTATCTCTTAGTAAGTTTATATAAATAGCAGGTAGAGTTTAGAAAACTTTTCATTCATTTTTTCATTGAATTCATAAAGCAAACTCTTGAGGTAGCCACTATCTATCATTGTTATCATCTACTTTTAGAGATTAGCATGCAGAGTTTAAGTAGCTTATTTAAGGAGGTGAAATCTGTAAGTTTCAGAATAAGGATTTCAGCTTAAATCTTTAGAATTTATCCCTGGCTGGGTAGCTTAGCTAGTTTGAGTGTCATCCCCATATGCCAAGGTTGTGGTTTGAAACTATCTCAGGTCAGGACACATATAAGAAGCAACCAATAAATATATTAATAAGTAGAATAAAAAAATCAATGTTTTTCTTTCTCCCTTCTTTCTAAAATCAATCAATAAAAAATATATTTGGAATTTCACACAAACACCCATTTGAGAGCAGCATGAATGCTGGAACTAAATTGTTGGATTAAAAATCAAGGTCTCTTGTTTTTTAATGTGTCATTTGGGTACATTAACTTTTCTGTGTCTCATTGCTCTCAAATGGGAATAACGATCATTTAATGCATGCAAAGGATTTGGGGCTCAACACATAAGAATTTCTTAATAAATATTCATTATGATGCTAAACTTTCTTCAAAGAACTTTATTATGTGTTAATTTAGTATGCAGATCATAAAAATTATATGTATAAATATAGCATTCAGACTTTCATGTTAAGATAATTTTTCAAGAATGGCTGTATTATATCCTAGACATAATAAATGTCTATCTTTTTACACTGAATAAGAGAGGAATGCTGTGTTTTCTCTGATAGCATAAAGTGTCACTTTTCTGTACAGCATGCAAATGCTTTATTTCAAAAGGCCAAATCTAAAGGTGCTGTCAAGCTTGATTTATTGGGCCTATTTTAATCAGCACTGCTTTGCCATACAAGCTAAATTGCTTTAAGGAGGCTATCTCTCTGGGAAGCGTATTATCATTTTGGCATTGTATGTCTGTTGAAGAGGTCCTAATTTATGCTCACACAGCAGGATGCTTCCCTCACTATAATTGGGCTTCTTTTAGCTTCTCTTCTATGAATAGGGCAGGACCTTGGTGGGAAGAAAGGGAAAAGCAAAACCACACATCACCACAGCACAAGGAGTACCATGACAAAGGATAAACAAGGTGCAGGCATGAATGCAAGTTCAAAAATCATGTAACTCAGAATTAGGAGGGTCTATGGGCAGCCTCCCAAGGAGTACAACCTACACCATAGACTAAGACCGTGAGCAATAAATTCCGTATGGACCTTAGTAGAATTTATAATCTCTACTTACAACCTCTTATTGGATTCAACATTCTAAGAAAGAGCAGCTATCTTTTACAGCTTAGCTAAAGGAAGTTGAGAGCAGATGAGATATTTATGTAAGGATCTTTATGTTATTAGTTAATGGCAGAACCACCAAGTGCAGAGCCTAGTTCCTCCCATTATAAATCCTGCCTCAGGTGAAAATTAAAATTAAAATCACTTTTGATATTAACCGATGAGCCAATAATCTAATACTTAAGGATGATTAGTATTATATTATATGATGAAGAGTATTCAGGGAAAGGTCCATTGAGCATGAATAGATATTATGGGTAGACATGGTAAAGGTAATAGAAATGACTCCGCTTTTTATACTTTGAAAGTTGATTTAGTTAGGAAAGTTAATTGTTACGTTAGCAACAATTTGGAAACAAAAATGAGCATGTCAGAAAATAGTGTGGAGACTTGGGAGACTAGAGTGGGAAGTGCACTCAGATAAGTGGGTGGGGGAGGGAGGAGAGAAGAGGTGGGGCTTTCTGCTTACTTCCTGGGTCTCCTGTTTCTTAGAGGGAGACACATGCAAATACTAGTACTATGCGTAAGCCGTGATTCAACCATGTTATTTGGATAAGCAGTAGACATGTCTTTAAACACTAGCATGACATTTTTCATATGTGTTGAAATCTGGAATCAATAGGGTGAATATGTATATAAAATTTGCCAAGCTTACGAAGGGCAAAATAAACAGCTATAAACAATCCATATACCCAAGAAGAGTAGCAAGGAAAGACCACAGAGAGGTCAGGAGAGTGAATGTAAAGGAATGTAATGATTTACTGAAAACATGATATGAGCCAACCTAGTTAATGGAGAAAGCAATACATTTTCATAGGATACTACCCGTCTCTGAGTTCAAGACGGTGGTGGATTGAGCTCCTTCGTTGTCCCCCGCTCTCTATTCTGTCTTCCTCTTTCTCACTAACACAATGAAATGAAAGCACTTACAGAGCAAGGGAAAAACCTGAGGAGAAATGTCTGCTGTCCACACCAGACGGGCACAGTTACTGCTGGCCCACACATTTCACACGTGGTGGCTGATGCTGTGGCTGCCAAGTCCCTCAAGAGTGGCTATAAACACTCTTGGCCCAAGTGGGGTGAGCGATCCAGAAGGCTCACAGAGAGGCCATGGACTGATCGCTAGCAGGAGATGGGGACATGCCAAATTCTGGCAGAATTACGCCTCTGTGACACTTGCTACTGTAATCACACCCTCCTTGTGCAGAGGCCAGACAGGGACTAGAAAAGCAACTACTGTGAGTGGATGTCAGGTGAGAGGCGGGTTCAGTGCAAAGCTGTGCTCAGCAGTTCTGAGAGCTCAGACACGTGGGCGCTCCAAGTGGGGCTCACCTAAGAGGATAAGCTTACAGATGGAAGGAAGACAAATGCTTTTCAAGAAATAGTCCCTGTACTTCGTAATGAGGTATTTCAGGAATAAAGCGCTTTAAATAGTAAAGGCTTTGAAAAATACAGGGAGAGAATGACTTGGATCCCCCCCCCCCCCAAACTTTAATAAATAAATAAAAGGTCTCAAGTTCAGAATATTTTCATGCAGTCATCTTTCAAATGTTTTTAGTATACATGCTCTCATTTAGAGTTTCATCTTTCTTTCTAATCCCCTCCTTTCACTGTATTTACTCATAACTTTCTGCTACAGGCCAGCCATCATTAACCCAGACACTCCCTGAGCTGGCCAGTGTGTGCACCACAGAAGCCTAGCAGTGCTGGCCAAGGACTAGCGCTGTATCTTTAAATTCACCTAGGGCGGGAAGGCCTTGTTGAGGTTCAACCTCACTCATGAACTTACTATTGCTTCCAACAGGAAGGTTGGTTTTGTTAGGAAATGGAAACATAAAAAGCAGAGATGTAGAATCCTAGAATGCAGAAGCTGCTGAGCTTTGATTGGGCCATGTGTCAGGCAACCAGCATGTTGCTAGGCAGAAAAGTCCACAGAAGTCAATAGATGCATATTTAATTAACTGAAGCTCATCTTAACTATTTTACTATTAATGACAGAAAATAATCTATAACAATAAAGGGCAGTAAAACAAAAAGGCAAATACGCTGACAGGGAATATGAGAAATGGATAGTGTGGGAGACAAAAGAGAAGCAGAAGAATCTGAAGGTGAAGGAATCCAAAAAGACACAGAGTATAGAATTGTGTTTGTGTAAATATATAGAAACATTAATGTTCATTGGGAGGTAAAATATTCATGATGTTTATGTGAGACTTAACAAAATTTCAAGTTGAATAGCTACTTCTATTCAACTTATTGCTTTATGTAAGACTTTGATTTGTAAGCCTTCCCTGATGGTCCTGGTAAGTATTCTGATAAACAAAGTGGGCTACATTTATGCTCCTCAAAGTGTGGTCTGCAGATTAGCTGGTCCATCAAGGACAAGTACAATCAATGAAAGTAAGCGGTTAGACATTTTTATAGCAATTTCACTGAGTACTTTTTTTATGTTATTAAATGAAATGGTAAACAGTTTGGGCTTGCGTTTCATGTGCCTAATGCTATTTGCTTTGATAGGTATTCATATTATGATATTTTACAAAGTTTTCAATCCATGAAGGAGAAGGGAAAGTCCGCTACCCTGGTTCCTTGTGTACTGATGACTTAAATGGCTGTATTTGACTGTGTGTCCCACGGTCTTTTGTGCACATGCATGCTTACTTCAAAAGCCTGTGTTGAAAGAGGAAAACAGAGATGAAATGTATGTCATGTCCCTGTAAAAGAGGTTTTAAAGAGAACAGTATCTGCGTTCTAAAGACGTCTGCTGAGCAAGCCCAACAGTGTTGGGAAGAAAACAACAACAATATTAAACCAGAGAGTCTGAGAAAGTGGTCAGCATTTAATAATACTAATAACCACCTTTGTGGAAACTCCCAATTTCAGCGCCCATAGAAACCATAGAAGAACATGTGATTGGAGTGAAAACTTAATGTTATAGCATTTAAAACTGGAGATACTAATACTGAGTATATCATGGACACTCCATTTTTCTGGGTATAAATTCACTTTACTACTTTTTTAGCAATCCATAATAATCTTTTAGCAGTAGTACTTTTTTCCTTCTCTCTCTCTCTCTCTCTCTCTCTCTCTCTCTATATATATATATATATATATATATATATATATATATATATATATATATATATATTGTCCTTTCCTTCTTTGTATCTATGTTGGGTTGTTGAGAGTTAGATAATTATGGGCTTAATGTTTTATTATTAGCTGGAAATGGATTTGAAATAGAATGTCACTTGATAATTATGTCATAGATAGTAGATATAAGTTCGCATTTGTATATTGATAAATGGAGATAAACATATGGTTTAATATTTTCCAGTGTTAGTCTTGGAAATCACTGGGAAGGTGTATTTGTATAAATCTGCAATACCATGATAAAAAAGAAACAATAGAAAGTAACAAGACAACCAAAGTGGAAGATTCGTTTTTAAAATAAGAGCTATTTAATTTCAAATTAATTAATGAGAGAGGATCCAGAAACTTTATTTTGACACAAATGGATTTTTAAGTATGAGGACTTTGGCCTTCATTGAGTATGTTAAACCTTTCATAGTTACATTTTATTTTTGGCCAAACAGGTTTTTCTATTAATGTTCAAAGTATCTCCAGTGGTTGTTCCCAGACTAGCTAATTATCGGAATCACCCGGGAGCTACCAAATCTCTGGAGGTGAGATCTGTTCATCCCCAAACGTGAACTTCTCCACAGGTGATGTTATGAACAGTTCACTTTGGGAAGCATTTGTCTGGAGGTAATCGTCGCAAAAGGCACAAACACCAATTGGACATTGCTGTATGCATCCCAATTCAAGTAGGAACTCACATTCCCACTCGAAGTTCTAAGACATCCCCTTAAAACATTGCACTAAGTCCTGGGGCGTGTGTCCTGTATGAATTCCTCTTATAATCTCCCGGATAATGAGGACACAATTTTCTTTATTACTCTCTGCCACATGGTTATTGCTTTACACTGAAATCAGGGGTTCAATTAACTCTGTTGAATAAAATGGCATTCCCAAAGTCAAATGTGGCTTTAAAAAACATGAATAGAGCATTAAAAAGAGGTGGTGCAAAGCAATCACACACCAGAGGCTTGAGCAACCTATTGCCGGTGGAAACAGTTGCTCTCTGAGAAGTCCTTACCGAGGGGACATTGTCAGGGCTCTCTGTGCGCTATGGCGCTCAGCTAGCTCAGAAGTAGGATACAGAATCATAAGAATGCCAAGAGATTATCCATTGCATTGTCTTCAGGAAAAAACAAACAAACTCATTTTAAGAGAAACCATTGACCCTTGAATAGTATGGATTTGAACTGCATGGGTCCACCTGTATGCAGATTTTTAAAAAATAAACACATGGCTCATTTTTCATCTGCTGTTGGGAGTTTGCAGATGTGGAGAACTGACTTTTTGCGTTGATCTACACCATGGGTTTTGGTATCTGTGCTGAGGAGTTTCTGGAATCAATCTTGTGTGGATCCTGTGAAAGGATTTAAGTTAGTGGGGAGTCAAAATTATATGTGGATATTTGACTGTACAGGGGTAGGTACCCCTTAATCCTCCCCCATACAAGTTCACTGGCTTATAGGGTCTTCTACTCATTAAGTGTAGATCCTAAAAGTTCAATGGTCAACAGTGCCCTCATTTGAAAGACCTCCAGAGAAGGATTCTCAAACTCAAAGAAACACGACTTCCAAGTGCCAATGTGCAACTGGTGTTATTTAAGAAGCAGACCATTTAAAAAGCACTCAGTTATCGTGAATTGGGTGTGTATAACAACTGAGGCAATAATTTTGAGAATACATGATAATTATTAAAACAAACATCATTTTATTTATTTTTTTGTTTGAGAAATAAAACTTTTCAAGTTCTCGGAATAATGTTTCTATTAAAATGACAGTGTTAAGCTAAGCAATGTTTTTCATTATTATTTTGACTTTTGATAAGTAGTTACTTCTAAGGGCAAAATTAATTATTGCATTGTGTAATGCTACATTTGGCAATTAGCAATTGTGCTCTTTCATTTAAGAAAAGGTTTTGTGTTTTTTTTTACAAGGTCTTAGACCCAATTTAAGGACATTGGTAAGGATGAAAGAATAGCATTGCTACTAATGCTCTCTAAAAATAACAGTCAGAGAGTTGTAGTTTACAATTTTCTTTTTGTGTGTGTGTGTGTATTTCTAGGATTGTACCTTTAAAAGGTCACCTTCATCTGTTATTTGCACCCCTAATTCATGGGATTAACCCATTCTCAAAGATTTGTAAGATGATAAAATGGACCACTACCTAGAGAAAACCAGTTAGTCAGCTTTTTCATTTATTTATCTAAATGGGTTAACTGATTCCTTGACATAATTTACTAAGTGATATATTTATATTCCCCACATAAGCTGTTTAAATTCCTGGGTGATCTCACCAAACATTTCCCAACACAGAATTACAGCTTGGTTTTAGTAATCCCCTTTTTCCTCGCTGTACTTCTTAGGTTTCCATTCCAGGCAGCATGACTTGCTTTGGGCAACACTTAATGAGTGGAAGATCCTAAAAGCAATGGGTGATAAGCTATGAATCCCCCACTGCTACACAGAGACTTCTAATAGTAGACCCCATAGTGAGGAGATATCACCTAGAGCCCTCATTTATTTACTCAATACACACTATGTGTCAGATTTTTAAAAAATGGATGGAGGTGAACAGAGAAGCCTAGAGAGTTTGTTAGGTTTTTGAGACTATGAATTGCCTATTTAGGCACCTGAGACTCTGGGCAGAGGGGAGTTGCAGAGCCTGACAGTAATTCTCTAACTGAACAGAAGATGGTCTCAGAAAAGATGGGCTTGCCAAAGACCGAAAAAGTCGGGGATCAGCTATCAGTATTACAGTCCCGTTATTGGACTCCTAGGCAGATTGGTGCTTGCACAGGGCTGCAGAGAGCTCTTCCTTGCCAACACCCTCAAAGAGTAGTAGGTTGAAGGTTATACCTGCTTCATTCCTTCAATATCCAAGATAAAAGTTATGGACATTAAAGGAACCCAACATGGATCAGGTGAGCATAGCAGAAGCTGGGAGTGGGAAGGAGAGAATCACATCCCCTCAGCCTGGAGTGTTCGAAAGCTGAGCCATTGTCTGGCCTTACCTAGATCTACTCAATCGTTCATTCCCTCAACAGATATTCATTGTCAGATAGTGTTCACATGCTCTGGATACAGCAGTGACCAAAATGGTAAATTTCTTGCTGACATGATTTTAGATTCTAATGAAAAGAGGGAGTAAAGGAATATGCAATGTATCAAGTAGGGAAGTGTGCCAAAGAGGAGTTGTAGGTTCCAGTGGGACAGAATGAGACAGAGGCCAAGTCTTTCTGAGTGTAGTTAGGGAAGGCATTCGAAGACGGAAACATTTGGAGGCATATAGGAAGGACCTGAGAGAAAGACTCATTTGGATAACTGGAAGAAGAATTTTGGGACTTCAGGGCTGAGGAAACTGCAATGACCTAAAACAGAAGCCTGCCTGGCTTGAATGAGGACCAGGGAGCACATCAGTGTGGCTAGAGAAGGAGGGCTCACCCAGGGCCACTGTGTAGGGACTGATGGGCCATGGCGATGCTTGGTGCTTATTCTCTAGGAGCCTGTAAGTTCCTGGAGGATTTTAAACAGAACGTGACCTGGTATGACTTGCATTTTCAGACGCACAGCTCCTGTTTTTGGCAAAATAGACTCTTGGAGGCAAGGGAGGCATGGGAATCTAAGTTCAAAGTAATTTTTCCTCAGGACTTTAAAGCCTTACTCTGCTACATTTGAGCATTCTCTTTTGCTGGTACATTTTGTAAGTTTCATTCTTTTACTGGGAAGATATTTTTCATTACTGATAAGCTCTTAGGATGGCCTTATTCTTGTGTTCTAGAGTTTTATAATGATGCATTTTGGATGATGTACTTGTGTTTAAAAATTAGCTCAACATTTTGTTCAGCTTTTCATGTTAAAGACATGTGTCTCTTTTAAACTCCTGGAACTTTCTCCTATTGAAAAAAAATTTTTTTTCCTTTTACTTCTTTTAATCTTTCTTTCTAGAAATTTTATTAAAATATATAACTCTGTTTTATTCCTCTATTTTTTTACATTTTAATTTTTATTATTATAGAGTTAGGAATGTTTCTGTATCTCCGGCTCTATCAAAAGTAGGAAACCAGTCCAGCGCACTAAAAGGTTGCTGGTTCCATTCCCAGTCAGGGCTCATACCCAGTTGCAGGCTCCACTCCTAGTAGGGGGCGGATGCAGGAGGCAGCAGATCTGTGTCCAGCTCTCACATTGATGTTTTTATCTTTCGTCTTCTTCTCTCTCAAAATCAATTAAAAATCTAAAAAAAAAAAAAAAAAAAAAAAAAAAAAAAAAAAAAAAGTGAGGGTTAAGAAACCAAACAGAATAAAAAGACTATTTTTGTGCTCTGGCCATTGTTACTCGGGGGTTAGAGCATAGGCCTGCATACCAAACTGTAGTGGGTTCAATTCCCAGTCAAGGGCAGGTACCTGGGTTGCAGGTTCAATCCTGGGTCCCTGTAGGGACACATGTGGGAAGCAACCAATTGATGTGTCTCTCTCATATCTCTCTCTCTAAAAAAACAAAAAAAACAAAGAAACAAAAACAAAAAAAACAACAGAAAAACTTTTTCTAGTGAAAAGACTATATTTGTGTGAAACTTACTAATACTATCCCAAAGTGCTTTATATATGATTCTCATAATTTTTAAAATTCTTCTTTCTCATAATTTTTAAAATATCATTTCAAGGCAATATCCGGAAAAAAGGAATAAATATGTCCTGTAAACCCAACCCACATTAATGATGTCCTCACCTTTACGGGAGAAGAGAGTAGGTGCTGGTCAGTTATGTCAAACTGTTCAGATCACACCACAACCTCCTTTCCACGGAAGCCACCCCTGAACAGGCCCCATGTCCCTCCACTTTGAATCTATCAGTTTGTATAAAATAAGTGCTTCATCCAACAGCTCCTCTCAGATGCCAACTAAGTTAAAATCATCTGATATAAATGGCAAACTCTGCAGGATTATCCTGGGAAAGCATTTTCTCTGGGATTTTGAATATGGGCTTGACTTTGTGATTTCAGATCTGAGCTACAGAGATCATCTTGTACCCATCACTTAAAGAAAAAAGGAGCAATTCTAAAAATAGTACATTCCTACATCTTGAATAGTGTATATGATTTTTAAGTAAATGGACAAATGTAGACAAGTTTAGGGCAGTTTTAAAAAATATATCTCTTTATTGATTTAAGAGAAGAAGGGAGAGAGAGATAGGAACATCAATGATGAGAGAGAATCATTGATCGGCTACCCTGCTTGGCCCCTACTGTGGATCGAGCCCTGCAACCCAGGCAGGTGCCCTTGGCGAGAATGGAACCTGGGACCCTTCAGTCTGCAGGCTGATGCTCGATCCACTGGGCCAAAATGGTCAGAGATAGGGCAGTTTTTAGAAAGCGAATTAAGCCTAAAAGTGTAGGTACATATTCCTATATGCACATGACATGTTAAACATAGGTCACCTATGCTGATTATAATGTATGGAAATGCAGCATTTTTATGTACCATGCCATCAGATCTATGGCGATTTGATTCCAGAAAAATTAAACAGAGATTAACTTGCTAAGAACCCCCTGCTTGTAAAAGAGCCATTTTTTTTAATGTGTGAAGAACTATCAATATAGCACTCATCTCCTACAGAGAATTAGATGAATGGCAGGATAATTTACTGTTATAACTGAAAGAAGAAAAATTCCAGAGACAGGTAATGCACATAATGGAACTTAAAAATGAAACCAATTTTCTCTTTCCAGTTACAAAAGCAAGGCATAGGATGATCTCAAAAGACCCAATGGCTTTTAAAGCAGGCAATAGAAATACCTATATGATGGAATTAGCTCTTGTCCCCTTTTCCCAAGCCATAATTATGTAAAAGAACAGTAGTAGACATTCACTTATGATAAAAACATAATGTTCTCTGGGTCGAATTAATGTTGCTTTAAGAATGATCTTGACATATTTGTAAGAAACAGTTTGAGAAGTTTTTCAAGTGGTGATACTGGAAATGCATAAACCCTGGGTCTCATTTTTTAATGTTGCATCTTTATTCTGATAAAAGTTATATAAGTACATGGTTTAAAGCAGCGGTTTTCAATTAGTGTGCTGCAAGAATTTTTATAACATGTGATACCTGACTATTTAGTCAAGGGCACTGACCTTTTTTCTCCTTAGATTGTCAATAATAATAATAATAATAATAATAACAACAACAGCCAACACAATAGCTGTCCAAATGTGAATGAATCAAAATTACAGCTATTTATTTTTTGTCAAATGGGGAAAATATATTTTTTGATGTGCTGCAGAATTTTAGTAATTAGTGTATGTGTGCTATAAGATGAAAAAGGTTGAAAATTGCCAGTTTAAAGATATTGCTCTATCTTTCACCCCACTCCTTACCCAGCCAGGGTAAAATAGGGTAATAGGGTTTTCAAGGGATTGATAATGGTGCTACCCAGACAGCTGCCATGAACTCCCTTCACTGATTTCTCTTTATAGTGCCATCACTGCATGCACAGCACGCGCATCTCTGCGTGCCCCGGATGATCAGAGCATAACCACCTTCAGGAATCCTGGCAAGACACTAAAGAGGTGACCCAGTCAAGGAGGTCCTGGGGGTGAGCTGGAGAGTCCAATGTCTACCTGTGTCTGCAGGGCCCAGCGATCGATCCGCAGCTCCTGTCCATGTGGCTGTATGCTTTGGCCCAATGTCGTCAAAGTGTATTAGCTCTCAAAGCAAGTCAGAAGCTCTGTCTAAAGCAAGAGTTTCAGTATATTATCTGAAATCTGGCCTTGCCATCTTAGGGCTTATTCAGGGGTTGTGGCTCAGAGGTTTCTAATGGACAGGTGACACGTGTCCCAGAGATACATGCGCAGCCGCTGCAGTCAGGCTGGTAGGCAGTCATTTGGGGGAATGTTGACCGTGGCTTCAGGGAATCTCTAGGGCAGCGTGACCTGATACGGTGGCCGTCAGCTCTATGTGGCCATTTAAAATGAAATTAATTCAAATGAAATTCAATAAAAATCCTGTTCCGCAGGTTCACTGGCCCGATTTTAAGTGCTCAATGGCCACAGGTGGCCATTGGCTACACTGTTGCAGCATCCAAGTGAACATGGTCCTGGTCGGGGGAGTCCACGGGGCAGTGGCATTCCGTGTCTTGCTCAGTCAGTATGGAAGAGAAAATGCTGTAACAGAGACAGTGTATGGACCTGTGAGAGAAGGAGATTACTTTTAGGCCCCATGAGATAGATGGTGAGGAGGGATCTAGGTTATTAATATTTTTTACTCTAACTTGATCAATTGAGTCAGAAAATACAGAGAGGTTGAACCCGAGTGACAGTGACATCTGCAGAGTCGATTATGTAGACATTGTCAAAAAGGAAACAGAGAAGTACCAGATGGGCTCATAAAGTTCCCTTTTGTTTACGTGTTCTGGGCCAATAAAAAGTAATATATGAGCACTGAGGATTATCTGGAAAGCATAACAACTTCCTTGCCTTCTTATGTAGAATATCCTGAATGTACCTTATTTCCTCCCCAACGACCCTGAGTCACCGTTATTGAATTATAGAATAGCGCATCCCAGAGAGAGGAGAGAGCAGTGTTCTCCCAGACCCCTGGGCTGTTGGGAGATGGAATGCGTGCATTTCTTCCCATATCAAGGTGCCTCTACAGCATAATTTTTTCTTCCCATGCTTTTACCTCCTATCATGTTATTACCTGTAACTCCCCACCTGATTTGTCTGCTTCTAGCTGATCCCACTGCTGTCCTTCTCCTTTGGGCCTTCTGTAAATTCACACACAGCAAAGCAGTGGCCAGATAATCCAACCGTCCAATGAAGCTTTCACTTCACTCTCTGAATGCCTCTGACCTGCTCTGCTTCTATGTGGAATATATGACTATTTTATCCAATAGTTCCTCACGCATCGTATCCTGCCTGCTCTTGGAAATTCTCAGTTGGGCACTATAGAAAGAGCATGGAACTTAAAATAAGGAAGTTGGGGGTTTGACTCATGGCTCAGCTGTAGACTTTGGCCTGGGCCAATCTCAGATCTCTACAAGGTTCAGTTTTTTTTTCATCTGTTCATCATTTTCACTGTTGTCCCTAATACTAGTAAAGTTCTTAGCAGGTGGCCAGCAATGTTCTAAGTATTTTTCATGTATTAATCCACTTTAATCCTCATAATATCTATGAATTAGGTATTATTATAATATTTTTTTGTTAATCCTCACTTATGTTTATTTATTTTTTTGTTAATTCTTATCAATGGTTATTTTTCCATTTATTTTTAGAGAGAATGGAAGGGAGTAGGTTTGGGGAGGGAGAGGTAGAGAGAGAAACAGAGAGAGAAAAACAGGGAGAGAAACAGAGAAACATCGATGTGAGAGAGACACATTGATTGGTTGCCTCTCCCACACACCCCAGCTGGGCAAGGATCTGACCTGCAACCCAGGTTTATGCCCTTGACCTGGAATCAAACCCGAGATGCTTCAGAGGAAGGGGCCAATGCTCTAACCACTGAGCTCACAGGCCAAGGCTGTTTATATATATATATTAGGTATTGTTATTTATCCACATTTTACCTGTGAAAGAAACTGAGGAATAAACAGATTAAGTAACTAGTTCTCACATGTTTGCAAGTTGAAAATGCTACGTTTCTTTGAGAGACATGTAGTTGTTTTGGGTTTGGGATTTTATTCTGGATTGGGTAGTGGGTTTCTATGTAATAGCCCATGATAAATCACTTGGGAATTTTGCAGAAACTGTAGAGCAGTTCCCAAGGACCAGTAAATCGAGTGGGAATCCCTCTCTAAGGAAGAGGAGGCGAGGCGGGTGTTGTAGCCTGGGGACCACAAAAGCCATGCAGTCAGTCTTGCTGCAGTCTGTTGGGGTTTTGTAAAAACTGTGAGTGGTGTTCATTTAAGCTCGAGGTTTAGAGAGAGAGGACAGGTTTATGTGACGAGGAGAAAAATGAATCCATTATATTATATGAGAAATCAGGCTTAGTGCAATCTTTGCTCAAGTGGATTTAAAAAAAAAAACAATTTCAAAATTTTATTTTCTGACTAAAGGTGAGCTCAGGGGCCTTGTTCTGGAAAGAAACTTATCTTTTTTAGTGATATTTCTATTACCATCATCTTATGTAGTTTGATGATTCAATTAGAGTTCTGAGTCTCTCAGTATCTTCTACAGTATCTGCCTCTGTATATTAACCGGGGACTTTAGCTAGCTTTATTTCAGGGAAGTCACACGTTTGTGGGAGGTGTGACCCCTTAAGTGGACATAAGCAGTGGAGACTCTCTTTGCTTGGAAAATGGCTCTCAGTGGAAGTCGGACAAATGGAACCTCCCATTGAACGTGAGATCTGGCAAGGAGCTTGTCATAGTGGAGTCACATTAGCTAGATTTTACATGAAAGCAAGCAAAAAATATTAAAACCAGTAAGCATTTTCAAAAAGCCCATGTAGCGGGGTTGCTCCGAGAACTGAAGGCGTTTTCTCATCTTCCTTACAGATCTTGTGCTCACATAGTCCCACATTCCTCCCATCACCATAGCCATACCACCGAAAATGGCCAAGCACATTTTAGCATTCGTATGTGTAAGAAAGTTGGGCATTAAAAAATACAGTATGTTTTAGTTTAGCTGATGGAAAAGCTATCTATTTGGGTCTAGCAACATGACCTTCCCAATGACTGTTACACAACGGACTTCTCTCAGTGGTGAATCATGGAGGTGACTTGCAGTACTACGTGTTTGTACTCCTCTGAGAGGCATGAACTCTGCCCTCTGGGGACCTTGTGTTGTGCCAGAGCCAGAAGCTCCTAGCAGCCCTCGGGCTGATCATACGTCTGGGATTGGCCACTAGGGCTCAGGCTGGCTGGAAGGGGCTGAGCTGCTGCAATGTGTTTGGAACAGGTGACCTCAGAATTTGTTTTCATTTTGCAGGTTTCAGGGTAGCAGCTAACAAATCAGCAAAGCAAACCCTTGTTCGTTGGAAATTAGCTACCAAGGCTGGCTCTGGTTTCTTAGTCTCTTTCTTCCTGAGATCTATGTCACTGGCCAGTGAAAGGAATATGGCTAAAGAGTCATCATTGGCAAAATTCAGAATAATTTAGATTACAATGCACACACAGGGTTTAAATGCTAACTTAGCACTGATATGTGTGAGACGTGTAATGAAATTATTTAAATTATGTAGGAAATTACTCCTGGGTGAAGGGGAGCAGAAAATTAAACAGTCTCATAAAATAAAGCACACAGGAACTGAAGGTTGTGGTAACAGTATGTGGAAAATAAAATTAATCTCAGTCTCTTCTACTTACAAATTTGCATTGTGTTGCTTAAGCTCTGGGCTCAGGTTAGAATTCTGTGAAGTGAGAAATAGGCTGGACTATCTGGGCCAATACTTACTCTAAGTGTTCTGCCTTTTTCTCAAGCATTCTCTCTCTCTCTCTCTCTCTCTCTCTCTCTCTCTCTCTCTCTCTCTCTCTCTCTCCCTCTCTCTCTCTCTCTCCAGCCCAAGTTTCCAAGCTTTAATTAACAAAATGCAAGCATTATTATTATTATGGCATAGTTAAAAGTCTGCTAAACCTATTTATGAAAAAAAGAAAAAGAAAAAAAATAGTTTAAAAACATACTAATGCTGATATACAAACTCCACCTCCATCTCTTCTTAAACCTATTACAAATAATATCTTGGTTACATGAACATAGACATATACTTTTTAAAGAATCAACTGAGTTCTCAAATGAGCATGCCTATTCTAACCGTCTAAATATTTAATTCGCTTGACCTTGACTTAACCATGTCTCTCCATGACCATATGGATCACACCATTTTAACTGCCTATTTCCTTGCCATTGGTCATCACTTTTTCTGCTTCAGCTTCTACTAAGTTTTGATCTTTTAGGTACTTTTTTGCCACAATCTTTTCATGCAGGCAACGATAGATTCTTTCTTCAAATATATAGCTTCTTTATACAATATTAGCATTAAAATAAAAGTCCCACTTGCTTTCTCCGTTGAAAAGCTAGTGTAACTTGTAGGGGGGTGATACAGGTTCTCCTCCTCAAATCTCAGGATCATGACTCCTGAGGCATTAAACATTGAGAAAAACATCTCAGGAGAGTGGTTTCTTTCTCTGCTGGAATTGTGTGCATCTCTATAATTCATCAGTTGGCTGCATATTACAAGACAGAGTTCTGGAAGCCAGTGACTGCTCTGGATTAATAATGTCTGGAGTCTAAATAGAATTTACAAGATAGACTAAACCTGGAGACGTGCTGTTAGATAAGGAGAGCTGGGGAGGAGAGGTGCATATGAATCCTGACAGGCGATTATGGGAAGGGCTCCTGTGGAGAACGGGTCACAACACAGCTTAATGGTTGTGACCGAGAGGTCAAACCTGAGTGCTGATATGTGTTCATAGAAATGACGTTAGAAAAGTGGGGCTGAAATTTCGCTTATGTTTCCATTCTAACCTCCTCCATTTTTTCCCCTTAGTTCGATCATTTAAAAATAAAATTGAGAGTAAAACTCCTTTTGGATTGGAATTCAGCCAAAAATGAATTCCTTTCTGCATTCTTGATTAAAGCCCACTCATGTGTTTTTGCAACTATTGATACCTAAAGAAATAGATTTATCAGATTCACACCATATAACTCATAGCTAAAAATGGCTTTCTGTTCATGCTTTAGGCCCAGCAGACAGGCAAGAAAAAATATGAGCTTGGCCGAAACTGGTTTGGCTCAGTGGTAGAGCATCGGTCTGCAGACTAAAAGGTTCCAGGTTTGATTCCGGTCAAGGGCATGTACATTGGTTGCAGGCACATCCCCGGTAGGGGGTGTGCAAGAGGCAGCTCGTCAATGTTTCTCTCTCATCGACGTTTCTAGCTCTCTACCTCTCTCTCTTCCTCTCTGTAAAAAAAATCAATAAAATATATATTTTTAAAAATATGAGCTTGGTCTTATTTGAAGAAACCTGGTGTTGAGAAAACAAAGTATGACACTTTCTAATTAACCACAACAACAACACATACACACACATTCATAGAATGCAAGCATATGCTTAAAGTAAAGTAAATTCCATGTATAGTTCCCCTTTGAATTTGTAAAGACATACTTGGAATGTAAGCATATGTGCACTCCTGAAAACCTTCGTGTTCTCTAAAAATGGCAGAGAAGAAAGACTCCTCCCCCCCACCACACACACACACACAACTTAGGCATCTTTGAACCAAAGCAGTAATAGTAATGATTACAAAATTGGTATTTCATGCAATCACTCAGCCCGGCATGCTGCTTTAGGGGCCTCAGGGAGGTACAATAACAAGAGGAAATGTGGGCCCGGGACCCCGAGGTAGCAGAGAGGCAGGCAGACGCCTGCACTCTCTGAGGAGGCACAGCCTGGGGGGAGAGCTGTGCTGCGCCGGGATCAGAGCCCAGAATGGGATTTGTTTTAAAATGCTCTGACCTGTGCAGCAGCCTCACTAAGAGGTTTCTCCTTTCCTAGCAAAGGTGGTAATCATATTCCTTCTATACCAGCCTCCCTTGCTTAGGAAAATTTATTTACAAAACTACTCAGAATTATGTTCCCCTGGTGTCATCATCACCATGGAGCACGGTGAACAGAAATCAGATTTTAAGAATCTGGAGATTCGACTGGAAGAAACAGAGGGTAGAGATGACCCTTCCATGGAATTTGATTACAGAATAGGAAAGTGGGGCAGTTGCTAGAGAGGGACATGGCTCTGGTTGTTGTTTTCTTATGAGAAGAACAAATGTTTCAATGCTGTTGTAGGGGAGGCAACCCAGAACCTAGATTAGGAAATGGATATACTCCAGAGGGTGGTCCCAGAGAAGGCTGGAGGAGTTGGTCAAAGAGACGAAGAAATGAGGCAGGCACATTCTAAGTAGTTTTTAAAATATATTTTATTGATTTTTCACAGAGAGGAAGAGAGAGGGATAGAGAGTTAGAAACATCGATGAGAAAGAATCATCGATCAGCTGCCTCTTGCACACCCCCTACTGGGGATGTGCCCGCAACCAAGGTACATGCCCTTGACCGGAATCGAACCCGGGACCTTCCAGTCCGCAGAGCCAAACTGGTTTCCGCAGGCAGGCACATTTTAATTGTGAAGAAGAGGAAATGAATAAGGCTGCAGAGTTAGAAGAAAGTGGGAAGGGTTTTGTCTAATACTGTCTTTGAAATAGAAGATGAAGACAGGTTATAGTGTTGGACATTTGTAAGAGCTGCTGTTGAGAACAAGAAAAAGGTGAGGGGAAGATGGGAGGGGCTCGCTAGAGAGTATGGAAGGGTCCTCTTTCTTGATCGACCATTTCTGGACTCAGCCTGAACTGACTCATGTGTGACCCACAAACTTCAGGAATATGAACATGGCATAATGGTGCTTAACAGACATTTTTAAATCATGTAAGTTTTCTTAGGTGAAGAATGCTGTTCTTTACAAAATAATAATGTGGAGGAGAGCACATGACCTAATAAGTTGGATCTCATGAACAAATGGACTCCAGAACTTCAGATGGCAAACACTAAGTCCTGACCTTGCAATTCACAGTGAGAATGCAATGAAAGATCACACGTTTTAGTGAGGCATAAGGGAAATAAATGAAAGTAAGAGACAGAACCGTTCATGAAGAGCCATTAAAGGCTATTGTTTAATATAGATCACACTACCCCAGAGCTAGCCATAGTCTAAAAGCTTCCAATTATTACTCACCTGGGTAAAAGGGAGTCGCTCTAATACGAGAGGATTTGAGGGCTTAATTCAGTATTTATTTCTAGTCTCTGATGTCAGGAAAAAGGCCTAGCAATCAAAATTGGCAAATTAGATTTCTGAGCTCTTATAAGGATTTTAGATGTCGAGGGCACACTTCTTCATGATCTCTAATTGCATTTTGAAACGCACTGCTTTTTTTTTCTTTTCTTTTCTTTTTTTTTTTTTCCCCCTCTTTTAACACTGTGTAGAATTTATTTTTCTCTCATTTGGAGAAGCCACTGAGGATGTTGTAAGTGGCTGGGCTGAATTAAAGAGGCAGCAGTGAGAGTGGAGGCAGGGACTGAGGAAAGACATGTTCATCTGTTGATCAAGGACCTGTGTGTAATTAATTGGCTACTAGAGGCAAAGGAGGAAAAAGTTTCAAAGGTAACTTACAGCCGCTTTGCTTTTATGATTGGATAAAGGCCAATGTCTTTCACTGAAACTGGGTATATATCACAGGACGGGAGCCTGAAGGAAAAGGATGAACTGCATTTTATAATGTTTGGTATAAATTGCCCACTTGGTGGGGTGTCACAGAGACTGCTGACTGTACAGATTTGGAGCTTAGGAGGTGAGCTGGAAATAACGATTTGACTGTCACGAGTGGAAGGCTGGTAGTTGAAGTCATAACAATAATTCCGATTGCTCTGATAAAATAAGTAGCATGAGAGAAGGACAAAGACAGAACTCTGAAGAATAGAGACAATTAGAGAGCAGCAGAGCAAAGGAAGCCAAGGAGGAGATGCCAAGGCAGTGTCTGATTGGTTGGAGGATTAGGACATTCAGAGAGCCATCATTGGGCCAAGCCTTTGAAATGGAGGGAGTGCTCACCAGTGAACAAAGCCACAGACTGAGCGAATCGCCCCTGGATCTTACAGTTAGGAAAGTGACAGTGCCCATAGAGAGAATGGTTTCCAAGGTGTGGAGTTAAAATTGAACTTGATTATGAGGTGATTTCATGGAGAGAGAAACTCCTGTTTCTGGAGGTTTGACACTGACAGGATTCTAGCTGGAGGGATTTAAAGGGTCCGGGAAGATTTTTTTTTTTTAATTTAAGAGAGCTGACCTAATTTACATATGGAAGGGGAAAACTAGACAGCAAGAAAAGGATGAAGAATAATCCAAAGAGAAGTGAATGATGACAGTGAAGTTTTGAAGCAGTCAGATAAGAACTGGCACAAAGACAGAAAAATTAGATTGGATGGAAAGAGAGCTGTGTTTTCCCCCAAGGAGAGAGGAAAACAGTATCTCTCTTATAGCAAATACTAAAATCTCTTTATTTTTGATGGATAGAGTTACTACTTATGCACCTCCAAACTCAGAGAGAGAAACTACTAAGCACTCAAAGAATGGTGGTCAATAAGCCATCTCCTGGTAAAGAAGCAGGAAAAGCAAGCAGCAGCTCTCCCCTGGGGGCTGCGTCCCTGTGTTCTCCAATCACCGCCCATCCCATGCAGCAGCCAGAAAGTTGTGGTGGAGAAGAAGCTTCCAGTGAGGACTTGAATGGCACTAGCCATGAAGTCATCCAGCTCATTCCCCTGCCTCTGAGTCCATGTCCACCGCTCAGCATCCTCTTTCCTAACTCGGCTTCCTACCATCCCTCCCTGCCAGTGATGTCCCAAAGGTCAGGCTATTCCTTTCCCAGGGCCATTCTTGTCTGTCTTCCTTAGCATCTGGCTAGCAAGAGCAGACCCTGAAAGACCAGTCACTCCTGGCGGCAATATTCAGAATGGATCTGGTCTGCAAAGCTGGGGAGGGCTGAGCCTTGGCAGAAAGACGATTTCATCAAAACCATGTCGCCAGCAGCTGCTCAGCCCCTGTGAATAACACCGCCATCATCTTTGATCTCAGAGAACATCTTTATCGGCCCAGATGTTCGTGAGATCATACGAAAGAGGAAAAGCAGTGAATAACAGAGTGTATACATTTCTTTTAAACCCCATGCCTTAGGCTTTCCCAAGTTTTAGTTAATGTCCGGGCACGCTAGGACTGCTTCTTTGTACGCCTACAGTGTGCCCACAGCTACATCATAGCTGTGCATGGCTAATTTTTAATTCCGTTTTCAGAATGCCTCTCATTGTCTCTTTTTCTAGGTTTTTTTTTTTTTTTTTTTTGAGAAAAAATAATGAAACATAATTTTTTTCTTTCTTTTTTAATAGAGGGAAGACTAAGGTTCAATCATGACTAGAGGCCTTCTATTTCATAGAAATTTGATTTATTTGATGATCTGAAAGCAGATCATGAAATAAATAGCTTTTAGAGTTCAATTACAAGTATGGTTGGAATCCAAGTATGAAAATTATATTTTATATGCCTCATAAATATGAGCATGGTAAGTTAAGTGTAGGATAAGTAGAACTGAAAGTGCCAACAAGAAATGAGAAAATGTGTAGTGTTTATAAGGGAGGACAGACAATGAAGTTTAAAGGGTAGCTGATGTTTTCTGATTGAAGGCAATCAAGAAGGTATTGTTTCCCCTCTCACTTACCTTTAAGGTTTTATTTTCTCATAAATGTTGGTTAAATTTCCCATTTGTATCTTAGTCACTTGAAGGATGATAACATTCAATATTTGTGTGGAATACAACCAACGCACTTACTTTGGTGATTCTCAGTTTAAAGACAGATGGCATTAAAGGGGAAGCAGCTGTGCACAAAGGAGGAATTTTGTGTCCCTGTCCAAGTTCACAGTACTGGAAACCAAGCTGCTGATGACACATCTCACAGCTCTCTCTCCACACAGGTAGCTCTTTAAACAGGAAGGCCTGGTGGAGACGGCATCCCAGCTGGTATATCTGGGTTCAGACCTAGATACACCTGGTGTGTATATACATCGTGCACTGAGGGAGAAGAAACTTTTTCTCTAGAATCAGGATTTGTCAACTGTTAGAGAGACAAAAGAAAGGATCTTTAAATGAATAAAACATACTGATAGGTGGGTGGTGCTGACATTTAGATCACATTTTTCTGGAAATCTTTGCTGACAAGTAGAGCATTGAGGGAGATTTAAGAGAACCAGGTTGTTGGAAGTTTAGAGAAGAGTTGAATGTTTATTTCATAACAGTAGGGAAACTTTATGTTCTTTAAATGGGAATGTAACATTAAAGTCTACTATTTTAAGGAAGAGATCATATAGTTAAGGTCTCTGTATTCATAGGGCTCCCCTGTAAGAGGAGGTGACCAAATATTTATTAGTAATAATATGATATTAATGTCAAGACCTGCCATATGCCACAGTGCTAAGGTTTGTGGAATATGTTAGAATTTAAAATAAAGGGAGCCGTTGAAACCTGTTTGGCTCAGTAGGGGTGTCGAACTCAATCAGAGAAGGGGCCAAAATCTAAAATCCAGCCTAAATCGCGGGCCGAATGGTTTACTGAACAGTCATAAACTGTCATTGTGATGGAAACGCAGTGGAGTGCAGTGATGACAGCGCCGTGTGGGCCACATTGCAAGGCCTGGCGGGACAGATTTGGCCCGCGGGCCTTGTGTTTGACACATGTGGGATAGAGCATCGGTCTGTTGACTGAAAGGTCTCAGGTTCAATTCTGGGCAAGGGCATGTACCTTGGTTGCGGGCACATCCCCAGCAGGGGGTGTGCAGGAGGCAGCTGATCGATGATTCTCTCATCGGTGTTTCTAACTATCTCTCTCTCTTCACCTCTGTAAAAAAAAAAAAAAATCAATAAAATATATTAAAAATAAAATAAAATAAAATAAAATAATAAAGGGAGAGCAGCTCAGATTTGCAAAGGAATCATCAACCCAGTTTTTCCCCACCCCCAGCCCAAACTTAGTATGTGTTTTTTCTTTGTTTGCTTGCTTTTCTTTTGCCCTTTTATTAGATTAACTTGGGCTTATACAACTAAAGCATATCCAACAATAGGCATTATTCTTATGTTTGAAAGATTTTGAGCTTCTTTCATTTTTTAATGTCTTTCTGGTATTTTAATGGGAATTTGTGAGGAGGCGTATCAGGTACTGCCTGGCTTCTGCTATCCTAACTCGGGGGCTTTTCCAATTTCTGAGTTCTCAGTCAATCTATTGTGTGCAAGGCATCGCATGTCTCCAAGATAGGAGAGGGAGGCCAGGGGGATAACTGTGACATGAGAAATGGTAAGAGATGCAAAGGATCATCACTCCAAGGAACAGATAGTCCAAGGCAAAAGCAAACTATTTTCTTAATAAGCTGTAGTTATTAGCAAAACACTTGCCTTGAGAATAATTTTGTTATTACCAGAAAGAATTTGTTACAGTAATAATCGACTTGCTCTCTCTCTTTTAATGTTCATTGTTTGGAGTTTGCAGCAGAGGATCCTGAATTTAAACATTAATTTAATGTTCAGGACACCACTTTGTCTGTATTTTATTATCCCAACCCCTATTACCATGTTGTGAGGTTATTGTCAATTATCCTGTTTTCTGTTATTCAAGTTACAAGGGTCCTAATGAAGCTAGTCACGGTTTTTATAGGAGAAAAACCCAGTTCATAATTTATTTTGCTTCATGCCATGATATTTTCATGTACAGTACACAAGCATGATTATCATATTTTAATAATCCCCTTTGGGTTTTCCAAAGGATGCTAGTATGAGGTTTTCTGATGGTCAGAGAATCATGTAATTATGAAACACATTTTTTATGTTTATGGACATGCAGGACTATAATAAACAATCCTTTTATAACCCAAAGTTCTGTGGTATCTAACTCTCAGTACCTAGACACTTATTGTCCCATGGGACACCCAAGAAGATGGGTAATTCACCTACATTTAAATAGTGTTGAATATATTTCAACATATATATTGTCAAAACTCATATAAAATTAACTTTAGTCAAAGTATGGAGATAAAATTGTTTTGAAGAATTATTTTTAAAATGTCTGTAAACATGTAAGTTACCATGAAAACAGAGGCTTCGTGGCTTTTCACATTGGGAGCAATAGAAGAAATTACTATGGCAACCAGGGAGTAAAAGGGAATAAATGCCAAGTAGTGGTCAAGACAGTTGTTCATGGCAGAGGTACCTCCCCAGGACTTCTAGAAATGCTTGGGAGAATTTGGAAAGTAAGAGCACTACAGTGCTCAAAAAGCAGATGAACACAGAGCCAGTTAAATCTCATGAGGTTGTACTATATTTTTTAAAATTTTTATTTTATTGTTTAAAGTGTTACCAATAGTAGTAAATATGTTACCTTTTTTTCCCCATTGATCTTCCCCCCTGCCTTCCCTAAACCCCCCAGCACATGCCCTCACCCCACCCAGTGTCTTGCGTCCATTGGTTATGCTCATATGCATGCATATAAGTTCTTCAGTTGATTTCTTACTTCCCCTCAACCCTCTCCAAGGTTGTATTATTTGTATCATGATTATTATTTTCTCCAGATTAATTCAGCTTTGGAAAGATGAGTTTTTATTTTTAATTTGACATCAATTTTACTGTAGATTCTTCTAGTTTTACTATGTTTAAATAAGATAGAGATGTTAGATATGTAATCAAAATAGTTTCTGTATTATAGAATTACCAATCCTGTAATAATAACTAATACCTTCAAAATTAAAACTTCTAAAATGTAGCATATTATTTCAACAATAATATGACTTTCAGATATATTCCTAAGATTGATTTGTACAAATATGTTGTATACAAGTCTCATTTTTTTTCCAACACAAAACCAAGTGTTTTTTTTTTTAAGCTCCTGAAATGGTAGAGATTGGCATTTGTCTGTTCTCAGCAAAGCAGTGTTGTCATGTGGCAGGCCCTCATTAATATTTGCTCAAGTTCAACTACAACCTATGGTATCAGAAAACAAAAGGACATTTGAGATTTCTTTATGTCCCTTCAGAGCATGGCATATATGTGTGAATCCTAGCTGACTTTCACAATACCCTTCTTTCATAACGATTAGGCAGGAAGGCCTGGCACAATATCTTTAATATCCTGGGAGATTTAAAATCCAAAATCTTTCATTTTTGTATTTTGCATATACTTAACAGCACTTGCTGATTTCTTCTACTGTCTCTATGACTCACCTTGCATCTTTTAATTCCATAAAATTACAGGAGCGGGAATTACATTTGGAACAAGAGTGACATTGACAAATAAACTCTAAGTGGAAAAGAGAAATGCAGGAAAATTAGGCTTGAAAAGAAGCTGTGGAATTGGGTGGTAAAAGAATCCACCAGAGCAAGGCAGAGGGGAAGCATGGGGACCAGGGCCAAAGAGGAGGATGAACATGCTCTCTCCTGATAGCCTGCTCAGCCAGCATCTGGCCGTCCTGAAGCCTTGCTACACCTTTGAGCCAAGAAGAACAGAGGTGTGATCACTGAGAATATCGAACAACGTGTTAGCTCTGTTGACACACTGGGGAGACTGACATCCATGTCCTCTTGTTCTGCCACACAGCGAAAATAGACTGCGCTGCGCTGGCGCTCCATCTGCCTCTTTCCACAAGCTCCAAAATCTGTGAAAGAAAAGACGAGAACCGTGTACTATTAATTTAATAGTCCGTGGTTACAGATTGTATGATCTATCTTTAGCAACCATCAAGGCATTTAATTAAGTGCTTTATATTGAGGAAGCCCTATAGTTAATGGGTTTAAAAAGTTGTGAGGATCTCAGGTCTGGCTGGCATGGCTCAGTGGTTAAATGTCAACCTATGAGCCAGGAGATCATGGTTCAATTACCAGTCAGGGCACATGCCTGGGTGGCAGGCTTCATCCCTTACAGGGGGCATGCAGAAGACAGCCAATAAATGATCCTCTCTCATCATTTGTTGAAAAAGATGTTTCTATCTTTTTCTTCCTCTCAATTCCTTTCTGAAATCAATACAAATATATTTTTTAAAAAGTGAGGATTTCAAACCATGACTTGTGTGTGTTTGTGTGTGTGTGTGTGTGCATATACTAGTATACATATATAAATATAGTTGGTAATATATAATGAGGTATGCAACTTATTTTCCTTTCTCTACTAAAGCCTATTTGGTTCCACCAGACTATAATGGAGCCTAATAAAAGACTAGATTTTTATTTGAGGGGAAGCAGCCCTGTGACCCGGAGAGAGGGAGGCAGTGTGAGAGAAGGGTCTGTGGACATGTTTAAATAGAGCAGGTCTCTAACTCACTGGAATTCCAGTCTTATTAACTCAATGGGTTCAAGAGTTCATAAAAGCATAAAGTGCCTACATAGTACTTGATATGTTTTATGAAATCAGAAGTCAGTTAAGATGTTAGAACAGAAAAAAAAATGTTATTTAATCTCCCAGTTCACCTGAAGGCATCATATTCGTCCCTAAGATGTTTGTCCTGTTTTATCAAATTTTACATCAGTTACATAATGTAAAATCAAGTTTTGTACACCAGACAAACTCTGAAGAAGGGGAGTTATGAGATATATACAGTTAACATAGATTTTCCTGATTCTCATGGATGTAAAATATGCATCATACTCAAGTTATCTCTTAACACACTTTTTAAAAAGGTCATTTATTTACACTGACGGAAGGACCTCTTTCGTCTTTATGGTGACATCTTGAGGCTCCATTGGCAGAATCTGCAGTGTCTGGTTTCCACTGTCAGAACAGAACAGAAGGCATCCAGGTTAACTCAGAAAACCTGTTGCAGGATTACTCTGAACCCATGAAAAGGATTTCCCCTTAATTTGTAAATTTTAAAAGAGTAAGCAGTACCGGAAGGCCCTCCTTGAGTATCAGCCTTGATTCAGGACATCCTTGAGAAACTCCATGGTAGTCACTTTGCTGATTTCACTTTGAGTTCAGTAGGTGCTGCCCTCACATTGGGTTCTCACACACCAGCAGGAAAGGCAGGCTTGCAGTGTGAGGTAGAGTGTCAATTCAGCTCTTACTCTCTCTTTATTAATGATCTTTGGAACTGTGGCAGTAAGAGAAAAATGAGAAGAAACGCTGGCTGGAAAGAATGCATTGATGTTTTTCTAAGCATCAGTGATCTGTGAGCTCTTTCAAGAATAACAGTAACAGAAATCTTCAGAATAATATTATATTCAAGCAGTGGAACTAGTTTTTCTAGCATTCATTGCTATTCTCTTTATTAAGTACTATAAATAAATGTTCAAGTAAAAACAGAAGAAAATAACAAAGTTTACAAGTGCTGAAGGTGGTACAGATAGAAGATAAAAGGCATGCTATTTGTGTTTTTCTCTTTTAATAACAAAAATATAGACTACTATACATCACAATTAAGTGTGAATAAATTGTTGCAAATATAATAAATATAGGTTGAAGACAAAATTTTAATAACGATTTAATACTTTGAACTGGAAACCCAAATATTCTATTAATGGTTATGATAATTAACAAAATGCTTAACTGGATTAACAGGTGTAATCTAGAAATAATTATTGCTTAGATAGCAAATAAAGTGATTACTCATATATATATATATATATATATATACATATATATATGTATATATATATATATATCAAAATGTTAATCAAGAAAAAAACATGAAATTGTTGATTGTGCCTCATTAATCAGTGTTTATAAAAGTTGACCCTACTCGTGGTACTATATAAAGATGTATTAGTGCTTATTGCCTTGACAACAAACCTTTAAAAAAAATCTTTAAAAAATCAAATTTGCACAAATATTACTAATTAATATTAATGTGTGTGCCTGCATGTGCGTGTGTTTTTGCATTTCTATGCATAGGAAGGTATCGGTATGACAGACTCTGCTCGTGGCTCAGTATTAATATTGATTGTAGGCTAGCCAAATACTGCTTTCTATAGGGTATTAAAGTGTTCCTTCCACAGGAATAAAGAACAGGACTGCACACTTGGTAGTTCTAGGGCCTGGCAAACCCTTCATCTCATTTCCCTCCTGTTAAAATGGGGGTAAGGAGGACCTACCGCCCAGACCCTCTGTGAGAACTGAAGGGCAGAGGTTGCTGAGCAGAGCCAGTTTTCTCAGCTCCTGTGATGATGGTGATGCGGACACAGCACATCCACTCACTGGGCCTCTCTCCATGGCTCTGTGCCATCGCTATTGACTCCAGTACTACTTTTTCTCAGAGTGGATGCATCATTCAATTTAATGTTGTGAAATCATGATTCCAATTTTATTTTAAACAAATTACAATCAAATGTCACGAAACACCATTGATATGCCAGTGCTATCATTATTGGGAAATTATTTTAAACACAGCATGTAGATCAGTTTTTATAGTGCTGAACCAAATAGAAAAGAGTTTCATATTTCTTTTTAATTAACCTCTTGGTTTAACTTTATGACCGAGCAATCCTCCTTTGTGAGGTAAGGACTAGAGTTATAAAACACGCAGAGTAAGAAGTCTAACTTACTCCTTTTCTCCAAAATTCTCCAAGGAAGTGACATCCTCTTTCATCTTTAAAAATACAATGTTTTGCTTGATCTAGCTCAGAGGTGTGAAATATTTGCCCTTTCCTTTGAATTGCTCACCACCTTGGCAGGAAAATGCCAGATTGCTATAATAAAGAATGTAATGTTTTCTTAATAACCAAAACAGCTTGCATTATCATTTCTTAAGTGATTTTATAATCTTAAAAGACTAAGTAAAAGCACGTAGCTATTATGGGAAAAGAAAGACAAATACAGGTGAAGCCTGAGGCAAACACAAGGGTCTGAGTTATAAATTTCCACAAGACAATATTAATTAATAATGGTGTTGTTGTTGTTGTTGTTTTGCATTTGTTTCCAATTTGATTATTTTTGGACATTTATGTTGGAATGCTTCTATAAAAATGCACTTATACAATATAACCATCTATTTAGTTTCCATAAAATGTAGTTTATACAAAACAAGCAAGATAAAGGATTGATTCTTTACCTTTGTTGATCAATATTTCTAATCAATTATTCTCCTGGAAACCTGAAATTAATCAATGAGAGGTTTTTGTTTAGTATATGAATTTTTATATATTTCATGTGTTTTAATACATTGCTACGATTTTATAAATACTTCTGTGTTCCTATTTTCCTCAATTGATCATATCACCATCTAAGATATTATATGCTTTATTAATTAATTAATTTAATTTATTTATTAATTTATTATTTGTTATTTTTCTTTTCTGCTAATATATTCTTTAGAATTGGGAATATGTTTGCTTGGCTTATGGCAATATTTCAGATCTTAGAAGAGTTGCTATTACAAATGTGCTCAGTTTTCTTTTTTGTTGTTGAAAATGAATCAGGGAGACTAGTAAATCACTTGCCAACTGTGTGTGTGTGTGTGTGTGTGTGTGGTCAGAAAGAGACTTAAGCCCTAGCTAATTTTGCTCAGTGGATAGAGCATAGGCCCACAAATTGAAGGGTTCCAGGTTTGATTCCAGTCAGGGGCATGTACCTTGGTTGCAGGCTCGATCCCTGGCCATGGTCAGGCCTGTGCAGGAGGCAACCAATCAATGTGTCTCTCTCACATTGATTTTTTTCTCTGTCTCTTCCCCTCCCTTTCACTATCTCTAAAAATCAATAGAAAATTATCCTCAGGTGATGATTATCAAAAACAAAACAAGACAAAAACAAACAAAATAACTCCAAACCAATCAACAAACTGAAAAGCAGAAAGAGATTCTGAACCAACAAAGAAATTACTGTGAGGAAGGAAAATCAGACAAATAAATTTCAAACATATAAAATAAAAACATATTTTAGGAGGGCTGAAGGAAATGAACTATTCAATTAAATTGTTCCTGAGAGGGCTGCTAAGATGAGACCACAGGCTTAATATTGAATTTGTCTACATGTGACCCATGATTGGGTCTTTAGATCTTTTCTCTGTAGACTCTCAGTTTCTTGGCAATCTCTTCCAGATCTTAAACTAAATGCCATATATATGCAGATGATTCTCAAATGTATATCTTTATAATAACCTGAAATCCAGATTGGTATATCCAACTCAGCATCTCCTCTTAGATGTTTGATGAACATCACAATGTTTCAAAAATTCTCTGTTCTTCCTCAATCCTGAAAACAGCTCTACTCATAAAAATAAATAAATAAATAAATAAATAAATAAATAAATAAATAAAACCCAGTCTTCTTAATGATCAAACTAAAACTCTTGTGAAATATTTTTTGATTCCTCTTTTTCTATAGCACCTGGCAGACAAGTGAGCAGAGCTGTAGAAACTAAGATATTTGCTGTAGTTGGATTTCACCAGCAGAGTCTCAGTTCCGGAAGGAAGCTGCTATCATGCCGGCTGCTTCCTTCTCCAGTACATCAGAGGAGAGCAGCAAGAGATCCTGGGAAAGTGTGACTCTCCCTGCTGTCCACCAGGATCATCTGAGAGCTACTAGAAATGTAGGCACTGTTTCAAACCCAGTTTCAGAATCATAGGTGTGAGACCCAAGTTTATTTATTTTTAAAAGTTTAAAGTATTTTTGATATGCAGGTGGGGATTGAAAATTACAGGTCTAACTAATTACCTAGTCCTGTGTAGTCAGTCCTATGAGTCATCTGTTCATTGTTCTCTGTTGCCAGGATATTTCTCTGGCATCACCCTCAGATGCCACCCCTCTCATCTCCGACCCAGAGGGGCCCATTTGGGCAGTGGGGAAGCTACTTTTAAGCAGTGGTCTTCACCATGTTCACTTAGGTAGTCCCAAAATGAGTTTGAAAAACAATATATTCTCTACATTTGCAAGGTGAAAAATTAATTTTTTTTCATTAGAAGTTTAAATGGCTGCAAAAGATATAATTTTTGATGGGTTAAAAATTGTTATGTGAAAAAAAATCACATAATGATCTAACATCAAAAGTGACTTTTATCAATATGCTGACAGCTAGGTTAGTCTCTCCTTGTTGAAAACAAATAAAAAATATTGCAAACTAATGTGTCTCAAATTTTAATGTGCTTAGGAATCACCTTGAGATTTTGACTTTCGCATGACAGGGCCTGAGATGGTGCATTTATAACAAGTGCCCAGGTGACACTGAGGGGGTCTGTCCAAAGACCACACTGTCAGCGGTTGTGAGGCTGTACATCTCCTGGTCAGCACGGACTGCCCTTCTTCGCATTGCAGAAATGTCATTTCTCACACGGATGCCAGTATTTCAAGCTGCCTTTCGGTTAACGTCTGATAGGCTTGCTTACACTGAGGCATTGCACTCTGGGAAGACTCAAGATGAGGTGCACTTTTCTTTTAGAAAGGAAGAGAACAGTTGTGAACTGACACATGCAATGTAGGTAAATTTCTTGCCGAAACCGGTTTGGCTCAGTGGATAGAGAGTCGGTCTGCAGACTGGAGGGTTCCAGGTTCGATCCCGGTCAAGGGCATGTATATTGGTTGCGGGCACATCCCCAATGGGGGGTGTGCAGGAGGCAGCTGGTCAATGTATCTCTCTCATCGATGTTTCTAACTCTCTGTCCCTCTTCCTTCCTCTCTGTGAAAAATAAATTAAAAAAATTAAATTTCTAATCTGATACAGCTTAGCCCGAAGTACATACAGAAAGAGAGGATCTGGGGATGGATTTAACTCTCGATGCCTACTAGTACATACCTCTTAGAGAGGTTCTGTGTAGCTCAGGTGCACTCTTAATATAGCCCTAATCACATAACAGTTGTTCAAGTGATGCTTGATGAATGACAAGATACAGATTTTACATATTTCTTGCTTAATTTTTGTTCCCAAAAGTATGCATAGTAAACTTATTGGTACCCCAGTACTTTCTGTTAATAAACAAAGCCATACTAACTATCTAAAATTTCCAGGATTCTCTTTGTTAATAGCACACATACTTGATTTGAAATATAATGCTGTGTAAATGAGAATTCCAACACAGATGTTGGGCCAATTTGTGTGACTAATGAAAATAAATTGCCTGATCTCCATAGTCATTAAACTGGGGTAGCCTTTGGATAATGCTCTTTGGGCTCCAGAAAGAGTTTTTTCCTAAGAGGAACAATCTAAAATAGACAGCTTTGAGAGAGTAAAGAAAGAACATAAAATCAACATATTTCTCAATCATAAAAAATGACTATCATATATCAGGAATGTTATATGTTAACTGCATGGATTTTTTAAGACGTTGATCTTTTAATGACAGAGACAGAATGAAACATTTTACTTATTTCTGTCTCTGAGTTTTTCTGCTATTTAAAGCCTTCTTATATTTCTAATAATTGGCCAGAAGTTAAGAAGGAATTGCAAAGTTAATAATTTTTGTAGAGAACACTGTTTTATAAGATTGCATTTGTGTTTCCCTCTTTCCAAGTTCAATACTTACACAACATTGCAAAACTGCATGATTAGATTATGATGCCACAGCTTTTCATATTTTTATCTGTATCATTATTTTTTTAGATGATCTGATTCACCAGGCTTTGTTCAGTTTGCTTTATTTAGCAAGCATCCATTCATTGAGTACCTTCTATGTTCAAAGCATTGATCTAGGGGTGTAAAGATCAAAGATCTATAAGGCATGACCCTTTCCTTGAAGAAAATCCCTCCCTATTGGGAGTAGCAGACGTACTGTGAATAATGAAGTGGGAGATGGAGCAAGGCCTAGTCCCCTGGCCCTGGGGCAGGTTACTTAGTGAAGCTAAGAAATGACACATGTTTTGTGTTACTGCTTCAGTTGAGGTGCACTGATATGGAGAAATGAAACTTCTTCAAACTCATTCTTGAGTGTCTGAGTCTTTCTTGGATGGTAAAGCAATACATTCTCTTTTTGGGGTGGCTATAGTGAGCAATTAAACACAACCTGTTTCATTAGCTGATTCAATTGGCTTCTCATAGGAAAGAAAAGCAACTATGTGTCTTCCCTTCACTAGAAATGACTGCTGCCTTGGGAAGAATAGGGTTCATTGAACTTAGAAAGTCCTTTCCTTTGTTGACTGGGTGACATTATATCAGGGAGCTGACTTATTCTGCTTTTGCAGCAATGACATTCTCTGATTTTGCTTTCCCCCATCGCCCAGAAGTTAAAAGAGATAGGATTTTCACAGGATTCTGAGTTCAACACAGATGATTTGGTTGTCAACTATTAAAATTGATTGTAGCCGTTCAACTACTATTGACAAGAGTCTCAGACTAAAAGAGGGACATCACACCGCACACAGACTTCATCATTTGGAAAGTTGCTGCTCTGTTGAGCTGCTATTTAACTGCGGAATGCACAGCCCTCACAGAGGCTCCAGCGCCTGTTCGTTGCTCCCAGGTTGAAGGGCCAGCCATGGAGGAACTGCCCAATTTGATGTTCACAGGGTGGTGGGGAACAGTATTTTATGACTACGCTTACACCTTCTGTCTTTCACAACCAAACAGAAGGCAATTGCTGCCATAGAGGAAGGTCCCACATGACCTGGAAGGCCACTATAAACCCAGGGAAGGACAGCTGTGTGTGGGCCAGGTGTCGGGAGTCCTGTGGCAGGGGCCTCGGCTACCCAGGGGAGGTAGGTTATTGAGATGGAATGGGAAGTGGCTTTGTGTTGTAAATACCCTTTACCAACTGTGGACGTTTACCTGAGAAATGAACACACATGCCTGCTGTTTTATGACAGCATTCCCTCCTAAATTGCTTTTGGTGTCTATCTGTTTAGTCCCACAGAGAAGGAAAGGCAAATGTGAGAGCATTCCAGGTTGGCCTTTAATTTTAAAATCGTCAGTTGTAGACCAACACCAGGTGGTTTACTTACGTGTTCTGAAGCTCCATGTTAGCTCGTTAACATGGCTATTGAACTCTGCCCTTTTTCTCCACCCTCTTTTTCTCAGCTGGAGACTCTCCCATGCTATAGTTTATAGCATCGAATCTGCAATGGAAAAACAAAAGTCCCAGTGATGTTTCTTCCATAAAACTTCCTCTGATGAGTCTTTAGATTTACTATTGACTCCCCAGTGAGCTACACCGCAACTTGACATGAGCTACATTGGAATACAGTCTCTGTTTCTCCCGTTTGTTTGGGCTACTTTTGATGCAGATTAAACTATAGTTGCTTCGTTTTAAACATACAATGGGGTTAGTCAATCAATGTGTGGTCCACTCTCTTTTTCTTAGTCGATAGTTTTGTAACTTAATTAGAGACAGAAAACAATACATATTCCTGGGTTTTATTGCCATTAGAGAGGCTTATTCCCCCAGTAAGGTTTGATTAACAGAACTGATTGATCCATGTAATTTAAGTGATTTCTTCAAGTGTCTGCTGTTGTGTTTGCTGCCCAGCCCCACAAGGCAGTACTCTCTGTTGTAGCCCAGGGCCTGCCCCACCCCTAGGTGCTTCCACCATGTGCACAGTGCAGAAGCTGGTGCCCTGAGGGAGAAATGAGCAAATGCCAAATTCTTTGGGATAAAGATTGGTTAGTTGGGAAGAGGGACTAGTACAGGAAAAAAAGTAAGCATAATTTATAACTGTTTAAAAAGTTTCCTATTTTATGCCAATAAAATCAACTTTCAGCGAATTTATTATAGTGACTTTATGTGGGGCATTAACAGAGCAGAGGTTCTTTTTAGTTTTCTTATTTGTCTTTATTAATGATTTGCCTTGTAATAATCAATTGCCATTTCTCTAATAGCTGACTGGTTTGCCAATGTAATACATAAAGGGAATTTGGACAAAATTAATGCAATCTATTAAAAATTAAACCAATTATAATAGCATTCATGTTTTCAGCTTAAAATTTTCAAGCTCTTTATACTTTTTAAAACATAGAAATATATTACTGATATTAACATTCTATGGTCTCCTTCTTGGAATTTCAAAGAGCTGCTGGAATTTCTCAAGAAATAGTAAACTTTCTTTGAAAGTACCAGTGGGAATGTAAAAGGAAAAACCCAGGATAATTTTTAATGACCACATCATTTTGTCTTATAATGCTTTATTTGTTCTATAACTAGTTTTTACTAATTCACTTGTGGACTATGGTCCCACAAAAAGCAGGATCACACTTACCCTTATGCTAAATTGAAAATGGCTAACTGGGGATTAGTCACATTCTGACTTATTAAAAATAGAGATTTTCAGAATAAGATTAGGTTCTGGCTAGGATGAAGCTAAATAAATAAATAAGATAATCCTAAGCATGATTTTTAATCTTATTAATTTGTGGGCTTGTTATTAATTCATAGAGATATCCTTAAAAGTGAGATTATAAAAGATTATTCAATACCTTGATCAGCTATAGGGAGTTGTCCACCTTAGCCAATGAAAAGATATGTAATTTAATGCTTATACTCTCATGAGTGTGGCCCAAACAGCACAACTTGTCACAGAGAGATGTTTATCCAGGTGGTGATTGAATGAATGAATAAATGTATTGTTGAGCCAAAGGTTAAACTGGAATTCTATAATAATTTTTATATTAGCTTTTATGAAGGTGTGGATTTCATATAAAAATTTTATGCTTACTTGATTCATCTTGTAGTTTGCAGAGGTTTTTTTTTTTTAAAGTTCGTTATTAAAATATTCTGATAAATCTTTAGCAGTGTCATTAAGTCAAAGGAAGACTATAATGTTGCTTTTATGAAGTTGAGTCCTGAACTCAATTAACATAGGGAATTAAAATCATCTAGTATTCCAAAAGGGTTAAGTTTATTATGAATAAATTTTTTTATTAGATGAAATTTGAAGGTAGAATTATATTTGTTCCTGTGGGTTAGAATATTCTTATCTTCCTCAGACGGGTAAATTAGAAAGTAAAATATTGCATTTTTTGATGAGAAAATTTTTTGATGAGAAATTTTATGATGAGAAAATATTTTCTCCAAAAAATACTGCCTTTTATGGAGGAGGACATGACATTTAGTGGTTATTTCATTTCGAAGATTTGGGAATGTCTTAGGCAGATTCAGGAGTTGAATGGCCAAGTGCAGCACACCCTTTGAAGTTCTGCAGAAGTAACTTTATACATCAGATTAGGACTCCTCTCAAAATAACGTGAACAAGCTCATTTCAAATCAAGCGTTCTGGCTGCTGGTTTTTCTAGCAATGTCAAAACAAATTTGCTCCACATCTAGCCTTAGCATGACTACCAATCAAAAGGGATCTCACATTTTTTTTTCATTCCCTTGGACATTTTGGTGATATCTGAGAAAATAGAAACAGATGATTTCTATCTTTCATTTTTACCGTCATTTTTCCTTGTTCCCTAACTAGCCAGCACCAAGTCTCCTCATAATACCTTTTACATCATTGGCTGCTCCCTAAGTAAGTAATTCAGAGACACCATCAGATCTGCATCTTTTACTCAAAAGAGTTAACAGAAGAACCTGAAGGTATAGTAATGATTGAAATTATGGATTGGCACATCAAGGGACAGTGGCATTTTATGATATTTCCATAAATTGAATTCAGAAGCACTGTGGAGTTAGGGCAAAGATCTCAAAAATAGACGGTGACCTTCCACATTAAATATACATATGCACACAGCAGTGATTGTTTGATGAATTATTCATCACAGTTACAAAGTGCATTATATATTTTAAAAATAAATGCTAATCCCAAACTTTTTAACACCCACACACTGCTGTATTATTGACCTGTAGTCTGGATTCAAGCCTTCTGCTCAGATATTAAAATAAGTGCCCTTTTCATATTTCACACACACTCATGTTGATTATTGATTCCTTTTATTAGTAGATTTTGGGAGACAACTATATTTTTAAATTGTCAGATCCATTTTAGACTTGAAAATAGCTATGTATTAGTATTATATATCATGACATTTTGATCAATTAGAAACATTTATTATAGGAGTTTCAAGTGATTTTAAATGATAAATATAGTTTACATTGCATGAAAAAGATATTGTGCAAATATTATTGGATTTTCATTTTTTAAAAGTGTGTTTTACATTTAAAGACAACAAATGTCCAGAATGACAATTTTGAAGCTCTGCCAGACTTTTCATTATGTTGTGTAGGTCATAATTGTTGCCTGTTCTGTCATCTGTTAATTCACCCTATCGGCTTCCATTGTGGCTGCCACATTCTCTTTCTCGCCCTCAGATAAGTGGGGAATAGTAGTTTCTTCTGCATATTTGCATGGAGTATTTTCTCATGAATGAAAGCTGGAAGTTTTGATGATTTTTTGACAATTCAACCAGAGTTTGCACTCTGACCATGTTCAAGGTTTTGGGATATTGAGACATGGGCATAGAGCTTTTTTTTACTTTGGGATTATAAAATAAGTGGGAATAAAAAATAAAAGGGAAATAATTTTCATCTCCATTTATAAGATATTGGACAATTTATTTAATTTATCCGAGTTTCAGTATCTAAGTTCATAAAAATGGGTGAGTTGGAGGAAGTAGATTAAACTGCATTATTCTATTCAGCTAGCAAATTACTATATGATTTTATGACCTGCCTTTAAAAATGACTTGTTCTTTATATGTATTTTTAAAAATGAAAGAAGAAGGAGGAGGAGGAAAACAAGTCTGGATTAGGCCTATGAGCTAGCTTAAATTTTTAAATATTTGTTAGATGAGGTCATATAAAAATGTTGTGAGCTATATGCAAGAGGTTCAGAAAATCAATTGTCAGGAAAAGTTAGAGTAAAATACACAAGCAATTCCACTGCACAACGTGAGCCCCAGCTAAAGTTAGGGAGCACAGAGTACCTTCAGCAAGACCTGGGCTAAAAGCATTGATTAGTGCCTTGAAGCAGAAATGTAAAGATGAATTACCTTGACTTTTAAAAAATATATCTTTATTGATTTCAGAGAGAAAGGGAGAGGGAGAGAGAGATAGGAACATCAATGATAAGAGAGAATCATTGATCGGCTGCCTCCTGCATGCCCCACACTAGGGATCGAGCCTGCAACTGGGCATGTGCCCTGACCAGGAATCAAACTGTGACCTCCTGGTTCATAGGTCAATGCCCAACCACTGAGCCACACCAGCTAGGCTGCCTTGACTTTTAACGTTAGGGAATATTCTATTGCTGAGAAGTGAATACATTACAAAAAGAATTGTTTATATTTTTAAGGAAAAATTATAATGGGAGAGAATTACAGCAGGCTGTAGTGTCCTTGGTACTCAGATACTTGGTTTTGCCTGAATTGAAGAGCTGGTTGGGCCAAAGAATTAGTCAGTTTTATAAGGAATTGAATGATTTTTTTTTCTTTATTGAATTGATTTCCTGTTTTAGTTCAATTACCAGATTTGGTTTATATTACATTTAAGAAAGATAGAAATAAAATGAAATGAAATAAGATAAAGTCCATTTATCCCATAAAATATATCTTCCATAATAAAATAGATTAAGGGGAAAAAATTTTAGAATCATTCCATGAATCTAATGTTTGTAGGGCACTAAGCAGTTTGAAAAGAATGCTCAAAGAGAGAAAATTTTGCATTTTGACATTTAATAGTGAAATATATAAGTATCAGAGATGAAGGTGACATTTTTAATGCTTCTGGTGAGAAAAGCAGATCATTTAAAGGATCAAGGATGAGAAATCAGAGTGATATCAGGTTTCTCAGGGCAAAGAGGATGCAGAAATATAGCAAATTATTTTCAAACTGTTGAAGGAAAAGAAATCTAAACCTAGAGTTTCTTCTTTAGTTAAGTTATTTAAATGTGAGCTAATAAAAATATTTTTAAATATAAATTGACTCAGAATGCTTACTACAAAAAGACATTCTCTGAAAGAATATTGGAAAATATATAACATCTAGAAGAGTACTAAAACTGGGTGAAATTCTTTAAGATATGAGAATTAGGTTAGATGTAGACTATAATGAAGTTATCTAAGAAAACAATGTCTAGAAAATGTATACCCATAACAATCCTTAAATAATAAGTAATCTCAGCAGGTAGGGTGGTGTACTAGAGAAGGGAGGCCAAAAGGCAGTAAAAGCAGAAAAATAATTCTTGTCTTTCTCATGGTTCAGGCTTATACATTAGTAAGCAGTAAATACTATTTAAAGTATAGATATATAATAACATTAAAATGTATAGGTATCACAGCAAAAAATAAAATAAGCAAATATATCTAATAAAAGACCTGCAAAGCAGGAAAGCAGGAAAGGTGAACAAAATAAACAAACTTCAGTGCAGTGAAACAAAAAGAGAAATTAGGTGAAAGGAAACTATAGTAGTTATTACAGCAATGTACGTGGTTAAATTATCTCCATATTGACTAAAATTTAAGATCCAACAATATATTTTTAATAATAACTACATTTCAGACATATTTACATTAGAAGTATGCTTGGGAAATAAAGATAGATCAGAAAGGTTGCTGAGAGTCTGGCTGGTGTAGTTCAGTGGTTGAGCATCAGCCAATGAACCAGGAGGTCACAGTTCGATTCCCAATCAGAGCACATGCCCAGGTTGTGTGCTCAATGCCCAGTAGGGGGCCTGCAGGAGGCAGCCCATCAATGATTCTCTCTCATCATTGGTGTTTCCAATCTCTCCTCCCTTCCTCTCTGATATCAATAAAAATATATTTTTTTAAAAAAAAGGTTAATGACAAACTGAGGGGGGAATATACCATAAAAATATATTTCATAAGATAATAATAAAATGAATTTTGACATCAAAATAAATATAGTTTAGTATAAAACACTCCTGAAGAGCACAGAAAAGCTGGCCCATAATGGAGGATTGTAAATAATAAATTATTTCAATCTTTGTATACTGTCAAGTGTGTCAGCCATGGGGATTTGTTTGCCAATGCAATGAGAACAGAAGTCTATGTTTTTAGAGGGATGCTTGTGGGCAGAACCATTGCAGTGTGTCACTATTCCTCTTTTTCCCTCAGCGGTGACATCAGCATGTCCTCAGATGTGGGTTATTCTGTGAACCATGAATATGGTAAGAAGATTTGCAGCCTCCTGATAGTGAAACTTTAATATGAACGATGTGAGAGGCACAAATTTACAGATTTGAGTTCAAGTCATAGAATTGGTATGTGACCACTGGATCTAGATATTCATTTTGGATGATTCTACAAGAACCTGTAGATTAACTCCTTGCTCAACTTCTTATAGGAAGGGAATTTTCAAGCCTACACTTTTTGTTGCAATTTGAGTGATTGTAATCTCTCATTCATTCAAAAAATGTCATGACCTCCATAATAAATGTTAATTGTCTGATTTTATTTGAGGAAATATCATGATCTCATTGGCTGCTTCTATTTACTTGACTGCTCGATTGGAACCTGCATGACTTCACTTTATCTATCTTACTAGCTAGCAATCTGAAGCTTTCTGTGGAGAATTTCAGTCTCAAAAGTCTTCCTTATGGGAAATCCTAACCTCCTTGAAATATATAACTAGACTGTTTTGGACCTTCATTTTTTTTATTGCGGAGCTTTAGTTGCAAAAATTAAGTTGGAGTGTAGGAAGAGTCCAAAGAATGATTGGAAACTACTGATTTAGTCCAATCTTTTCATTTTACAGAGGGGAATTCAAAACCCGGGGAAATTAAATGAATCACCCAAGGACATAAAGCAAAGTTACGTATTGTAGGAAGGTGACACCTCAATAGGGAATCTGCCCATTGAAATGCTCTCTCAGCCTCTACCAGACCAGTTTCCCAGCAGCCTTGGCTCATTCTGTCAATCAGATATTCTGGACTGGTACCTCTTCTGTAAGATCCTAAGACCTAGTCAGAGTGGTGGGAGTCCATAATTTTAGGCACAGCTATTTTATCACGCTAGGGACTCAAGCCTACAAAAAAAGTAATAGGAACCACACTTTGTCTCAGGGCACCAAATAAAAATTTGTCTCCTAAAATTTTGAACCAAACCAGTCACTGTCTAAATAAGATACATATTTAGTACTACTTTTTCATGTGCAAAAGTTGTAACTACTGCTTAAGAAAATTCTAAAATATCTGCTACTACTGCTTTATCTTTTTCTTCATTCTAAGTGAGACAATCACAAAACAACTCCTGAGAAAACTCCAAGCTACTAGATGCCCCCTATGATGAATGAGATGTGCATGGTGTTTGATTTATCTTTCCACTACATACAGACTCATAGAAAGGTTTTTCCCAATATGCAAAGGAAAGAATGGAGTTAATTGAAGCAGTCACTTTGACTTATCATTTGACTGATGGCAAAGATAAACACGCGAATTTACTTTTCCTAGACATTTTATTTAGTCATCTTTATTTTTAATGAACTTCTCTTTCCTTGAATCTCCTCAGAGTCTGTTGGCACTCTATCAATCAGTAGCAGAAAACATTGGATTCCCTACTGGAATGAAGTTGATGGAGACTGTATGGAAAATAGTGTTGCCAAGTCAACCAAGCACTCAAAATAGAATTCAAATCTCATGATAACTACAACCACAATATGCCAAGAGGGAAACAAAAAAGAAATTGTTCCCAAATGAAAGCGGAGGGAAAGCAGCATGGAGTAGTCACACTCCTGGTTCTTTGAATAACTTGCTTTATGTCCTTGGGTGATTCATTTAATTTCCCCGGGTTTTGAATTCCCCTCTGTAAAATGAGAAGATTGGACTAAATCAGTAGTTTCCAAATCAGGAACCTTGGAATAATTGCAAGGAGGCCTTGAATTCATATGCTTTATATTCTTCCACAGTCACTAGGGCTGGAAAGTGCAATTGCAGTCATGTGGGAGTTGGAAAAATGTTCTTACATTTTTTAAAAAGATCTTTATTTGAAAAAAATTTGACACCATGGATAAATGATACGTGAAATCTTTTCAGATGATGGAATGCCATTGTGTTATGAGTTAGATATCCAGATCTTGAGCTGTGTTTCTCTTGAAACAGTATTATTATTTGCAAAGAGCAGTGAGATACCAGTGAGGAGTATGGTGTTCCAAGGCTGACTTGCATTCGTTCATTTTTTTTTTTTCTTTTACCTTGGGCAAGTTATTTAAATTTTTATTTTCTTTATTTGAGATAACACTTTGAAAATTCTTAGAAAAAATTTAAAGTGTTCATCGAATACCAGATGCTTTTGTTGCTCAACTAATGCTGACTTTGTGGAGCAAGGACCAGCATTGGCTGTCAGGGCGATCACTGCCACTATTTAAGCATCCTTTTCCTCCACCCCTTCCATGTCAGTATGCAATAGATCGCCGGTATTTTTCTACTCCTGGGCTTATTATTTGTGGTTTAAGGATATTTAATGCTTATATAATAATTTAAGTAGAAATACTTGTTATTTTTAGAAGAGAAATAATATAAATTTGTATGAACAGTGATAAACAAGCCAATAGATCACCTGGAAATTCAGTAAAATAAGAACAATTTAATCTTATTTTATATTCACAGAATTTTGTCTTTTCCTCTTTGTGTTTGTGAATTTCTGAAACACGTGGTATTTTTTCTATGTTCATTCCTTCTGCGGTGTCCTGTGTGTGAAAGCTCATGAGCACATGCACTTATCTTGCTTTCAGAGCAGGGCTTCTTCAGAGGCTCCCGTTTGTATTCTTGTCAGGAATTCATTGACCCCTGAGCCCCAGGCGATTGCTGCCCTGACCACGGAAGCTGCTGTGGTCTTGCCAGGCTGCTCAGTGCTGAGGGACCAAAGGAAATTTCCTTCTCATCCAGATATTGGATTCCGTTCCTTCTAAACTCAGGCCATTTGAGCAGATGGACTCTCTTGGAGATGGAAATGAATGGCTATCTCATGAAATAGAGGGGATTATGGCTTTATGCATCTGGGTGGCTGAAGCACCCAGCTTTCAGAATTATTAAAGATGCTGCTTGAAAGTAACAGAGATTCCCCAATGCTTAACAACCTTAATCTTCATATTAACTTTTAATCAGTCTTTTAACAGTGTCCTACAGACATTAATGAATGGTATAAAAGATCAACCAACTTAATATTCACTAGAGAGTATGCTTAACTAAGGGCTTCTTTTTTTATCAATAGGAAAACACATGGACTAATTTAAAATAAAGAAGAAAAAAAGTTTTCTACAGGCTAAACATAAGGGATATAATTTTTTATATTTACCATTGTTGGCCAGCAAACACTGAGTTATTTTGGTAAATTGATATGTTATCCTTAAATATGACTACTTTAGAATAACAACCTAAAAGTAAAAGTAAAAATTTGTCTTGGGAATATTAAATATTAAAAATAATTCTGTGTGGATTTATTTTCAAAAGAATAATCTCATCAAAAATCCTTTAAATTGCAAAAGAAATTCACATTAAAATAGCATATTTTAAAATTTTATAAAAATGTATTGATCAGTGATTTACTGATGTTCTTATCTCTGCTTTTAATTTCTTTAATTTAGCTCTCAACCATCTACTTATGATACTTGTATCTTTCTGATGTCTCCGAACTTTTCTCCCAATTAAGCATAGTTCTTATGTTATTCTATCTAAAATGTTCTATTACATATTCTGTGATAAAAAATTTGCTAGACAATATCTTATTTCATGAATAGCTATGAATGGAAATGATATATATTGATATATATTCTTCTTAGGAATGGCATGTTACTTTCCTCAGTTACTAAAGAAAATAAAAAGAATAAGGAATACAGTTGCTTCCTTACCTGAAGGAGGTAACCATCAAGTTGATTACAAATAGAACTTGATGCAAACAAGGCCATGTTGTAAATTTATCTATCTCCAGGATAACAACCACTGATAATGATAACTGAGTATCTACTAGATTCTAGCCACTGTACTAAGCACTTTACATAATCATCTTAATTTTTCACAAGAATCTTTTGAAACAGATTTATGATCAAGATTTTACAGAAAAAGAAATTGGGATTTAGAGAAGTTAATTAACTTTTAGATTATCCCCCAACAAATAAGGGATTATATCAGAACCACTGGGAATGATATATCATAAGAATTTATTATGCCAATCTGACCTTACGCATTTGTGTGAGCTGGTTTAATACAGTGTAAGGGCCACCTCTCTGATGCTGGAGGCTGAAGTCAACAGGGCCCACAGTTGGGAAGACATGATGGCTCTGAAGTAAGGGAGAACAATAATCATGTCCTTGACATGCTTTTGGTTCTTGTGATTATTAATATCTGACTTAGTACACCAATTTTTATCTTAACTCAGCATTCAATACCCTTATGTCATCCCTATCTAGACCACCAATGCATTGGTTCTCTTTCTTATCTATATATTCATTACTTTGAGGCTCTCAGTAGTCTCATTGCTCGAAATAGCTTTTATATGTTCATGATTTCTGTTTTCATTTCTCTTAAATGCAGATTCAGATGTCCAGGAGACTATAGATATCCTATTTGAGTGTTTACTAAGCAGGTCAAACTTGTTGTGCCAAACTGAGTTTCTTATATTTCCCTTCTTCCTACACAATCCTACTTCTTTTACCATCTTTGATATTTCAGTGAATGGCACTTCCATCCTTCTAGCTGCAAAGATAAAAAAAACACTGAAATCATCTTTGATTCTTTCCTATCTTTTCACAACTTATATCTAAAGGTAAACTCAGTTATCCCTATTTTGAAATTATATCTCACTTCCAATGGCACCACTTTAGCACTCTTAGGAAAGCTTTTTTTTTTTTTTTTTTTTGCCTGGGTTTTTTCACCCTTTTAACCTTTTTTTTTTTTTTTTTTTTTTGTCTATTCTCAGAATGCAGCAGTCGATAAAAAAATACTCTACTAAAATATTAGCCAGATCATGTCACTGTTCTTGAAAGTCTTCAGTGACTTCTGATATCACTAAAGCGCCTGAGGGTCTGTGTGATCAGGCACTGTGTCCTCACCAACACTGTTTCCTATCCATTTCCCTCTCATAGAGCTTTTGAATAGGGCATCACAACCTCAGTGTCCCCCATTTGGAGTTCTATTTAGAGTAGTCGGAAAACTAAAATCCATATGTCCTAGATTCTCTAGAGTAGGGGTGTCGAACTCAATCAGAGAAGGGGCCAAAATCTAAAATCCAGCCTAAATCGCGGGCCGAATGGTTTACTGAACAGTCATAAACTGTCATTGTGATGGAAACGCAGCGGAGTGCAGTGATGACAGCGCGGTGTGGGCCACATTGCAAGGCCTGGCGGGACGGATTTGGCCCGCGGGCCTTGTGTTTGACACATGTGCTCTAGAGTGTGGTATGTAAATGTTCCACCAATTAAATACACTTGTGAGTAATTTAAAACGTGGACATGAGGTGGAAGGCAACTTCTATGCTCGGCAGGAGGACGCTGAGGCTGTTGTGGTGGTGACCTCAGTGTCCTTGAAACTGACTCTAGTTTCACAAATGTCTAAGCATGGTGGCGGCATCCCAGGACAGTAGTAACCACCACCTTCTGTTCCCTAGTCGCAGCTAAAATAGTGAGATCTTCAACTGCTTACATCAGGAGCAGATCGCCCTGCCATCTGTACATAATTCTCTGCATTAAATGGTTAGCTCTATTTGACATACAAAGAGAAGTTTCTGTTCCCTGTACTCAACTATTGACGTGCATTCTCTTTCTCTCAGATATCTACGAACATGCCGTTGTCTCAATAAGACTTTCATGAGCCACACTAACTAAAATTTTACCTCCCTAAACACACTTCCTATTTCTCTTCCATGATTAATTTTTTTAGTACTTTATAATTTTTAGTATGCAATCCACATACTATATTTTACATATATGTTATATTTTATTGAATGCTTCTACCTAAGAACATAAGCTATATAAATCCCAGGATTTTTTTATTCAATGAATGCTGCCTACCCAATGCCTAGAACAAAAATGCCTTATCCATTGTAGATGCTCTGAAAATACTTGTTGAATGATTAGGCACTGTGACTCTTTATCTTATACTTACAAGTATGTACAAAAGTGTAAGAAATTATATATATGCTGTTGCTAGGCATATGCATTATTTATAAAAAGCTAGGTTTCTTTAAATCTATTTTGCATCATGGTGTGAGTGAAATGGTATTCAGTGTTTCGAGCATAGTTCCCCTTCTTTTTTCAGAAGGTTACAAAGCAGTGCTATGTTTCAAGACTATACTGATAAATTGGAACAATAGCTACAAAATCTGAGAAGTATCCTGAATGAAAGAAGGAGTTCATTGTTATGCTTTTTGACCCCAGATTCCATTTGAAATAACACGAGAATGGCATTTTAGTTTCCCAGTTGACCCCAGATATTTGGTAGGTTTGATCAGGCTTTAACGATTTTTATTTTTAGCTGCTTAGCTGCATTAAATTGAAGTTTCCAGATTTGTCTGAAATGCTCTCTGTAGCTTCTTTCTTCAGTAGCAAGTGAAAAAACAAGGCAGAGGCAGAATCTATAGGCTCACTTGCCTCCTAGCAATTAGGAAAATTAACATTATGAAATGCAGCCTGCCTCGCTCTCATTCTTTATATTCTTCTTGTCCTCAATGGCTGTTTTCAAAGGCCATGAATGCTTCCATTGCAAATAATTGCTGCCACCTCCTCCCCCACCCCCCAACAGAAATGCAGACACACACTCAGTCATACATATTCACAGGCATGCACACAAAAGATACACCTCTCCCCCAACCACACACAGAAAGAGAGAAAGAAAGAAAGAAAGAAGATAAAATTAAAAAAGAAAATCAATATGTGATCTTTCTAAACAGGGTAGACATGGTGGCTTCTACTGTGTTTCCCTGAAAATAAGACATCCTCCGAAAATAAGACCTACTTACAGGTTTCCTTCTGAGTGAAATATAAGGCATCCCCTGAAAATAAGGCCTCCCTAGGCTAAACATGAGAGATTTGGTCCACTGATTCTGAAAGAAATGAAGTCACAAGAAATTCACCAGGAAATTCAGGAATTGGATTGTTATGATGATGTTCCAGAAGATGATGACATGATTGTCAATGAATAAATGAGTAAATTCTTGATACTGTAGGATTCACAGTTTGTCTGGTTTGTGTTGACAACTACCGTACTACCGTACCGTATACAGGTAATAAATTTCCTTTATTTTCATTTAACAATAAATGTGTACCGTATTCTTCTTCATGGAAAAATAAGACATCCCCTGAAAATAAGACCTAGTGCATTTTTGGGAGCAAAAATTAATATAAGACACTGTCTTATTTTCGGGGAAACAGGGTATTACCAGTATCTGATTTTTAACTATTAATCCCATATTTCAAATTAGAAGAGATTAGTGGCTTATTTCATTATTATCAGGTACCAGGGAAGTTGAAAAATCTCTCTGGGGATTATTTTAGGGTAAAATTATTTTCTGGTACATAGTTGGGTTGAGTTGAGGCATTGTTCTTTTTGCTTGAATCACATCACTGGTCATTTGAATTAAAGCAAGAAATTTAGTTCCCTTTAGGGCCTGATTGTTGCTGGTTTTGATCTTCTCTTCCTGTTCCCTCTGCCCACCCTCCCCACCCCCGCCCCTGCTTGTTTGACTCTTTAGATGCCTTCAGAATCCTCTTATATAATTTTCAAAGAAATAGATCGAAGGTTTGAGGATCAATGAAACCGTTAGTGAGGATGATTAAGGGAACCTACCACTGGCATAATATTAATATAAATGTAAATTTCACTTACAGATTAAAAAGTTGCACAAAGACTAGGGATTTCTACTATAAAAATATAATTATCTGAAAATACAGAGGTTCTGCTTATATTAAAGTATCCAGGAAGAGAGACACGAATAGCAAAGATCTGAATCACTAAAATCAAACACTTGTCATTTCCTGGGTCACATTGTCCCCCAGGCTTAGTGAGGAGGACCTCTTTCCAAAAGCAATCAGCTCTCCATATTTCTATAAGACTGTCCCTACCACAAGCACCTTTGAACTCTTTTCTTTAAATCAGACTTAAAGAAAGATCCCCCCCCATGAGTTACTTCATTAAAAATAACGAAGAGTGATTATATTTCTCAAAGGATCACCAACTCACAGTCACTGTGATCCTTGTCACCAGTGCCAAAACAAAGAGATCCATATAATTGTCCTATATTATCAGTCTATAAATTTGAAGCCAAAGCAGATTTATTTTATTAGATTGCTAAGATAACTCTATCACCATCTGCATTTATAGTTATGGGAAAATTGCCTTCTCAAATGGAGCAAGCTGAATGGCCTTAGCACAGAAATGTAGGTAATTTTCTTGGCGAAGAGAATCATCTAAACTTCATAGTGTATGCTTGGTATACAAACAAATATCCTATAATAAAGAGGTAATATGCAAACTGACCCTCACGCTGTAATGCTGTCACAAGATGGAGGTGCGTACAGGGGGGGCAGGAAAGCGGGGTCGGGGGCGGCTTCCTGCAGTGCTGTGGGGGTCCTGGTGGCTGCTTTGCATGGCTTCTGCTGGGGTTTCTGCAGCCCCACATGTGCTCCAGGGGGGCAGGGCCAAGCAGGCACTGCATGCAGCCTGGAGGCATCGGGGTGGCACTCTAGAACTTGGGACTGTCACATGGTGCACCAGCCATGCAGGGTGAGACTCCGGGACTCAGAGTGGTCCTATGGCATTGGGGGGAAAGGGGAGAGTCCTAGGTCTTGTGCGGTTTGGCACTGTGGGTTACTAATAAAATATAATCCTTTAACATCTAGACTTTCCCCCAACTGAGTGAGTGTACCTGTTTGACTCAGATGCTTTATGCTGAGTACCTAATTGCATTGTCTAAAATTTGCATTAATTGTGACCTTAGACAAAGAAATAAAGATGACCATGGAGATTTTTCTTGGTAGTAGTTTTTATTTTTCAAATATTGTCAAACTGAAAGCCATAAAAAACAGCTGCTTTGTGACAATCTAATAGTTTGTGAGCACCAACTATCATTCTATCTAAAATAGTTGGTGAATGTTAAAATAAAACAAGCTTGGATTTGAAAATTAAATACAAAACGAAACCTTCAGTTATGAAAAATATAAGAATCTCTATATATAAAGAGGGTCTGTAATATACAAAATGACCAAAGAGATGCCTGAGGGTAGTTTGGGTTGAGATCAGGCCAGCAGGGAAGGGCAGTTAGGGAGATCAGGCAGGTAAGCAGAGAGGTTAGGTGATCAGGCAGGCAGGCAGAGGGGTTAGGAGCAATCAGGTAGGCAGACAGAGACAGTTAGGGGCAATCAGGCAGGCAGGTAGGTGAGCAGTTAGGAGCTAGCAGTCCCAGATTGTGAGAGGGATGTCCCCCAACAGGTCCCAGATTGGAGAGAGTGCAAGCTGGGCTGAAGGGAACCTCACACCTGTGCACAAATTTTATGCACTAGGCCACTCGTAGTATATGAGAGTCACCAAATATTTTTGACATCTTGGAAAATGTTTGGTGATATCTCAGAATTCTTAAGGCTTTTTGAAGACTTTTGTTGATTTTTTTGTTGATTTTATTAAACTCAGAATTTAAAATTATATGTAAGTTTTCATTTAAAGTTATTTTATTGGATGCAGGTAGGATATACATGCTACAGTCTGATTTTCCAATCAAAACAAACAAAAACAACTTGTATTGTTTAATTTATGATCTTTAGAGTCTATACAACTAACTTGGAATTGGTCAATGTGGACAATATTTTATGTGAATGCATATTGAATGGTTGATTACTGAAATTTTAAAAATTATATCTAGAAAAATTAAAAAATGGAATTTCCAATAATTTACCACTTAAAAAAAAACAAAACCCAAAGAGTACTATGTTCAGGTAGTAAACCTGACACATGAGTTGCAATTTTACTTTCTTTTTAATTTTTAAAAAATTTATAAGGCTCTGAAACACAATTCTTTTGGCTTCAGCTCTAAGCCATATAGCTAAATAATGCAGCTTAAGTTTTATAGTAAACAACCATCATATTAACTCACTAAGATATAAAATCTAGGAATGACTAATTTTCAAGTTCTAAATTTATCACTTACAAGCTTCATGGTCTTGAATAAATGTCTGAGTAATTTGTAAATTGGGACCAGTTCACAGAGCCGTTGTGATCCCCACATCTAGTAGCCTGACACCTACTAGAATTTCAGAGAGTTTATAGCCAATATAATTTTGAAGCCTAATTCAGAACTGGCACCAGAACTCCCAGGATGAAGTCATAGTCTTCCTGAAGAAACTGCTTTGGTGGTCTAAGTGGGTATGGAAAGACAGGTCCAAAAGCAGAGTGTAGAAGGGAGAGGCAAAATAAAGCAATTTTTGGACTCCTATATAAAAAAGAAACACACAAAAAAAAATTGATTTAAGGGGGGAAAAAATAAAGGGCAACACAGAATTTTAAAAAAGGCTCTACATCGTCATATAAAAATATTAATATAATACTGATATTACTGACAAAATTATAGAGATGCCTAGCTGAAGAATTTCTCAAGCATAGTGATTTTAATATTCAACTAATATATTTGACATGTTAAATGTAATATCTATACTAATAAAAGAGTAATATGCCATTTAGACCAGGAGACCTTCCGGAGACCTTCCGGACAAAGCCAAGGGCATGTCTGACCTGCAAACTGCCCCAGGCCCTTGCCCAGGTAGCTCTGCCCCCCAAGGGTACCCGCACCCTGATTCAGGGAAGACCAGCTGGCCCCCACCCCTGCACCAGGCCTCTATCTATACTAATAAAAGGGTAATATGCTAATTAGACTAGGAAACCTTCCTGGAGACTGTCTAGACGTCCTTTCAGACAAAGCCATGGTGGTGGGGATGAGGCAGAGACAGTTAGGGGCAATCAGGCCAGAAGGGGAAGGCAGTTGGGGGTAATCAGGCTGGCGGGCATGGGAGGCAGTTGAGCTAGTATGCTGGTGAGGGTGCTGACATGAGGGCAGTTGGGGGCATGCAGGCTGGTGGGAAGGCAATTGGAGGTGATCAGGCTGGCAGGCAGAGTGGTTAGGGGTGATCAGGCAAGCAGGCAGGTGAGAGATTAGGAGCTGGTGGTCCCGGTTGCAAGAAGGATGTCTGACTGCTGGTTTAGGCCTGATCCCTGGCAGTCGGACATCCCCCAAGGAGTCCCAGATTGGGGAGGGTGCAGGCTGGGCTGAGGGACACTCCCCTCATGCACAAATTTCATACCCCGGGCCACTAGTTCAATTATAGTTAACTAGAGGCCCAGGGTATGAAATTTGTGCACTCAGGGGTGATGGGGCTGGGGGGTTCCCTAGCCTGGCCTGTACCCTCTCACAGTGCAGGAGCCCCATGATCTATGCCCCAAAGAGGTAGGCCCTGCCCACCCATTTAGGGCTCCTTGATGGATTGCCCCAAAGAGATAGACCAAAACTGTGTGATCTGCCTCCATACGGCACACACACCATTAAGCCCCCACCCACCCATGCACACATGCAGCCCTGCCCACCAGCATGCACCCTCTGCACACGCAGTCTCCTGGTGATTGCTCGTTACAGCATTAGGGTGTCACAGCGTGAGGGCATCACGACCACATAGGCTTTATCAGTAGGATATTTTAGGCCTATAACTCATTCCTTCATAAGCCTTCAGTAAAAGCTTGCATACAAACATATACAATGCTTTTGTGTAAATGGGCCCACCCCTGTCCCTAACCATAGAATCAATAAATGGAGTTCATTGGGCAATGTGACATGAGGATAAATAAGAATGATTCTACAGATTGGCAAGAAATTCCATTTTTTAAAAAGTCAGTAGAAGCTGAAACTCAGCACCAGAGAGGTTGGAAAACTTTTGCTAGTAATGAAATGGGTGACAAATAACACTATTTATTCCTCCTTCCCTCTAAATTCTCAACCAGTGGAGAAATAAATGCAGGAGTTGGGCAGAAGGACATTAAGATTCTAGTATCTCTCTCTCTCTCCCTCTCTCTCTCTCTCTCTCTCTCTCTCTCTCTCTCTATATATATATATATATATACACTATATATATAATATATATATATATATATATATATATATATATATATATATACATATATATATAGATAGATATATATATAGCTGGACTAGCTGGGCTGGAGAATCTACCTTGCCCCCTGCTCTTGTACCTGCTTCCTTCTGCCTTTCCTCTGCTCACAGCTGTAGGATTGCCCTTGCTGGGCAGTGCTTCCCCTCTACAGTTACCACCTTGAGAGCAGGCAAGGGACTTGTCCATGGGACAGGACATTCCCTAGTTGGGGTTTCCCTTACATGTGCAGTTCCTTCCTTTTTTCTGGTTACAGTCTTGAGATAAATTATTTCTTCCTGCTTAGGAAGAGACTGGAAGGTCTCCAGGAAATCTCACGGAAGCATGTTGTTAAGAGGACCAGTGTCCTCCCTAGTGTTACACGGGTATTTGTTTTCTTAACCCAAGGAACCTAGCGATTAAGGCTCTGGTCTCCAGGAGTGTAGTTATCCCACTCAGGGACAAGACTGCCGGCTCTCGTTTTTAACCGCTTCCTTGGGTTTTCTCTTGAGGCCATGGGTAAATCTTAGGGAAATATTCCCCCCTTCTTGTCTGTTTTCAATGGGGAAGAATTTGCCTCTGTGCAGGAGTAACAGGGGAGGGCCATTTGCAGACTTTCTTTCCCAGAAGTTAGAGAGACTGAGGAGGAACCTGCGAATGAGGGGCTCATCCATGTGATATATTTTCCAGGTGGACCTCATCCCTTCCGTCTGCCCCTGCAGCTCTACTCTCCACTTCCTTTTAGGTTGACTCGAGTGGAGTACATTAAGCGGACCTTTTTGCTCTGGGTAAATGTGGCCGATGAATTTGGTAGGTGTGGCAGAAGATAGGGCAGAGACAGAACAACGAGTTCCAGTTGTTTATTACTCTGACCGTCTCCCTGAAGGGTTTTCTAAGTCCACTGTGATCCTTTCTGTGTGACTTTCTCCTTCTGAGTTCTGAAACTGCTTTGTGCCTAAGGCTAGAAATAGCTCTGCAATGATCTGCCCGCGGGTTTTTGGCATTTCCTATGCCCTGTCCGCACATTTCTAAAGGGTTCCTTTATTTGACCTTATTTAAACAACCCTAATTTCATTCTGAGACCACCTCTGCTTCCCAGAGCAGAGATTTGGGGGGAGCAGGTTTAATTCAGAGAAATATTGGAAGCCTAACTTTTTTTTGGCTCTAATTCCATCTTTCATTCACTAATCTAATCACACGCATAATAAAGTTGATGAAAGCTCTCCATTTCTCTTACACCAATGTTTAATTTCAAAGTGGGTTCAGAGCTCAAAAAGAGAGGAGAGGCGAGGAGTGTCGTTTTATGTTCCTATAAAACTCTGATGCAGTGGCGCATGGCCGGTAACCCTGAGGAATGGAGGAGTCCTGGCATTGGAGGCCCAAAAGAACATGGGGAGCATGAGGCCTCCGCTGTGGGCAGCATAGGAGCAAGTAAGTGAGATTGCAGTAAGCAACATTTCTGTTTTCAGGGATTCAGTTTGAGTGGTTGTGGCTATTTTTTTCCATTGGCTGTTTGTAGCAGCTGATATTGAGCTTGTGCAGCCATATATATATATGTATTTTTTTTTTTTTAAACTGGCATGATCTTTAGTAAGACACCTAGCTTTAGTATGCAGATGGTCATGGTTAACCTTGAACTACGTGGAATTGTATGTGGTCAAGGTTTAGATCTGAGCAAAGTCTCAGCATGCAGACCATTTGGGCAGTGGTGGGTAGGGGACATGCCCCTCTCTGCAGGATGTTTCTCTCCTAGTTCTTCCCAGCTGTCCAGCTCTATAAAGATCAAAAGGCAGTCTTCGGTGTAGAATACCGACTATTATTAGAGTATGTATATTATTAGGAACTGGCTTTATATTGCTGGTTGATAAACATTAGGTTGCAGAATATAAGCTGACATGGATTTCTCAGTCTTCCTTGGAACTGCATAAAGGTTAAGGACCGGGGATCTGGGCACTTTTAAACATATGACCTCAGCTTGACTATCACCTTCCCTTCATTTTCCACAGACTAGGGTCTCACGTTGACCTGGGTTTGTTAGTAATTCAATCTGTTTTCCTGGGTTTTGAATTTTTTAGGTTCTGATTGAGGCTTCACTCAAAATTGTGAGTGAACATTTAAGAAGAAATATAAACCTTACTAATTAGTGGCCTTGTTTCTTGGCTGGGAGAACCATGAACAGATCAGTCACCTAAGGCCAAAAAGTAGCCTAAAAAGGCTTGAGGCTGCATGGATCAGTTTGTCTGGGGGAGATCTGAAGCACTGACTGTGAAAATAATCACTCTATGAAATGGTAGTTGAATATCAGAAGGGGTTATCTGCCATCCTTTACAACCAGGCTGCTCTAGCTATGCAGTGAGTTGCGGGGAGTGGGGAGGCAAGCAGAGTGGGTTGCTCCCAGTTCCTTGGCCATGCAGACACCCTGCCCAAAGCTGTGTTCCCCTCCCCTCAAATAGCTCTGTTTTTACCACTGACACATTATCACCACGTGTTTTAATTAGCAGGCCGTAGCCTGTTACAGTAAAATACAGCATCCTAGACTCTGCAATAGTTTACCAGTAACTAAGTGTAAGAATAGTTTAACCTTGGAAGGAAATACATTTCTAAGTGCAAAATTATCCATGTGTGTTTATATTGTATGTGTATAAAATACTGTAGCATCTTGGGCTCCTTTTTGTTTTAAATATTTGAAAACTGCTTTTCTAAATTTAAAAACACTCATATCCCCTTTGATAAAATTATCTCCAAGATTGTCTTAAATTAGAATAGAAGCAGATGGAACGGGATTGATTTCATCTCTAAACTGCAGACAGTGGGAATTGGCCTCAAAGATTTCTTTCTGTTTCCCTTTATGTGATAGTGCCCTTAACCATCTGCCTCCAAGGCACACACGAATGCCGCGATCCCTGTTCACCTTCATCTCTGTCCCTGAGACAGGGCACCTGCTCACCTTGGGGAGCCTGGGTGTGGCAGCTTCAGGCAGGGTGTCTACATGGCCAAGGAACTGGGAGCAACCCACTCTGCTTGCCGTCCCACTATTTCCAACCTTCCAATGCACCTCACTGCATAGCTAGAGCAGCCTGGTTGTAAAGGATGACAGTCAGTTTTTAAACCTTTAAGCCTGGGCAATTGAATAGGAGAGGAGGTGAGAGAAAAGTGTATAGCACGCTTATGACTAGACTGCGAGCACCCTGCGTACTCTGGTGATTCGACCACCCCTCCCATTTCTGAGCACCAAACACACACAAAGATCTGGTTTCTAAAGAATGGCCTACCTCCGGAATCCATGCTGTTTTTCAAACTGCAGAGCCCACACAATTTTGTGTGAAGGCTTAGTCTTTAGAATTGGTGATAAAGATGATTGCTAACAAGGCCAAACTCCAACAGCAATGGCAGATAACGCCCATTGTATACAGGTCCTGCCTCCAAACAGCAGCCTTGTTTGGCTCCATTCAAATGACCAGTTGTCCGGAGGAGCTTTCAGAGGATGTGTTTGTAAAATTTATTCATTTCCCAAACTCTGTCCTCTATACTGAAGATAATAATGAAATAATGAATGCTATTTAAACAACATTTGCCATATCTCTCTAAGGTATGCTTTTAAGTAAAATGCTACAGATAACAGTAGAAACCTTGTTTTTACCCTTCAGTGATCCTCCCTCTCTCTCCTGATGTAATTATAGTCCTCAAATTGGTATAATTTCTATGTATTTGTGCTTTATATATGTCAGGCCTTCAGAAACTAGAAATAACATTGAATTTTGTGTTTTCAAGAGAATCCAGAAATTTTATGACATTATTTATGTTTTTGCAATTCATTATTTTCTTTTTAACATTGTTTTCTAAAGAATTTATCATTGTTGATTGATGCTGCTCTGATTTATTTAACTGCTAAGTAGCATCCTACCATGTGACTATACAGTTTACTTGTCTATTTTCTTAATAATAAGGACTAAGATTTTTTGCTGTCATAAATAATGTTACAGTGAAGACTTGTACATCCTACTTTCCCAAATGTGTGTGTTTCTGTAAAGCCCACAACCGGAGAGAGAACTGTTCTATTATAGGCTAGCTGCCTCAGTTTACCTGAAAGGATGAAACTGCTCCTCAAAGTAGTTGTACTAGTTCGTGCTTCCACCAAATAGTGTAAGAATTTGCCTGAGCAGTGATATTCTCAGACACTATCATTTTGTATTTGATGGGAATAGAATGCTACTTCTTCGTGTTTTTAATTTGCATGACTCTGATTACTAGGGCAGTTTTGTCATATGTATTGGCTGTTGTCTGAATTGTCTGTTCATATCATTTGTCTATTTTCTACCAAATTATTTGCCATCTTTCATTGGTTTAGAGGAATTCTTCACATATTGTCTAAACTATCCTTCTGTTCACCTTTGTCCTAGGGAACATTGGTCGGTAGGACATAAATGCAAATTAATCTGATTGAGATTGACATTTACTAGGCCCCCTACCAATCAAAGAAAAAAATATCCTTTAAACTTAAAACCCACCAAGGACTTGGTAAATTCAGACTCTGAGCTAATTCTTTATTATACATCAGCATGGTCTCCACGTGGTTTTCTAAGTTTTGGGGTTTTTGTGGGATTTTTTTTGTGTTTTTTTTAATATATTTTTATTGATTTTGTACAGAGAGGAAGGGAGATAGAAAGTTAGAAACATCGATGAGAGAGAGTCATCGATCAGCTACCTCTTGCACATCCCCCACTGGGGATATGCCCGCAACCAAGGTACATGCCCTTGACCAGAATCGAACCCGGGACCTTTATCCATTGAGCCAAACCGGTTTCGGCTAAGTTTTGGTTTTTCAGCACATGATTGTTCCTGACAGATGAGTTATCGATATTTTACCAGCAAAGCCCGAGGAGCCAGCTTATTTCCATAACCACCAATTGAGCCTGAAAGTGAAAAAATGACAAACCACCTCTGTCTTCCAAGTTCAAGCAAAATTCAGACGGCTGACATAAGAGCTGTTATAGAAATTTGACACGTTACGTTGCATGTTACAGGTGTATGTGTGACCTAGATTTTGATTACTAGTTTATAGTAAATCGGCAAACTGTCTTCTTCGTATTGTATTCAGAACCTGCTGCATAGTTGTGGGACCCTTGGTTAAAATCAGTAGAAGTTTCTGTGCGGTGGTAGCAGGGCTGACCAATGCCGGGCCCTCCTTGGCCCAGGGCCCAGGGACCAGGGTAGCTGCACAGGTCACATGAACATGAAGCTGCCTCTTCCTTCATTAGTGTTTGGTTTGTTGTTGTTTTTTCTATACCTTTATCACATGCTAGCTATTATCTTTTGCTAAACACATTTAACATATCACATAGTGGTTTTCTTCACTATATAACTAGCTTTTGTGTGTTAAAAATTCTGAACTCAGTCTTTTAATTAGGAAATTATTTTAACCATTCTTAGATAAAGTGAGAAATCAATAAAATGAATACTCTATTTTTAGAGGTTCTTAGGACTGGGAAAATTAAGATATAAATGAAAATTAGAGAATGCTGGTAGTTATCAAGTGAGTGGTTAGAGAGTACTGACTTTATGGTGATTGTGTAAGAAAGTTTTGATAGAACTCATCCAAATGTATTACACACACACACACACACACACACACCACCCAGCCAAGAGACAAGCAAAGTTCAAGAGAATGCCAGCAATGCCACATTCCGGAGAGTAACTTGTAAAACCTGCCAAGCTACAGGGGCATGCAACTGGCCCAACCGGGTTGAGACTGAAACTAGTGGAACTGTCAGGGTGATTTAGAATGAGGAGCGCTGCTGGCATTGGGAGGAAGTTGAGACCAAGCAGGGGACCGATTCCACAAACACTCTCTGATTTCCTCCTACCTGCCAGACCTGAGAGCTGGGAATACAGCTGAGAACAAGACAAAGGATTGAGTTTTGTTCATTATTAACAGCACTAGAAACAGAGAAAGTAAAAATGAGATGGAAGAAAAGGAAAACAGGGAAAGTTGGTAGGTATAATTTATAATACTTGACACTTTGCCTGTAGCAGAAAGAAGAGCAGAGGCCCCATATGTTCATGAGGCACTCCACAGGCAAGTGGAGTGGAAGCATGGATAATTTGGAATTTGCTGAAGCTTAAAGACCTAAGCTGCTAGTCAAACCCTGGGTACACAGATTTTCATTTTCTCTCAATCCGATGAAGATTTAATGAAGGACAAATTTGTGTTTAATCCAGTGGTGAGGGAAGTGCAATACACTACAAATTCCTATTTTGAGCTAATAGATGCAAAATGCTAAAATTTGCAAAAAATAATATTTTTTTTCTATAAGAAGACTGTTTGTTCTTTAATAAAAAATAAAAAGTACCATTTCCCATGTCAAAATTTCAGTATTTTTCTCTAGTACGTTACGTAGACAGAAAGAAACTCGACAAAATATATAAACCACTGTGGTTAAATATATTTTAACCACTCACCAAGTTGGAAATCCAGAGATTAATTATTTTTATATATATTTTATTGATTTTTTAAAGAGAGAAAGGGAGAGGGATAGAAAGTTAGAAACATCGATCAGTTGCCTCCTGCACACCCCCAACCGGGGATGCGCCCGCAACCAAGGTACATGCCCCTGACTGGAATCAAACCCGAAACCCTCCAGTCCACAGGCGGACGCTCTATCCACTGAGCCAAACCGGTTTCCGCTAGAGATTAATTTTATAGTTCGTTAATTAGGCCTTAGATTCTTGATAAGATCTTGTTTCCTATCAGTAACCATGAGGTTTTGTTTTCCCCATCTGGCTATTGAGAGGCATGTGGAAGATATGTGTGCCTGGAAACGTGCTCCATGCTGGGTCTGAAGGAAGTGTAGATGTGAGGTAGATGAGTGGACAGATGGAGCATCACACATAAAGCTCAGCCGTAAGAAAGATCATGATGCTCTTAAAAAATAATTGATGAATCAATACTGGCTATTTTTACAAGGGGTTAGATGCCTTTCTTTTCAATGGCTTGAGGCATGTTCTACTTGTGCGGTCTTCACTCCCTCCAGTGTGCTAGGGATGAATTTTTCATATATCTCTGAATACCGTATGAGCTATAGCTCCCAATTCAATTCACTTCTGCCCCTTTGGAGTATCCACCTACTCAGGAAACATGTTCTCCACAGGGCTGTGTGGCTCCTTCCCCATAGAGCTGCTTCACAGGCAGCCTCCTCCAAGGCACAAGTGGGGACCTTTCAGACAAAGCAATAGGTTTCACCTTCAGTCTCACCTTTGTCAGCCTGGATGACAGTCAGCAAGTAATTATCGTTCTTTCACGAAGACAACCTATAATAATAAAAGCATAAAGTGCTAATTAGACCAGACATCCTTCCGGACGAACTACTGGACAAAGCTGAAGCTGCAAGGGCCGAGCCCCTTGCATGAATTTCGTGCACCAGGCCGCTAGTTAAATAATGATAATAATACTGGCTTACAGAGACCAGTTATGCTCAATAGAGAGTATGTAAATAAATGTTCGAGTTGCAAACCCTTATTTAAGTCTCCCAAACTTCTTATAAAATAAATAAATAAATAAATAAAAACCACAAAAAACCTTCTCTAACCATTTTAGCATCAAAACAAGTCTGGAAGACATTGTTCTTGATTTGTGTTTATGATTTATTGTCACGATTTATTGTGTATGGTTTCCTGGCAGCACAGCTAGTCCTAAACAGCCTGATGGCCCCTGTGGTATAATGTATGAGCAGAACACATCAAACACACGTACAGAATCCTATGATGAGAAAAATGATCCCCTTTGTGCACTGTGAATCTTATGTATATTAGAATGGAAAAGATGAACACATTTTAAAATGCTGAATTAAATGAATCAAATGTTGGCAGGATCTCTGATATAGGAGTCAAAAGAAAGAGTAACAGCTTACATAGATCCTGCAAATGGCAATAGTGACAGGATGCGGCAAATAACATCAGATAATGGTGGATGATGAATTAACTTTTCCTTATCATACACTCACTGGAAAAGGCAAATAATATTGTAACAGAACTAAGAAGAGAATTGCTGCCAAAGAAATTTGGCCCTGTATCTGTGAAGGCTGAGGTGGAAGTAGCAATATAAATGTAAATAAAGTTTAAAAATTTAAGAGCATCTCAAAGACCTTTCACATAGGCCCAGTACATTGTGTGCTGTAGATCTACACATTTCAGTAACCTAACCTTTATTATGAAATATACAGAGTACAAGCTGAGATATGCAACCATTTTATTAAATACTAGAGGCCTGGTGCATGAAAATTTATGCACTGGATGGGGGGGAGTCCCTCAGCTGGGCCTGCCCCCTCTCAGTCTGGGAGCCCTCATGGGCTGGAGATGACCCAGCGATCTGGGGGAAGGTGAAACAACCTATCACACCTCTGCTGCTGCCACTGCCAGCAGCACAAGCCTCAGCCAGCCCTAGTTACCTGAGCCAAGTGGCCCTGGGAGACTGGGTAGCCGCCATCCTGGGCTTGCCTGCACCTCAGGTTGGCCTTGGGAAGCGAGGCGAGGGGGGGGGGGGCGCTGAGGAAGCTGGGGGATTCCAGAGGAAGATGCACAGAGTGGCCAGACCTGCCTGGGGGTGGGCCCGGCCAGTGCCGCACACTTGCTACCCTGGTGGGGCTGAGGGGACTGAGCGCCACCATCTTGCGCCACCATCTTGTGGCTGTGGGTACGCCATCTTTGAGGGCATGGCGGTCAATTAATATATTTCCTTCTTATTGGCTGTGGGCACTGCCATTTTTGAGGTGTGATGGTTAATTAGCATATCCCCTCTTTATTAGGTAGGACAAGAGGCCCAGTGCATGAAATTCATGCTTGGGGGGGAGGAGGGTGTCCCTCAGCCCAACCTGTACCCTCTCCAATCTGGGACCCCTTGGGGGATGTCCACCTGCCTGGATCGGGCCTAAACTGGCATTTGAACATCCCTCTCACAATCCGGAACTGCTAGTTCCTAACCGTTCACCTGCCTGCCTGCCTGATCACTCCCTAACCAAGTGGTCATTAGTGGCAAACTCATTAGTTAACAGAACCAAATATTAATAGTACAATGATTAAAATTTCTCTTGAGAGCTAAATTTTTTAAACTTAAACTATATAGGTAGATACATTGTTATAACTTAATTGGGGTACTCCTAAGCTGGCCTTTGCTAAATACTCAAGGGGCCAAAGAGCCACAGTTTGCTGGCCACTGCCCTAACCAATCCTCTGCCAGCCTGATTGATGCCTAACTGCTCCCCTACCAGCCTGATAGCCCCCAACTGCCCTCCCCTGCCAGCCTGGTCACATCTAACTGACCTCCCCTGTGGGCCCGGTCGCTCCCAACTGCCCTCCCCTGCCAGCCTGATCATGCACAACTGCCCTCCCCTGCCAGCCATCTTGTGGTGGCCATCTTGTGATGACGTGGGGGCATCCAATTTGTTGTCGCACAATGCCACCTAGGCTTTTATTATATAGGAAGATCACCAAGTAAATCAGGGAACCCCTTACTCTCAGTTTCTTCCAGTAAATGGCATGAAGGCTCGAAATCCCATACTGAATTCTTTCAAGAAATTTTTCAGTTATCCTATTCTTAAAAAAAAAATTTGTCTTCTTTTTATCCTTACCCAAGAATATGTTTCCATTGCTTTTAGTGAGAGTGGAAGGGAAAATGGAAAGAGAAAAACAGGAAGAAAGAGAGAAACATTGAAGTGAGGGAGACACATTGAATGGTTGCTTCTAGCACATGCCCCTACCTTGCTGGAGATTGAGCCTTCACCTGAGGTATGTGCCCATTACCAGATATTGAACCCATGATCCTTCAGTGTGCAGGTTGATGCCCTAACCATTAGCCACTAGCCAGGGCACTGTCCTATTCATTTATCAATAGAAATGTTTAGTTAAATAGCAAACAATCTACAAAATTATCTCCCCCTACATTTTGAATGTGTTTTGTTTTGTTTTTAATAGTTTAGGAAAGAAACAATAACAACAGCAATAATAATGATGATGAAATATAATGACTATCCATTCTAAATCCAATGAAAATCAATATCGCATTAGATTCTAAGAGGCAAATTAATATTTCTTTTAACTGCTTTATTTTGGAGCAGGTGGGAATGTCAAAGCAGAAGCCAAGGAGGTACTTTAAAACAAAAACCCTGATCACGGTGTTAAGTCTTTAATAAAGCCGTTTGAGAATGAAAAGAGAAACTCCTCGGGCACTTGTCCGAAGACAGTGATGTTCTCCATAAAGAGGTTACTTTCCCTTTAAAAGTAAAAATGCACAGGCATAAGAGGGGGAAAAATACCTCTAATGTCATCTCTGTGAATGGCAGTGAGAGCTGCTTTTATGGGGGACATGCCACATATGTATTCATTAGATAGCGGTGGCGTTTATTTTTAATGTGATTATTTTTCTCGGTGGCCATAAATTAAGCTCAGCTACAATTCCATTTAATTACTTTCTGTAGCAGCATGCAGCTGGGGAAGAGTTCCCTCTCAAAAAGGTGGTTACAGAGAGAACTCTTCTCGACAAAGATGGAGTTCTGTTGTTTGTGTTTGTTTATTCATATGCCGAAGACTGGAGCATTGAGCCCCACACTCCAAACAGGAATTTGACATACAAAAGTAAAGTCCACGTTACATGCCATGCCATGACAGCACTGCTCTTAGAAAATCCGAGTATTTTCTTTATGGAAATACATCTGTGCAACGAACAACAGTGGTTATCATTTCCTAGCTACCTATTTGGAGAACAAATGCTGGGGTGTGCTTCAGCAACAAGTACCATGTAACAAATGATCATTTTTTTCAGCATCTTAGTTTCCCAGCCTTCATGTTACAAAAGGCTTTTAGGGATTAATGAAAATAACCACATACAATGATCATGATACTCTTGAAGCAATGAGGTCTTCTGTGTACCTCTATTATAAAAATGAGAAAACATAGGATGCTTTGGAATGTAAAGCCTACTGTGATATAGTCATACAAAGATACAAACCAAAGGAAGGGTGATTTTGCCAACAACAGCAAACATCATTGCTGTTCTTGCTCATAAAATCATGTTTAGTTGAATTTAGCTGTATTGACCTTGACAAAAGTTTATTAAGAAGTGACTGTGTGCCCTGGCTAGTGTTGCTCAGCCTGCACAACCAATTGTTGTGTGTTTGGTATCTGGTAAAGAGCATGTACCTGGGTTGCAGGTTCGATGTGCAGGAGGCAACCAATCAGTGTGTCTCTCTCACATTGATGTGTCTCACATTGATGTTTCTCCCTTTCTTCCCCTGATTTTCTTCCTTCTACTCTCTCTAAAAAAATTTTTAAAAATCAATGGAAAACATATCCTTGGGTAAGGATTAACAAAGAAAAAAAAAAGATGTGAATATCTTCACACTATTCTATTCAAAATTATTTAAAATTTTCTGCCCCAGCCCTTATCAAATAAGCCTTTGTTATGTCAAGTTAAATAATTAACCAATATCAATTTTTGACAATATATGGAAAACTCAAGACAGAAATAATGCTTATTGTATTAAATTATATTTCAGTGTGTCTTACATGAAAACAAAATATATCAACTTTTTTTTTTTTTTTTACTATAGAAAATAGTAAGTTAAACCCTTTAAAACTAGTTCACATTGAACTTAGCCAGAGAATCTCCATAGATGCAGGAAAGGAGATGAGGGTCAAAATACTAATAGATTAATAGAAACAACTACAGAGGCAAATAACTTTTATAGCAAGAGTTTAAGAAAATAGAATCGACATTGAGAGAAAGGAGCAGAAGTTGTTCCTTTCCCCTCTGAGAAAGTGATGGACCACTCTGCATGTGAACCCATTTTCCAAGTAGCCCAGAAATCAAGCCACAACTGAGAACAAGGAGTTCTGAAAGCCACCGGTCAGTCAGGTGACCCTAAAGGAAGGCTTCCCTGTGAGACCGCAGGACTTCCTAGAGATGCTCCAGAACTGGCATAACTGGTTCTCACAGGCTCCTCTCCCCACAAGACTGAAGCCTCCTCACCCTCAGCCACTGCATGGGAGATGCCAAGCATTGAGATAACCGATGCCTGTTAGCTGGAGGGGACAGCTTCTTGCATTCCTATGTTCATCGGTCTTATGTAGTTAGACCATAAGTATTGCCTTCCAAATTGTCACATGAACAGGTTATGTAGGTTTTTACAAACATTATTGCATTTATGAAGATAACTTAGTGAGAATATTTTTAGAATTGTATTCCTAGTCACTTTGCAGCCACCCCTCACTACCCTAAATCCGAAACAAATCGGAGAGGGTGGACTTGTAGCACCGCCTCCTAGCAATGGCAGGGTGTCTACAGAAACCTCTTTCCAGGCAGAAAGTCTAGTCCATTTCAAAAAGAAGTCCAGACAGTTTTATGTAAGAGTTTTAACAGTCTAATAGTCATCTCCCTCATTCTTTGGATACCAATAACTTCGGAATATTTTTGAATTTCAAAGTCACCTTCAACTGTAGCTCTTTGCCACTGCTTAATCTCAAGTGAAATAGCTTTTCCTCCTAAAAGGTAGATGATAGCTTTTCAACATCCCCACAAGAACACATAGGGGAAATATTGGGTCGGCAGCTAAGTAATTGCGGGTTTCACACACATATGGCTTCAGTTGAATTTTTAGGTTTGCAGACGTAGTACAAATGTAAAACACATTTTGTTATTTGGTAGTTGGCTATTCAGCTGTTAATCAGTGAAAAAAGTTTTTTGATCTGTTTTGTAGTTTTCGTTTGGCGTTCGTTGAAAAATGGAAAATCAAAAGGAACATTTTTGTCATATTTTGCTTTTTTATTTCCACAAGGGAAAAACGCATTGCAAGCTCATAAAAAGTTATGTGCTGTTTATGGTGACGAAGCCTTAAAAGAACGGCAGTGTCAAAATTGGTTTGCCAAATTTCGTTCTGGTGATTTTTCACTCAAAGATGAAAAACGCTCTGGTCGTCCAGTTGAAGTTGATGACACCCTAATCAAAGCAATAATCAATTCGGACTGTCACAGTACAACACGTGAGATTGCAGAGAAGCTTCATGTATCACATACATGCATTGAAAATCACTTAAAACAACTTGGCTATGTTCAAAAACTCGATACATGGGTTCCTCACGAACTGAAAGAATCACAGTTAACGCAACGCATTAGCAGCTGCGATTTGCTAAAGAAACGTAATGAAAATGATCCATTTTTAAAACGACTGATAACTGGCGATGAAAAATGGGTTGTTTACAACAATATCAAGCGGAAAAGATCGTGGAGCAGGCCAGGTGAACCAACTCAAACAACATCAAAAGCTGATATTCATCAAAAGAAGGTTTTGTTATCAGTTTGGTGAGATTACAAAGGAATTGTCTACTTTGAACTCTTACCACCCAACCGAACGATCAATTCTGATGTCTACATTGAACAACTAACAAAATTAAACAATGCAGTTGAAGAAAAGCGGCCCAAATTGACAAATCGAAAAGGTGTTGTATTCCATCATGACAATGCAAGGCCACACACATCTTTGGTCACTCGGCAAAAATTAATGGAGCTTGGTTGGGATGTTTTGCCACATCCACCATATAGTCCTGACCTTGCACCATCTGATTACTTTTTGTTTCGATCTTTACAAAACTCCTTGAATGGTAAAAATTTCAATAATGATGATGATGTCAAATCGTACCTGATTCAGTTTTTTGCTAATAAAAACCAGAAGTTTTTTGAACGTGGGATTATGATGCTGCCTGAAAGATGGTAAAAGGTCATTGATCAAAATGGGCAATACATTACAGAATAAAGTTATTTAGTTCCATGAAAAAATTGTCTTTGATTTTCTTTTAAAAATCCGCAAGTACTTAGTTGCCGACCCAATATATCTTATTGATATACCCAAGAGCTTCTTTTCACTTCCTTTTAATTGGACAGGTGAATAAAGATATTGCAATCTGTGAATCATTACAAAGAATATTAACATCCTTGTATTTTATATAAGAATAGACTTTTTCTATTAGACATTAGTTGTAAGGTGCTAAATGAATTGTGTAAATATAGTACAATATAAAATTTCTCAACATTTTTTCTACTCCAAAAAAATGTTAGTAGCTACATAATTTTGAAGTAAAAATAAGTTTTTCAGCTTGTCCTGTATAATAAAAGGCTAATATGCAAATTCTCCCCTTGACTGGGAGTTCAACCAGGGGGCAGGCCAGCCGGACCCCACCCATGCCATGCACAAATTCATGCACTGGGCCTCTAGTGTTATATAAAATAATAGCTACCTTCTAGGAATATTATGTGGCTTATATGAGTTAATTCATGTAAATAATTTAGAACAATGCTGATTATATAATTATTAATAAATCAAATCTATTAAGTGATTATCATAGGAGATAGGCTTTTGACATATGGCATATATGTATATGTGTGTGCATATTTATAATATAGATTATAGAACATAAATTAATCTTTAAAGCACCTCTCAAACAAAAATTTTGCTTCCCCCCCATCATCATCATTTTGTTTAACCTATCTTTGTTTTAGCAGCTTATCCCATCAAAATTATTTTACATTGATACAAGATTAATTTTTAATACACAGTAGCCCCTTTTTACCCATAATTTTATTTTCCACAGTCAACCATGGTATGAAAATAGCAAATGGGAAATTCCAGAAATAAACAATTCATACTTTTAAATTGCACAACATTCTGAGAAGTGTGATGAAATCTCGCAAGTCCTGCTGCACCCCACCTGGGACATGATCATCCCCTTGTTGAGTGTCTCCACCTGTAGCTGCTCAGCAGCCGCCTTGTTCTCAGGTGGACTGTCAGGTATCAGAGTGCTTGTGTTCACGTCTCCCTTGTTTCGCTTCATAACAGATGTGGGGATTTGGAAATGCCAAAGAGAAGCTGTAATGCTTCCTTCAGTGAAAGGTGCAAGTTCTCCACTTAAGAAGTCGATACTGAGGTTGCTTAGATCTACGGTAAGAACGAATCTTTTACTGTGAAACTATGAAGAAGGAAAAATCATCTTGTGCTTGTTTTCTGTTTCTCCTCAAGCATTGTATCATCCCCTGTCATCATGAGAAGCGTGCAGTACAGTCGATATTTTCAGAGACCATACTTTTAATATACAGTTTATTGTTATCATGGCTCTATTTTATTTTTAGTTATTGTTTTATCTCTTACTGCACCTAATTTTAAAAATTAAACTTTATCACAAGCATTTATGTGTAGGACTAAACATAGTCCAGCAAGTCCTCAAATAATGTCATTTCTCTCAATGTTGTTTTGGTTTAACATTGACGAGAAAAGAACATTCTAAGATCCAGCTGGAGCCATGGTCTTGTGGAATGTGCATACAGGGGTAGGCAAAAGTAGGTTTTCAGTTGAAATACTAATAAATAGTTAATAAATAATAAGATAAGAATAAACTCTGTGTTTTGCATACTCACAACTGTAAACCTATTTTTGCCCCTCTCTGTGTTCTCCTCATGTATGCCTGGGTTTTCGCTGGGTCCTCCGATTTCCCTCCACATCCCAAACATGTGTGCCCTGGAGGTGACTGGTGGGTCTACACTGTCCCCGTCTCACTGAAACTGCGGATGGGAGGGTCCCTGTAATGGAAGGGCATCCTGTCCAGGGTGGGTCCCGCCTGGCACCCTCAGCTTCCGGAAGAGACTCTGGCCACTGTGGCCCGGAACTGAAAGATGCAGGTTAGAAATGTCATTCTCTTAGTTGTTCTTATTCATCTCTCTTTAACATCTGTGCAGCTCACATTTGTTTCAGTGTCTCATATTATAAGTGTTTTTTGTTCTATATTTAGAAATCTGGTGGTATTTCTGTGATCAGAAATATGCCATAGGAATCGAACTCTTATTTACTAGTATATCAATTAGTCTCTGGTAAAATTGGTTTCATTATGCATTGTTTTTCTTAAAGTTGCGGTTTCCAAGAACCTATTGAGCAGCTACTGTATATATAAGGTTTGGTATTATTACTGTTTGAGGTCTCAGGTAGCCACTGGGGAGCTTAGGAAGAAACTCCCTAGGACAGTGTCGGCAAACTCATAAGTCAACAGCCAAATATCAACAGTACAATGATTGACATTTCTTTTTTCTTTCTTTTTTTATTTTTTTAAAAATATATTTTATTGATTTTTCATAGAGAGAAAGGGAGAGGGATAGAAAGTTAAAAACATCGATGAGAGAGAAACATTGATCGGCTGCCTCCTGCACACCCGCCACTGGGGATGTACCTATAACCAAGGTTATAGGATGTACCTAAACCTTGACCGGAATCCAAAATGGGACCCTTCAGTCCGTAGGCTGACACTCTATCCACTGAGCCAAACTGGTTTCGGCTGAAATTTCTTTTGAGAGCCAAATTTTTTAAACTTAAACTTCTTCTAACACCACTTTTTCAAAATAGAATCACCCAGGCTGTGGTATTTTTTGGAAGAGCCACACTCAAAGGGCCAAAGAGCCACATGTGGCTCTCGAGCCGCAGCTTGCTGACCACGGCCGTAGGATAAGGGGGGGCTACCTTACTGTGTCTTCCGTTCTGAGCACTGCTTAGGAATTAAGTTCTGTTGACTGTCCTGTATCCAAGGCCTTTTATTTTATTACTTTTGTTAATCCTAGCTGATTTCATTGCATACAGGCCAGTTTGCTCTATGCAAGCTTCCACTGTTGCTATATTTTTTTTTTCTCTCATATCACACTCCTGCTCCCAATGCCTCTCCTAAGTTCTTTACTCATCCTTACTTCCCAGGCCTCACAGCCATCCTTTAACTTATTTTTCTTGATGGAGTCTGTCTTTGAAGACTCTTATCAAAGAGAGTGTGTTTCTGATTAGTTTCTCTGGAACATTTAGTGTGTTCCTGATAACAGAGTCCCTGAGTCTCCAGATGGGTATGGTGGTTTAGCTTTTTATAAAATTCTGAGTTTGGAGTTCTTTTCTTTCAACAAATTGGAAATATTACTTCCCTGTCTTCTTTTACCCAATAATGACGTTGAAATATGCTTTCCTTCCTTATTCCTTTGTAGGTGACTTCTAACACATTTTATAACTTTATCTGTGCTTAACGGTTTGAATTTCGCTATTATGTGTGATGTAAAAATTTACCAATCTTGTCTGGCTTGCTGTGCGTCTTTCAGTCAGAAATGTTAGATCTTTCTCTAATTCTCAGACGTTACTATGAGAGGAATTAATGGACTAGATTTCCCAGACACAGTGGGAATGAAGCTCTTGTTTTTCAGCCTTGCATGGGAGGATGGGATATGGAACATTTTATTGGCGTGGAATTATATTTCTTGGGTTCCAAAGTCCCTGCCCCTGAGTCAGTCCCAGAAAAGTTGCAGCTGGAGTTCCAGGAGAGCCTAAAGCAAGACCAGTGTCCAGAGTGTCCGCTCCATGTTGTAGCTGGGGCTAGTTCAGCATCTGGCCCTGTGCCCAGTGTGCCAGGGGAAGCCAGCCCCTGGCAGCAGGGGTCCCACGAGGGTCGATGTGTGTGTGTGTGAGAGAGAGAGAGCCCTTTCTTTGTTTAGAAGCTTAAATATTTAGGCTTTGCGCATTTGCAGTGGACACGCCTATTCTAGCCACTGACTTGCTGGCAGGTAAGCACTTTCCCACGCCATACAGATCTCACTGGGCATGTGTCTATTTGGTCTTCCCTTTCCTCCTTTCCTGCTAAATAATAACCAGGTTTTTACAACGACATTACCTAGACTTTGGTTTTCAGATTTTCTTTATAGTATTTTTTTCACCTTCTAAGGACATATATAATAGAGGTCATGCTCAATTTACTTGTATATCACATAACTATTAACTTCTATTTTGAAAAAAAATTCAATGGAGTATTTTTCAGGTTTTGTTTTGTTTGCCAGCTGCAATTTACCCCCATCAACTATTCTTGATCATATCTTGATTCTGCTTCATATTTCAATTATCCATCTTTCATTTTCAAAGATTCAAATAAGCCTAATATGACATCCCTTTCCTCTGTTGAATCAGGTATTAAGTTGTGGCATTTCCATGACAGGGTCCACACTCCTCAGGGGTTGTGATTTTCCCCGTGGAATTATACTTCTTGAGGAACTATAAGCACCTCCATGTGTACTTTGGTGAGGGCTATAAAGTCTTATACCTTATACCTCGTGTAATAAAGTTAGCATATGTATTAACAGTGGTCGGCAAACTCATTAGCCAACAGAGCCAAATATCAACAGTACAAAGATTGAAAGTTCTTTTGAGAGCCAAATTTTTTTAACTTAAACTTCTTCCATCATCGCTTCTTCATAATAGACTTGCCCAGGCCGTGGTATTTTGTGGAAGAGCCACACTCAAAAGAAAAAAGAGCCACATGTGGCTCGTGAGCCGCAGTTTGTTGACTATGGTATTAGGAGAAGGGAATATATGCTTCAATGCAGGAAACTTACGTTTTAAGATATATTTCTGCTGAGAGTCCATTCCCCTGTCCCCTCTCCCCCACAAGAGCATGGAATGATTGACGCCTGGGGTATGGAAGGACGGCTGAAAAGAAATCCTTCAGAGTCCTTGGTCTACCTGCTCCTGGTTTAAGTATTCCTGTCCCAGCCACTATGAAGTTTGCTCACTGACCTAGGCAGCTTGCAGAGTTCCCACTTGCATGGATGCTGACAGTGGTCCATCCAGGGCAATGTGAGAAAAGCACAGGGCACGTTTAAAATAATAATTTCCTGCCCAACAGTGCATGCACAGACCCAGCGGCTCCAGCCCTGCCCACCATTTCCTGCCGTCCCAGAGCTTCCTCACTCACCTGCATTAGCTTCATAGCTCCATCAGCTTCAGGTGCTGTGACCTCTCTAGCTCGTGTTAGTGTGCCATCTTACCAAACCCTACCTACCCAGGCCCGGCCCGGGAGCCACTTCTCGCTGCAGTGAATCTATAAGCAATAGTGCCAGGTCAATTTCAGTTAACCAAAATATTTAAAAATGCGTATGTCCTGGCTGATTTTGCCATTAATAGTCTAAACCACATGTGTCAAACACAAGGCCCGCGGGCCAAATCCGTCCCGCCAGGCCTTGCAATGTGGCCCGCACCGCGCTGTCATCACTGCACTCTGCTGCGTTTCCATCACAATGAGTTTATGACTGTTCAGTAAACCATTCGGCCCGCGATTCAGGCTGGATTTTAGATTTTGGCCCCTTCTCTGATTGAGTTCGACACCCCTAGTCTAAACTATATCCACTCTTTCAGAAATGAGAACATGTTCATTCTAGCCAGGACACACTGTCTGTTACACTGTTATCTAAGGAAAGGGGTCTAGAAAGTACGTTCGGGCTTAGTTACATCGGAAGCCTTAAAAATAAGTAGAATTTGGGGATCAAATTACTCCTTAGTCTTTTCTTAGGGCAAAAGCCATTTCCTCTGAAACACTAGGCCCCTAATCTGTCCCAGATACTATAACAGATCATTTTAGCCTTTGAAGTAGCTTGGTGAGAGGCGTTTCTCTAATTAACAGGTAATTAAACTCAGCTAATTAATAATAGCGGAAAGGGTTTAAATCTCGGTTCCGCCCCCTTTGCCAACCACTGTGAACACTCCCTTAACAAATAGCTCCCTGGCACTGGTGTGGATTCGGGGGAGCCCAAGTTTGAGGCAACTGAGCTTGACCTTCCTCTAGTCCCGCACTGTTTCAGATCTGTCATCACTTGAGCAAAAAGTGCACAATCAGGAAAACTGTGAAAACTTGGTTCCCTTACAGGCTCAGTGTTAGCTTCTAAGGCAGAATCAGAGCTTTGCTGATCGGCCTGAGTCATGTGCTTCTATTTAAGGAGCCTTGAATGCAGCTGAGGAGTAAAGCAAGGAGTGGGAGGGAGATGGAGAGGGACTACCTTTCGAAGGAAGCATACTCTTCTGCCTAGGTCAGCTCTCTGCAGTGAGGGGACCAGCCAAGAGAACCGACAGCCACATTCTCACTGTGATTTCATGGAATGGGCACAGTTGGCTGTGCTTAACTAACTGAAATTAGGATACATCTTAGTCACAGACATTTTGAGACTAGTACGAAAACTTTACATTATTCCCATTTCTGACTGAGTCTGCATTATCCAAAAATTTTTAATCACAAAACGTAATACCGTTTTTGAAGCCAATCTTCTATTGCCAGTAAAATGAGGTTGTTTTTTTTTGTGTTTTTTTTTTTTAATGCAACTGTGAGTTCTATTGCTTATAATTAAAAATGCCTGAAACAGTTGTTTTAAAAATAAACATTGGGAACTATTTTGCATTTTAATTATAACTGAAAAATTTCACTATTTTTAGAGTGAAATTTTTCAGTTATAATTAAAATGCAAAATAGGGCTTATTTTTAGAAGCCCTCAACACATAGGTGCATATAATCAAGAACTAATAACAGCAAAGGGATTTGAATCTGACGCCCATGCTTCCTCTCTGATCTCATGAGACCAGTTGATTGTCATGAGATAAACTGATAGAGAAAGACTGTAAATTCAGGAATTGTTGATCATTACAAAAATGACTTTTCTGTAATCAGCTGCAAAGGAAATTAATGTGCAGGTGCAAGTGGCAACTAATAGAACTTGGGTGCTGCTTTGAAATGAGGGCACTAACAGTATTTCTCTCTCTGATGTTGTGTTTTGAATTAAGGAAGGGGTCTTGGTACCACTCAAGTTCACAGGATTTGATCCTCAATTTTCTGAATTGAGAGATTAAAATATGTATCTACTAGAAGCCCGGTGCACAAATTCATGCATGGGTGGGTCCGGCTGGCCTGCCCTGTTTGGGGCTGATCAGGGCTGGGCCAGCCAGGGGGAGGGGTCACAGGAGGCTGGGGGCACTGATAGGGGCCCTGATCGGGCCAATTGGCTGCCATAGTGCACGCTATAGCAACTGGTTGTTCTGGTCGTTCTGTCATTCTGGTTGCTTGGCTTTTATATATATAGATAATCAGAGTTTACCTGAATTTCAAGTCCTAAATAATTCGGAAAAAACCCTCAATTCTGACTGATGTGTATATCAAAATGTTAATAAATGATGTACCTCAATTCCTGACAAGGGGTAAATGCTCATGTACAATGTTCATGCTGTCCCCTTCTTGGTATCAGGCTATCTGGAAAGCTCACTGATAATCAGACCAGCTTGGGTAGTGAGAAAGGAGAGAGCGAAAATGCTTTCCACAAGAAATGAGTAGAAATGTAATTGGCGTAAGTGTGACCCATGCTAAGACGTTTAAGGAAGTTCGGGTTATTACAGCAATCAGTGGTGCTAGTCATATACATTCTGCTGTATATTGATTACATATAATCCCCTCGGCTAGTATAAGTCTTAGTTTTGTCTTTTCCGTGAGGAAAGGTGTTGGGATCTCGGTAACAGCGAGTGCCACGAGCCGCACTGTGGACCTGTGCACTGAAAGTGTCCATTTTCCTTTGTCCACATGGAATGCTGTGCTTTGTTTGTTGTGCTAAGGAAAGAAGATAACCAGATCTGACATTAAGCGAAAGAAGAATGTCTTGTTGATTTTTATTTTAAAATGTGATACGGTCTTCTTTAATACATACACCGCATTATTGATCAATGTCTCTTCACTTCTCATACCCCTTTAATATTTCCTCGCCATACAATTTTCCCCTTTGTTTCTTACTTGATTTGATCTAGCCACGAATGATACCCAAATTTCTTTATTATTTAAAATGTAGGCTCATTTTAATTCTTTTGTTCTGGAGATACATCTGACTTACAAACCAGCATGTGTGCTATCCGTGCCCTCAACTACCTTCTTAAAAATGCCCTATTTTCAAATTTATAGGACACTACACTAAACATGTTATTTGCACTACTGCTTAGCTGCACTAAGCAGTAAAGAGCACTCGATTCAGCAAAGGCAGCAGGCAATATGAAGGCAACATAAGCCACTACCATGACTATAAAAAAGGCAGGTTCAGTGCATAACTGTGGCTATAACCTTAGCCTAATAAAATAAAACAAGATAAAGCCCATTATCGTGTGTTTATTGCCATCTGTTGCAAAATGCTTCTTTTGGATGGTTTTTGGAACAGCTTCATAGCCTTCACACTGAGCCTGCTGTCTGTGAAATGCAAAACCCAGAGGAATTAGAAAAAAAAATGTCAAATGAATTCACATAACAAATGCAAATCCTCAATGTTCAGGCATGCCGTACTCTCAACTTATGCGGAGTTTGTCCCGAATGTGATTTCTGTCCTGGTGAGGAGCCAGCAAGAGCCTGTGGATGATCATTTGGTGTAGTCTGCATACAGACAGGGCTTATGACCTTGACACAATTTACATATAGCTGTTCTCCACCAGGCACCTTTGAAGGAGCCACCCCTCTGGTCTATGGAAGATACAATTCAAACACAGGCCACTGGCACTGATAATAGTATTGAGCTAGAACAGACCAAAGTAATGGAGTTTCATGGCCCCAGCAATAATGGGTCACCAAGAAGGCAAGAGTGGCCTACTTACACCCCATGCACAGGGGACCCTGGAGACGCACAGTTGTTTGAAGAGTTGTAGAGACAGAATGATGGAAAGAAAGTAATTTCTTCTTACAGTTAATCTGGGCATTCTCCCCACTGGCTTTGCGCCCCATGCATTGGACCTTGGCCATCCCCAGCACTGTAAAAGGCATAAGAAAAGTGAGCATATCACTTAACATCCACACAGGACACTCCCAGGAGTTAAAAGATGAGTGCTATTAATAACCACCGGGGGCAGCAGGCTTATACCAGAACTGGTGGTGCTCTCCGTATAAGCTGGATGACACTTTGCTTTTAATCATTTTGTGTTTCAGTCTTTCTTACGTTAGCCCTAATATTTAGTCACTTAACTTTCTAGCCAGCTTTATTTATACTTCTTTTTAAAACAGAAACTATGCTAAAATATAGGGTTCATCAATTTTTGTTCCAAAGGATATTGTCTATTAATTGCCCAGGAATTGGAGAAAAGATGACCTCCCAATTTAATTATATGGTTTCTGAAATGCCACTGGTGGAATTATTAAGTAAATTAATTACTGAAATAATGAGGACTACACTTTATCAAGTATCTAAACATAGTCTTTAGCAATAGAAGCCTGTATAACCAGTATTGAATGTTTTTATTTTCATGTATGTGGCTTTTGTAGTGCCTTTTCTGTCTGTCACAAAGCAGACTGGCACATGGTAGCTGTGTGCAATTCTCTCTGTGACACTGAGATGCCCCTGTCAGGCTCCTCAGAGCTCACCGAGTTGAGGGGAAAGGAATTACTGGGAGACATCGCTGACATGCTTTTTAAGTGCTTAATTTTAGCTCTAACTAGAATAGGAAGAATTGTTCAAAGTGTTATTAAAATTTGGTTTTGTATACAGCTGCTACATACAAGGTATGAAAAAATGCTTTAAAAATAAATTATGGCCGAAACCAGTTTGGCTCAGTGGTAGAGCGTCAGTCTGCGAACTGAAAGGTCTCAGGTTCCATTCCGGTCAAGGGCATGTACATTGGTTGCAGGCACATCCCCGGTAGGGGGTGTGCAAGAGGTAGCTGGTCGATGTTTCTCTCTCATAGATGTTTCTAGCTATCTATCTCTCTCCCTTCCTCTCTGTAAAAAATCAATAAAATATATTTTTAAAAAATAAAAAATAAAATAAATTATGATTATTCCCTAGCTGGTTAACTCAGTCAGTTATAATGTCCTCCTGATATGCCAAAGTTGCAGGTTCCATTTCTGGTCAGGGCACATACAAAGATAAATCATATAGCAATGCCCACCCTGAATATGTATGTTGACACACTGGCAAAAAAAAAAAAAAAAAAAAAAAAAAAAAAGTGAAAAAATATATTAATCAACCTCACACACACAAAACCACAAAAAACTTTGATTCATTCTAAGAGTAAGCTGCTTTTTTCTATTCAACCCAATGTAAAAGACATTTCAAAATCAGTGATGCTTTTTTATTATCCATCTAGAAGAAAAAAAAAATTATCCCTTGAATTTTCTTAATATTTGCAAGTGACCATCATAGTGAGAGTCTGTGAGTATTTTTAAGGAGATTAAGTATATCCAAGAACAATAAGAAGACACTATCTTCTCTGGCCCCAGGCAATCCAGCACTAACCCCAGTGCGCAAATATTACATTTGTGTTGCTCATTGAAAAAATGGGGACCTGATTGTTAAGAGTTCCACAAGTGAAGCTCTTGAATTCAAGGGATCACCATCCCAATGGCTCCTGTGAAAGGGGTAAAGCTAAAACAAAAAGGAAAGAAGGAAGGAAGGAAGGAATGTTATGTTTGTGGATAGTGATAATTAGCCCTGATACATGAAGTTATTGTGCTGGGATACGCATATCTTTATTTTTTAACTACTTACTTGTGTGTGGATATATTGAATAGATTTGAAGACTTTTGGGTAAAAAGATAAAAACTAGACTACTTCGACATATTAACAGATGGCAAATGTGGGAAAAGAATGAGATATTGGAAGATGAGTTTGTCATAAAACAAAGAAAATGTCAAGTACTATATTATTTTAAGTTCTTGAGATCTTTCCAAAAGAGTCAACTTCTCTTCAGTGAAATGATGACATTAAAGATTTAGAGCAAGCCCCAAGTTGTGACCTCAGGTTACATTTCCATTTCTGTAGTAGAGAAATCAAAGTAATTTGTCCTTAATTACTTTATATAGTTTGATTCTATTTTTTATCTGTATTTTATGCAGAATATTTATGAAAAAAAAACAAACTATTCAAATTAGTACAATCTGAATTAAGACTTCTTAAAAAGGGCAAACTATAAAGATGCAAACTGGTATTAAGAATTAAAATATATTATTTGTCGTTTCAAGTGGTTCTTCCTTAAGCAAGCCATGCACATTGTATTGATATGTTCAAACATTTTAGAAATGGTTCTGAGATTTTTCAGGGTTCTGACAACTTCTAGCATGGTGATAGTTTTACTAGTGAAAGTCTCACTGGTGCTTCCCCACCGCACAGCAGCAGGACAGAATAGACATTAAGCGGAGTTTTGGGGGTGAATCTAATGTAAAATTGTATCCTGGCTCTTCCTTTTTCTAACTGTATCAGGACAAATTACTTGACCTTTCAGAATCTGTTTCCTCACGTGAAAAATGAGGGTGATGCTATCTACCTTCATACACTTGTAAATTACACATTAAAAACATAAGTTGTGACCAGCTGGTTGGCTCGGTTTGTTGGAGATTGTCCTGCACACCAAAAAGCTACAGACTCCCAGTCAGGGCACATACCTAGGTTTCAGGTTTGATCATGGACGGCAACCGATTGATATATATATATATATATATATATATATATATATATATATACACACACACACACACACACACACACACACACACACAATATATCTCCTCCCTTCTCTCCCTCCCTCCAACCATCCCTCCCTCTTTATAAAAAACAAAACAAAAAAAACAAACAAAAAAAACACACTTTTTAAAAATCAGCAAACATTCTTAGATGAAGATTTTTAAAAAAACTTGTAAATTGTGCAGGCCATTTTTTGGTTCATAGAAATCACTTGGAAACTGATAGCTTTTGTTCTTCAAACTGAAGGAAAGAGTATCCTTTTGCAGTTTACCACTACATGTCAGTAGATGGATATAATAGAAAGATATTGTTTAAAATGTTGTTAGCCAACCTTATTTTCTGAGTTAAAGATATATTTGAATTTGACAAGTGATATTTTTAGAAGTTACTCATTGTTGATTCCTTGGCCAGGTAGCTCAAGTTGGTTGGAGTATTGGCCTGTACACCAAAAGGTGGTAGGTTCGATTCCTAGTCAGAGTGCATACCTAGTTTGTGGGTTTGGTCCCTGGTCAGGGCATGAACGGGAGCCAACCAATCAGTCAGTGTTTCAATCTCACTTGGCTGTTTCTTTCTCTCTCTAAAATGTTATCCATTGCCATCTAAGTGAAAATTTATATTCTTAGTATTTCCATGAAATAGGAACTACTTCTAACACTTGAAACCTATGTGGTTTCATTAACCAATGTCATCCCAGTAAATTAAATATAAACAAACAAACAAACAAATAAATAAATAAGGATAGAATTGAAATACCAACATTTCATTTTTCATTATAGGAATTTTTCCAACTTCATAATAACTACTGGTATCAGGGGAAAATATGGAATTATGAGAAAAATTTGTCTATAAATAGTAACACAGTTTCATTAGACTTTTATGGAGTAGTACAAACAGAATATTCATCAGAATGCCCCAGTGAGATTCAGGCATCTGCATACCTTGGGATTAGCTTTAGAATTTAGGGGTGTCGAACTCAATCAGAGAAGGGGCCAAAATCTAAAATCCAGCCTAAATCGCGGGCCGAATGGTTTACTGAACAGTCATAAACTGTCATTGTGATGGAAACGCAGCGGAGTGCAGTGATGACAGCGCGGTGCGGGCCACATTGGAAGGCCTGGCGGGACGGATTTGGCCCGCGGGCCTTGTGTTTGACACATGTGCTTTAGATGCTGGATGCAGTTACTGTAATCCCCACCAAGGCAATGTGGGCAGACTGACTCCCATTCTTGCGCATAGTGTTACCTAGTCCCAAGGGGAATGTGAAAATGAGGCAATATTACGTCTTCACATTTCATGGCATTCTTCCCATTGTGATACTAATTCCCTGTCCTTAACGATATGTCGCTTAGTACCTACGACAATGGCAGAAAACAGAAACTAAAGTTTATCGTTGATTTTAGAGTATGTAGTATGCTGTTAAAAACGAATCAATCGTTATGAAAAATTGTAAATTAAATTGATAGCCTGCATAGTTTTCCCCTCTGCCCCCAGAATCTGTCAAACCCTTACTTGCTATTTGATTTGTTAGATAAGTAAATGCATTCTTTCCCCTCGGCTGATTGAGAAAGAGATTCAAATGATGCTTTGCCAGGAAGACTTGATCCATGGAGGGAGGGCTGACATGTTGTTTGCTGCCTGACCTTTCTCTGTTGGTGTGATGGAAACATGTGACTCTGTTACCATAGACTTAAAAACAATTTTCTTTCACCTTGTCTGTAATACAGAGGTCAAAGCATTTCAAGGAACTGTTATGTGACAAACAAAAGTGTGCATAGGGTAGAAGGTTGAAAAGCGACTTTCAAAAGTAAGAGTAGTGCAACCAGAAGTATCTATTGGAGTGTAAGTTTAAATAAAGTACCAAGAAATATGCTTTTAATAATAGCATTTTATGACCCTTTTGCTCCAGATTTTCTTGCCTCCTTCTCTTCATGGAGCAGCCATTAATAACAAATGGCAACCAGACAAGGAAACAGTTGTCCTTAGTGGCAGAGATTGTTTGCTTTTAAAATTCTTGTGGCCCAATATCAAGGAAAATGATTAACAGAGGGTTATTACTATTATTATTATTATTGAATCATTTCAAACAAAGAGCATTTCAGAGATTAAATAGGATGTAACTATAATAAATATGTGCTTATTTTTCTAATATTTGTCATGTGTTACAAAACAATTATGTTAAATTAAAAGCTTATTTTTTACTTTAGTAAAAAAACCCTAACCCTAACCCTAACCCTAACCCTAACCCTAACCCTAACCTTATATAAGGTTTTCTTTAAAAAGGAGTCAATCTTAAATTTATTATAATGAGATGTATAATACAATAGCTGGTATTGTATGTAGACTCTCAAATTATTATTAGTTACCATAAGAAATTCCTATCCGAAATTGGTTTGGCTCAGTGGATAGAGCGTCAGCCTGCGGACTGAAAGGTCCCCGGTTCGATTCCAGTCAGAGGCATGTACCTTGGTTGCGGGTGCATCCCCAGTAGGGGGTGTGCAAGAGGCAGCTGATCGATGACTCTCTCATCGATGTTTCTAACTCTCTATCCCTCTCTCTTCCTCTCTGTAAAATATCAATAAAATATTTAAAAGATTTAAAAAAAAGAAATTCCTAAAAAGAGGCATTCTACTTGACATCCCTAGATTAACAAACGCAGTGGGATATGTAGTATTTGCATTAGAGATGTATGTGATTTTTCTATAGAGCACAAATTTGCTTTCTTGCTTACAAAGTGCTTACTCCTTACTTACTACAATAATGATTGCTTTGAGTACCTCTGTTTTTTATACCATTAAGATTATGTCTCTTGCTGAAACCAGTTTAGCTCAGTGGATAGAGCATAGGCCTGTGAACTGAAGGGTTCTGGGTTCGATTCCGATCAAGGGCATGTACCTTGGTTTTGGGCATATCCCCAGTGGGGGATGTGCAGGAGGCAGCTGGTTGATATTTCTCTCTCATCGATATTTCTAGCTCTCCGTCCCTCTCCCTTCCTCTCTGTAAAAAATCAATAATATATATATATATATATATATATATATATATATATATATATATTTAAAAATATTATATCTCTTTCTTGGCCAATGTGACTCAGTGGTTGAGGGTTGACCCATGAATTAAGAGGCCACCAGTTTGATCCGAGGTCAGGGCACATTATCCAGGCTCGATCACCAGTAGGGGGCGTGCAGGAGGCAGTCAATCAATGATGTTTCTCTCTCATGGATGTTTCTCTCCCTTACTCTCTTAAAAAAAAAAATCAATTTAAAAAGTTTTTAAAAAGATTATCACACTTGATTGTTCTTCCCCCCCCCCCCCCCTTTATTACAGTTTTTGTGTTCTTTCTATGCTAGTTCCTTTCCCACGGCTCTTCCTCGGGACATGAATACCTGCTACAGGTATTTCAATAGCAAGACAAGGGTAATGGCCTGGGGATTCCAACTGAATCTCCGTTTTCTAGTCTTATTTTTCCTCTCCATCTGCTGCTCTACTTTGCCCCTCTAACTCCAGAGCATCTGTAGGAGAAGTTAAAAATAAACAGCTGCAGGAAGGATAAGGTAGATGTGTCTGAGGGAGACTGCTGCACCAGGCTACCTGAGGGGCACAGGCACCTCTGTGTTAACTACACTGGTTATAGTCCCGAATCTCTGCTTCCACTGTTCCTTATGTGTTCAAGTCCTGGCTCACATTATCCTTGTGCTCAAAAATTAACTTCCTCGCTACTTTTCTCTCTTCTACCCCAAAGGCTCTTCGGTAGCCTCTATTTCTCTTACCTACCTTGCCAATTCTCCCTGCCACTAACCTGTATTCCAAAGATTTATTACAATTGTGGGTCACCTCATTTTCTCTTTGTCCTCGTGAGTTTACACCTTTTTATTTTATCATTCTCCTTTTGTGAGCTTTTGAGAAACAGATGTGATAATTCTATTAAAATGTGGTAAGTCCGCCAAAACCAGTTCGGCTCAGTGGATAGAGTGTCGGCCTGAGGACTGAAAGGTCCCAGGTTCGATTCCAGTCAAGGGCATGTACCTTGGTTGCGGGCACATCCCCAGTAGGGGGTGTACAAGAGGCAGCTGATTGATGTTTCTCTCTCATCGATGTTTCTAACTCTCTATCTCTCTTCCACTCTGTAAAAAATCAATAAAATATATTTTTTAAAAATGTGGTAAGTCTACCACATTTATCTGATTTCTATTAGAACTTTTTGGATAGCTAATTTCACTGCACATCATCTCATGTCTCAGATCCTAAATATTTAATAATAATGTCTTCAAAATTGTACATATAGGTGAGTTAGCAAGATTCTATGGGCCAGGACTTGGGAGTCTGTGATGAGAAAGGATATACTGTGCTCCTTGTCATTCATAGCCTGCAGCTCAGTGTAATGATTTGTCTCTGACCTTATGAACATGCTCATAGGAACTCAGCTCACATGCTCACCTATTTACCTCCTATCTTCAGGGCATAATTCTGCATGTCAATGAGACTTCATCTACTAGAAGGGCATCTTTGAAAAAAAAATAGCTGGAAAGAGGGACAATTACATTTTCAGGTGGTTTACTAATCTAAGGAACTCCCCCATGAAAAAGCAAGTATGGTTAGTGTGAGTGAATTTATTTGATGTTTAAAAAAGTGAGTTTGTAGCCATTTAGAGGCAGAAAAAGGTGAGATTCCTATCTTCTTGGTTGCTTTAATGCTTCCTCATCTTTAAAGGGCACACAAGATCAGAAAGCAAACAGAATTGCTGCCTTTGCTAGGACAGTAATGAGCTAAAATGGGACCAGATAAAAAACACACAGCAGATATGGGGGTCACAGAGCGGTGAGACTTCATGAATTTATTCATTGAAATGTGGCCACGTCCTCATAAAATGAGATGCCATCATTGTAAGTGTGGATTGCTTCGTTGCACATTACTGCTGTCTACCTCTGCTATGAGGGAATGATCCCAAATTGGTTTATCTATTTGACTGAAAATAGGAGAATTATTCAAATTTCACAGAGGGGAAAAAATGCACAGGGTCACTCCCTAGATGATTTACCCTTTTGTTTCTGGGTAACATTTTATTAATTAAAATGTATGGTTCTGAAAAAGAAGTATGAAATGAGATGCTCATGTGTGGATAAAATGTTAAGTTTTGAGTTATTCAGAGGAAAACAAACAAGTCTGTTCTAAAGCCGAAGGCACGTGAGTTCAGTGGAGCTTTGGCGCAGTCCTTCCCACAGGTGAGCAATGATGCGAGGCCTCTGACCAACAGCTCAGGAGCCACTGATGCTACCTGCCTGCCCAGCAAACCAAAAGGGACTGAAGCCCGGCCAGGGGATCCTTCAGATGATCATGGTCCCAGGTGATGTTTTGCTTATACCTTGATTTTGAGAAATTAAACAGAACCAACCTAAGCCACATGCAGATTCCTAACCCTGAGAAACTCTGCAATAATTCCTATTGTTGTTTTATGCCACTGAATTTGGGGATAACCTTTTATTCTGAAACAGTTACTTGAGTGGTTTTTAAAGTTTTCGGATTTTTCACGGAGCACAAGATGCTAACCTGAACAAACACATACCCTGCCTGATAACTGTGGCCTAGAGACAACATGAAGGGTGTGCTACACATATTTGTTAAGTCCTGAAATGCATGGGAGGATAAAAGAATTGATTATTCAGATGCACAAAGGGCCCCTTAAAGACACTGAGAGGGAGCCCCCAGATCCTCTTAATCAAATAGGGCCGCTGGAAAATGTGGTGGTTAAGGTATCCAGTCACCTGATCAGAGCGAGATAAAGGACTTACGTGCATTCTTATACTCCAGTGAGACTCACAGACCTACCAAATCTTTGAGAAAATTGTATCAGCAGAATCACCCTGGCTTGCACTGAGAAGAACAAGGAACACACAAAATGACAGGGACTGCTGGAGCCTAAAATTCTGCTGGCAGGAAGCAGGTGTAGAAAACTGCTCAGTTGCAAAGCAGTGCTATTTTTCACACACACAAAAATAATGATAGAGGAGACAGAACCAAGAGTCAGGAGGGTAGAACCAAGAAGCAAGAGCTACGCCCTTGGCCTTGAAAACTAATAAGGAACTTACAACATGTGACTGACTGGATTTCACAATTGCTATTAACTAGTGACTTCTTTGTGCCTCCAATTTTTCCTCTTGTGGAACAAGAATACCCATCGCTGTGACCCCGCACTGGCCCCACCATTATATGTTGGATGGCAGATGACTCCTCTCGTTAGCTTCCTAGACTGAAGGAAACTGTACTTGAGTAGCTCTACTGAGAGCACTGCATCCTGGGAGTCTCATTCACACCCAGACATGATTTACATGATGGGATTCTTTGAGCTGATGATGGAATGAGGGGTGACTTTTGGAGACCCTAGAAGGGTGGTGTGAGTGTATCTTACATGTGGGAGGAATATGAATAATTGAGGACCAGAAGTCAGAATGCGACAGGCGAGCTTCTGAAATGGCCCCCAATGTGTTCTATCTCTCGCTGTCCATGCCCTTGTGCAATCTGCTTCCCTTGGTGTGGGCTGAGACCAATGGCTTGCTCATAATAAATAAAATATTGCTATGGTGACGGGGTGTCTCTTTGAAGATTATGTTGTAAAAAACTGACCGCAACCTGGTTCTCTCTCTCTCTCCCATGAATGGAGTAGCCATGTCGTGAGCTGCCTTGTGAAGGGGTCCATGTGACAAGGAACTGAGGGTGACTTCAGGCTAACAGCCAGCAAGTTTTCAATATGAAAACTCAGTTCTAGAAAGTGTTCAGTTATTATCTCCTTGAGTCTTACTTTTCAGCCATATCTCCATTGCACTTCAGGTTACTTTAAATTAGTGTTCTCTTTGTGCATTTTCTATTTCTTATTGCTTTGTCTCTGAGTATTTTTTGCTAGGTTCATTCCTCCATATAATGTTTCTATTTTATTTTTATTATTACTATTATTTTTTACTAATATGGAAACTCTATTATAGAGATAATTCTTTTTATAGATTATTTTTAATTCCAGTGACTTTAAAAAATATATTTTAAATATTTTGTTTGTTTTTCTGGACTCAGAATCTGGCAGATCTGCAGCTTCAGTTCTTCTCAGTTCTAAGCGCTTATTTTCCATTTTGTGCTTCATGGAATTATATTGTTTTGAGCATGGGAGAGGTTTTTAAATTTTTCTGCTTTTGTATTTTATGTATCATTCTTACTTGTTCAGGTGAAGGAGACCACTTTCTGTGTGAATTTATAATGCAATCTTAACTAAAAGTGTGAACAATGTTTAGAATTTTTGTGTGAAAGTACTGTCTGGGGAGACAGAAATGAAAAACCTAGAAAGTTTGAAACATTTTTATTGTAATACAAATTTTAAAAAAAAATTCAGATAGTATTATTTCTTTTTTTAGGTTACATGGATATTCTTCTCAGTTTATTACTTTTTCTGGCATTTTTGCTTTCCCTGATAATTTTTACTATTGTGTCATATGCATTATAATGTTATTATGCCATGAAATTCTTGGCTCCATTTTTCATAACAATTTCTGAATATAGCATTACAAGGAAATTTAATGGAGGCCATGAGCACTGCTGGCTGAAAAATACTTGAAAACTGTAGCCTTTCCCTTCCGTTACCCTCCATGGGAGACAGTTCTGCCAGACGATGCAGAATGCAAGTGTGCATGTGCATGTGGCTGTGGAGTGGCTGCCTGACCCTTAAGGGCTGCAGTCAGCATGAATTCTCGGTGGCATCAGCTGCCGTGACTTGGAATAAATAATGAGCCACCAAGAAAGGCTGCCTATTTTATTCTTCTTCCTCTGTGAGTGGATCTTGGTACATACAGAACCAGAACTTGGCTGCCAAGCATAAAGCATAAAGCATACATGTTTCTTAGTATGCAGGTGAAACTTGAATCCATTATAAGGTTATTTGGAAAGAAAAAAAAAAAACAACAACAAACAATATTGATGAATAGAACATTATCAGGTATCCCTGTCTATATATTAGAATTTTAAGCTAATGAGCACTAAAACACTGAGCATCTTACTTACAGATTGTGTTACCACATAGTTAAATCTTGATTCCCAGAGCCCTGTGAGAAGAGCATGGGAGAATGAGAGGAAATGTGACTTGACTCTGTGAGTCAATTGGATCCAACCTTTTAGTAATCAAATCTCCGTGTTCTCATGCTTTTCATTGTGGTCCTTCTCTTGGAACCATTGATGCGTTCAATCTCTCCAAGATAATTGTGTGAGAAAGGTTTGCTTTTCTTAATCAGCGGGGAGGAAAAATAAGAGTTTCTGCTTTTATCACACATGGAAGCATTTAGTGTTCAGCCGGCTGATGTTGGGAGGTCAGTATCTCAAAAGATTGAGCTTTTAGTCAAATGCTTGCAGAGTGAGCATTCACACAGTAGCGTACAAGGGACGAGGACACTTGATATGACATTAGGGCATTTCTCTCCAGTGTTCTTTTAATTCCATTACTCCCACTTAAAAGTAACTTGCAGTACTTGCAAACCCACTAAGAACTGGAGGGCAGGGGTGGGAAGAGATCAATCAAAGACCTTGTATGCAGATAGGCATAACCCATGGACACAGCCGATAGGGTGGTGAAGGCCTGGGGTGGGGACAGAGGCGGCTAGAAGAGGTCAATGGGGAAAGAAAAGGGTTTATGAAATACTTTCAACAATAAAGATTTAAAGATAAATAAAGAAATGCTTCATCATGAAAAAAAATATTATAGTATAAAGTGAATGCAAACATGTGTGCATGAAGTGGGAAAAAAGGAATTTCATTTTTGTCATGTTTTCTGACAGAATGATTCAAACGAAACGTAAGATTGACCAAAATGAAAAGCTTTTTTTGGTGGCAAATTAATTAAAGTTACTCCTTCTTGCTGACTTTTAGGATACATTTCATATATGGATTAATGGGCCTGTAACAGACCTTCCAGAAACAAACAAACACAAACAAACAAACAAACAGAAAACACAAAACAGTTTTCCAAGGCATTTTTGGCTATTGAATAAGTTAAAAGTACTTATGGCTAGGTTTTAAATGGAGCCCCTTTTAGACAAAGCTTTCCACGTAAGATGCAGTAAGTTCCATCTGTTTTAGATAGAGATCTTTCGGCACGAGGCTCCCGGCGACTTTGATAAGAAGTAGGCACCCAAGGCTGAGAGGCTCAGGGGCTCCTATTTCCTCCCACATCTGGCTGCTGACAAATGCCCTCCTCGGGCATGCTTTGTGGAACTGATTCTATTTAGCTGGAAGTCATATGCTCCTGAAAGTCAGTTTTAATTGGGCTGGAAACCCATCCGATTTTTTTTAAAAAAGAAAAAGGCTTTTCAGTCAGAATCAACGTTCCTCAAACATCTACAGCCACCTACTGCTTGGAGCCGGGGCCCACCCTGGGTGCTGACAGTGGGTGGTTTGCACTGGACTTGCTTCTGAGTCTGTGGGCCTCAGAGCCACAGAAAGACCGGACTCCTGGGATGTTTATTTATTTTTTATTTTTTTATTTTAAATATATTTTATTGATTTTTTACAGAGAGGAAGAGAGAAGGACAAAGAGTCAGAAACATCTATGAGAGAATCATCGACCAGCTGCCTCCCACACACCTCCTACTGGGGATGTGCGCAACCAAGGTACATGCCCTTACAGAATTGAACCTGGGACCTTTCAGTCTGCAGGCCAAGGCTCTATCCACTGAGCCAAACCGGTTTTGGCTCCTGGGATGTTAAAATATTGCCTCAGGACATGGGCTAACCTTCCTTAAGGTCAAGGGAACTATCTTTTAAATTTCCTTGTATGCTGGTGTCTTTTTAAGGGTTCCCTAATAAACTCAACCAATTATAATTACCTGAGTTTCTTGAAGTACAGCAGGTCTTTAGAAACTTTCTGTGTTTGTGTGCTTATTAATTTATTTATGTTGCTTTATGCTTGGAAAAGAAGGGCGATTTTTTCTTCTCTTGGCTAGACTAGTGAGACTAATCTCTTTTCTTTCTTTTTTTTTTGTGTGTGACAGTTTTATTCCCCACTTCCTTCAGGGGCACTCAGCACTTTATCTGTCCAAAACCCCAACAAAAATGCGACTTCCTGAAGCCTGGGATTTGTTTGTTGCTGTTGTTCCTTTGTATATCCCCAGAATCTAGAATAATTGTGCATGACACGTAGTTGGACATGCAGTGGCCATTGGGTAGCAGTGATCCCACATTCTGGGAGGAGTCAGCACAGTGGTCCCCTGGAGAGTGCAGGAGGGGGGGTCCTCAGGAGCAAAGGCGAAGACGAACAGCCAGACCTCAGTACACATTAGCAATGGTTAGTGTCAGGTGTTCAGGATGCCCATGTGTCTGCTGAAAGGTGGGTTAGGAATCTCAGTTTCGGGAAGAGATAAGGCAGGATATGTTCCATCCAATAAAAATTATCTTGAAAAATATGCTCAAATACTATTTCTTTCAAAAGGGTCTATTTTTTTTTTTTACAAGTATTTGAGGTCCTTTAAACAAAACAATGATCTGAACATCTCAGATGCAAGCAACAAGAAGATCTGTAGATAAATAGATATACATTTACATGCATACAATGCCTTATATATATCTCCATCAGTACCACCTATAACTATACAGCATGTTTAAGTGTTGCATGCATATTCACCATTGTAGCTATTTTTAAATCTGATTCTTGCTAAAACTTAGTCATCTAAGAGTTTACTACTAGTTCTTGTCCAGTGAATTCTCAAATTAAGTGTAATTATTTAAAATGAACTTCCAGCCGAAACCGGTTTGGCTCAGTGGTGGAGCATCAGTCTGTGGACTGAGGGTTCCCAGGTTTGATTCTGGTCAGGGGCATGTACATTGGCTGCGGGCACTTCCCCGGTAGGGGGTGTACAAGAGGCAGCTGGCCGATGTTTCTCTTTCATCGACGTTTCTAGCTCTCTCTCTCCCTTCCTCTCTGTAAAAAAATCAATAAAATAAAATAAAATAAAATATTAAAATGAGCTTCCAAAGTATAAGAAATACTATACATACCTTTGAGGAAATTACTGTAGAATCTTGCCTAGTTGAGTTGCTTTTTGCTTGTCTTTTTTGTCTGTTACTTTTCACCCAACAATATTTTCCCCATTGATTTTAAGACAGAGTGGAAGGGAGAGGGAGAGACAGAGAGAGAGAGACATATTGATTGGTTGCCTCCTGCTTGCACCCTGACTAAGGCTGGGGATCAACCTGCAACTGAGGTATGTGCCCTTGACTGGAATTGAACCCACGACCCTTAAATCTAGGGCTTGACACCCCAACCACTGAGCAAAATCAGCCAGTGCTGCTTGTCTTTTTGTTTTCTACTCTACCTACAGTCTGTGTTCCTTTTCATTTTAGTTGTTAAAGTACAAAGCTGCACTTTGATTTTTGGTCAATCACTCTAGGCCTGTGATTAATATGTCCATTGTAACTGCTTAATCAAAATGTGTTTTGTTTTTTTTAATATACTCTTAGTTTGGAATGATATCTATTTTTATGCTTCTACTTCTGCAAAAAAGATATTTTAAAATTGCATGTAGGACTAATAACTAAAAATTGATTACCTAAGACTAATCAAACATTCTTAATTAATCCAATATTTTTGGTAGAAGATATTACCAATTTATATGCCACTCACCACGAGAAACACAGTAGAGATATAGTGACTTAGCACAAGCCATTCCTGTAAGTGGAGCTATTAAATATACATATAATACTGCATAACTCTAATACCTATAAATGACAAGTGTTTGGACACCAACAAAAACCATATACTTGCATTACTAATTTTTATAAAAGTGGCAGTAAATACATGAATAAACCAAATTGCATAAAAGAAAGCAAACTATAATAATAATCTAAAATTGTGTCTTATAAAAACAGAGTTTCAAGTGCTCAATAACAGGAGAGAAATAACAAATAAATTTTCCATATCAGTTTTCTATCACCTCCGGAGAGGGTCTTCCCTAATGAGATGAAGTCATCTAAGGGTTCTCCTACTAAGAATAATTAGAAGTAAATCTTTTGAGTCATATCTAAACTTCCTAAAATAGGGGCTGTGTGGGGAAGTTGATTCTGGGAATTATGAGTTGTGAAGGATTCCTTGTAATACTTCCCTAACTGATCTTTAATGTGCTTGATGTGAAGTACATCATAATTAAAAACTAATGCTAAATATGCTGTTTTCCTTTTCTAAGTAAAGGGAGAATAAATATATATATTTTAAAATATATTTTATTGATTTTTGTACAGAGAGGAAGGGAGAGAGATAGAGTTAGAAACATCAGTGAGTCATGGATCAGCTGCCTCTTGCACACCCCCTACTGGGGATATGCCCACAATCAAGGTACATGCCCTTGACCGGAATCAAACCCGAGGCCCTTCAGTCCCCAAGCCGACGCTCTATCCATTGAGCCAAACCAGTGCCAGCAGAATAAATATTGTAACTGGTGCCAATTCTTTCTATGTAGTTGTGTGTAAAACCTAGTTAATTTTTTTTTTTTTTTGCATCACTGAACAATATTGTATTGCATAAATATGTAATTTACCCCTTCTGGTAAATTTTCCAATACTTGAATATTACAAATAATGTGGCTATAAGCATTTCTACATACAGCTATTGATACACATAGAGACACATCGCACTTGGGAAAATACCTGCAGGGTAGAAGTGATGGTGTACACATATCCAGTTTTAGTGAACACTGTCAAATAGTAAGCCCAGGTGATGGTATCAATTGCATTCCTACCAGCTTGAAGGGCTTCTCATTTCACCTACATGACTTATTATTGTTGTTTTCATTTTAACTTTAGCTTTCCTGGAGACTGTATAGTGAAATCTAATTTTTTTAATCTTGCATTTCTGTAAAGAATGATGAGACAATAATAACATTTTAATTTGCTTCATGTCCATTTTATATAATCTTGTATGTAGATTGTCTTCTTATTGAGTAAAGGGTAGATGTTTTACTGTACAGTATAATAAATTTAATATTTCCTTTTAGGGGAAAATTTCAACAGATTTGCTTTTAGCTCATTTTAAATACTAGAGGCCCGATGCATGAAACTCATGCACAGGTACTGTCCCTAGCCTGGCCTGCGATCAGAGCCATCTTCCCAGCTGCTGGCAGCTGGCCCCTCCTTTAGCTGCACCCACTCCCAGTTCTCCATTTGCTATCAGACAATTGGAGCCTCCCGCCAGGGGGCTGGGGGTAATCTAGAGGTTGGCCATTCCCACCCGCTCACCGGCTCTGCCCCCCAGCCATGGGTTGTCCTCTGTGTGTGGGGTGACTGGTGGGGTGGGAGCCTTGGCCTGGCACTGCCTGCATCCACCACCACCCACCCCAGTTCCCCATTCCCCATCGGGCAATCAGAGCCTGCCCTCCAGGGAAAGGGACTGAGGAGTTGGTCGGCAGGTCCGCATCAGGCAATTGGAGCCTGTGGGCTGGGGGCAACTCCTGCATTGAGCCTCTGCCCCCTGGTGTTCAGTGCACATCATAGTGACCAGTTGTTCTGCTGTCTGGTTGATTTGCATATTACCCTTTTATTGTGTAGGATTGGGTCTCCAAAGCTGTGGTTCTTGGCTAGTTTGCTTTGTGCGAATCCAATTACATTTCTTAGACTCTTTACTTTGTGATCCATGTGTCTCTCTTCTTATTTTCCTTTTTTAATATTCAGTCTATTTGGTTTTTTTTTAATCCTCACTGTAGGATATTATTTCCCTTGATTTTCAGATAAAGTGGAAGGGAGGGAGGAGCAGGAAAAGAGAGAGAAAGAAAGAGAGAGTTGAGAAGGGTGTATTAATTGGTAGCCTCACACACATGCCCAGCCCAGGCCAAAAATCCAACTTGCAGACCCTTTGATTCATGGCCAATGCTCTAATCACTGAGAAATTGGCCAGAGCAGTCTATTTCTGATTCAAATTCATAATGCATATTTGTTGAGTCTAATCTGCTTTAATCCATTTGAATTCTTAATTAGTTTTTGTATTTTTGTTCTATTTATGTGCATTTTTTTTAGATTTTATTTTGTCATATTTTCTTGAATATATCATTATTATTTATACTTATTTTAGTGACTGATAATTGTAATACCCGGATAACCTGTGGGTTTCTTTTAATTCCTGTTTTTTCCCCTCTCTTGGTTATTTATTTATTTTTATTGAATAAAAGTTTTAATGAATGCTGAAAATTATGTATGAAATAACTTGTCCCCATCCTTTTAATTTATACTCTCTTTTTTTTTCTGATGAAAGTTTTAAGCTCCATTTCAAGAATTATTTTCAACTGCCTAATATTACACTACTGTGACTCTACCTTTCTTTAAGGATTTTTAAAGCAAAATAATGTATTTTTCAACTACTATAATAGAGCCAGAATTCTATATCCAGGGAAAATATCCTTCAATAGTTGAGATGAAAGTAAGGCATTTGCATGAAAAAAATAGAGAGAATTTCTTGGCTTTAGATTTTATCTAAAGGAGCTTCTAAAGGAAGTTTTTCAGAGATGGAAATCTGAAGTATCAGAAATAATACACCAAATGATGGCTAGGATTTGCAGCAGCTGGAACTCTCATACATTGCTGATGAGAGTGCAAAATAGTGTAGCCATTCTGGAAAAAAGTTCAGTAATTTCTTACCAAGTTAAACCTTCTTACCATATGACCCAGCAATCCCACACCTGGGTTATGTTCATAAAAAGACCTGTCCATGAATATTTATTGTAACTCTATTTATAACTGCCAAAATATCCTTTTATTGGTGAATGGATAAACAAACTTATAAAAATGAATAAACTTGCCCTAGCCAGTTTGGCTCAATGGATAGAGCATCAACCTGCAAACTGAAGGGTCCCGGGTTTGATTCCGATCAAGGGCACATGCCTGGGCAGCCGACCCATGATTCTCTCTCATCATGGATGTTTCTACGGTATATCTCTCTCCCTCTCCCTTTCTCTCTGAAATCAATAAAAATATAATAAAAAATAAACTTTTCCATTTGACCTTGATTGTGGTAGAGGATAAATAAAAATATATTAAAAAAAATAAACGTTTCCATTTGACCTTGATTGTGTTAGAGGTTAAACAAATCAATAGATGTATTAACATTAATTTTTTTCACCTTTCTTATATCCGAAGAAACACAAGTCAAATTGTCTATTATAAACTTAAAATAGAATTTTAAAAATTAAATTTTTAACCCTAACCTGTTTGGCTCAGGGGATAGAGCATCAGCCTGTGGACTCAAGGATCCAAGGTTCCATTCCAGTCAGGGGCATGTACCTTGGTTGTGGGCACATCCCCAGTGGGGGGTGTGCAAGAGGCCGCTGATCAATGTTTCTAACTATCTCTCTCTCTCTCCCTCTCTGTGAAAAATCAATAAAATATATTTTTAAAAAATAAATAAAAGTAAAAATTAAATTTTTGTCCTTCAATTTCTTTATAGATGACAGTGTAAAATGATCACAAATTGTTTTCTTATTATTAAAATTAAAGGCAATTTAGTACTTAATTAAAACTTAGATCTATGCCTACAAATATTTTAATAGTTTTAATACTTACTGCAAACAGTGACTTAAGAATCAAACGTTAAGAATTATTTTTATTAGATTAAATGAATGTTCAACTTGTCTAGGGTTGTTATGTCACCAGAGTTGGAAGTTTGTAATTGTAAATAATGTCATTTATTTAATACATTACTTAAGGGGTAGAAATGGGGAACAGAAGGAAGTTAAGGCATTTAAAGATTGTTAGTGGCAGAAATAAGGAGTTGTTTTCATTGGGAATTCAGAAAGAGGAGACGAGAGTGAAATTTCAGATATACTCAATTTGATAAAATGTGGTACATCTAAGTAACAAAATGAACTGATGAAAAGAGTGGATCCAGGGACTTGAAGCAGGGAAAAGAGGGCAGAATCTCAGACGGAAGGTGGGTATTGAGAGGAGAGAAGAGGGGAACAGTGGCGGGGAAGAGATTAACCAAAGGATTTTTATGCATATATGCATAACCCATACAGACAATACGGTGCTGAAGGCCTGGGGCAAGCTTGGGGGGAGGGGTGAAGGGGCAGGTCAGAGGGGTCAATGGGAAGAAAAGGGGACATATGTAACACTTTCAACAATGAAGAATTGTTTAAAAACTTAAAATAAAATAATTAAATTGAAATGAAATGAAATGAAATGAAATGAAATGAAATGAAATGAAATGAAATGAAATGAAATGAAATGAAATGTGGTTCCACTTCCTGAGGTAGGAGATGTTGGAGAAGAGATGGTTTCGATGTGCTGGTAGGGGTAGTTCACCTTGGTACCTCTGAGGGTGAAGCACCCAATTATGGTGTCAAGTAGGAAGTTGAATAAACAGGGTTAGAACTCACCATATGGATTTTAAAAACAACAACCATGTTCACTATCTGTGTGCTAGACTGTTTGGACAAGTAATATGAGGTTAGTAGTCAAGCTCATATTAAATCTCAGCTCTTCCACTTAACAGTGTAAACTAGAGCACTTTAATGAACCACTGTTTATTCAACCCTAAAACATGATAATGTCACTAATGTATCATCATTATTGGGAAATTTTAATGAAGCAAGTGATACCAAAGGCACTACATCAATTCTGTATAGATATTCACATAGTATTTTCCTTTCATTTATGGGATGTGAATTCTATGGGTTACAAACCACCACCACTCCCACCCCCCCAAAAAAAGAAAAAAATCTTTCTTTGCTTTGAATTAAATTCATCACCAATTTTCAGGGTTGAGAAGTTTCCCATAAAATATTTTCATTATAAACGTGTTGACTTTAAAATGATATGCCACCACAGGTAACATGGGATATTCAAACTATAGCTTTACTTTATATTGATTGAATTTATTGGATAATTGATAAACATTTTTTGCCTTTGACTATAATAAAAAATAAGGTAAAATGCATAAAATGTTCAGTGAGGGCAATGTGAAAGTGTAGTTTTAAAACAGTTTGAAGCTCATATTGCTTGGGAGGGATTATAGAGGAAAGCCACGGAGAAATTGCTGAGATGTGGGAATTCCATAATAAAAATCTACCAGGACCAAACAGCTTGGCTTCTGCCACTGGACTGCATTTGTGGATGTCTAATTAAAATTATCATTTGCATTTGCTAATAAAGGTGTTTAGCTTCTATTCAAATAATTACTAAACAAGCCTGTGATTTAACTTAAATCTCAATTCTCCAGTGACTCACTTTTCGTGCTCACTTGAATGTCACCCTTCAAAATGAGTGTGAGTAATGTGTATGACACTGTACATTGTCTTCTCATCATCACTGATTTTATTGGGTTTTTCTCCCCTTTCTCCTGTATCCTGTTTCCAGCATTTATTTAACCCAGTAACGCTGGATGAGCTTATATTTTGGCAAGGAATGCATCAAGTTCCAAAAAATCAAGCCTTATTTTTCCAAAAGTTGGGTGAGCTCCCAGAAGACATTTAATGCTTCATAGTTTTATTTTAAGCAATAAAGGAGAGGAAACTGATGCCCTCCCCATTCTCCTGCCCTTGCTTGAAATATAATTGAAACAGTGCCTCTGTGCTCTCGCTGATTTGTTTTGACGTCCATGAGCAGTCTTGCTGAGGTGCATTTTTTTCTACTTCTTCCTCTGCTACATCCATTATTGATTTTGCTAATCTTCCATTCCGTATTATACAGCACAAATAGGAAGTTATGCAACTATTAGATGAAATCAATAAATATTCAGATGTGAAGCCAGGTAACTGGTAATCACAATTGCCAAGTGTTCCTAGGAATAAGAAGCTTTATAACAATAAAATGCTTCTTCCTTTTAAATTATCCATGTGGTTGTTGAATTTTTTTTCCTGAAGAACATATAGGGCTGTAATTTTTCGTACCAGAAAAATACAATTTACAAATCCAAAGTCACCAGAACTATAGCAATATATTTTACTTAGATTGTTTCTGAAAACCCTTATTTCTCGAATTGCTATTAAGGATGGAAAATGTCTCACCTTTTCATATGTATTGTCTTTGGGGACTTAATTTATATTGCTGTAGGATTAATCATTATTTGGGACAGTCTTAATTACCCATTTGCCCCAGGAATGTGGCAGGTGTCAATAATTAGAACACCAATAATGATTTCCACAGACTTTAGCTTGGGCTCCGCTACTACCACATCTTCCCATTAATTTTATTTCACTGGATGAAAGCTGGAAAATATGCACTGTAAAGCAAGATGCACAGTTCCCAGATCCAAGGGAAAAAAGAAAAGAAACACTGGTTTAATTTCATTTTCATAAGACTTTTGTATTAGTATCACTATACTATTTTTTCCTGCAGAATCAATTTATTACCACTTGAAATCTTCAAATAATGATAAAAATGCTTATCTTTAACTCACAGGAATAAGAGAGAAATTATAGTAATTTTTAAAAGGCAAATCAAGAGTATTTGATCAGTACAGAGTAATTTTATAAATTTCATCTTCTAGATTATTGTTACAACTTTCATCAATAGTTGACAAGAGTGTTATTTTTCAGGATCATCCCTGAATCTTATTATTATTTTTGTTGTTAATTTGTGCCATTTTGTCACAAAAATATTATCTCTGATTTGTATTTTTTTAAAAATACTTCTGAAAAAATCTTTATTATTGAAAATATTACAGATGCCTCCCCTTTATTTTCCCTTTGACCCCCTCTACCGGGTTCCCACCCTATCCCAGCTTCCCTGCACTATTGTCTGTCACCACGGGCAAAGCGTATATTCATATAAATTCTTTGGTTAATCTCCTCCCACCCTTCTTCCCTTCCTTCTGAGATTTGTCAGTTTGTTCCAGGCGTCCATGCCTCTGGATCTATTTAGATTGTCAATTTGTTGTTGTTTTTTTCATTAGATTCCACATATAAGTGGGATCATGCGATCCTTGTCTTTCTCTGACTGGCTTATTTCACTTAGCATTATAATCCCCAGGCTCCTCCATTCTGTCTCAAAAGGTAAGAAATCCTTCTTTTTTAGAGCTACGTAGCATTTCATTGTGCAAATGTACCACAGCTTTATTTTATCCACTCATCTACTGATGGGCACCTGGGCTTTTTCCAGATCTTAGCTGTGAACATAGTGCTGCTAGGAACAGAGGGCTGCATATATTCTGTCTGCTTGGTGTTTCAGGATTATTAAAATACAGTCCTAGAAGTGGGATCACTGAGTCAAATGGAGGTTCCATTTTTAATTTTTTTAAGAAAAGTTCATACTGTTTGCCATAGTGGCTGCACCAGTCTGCATTCCCACATTTCTTTGATATTATTGTGATTGTTTATTTTTTACATGCATTTATTTATTTGCTTTCTTTTGTGAATTAGCTATATATGGTCTTCAAATAGTTTTCCTCATAAATTATTTTCTTTCTCTTGCTCATTTTTCAGAAATGTTTGTGATCATTAACATTGTTATAAACATTTAAAATAGGCCTACAGCTTTTACATTTTAATTCCGGAGGATTTTGATGCTTATTGACTATTGTAAAAGTAGATATTAATGATTTTCTCTTTGAGGTATTTATGTTTGGCTGAATGACTAATATAAAAAGATTCTAAGTGATGTTCCTAATCACAGCTGGTGTGTTGTAGTGGTATCTTTCCTCTGAGGTTTTATGTAAACTCTGGGACTTAGTATCTGGCTATTGACCTGGCAAGTAGATTCTTTCCAACCCTGACTTGAAAAACCACAATCATTTACATTCACCTGGAATGAACAGCAGTATAGATTCACAGTCATTGTCACATGACCCCGTTCACTCTCTGGTCCTTTGTCACAGTAAAGTCAGAAGGGACAGCTCAGATTATTTCATACTGATCTACCGTATGGGGCACCCTATAATCTGACTGGGACAAAAGTAAGTGGCAAGCACATTAGGTGTCCTGGTAAGAGTATATGTATAATAGTGGCTACCAGAAATAAAAAAATAAAAAAAAAGTTCAGAGGTTCTCTAGCTCAGAGATTAGGGGTATGCCAGGATATCTTCTCCAAGAAGAAGGACAAGCTATTGTCACTAAGGAAAAGGCACAGAGCTTGGTAGGCCTCTTCTTAGTACCACACTTGCAAATACGGTTCCTCTCCGTGTATCACATGGGCTTGGAAAACTGTCCATTTTAAGCTATCTGGCATAAGAAAATGCTGTGGCAAGCCCAATAAAAGTCATGTCAAGGCCCCTCATTTTTTAGGGCAAGAACATGCCACCTCAGCAAAAAATTCCCTAACTTAAAAAGGCAGAGCCTAACTTGCTATTCAGCCCTGGTAGATGCTGGGCACCTGAGCAGGCTGCACTAGTGGCCCCTCAACTCTCATGGTACAGGATTCCTCCACAGCGTATACCTCTGCTCTCCTAGAGGGCTCCCCATGAAAAAAAGAGAACAACGAAGGCCTCGTACACAGAGGCTGGCTAGAGATGAACTCAGGAGGCACAGCTGTGCAGGAAAGTCCCACATAAGTCTTGTTCTCAGTGACAGCGAGGAGAGAAATGCATCTCAGCAGCACAGCTCCTAACCATCGGGTGTGTGAAGGGGAAGAGCTGACCTGGGAGAAAGATGTTCACAGATGAGCAGCAGCAAATGGCTTAGCAGGTGGGTCAGGGACCAGAAATAACAACATCTACATATATAAAAGCCCAGTGACTGTTACTGCAGAACAGCCAGAATGACTGGTTGCTATGACACACACTGACCACCGGGAGGAAGAAGCTCGACACAGCCTGGCTCACAGCTTGCAAGCACAGTGGTGGTGGTGGGAGCCTCTCCTGTCTCTGCCACAGCACTAAGGGGCAGAGAAACAAGTGATAAGGAGCAAGCAGGCAGGTGGTAAGGAGTGAGTGGTCCCAGATTGTGAGAGGGCACAGGCTGGGCTGAGGGACCCCCTCCCACACCACACCGCCACCACCATGCATGAATTTCATGCATAGGGCCTTTAGTTCAAATATAAGACAAGATGTTCTTAGGGAGAAAATGTGTGGCTGTAAATATGGCATTAGGCATGGAGATGGTGGATCTCTGTGTCTCATGCTGATACTAAAAAGCACCCGTGATAGAGGAGGCAAGTTAGAGAAAAACGGAGAGGATGGGTCATCTGGTAGAGATTGGCAGCACCCACAATTTTATCTCACTAAAATGAACTTCTGGCTACCGCTGGCTGGTTAAAAAGGGAGAGGAACCAGGTCCCGATCATCATGGGCAAAGAGTGGCACTATAAAATAAGGGAAGGGAGATTCACTTGGGAGAGAGACTCTTGGTACATCTGTGTTTAGCAATAGTCAGACATGGGCACCTGCAGCAGTTTTAGCCTGAGAAGACATGGTGGCAAGGCTGAGACTCCCCAGGCACGATGTTTGAGTCCTGCATCAGGCAGGCATGCCAGAACAGCTGTGCTGGCTCCCCGGGCAGAGAGTGTGCAGTGTGTGGGGCAGCAGAGGAAGAGGATGTATATCAGTTGCAGTAGTGGGAACTGTGACTGTCTCATGAACTCCCATTATTATGACTCTCCCCTCCCTAGTAACTGTGACTGGCAACCCTATTATAGCAGCAGCAGTGGGTGAGTGTGAATGGAACGTTGAGTCATGAGTGACTCTGAGAGGTATAAAACATATTGACATCTATAGCCTACAGTTATTCCTACCCCTGGAACCTGTGTTCCGGTAAGCTTCCAAGTGCCAATATCTGCAGAGATAGATGAGCCTGAGGGCTCTTTTTCTTTAAAACTCCAAAAACCGGTGGTCCCTGCAATGACTAGGCAGCAGGCTAGAGTGACAAGGCATTGACAGGCCTCGATCTATTACTCTCAGTAGGTGTTCAGTTACCCAGCTTCCTCCCTCATCAGGAAGGATCATTCTGAAGGCTAGTTCTCAAAGTTTCCCCCAACATTTAACACAGAGTGGTCCACGTAATAATTCACCACTTAGTCACCCCCTCTATTCTGTCTCATTTACCCTGCTTTTCTGCCAGAGCTCTCTGTACTGCCCAAATCAACTACTTGCACTTGAATGCTTGACTCAAAGTTGACTTTTTTTGAAAACCTTAAATAACACACTATGTTTGATTGGGGGATAAATGAGTAGAAGGTCATACCCATGCCTGGAGAAACTTATATTTTGGAATCCAATACTGAGACATAAATAAATACAGTGTGGTGTGAAGGACGGTGAGAGTATTAAGAACAAGATGCTAACAAAAAAGCAAGGAGGAGGAGGCCTAAGATTCTCAGAGAAGCCAGATGAGTCAGAACCGACATTGTGGAGGAGTTGATTTCCCAATGGAGGCCTAAAGAAGTGAAGAGAGAGTAGATCAGACAAGGTATTCAGCTCAGTGGGAAACTCATTTTTAGGACAGAATCAAACAAAACCATGTACTTATTGTTCATCGTAATTATTCAGTCCTTTAAGGTAAACCTACCCAAACTCTGAGACAGTCTCCACTGTGAGTCATTTCCTGTAGAAAGTTTGCCCGTGTGGAAAATTTTCTGAAAAGCGAACCTTCTGTTCCCAGAGATAGCTGATTAGGCAGAGAACTTTGCATCTGTGCCACACAGACAGAAGGTAGTTTCCTTCTGCTACTTCTGAAGAAAAATTAATGAATTTCTTTGGAATGCATTTTTTTTTCTTTTGAGCAGGTACCTGCAAGATGAAATTTCCCAATTCCACAGTTCAGCACCTTTGTGCCTGATAGCAGAAATTACTGATTAGAAATGGGGATATAAAGTGAAAGAAATGAAATTTCTTCCTATCTTTGAAACTACTTTGAAATGGGAAACATTTTGCCATTTCAAATGATATAATGTCTCCTCTTACAATGCGCTGTTGGTAGCAATGAGTTGAGTGATGGTAATATTTTTTCTCTCATGTAAAGAAATGATGTGAAATATTTACAGGGTAAAAATTATCCTCCAAACAAAGTATGTATTTCAGTATTTCCTTGAAGATTTATGTGCCAGATGTCTTAATATTTTTTCTTTTCTTAGAGTTATAAAAACAGGTAGTTTTCTCTAAAAATGACTCCTTGGTCTGTTACTCATGACGAGTCATTTTTCCTGGTGTGAGCTAGACTACATGACTTTGCTTATAGACGGATCTTTCACAAATGACTTGCCTGGTCTGGTACAAAATAATTGCATAGAATGTTTCAATAGCTATTTTTAGGTGAATAAAAGGATGATCCAATTAAGATTGTTAAATGATGCACTAGCCATATGCAAATCAAGACTGTGTAGGGGAAGATAAGGAGGGAAAATTATTTACGTCTTACTTTCTATTATAGAAAAGCAATTCTGGAAGACAACATAATCATGGTTTCTTTCATAATTGAGTAGTTCCAGAGAGCTGGTAGAGTCCCAGGGAAAGTTATGTGTATATTAAGACTCAGGGATGATCTAGTTCTGCCGAGTAATTTTCACTCCTACTATGAGACTTACATTACTGAATCTACATGGTTTAGCAATATGACATACTAAGATTTTATGAAAAAGAAATGAAGGTATATAATGAAGCTTTAGATGTTTATGTTTCTTCAAAACATTTTCTAAAATATTTGTCATGTAACATTTTGTATATTTCTCATAAAATGCTTTCTGTATACCCTAAATGGAAAGGATGAATATAAAGACTATATAAATGAAAAATATTTCACACAGATATTCAATTAATGATATCCAATTAAGAAAAATTTATAAGATAGCCAGCAGGGGAGGGCAGTTGGGATGGACCAGACCTGCAAGAGAGGGCAGTTGTGGGTGATCAGGCCAGCAGGACAGTTGGGAGGGGACAGGCCTGCAAGGGAGGGCAGTTGAGAGCAATCAAGTCTGCAGGGGAGAGCATTTAGGGGTGACCAGGCTGGCAGAGGAGGGAAGTTGGGGGCAAACAGGCTGACAGGGGAGCAGTTAGACATCAATCAGGCTGGCATGGAGTTATTAGGGGGTGATCAGGCTGGCAGGCAGAAGCAGTTAGGGGCAATCAGGAAGGCAGTCAGGCGATCAGTTGGGAGCCAGCAGTCCTGGATTGTGAGAGGGATGGCCAACTGCCCATTTAGGCCCAATCCTGGTAGGATCCCATATTGGAGAGGGTGCAGGCTGGGCTGAGGAACCCCCTCCCCCCCCCCTGCACAAATTTCATGCACCGTGCCTCTAGTAGATGCATCAAGTTCTAGCTTGACCCTCAAGTTCAAGGAGAGCCCACCCTAACCATTGCCTGAAATGATCCTGCACTTTCCCTGCTGTGATTGGCTGTCCTGGCCATTCTCTTTGCTTATAGTGCCAATTCTCCATCTCCCGCAATCTTAACACAAGTGCCACAGTTTGAATTTGTATATTATAAGGATAAATATATGATAGTTATATTATAAGAATGTGTACATGAGTATAGATACACCCTTCATTGGTACCAAAACTACTCTTAAAATTTTGTGCACCACAACAGGGCTAGTGCTTACAGTGTGCAGTTTTTAAATGATCTAATATTTCTTGGCTTATGCATTTAAACTCTCCATCTGTTTCTGGATTTATGGATGAAAAATTTTATCACCTTGGAGACTTTGTGCCACACTTATGCATTGCTTACATTACCTGCAGTGTGGCATTTTACATCATCGCACAGTTGTGCTGCAGGATATATCTTGTTTTTGACAACAACCCAAAACCGGCACGCATGATTCATTTCATGGGATGATTGATTCAGTCTTAACTCAGTTTTTCAGGAATGATAAAATTTAGTTTGTAATGTTGTGGTTCTAAGTAATTAACTTCGTATCATGGGAGGCTAGTTCTTTTGATAAACTGTCTCCTCTGTGCTCTAAATTGTGAGAATAAACAAGAAGATGTAAAGAAAATCTATCACAGCGAGATAAAGGAATTGGACCATTAATCAGGTTAGAAACCTTGGATTTGGGTTCTTTGCTTGGTTTGTAGTGTGTACAGCTGACTTACCTTTTTTTTTTTTCGCTATTTTACCTTTTCGTGGGGATACGGGTGCCTGGGCAGCCTACCAACAAAGTTATTTTGAGAAACAAATGAGGCCTTGTACTTCTGAACACGTGGAAATTTTGTGCAATTTCTAAGTTTTTGTATGTTTAAATACAAAGATATTATGACTTCCATTAAAACATTAAGTGCAGTCATTTTAGTGCTTATTCAGTTGTTAATTGCAGTATGAATATAGATAAGCTGATGATATATTTGCTATCTTCTGCCAGCCACTGAACTGGGTACATCATAAAGATAGAAGAAGAAGTCTCCGCCTTCTCAGAGCTTCAGGGGTGGAGAGCCATGTGCAAGGGAGGAAGCTTAAACACCTGGGCACTGAACTCTAAGTGCTAGGGTTTGACATAGTAGGTAGCAAAGAAATATATATATATTGGTTTTCTATTGCTGCTGTAGCAAGTTATCAAAACCCATATGGCTTAAAACAATTCAAATGTATTCTCTTACAGTTCCAGGGGTTAGAATCCTGAAATGTGTCTCCAGGCCAGGTTCTCCCTCGAAGCTGTAGAGAAGGCATTTCCTTACCTTCTCCCTGGAGGCCCCTTACATTCCTGAGGTCATCGCCCCGCATCATACCACCTCTTGCCCTCGAGCTTCTGATATCACATCATCTTCTTCCTTTGGCCTTCTTGCCTTAGTCTTACAAGGATCCTTGCCGCTGACCTTCTAAATACTGAAGGTTACTGCTTTAACTAAAACAGGGGCAAACAATATGAAATTCTTTCTCTAATTTCAATGCTTTTTTCCAGTTTTATGACTAGGGAATCCTTAATTAAGGCAGTGCCTAAGTAGGACCTTTCCTACCTACTTTTTTTTTTTTTTTTATAGGCTTGCCCATTTTACTTTGTCCTCACTGGGTGTGAAGCTGCTTTTAAGAGCATTACCATTCTTTGTCCCAGTACCCACTTGGATAAAATTAGGTTTGAATTAGAACTTCCGTGACTGAAAGCTTTCAGCTGGGAAAACTGAAATAGGGTCAAGTGATACATGTCTTGATTACCTTGTTGCCTAGCAATATAGTTGCAGGTTTCCATTATAAGAAATGATGTATTATGTAGAGGCGCCTTGGGAAAGATATGAATGATAGGAAGTTCCAAGCTTACACAGAAGTTCTCATTTGAGACTTGAGAAAACGAAGCCATTGAGCCACCCAGAGAAGGAGACAGAATTAAATAGATAAATTACTTTTAAGGATATTTTAATTTTAAAGTTGGTGTCTCTTTACTTCCTGTTATGGATGTCCCAATGCTTTTCAGTTCTTTAAGCATAATATCTTGGGTAGGCTAAACAGGAAGACCATTAAATAATATATGAGTAACGCATAAGTATCATGATATACAGAGCCAAGATGTACAGTGGTACTGCAGAATGTCTTCTTTAAACATTCTGGCATTTATTTATGTGTACTTCAAATTGTTACAACTTTTTTTTTGCATTGAGAAATAGAATTTAAGTACTACAAAATACTCATATTAAATGGAATGAAATGAAGACAGCTATAATAATAAAAGTGTAATATGATAATTAGACTAGATGTCCTTCTGGATGGAAATTCAGTATTGACCTAAAATGTATATCACCAAGGAGATAATGTAGATAAAATTTTGAAAGTAAATTCCAATTTCATGCTCTCCAAATACAATTTCATTTGTTTATAAACCATGGATTTAAAAAATATATATATATTGACTTTTTTACAGAGAGGAAGAGAGAGGGTTAGAGAGTTAGAAACATCAATGAGAGAGAAATATTGGTTAGCTGCCTCCTGCACACCCCCTACTGGGGATGTGCCCGCAACCAAGGTATATGCTCTTGACGGGAATCAAACCTGGGACCCTTTAGTCCTCAGGCTAATGCTTTCTCCATTGAGCCTAACAGGTTAAGGCTATTTATTTATTTATTTATTTATTTATTTATTTTTGTTTTATGTTATGTGGCAATTCACATGTAGAAATAAATATAATGAAACAATTAGAAGAGAAAAATGTTTTCAAAGCTTGGCCATAAATATGCTTCTACTTTATCCATACCCAAATGAGAAAGCTACATATCATATTCAGATTTTCTCTAATTCTTGAAATACTCTGGATTGTTTCACATCCAGGGGTGGGGAACCTTTTCTCCTTCTAAGAGCCATTTAGATATTTATAACAACATTCTGGGGCCATACAAAAGTGAACAGCTTAAAAATTAGCCTGCTATATGTGATCCAACATTTAATTAACTCACTCCAGTGCGTTCGCAGAGCCAGACCAAGTGATTTCATGGGCCTTATTCAACCTGAGGGCTGGACATTCCCCACCCCTGGCTTAAACAATTGGATTCTCTTTATTTCTTAACAGGTTCTGGAAGATTGTTTTCCTTTCTCTTTTCCATGGCGCAGGCCAGACAATTCAAGTCATGTGACTAACTCTCTATGAGTTCCGCTAACAGACTTGCTGCGAATATTTATTTGGAAGAATTCTGCCCCATCCTTTGGGCAGACTGTTGTAAACCTAGTCTCAGGACAGCGCCTAGTACTTTTAGTGATGGGGAAATACAATGAGACAAAGCTGGAGGATTTGGTAATAACAACTTTGGTGAATGTATAGGAAAATGACTATAAGAAAGTCATTACTTGTGCATCTCCTGGAAAATCCATCATCAATATTTCTAATCTACTTCTATTGCCTATCTTATAATACAGATGGGTCCCATACTCTTTATGTTAATTTGATTACTCTGTTACTGGCTATGTTTAGTTTTAACTCCCCTGAAATGTTGCTGTGCTTCTAGTCATGTGAGTGTTTTACTGGTGGCAAGTGGTTTAAACTAAAATATTTTTAATAGTTTTCTATTTTTTTTATTTTCTAAAGGAATCATTGACACTTATGTATAGAATAGAATATTAAAATTTTAAATTACACAGATTCAATGACATGGGTTTAGTGCTCCATATTTATTGTCATTCTGTTCTGAACTAAATGTTTAAAATGTAAATAGAAAAATGGATATATGTTCCAGGTTAAAGTGAAAGAGAAAACTTATAAGCAAATCAAATACTGACTTGAAATTTAGCAGGCCTTTCTTTTTATATACTTTTGTATTTTAAAGAATTTATTTTGAACAGAAATAATATTGATTTTAGCAGGATAATAAATACCAAATTTTAAACATCAAATATATAATTTGTGCTATTTAAAAGTTTTGGAAATGACAGAAACCAAGTCATCATTTTATAATAGTATATTTTCAATTTGAAATAGCAGGTCTGAATGTTATGCAATTATTTTCAAGAATCAAAGAAAAGATATTAAAAGTTAGATAGTGATATTACCTTATCTATAAGTTTTCGTGCTTTAGCTACCAGATCAATAGGTTGCACAATATGGCTAATTATAAAGTAAGTTTTTAATTGACGTTTCAAATTGCTGATCCTATTGACCCCTCAGAAGACCTTTCTCCTAAAGAGACATTCACACACACACACACACACACACACACACACACACAAACTGTTTGTATGTAAGTTAAGAAGACAGACATTTTGCTTTTAATTTACCAATCAAATCATGTGTTAAATTTTCAGAATGCCATCAGAATCTTTTGTTGGTTTCATTATTCAAACTCCTTCACTCTTGCCAGCTTTTGCTTTACATTTAGGATGGTGTATTAATCTCTCAGAATTATTTCACCAACCTGGGAGACTTTTCTGTGGAAACCACATTGTTGAACATCTTCTAGAGTTTTTCTAGATAAATGAACAATTTGCATAAAATTTACCACGTGGTCATAATTTCTAGTATTCTGGTTTTTGTTTGTTTTATGTCTGACTTTGCCAAAAATTACCATTTGAAGAGCAGTGATAGATGTAATTCAATATCATTATTTTTTTAATGTAAAAAATTTATTTGTGAATTCTGTTGTGTGTAATGATCTGCAGTTCTGTGGTTTATAAAATGCAGTTCCATAGTTGCCTTAACCTAATCCTGTCATAAAGCTGAGGATGTGGTAGGGAAAGATGTTTTATCTCATCTATATTTTAATGCAAGACATATATTTTATCACACATACAGCATATGTACCTGTCATTTGTTCAAGAGTAAGAAACTAAAATTAAGGGGAGTGAAAGTGAAAGGAATTAATTCAGCCTTATTGTTTGAATTCCAGATATAGTATTTATTAGTTAAACAATTGGGGACAAATTATATCATGGCTCTAAGCCTTGGTTTCCTCATTTGAGAAATGAGATTAACATCAAAGAATTGGAAGAGCCCCTTATGCATAAATCTTATGTTATTTCCTTCACGGTGACTCTGTCTTATTTTCTTTCAAATACATCATTCAGTTAGAAGGCACTGCATGAATAATTTAGGAATCTAGAATAATTATATCAAGAAAATTGTTTATAGTTTACTTTTGTTGCCTCACAGGGACTCAGTTGGATTATTTATATGTTGTCTTTGTCAATGGATTTATTCACTAACATGTTTTGCCTCTGTCTCTTTAACTTGCCCACTTTTCTTTATATTTACCAGAAAAGTCAAAGACCCCTTTTCCATCAACTAAGTTCACAGTCTTATTTCATTTCTAAGATATTTGGTCATAGTCATAATGGGAATATAGGATTAGTTATTTAATTAGTTTAGATAGTTTTCATGACTACAAAAGTAACAGGTTTACTGATTATACAATCTTCACATATGTGTCTTATGATTAAAACCAATGTCAAATTTATATAAAAATACTCTAATTCTGCCATTGTTCCCCAAAGTACTCTTGTCAGAATAAAATAACTCCTTTTATAAAACCCATGGTCATTTCAGAGTCCTCATTTTATACAACCCATTAATGTAATATAATTATACATTGAGTGTAATTGAAGGCTTCTTCTGAAAACATGTTATTTGCTTAAATCTGGGATCCACTTCATTTTCCTCTCCCATCAATCCCTAGTTTTTCTCTTTTTTCAGTGGGGTAGCTAGTTCATGCTTCTTTACCTGATCTGTGATTTTGGAATGGGGTATGGCATATGGTGTGGTCAGTCTATCTAGACATACTTCATAGGGGTTCTCATTTGAAGCAACTAAGACTTTAAATTGTACCTGTACTATGTACAGACACTGTCTGGGACCTCTCTCCTGATTTCAGAGCTGTTTGCTCAGCTGTCTACTCACTACCTCACTTATGCTTAACAGGTATCACAAGCTAAACAACACTTGATTTTACACTCTGTGGCTATCTTTTGTTTTACCTTTCCTTTCTCATTCTTTGCTTTTTTCAACTAATATGAATTACCCATTAATTTCTTTGATTTCCCTTGTATATCAGAGCCTGGGAAAAATGAGAGGAAATGAATGCCAATGGGAAACACACACACACACACACACACACACACACACACACACACACACACAAAGTGTATTTCACAGAATCCATTGCCACAGTTCCCATATAGATTCTGCCAGTGACAAGCACCTGTCTGGAATTTGAGAGATTGTCTTGCGGGAAAAGCAATTATTTCTGTGGCCGTGATAAGGAAAGTGGCAGATGTGACCTTTGATCAGCAGCTTGTTTGTGTGCTCACGAATTGCTCGATTTGCTGCCAGAGGCAGCTGAGATAAATGCCGGTACGTACTGACTTCCTAAAGCCAGCAGCGACTCCCTGATCGGTCTGCCCTCAGCCATCCAAGAATTTTGTTCTAAGATAATTCCATTTATTAAATAAAGGTTGTCTTGCTTATGATATAATTAGTTCCTACATTTTGACCGAACCCTAACTTTTCAACCATTCAGGAAATAGACACTCAAAGACAGAAGTAACTGATTCGATATGAAGGCAGGACTGATCTCATCACAGGTGGGAAAAGAGAAAAATTCCCATGGTATTCAGTAGCAAATTAATTCAATAACTTATGTCCTTTATTTACCTGGAATGAAGTTCCTATCAAAAGCAGGTGTAGGATGATATGTTAGCTATTGCTATAAAATATTAAAATATTATCTGGAAATACTTAGCATAAAAAAATCTGGGGAAGACTGACTGCTTCTCACTACATAAAGGGCAACAGAATGAAAATGACAAGTCCAGACTGCTTTCTTACATCAAGACATGGTCCAGAGGACTAATGAGATTCCATGATGAATGCCTCCTTTTCTTCCCATGCCCCTCAGTGGAGAGCAGTTAACTATGTATGGGCTGTTGACTTATTACACAAGTTCATTCACAATATTACCAGTAAATAACCCTGTATGAAACTTCAGGTCTCATTGAGGGCCCTGTGAATTGGAATGGGGCAAATTTGGGTGTATGCCAATTAATCTGATTATCTTACACCGTCACACTCATTTTCAGTTAGAATATCCTGACATCATCCTCCCTTCGATCTTACCTAACGTAGTTAATTTATAAGGACATAGCCATTATTTTTAAGTCCCACATGTATTGCCTCCTTTTATTTCTTTCTATTATAGATTTAGAAAGCAGTAAAGTGAATGAGATCCTACATAGGTTAAGGTGACTTATATTATACATAAGAAGAGTAACACAATTTTACAAAGAGATGTCAGTAGATATCTAGGGTAAACTAGAATGGATTCTAAAGGATTGAGAACAGGGACAAAAGAGTATAACATTAGATGAAGACACAGTTATCAATTAGGAATAGGCACCATACTTTAAGAATTGCATGTGGCACAAGGTTTTAGGAGTGGCAATAACAGTTTGCTCAGGTGGTTAACCCAAACCTAGATACTGTTGCCACCTTAATTTAAAAGGGGGGTAGGTGATAAGAGGAGATAAAAGAGGATATAGGGGGCATTACTGGTAATGGAAAAAAAATTAAAAAAATTATAGAATAACTATTAAATATTTAAAAACATGAAATGTTCTATTTTTTTAAAGAAAGAAAGAAAAAGGTGATGTGCCAGAAATCCTTTGGTATTGTGCAGAGCAAGGAATTCAAGAGTCAGAGAGATAGGTATGCTAACGTGGATTAATGACAGTTAGCACCCAACTCTGTTCCCTGGGAGGGCCCAGAAGACAATTCACTGTAGCACAACCTTAAGGACACTGGTGAGAGGCCTGGACGGCACTAGCAAGCAGGAATGAAGGTGAGAAATGCTGCCAGACATGTGTGTTGACTGACATTTATGTGAAAAGTAAGGTTCTAGGGTGGCAGAGGCCATGGCAGGGCTTAACTGCTGAAGACACAATTAGACATGACAGCTGTAATGGGAAGCAGAGGCTGAGCTGTAATCAATACGCTGGGCAAGCATCAATATTTGGCCATGAATAACTGATCACATGGGTCACAGAACTGAGCTAGATGAGCAGACTAATCCATTTTTTTAAAAACTTGGGGAATAGAAATAATTATCTCTTGGTTGGTGAGTTTATACCTGACTTGGGAATCAGTACAATGGACCATCATGAATTCTCACCCATTTCCAGACTTGAGACAATTTATAGTCTCATAATTCTTGGGGGGGGGGGGGGGGGGGGGGAGAGGGTAATGGATCTGTTTACAGGAGGACCAAGCACATGTTCTCTATATCCTTCTATTTTGCATAAAATGATCCCATGACCATCTAAGAGGGTCACTGTGGAAAAGAAAATATCCACGATTTAAAAGAATTAATGAGCCCTAAGTTTGAAGTTAAAATTGACATTAAAGATCCAAAAAAAATCACTGCAGGTCCTGAATCAGAAAGGGGATTGTGACAGTGTGGTGATGAACAGAGTTCCAGATGGAGTCTATGTTTGAGTGAACTCATGTGTTTGTGGACTTATCCATGAGTTTTTCTCCTTATTTGGAGACTCTCAGAATTCTTCCTTTGGCTAGTGGCCCCTTGAATCGTATGTATGTTACATTAGGAAGGACACAGTAGAAGTTCCTGGAATTGCTCTATCTTCCCAATACTAATTTATATTTTAATAAAGTGGGAAGTTGAGATCAGCACCAAATCCTTGGAGGAAAGGCAGAATTTAGTACCACCATGAGAGATCTGAAATATGAATGGACATTGATTCATGATTCATTTACCTCATCTGTTTATTATGTTTAAAAGTGACGTGAAGAATGATGGGGATTGTTTTACATAGAATTAATTGAAGACTCCAGAATCAGCAACCAACAGAATGTTTTGACCCTGGTATTTGGCAATTGATCCAAAGTCAATATTGGTTTAGCAATAAATGAAGAGCCATGGGCTTCAGCAGGCAACAAAAGAGAGGCTTTTGACAATTCTTGGGGATGAGGGGATGTGGCAGGTGCAGGAAGAGTCTGGACAACAATAGAACACCTATGGATAAGGACAATGGGGGTAAGGATATGGGATGGGGGTGGAAACCAGGTGGAGGGAAGCTATAGGGAGAAACAACCGTAATAATCTGAATATAAAGACTTATTTTAAAAAGAGAGGTTTTCTTGGAACCAGTGTTTGTGCATATTCTTCTGAATCACTCATTTTGGTGCTCCAGGAACTTGAGACCATTGGTGGAAGTTTATTGTGATTTCTGTTCTCCCTGAGGTCTTCCAGCTGGTGGCAATTTCCCTGGTCTTCGCTCTGCTGGCCTTTGCAGAGGTTTTGACATACTCCAGTTCTCTGTATTAAATACCCTTTGGCTGCTCTCTTGTAAGTGGTGGGATAGCATCTGTTTTCTTGGCTACACATTGTCTAATTTAACCCCAAACTTTGTCCTCTCCAAGTTTTCATCGTCTCTACAATTAAGATCTTCATTTATCCAGTAGTTAAGGTCAAAAGCCTTGTGGACACTCTTGACCTTGCCCTAAACATACTGCTGTTACCATCCCTGTTACAATTGGCTTTATAACATATAGTGATTTTGATTTTGACTGATATATTCATTTACTCTCCTCTCAACTTCACAAAAGCAGAAGCTTCCACCTGTTTTAAAGGTGGATACATCCACATCTCACAAAATAAGTTATACAATTAATCATATTTAAATAACTACATTTTTATTTACATAAAAAGAATGATACATTGATCTCATATGTAGATTATGTATTTATGATTCAATATTTTAAAGTTAGCATAAAATATATTCATAATTCACTTACACTGATAAAAATTATAATAAAATAGCATTATGGAGGCCCCAACTGGTTTGGCTCAGTGGATAGAATGTCGGCCCATGGACTGAAGGGTCCCAGGTTCAGTTCAAGTTAAGGGCACATGCCTGGTTGCGAGCTCAATCCCCAGTAGCAGACGTGCAGGAGGCAACGGATCAATGATTCTCTCTCATCATTGATGTTCCTATCTATCTCTCCCTCTCCCTTCCTCTCTAAAGTAAATAAAAATGTATAAAAGAATAGCATTATGGGGGACAGCATTTAATTCAATGATATCCTTACGGGTCAAGTTCACAGAAGAAAACTTCCATATGAAAGTCATCTTAGTTACCCTTACTATTACACTTATTATTGCTGTTTGCTAAACCTGGCATTGCCTACTCTGAGTACATAAAACTTCATGCATTACTGAGAAAATGTCTTGGACAACCCATACCTCAATCCCTGAAGTGATCATTTCATTCATCTTTCATGAAAACAAGAAAAGTTTCTCTGTTAATGTCTGACCCAAATTCTGATATGGCAAATATGTACTCTATAGAAACTGAGTCATAACAATATGAAAAATATATAAATTATATACATTGTTTTCTTAGTAATTTTATTTTTTCTTTACTGAGGATCCAGTAAAGCCCATTGTCAGGTGTGGCATAGTATCTCTGTTTGGTACATATCTCTCCACTTCTCTCTTTGCACAAGTTCTTGGCTCCTTTTCTGATGACAGATAATGTCCCGTTCCAGTTTGTTTTGTTCTGGGTATCACTTTCTTATGCCAGCGCAGTGATTCCTTGGGCTATGCTACCACACTTACTCTGTTGTCAAATTTTGAGTGAACTGACAATTGTGTTGCTAAAGAAATTGCATCTCCCCTAATACTATGAAAAATCCTCATCCCTGCCGAAACCGTTTGGCCCAGTGGATAGAGCGTCAGCCTGTGGACTGAAAGGTCCCAGGTTTGATTCCGTTCAAGGGCATGTACATTGGTTGCAGGCACATCCCCAGTGGGGGGTGTGCAGGAGGCAGCTGGTCGATGTATCTCTCTCATCGATGTTTCTAGCTCTCTATCCCTCTCCCTTCCTCTCTGTAAAAAATCAATAAAATATATTTAAAAAAAAAAAAAAAGAAGAAAGAAAAATCCCCATCCCTAATTTTGGGTACCACATGATGGTATTTCTCTCAGACTTGGATGTGCTAGTATAACTGGTGCCTTTGATATTCTGTCACACAGCACTGATAGAGAAGTTTATTGTATTTCATTCCTTATAATAGAGGAAGTGACTTCCTCATGGGGTCTGAGTTAAAATCCGATCCTCTACTGGGCAGAAATAATAGAATTCAATGCTTTATGTTCAATAGCATCAAATAATATCCTTCTGGATGCAGGGGACATTTCTTATTTAATCATTTTATCCTCACTCTTATTTTTCTTTTACTCATAAATCCTGATCTTTAAAGTTGCATGCTTATTTCATTGTAAAACACTAAAGCAGGAGAAATCTAACGATGCTATATTGTCAATTACCAGACATTTCTCTTTTCATATTTCTCAACTTTCTGACCCTCTTTTATTCAAGACCTTTACAGCATTTTTTTTTATAATTATGCCTACCACATTTTAACTCTGTCTCCACCTAGTACAAAGCCAGCTATCTATCCCAGTTACTTAAAAATAACCACATATACAAAAGCTTTTAAATAGATGGTACGATGTCTAGACTATATGATGAAGCAAAGAAAGAGGTCTGGACTATAGAGGTCAGTGTGAGGAACAGCGGTGTGCTGGTGGAACTAGGAGATTGGCCGAAGAGTGGGACACCAGCAATGCAAGCACGAACAATGGAAGAGGTGTTTGAGAGAGGTACAAAGAGGTGGAAATAACCCGGGAAGATAATAGAAATAAAAATGGAAGATTTAAGAAGGATGAAATGTGCAGTGCTGTTGCATGGTACAGCGAGTTACAATGTGATAAGGATTGAAATTATCTTTTTAATCTGGTATGTGAAAGATTTTTTGGTGACTCCAGTGAGAATGATCCCAGTACAATGAAGTCACAAGATATTACAGGGGGTACACCAGCTGAAACACGTTGGAGAAGACATTTGCCCCCTTTGCATGGAGAGGGATAACGTCATAGAGTCTATGTTGCAAGTACCTGTAATTTGAATCCGATATGATCCTGTGTCCAGAAAGCTGCCTGCTATCAACTCCAAGTGTCACAGAGTTTGCGGTTGTTATCATCTACAAGTGACTCTTCCATGGTTAGAGCACGTTAAAAGAAGACTGAAAGATAATGGAATTCACAGAAGAGATGTATGAATGATTTGGTTCTTTATAATAAGAGATGAAGAAGTAGATCAATATTGGAATTTTTGACAAATTTGGACATGAAAGCTGATTTTACTATTATCTGACACTGAGATTATGGAGGAAATAGTTAATCCTCACCCACCTTTAGCTACTTTTGACTCTCCTTTTCTATTAAGACACACTGAAGATATATGCATGGCAGTGGTGTTCTTTCATCTATTCCTTCAATAATCAATTCTCTGAACTTCCTCTGCACTGGTTATATCTTAGGTAACTAACTTCTGAAAACACATTAGCCTGACTCTCTTGCCAATTGTTTGTTGAGGAATTTGGGCCAATGTAAAGCACTAAGGGAAGAGTGTCAAGAGGAGGATGCCAGCCACAAAGCACTGAGAGCCTGGGTGGGAGAAATCCCAGGATCTTGAAAAGGCTCTGCAATGCTGTCCTTAGAAGACAGATATGGTAGCGGGCGAGGGCACCATTATATTGGGTCTGTGGGCCACCGTACAGGCCTGGTAGAGTAACAGATGTGGTGTTATGATCACCATAAGGGAAGGAGAGGTGATGGCAATCAGAGCTTTGACAGAGATGCAGTGACCTTGGGATCTAGGAATGGGCTAGATGAGCAGCCTACATGAGTGTCACTGGATCTTTATAACTGGAAAAATACTAGGTTTGATGAGAAAAATAAATAAATAAATAAATAAATGACTTGAATGGCCACAAGGGAAAGACATGGCCTGTCACTGTTTTTAATTTCGTATATTTTGAGGCAGGTTAATCTATTGATTTTGATAAGCCTCGTTTTAAATAAATTTTTTCATCTTGTAGAATAATTTTTCTGTTATTTGTTTGTTCACTTCTCATCTCCATCTCCACTGGAATGGAAATCCCATAAGAGCAGAGAAATTCTGCTTCCAGATTTACCATCAAAATCCACAACCTATAATGGTACACAGTACAGTAAGTTGATAAAATGAATGAGACTCTGGTGCTGTTTCAAACAGTTATCATTTTGTGTGATTTTTATGGATATTTAAATAGGAAAGTAAAGGTAAGTCAGACATCACATTAGCTACCAGAGGTCACCTCAAAGAGCTGTCCTGTTGTAAGTGTATGAGAACATAGGTTGTGCTCATATTCAGTTGGGACAGATCACCCTTTTCTCATTGTGCATGGAAGGGTCCATCCCGCCCAGCACAGACCTCTCCTTATCACTCTAGGAATACATACAATTTAGAAAAAGATGTCCAGTCCATGATTCCTACAACAGGCAATCATGTCATTTGCTAAAACATAATTAAAATGCATGTCCTAGTTCTGATAAATATATGACATTATATATTCCTGTGTGCCTGTATATTTATAAAAATGTGTACTGTATATGTAATTTCCACATATATATTATCATATGTGGCAGAGTGTTGGAAGTATTATTATATGGAATAAAGTGATTTATGAACTGAACAGTTAAGACTATCACAGGAATAAGCACATTTTTCTGTTAATTTCTTTTGTTTGAAGATTATGTTCATTACATGATATTTAAAATATTCCTTTTTCTTATTAGTTCATTAAAAAGTCCGTGGAAAAGCCTTCTAAAATCTGTATTTTATAAAATGAAAATATTATTAAGTGAGTAGAATAAATATTAGGTTTAAATCCTACTAAAATTACAACTTTGAAGAGAGTGGAAAGTGAGAGAACTTATCTATTTCTTCTCATGAGCATTTCTCACAAAAGATAGAAATCTAGTAACAATCTTGATAAGTGTGTAGAATTAATATTAGGTGCACCAAAACCATTTTTAGCAGAGAATAATAAACATTTTAAATTATTTTGCAAAGTTAGCCTAAATGCACCCAAATTAAACAAAAATCATATGAATATATTGATTAGCTATGTGAACAGAACTATAAAGCAGTTTTCTATGCTCTCACCTTCATTGTTTTCAAACTCAAAAACAGCCTTCTCAGATCCTTTTTACTGACCTTATCTGGATTTCCTCTGAGACTTCTATCTTGCATGTCAGCACTAAGTAGTTGGTTAGAAATTTTATGACTTCTCAAAAAGAACTCTGAGAACATTTCACAGTAATATAAGTGGATCAACTTTGACAATCTTGTAATAGATGACGCTGAATATTAAAATGTATTTGCCACTTTTATAAATTTTTTAAGCGTTGAAAATCTTTGGAACACAAAACAATAATTCACTACAATAACTTCTTACATTCCTTATTGATGTGTTTCATATATACTTACCTTATTAACTTTCTTTTAACTAATATTTCAGTAAAGCATGTGATGTAGGATGATTCCTGTGATTTTACAAAGATCACAGATCTGAAAATAGCTTGATCAAGATGCATAAAATACTTAAAATAAGTCTGGTTTATATGTTGTGCGCCTGTTATTTCTATCAATTTAACACATGCTTCAAGTAGTTTGGAACCAGGTTATTTGACATTCATCACACACATGTCACCAGAGACTTTTTGTATGTCTTATTCTAGTGGTTATTAAAGGAAATATGATTTATTATTAATGATAAGCAAATTCTTCTGCCAGTTTCTTATCACTAAAATACTACATATTAGTTATGAAGAACTTGGAAAACATTACAGAAACTCTGTCTTACTAAGTTCTGCTTAATTGATTGCCAAGTGTAATAATTCTTTTGCATTCTGAAATCAATTTCTAATGTCTCTGAAACTAGGCGGGTGTCTGAGAATCCAACTAAATTTTATCACTCTCTACCCAGAAATAGCATTAAAGGCTATTTATGACCAAATATGTCTCTTAAGAATCGTAATATCACAGTGACAGGTCTCCATTGCTTCTATAAAAAGCTGAACACTCAAGGCTGATAGCGTCCAAGCCATCGAAACCGTTTGTCTACTGGGGTTTGCTGAACATGGGCTCATTCTCAAACCTGTTTGTGCCAGAGTTCCTCAATATTGTAATTTCATAGTGTCATTCAAGATCAAGCAAATCAATAGTATCCGATTGTCAGAAGAGAATTGCTTTCATAAAAATTATTTTGAATACTATGGAAATGATAATAGCAATTGGCTTGAAAATAAATTGCTGATAAAACAGGTATGAGTGGGACAACCGTAAAATATTGGCAGGAAAATTACAAGCATCTCTAAGGATTCTCAGCTCAGACTGCATTGCTTTACAGATATCTTGAAGTTCTGGCTATGCATGAGAGAAAGTAACACTTGAAATCATAACCATAACTCAAACTTAGCAATGTCAAGTCAGTTTTTGGTGGTTAGTTTTGCAATATTTTGTTTGTTTGTTTTTCCCCTTGGTAATAACCTATCTGAATGACAACAGACTTAGTCATAATGAGAACAATATAATTTGTTCTTTAATGTAGACCAAAAAGAAAAAGGTTGAAATACGAATCTTTCTACATGTTTACTAAAACAGGTGCAAAGGATTTTGACACAAAATCTATTACTTTAATGAAGTAATGACAATAATTATTTAGATGATGTAAGCCAATGTTACTTAATGGTTGTAAATTGTTTATCTTATATTCATTGTGTTCATTTATCTGAGAAATTACATTCCTATTAAGATGGGCAACCTCCATAATATACATGTTGCTTGTGCTAAATTATAGTTTGTAAAAGCATAGGAATCCAAATATGGCATTTTCCAAAAATATATTATCAAAAGGATAGAATAATAATGCTTTCTGTTAGAGTATATAGGGATTTTCTATATTTTTGATTAAGTAAATAAGAATTTTAATTTATTTATTATTAATGAGAGAGAGAGAGAGAGAGAGAAAGAGAGAAAGAGAGAAACATCAATATGTTGTTCCACTTAGTTAAGCATTCATTGGTTGATTCTTGTATGTGCCCAGAGTATCAAGATGCTCTCACCAACTGAGCTACTTAGCCAGGACCAGTAAATGAGAATTTAGAAAACTATGGTCAGCCCTGCCCAGTTTTCTTAGTTGGTTGAAGCATCATCCTGTGTATTGAAAGGTTGAAATTTAATTCCAGTCAGGACACATACCTGGGTTGTGGGTTCGATTCTTGGTCAAGGTGCATACTAGAAGCAACGGAGTGGTTTTTCTCTCACATCCATGTCTCTCTCTCTCTCTCTCTCTCTCTCTCTCTCTCTCTCTCTCTCTCTCTCTTTCTCTCTCTCTCTTTTTCCCTCTCTCTGTAAAAATCAATAAAAAACATCTTCAAGTGAGGATTAAAACAATAGCATTGTATGGCCAATAATGTATAAGCAACAAATTATATGTCATAGCATAAACCATTTTACAATATTTAAAGAGCATTCATCCATTGAGTGTAGTGTGTCCAGGAGACGCTGCTTAAGGAAGTGGTAACAAAAGAAACGTGCTGCTTCCAAGAAGTCATATGTCTACCAAGCAAACAATGCCACTCTGACGTTGCGTGTGTGGATGTGTCCTTTAATAACAGTGCAAAAGAGAAAGCAGGAGAAAGCACGCAACATGACAAAAAGAGAGTCCAGCTGTCAAACCTACAGATTTATCATCATTGCTTTGCATAATAAAAAACAATCCATCAGGTATATTCATGTCTTCCTATTAACAAATATATCATTCTCAAATAGTCCCTTAGCTGCACTTTTGTGTATGATCTTTGTGATTGTTTCACTCTTGAAATCTTGCCCTAACCCCAATTTTGTTTTAGTTTGCTTTTAATTGATAGGATATTACCAAATGTTCATTACATTTTTTCATCACATTCAGGTTAAAGCAATGGATATGATTGAAAGTATACCATATTCTCTATTTGGTCAATATCCTCTGCATACTCTTTATTTAGGTTACTTTGTACTCTTAAGTTATTTATTTCTTTATTATTCAAAGTATTTAACTCCAGCCAGATAGTTTAATTTTAACCATAGTGAGGGGCATATGTTTCTAAGTTACTATATTAAAATCACTTTTCCAAACTATATTTCTGGCTTAAAATCATGGGGGGGAAATAAGAAAATTAGAATGTGTTATAGAGAAAGGGCAGCCATCTTTCATAAAACTAATCACCAGAGCGTACATGTTAGATTTATCTCTATATTTTAGAAATATCACTAAGTACTAAAATGCTTCATTATTTTAAAAATGACAATATTAAATGTAAAACCCTGTTATTGGACACAACGTTTATGACTGTTTGACCTAAATTTATTGTTTAAATGGCTATAAATTTCTCCAGAAGGAGAAATTATGACACTTTGTAAAAATGACTTATTCTTTCATTTTATTAACAAAATAAAGTCACTTACTATTTTATAGTAACATCATTTCTAAAAATGATGCTATAATATAAAGTCCCCCAGGCCAATATTTTATGTTAGAGATTCCAGTTACTAAACCCTGGATGATGATTCCTCATTTATCATGGGAATGGAATTTACAAAATCTGCTATTCTCCACTAACATCAGAAAAAGCCTTAAAAAAACAAACAACACAACACAAAACAATATCAAATAAGCAGGATGGGCATGGAAGATAAAACCCGTGTGATAATCAGGTGTGAAGAACCTCTTTCAGAATTAGTGGTACTCAGGGTCGACATTTCTGGCTCTTGTGGATGAAAGAGAGAGGCCAGGGATACATTCTAAAGCGAAGCATCAAGGCCATCCCATTCCTCTTCTGAAATATAAGGAAACGTTCGCCCTGCTATCCAGAAGTTACAGGAAGGGAACTGCAGCCCCCATCTCGCTGTGTACAGGGAGGAGAGGGGTGGAATCACTGAGTCGGCACAGGGAAGATGATGGCGGCGGCATTGACGGGCTCTCAGCACGCTCCCCTGCTCTGCTGCTCACTGAATCGGCTGCAGGGCCTCGCAGGGTCTCTGTATTTATGTTCCCTGCTCAAAATGCAGATTAAATGAATCAGGTGAACATATCATGTTTATCTGATAAAACGTCAGCATCGCTTTCTGTACTTAGATAACTGGCCCAGTGCTTCCTGGGAGGGTCCCAGAGAACAATGCACGCCTTTATGGGAAAGGCCACAGGGAAAGGCCCCCCTACGTTAGAGGACAGGGGTGTCTACAGGCAGGTATTTTGGGATTCAAGGATGCTTCCAAATATGTAGGCTTTAGCTGCAGTAAAACCGATGAGTCGAGAATGTTTTAATAGGCCAAGGTCAGTTTACTCAGACCAGTAAAACTTAATGTGGTAATTCTGAGGAAATGTGTAGACCTCCCTTCCCAGGAGTAAAACTTTATTTTATTTTACAAACCAATTGTGAAATGAAATGCAACACATTCTATAGGATATTATTTGAATCTTTTACTTTGTGAAGAAATATGTCTTCAGTGGCAAGTACTTTTAATATTATATATAGATATGATAAATCTAATTTAAAACTGTTTTTATTTACAAGTTAGTAGTATAACTTGCTATTAAGAAATTTTAAAATTAAACTTTAATTAAGTATATCTCTCAGTCTCTGGAAGTAATCAAATAATTTTAAATATAATTATTGAATTATTCTTATTAGCAAGATTCTTAATCTTATCTGTCTCAAAAAAAACAAATGACAACATATCACTTAGAATAACATTATTTACCTGGAGGTAAGCATTATGTCACCTATGAACTGTATTCATTCCAGCCAGCCAAAAAGAGAACCAGGAAGCAGAAAGGCATGGCCCCTCTCTTTAAAACATTCCCCTAAGTTTCACTTACATCTTCTATCTGTGCCCTACTGTCCCCTACTTAGTTATAGTCTCAAATCCAGATTCAAAGGGGACAAGAAGATATAACCTTTTCCTCAGCAGTTATGTGCCCAGCTATAATTTTGAGGTACAATTGCTGAGGACAAAGGGGCAAGAGATTAGGAAACAATGAGCAAGTAGCCTGCCACAAACAGCTATTTTGCATGCATATTATAATAATCTGAACTTTTAATTTAACAATGAGAGTTTTCACAAACATTCCTAATTTGCATTCATTTAATCATCTTACAGTGTTTCCCAAACTTTTGACATATGTGTACCCCTTCTATAATTTTCGTAACATTGAGTACCCCTCGTACTCATGAGAATGTAGAATTAGGCGCAGCTAAGCAAGGTTCAGTGCATACTGAACTCTTCCAGTACCCCTGGGGTACACATACCACACTTTGGGAAACACTGATCTACACTAATAAAAGGGTAAGATGCAAATTGACCATACCTTTGCAACACCCACCAGCCAATCAAGAGTGAGTATGCAAATTAACCCAACAAATATGGTAGGTTGATTTGCATACACAGGCAACAAGTGGCTGGGAGCAGGGCCTCTGGGCAGTGTGGGGAGGTGGAAAGGCAACTCTAGCCAGAGTGAAAGTGATGCCAGAACCAGGGAAGGAAGGCCCATTCTTACACGAATTTTTTGTGCATCGAGCCTCTAGTCTCAATAAAAAACAGAACAATAACATCTGATCCTTCTGACCGAAGACATCATAATTCTGCTTTCTTCTTTCCATCCTCAACCCTTTAAAGTTTCTAATTTGTTTATATGATCTTTTAAGATCACTGATCACCAAGTAAGAAGGTGGGTTCGCAATCCCTGTTCCATGGTAGTTCTATGTAACAGAATTAAGGGTTTCTGTTGGATTGCTAAGGATAAGGTCCCCTTATCATGAAGGTCCCCTCAAAGAAATAAAACAGATTAAAGAAAATCTTCACTGGCAAACTCACATCTGGGTGGTCTTCTCAGTTTCAGAAATATGTCCCCTGCCTGCCTTATCCTTTCAACTATTTCTTTTTTATGCTTTTTCTCTCTTTTTTATGCTTTTTTTTTTTTAGAATAGGATGTGCCTCCTTCAGGTGTGGACACCCAATGTCCCAGGCAGACATAAATATAGGCCAAAGGAGATAACTGGAAATCAAACTTGGTAGATAAATACCCAACCAAGTATGTGTGTTTCTCAAAACTGTGTTGCTTTTGTCCCCAATGAGTTCCTTTCAGAGCAAGAGTGGTGTCTCTGAGTTTGCATGAAGGTCCCCTCAAAGAAATAAAACAGATTAAAGAAAATCTTCACTGGCAAACTCACATCTGGGTGGTCTTCTCAGTTTCAGAAATATGTCCCCTGCCTGCCTTATCCTTTCAACTATTTCTTTTTCTGTGGTTTAGAAATACAGATTTACCAGCATGGATCTTTAATTCTTATAATTATTAGTTACATAAAAGCTTATTTACATATTTCTCTATCACTTAATCCTCATTTAAAAACCAGTTACCCCATAGGAAGAGAATTCTCTCCTCCTGATTTCCCTCATGGTGATCTAGCACATCACTGAGCCTTTCCCCAGAGGCATTTATACCTGAATATTTGTGCTTTCAAATGCTTAATACTATTTGAAGTGACATTACTCAACTCTTTCCAGTGAAAGTTTTATAAGTAGTACAGATTTTTCTTTAGGCATCTATTATGCTAAAGGAAAGATTTAATTTGATTTTAGTGATCTGTAGGCAATCATTTTTTAAAGTCTTCCATGGAGTTATTATCTCTCTTATGCATTTTTAATAAATGATTTGCCTTCTTGAATGGCCCAGCACCCGTTCCCAACTCCATGTGAATGACATGCTCCAGGGTTGCACAGGTGCATTCTCCAGGTCTTCAGGGTGGCCCACGTTCCAATGTGATCACAGAAGATTGTTCACTTATTTTTCTGATCATTAGTTCTGACAGTAATATTTAATTTTTCTCGTTTTCCCTCTAGCATAACTTAGATTGCTATGGTTAGTGTTCTACATACACTCACTTCTCTCAGACCTTTCATTTCTATCTTGCTTATGGAATCTGGAAATGCTTTGTAAGTCTATCTTATTTATTGTTCATTTGAATTTCTTCTTTTTAAACCTGCCTTTTACTCTTTCCAGTGACCATTTTATTGGGCAATTATTTCCCACTGAATTTCATGCTTTTCTTATCCAGGCCTGTCCTGTGTAACAGAATTAAGGGTTTCTGTTGGATTGCTAAGGATAAGAAACAAGTGAGCACTATATTTTATTCTGTGTCATGAACTAAATTCATTGCGGGGAAGGATTTTCCTCTGAGTCAGTACCATTTTGCTGCTCTCTTCTGTATGTCTCATAATGCCTTCTTATATATCAGTTGACATTTTTTGTTAACTCTGGTTACAGCTTGATTTGCTAATATTTATTCATGCCATGAGGATGACTGATGCATCTTATTTCAAAGCCCTTCCCCTGGCTCGTATTGCTCAGGAAGGAAATGGTTCGTGCCCAGTGTTGGGAGAGAGTAAGAAGGTGGGTTCGCAATCCCTGTTCCATGGTAGTTCCCCAGATGCTGGCAGAAGCCCCTGGTGGACTTGAGAGCAGGGGAGAGAGACTATGGAAATCAGGAAGCACCATGGTGCCCTCATGGTGGCATTCAGCAAATTGCCAGTTTCCTTAGTAACTCTGTGTGCCTCTTCCTATTGTTCACCAAATACAAAGACCTACTCAAAGATAAGTAAAAAGTAAACTTCCGTAGGCCTACAGTCATGGTTCAGAGAGCAATGAGAAGCAGACAGAGGTATCCACGCTGCTCCCAGGATATACCTTCCGGGACCAATACCCTTGTCTAAAAGCCAAAAGGCAAACCAGCAGGAAGTGAGGACTGGAAACTTCATTGTGTGGTTTTTCTCGTCAGTGTGAGCCTGAGGCAGTTGAGGTTATGAGCCTGCAGAAGTGCTTGTGCAGACTTCAACAGCCGGAGGCCAATGCACAGGTTGTCAGGGGAAGCCGGCCATGACTGTTCCTGCAGAAATAACAGAGGGATGATCTTCCATTCTGATTTACCTGCGTGAACACCTCTGCAATCAGAAATGTGCTCACCACTTATTTCTCACTTGCAGAGATGTTACTCTGTCTCTCACTGACAAATAAATTAATGGTTGTTCTATTTTCAACTAAAACCCAACGAAGACTCAGGGGCAAGCTTCCCTGTCTCTTGCACTCCCTCCCCATCTTTCTCTCCAGAGGTCAAATATGCAGGGAATGTGTATCTCCCGGTTAATGCTTTGGACCCTTCCCTTCAGGCACAGCATCAAAACAACAGAGAACATGGACTCCAGGAAAATAAAGGTTATGTGGGAAGACCTCTCTGGAAAGGAGGGAATAGAAGCTGCAGCTGGGATGAGAACATGAAGCATTTACAACCTATGGTACCTGCATGAGGCAGAGTGAGGAGGAATATTAAGGATTTGGGGAGAGAGCCTAGAAACGGAATGGGGAAAAGTGTCAAAATACAGATCAGAGGATACAGCCAAGGACCAAGGAAAATGTAACCAAAGACTGGGAAGCATCAACGAAGAAAACACACATAATTCGTTACCAGGAGCTGATTTTCAGTCTACTCCAGTGTGCAATGGTGTTGGCCTGGTGGCGTCTTAGTAATGACATAGAATTGACATTTATTACATTGTCTTAATTATTTTTTTTTAATTTTGATCAGATCACCAAAAGAACACGAAGCATTTCAGATTACAATATTGTGAAACCTTTTTATAGAAAAAAGTAAAGTCCCTTGAACATCAAAGCTACCTTTCTAACAAGGTGTATGTTTGCACACAGGTGTATGTGTACAGAATTCAGCTTGCTTGAGAGGACCTGAGGGGGGGAGGTGGAAGCACATCACTGGCATCAGTGTTTTGTGCGAGAACTAAAAATTCCCAACTTTTATGCTGGGCTTGGGCCTGAGAATGATTCCTGAGTAAAATAGAATTATGTAATCTATGTACTGTATATAAAAGCCTAAGTGATCATCCACCTAGTAGCTATGATGAACACTGACCACCAGGGGGCAAATGCTCAATGCAGGAGCTGCTGAGGTGTGGTGACGTGGCAGCTGTAGTTCTTGGGTGATGCACCCGGAACCAGAGAGGAGGTAGCCCAATTCTGGGATGCGTCACCTGAAAACTGCCCCCTTGCAATCCAGGACCCCCTCTCTCCTTCCCCAGTTTCAGCCCGATCCCTGCAGGCCAGGCCTAGGGACCCCACTGGTACACAAATCTGTGCACTGGGCCTCTAGTATCTATATCTATAATACTAAGAGTATAATATGCTAATTAGACTGGATGTCATTCTGGGACAAAGCCAGGGCTGCAGCTGCAGGATCAAGGCAGGGACTGGGGCTGCAAGGGAGGGATCCAGGCAACTGCAGCTGCAAAGGCCTACTCTTGCACATATTTTGTGCATTGGGCCTCTAATAATTAATAATAATACTTAGTATATTGCATGCACTCGGTATATGAGGCTTTGTAATGGCATTTTATAGGCATTCTCCTATCAGGTTTCTAATGATTGTTTTGGGATAGTTATTATTACTTCTGTTTCACCGAAGAGGAAAATGAATTTCACAGAGGAGATATGACTGCTCCAGGTAGCTGAGCTGTGTATAACAGTGCTGGAGTTAGGTAGGTATTTCTGAATCAAAAGGCCATGATTTCTCTAGGATAGCAGAGCAGCATATCTGAGGAGTCACCTTCTGTCCTTCAGAACTGAGGTAAGCTGTAAAATCTGTCCAAAGTGTTTTATATCTCAAGTATCCAGGACACCCCAAACCACAATGGAAACTTTGAGAGAAGGTGGAGCTGGGAGAATCATAAACACCTTTCACTTCACACATCCCCAAAATGCCAACCCAACCATCTGGAATACAGTTCAGCAGTTCCTTCAGGGCCATACTTGGCAAATGTCCCTTTAGGAACTCCTTTCCCTGCCAGTAGAGGTGGATCTGAGCAGGCCACACAGGTGATAGAGAAAATGTGCAAAAAGGGTTTGTGTATCAGTGCCGGAGACATCATTATAGCTGCATGGAAGGTCACTTGTCAGTTTCCAACATGGCAGCACAAGAAGAAAAAGACTTTACTTATCAAGGAAGGCATCCCCTTACACATAGAACTGACTTCATGTAAGGCATGCAAGCAAGGAGGATGAGTGCAAGAAAAAACAGACAAAGAAAAGCAAAAACCAGAAGGGGAAAGACACCAATCCTCTTCATGCAAGCAGGAGAAGGGAGTGTTCCCGCAAAGGGCTTCAGTAACCATGCACAGTCCATCTAAAGGTCAGGAAGGGATGCACAATCCACTGAGTCAATCAGTGGCCTTGCAAGTCCAATGTCACTACCAACATCATCGTCATCTTCTATTGCTATGCCAGTGCTTCCACGGTAGCTCAGCTTCACACCAGCCCAGAAGCTCATCAAATCAGAGATGCTAAGAATTTAGTTTTCTGTCTGTCTTTTGTTGTGTGATTTTTTTGTTTTTGTTTTTAATTTAATCTTTTTAAGTATGTCTTCTTTGGCATATACACTGAGTGGCCAGATTATTATGATCTCTGAATTAATTAATTAATTAATTTTAGAGGCCCGGTGCATGAATTCATGCATGAGTCGGATGGGTGGGGTCTGGCCAGCTTGGCCAGGGTGAGGGGACATGGGCGATTGGCCGGCCTCCCTGCTGGTCAAACTTTTGGTTGAGGGGACAATTTGCATATTAGCCTTTTATTATATAGGATATACACTGAATGGCCAGATTATTATGTGTTCAGAGATCATAATAATCTGGCCACTCAGTATGTATATCTTTAATTTAACCACTGCTAATTCACTCATTTCACAATTTAATGAACTCTTCCAGAGGAAATACATTAGTGTACTAGAATCTCATTAAATTCTTCCCTCTCTGTCAAAATACTGAATGAACAAATGAAATTTGTTAAATTATGGCATAAATTAACAAATATGCCTATCACATTATATGTATGTAAAAATACTAAATTTATATACTAAATATAATACATTGATTATTATAGATACATAGCTATATTAAAGATCTAAATCCTATATAATAAAAGGCTAATATGCAAATAGACTGAATGGCGGAACAACCAGTCGCTATGATGTGCACTGACCACCAGGGGGCAGATGCTCAACACAGGAGCTGCCCTCTGGAGGTCAGTGCACAGGAGAGCTGCTAATCTAGAAGCCAGGCTCATACTGGTGAGCGCAGAGGTAGCGGCAGGAGCTTCTCCTGCCTCCGCGGCAGTGCTCAGGATGTCCGACTGCCTGCTTCGGCCTGCTCCCATGGGCCTAATGGTCAGTTGGACCTCCCTAAGGACTCCTGGACTGCAAGAGGGCACAAGGCAGGCTGAGAGACCCCTCCCCACCCCGAGCGCACAAATTTCATGCACTAGGCCTGAAGTGTATATATAAATGTATATATATTAAGTTTTATATGTACATGATATATATAAATATAGGTAATATGTTGTATAGATTAATATATATGATATATATATATAAATTTGCATTTTATACTGCCATTTATTACTCTTATTAGATATTTCACACTAACCTTCACTTTTGTCATTTTCTGTCATTCAAATATTAAGTTGAAAGCAGCTAAGAATTCAACTACTTAAACACATGTTCACAAAAATTACTTTGCAGTATTAACTTTTCTCTTGCCAGTAGCATAAGGAGGTAGGTGTCTCTTCTATCATTTATATCTTGTGTGTTTAAGAAACAGAGAGACTCCCTGGAGCCACAATCAGTAATGAGGAGTTTGACAAGTTTCGTGTATCAGTTTCATTATTTTGGCAGGAGCATTATTCTAAAACAATGGGATCCTGGAGAAAGTTTCTTGCCTCCTTAAAGATAGTAGATTCTGAGACTAAAAAACATACAGAGAAAGAATCCTAATTTATTTTCATTTTAAGAAGCAGTTGCTTTTTTATCTTAAACTTACATACATAAAGGGATGCACTTAAGTATATATTTGACCATTTTTCTTGATGGAGGGTGATTTTGATATTTGCACTATTATCCTATTTCTCCTATTTTTTAAATGAGAATTAAACTAGAAGTTATGTAAAAGAAAAGTGATTTTGCCTACTAATTTTTAAAAATTTTTAAATTATTCCTGCTTACATTTCAAGTTAGACACTCCCATGCTTACTTCTTGTAAGAATTGGAAATTTGCTTTAGAAATGTGTATGGCCAGTAATCACCAGTTTAGATGGAGGAGAAAAAAGGGAGGAGTGAAGGTACTTGTCAGTCTCTTCTGCTTTGGTAGAATTCCAAGATAGACTCTACATTTGATTAATAATGAGTAGTTCTTTGAGGTTCTATAGCATTATACCTGTATATTTAGTCAGGGACATTCACCTCTTTTCCCTTAGATTGTCAAAAAAAAAAAAATGACAACAGCCAACACAACAATAGCCATCCAGAATGAATGTTGTGTCTTGGACCATAAATATATAGATCATATAATAGAGTTGCATCTTACTGTTTATATCACATAGTAAGGACATGTTTCCATTGATTTTTAGAAAGAATGTAAAGTAGGGGAGAGAGAAAGAGAGATTGATAGTGAGAGAGAAATATTGATATGAGAGAGTCACATCAATTGGTTCCTCCTGCACATATCCCAACCAGGGCTAGGGATTGAGCCCAAGACACTTCAGTCCATAGGCCTGATGCTCTATCCACTGAGCTAAACTGGATAGGGCTGATTTGGTTAATTCTTGGTACCAGAAATTCTATGTACAAGTATAGGCATCTGAATTTTTAAAAAGCCACTTTAGAGCAAAAAGGATAGGTAATTATTATTATTATTAATTATTTTGTAAATCAATCAACATTGTACCTATTTCTTTTTTAAGATAGAAAAAAAAACCTATATAATAAAAGCACAATATGTTAAGTGTCTGGTCATCCAGTTGGCTGATCAACCAATCAAAGCATAATATGCTAATGACATGCTAAGGCCGCTCAACCACTCACTATGACTTGCACTGATTACCAGGGGGCAGTCAACTAGTCCACCAGTCACTATGATGTACACTAACCACCAGGAGACAGATGCTCTGACTGACAGGTGTGAATGCTGCTGAGGTCCAGCCAATCGGGACTAAGCCAGATGGGCCGAACACACCTAGAAACCTCCCATGGTACCTCCCCAACTAGCAAACCTCCCACATTCCTCCCTAGCCCCGATTGTGCACTGGTGGAGTCCCTCAGCCTGGCCTGTGCCCTCTTGCAATCTGGAACCCCTCAGGGGATATTTCAGCCCAATCCCACAGGCTAGGCCAAAGGACCCCAATGGTGCATAAATTCATGCACCGGGCCTCTGGTATAATATATTTTTTGGTGTGCCACAGAATTGTAGTAATTTGCTTATGTACAATGAAATGAAAATGTTGAAATCACTGTTTTATAGAAATCCAAAATAAGGAGAAATGAAATAAACTAGACTAAATAAACTAGACTTAGAGATTTGCATGCTCACCTACAATTGGTTTAAAATAGTTTTTTTTCTAGGCAAAGCTAAGTCTTTACTATAAGGTTGCAGAAAGCTCATTAGGTAAGACATTCTTGGAATCTCTTTTTGGTTTTTCCCAATTAGCTGTTTGAATGCACCCTTACTTTTTGTAGCAATTATCTTTGTGGGAAATCCCCTATTAATTTATCCTTGGATAATATTCACAAAGCTGTCAGCAATTGTTTTTCTTATAACTAAGTCTTTGTTATTTCTTTGGCCTTGTGGTATTGTTGTTACAAAATATATTTCCATGTAAGGAGGCCAATTTCCGATTGTTGTTGAGGTGAGTCTAGAAGGAGGAATTATAAGGGGTCACACAATATATGCATTTCCCTCCCTCTGTGGGTTAGCTATGAAAGGCAGTGAGAAATTCTGACTGCCACAAATTATCTTGTGACTTGTCATTTAAATAACATTTTCTGTGAATGCTATATTTCTTAAAAGAGAGAAATCAATGTACTTTTGACCACTGGCAATTAATTCATATTCATGAGTCCTCAAGAATAATTTCCAGCTTATTAAAATAGACTGAGCCTGATTCTTCTAAAGAGAGGGGTGTACCTTCTAATCATTGTGACGTTCAGGCACAAAATAATGCCTGATTTCCCCACATCCATATCTTTACTAGTTGCAGCCATCAATTCATATCTACCAAAGATGATTCTGGAATATCTTTCCACTACCCTAGTTTCTTTACCTTCCACTTTTTTCTTTTCTTTTCTTTTCTTTTCTTTTCTTTCTTTTCTTTTCTTTTCTTTTCTTTTCTTTTCTTTTCTTTTCTTTTCTTTTCTTTTCTTTTCTTTTCTTTTCTTTCTTTCTTTCTTTCTTTCTTCTTTCTTTCTTTCTTTCTTTTTTTTACCATTATGGCTGGAAAATGTTATTCGTTTTTAAATGATCTAATGATAAGGAAAAAATGAGTGCTGGTAAGTGTTGCTCATTATTAGTATTTTGCTCTGAGCACATAATAATACTATTACTTGTTGCACCCTCACTTTATGCCAAGTGGTTAGGTACTTATTATTCCTGTTTTAGAAGTGAGAAAACTAAGACCAGAACAAATTAACCACTTCCCCGAGATTGCACAGTTTAGGAAACAGTGGAACTGGGACTTCAATTGACTGTCTTTGTCAAATCCTGTGCCCTCGCCCACTGTCCTTTTTAGTACTAGTGAAGGGAGTTTGAATAAACTTAATCTGATGTAGTTTTTAGAACAATAAAGTATGTTCTCATCAAAGATCTAATTATCTAAATAATTCCAAAAATTGCAATGTTGAAACAGATTGTATAACTCTGTAATAGAATTAGTGTCTTCTTATACTTCTAAACTTGTAAATAGGAGAAAGACTAAATATATTGTTCATAAATGCACTTTCAAAAGAACCATAATATCATTAGACTTTTTTTTCTGTACTAATGAAATTGGGGCATTAAAATGGCTTTATTGCACCACATTTGAGAGTTTTCTACTTTGTCATAAATTGTCCCATATTTTTCTTAGTTTTATTTTTTTGGTGGGATGGGGGGAAGAGAATGAGAATTTTCTTCACACTGACCCAAATAATATTGTGTTTCATTTCCCTGAAGAACAAAGTATCTTGTATCCCAGCAGCCACTGAAAGAGAAAATGGTAAGAATATTGAACGGCTGTTTCACCATGGCTTCCATTTAAAATGTTGTAGGGCTCTTTTCCCACTAGATGCTGGAATTCTTGAGACACTAATGGCTTATGTCAGAGAACCGTTGTCATATAGAAAACTGAGCTACATAAAAGCTAAGTTCCAGGACGTGTATGGGAGTCAAGCAGTTTCGTAGCAATCTTTATAGCCATCCCTGACTTACTTTTTTCTAAAGTTGGTAACAATACTGTTCCCAGGTATATAACATCAGATTCTTAAGGATTGAATGTGTCCACACAGAGACTTGGAAGATAGTTAGGAATCCTGATTCCTTGGACTATCTATGACAACATATCCAAAATTATAGTGTACCATCTCTTCTGGAAATTCTAGGATTTCAAAACTATCTTGAGTCATATTTGGGGGTAGACTATTCTAAGGGGAGAGTATTATTGATAATAATAGCCTTTTCGATAATGCTTAAAGAACTTCTATTTTTTTTTAAATATATTTTATTGAATTTTACAGATAGGAAAGGGATAGAGAGCTAGAAACATTGATGAGAGAGAAACATTGATCAGCTGCCTCCTGCACACCTCCTACTGGGTATGTGCCTGCAACCAAGGTACATGCTCTTGACCAGAATCAAACCCTAACACTCTTTACACTCTACAGCTTGTATTAGGAGTTCTTTAAGCTGTTAGAGCACTTAAAGAACTCCTAATACAAGCTGTAAAAGACATGTATTGGTAATGGTTATTTCAAATATCAATACATTGCACTGTCTTAAAATTGATCTTTATCTGTCTCAACTGTGCGTGAGAAATTTGTGACTCTGAGTCCTAAGAAAACCTTCACAAGTGTATGGCACTCCCCGATAAGAAAGGTGACGTTTATGAAGTGTATAATCTACGTGAAACAGCCAGTCTGCAAAACTGCATAGGCATCTTCTTTTTCTAAACCAGCAAGAGAGATTGATTCTGTTTTGCTGTTTATGCCACAGTGTTATAAAATGTCCCCATTTATACTGAGTCAAGAACATCTTGAAAACTTAAAAAGGTCCATTCAGGACATGGCTCTACCTCAAATCATCTTTTTTTTTCATTGTTATTGCAGAAGTACCTTTTACTGAAATTATGCATTGCATAGAGATGGATGCTTGCAGTTATCATTGGGGCACAAAACATTTGCAGTAGCAGACAAGAGTAAATTCAAGTCAGTGACCCTCTAATGGGGCATTTTCAGGATGATTGGATAAATATAAACCCTTTAGAAACCTATCTGAGGACCCTGGTAAGGTTTTTGATTATGCATGCCGCCGTGTTTACAAAAGAGCTATTTTCTCTTTTATAACTCGTGGCAAATTCTGAAAATGCAGCTCCTTGATTTTTATCATCTACTATTTATAACAAAGAAATGGCTTGCAAATGTTCCAGTAAGCAGAAACCGAAGCCTACTGCATCTTCACAGGGGTTTACGGCTGGAGCTCGTTTTTGTGTGTCATGTGTAGTTGTTTGTTATTTGGTTTGGTTTGTTTGGCCTGTGGGTTATTTTCTGAGCTGCAGAGTTTTCCATGTGGTTAGTCTAGACATATTAGTTGCAATAATAATGCATTGTTTTCTGCAAGGCCAGTCTTGTTCTAAAGATAATTCCAAGCATTGTCTGGAAAGAAATATTGTCATTTCAGGAGTGCCATTTTTTTAATTTATTTTTTTAGTATATTAAGGTTAAAGAAACTGAACATATCCTTTAAAATAAGCTTCTGAAACTTTCACTTGGAAAAAAAAAATTGTGTCTACATCATCTGTTCTTGTGTTAGAAGCAGAAAGCCAAGTTGAATTAAAAAAAAAACAAACCCGTTGTAAATCAATAAAGTATTCTTGATTTCAGAATAAGCATTTTCTCAATCCATCAGCCAAAATGCTAAGAAAATATTTGTTACATATTGAAATACTCTTTGGAATTTAGAATATGTCTTCAATTTTAAGCCAACCCACCACTTACAATATTAATGTATGAACAGATGCTATAAATCTTACAATATAGACCCTGCGAAATTTGGAATAAATTGTATGGAGTTAAAGGTAATATTGTTAACATAGAAATTACATGTTTCAGGGGAAAATATGTATAAGTATAAAAATAAATTTACTTTCTTTAAAATGTTTTAAAAACTGATTTCAATGAAATGGATCTTAAAACTTATTTCATCACCTCTACTTAATTTTTTTCTTTATGCTGAAACCTGTAGGCATATTCGTTATTCTTCAGGAAAAATGTAATATCATCCTATGAGCTGTGAATTCTGTTCTGTCTTTTGTTATTTTGTATAAGAAAATTTCTTCTGAGAAAAGAGGATTTTTCTATTAAGACTGGGCAGTGCTTCCGTAGAGCAATGCGTCATCCACTATTGTGCTGCCATAGTTACCCGCGGGCCCAGGAACAGAATGCTGGAGGGTGTCTGCTCGTTCTTACCAGTCAGGTGCATTTATTTAAGTATATCTCCCAGCTGTAAAGCATGTAGCCTTCACTAGCTTTTAATTAGAAAAACGAACGCATAAGAAAATGTTGCTTTCTCTGGCAGCCAAGCAAAGTGAAAAAAATTCCATAGGTTTTCTTTTGTAACTCCCAAATCTTAATATTTTGGGTTGATTTTTCTTTCAATTATTTATGAAATATCATTTAATGTTGTCTTTGTTTCTCCCTGCATTACATGTATATATTCCATCTGTGTTTCATTACCAAGACATCAAAATTGTGCATAACTTTAGAGATAGGATGAGTTCCATTTCCAATTACTGTTTATTTGCTTGTGTCTATTTACAGTAAATGGTTCCTTAAAAAATCTCTTGTTACCTTAACATTGAGTATCAAGGTGCTTGTGTAATAAGCCGTTCCAAGCTTTCAGACTTGGAGAGTTGATGAGGCTCAGCGGATAGCTCTCACCAGAGGTCTCGTGTGGAGTCCCACACAGGTGGAGGGTGTGGTGGAGTATTGGAAGGTTGTGCTGCACTAAACATCCAAGTTGTCCTCTTTATTAAAGACTTTGTAGCAGACCTAGGAGAGCCCAGAGAGCTGGAGGCTGGCCAGGTCTCTCTCTCTCTCTCCTCCCTCTCTCTCTCTCTCTCCCTCTCTCTCTCTCTCTCTCTCCTCTCCAGGTGACCAACATGACCTTCTCCACAGCACTACAGTTTCAGGGTAGTAAGAATTATTACACACTGTCTGCTAAATTCTCCCAAAGGGAGTGTTCTGAGAGAGTTAGGCAGAAGTTTCAAAAGCTTAAGTGAAATGAAAATCACTGCTTAACTTTTGATGACCAGAGTAAATGGTCCTTTTAAAAGATGTCCCCCTCCTCCAGGAAATCTGAGGTTATCAAAGAGACTTACATGATAAATAGTGAGTCTCAATTTATATGTATGTGATAATGGTGGAAAATTTTGGAGACATCTTCTTGATCCTTTTAAAAAAAAATTTAATATTATTTTTATTGTCTAAAGTTTTACATATGTCTTCTATTGATCCTTGAATATGGATTCTTTTGTTTGTTAATCCTCACCAAAGGATATTTTTCCATAGATTTTTTGAGAGAGTGGAAGGGAGAGGAGAGACACACAGAGAGAAACATCAATGTGAGAGAGACACATCGATTGGTTGCTTCCCACTGCAACCAAGGTATGTGCTCTTGATCCAAGTCAAACCTGGGACCCTTCAGTCTGTGGGCCAGTGCTCTATCCACTGAGTCAAACCAGCTAGGGCAAATGTGGATTTTTATGGGAGGAAGTGATGAGCTCTACCGTTAAATACTGTGGGATCCACAAAGAAAAAATGAAAGAATTCAGTCACCATGATCCTAGGATAATAGTTCTGACATAAGAGGGGTGAGTACTATGAAACTTTGTGGTATCATGGGACTCCACTTTCCTAATCCTATATAATAAAAAGCTAATATGCAAATAGACTGAATGTAGAATGACTGGTCACTATGATACACACTGACCACCAGAGGGCAGATGCTCATGCAGGAGCTGACCCCTCCCTCAACCGCTCCCTCCCCCCTCCCCCCCATGGTCAGCGCCACTCAGCCAGAAACCGAACTCATGGCTGGTGAACACAGTGGCGGTGGCGGGAGCCTTTTCTGCCTCCCTGGCAGTGCTATGTCTGCCTGCCAGCTTAGGACCACTCTGCCTAAGCCGGCAGGTGGACATCCCCTGAGGGGTCCCAGACTGTGAGAGGGCTCAGGCTGGGCTGAGGGCCCCTCCACCAAGTTGTCATGTCATGCACCGGGCCTCTAGTCCACTCTAAGAGGTTATATGAACTTAACCATTCCAATCTTTCTCTGTTTTTTAATCATATGGAGATAGAAATAGTACTGCAGTTAATGGCATAGAGGATGTAAAGACCTTCATTTGGTGGCTAGGAGACAGTTCCAATAATAGGTGGTTGTGGTCATTATAGTAGTAATGAATTTGTTCTTTCTAAAAGGCTGTGCCCTTAAAGACATACTAGGTATATATGTTTAAAAGCTATGGGTTAAAGACCCATCCAATACCCCAACATAGACCAAAGAAAATAAATGTATAGTTTAAAAGCTATTCACTTATCTAATATTTATTGAGTGACTTCCTTTTCCCAAGTGGTGCACACGATACCTAAAGCAAATTGGCTTCCTTTCTTCCCTTTTGGAGCTTGCCTCTCAGGGAGGAAGAAGACAGTGAGCACCCCAATCATCCAGTCACCAATGCCGAAGGACTACGAAGAACACACATTCTCCTGAGAGAATAATAGAAGGATGTGGCTTATCCTAAGTGTAATCAAGGAAAGTCTTGAAGCAGGAGGTGATATTTCACCACACCTAGTAATCTGACAATTGTCTAACAATGGTTAATTGAAATAAACGCTTTTATGAGAACAAAAACTGTATGTTCAAAACAAGAGAAATCACTGTCGCTTTTTAAAAGGTCAGTGAGGTCCAGTTAGCTGGGATGTGGGGAGAGGGGAAATGATAGGGAACTGAACAACAGATGGGACAGGTCACCAAGGTTCCTGGCTGCCAATATTAGATGTTTAGATTTTGTTTGAGAGAAAATAAGGAACCATTGAAAATTTTTACTAGGATAGCATGTGGTCCAGTTAGTGTTTGTAAAAGGTAATATTCCATCATCGTTTGGAGAATCTGTGGAATAAGAGTAACAGAGGAAGAATGTGGAGACATGAGGAGGTGATTAGGGTCATGCTGGGAAAGATGGAGAGGAATGTGCAGATGTGAAATATGCTTTAGAGGAATAATTGATGGGACAGGGTGGATCAGATGTGAAGATCAAGGTGAAAAGAAGAAAGAAGCACAATTCCCAGGAATGCAGAGTTTGGAACTGGATGGGTGGTGGTGCCATTTGCTAAAACCCAGTAAATGAGGCTTTAAGGGTAAAGGCAGAAATTTAGTTTTACAATTTTCATTTTGAAACCCAAGCCTGCTATCCAAGGAAAATGTCAACTTTATAATGATCTTGACTGCAGAACTAAATGTGGGAATCAGTGCACTGCAGATGGTGTCTAAACTCACATGACCAGAGGGGCTCGGCACAGGAGAGGGAGACGGGAGGCGGAGAGACCCTGGACTGAGTCCTGAGAGGACCGAACTAGGGACAGGGGAGAGCACAGGGTAAAGAGTGGCCAGCAATTTGGAAAAGAAACAAGAAGAAAACGGTGTTACAGGATCTGAGAGAGAGAGAGAGAGGACGGTGCTCCACTAGGAGGGAGAGGTGGATCCTGCCAAATTCTGTCAGAGCTTAAGAAATATAAGGACGGAAAGAGAAACGTTCCCACTGAATTTGGCAGCTGGTGAAGCGGAGGTGACGTGGTCCAGCCTTCGAGGGCTCCAGGTGGACTCCCACGTGGCTCGGGCTCATTTTTGTGACCCAATTAAAGATGTAATCAAGTTGCCAAGAATAATTAATTAAAACTCTTGAAGTGCATACATCTAAGAATATGAAAGAGTTTCCACTTCATAACCCAAAACGAAATCCCATTTTCTCTTCCTTTCCACTCTCCCATGCACCTGAACTTCCTCACACCCTCCAGATCCTCTGCTCCTCACTTTCTCGACCTCTCTGTCTCAGTTCTATTTTTATTTTAATAGGAAAGTTAAAAATCTCTGCACCTTGTGTGCATGTGTGTGTGTGTGTGTGTGTGTGTGTGTGTGTGTATGAGAGAGAGAGAGAGAGAGAGAGAGAGAGAGAGAGAGAGAGAGAGAGAGAGAGTTGGTTTATGGTCGTTTTTGTTCATGGTTATTTTCTCTATTCTTTGTTTTGAAAAAGTAGAACTTCACCTCTTATTCTTTGTTCTGTGTTCACATTTTCTGCAATAAACCAAGGCTTGGGAAATATCCCAACAAACAATACTATTACTGTATAGTCTTTCCAACTACTTATTTGATCTTAGCTTTCCATGCTTACATTTTTTACTTTTTTGTCACCAATAGGTTGTGATGTAGGTTGGCAAGCACAGGCCTTCCCTTGGTGGAATGAAGAGCTGAAGGCACAAAGACAAAATTCACATTAGCATATAGGAGGAAGAACCATTAGTGTGTATAATAAGCTCATCAATATCATTCCTTGTCACATGACAATGATGAACTGTTAGCAGTCTCAGGCAACCCAGATAACCAGAAGCATCCAAGTCAAATTTTCTTCCAAGAGCCAATTTGTTGCCAAGTTCAAGGGGAGAGGAGAGATCTATGATCTTTCCTTCTAACTCATCCCAATGGCGTGCAAATAATAGCTCAGTGCAAGAACACTTGTACAGTTAATGGCCTTCAGGCTGCGTGGAGGTGTAAGCTTCTCAAGAAGAAACAAAATAGCACTGTGGGAAGCAACTCTTCTCAGCAAAGTACAGCCTAAAAGTATTTCGCGGGTGCTGCCCTCACCCAAACGTTAGAAATACGGCATTTGAAATATTCTCCAAACCTAGAAGCACCTTGGGACTCATTGTTTGCTTTTAGGTCTGTGCTCAAGATGGTTGAAACTCTCAGAGGCAGTGAAAAGCCACACTCCCTTGGAAAATGATTCACCAAGATTTCCCCATAGGATTCCAGACCATTAGCCTCTGGACTCTGGATACCAACTAAGTATTAAAAATGGTGTCATATTGAAGGTTCTCAACTGTGAGTGAGAACCAAACACAAACTAGGCAGCACCAGAAAGCCCTGAGATCTGGGTCCTAATGTTTCCATCATGGACGCAGTGTGGGCAGACCAATGTCACTGCTAATAGGACCGACAGCTGTGCTGAGGGAGAGTTCCTGCTTGATGCTGTACCATGGATGGTGCCTGTGCCGTGTGGAAGTTACTGTTTGATGTCCTGCTGTTGACCTAGAGCTGGAGTGGCCAGCTTACACGGAAGTGAGCTAAATTAAGTAGTTTAACTTTTACCTTAAAAGTTAAACATTCTGTACAATCACACTCTCCTGCCAAAAATATCCGTGTACTCTATAAAATCCATAACCTTAATTTGCTAACTGAAAATGTCTTTCTCTAGTTCATGTCCCCCCAAAATAAACATAGTCTGGTTTAATTTGTTGAGCGTGTCTTCGAAACCATGTGTAAAACTATGTCAGTTGTAACATGTATAAAGTATATTTTATAATTTCATAAATGTAAGGTTTTATTCAAAGCATATTTTAAATGATGGGAAATCATTTATTTATAGAGTGAATAACATAAGGTCATGATAAGATAAGGGGATGGCTCCTAGAATATTCTATAGGTTTTCATAGGACATTATGACCCCTCATTTTAAAAGAAGGGACCTAAGATGTAAATAAGCTACATGATTTATGAAAGATCAGAAACTAAGTAAAGTAAAATCTACACCTTCTGAGTCCTAAACCTATGCTTTTAAAAACAGTGTTGCCCTGGCCTGTTGCTCAGTGGTTAGAGCATAAGACCAAGGACCAAAGGGTTGTAGTTTGATTCATGGTCAAAGGCACCTAGTTCGATTGCTTGTTCTCCAGCCCCTTTCTGAGGTACATGAGGAGAGGGGGCAACCAATCAATGTATCTCTCTCGTTGATGTTTTTTTTCTCTCTCTCCCTATTCTCAGGTGAGAATTAAATTATATATATATATACATATATAGTACAGTGGTGCCTCACACAACGAACTTAATTCGTTCCAGGAGCAAGTTTGTTATGCGAAAAGTTCGTTATGTGAAACACGTTTTCCCATAACAATACATGTTAAAAAAAATAATTCGTTCTGTAGCATAAAATATGCTAAGATGACATAAAAAAAGATAAAATTTTTGTTATTATTTTTATTTAGATACATCTAAAAACATAATTTAAAAAAAAAAACACATTTTTTTTATTTTAAGACAGACTAAGTAGAGTCTACCGAATCTTGCACATCTTCATCCATTTTCTGCTTTTTGGCCGACGGTTTCATGAAAAACCTGTCCAAAGTCGTTTGTTTTTCTCTTTTCTCCAACATCTGCCGGAAATAACGGACAAGAGTATCGGAGTAAAGATCGTTGATCCTGTTTACTTCAGCTGAATCCGGATAGTGGGCATTGGTAAACTCCTGAACTGCTTTCCATTTGACCAGGATGTTCTTGATGTCAGCAGTTGGGATTGGTTGATTGTTTGATTGTTGCTCCTCGTTATCAGATGATGCTTCCCTTTGAGCATTGTCCTGTTGCTGGACCAGAAGTGCTTGGAGCTCTTCAGTTGTCAGCTCTTCTTCGTGTTCCTCAATAAGCTCCTCTACATCCTCTTCCTCTACCTCTAATTCCAACCTTTGGGCCACTGTGATGATGTCCTTCACCACTTCTGTGTCATCAACTACTGCTTCTTCCTGGGTCCACGAAGGCACAAGCATCTTCCAAGCAGAAATGAGGGTCCTTTGTGACACTTCTTCCCAGGCCTTCTGTATAAGTCGTATTGCCATAAGGACATCAAATTTCTCCTTCCAAAACTTTCAGACAGTCATATTGTCTCCACCAAACTCGCATTCTTCAAACACCTTATTAAAGAGGGCTCTAGTGTAGAGTTTTTTAAAGTTCGCAATAACTTGCTAATCCATTGGCTGAAGAATGGATGTGGTGTTTGGTGGAAAATACTGCACCTTGATAAAAGGATAATTTTCCTGCAATATTTTCTCTAGGTCTTTTGGGTGAGAAGGGGCATTGTCAAGTATCAGAAGGGCTTTGAGCGGCAGTTCTTTTTCCAGCAAGAATTTCTTCACGGCAGGAGCAAAGGTTTCCAGAATCCATTCGTTGAAGATAACTTGGGTCACCCAGGCTTTTTGATTGGACTTCCAATGGACGGGCAGTTTGGACTTAATAACGTTATTTTTCTTGAAAATTCTTGGATTTTCAGAGTGATACACCAATAGAGGTTTGATCTTGAGGTCTCTGCTGGCATTAGACGAAAACATTCGGGTAAGTCTGTCCTTCATGGCTTTGTGTCCTGGCAATTTCTTCTCCTCTTTTGTAATGAAGGTTCTGCTCGGCATTCTTTTCCAGAAAAGACCCGTTTCATCGGCATTGAACACTTGTTGTGGGCAGTATCCTTCATCCTTAATACATTTTTGAAAGTTAATAGAGAACTTTTCTGCTTCTTTCTTGTCAGCACTGCCAGCCTCACCATGCATAGTAACGCTGTGGATTCCACACCTTTTCTTAAATCTAAAAAACCACCCCCTGCTGGCTTTGAATTCTTCTTCATTATCTTGATTGCTGCTACTTCCAGGGACGTTTTTCTTTAGATCGTCATAAATTCTCTTGGCTTTGTGACAGATAATATCTTGGGTTGTTACGTCACCTTTCACCTGCCTGTCCTTAATCCAAATCGCTAATAGCCTCTCCATTTCCTCGTGGATTGAAGACCTATGTTTTTCATGAAATAGTTTTGATACTCCTTTGGCTACTTTGGCTGATTTGATTGCATCCTTATTTGTCAAAATGGTGAAAATGGTGGTCTTGCTGAGGCCAAACTCTTTGACAAGGTCACACTGTTTTACCCCACATTCACTCCTTCTAATTATTTCCTGTTTCATTTCAACAGAAATCACCTTCCTGCTTTTTTTAGAAGCCATGATATAAAAAAAATATTGAGTTTAACTTAAAAGGACGACTGCCGTGATACGTGCGTGATTTAATTCGTAATGAAGAACGATTGCCACGATACGTGCTTAAGTTAAGCGCAGTGACTAACGACTGCCTGCAGTGCCTGCGCGGAAGGATGCAATACATCGGCTGCAATCGTGGAAGCTCGGGCGAAGCGGTCGTGGAAGCTCGGGCGACTTCGTTGTGTGAAACGAAGTTCGTTGTATGAATCATGAAATGAAGTTCATTGTGTGCAGTGTTCGCTGTGCGAGGCGTTCTTTATGCGAGGCACCACTGTATATACACTGAGTGGCCAAATTATTATGACTTTTGAATGCATAATTATCTGGCCACTGAGTGTGTGTGTGTGTGTGTGTGTGTGTATGTGTATACATATATTAGAGGCCCGGTGAATGAATTCGTGGATGGGTGGAGTCTGGCCAGCCTGGCAAGGGGGAGAGGACATGGGTGGTTGGCTGGCCTGCCTGCTGGTTGAACTCCTAGTCAAGGGAACAATTTGCATATTGTCCTTTTCATTATATAGGATATATCCTGAGTGGCCAGATTATTATGTGTTCAGAGATCATAATAATCTGGCCACTCAGTGTATATTCTGTATTAACATAGCAAACGTTTGTTTATATGGGATCTCAAAACATATGCTAAGAATTCCCAGGCTCGTCCTCACAGCCCTTGATGCCTGACTATTCCTACTGAACATTATGCCCAGGCTGCCCCAGCGCAGTAGTACCTCTCACCAACCTTTTCTAACCATCCTGACTGATTTCATCCCAGCTTACACAAACTCATTCTTCCTTCCCAAAAATCTGGCTCCTGAACCCTGAATGTATTTGTCTCTGTATCCACCTCCACATGGTCTTCTCCTTGACACATTCATTGTATCTTGATTTCATTTTTTTTCCCTGGGTTTCTTTGATTTACACCTGTCATTTCAGCATCATTGGTTTTCTTGTTTAGAATCCCAAGGTTCAGCCTAAAAAGCTACTATGGGGTCCAGGTAAAAGGCCAAATCTTGGAATAAGAATGCTAAGGGTAGCAACAAGTGACTGTCGAACATGGTACCATGCTACCACGATCACTCAGGAATTTCTTTTTGATAATTTATCTTTTTCACATCAAAGGGAGCTCCTTAAGGGCTGGGACCTCCTCTTGGTTATTAGGACCAGGCCTGGCACAGAGGAAATATTCAGTGAAACGTTAATTGGTGTAAATCTTTAGGTGTTTTTACTTCTACCTGCGCTTACTGTTTGTAGAGAAGTGAAGTAGCTTGCTCGAGTTCACAAAGCAGAGCTTGGGCTAGAGGCTGTGTCTGCAGGTCATTTATGGAGCAAATCCTGTACCTTCTAGAGACCCTTCTAGGTTGAGAGATGAAGCACTCGGTGGAGAGTAAGGCCAAGTCCCTTTCCCATGGAGCTTGCATAAGCAATAGGGAGACAGATGTGTGCAGAATAAAGTGCCATATAATGGTATATTAAACCCGATACAGGCAATAACAGAATGAAGGGTGTGCAATTATAAAAAGGGGGGCAGAACCTAAACAGCATGACTCAGTGGTTGAACATTAACCTATGAACCAGGAGGTCACGGTTCAATTCCCAGTTGGGGATATGCTGTTTGCAGACTCCATCCCTGGAGGCAGCCAATGATTCTCTCTCATCGTTGGTGTTTCCATCTCTCTCTCTCTTTCCCTTACTCTCTGAAATCAGTGTGTGTGTGTCTCTGTGTGTGTGTCTCTGTGTGTGTGTCTGTGTGTGTGTATGGAGAGACAGGGAAGCAATGGTATGTGCTATTGTATTTTTTTTCTAACTTGCTCAATTACATGTACCTGTAACCCATGTCAACCAGTTAATCATTTTTCATCTTTTTGTAATTGACTCCAAAGTATCAGGATTCAGTTTAAGAGCCTCATAGGACTTTAAGGAAATGCCAGAACAGGTTGTTTTCAGTTGACCTCAAGTATGAAAATCCAAATTTACATGAATGAAAGTTAAAAGTGGTGAGTAAGGAATTTTACCAAAAGTACTTACCATGTTTTCAAAGGATTGATTTATACAGCAATTTTAAATAAAATGAGTAGTGGATTAATTTCAGATCTGCAAAAATTATATGCATATAGGACCCACTGCCTTGTAGAAGAAAAGCAGTGACTTTTTACACACACTTCAGTCTGCACTACAAAAATGACTTACATAAAGCATGTTTTACAACATTATGGGTAACTAATGGTCCAGTGTACAAAATTCGTGCATGGGGTGAGGGGGAAGGGTCCCCTCAGCCCAGCCTGCACCATCTCCAATCCAGGACCCCTCATGGGATGTCTGACTCCCAGGGATTGGGAGTAAACTGGCAGTCAAACATCCGCCTCACAATCCTGGACCACTGGCTCCTAATCATTCACCTGCCTGCCTGGTCATCCTTAACTGCCCTCCCCTGGTGACCATCTTATGGTGGCCATCTTGAGTCTATATGGGGGCAGCCATCTTTGACCATATGGGGGCGACCATCTTGTGAGTTGGAGTGATGGTCAGTTTGCATATTACTCTTTTATTAGATAGGATGAGCATACAATTATCGATCCTAAAGTTAAAAAGGACATCAAAGGATCAATTAGCTAGACCTTTCACGGGAAAGTTTAAAAGGTTTAGCAACATACTATAGATGACCAACTGCTAATTATTAGTTGGAGATCATTGAAGAGAAAGGGCCATCGACCCTGAGTCTCCTCCTTTTTATTGTGGGAGTTTGGAACATATATAACTCAATGCCCAAAGTCTCAGTTGGCAGGATGTGTTAGTGGGAGATATCATGGAAATTGCTGCAAAAGGCAAAGGAAGATTCATCCCTAAAGGATTCAGTTTGGTTTGTTGCACCGTGTTCTGCGTTGTTCTGTTTTGTAGCTGAAGGATTATAAGCAATCCTGTTTCTTCCTCCTCAAGGACACCACGTTCAGGTGGTGCCTGCTTTAGATTCACAACCTTTCTTCCTCTTTGTTCAAACTGTTCAAATTCAATTCAGTGTCTCTTCATGCTTAAGCAGCTTACTTATCAAAACAGCTCTGTGCTCTACCAACAAAATGCTAATGCACATTACTCATGGAGAACTAGTATTGTTTTAAGAATCAACCTGATCTTTTAAAAAACAGGATTCTACTTTTTACCGAGAAGTAAACATTTTAGGAGTTAAAATGAAGAAGTTAGACTATAACCTCAGATGTTATCATGTTTCCATGGACATTTTATTGCATCAATATGTGAAGTTTCCTCAAATAAAAAATAAAATAAAAATTCCGTATGTAGCACATTCTGTGAAATTAGAATATACAATTGCAAAAAAACCTCTATCAGTTATTTAAAATGTTAGATATCATCACTGATACAGGTTTACAGAATCCCCTGCATGGGCTGTTCAATGAATACTAAAAATAATCCCCTTGTGTTGCTTTGGCAGAGCGTTTGCATGCTATGTGGAACATTTCCTCTCCAGCTACTTTTACTGAAAAACAGGAATTCATCTCTGTCTCTGAATGGAAACACTTCCTTCTGCCCCGGGTAGGGAGGGAAGTGGTTGTAGACGAAATGGCTGAGCGGGCAGCAGCTGCTCCGTCCACTGCTCCATCTCCCAGTGTCACATGTCAGGGTTTTGAACAAATAATGCGCCATTGTCCACGCTTACAGAACTGGGGGTCCGGTCTTGTGAAGCGGCAGAGCATTGGAGCTTCAGGAATTGTGCTTGCCCACACAAGCACCCTAGTCAGTGCCTCGCTGCTGACCTCCAGGAAGGACAACGGTAAAAGCAGGTCAAATGAACCCCGCCTGAGGGTCCACCCTTGAGTTTGTGTCATTCCCTTCTTCGTTACTTGGCATAATAATAACAATTCCTTAATATCCTGGACAGTAACTAAAAAAATAAAATAAAATAAATTGGGGGGGGGGTCATTGTTTCCCCTCGCCCCCGACTAATATGTGTTGAGTAACTTAACAATCATTACCTTTAAGTGATTCAAACAAGCTCTTTTGTTCATTAGTCCTTTTCTGTATAGCCCAATGTTTCACACCCAGGTCACCGCCAAATGGGGATGGCTGGACAGCTAACTGTGACTTTGGTCCCTTTAAGAGTGGAACAGGAGCTGTTGATAATTTAGCAAACAGACCTTATCGACGTGACCTAAGAGTATCTGTAACCATATGACAGGAACTCCTGCGGACTGGCTATATGGTTTGAGAAGCATGTGCTACAATTATTTCTTTTGTTTCTAGAAGCTCATGCAAAATCTGATATTCACAGCTGCCAGGCATCAATTTGGTTGAGAAGCCATCTCACCACAAAAACACAAAAGTGACTGATTCCAGATTATTGCCAGAGCATGCATCTGTAGTGCTGGAGAGGATTCAAGTTTAAGTGTTACAAAAGTAGCCGTGACCCAGGTGGACTATAAGGTTTCACTGCGCCACGCCAGACTCCTGTCTGCCGATGCCGTGTGATAGCATCTCGGAATTCCTGGTAGCGGAGGTAAGTATGGCAGCTACACGCTCTCTCCCTCCTCATAATGACTGTATTGAAGTAGACAACTGACGGGGAAATTATGAGACTGAAACGAATATATGTTTGCTTGACGAGAAACTCAATCAAAACTCCTACTTACGATATAAATAAAATTGAGACTGTGCATTTCAACATGAGACCCATGTGTAAGCACGGTTTTATAAACTGATCTGGACTAAGTTAAGAAGCCGTGTGGCCGAAACTGGTTTGGCTCAGTGGATAGAGCGTCAAGGGTCCCAGAGTGGATAGAACTGCAAGGGTCCCAGGTTCGATTCCAGTCAAGGCCATGTACATTGGTTGAGGTCGATGTTTCTCTCTCATCAATGTTTCTAGCTCTCTGTCCCTCTCTCATCCTCTCTGTAAAAAAATCACTAAAATATATCTTTTAAAAAAACCTGTAGTTATAACTGATAACAGCAATAAATAATTTTAAAAAAAGAAGAAGAAGCCATGTGGATAGAGAGCCTGGGTCCATCCAAGAACATCATGTAGAGAGCAACGTATTATTTTCATTGCATCTTTTTAAATATAATCCTTTGAGCACTGGTTCAAATTGTAAGAGGAACTAGTATAGGAGAAAATCATCCTAGCCCCTTGTAGAGGTGGAAAGTTATAATGACAAACAATAAAAAGGGGGTTGGAGTATCAACAGCACTCTTTGGTATTACCATAAGAATTCTTGTCAACTACATCAAGAATTAAGTCAGTTTGGGGATGACTCATCTTTGTCCAACTCTGTGTGTGTCATGTTTGTGATACAAAAGAGTGGTTGCTATAAAATAAGTGAAGCATGCTTACAATAACCAATATAACTTAAAACATCACATCTTTTAAAACTTTAAAATACTAGTTCCCATGAATTTAAAGGAAAGCATTGCTAAAAAGATGTTTGCATGCACATTGTTTTAGCTTTTGCTCCATCTGTTCTGAGCCCTTAGGAGGCCAGACCTGCATCCCCATTTTATGTCCCTCTGTTGTTCCCTGGACATTTCCATCCGAGTCATGACCATTTTCACACGTGTGCACATTACGTGCATGTGCTTTCTGTGTTTTTACTCCCCCCCTCCCTAGAAATGCGTGATGATAGTTCTGTTTCCTATCAGTTTATATACCTGTGTACTTTCACCGCTGCCATGCAAGCTTTCTGTTTTAGTAAAATGAGCTTTTTCTAATTCTTTGTATAGCCTCTCTTCAGCTATCTACCTGCTAGATATGCAATATATATGGTAAGAATATTCAGAATAAGAGCTATTTAGAAACCTCACTGAATCTAAATCCCCAAACTCTACTGTGCCATGAGTCTCTTGCTTTAAAGGCAGAGTGATATTAAGAAAAAATAAAGATAGAAAAGAGTACATGGCTGGATTTGGAAGAATGGGAACCAGGACTCCAAGTTGCTGTATGTTGTGAACAAGTCTGTTTTCTTACACGAATCTCACATAACTTGTGTAACATGAAAAAGATTTTTTTTAAAAAGTAGTCTCTAAAGCCTTTTCCAAATCCAAGATGTTAGATATTATTAATTTAACAAACATCTCTATGTATATAACATTATTATGAATTAAAGATGAACAAATATGTGACTGCCTGCACCAGCTTTACATATAGTTAGGTAGCTAAATAATAGATATAGGTATGGGTATCTGTATAGATATGTAGATTTATCTTGTTTTGCCTTTTCTTTTTTTAAATGTATTTTATTGATTTTTTTTTTTTACAGAAAGGAAGAAAGTGGGATAGAGAGTTAGAAACATTGATGAGAGAGAAATATCGATCAGCTACCTCCTGCACAACCCCCCACTGGGATTTGCCTGCAACGAAGGTACATGCCCAGAATCGAACCTGGGACCTCTCAGTCCTGCGTCCCCATTTTATGTCCCTCTGTTGTTCCCTGGGCTCTATCCACTGAGCCAAACCGGTTTGGGCTTATTTTGCCTTTGCCCTGCTAGGTTTTTACCATTAACTCTTTTGTCTTTATTAACAATAGACACATTGTGTTTGAGGTTGCATTATATCCTGTTAAAGTTTTTTAATCCCCAAAGTCTCCCTGCTCTTAAATATGGCTGTATAGCATAAATTTGACCAATCAGATCTAAGTTCAAGTTTATCAGGTGAATTTTTTTGGGGGGGGGCAGGAGGGGATTACTTTTGTATGTTAAAAAGTGACCAGTACATCTAGGAAATATCACCATTTGGAATCCACTTTCAGTTGGGGATATAGAATGGATGGATGGCGACAAAGCAGCCATTTTGCACCCATGAGCAGGGAGTTAGGTGAAGTCTGTATATCAACCACATATGGGGACTGTCTGGAGAGGGGATCTGCCATGGGGCCCTGCAGGTTCTTGCTGGGCATTCCGAAAATGTGTAATTGTGACACTCTTTACCTGAGCCGTCTCTCTAGGCCGTGACCGCCGTGATCAACCTTGAAAGATGAGATAGCATTTCTCCCTGGACAGGGAGCAGGCTTGTTCTTACTTGCTGCAAAAGCAGTGACTCCTCCAAGCTCAGTGTTCCTCTGCTGCAGTGCAATCCGCTGCATGTTCAAGCATCCATGGGATTTGGAGGGCAAGGGTGAATTGGCGCAAATATGAAGCCCCGGCTACTGCTTTGCTATGAGTGATACGGACCTTGTCTCTGATTCAGGAATTTCATACTTTCTATGGGCATATATGAATCCGTAATAAGCTAATTTTCTAGCTTATAGATAGGGTGAACTCTCAGACCCTACACAGCTCTGGACAATGACTGAAGTACTAAAATATGTGTGTGTACAGACATGATTCTATACATGTAATTTTATATACGCATGCACACATACATATACATCCATATCTACATTTTTGTGGAAGCTCTTGTAACAACATGTTAGTGGTATACCTTCTTGGGCCATTTATTTCAATTCTCTATCCCTTAGTTTCCTCATATATACATTTAAATTTTCACTGGTAGATAACTCATAGAACTATTACAGGATTACATGGCATAACAAATGTAACACTGAAACAGGTTTGGCTCAGTGGTAGAGCTTCGATCTGCGGACTGAAAGGTCCCAGGTTCAATTCTGGTCAAGGGCATGTACATTGGTTGTGGGCACATCCCTGGTACGGGGTGTGCAAGAGGCAGCTGGTCGATGTTTCTCTCTCATTGACGTTTCTAGCTCTCTATCCCTCTCCTTTTCTCTGTAAAAAATCAAAAAATATATATATTAAAAATATATATATATAACATTCTTAGAACAATCCTTGGTATTTAATAACTTTAACCATTCTACTTTGTCTTTTATTTCTATTAGTATCTTCTAGAATCCATCATTTTACAAAGATATTTCATTGGAAGTAGGTTTATGATCTTTCTATTAAACCACAGGCTTTGGGGAAAATAAATGCCATCTGAGTTTTTAAAGGAAAATTTCACATTTTTCTTTAAGAGTACTTAAAGGCTATTTTTTATTTCTTTATTTTAAGTAAGTTGACAGTGCAAAAGATAATATTCACATCGTTTTCCTCCTATTTTTAACATTGATACTTTTTGAGGTTATTCAGACAGTAAAGACTTTTTAGTTATGAAATATATCTAAAAGACAACAGTGTCCTCTAGTGATATGAAAACTGAAGTGACAGAACTGGAATTTCTAAACTATTCAAAGGAGAATGAATTTCAATGATTTGCTGAAATGTTCGTTCCAGTAGATGAAAGATTAGTATGGTCTTTCACAGGAAGCCCCCTCAGAAAAGGACTCTGTACAGGTTAGTGAATTAACGTACATCATTTTTCATTCAAACAGGAACTGCCATCTTCACTACTACAGTGCGTAAGGCACTCCAGATGCATAGATTTTAAAAAATCTTTTATGATTTCATGCATGCGTACATTCACAACAATCCTAATTTAATTTTCAAACACATTTGATTGGTAATGATTTGAAACTTCCTTGTAAATACTAGTACTAAAATTAGGATTTGAAAATTCACCTAAATTTCAGTCTATTAACACTTTTCTGTAAAGAAACAACTGCCTATTGCCTACCTTACCACGGCTTCCACAGGTCTTGGCTTGGGGATAATCTGGCTTGGGACCATCAAGACTATTATCTTCACTCACTTTTCTTCTGTTGTTGCTGTTCCAGATAAGCTCCTATTTCACAAGCCTCCTCTTCATGGTGAGGGTGACCACTCAGCAAGCTTTGCCAGGGTCAGTCCCAGGTAACACTTCTTATCTTGGCATAATTATTATTGGGGCCCTTTGGAGGGTTTTGACAATAAATGACACCGTCTTGCTACTCATAATGCTCTATAAATCAAATTTCTGGCCTCATTTCCCACAGCTCCCTCCCTTGGTACCTTATCAATGAACGAAGATCAATTATTTGAAGAATTCCCTCAAATCTTTCTCTGAAAGTTCCTTTCCCCCTCTTCACCTAAATGCCACCAGGCAGCATGGGTTTCCAGTCCTCTTTAGTAGTGGCTATTTCAGACCTTATGGTATTCCTCTGATATGATGCTGAAGGCAGTCTGCTTGGTTCCCTTATTGTTCCCAGACCATTCTCCTTTATTCTTCACTGAGAACTCCCAGCTGAGGATTTTATAATATAGAATTAATATCACACAACTATCCTCATTGCTGCAGTTATTTACCAACTCCTGTTCCATTCTTCTCTTTCCTGAAAGATTTAATTTTTTTCTTGTCCTATCTACAGTCATAATTCAGGTAAGTAATCCCTCTGATGCTAGATCTTCTGCCCTCTCTTCACTAATGATTTCCTCTTCCTTGCCTCAGCCACATATTCTCTTAGTCATAACCTAGACCTTGTCATTTATAGTAGCTACCTCTCCATAGCTATGATTTCAAGCATCCTCAATTTCAACCCCGATCTTCAACTCATTTCCCACAGTATCCCAACTACAATAATTTATTAACCACTCTGGAGCTTTGACACTGCCATCTTTCACTGTTTCTCATTCCTTTCCTGCTCTCATTTGTTCTTTTAAGTCTCATGATTATGCATTACAATCATTATATTATACCACAAATGCAATGCTCTATTTACTTCATGCCTGCATCTAGAGTGTATGGGATAAAGGAAAAATACTTACACACATGCACACACACAAACATGAGCATGATGACCTGACCTACTTTCAATGTATGATCACTAATTCAGAAATGTGAGCAATTAAGTTCTAGTCCACTCTCCTTTCTTTTTTCCTTAACAAACATTTCATAGTTACTTCCCCATTTTACACTTTCACTTAATCTCCCCCTCTTTCTATTGAATTTATTGGGGTGACAATAGTTAACAAATTATATAGGTTTCAGGTTGCACAATTCCAAACATGTCATCTGTACACTGTATTGTGAGTTCACCACCTAATGATCATGCTTCCTGTTTTGTTGAAACTTTAAGCCTCAGAAAACAATTACTATTATCATATCTCTTCACCTTCCTACACCTAGCCAACTACACTTGACATCTCTCTTGTTGCTATATATGAATTATTGATGTTCTAATTTACAATAAAATCTACTCATGTGTACTTTATTTCACTAACTCACTCACTATTCAAGGACATTTCTCCTGCATCATGTATTTTTTCTTCTCTCTTGGCTATCTCCATAATAATGTCTCCATCATGTCTTCTATCTTTAAAAGAAGAAAACTAAACAATAAAAAACAAATCATTCCATTTCAGTTTTCTCTCTAACTACCACTTTAACTCTCTCACTCCTTCTAATGAAATTATTGGAAACCAGTGGCTGTGTACACTGTTTCCAGTTCCTCGCTTTCCCTTCTTCCTTGAAACACCTGAATCAGGCTTTCACCAGCACAAACACTGAATAAGAGAAATACAAAGAGAAAGAATTATATATAATATTTGTACATGTGGTAGCCATAAGTGACCTCCACTTTTCCAAGCCAGTGGTCACCTTTCAGTCCCCATCTTGCTTGATCTGTCAGCAGTATTTGATATAGCTTGTCACTCCTTTCTCTTGTGAAATGCTTTCTTCTCTTGAACACAACCCACTCAGGAACTTTCCAAACTTTTGCTAGTGGTATGTGTTCTCTTCTTCACTGAATATTTGTCTCCTTGGCCTGTTAATGCTGAAATGTTGTTATTAGTGGTAGAGAGGAAAATAAGGAAGGATGGGGGATAGCACGTGGTATGGATGCAGTTTGAAATTTTAAATAGTATACCATGGAAGGTCTCACCAAGAAGGTCCATAACTTAGGCTCTTACTATCTTCTATGTTCACTTATCCCTTTTCAATCTCATTCTCTCTTTATATCCAATTGACCCCCTACTCTATTTTGTGTGAAGCTACCCCCTGAACTCCAGACTCATGTGTCCAACTTCTCACTCACATTTTCACTTGGATAAGCTTGCCACGCAGAGCAGGTTAGCTGCTGATTCTTCATTCTTCCTGCCTTCAAGAGCTACTTCTCTGTTAGCCTTTCCATTTCAACCAAAGTCAATTCACTTCTTCATGTTGCTTAGTCAAAACGTTAGCATTATTTTTGACTCCTCTCTTTGTATTTCTCTCATTCAATAAATAGTGGCACGGAGAGCCTACTAAGTGCTATCTATGCATTTTCCCATGTTCTGAAGCTACAATAGTGAACACTTAGACAAAAATATCCTGTTTTCATGGGACATATATATGTAGGGAAGTCAGACAATAAACAAAATTAAAATGTAAACTATAAACTACTTTGTAATGTTACTAATGGTATGGAGAAAAATGAATGAGGGTGTGGATAAAGAGAGATATGGGTGTTTTTTGAAGGCTTCACCACATAGGTAACAACTGAGCAGACTTGAAAGATGTGAAGGATTGAGTCATCCGGACATTTTTTGGGGGGGAAAATTCCAGTCAGAAGAAATAATAAGTGCAAACATTGTCAGTCAAGAGTGGGTCATATGTATTCCTGAAACAGCAGGGAAGCCAGTATGCCTAGAGCATTGGGCGCGTGAGGAAGTAAGAATAATACCTTAGCTTAGAGCCAGATCAAGTAGAGACTTGCAGGTTATTGCAAACACTTTAGTTTTTACAGAGTGAGAAAGGATTCTGAGCAAAAGTAAAATATAACGTTACTTTTCCTAAGCTGAATTACTCTGTATGCTCTTTGAGAGAAGACTATGTAATAGCAGTGGTATAATCAGAAAGATGAGTTTGAAAGCTACTACAACAATCTGAACTTTTAAAAAATTCTAATAACTCTTTAGAAGATATATTAATTTTCAAGATTCTTAGTGAAGAATATTCAATAAATATTTAATGGAGAGCAAGTCCTAAGCCCTTACCAACTATAACAGTCTTAGTTATCTAAGAGAGCCAAGCCCATGCCAGTGAGTACAAACCAGGCCAGCGTGGTTGAACAGGACAAGTAGGTTGCATGGCCTCCCAAGCAAAAAGAGACTGGAGCTCCTACTTTGTGATATTTATTAAAATTGTTTTCTAGTAGGGCCTTATAGTATAGAATCTACCTCAGTCCATTACATACAATTGAACTTTCAAAACAATTTTAAGCCGAAACCAGTTTGGCTCAGTGGTAGAGCATTGGTCTGCGGACTGAAAGGTCCCAGGTTCAATTCCGGTCAAGGGCATGTACCTTGGTTGCAGGCACATCCCTAGTAGGGGTGTGCAAGAGGCAACTGGTCGATGTTTCTCTCTCATCGATGTTTCTAGCTCTCTATCTCTCTCCCTTCTTCTCTGTAAAAAATCAATAAAATATATTTAAAAAAAACAATTTTAATAATCTGGAAGTTCAGATGTCCCATATGTTTTAAAAAATTATAACAGAGACAGGACATTTAGCAAGTCACTAATATTTAAAATTCATCCATCACAACAGAATTGGAATATTACATTAAACTAGAGGCCCGGTGCACAGATTTGTGCACTGGTGGAGTCCTTGGCCTGGCCTGCAGGAATAGGGCCAAATCTGGCTCTCCAATATGCCTCTGGGGTCCCAGATTGTAAGAGGGAGGTTCTCGGGTGACACACTCTGCAATCAGGCTCTCTCCTCTCTGGTTCTGAGTGCGTCACCTGAGAACTGCAGCTGCCCTCACTGCAGCTTGGCAGCTCCTGCATTTAGCTTCTGCCCCCTGCTGGTCAGTGCACATCATAGCTACTGGTCATAACATCTGCCCCGTGGTGGTCATTGCACATCACAGCTACCAGTTGGATGGTTGGATGGTCACTTGGTCAGACAGTAGCTTAGGCTTTTATATATAGAAAGATAATTAATATTTATTTTCATTAGTTTATTATGCCATATGCTATGATATATATATATATATATATATATATATATATATATATATATATATATATAATCATGTCTATGATTAAATATTTGAGAATTTTAATACATTCATTATATATCATGATCTTTATTATTTTTAGATAAAGAGGATTAATTATTTATAGGCCACAATTTCTTTGATCTAAATATCATTTCTACATTTAATTAAAGGTAATGATCTTCATGGTCAGGAAAAATAGATGCATTCTCCTGTACATTTTAATTGCTTTTTTTTTTTTACCATGTTAATTGAGTTAATACATTCTTACACCTAAATGTTAATCATACATTGGTAAATTGCTTGCCTCACCAGAGAATATGAGGTAACACTTCATACTTTTGGCTGCAAACTATCTGTAAATAGCCAGGTGGCTGCAAGCCAAGCCTGTGAGATCAAAGTTCATGATACACTTAATGAGTCCTGCTTAACTTTTTAATTTTTCTAATAGATTGTTATGTTTAAAAATTATATTACATGGCCACTTTCTGTGAAAACATAATTCTATACTTCTTCCCATGCTTATAAAAAATATAAATGTAGATACACAGGTGATTTTTTTATAGAAATATGATTGTTAATTTTTCATGTTAATCTGAAAAATTATTCTTTCCCATACACAATTTATTACAGCCATTATTCTAGGTCAATATGTGCAAATCTAACCTAATATTTTAAATAGAAGTATAACATTTTCTATGGACATTCACATTATTCCTTTTTAAAAATTAATTTAATTATAGGTCCAAATTAAAAAATTTCTCCAGTTTATTTGTTGGGAAATCTTTGACCTGAAGCAATACGAGGCTGTTTATAATCTTTCTTTAGCTTTCTTAATTTCAATATTCATATATTTTGCTGCAAAAAGTATGAATGTGTTTGATTGAGATGCTTCCTCAAACCCCTTAGTGTTATTTATATTAATGTTTTATATTATTGTTATAAAAATTCCAAACATCAAAATTCTGAAAAATATCTGGTGCAAGTGTTTCATTAAATAAAGAGTGCTGCCACAGACACCCATTTACCTATACAATTAAAAAACTGGGATTTCCATTTTGATAAAGTAGGTTTTTAGAAGTGAAATTGGATCAGAGAATATACACATCCTCATTTTTAAATTGCTCTTAGAAATGTTTTCATTCAGCCCAGGCAGTTGGCTCAGTGGTTGAGCTTCGACCCATGAACCAGGAGGTCCAGATTCCATTCCAGTTCAGGGCTCATGCCCTGGTTTTGGGCTCCATCCCTAGTAGGGGGCATACAGGAGGCAGCCAATCAATGATTCTCCCTCATCATCGATGTGTCTATCTCTCACTCCTCTCTTCCTCTCTCTGAAATCAAAGAAAACATATTAAGAAAAAAAGAGAAACATTTTAATAGATACCTCTATCAAGTAAATGTTAATATGTCTCTATTTCTCATGATTCCACCACCAAAGTTTATTGATAAACTTTGTACGTAACTGCGAGGACTACCTTCATGTTTATGCTGATACCTCCCAAGGTGAACCTGCCACAGCAGGAGTACTGTGCACAGCATTTTGTCAGTAAACCTGACACCCAGCAGGCTATTGGAAAGAGGCAGCTCAAGATGTGCAAAGAATGAGAGGTCACTTGTTTTGTAGTTCTCTTACAAAGAGCTTTCATCTAGTCATTTACAACATCTATTTGCTACCTCATTTCATTGATCTGTGCCCTGGATCACCACCCCTTTTATGCTGTTTGTTAACTGTAAGATGGACTAACAACCCATGTTAATCTGTTGTTTCCCTCTTCCTTTCTACTTCTCACCCCGTTGCATTTGGAGATGGGTCTCTTGGGTTCACCTGAACTCTTGACCATCTCTGTTTGCTTCCCCCATATTCTCCCTACATGAGCATTTCCGCCCACTGTGCCATCAAGCTAATAACCCAATATTTATTGCTCTAGACTCTTCTCCCTGTTTCACACACATTGTTACAGAATGTGTCCCATACAGGCTTCTGGAATATTCCATAGGCATTTCGTACCTCACCTTTCACTCACCATCTGCCTTCTCAAAATGCCCATTCTACATCCTATGTACCCCAGGAGCTAGCAATGCTTGGCATGTAAAGGACTCAAGAAATGTTTGAGAACTTCTTGAGTGGTAAACAACAGTGCTTTAAACTTCCATAAAATATCTCACAGTCATTATCCAATGTTAAAACACAATCACAATAATTCTTTGATAAAGGCAGAATAGTTTCAAAGAAGTTAAGCAGCTTAAAAAGAGGAGTGAGGCTCAAATATGTCAGAATCATGAATAAAATCAAGTTTTTGGTTTTACATCTATGTCTGTGTTGATTTCATTGTGTGCATTTTAACTGATGACCTCTTTATTCACTCACTTTTATACAGTACACATTGTTTTGGCGTGGTTTAGTCTGTCTCTTTGCTCATATGGCAAGGTATATAAATATCAAATCACTGTATGACATACCTGAAACTAATATTAGATTGTATACCAGTGATTCTTACATTTAAAAAAAATTTTGAAAGTACACATTGATGTTTTGCAATACTGCTTTTACACATTATGAAAACTATAAAACCATGCTGAAGTACTATTAATAAATAGACTGTGAAACACTTAAAAAGGTATTACTTAAAATGTCTGAGCAGAAGAATGTATGAATGTGAGCATCCATTCTGAAGTCCACTTTTCCTGACTCACACCATCTTCACTGGACATCAAAGGCGGTGACAGAGCCCTCTGCCAGAAGGGATGCCTTCTGTGTTAGTCTGCCTGCATGTACCTAACAACATGCTTGATCGTATGCAGCATGGGATTGCAAAGGAATACTGCTTCATTTTCATACCTACTACAGATGAATTCTCAGCAGCTCTTAGAATTCTTTCAGAGGCGTCAAAGTCAATCCAAGGATACAACCTCGTCTTATTTCACAATATTCCTCCAAGTGCGGGGCCAGCAGACGTCCCTGTGCCTGTCTCTGCATGTGGGAACACATCCGTGAGCCTGTGGTTCCCTCTTGCTTCTTGCCCGTGATGCAGGACAGAAGTTTCCCACGCTGGCTCTCTTCAGGTGAGTCAGTAAATCTTTCAGCTCATCAGTAACGCTCCCGCCGCACCAGCCCCTTCCCAGAGTGCTGCGTGTCTGTGGTGCATACATGTTGGGATTTGATCAAGAATCTGACTATGGCTTGGTGCCCGGTGTGCATTTCAGACTCAGAGACATCGGGCAAAGCCATCCTTCCGCAGACCTCTTCCTCGCCGGGAGTGTCACGCCACGTCTGAGATCACCGCTTCCAGAAAACTCTCTGGCCTTTTGAACCCATTGCTCCTCTGCCTCATCCAGACCGTCGTGTCTCAGTGCATTTTTAGATGTGTTACCAGTTAACAACCTTTTAGAAATTCACAGAATTATAAATATTCATAATCTCTTCTGCAAATCTAACATGAACTTATTTGGAGGTAAAAGCCTATCCCAACTTGACATGAGCTTACTCATGATCTTTATTTATCTCATTCAGTGTGACTATGCATGCAGGTCCCTGTAGAAATATTGATGTATTTGATTATGGGGTGCCACCCATAATTGGAAATGCTATAATAATACACAGTATGTGTATTATGTTTCCAAATAAAAAAAAAATCTGAATTTCAAAATCCATCGAGACCCAAGGTTTCATGTAGGGAAGTGTGGACCTATAAATACATGCTAAGTTGCATCTATGTACTGGCCTGGAAAGACTGCAGTGATATTTTAGGTTTTAAAAATATGGCATAATCCCATTGAATATATATATTCAATACGGTATTCTTTTATATATTCTATTTTATATTGCTTGATATAAATCAGTGACTCCATATACAAGTATATAAAGTTTGCTTGAATAGTTGGATAATGTGTGTGTGTGGAGGGGTGGAATTCATGTGGTAGGAGGCAGTTATATAATATCATTTTACTATGAATATAATTTTTTCTAATTCTGCTACTGTTGGGAAAAACATTTTAAAAGCACTTACTATAAGGGAGACACTAAAATAAGCATTTGCATTGATTATTTAATATCCAATGCAAATTTTTGGAATAGGTGCTTTTATTATTCACATTTAATTGAATACACATTTGACCTTTTGAATCTTTAGAGAGGACCTAAAAAGTGGCAGAAATTTTCATCTGAGGGCATAACGTTTTTTAAATGGTTAATTAATTTAAGCTAATTTGAAAAGAGATTTGATATTTAAAATACAGTAATTTTTTATTTATTTATACACATATACATATATACACACACATATACATATATATACATTTTATAAAATATCCATAGATAAAAGTGATAAATAGCAGTGTGTAACAACCAGTTTGCAGGGCAGGGGGAGGAAGGAGAAGAGGAGGGAAGCCAGATATGTTGCATTTGTCTGTTTCTGAGGCCCTACAACTCCTATTGTGGTGGATTTCAAGCTTTCCCAACACACCTCGCGGGAACACGCTTGCACTGAGCTGTGTGTAATTGCTCTTGGGAGCCTGCGCAGGCTGGCTCTAGTGCCCTTTGGAAATATAACTCCATAACCCCAGAGACGATGAAGCTCATTTTAAAGCAGAAATATAAATGCCAGTGCCAACGTGTTTTAGAGGGGTTCATTAAACAGGGGGAAAATACAAATGAAATTAAAAAAGTATAAACAACATTATTTTAATTAAATTTATTATATTTTAATATGCAAAAATAATTTTTAGACCAGAGGATTTTTTAATTAAAAAAATCAATAACTATAATTATTAAATATAATTCCATCAATCTAAAAAGTCAGGGTAATTAACTGTTCAGGTGTTGTAAAGTGTGTTCCTTTGAGGCAACAATGAACTTCCGGACACAAGATTCAGGGGTGAGCACATAGAGTGTGTCATTTCATCAACAGCACTTTGAGGCTCTGTTGTCTTAGTCTGCTGCTTATCAAGCTCTGAAGAAGGTTGACCAGTTTCTCCATAATAAATACTGGGAGTTTTCTTTAGCAATATGAATAGGTTAGGGGGAAAAAAAAATGCTGTCCTATAAACAACAAAGTAAATGTTGACTTGCTTAGATCTTTTAAGTAGTGTCAGTAGAGTCATACATTTTAGAAATCAGGTAAAATTTTCAAGAGAATCCTATGTAATAATAAAAGAGTAATATGCAATTGACCATCACCCCAACACACAAGGTGGCCACCCCATGTGTCAAAGATGGCTGCCTCCATGTGGACACAAGATGGCTACTACAAGATGGCCAGCAGGGGAGGAAGGTTGTGGGCAATCAGGCTAGCAGAGGAGGGCAGTTGGTGGGGGAAGGGGGGACCAGGCCTACAGAGAAGGGCATTTAGGGGGACCCAGGCCTGCAGGGGAGGGCAGTTGAGGGGGACCAGGCCAGCAGGGGAGGGCAGTTGGGGAGGACCAAGCCAGGAGGGGAGGACATTTAGGGGCAGCCAGGCTGGCAGGGGAGGGCAGTTAGGGGTGGTCAGGCCAGCAGGGGAGCAGTTAGGTGTTGGTCAGGATGGCAGGGGAGTAGTTAGGGGGTGATCAGGCTGGCAGGCAGAAGCAGTTAGAGACAATCAGACAGCCGAGCAGTTGGGAGCCAGTAGTTCTGGATTGTGAGAGGAATGTCCAAATGCCCATTTAGGCCCAATCCCACTGGATTTGGGCCTAAATGGGCAGTTGGACATCCCTCGAGGGGTTCCATATTAGAGACTGAGGGATACACACCTTTGTGCATGAATTTCATGCACCGGACCTCTAGTTGGTACATAATTCTATTTAAAAATAATATTTTATTTTTATTGATTAAAGAGGGGGAGGAAGGAAGAGAGAAACACCTATGTGAGAGAGATACATGGATTGATTGCCTTCTTTCATGCCCCAACAGGGGACTGAACTCACAACCAGATATGTACCCTGACCAGGAATCGAACTGGTGATCTTCCAGAATGCCAGTGATCCAACCAACTGAGCCACACCAGCCAGACTGATACATAATTCTTAATCAGGTACATGAAAAATGGATGAAGCTGCCCTGATGACCATGCTTATCATGGAGGGCATTCCCTTTGTTCCTTCTCTGCTGTTAATATAACCTAGTTACATCAGATTACCACCAAAGTGTTCTCATTCATCGATGTTTACAGGCCTGAGTGCATTGGGGTCTGTGTATTTCAGGGAAATCACTGCAGGGGTGTCGTAGATGAGAAATGGAGTAGAAAGGTGCCCGGGAAGGAGAGGGCACCTGTGCTGGTGGAAGGTTTCCAAACTCTGAGCTATCCCCCCAACATCTGCAAATCAAATTCAGTCTGTGACATCTTCCTAATTTTCCTATGTAGGTGATAAGCTTCACAGACCTACTTCCTTCCCTTCCTTTTGTTTCCGATGGCTAATAGTAACAATAACAACAGCCTCGCTCAAGCGCCCTGCACACACATTCAGTTCTCACAAGGAACCTTCCAGCCAAATGGTTTTATTATATCCACTTTACAAATAAGGAAATTGAGGCAGGGAACGTTAAGAAACTGTCCAAGTTAAGTCACAAATGTAGGCAATAACGTCAGAATAAGAATCTGGTAGCATTTGTGATTTTGGCCCCCGTATTCATGTTTTTACAGTCTCATAACACAATAGGTTTTTCCTATTTGTCAGAATCTGTCTCCACCTGGTCAGAACAAGAGGTTCAGGGGAGAAAAAGCTGTCCAGTGTAAACAAAGGGGATCTCCTTCTATAACCTACACAGCCACCTTTGGGGCAGGAGAAAGAAGGCCCTATCTGATACCAAACAGAAGTTCCTTTAAAATGTGAAATCCTATTTCTAGGTGTCTAGACATAAAGATGAATAAGATATGTGCCTGTCCTAGGTGTGACTTTTTTAAACTTTGTGCTTTTACACATGTAAAGAAAAAGAAAATATTAGAAATGATTTCTTGAAAACTGTTTCTGGTTAAAGTCTGCCACCGTGTGGCTATTTTGAAAAACAACATGTTCAAAGTGATTTTTTTTCTTAAGCATTTGATAGATATAGAAGGGAAGACAGCAGGATACACAATAAGGACCGAGCTTCCATCATTGTTTACCTAATCCACATGTGTCAAACACAAGGCCCGAGGGCCAAATCCGTCCCGCCAGGCCTTGCAATGTGGCCCGCACCGCGCTGTCATCACTGCCCTCAGCTGCGTTTCCATCACAATGACAGTTTATGACTGTTCAATAAACCATTCGGCCCGCGATTTAGGCTGGATTTTAGGTTTTGGCCCCTTCTCTGATTGAGTTCGACACCCCTAACCTAATCCAATCAATCAGGAGGGCCTATTTCTGGTAATGATATTATTATGAAAAACATTATATATGGATTATTTATTTATCCCTCACGACCAGCCTGTGAGGTAGATACAAAGGCTGCAAGTATTATATCCTTCATGCCCTTATGGTCAGGAAGCCTTAGATTCTAGATTGGTCTCTGACATCAATGAGCTGTATCACTACAGCATCATATGACTGCTGTGTGGTAGTTGGATTTTTACCCACTTTCAGCTGAAACTAGATTTATCAGGGTCTAAGCTTTTTTCCTCATGCCTTGAAGTCTCTATCTATTTTTTTTTTTTTAGTATATTACCTATATTTGTCAAATAACCAAAATATCTGAGCTTTACTGTGCAAGTTTGACATCACATTAATAATAGTCCAAGTAATAGTATAGCATATATTAACAGTGTAAGGACAAGTAAATATCATCTTATTAGCGATTAGTACACAAGGATTTCAAAAGTTTTTTTCACATTACAGCAAACAACCCACACAAAAAAATTAAAATAAAGCCCACTATTGATGTGGTACCAATAAATACATATCATGTGCTTGTTTTATGAACTTGCTACTAAAATCAGGTAAGAAATTATTATCACAGTGGAAAGACGAATTACTAATATTATGTAATGCACTTAGATTAAGGATCATTATAAACTGAAGTCCTGGTGCGTGAAATTCATGCACTGGGAGAGGAGGGTCCCTCAGCCTGGCCCTCTGCCGGGAGCCCTCGGAGGGGTGTCTTTAGCGCTGCCTCGGAGGCGGGAGAGGCTCCTGATGCTGCTGCTGTGCTCACCAGCCAAGAGCCTGGCTTCTGGATGAGCATCACTCCCCTTATGGGAGCTGCATTGAGCATCTGCCCCCTGATGGTCAGTGTGTGTCATAGCAACTAGTCATTCCACCATCGGGCCAAATGTGAGAGGGCTCAGGCCAGGCCGAGGGGCCCCACGGGTGCATGATTGGAGCACGGAGGGATGTGGGAGATTGACCTGCACGGGAGGGACTGCTTGAGGGCTCCAGGGTGTGTCTGTCCCGTCTCACTCATTGGCCAGACACCAGCAGCCAGCTAACCTACCAGTTGGGGCGTCTGCCCCCTAGTGGTCAGTGCACATCATAGTTATTGGTTGACTGGTCAACTGTCCGCACCCTCATAGTCAGTGCAAGTCATAGCAAGCAGTTGAGCGGCCTTCGCATATCATTAGCATATTGTGCTTTGATTGGTTGAACAGCTGACCAATGACCAGACACTTAGCATATTAGGCTTTCATTATATAGGACTAGTGGCTCGATGCACAAAATTCATGCTTGGCGGGGGGGGGAGTGTTCCTCAGCCTGGCCTGTACCCTCTCCAATCTGGGACCCCTCAAAGGATGTCCTGCTGGTTTATAGGGATCATGCCTAAACCAGCAGTCGGACATCCCTCTCGCAATCCAGGACTGCTGGCTCCTAACCTCTCACCTACCTGCCTATCTGCCCGATTGCCCTTAACCACTCTGCCTGCTGGCCTGCTCACCCCCAAACGCCCTCACTGCCAATCTGATCACCTCTAACTGTCCCACATGCCAGTGTGCTCACCTCCAACTGCCTTCCCTGCTGGCCTGCTCACCCCCACTTTTCCTCCCCACTGACTTGCTCACCCCCACTGGCCCCCCGCTTGTCTGCTTACCCCCAACAGTCCTGCCCTTCACCGACCTGATCACCCACAATTGCCCTCCCGTCTTGGTCTCTAACCACCTCTACCTTGGCCCCGCAACCATGGCTTTGTCCAGAAGAATGCCCGGAAGGTCTCCTGTCTAATTAGCATATTACCCTTTTATTAGTGTAGATAGAAGCCTGTTGCACAGTTTGGGGCCGGCTGGTTTGCCCTGAAGCATGTCCCAGATCAGGGTGGAAGTTCTGCTGGGGTGCCTGGCCAGCCTGGGTGAGAGGCTGATAGTTGTTTGCAGGCTGGCCAAGCCCCCCCAGCAGGCATCATCACCCCATGTGGGTGTGGCCAACCTGGGTGAGGGCCTAGGGCGGTTTGCAGGCTGGCCACGGCCCCTGGTGACCCAAGCTCCCAGTCCCTCCTTTTTTTCTTTCTTTTTCCCCCCTAGTGCCTCCTTGAGGGTCAGGGCCAGCTGAAAGCAGGTATCTGGGATTTACTTATCTTCTATAATTGAAACTTTGTAGCCTTGAGCAGAGGCCAGGGCTGGCCAGGAATGGTGGGAAGCTTGGCTTCCTCCATTGCTGGGAGAAACCCCAACCTCCTGCTCACTCCAGCTCCATGGCCACGGACATCTTGGTTGGGTTAATTTGAATATTCCCTCTGATTGGCTGGTGGGTGTAGTGGAGGTACATTCAATTTGCATGTTCTCTTTTATTAGATAGAATTGTTAAAATTTATGTTTTGAATCCCAAAACAAATTTTATAAGGTGAAGTTGCCTATTTTTTATCCTCAGAATTACTCATATCATGGACCACAATGGTTTCTTTTTTTCATAGAATCACATGATGAATGGCATAAAATAATCTCTTTCTATAAGAGCAATCATATATGCTCTACTTTCAATATAAATTTTTTTCATTTATAATTTAGGTAACGTATTATTCAAGTGAAAGTTAACTTACTATTCCAAATGTTTTTCCTTCTTCTTTATTTATTTTTATTTTATTATATATATATATATTTTTATTCATTTTAGAGAAGAAGGGAGAGGGAGAGAGAGATTGAAACATCAATGATGAGAACTATTGATCAGCTGCCTCCTGCATGTCCCTACTGGGTATCAAGCCCGCACTCCAGGTATGTTCCCTTGACTGGAATCACACCCAGGATCTTTTGGTACCCAGGCTGATACTCTATCCACTGAGCCAAACCAGCCAGAACTCTTTCTTCTTGATAAAGTTATGCCAGAAAGGAAAAGAAAAAGGCTAACTAACCACTGTCTTTTACTCCCTCCGAAAAATTATAGGTTGAGGAAAGTCTCAAACTTCTTAAATAAGGTTGAGTTATCCTTCCCCTCGCACACTCCCCCCCACCCTCAAAAAAAATTATATATATAGATAAGAACTGTGGACTAGAACTCCAGGAAAATTTTGAGAAATTTGAATACATTTCTTTTTTGTTCACAAATCACAACAAAAAATCACCAATTTGAGACTTACTGGTCTGATTTGATCATTCTCCAATTCTTTAAAGCCTAAAACTGGGGTCTGGAATGTCTGGCCTGAGGGCCCTTGAAATCATTTAATCTGGCCTTGCCAAGGCAACCACAGGTGGGCCTCAAAATTTAATAAATCTAGGAGCTTTTTTCACAGCAATATAAATGTATATTAAGTGAATTATTTTACGTGAATTATAGTAAGTGAATTATATTTATGTTATAAATATCCAAATGGCCCTTGGCAGGAAAGTGGTTCCCATCCCTGGCCTTAAAATATGCTCTCATAGAGTTAAAGTGCAACGTTGTCAGTATTTGCTGTACTTGGGCTTTAAGTTGGTTTGGCACTGGAGCGATACATTACCCTCACTTTTTATACTTAAAAACCACACACATCATTGTTGCACCTCTCCTTATATTCAGCTTATACTACTGTTTTCTGTTATTGTCTGCAGGTGTCATAGAGAAATAATCTTGACAGGTGCTTGTCCTGCAGGAAAATAAAGCTTTAGGCAATTCAGATGGGGAGGATATGACTAGTAATAATATGCCTTGTATTTATTCACTTAGCATGTTCGTTACATATTCACTATATGATAGGCTGTGTTATTAAATACCAAGGATAGAACTTCAGTAAGTACAGACTCCTACCCACATGAAGCTTAGATTATAGTGGAGCGGACAGTCAACAAGTAAACATTATTAACATAACTTCAGACAGTGACAAGTGCAATAAAGAAAATTAAGCAAAACACTCTCATAGTGAGTGCTGTTGGGAGGCAATATTAATTTCCCCATAAAGGTACATTGATTAGTACTTAATTTTTATCTAGTACTTTTTCATAAATTGAAGTATACATCACACTCTGACAATCCTGAAGTTACAGTTAACATGTAATCTTATTTCTCTCATTTTTACATGTGAAGAATTCAATTATGGGATGTTGAAACAACTTACACTTGATTCAATGATTGTTTGATTCTAAAACTGAGCTGTATTTAAGAGCAAAACTTAAGTCTTAGCCACAAAAATATAATTGCCTACATTATTTTAGATTGACATTGTCTTTAAATATTAAACTGTCACTTTTTATTAATTTGTTTCTCCAGAAACATCTTCTCAGTATAACCATATACAAGTACTTGAACTAAAAGTCTTTCACTTTTTATGCTTTGTTTGCTTATTTTGTGTTTACTGTTTCCTTGTGTCTGTTATGAGTCCATGAATAGGGTGCAAAGGAAGGGGTTAATATATTCTGCCACTCCAAAATTACTACCCACAACCAAAATCATAGTTTAGTTTCTTCTCAAAACACATGTTTGCCATTTTTAATCACAGACTCAGTGATTAAGAATGGAATGAAAAAGAGACATGACTAAAGAGCAATTCAAATAAACAAAGAATTAAGATGTTGTGATATGTTTATAAAGACTAGAGACATCTGGAATATTCCAACTAAACAGTACAGATAATGCACTCTTTCTTTAATAAGGGCTTTAAGTACCATAAAATGTCAAATTCTAAAGCACTGCCGAGGGCCTCTGTTATGTTTCCTTTGTCTTCTAATATAAGCCAAGTCTGAGTTTCTTCTTTATTGCAATGTCTATTGTGTTCACTACTTCTGACTCATGTTTGATTTTAATCTTCTTTATTAAAGAGAATCTATTTGTGTACAGTAGAAACAGTATTCTGTTAATCAAATCTTGATGAATTATACTTGTCATATGACTCTTCACTTAGACCACTCTCTGTTGAAAAGAAAGATACACCATGTTAAATAAGAAGTAGATGTTCTGATACCAATCTAGAATTGCTCCTTTATTATTTGAAATATATGCAAATGGTATAATTTTTTAGGGCCTGTGATTTCAGGAACTATTCGGCATTTCATTAGATTCAGAGAAGACCAGTTATTTTGCTTCCCTCCCCTGGCAGCATCATGCTAATTGATACAACACAATTAAAACAAAAAAGTAAAGGGGAAGAACAGAAAGAAGAAACTAGAGTTAGAGTTTTATGAATACTTATTTAGTTGCTGGATAAAAGAAATAATTATACATTTAAAAAGACAGACAGGTGTTAATAGAGGAAAACAAATACATTTAACAACAATAGTAGCAACAACCAAAAAATTGTCGGAGACTCCAATTGATTAAATTGGCAACAAACATAAATACTTATTTTTTAAAAAGCAAAACAATTATTATGTAAAAATATAATAAAAATGTATGTTAATAGAAGACACCTTTTTATTTTTCTTAGATGGGCCAGTTTTTAAGATGTGCTGTATTGAAATATATATGTTTCTTTGTTTTGCTTGAAGAAATGCTTTTGTTTGGCTTATTAATAGGGATATAATTTCTGGAAAGCAACTTGGCAATAATCAATAAGGATCATTAAAAGTTAAAATTCTTTTTTAAAACTTCTGTAATTTGACAAAACAGAAAACATATCTGTTTTGTTTGTCACTGTGTCCTCTGTAGCTTTTAAAGTACCTCACATACATACACACACACACACACACACACACACACACACACACACAAATAAAGTATCTGACATAGTTACTTTCCAATAAATTGTTGGATGAATGGTGATAATAATATGAATTTTCATAGCAATATAACCTAGAAAAATCCTGAATGTCAACATCAAAGGAACAATTTTAAAAATTGGCCAATTCATATGACAAAATATTTAGCCAATAAAACATTTATTTAAAATTATTCAATAGCAAGAGAATGCTCATTAAACACTAATACAATATCAGGTAGTTTTATTGTAGTCTATACCTCATTATCTGAAACAAATTTAAATACAACATATGATAAAATATTGGCTGTGGGTCAAGGTTATTTGTATTTTTACAATCAACATTGGTAGAATTCTCTTAATTCTCTACTCACTATAGATGACAAAAATGACAGTTCAAATTTTTCTGCACTTTTTGAATTTTTAAAAAAGTAATAAACTTAACAGCCGAAACGGGTTTGGCTCAGTGGATAGAGCGTTGGCCTGCGGACTGAAGGGTCCCAGGTTTGATTCCCATTAGGGGGCATGTACCTTGGTTGTGGGCACATCCCCGGTGGGGGGTGTGCAGGAGGCAGCTGATTGATGTTTCTCTCTCATCGATGTTTCTAGCTTTTTCTCTTCCTCTCTTTTCCTCTCTGTAAAAAAATCAATAAAATATATTTTAAAAAAATAAATAAAAAATAAAAAGTAGTAAACTTAGACTGAATATATCATTCATCTTAACACTTTCTGATATTACATATAAATGAAAGGCACCTACTTTCTTTATCCTTTTAATATTCTAGCATGAGATTCAATGTCAATTTCATTTTAATGTTAATGCAGTCTTTATTGTCCATATTAATATATTTTTAGTCTTAGATAAATTGGATACTTATACTTAATAAAGATTAAAATATGATCAACTATTCACATAGTATGATATATATTTCAACAAAAGGGTAGATTGTCACAAACAGTTGTTGGACTGGGCAGTTTCTCCAAATTATGGTAGGTAATTACTAGTCTGTGGCAAATACCACAATACCAAGAGACCTAGCCTCACATTTAGTGTAAGCAATTTCCATTCCAGTGGCTTTGCTCACAAACTCACATGTACTATATTATGAAGGACTGAAACCCTAACCCTTTATTTTGCTTCTCCCATAAGTGTGATGTTAAAAAAAAATATTTTAGTTTCCATCTTGTAGTTTCAGCTTTATTTACATACACTGGTATTTCACCATTACCCTTTGTAAATTGAACACTGGTCAGAAAAGAAAGATTAAATACATGCATATGGAAGGAGAAGCTAAGAACCAAATGATAAAGGTCAGAAACTTTTCATAAAAGACTAGGAATGATAACTGTTTAGGGAAAAACCAGCTTTTGCCTCTCCCCCGTGTTGCCTTGAGGCAATTATTGCCTGTTTCTCTGCAGAAATAGACAACAGCAGCCAAGACATCAGTGTCCTCATATAAGTGACCACTGGCCCTTTAGCATTGAATGTCCCATCCAACTCTCTGTGAACCCCCAGGGCTGTGGATTAAAATTTAGGGAGATAGTCATACCACACTGCCTCGTTCAAAATTCAAGATTACAAAAGATAAAAGGCCAAAAAATCAAACAGACAAAAACACAATCAATGTAAAACAGGAATAGAAATTTTGACTTATTCAAACATTGACTTTATTGATTTTTTGTGTATGTGTGTGTGTGTGTGTGTGTATGTATGTATATATATATATATATATATATAGATTACAAATGGAAATTATCAACAAATGTGTCCTGGTAGAGTTTTCAGTATAAGGCTATCTCTTATGCTGTAAAACAGAGGTCAGCAAATGACAGCTTATAGGCCAAATGGGATCTGCTTCCTGTTTTTGTAAATAAAGTTTTATTGGAACACAGCCATACATACCCAATGATTTCTATGTTAGCTATAGCTGCTGCCATATTACAAGGACAAGGTTAAATATTAGTGTGACAGAGACTGTCTGGCCCTCAGAAACCTAAAATATTTCTTATCTTTTTTAAAAAATATATTTTATTGATTTTTTACAGAGAGGAAGAGAGAGGGATAGAGATAGAAACATCGATGAGAGAGAATCATCGATCAACTGCCTCTTGCACACCCCCTACTGGGGATGTGCCCACAACTAAGGTACATGCCCTTGACCGGAATCGAACCCGGGACCCTTCAGTCCGCAAGCCGACGCTCTATCCACTGAGCCAAACCAGTTTCAACTCTATCTTGCTTTAAAAAAAATAAATAAATAAATAAAAAAATTGCCAAACCTTGCTCTAAATTCACAGAGGCCTGCCTGTACTTTATTTATTTATTTATTTATTATTTATTTATTATTTATTTGTATTTTGTAAATATATTTTGATTTTTTACAGAGAGGAAGGAGAGCTAGAAACATGGATGAGAGAGAAACATCAATTAGTTGCCTCCTGCACAGCCCCCACTGGGGATGTGGCCACAACCATGGTACATGCCTTGACCGGAATCGAACCCTGGACCCTTTAGTCAGCAGGCTGACGCTCTATCTACTGAGCCAAACCAGTTTCAGCACCTGCCTGTACTTTAAAGATCCGTCCTCAGCACACATTGCCAGAGCAGCTGACACCGACCAAAACAAGATGTCTGAGGAAGACAAACTTAATAACATAGGCAACTCATAATAAGGAGAGAATTTTAACAGATGAGACAAGAATCTAAAATGTGTGTTAAAGATAGATGACTGATGAATAGGTCTGGTTAATAGAAAGCAGAATTAAAATTTATTTAAAAATGAAGTAGAAATAGTAAGTATGAAAAATATGAGTTGACACGAAGAGAATAAAAGATTAATCAGTGGTAGATTAGATATACCTGAAAAATGAATGAGTGAATTGAAATGAGAGATTGTGGAATTTTCCAGAGGAAAGCAAGAAAAACTAAATCGACCCAGCATATGGATAAGTACCAAATAATAAAATTTATCAAAAAGGAAAAAAAAAAAAATGGAAAGAGGAAAATATTTGCAGAAATAATGGAGACAGGTTTCTTATTCTGGTAAAAAGCCAGGCTATTCTTATCACTAAAAGCCACTAAAATTATTTCATTTTAAAATATTTTCTCAAAAGATCAAGAGCTGATAAATATATGATAAGAATTACCATATAAAGTCCAGAAGAAGTGAACAGGCTCATTAGACTATGTGAATGTTTGCCTCTGGCCCCGCCCACTGGGCTGAATGGTTGAGCATTGGCCTGTGGACCAGCAGGTCATGGTTCAATTCCCAATCAGGGGCCATCCCCAGGTTGTGGGCTTGATCCTCAGTGTGAGGTATGCAGGAGGCAGCCAATCAATGATTCTCTCTCATTATTGATGTTATTCTTTCTCTCTCTCTCTCTTCCTCTTCCTCTCTGAAATCAATAAAATTATATTTAAAAAAGAAAAAAGAATGTTTGCCTCTGGGGACCTATAAAGGGAATGAAGAATGACAAGGACATGAGAGTGAGATAAAAATAAAATGAGTATGATTAGCCTAAGCATCTCCACTTGAGGTCTAAAGATGAAAACAAAACAAAACTGGACATTACATAAAGTAATGAGAGCGAATGTGTAAAGATCAGGATAACAAATTGTGGGATCCCTTATCATGTCCTGCGAGGTTCAGGATTCCTGTTCAGAGTCCGGTTTCTGGAGAAGGCCACACACAAATGAAGAGACTGGAAATGAGTTAATTTTAATTTGGGAAAAATGGGGAGCCAGGCAGGAGTCCACCTCTAGGGGGAGGACTACCACTAGGCTCTGGCCTTGCTATCCCTTTTATTGAGACTATGGGATATACCCATTACCCTTAAGCAGCTTTGGGAAACACCATAGCCCTTAGGCAGGTAATAAGTGGATTATCATATCAGTAAGGATTTACATGATTACAAGATGGGGAAGTTGCCTCAGATACCATTGTCTCAATTAGATAGGGAGTGGTTGGCTCTGACCTTTCAGAGCTTCAAGGTTGACCAGCCTTTTACATCTTTCTATTAGTGAGACAATGATCGGTTTCCGGCAACAAATTGTTATAAAAGCTATTTGTTTTGATGTACGCCTAAAGTTCAAATGAGCTATATTCTCCAATTTCTTTCATGACTGAACATAAAAATGTAATTTTCCCTACAGTCTGTTAAAACTGCTGAATATCTTCCCTTTTAGAAGTATCTAATTTAATGTTTAGTGAAAGCTGTCATAAGTAATCCTTTTTAAAATAACTAAACTTTTAGTGGAAGAGCAAAAATAACCTAAACCTTATTTATTCACGCATACAATCTCTCTATATCTTTATTTTCTTTTATTTATATTTTGGAAAGCATCTTTATTTAAAAAAATTTTTTTTTTATTTACTAAGAGGACCACCCTTACTTTTTATCATGCATTATATTACCACAATTTTTGAAAACCAAGGGAGAAAAATAAAATAAAATGAATGCCTCATTCCTGGTTTTTCAGTAAAATCATTCTCCATACAATACTTTAAACTACAGCAGGAAGGTAGGGGAGGGGAGGGCGGGTAAGAGATCAACTAAAGGATTTGTATGCATGCATATAAGCACAACCAACAGACTCAAGACACTTGGGAAGGGGAGGGGGGGAGGGAAAGGGAAGAAGTCAGTGAAGAAAAAAAAGAGACTCGTGTACTACTATTTAAACATAACATTTCTAAAAATGCTATTTGTCAACTAAAAATAAATAAATAAATTATGTACCCAGCATACATAAGTTGTAATACTATGTGTAGGTTTTAGCTATAAAATGAATGTGTTATTTTAAAGAAGTTTTCATGGAGAGCTTCCATTTATTCAAATAACTACCATTAGCTACACCATTTTCATAATCCTCTTTCAGAATTGTTCGAAAGTTATTTCATGTATTGAATAGTACCCACTTTCTGTATTACTTAATTTTGCCATATCTTGTTTTATAAAATAAATATGTATGCTATAAAATGTGGATTACACAGATAAACACTTCCCATTCCACAGAATGAATGATTTTCACTTGTTCCCCAAATTAAATTCACCCATAAATGATAAATGTAACAGTATTTATGCTAAATACAAAGGTATCTCACAGGCTCTCTAAAGAACTTGATCACCTACAAGTACCTAAATGTTTTCTTTCTACTTCTTCGTACTTGAATGGAGCATTAGCATACAACAACCAAAAGAAAAACTCCTATTATTTTCTTAAAATCACACATCATAGCCATGGTTTGTAAAAATATTTGGTTCTATTTTAACTTACATATTTTTGTTGGCTAAATTACCTCAAAATAGTGTTATTAAGATTGTATTTTTTTTTGGCAGAGGAAGTTTTGAGAAAAGGCTTAAAGATGTCTTTCTTTTAAAAGAACAGCTTTCAATGCTTTAAAAAGTTTTCAAGTCCTAAAAAATACAGAGATGGTAAAATTTAACTTTCTTGTCTGTTTCCAATTCACTCAATATGCATATACTGTATATATACTGCCATATGCACAAACTGCATGGCACGCATAGTAGAGGAACATGCAGAAGTGAACTTTCTAACCTAAACAAAGAAACTGGTGGTAGCATTTTTCATATTCAGGTTTCCATAGATACTGTGGGTTACGGGCTGTCTGCATCAGAGAACTTGAATTTACTGTCTGCTCTACTGCTCTTAAATGTTTTATTTTTTATTTTTTATTTGTTTTACCTTAAATAAAAGAAAGGCAGTAGGAGATTCCTAAAGATCTTTTTTTCTTTGCCACTATCCCCAGGCAAGAAAGAGGAATTAGCCTGGCAATCCGATCCTTGTAGTCTCTGCATTTAATTTTAAGGAAAAAACTAGGCGACCAAAGACCTTTTAAGATTGACGAACAGCAGAGGGCAGCATTTACCCGTCGCTGAAATATCCCAGGGCTCAGTCAACGTTTTAAATTTGGAAGGGGTCACTGTGGCAAAAATATATGCCATATGCCCTAGATTGTATTTGCGTTGCTTGGTTTACATGCTTATTTTCAAGCTGGTTTCTCTTAAAGGGAAAGGAATACTGGCCGGATTCCTAGTCACTTTATTTTATTTTATTTTATTTTAAAAAGGCGATGCACGCGACTTACAAAAATCAGCTACTGTAAAGACCTGGGGAGTTAATTTGAGTGCAATACTTGGCACTCGAACATTCTTCAAATTTAAAGTTCATTCTATTTATATATATTTTTTCATATCTATTTTCCCCCAGACAAAGAGAGAAGAAAAAGAAACAAACAAACAAAACAAACAACTCCAAATTTTGTCAGGATTCCTTTGGCTACAGAATGTCAGGGACGTATTCCAAGAGAGATGAGAATTCCAAACTTTGCAACAGGAAAAGGGCCCGTCTTTCCCCAAGGGCTACCGCTGTTATTGTTGTACTCTTAAGGTTTGACTACTGGCACCTGGGATCCATTTGGGAAGGGAAACAAAACAAACACCGAGTTTCCCCAGCTTTTCCTATAGGAAGTCCACAGCGCGGTGGGCACTGAGGCGTCGGTGCCCCAGTCACCTGGGAGCTGGGGAGGGGAGCTGGGTGCAGGCTCAGGGGTGAGCCAGCCGGGCAGTGCGGGAAGCTCGCTCTGCAGCCTGAGGGGGGGGCGGGGAAGAAGAGCCGTTGATTTGCATTTGGTCGGGTCCTTTGCATTTGGTCGGATCCGTGGAAAGAGAAGGGGCAGGAAACGGTTAAAGCCAATCTGCGCTGTGCATTCCCAGACAGGCTTTGCTTAATCCTTCCTCCCCGCTCCAGCAGACCCTCGCCCCCCCGCCTCCTTTCTTCTCTTTCTCTCGGCCCCCTTCCCCCTGAGTTATTACTGCCATAACCACCCAACAGCTTCCCCGGACCCCGCCGCTGAAGTTATTTATCTGCAAACCTGACCTAACCCCCATCAGTTCTGTGGCAGCTTTTTGCTGTTATTGCTCTGACGCCGGCCAAGACTGGACCAAAAGGGTGGCGGGGGGAGGGGGAGGAAGAGAGAAAAAAATCGCCCCCTTCTCAGCGCCTCCGACTCGCGGGGGTCCCACCCGGGAACGCCCACCGCTCCCCCCCACCTCACCCCCCTCCCCGGAGGCCAAGGGAGTGATGAGCGTCGGGAACAGCCAATCGGCAGCCTGGGCAGCAGCGCGCGCGGGAGGGGGGGGGGGAGGGAGATGGCGCCGGACCCAATGGGCGGGGCGGGGGCGGGTCCTGTGGGCGGGGCGGGGCGGCTCCTGGCCCAATGGGCGGGGGCGGGGCCGGGGGTGACAGGCGGGGAGGCGGGGGGCGTCGTCGCGCGCCCGGAGCGGATCCCCGAGCCGCGAGCAAAGTTTGGGAGTCGGGCTCGCCCCGCGGTCCGCCCGCCCTTCTGTTTGGGCGGCGGCGGCGGCGCGCGGGGCGGGTGCGCGCGCGCGGCGGCCAAGGGGCGGGGAGAGGGAGGAGAAGGAGGAGAGGGAGGAGGACTCGGGGGCGCGGAGAGGGGCTCCCGAGCTCGGGCTGCACCGCCGCACAACCTCCCTCCAGCCCGGCGGGCGGGCGAGCGGCAGAGCGCTGACAGGCGCCGTCCCGAGCTGCCGCGGGCGGGCGCCGCCACTGCTCGGCGCGCCGCGTCCCCGCCTCCCCGCCGACGGCACCGGAGAAAGGGGGTCCAATCGCCCCCATCCCCAAACCTTAAAGCCTTGTGGATTACAAAGTGAAACTGACCCGGGACCGTAAAAAGCAAAGAGCACCGGGGCAGGCAGGGAGGAGGCGCGCTAGCGGGGGCTCTGCCGGGGCCGCCCCGACCACGGTCTCCCCCTCGGCATGCGGAGGGGAGGGGACGCGGGGACCGCACGCCGCCGCTGCTGCCGCCGCCGCCGGACCCCCCGCGAGGCCGCGAAGACCGGGGAACGACCTGCGCTCGCTGTGGATGTACAAATAACGGGCCGGCAGGCAGGCAGGCAGGCGGGGCTCCGGCTGAAGTGAAATAAAACCATGCCGAGGAGCGCGGCGGGACGGTGCCTGCGCCGGCTGCTGGGGCGGCGGCCGCGGCTGCCGGAGGAGGAGGAGGCGGCGGCGGAGCGCTCGCGGGCACCGGAGCCCTAGCGCCCGCACCGGGAGCGCCGTCCGCCCGCCGCCCCGGGCGCCTGGGGCCTCGCAGCGGCTCGTGCAGCCCCGCGGAGAGGCGTTCCTGGCGCGCTGGGGGGGCTCGCGGAGACCTCTGGGGGTCGACTCCAGCCTTTAGGGGAGGCATTCGCTCACCTCCCGCCCCTCCCTGCACGCAGCCGTCCTCTGCCCGCGGCGCCACCCGCGTCGGTGCTCCCCTCCTCCGTCCGCGTCTTGGCCGCGGGGCGAGCTGCAAAGTTTCTGGAGAGTGTTTGCAGCGGTGGCTCCTACACCTTAGACACGGGCCACCTCTCCCAGCTCGTAGCCGCCTGGGGAGGACGCTCAGAGCCTCCAGACTCAGAACCAGCCTGAAGGGGGGGAAATCCTGAGGTTTGAGAAACTTTTTTTTGGAACTCAGCAGCGCTCTGGAGCGCCCCGCGGAATGCCCGACCGCCTCTCGCCCCCGCTTCTCTACGCGGCTACCTGGATGGAGCCTTTCGCTGAGACTTGCTTCTGCTGGGCTGGAGGCTCCTTGAAATAACAGAACTCTCCTCCCCGGACCATCCGTTGCATTTGCCGGGATCCTCCATCCCCCCGGCCGTTTGCATTTTTGTTGCCTCTCCTATTCCTCCTATTGATCGCGCCACTCCAGGGAGCCGCGATCATGGACTTGACCACACGCCGGGCTGCTGGCCGCGCCGCCGCCGCCGCCGGGCTCCCGCTGCCCACCACCCCCTCGACCCTGCAGCTCCTGCGCCTCGTCCTCGGGCTGCTGCTGTGCCTGCTCCCCGGACCGGCCCCGGTCGGCGGGGCCGAGCAGCGCCAGGTGTTCCAGGTGCTGGAGGAGCAGCCGCCCGGCACGCTGGTGGGCACCATCCAGACGCGCCCGGGCTTCACCTACCGGCTCAGCGAGAGCCACGCCCTGTTCGCCATCAACGGCAGCACGGGGACCCTGTACACCACGGCCACCATCGACCGCGAGAGCCTGCCCAGCGACGTGATCAACCTGGTGGTCCTGTCCAGCTCTCCCACCTACCCCACCGAGGTGCGCGTGCTGGTGTGGGACCTCAACGACAACGCGCCCGTCTTCCCGGACCCGTCCATCGTGGTGGCCTTCAAGGAGGACAGCGGCAGCGGGCGCCAGGTCATCCTGGACACGGCCACGGACGCGGACACCGGCTCCAACGGCGTGGACCACCACTCCTACCGCATCGTGCAGGGCAACGAGGAGGGCCGCTTCCGCCTGGACGTGACCCTCAACCCGAGCGGCGAGGGCGCCTTCCTGCACCTGGTGTCCGAGGGCGGGCTGGACCGCGAGCTCACGCCGCAGTACCAGCTGCTGGTGGAGGTGAAGGACAAGGGCGAGCCCCAGCGGCGGGGCTACCTGCAGGTGAACGTGACGGTGCAGGACATCAACGACAACCCCCCGGTGTTCAGCAGCTCCCGCTACCAGGCCGGGGTGCCCGAGGACGCGGCCGTGGGCGCTAGCGTCCTGCAGGTGGCGGCGGCGGACGCGGACGAGGGCACCAACGCGGACATCCGCTACCGGCTGCAGGACGAGGGCACCCCCTTCCAGATGGACCCCGAGACGGGGCTCATCACGGTGAGGGAGCCCCTGGACTTCGAGGCGCGGCGCCAGTACTCCCTGACGGTGCAGGCGCTGGACCGGGGCGTGCCCTCGCTCACCGGGCGCGCCGAGGCGCTCATCCAGCTCCTGGACGTCAACGACAACGACCCGGTGGTGAAGTTCCGCTACTTCCCCGCCACCTCGCGCTACGCCTCGGTGGACGAGAACGCCCAGGTGGGCACCGTGGTGGCCCTGCTCACCGTGACGGACGCGGACTCCCCCGCGGCCAACGGCAACATCTCTGTGCAGATCCTCGCTGGCAACGAGCAGCGCCACTTTGAGGTGCAGAGCAGCAAGGTGCCCAACCTGAGCCTCATCAAGGTGGCCAGCGCCCTGGACCGGGAGCGCATCCCTTCCTACAACCTCACGGTGTCCGTCTCGGATAACGCCGGGGCGCCCCCTGCCGCGGCGGGCCGGGCGCGCTCCTCCGTGGCCAGCCTGGTGATCTTCGTCAATGACATCAACGACCACCCTCCGGTCTTCGCCCAGCAAGTGTACAGAGTGAACCTGAGCGAGGAGGCGCCCCCGGGAAGCTACGTGAGTGGAGTGTCCGCCACGGACGGTGACTCCGGTCTCAATGCTAATTTGCGTTACAGCATCGTCTCTGGCAATGAGCTAGGCTGGTTCCATATCAGTGACCATAGCGGCCTGGTGACCACCGGGGCTGCTGGGGGCTTGGACCGGGAAGTTGCTTCCCAGATTGTGCTGAATATTAGTGCTCGGGACCAGGGCGTTCACCCCAAGGTCTCCTACGCCCAGCTGGTAGTCACTCTCCTGGATGTGAATGATGAAAAGCCTGTGTTTAGCCAGCCAGAAGGGTATGAGGTGTCTGTGGTTGAGAACTCCCCCACAGGGACAGAACTGCTGGTGCTCAGGGCGACGGATGGGGACCTGGGTGACAATGGGACGGTGCGTTTCTCCCTACAAGAGGCTGAGAATGACCAGAGGTCTTTCCGGCTGGATCCGGTGTCCGGGAGGCTGAGTACTATCTCCTCCTTGGACAGAGAGGAGCAATCCTTCTACTCCCTGTTGGTTCTGGCCACCGATCTGGGCTCCCCTCCCCAGTCCTCAGTGGCTCGCATAAATGTGAGCCTCCTGGATATGAATGACAACAGCCCTGTGTTCTACCCAGTCCAGTACTTTGCTCATATTCAGGAGAATGAGCCCGGAGGTAGCTACATCACCACAGTGTCTGCCACGGACCCGGACTTGGGTCTCAACGGAACTATCAAATATAGCATATCAGCTGGCGACAGGTCTCGGTTTCAGGTCAATGCTCAGAGTGGGGTTATTTCTACAAGAATGGCCCTAGACAGAGAAGAAAGGACAGCTTACCAACTACAAGTAGTGGCTATGGATGGTGGCAATTTACAGTCTCCCAACCAGGCAGTAGTAACCATCACCGTACTGGACACTCAGGACAACCCACCTGTGTTCAGTCAGGCTGCCTATAGCTTCGTGGTCTTTGAGAATGTGGCTCTGGGATATCATGTGGGTAGTGTGTCTGCTTCCACCATGGATCTCAATTCCAACATCAGTTATCTCATTACTACTGGGGATCAGAAAGGTATGTTTGCTATCAACCAGGTCACTGGGCAGCTCACCACAGGGAGTGTGATTGACAGAGAAGAGCAGTCCTTTTATCAGCTGAAGGTAGTGGCCAGCGGGGGCACAGTGACCGGAGACACTCTGGTTAATATAACTGTTAAGGATTTGAATGACAACTCCCCCCACTTCCTGCAGGCAGTAGAGAGTGTGAATGTGGTGGAGAACTGGCAGGCTGGTCACAGCATTTTCCAAGCCAAAGCTGTGGACCCTGACGAAGGTGTGAATGGCATGGTACACTATAGCCTGAAGCAGAACCCCAAGAATCTCTTTACTATCAATGAAAAGGATGGGCACGTTAGTCTGCTAGGGCCCCTGGATGTCCATGCTGGTTCCTACCAGCTAGAGATCTTGGCATCTGATATGGGTGTTCCACAGCTCTCTTCTAGTGTCATCTTAACGGTGTATGTCCATGATGTGAATGACAACCCGCCAGTATTTGACCAGCTCTCTTACGAGGTCACCCTTTCTGAGTCAGAACCTGTGAATTCTCGATTCTTTAAAGTGCAAGCTTTTGATAAGGACTCAGGAGCAAACGGTGAAATTGCGTACAGCATTGCTGAAGGAAATACAGGGGATGCTTTTGGCATATTCCCAGATGGTCAGTTGTATATAAAAAGTGAACTGGACCGTGAACTTCAAGACAGATATGTCTTACTGGTTGTTGCTTCTGACAGAGCTGTGGAGCCCCTCAGTGCTACTGTGAACGTTACTGTAATTTTAGAAGATGTAAATGATAACAGACCTCTTTTTAACAGCACCAACTACTCGTTTTATTTTGAAGAGGAGCAGAAAGCTGGGTCATTTGTGGGCAAAGTAAGTGCTGTAGATAAAGACTTTGGGCCAAACGGAGAAGTAAGGTATTCATTTGAAACGGTGCAGCCAGATTTCGAGTTGCATGCTCTTAGTGGGGAGATTACAAACACTCATCAGTTTGACAGGGAGTCTCTTATGAGGCGCAGGGGGACTGCAGTGTTTAGCTTTACAGTCATTGCCACAGACCAGGGGCTCCCACAGCCTCTCAAGGATCAGGCCACTGTCCATGTTTACATGAAGGATATAAACGATAACGCTCCCAAATTTGTAAAAGACTTTTACCAAGCTACGATATCAGAGTCTGCGGCCAACCTGACACAGGTTTTAAGAGTATCTGCCTCAGATGTTGATGAAGGTAATAATGGACTCATCCATTATTCTATAGTGAAAGGAAATGAAGAAAGACAGTTTGCTATAGAAAGTACCTCTGGCCAAGTGACCCTAATTGGCAAATTAGACTATGAAGCGACACCTGCCTATTCCCTTGTAATTCAAGCAGTGGATTCGGGGGCAGTCTCCCTCAATTCAACCTGCACCTTAAATATTGATATTTTGGATGAAAATGACAATACCCCCTCTTTCCCTAAATCAACACTCTTTGTTGATGTTTTGGAAAACATGAGAATCGGTGAGCTCGTGTCCTCTGTTACTGCCACGGATTCAGATTCCGGTGACAATGCTGACCTGCACTACAGCATTACTGGGACTAACAACCATGGGACTTTCAGCATTAGCCCCAACACTGGGAGTATTTTTCTTGCCAAGAAATTGGACTTTGAAACACAGTCTTTGTACAAATTAAACATCACAGCGAAAGACCAAGGGAGGCCTCCTCGCTCATCTACAATGTCAGTGGTTATCCACGTGAGGGACTTCAATGACAACCCTCCCAGCTTTCCTCCTGGGGATATTTTCAAGTCTATTGTTGAGAACATTCCCATCGGTACGTCCGTCATTTCAGTGACTGCCCACGACCCCGATGCCGACATTAATGGGCAGCTAGCCTACACGATCATCCAACAGATGCCGAGGGGCAGCCACTTTGGCATAGATGAAGTCAAAGGCACGATCTACACCAGTGCTGAAATAGACCGGGAATTTGCTAACCTCTTTGAGTTAACTGTCAAAGCCAACGACCAAGCTGTGCCTATAGAAACTAGAAGGTATGCTTTGAAAAACGTGACCATTTTGGTGACAGACCTCAATGACAATGTTCCAGTGTTCATATCCCAGAACGCCCTCGCTGCAGACCCTTCGGCTGTGATTGGCTCTGTGCTGACCACCGTCATGGCTGCCGACCCAGATGAAGGTGCCAACGGAGAGGTGGAGTACGAGATCATCAATGGGGACACAGACACCTTTGTGGTAGACCGTTTCAGTGGGGACTTGAGAGTGGCCTCAGCGCTGGTGCCTTCACAGCTGATCTATAACCTCATCGTTTCAGCAACTGACCTTGGCCCGGAGAGGAGGAAGTCCACCACCGAGTTGACCGTCATTCTGCAGGGCCTCGATGGGCCTGTTTTCACTCAGCCCAAATATATCACTATTTTGAAGGAAGGGGAACCCATTGGTACCAATGTGATATCCATAGAAGCAGCCAGCCCCAGAGGATCGGAAGCCCCGGTGGAGTATTATATTGTTGCGGTTCGTTGTGAAGAGAAAACCGTTGGGCGTCTCTTCACTATTGGGCGACTGACTGGCATGATTCAGACAGCAGCCATTCTGGACCGGGAGCAAGGAGCTTGCCTTTACCTGGTGGAGGTTTATGCCATAGAGAAATCAACTGCTTTTCCCAGAACACAGAGAGCAGAGGTAATGATTTTGTCATCCTTTATGACTTATTTGTTGCTATGCCTTTAAGAAAGTGTTGATGATAATTGATTCTTACTGACAGGAGTATATAAAAATGTTCTGGCACAAAGTCTAACAAGAGTTACATAAAATCTAGCTTTCATCCTGGTCAGAACTAAACAGGAACACTTTTCACTTTATAGTTCACCTCATAGAAGTCATATGTATATGTACATGTATATGTACATGTACATGTATATGTATGTGTATTTGTATATGTATATGTATATATATATGTATATATTAGGGAGAAATCTTTAGCCATTTCTGAAGTGCCCTCCCCTCCCCCCCCCCAACAAACAAACAACCATCCCACATCCAATTACATAAGTTGAATCTCAGCGCTAAACTAAACACCTCTCAGTAAGGAAGCCCAGAGAATGGGTGATTTCAGACTTAAGAATTTTCTGTTCCAAAATTAAGAACTTTGGTAGAAATCAGCATTACAGCCTAGCTGTCCAGGGGGTTTGGCTATGGGGGACAGTATTAACTTTCACATCCTCAGCAGCCTTAGCAGTTTCCTTATAGACAGTGACTAATTTCAATGTGCTGAGCCAAGTTCAAGGAGATTCCTAATTTCATCGGCCTTCACATTTTAGGCACTGACTTTTGATTTAGGGTAATCCTTTCTTTACCTTCTTAGCCTAAAGCATATAATGTCCTGTGAATGATCAGAGATAGTAGGCTGTTTCTTGAGATAAGACTGTGTTGTTCAATACCCTGGTATAGGTATGCATTGTTCTGTCTGCTGATGGGTGAGAAGTTAGTTTCACAGGATAAGCCAAGAGAATTCCAAGCTTGGCCTTCTCTGGGTTATATTTTAGGAAATTACCTCGTGTATCATTGATTGGTTTTTTAAATTGAACTACTGCCAATGTTGTCTTGATGTCTACCAGAAATGAAATAGCTGTGCTTTGGAAAGCTCTTGTTTGTCATTTTCTAAGTTCTTTCTGTCCCTCCTTACTCCCCTCAAAGTCATTCTGGTGCCACTCAGCCAAAAACACAAAATATCAAATGTGGTTTGTGATATTTGGCCGTAAACCAGACATAACCTGCTTGTGAGATTGAGGCTCATGTATTAGTTTTCTTGCTTTCTTTTCTATATGGGGGAGGTGAGGGTTTTCTTAATTTAAAATGCTCCTTTATTATTATTGTCTTTTTGAATCCTGTGTGATTTTTTTTTTCATAATAAGTAGCTATGTCTGTTCAGTGGATGGATCAGCAAATTCATGGCCTAGAGGATATTAGAGATATAATTAGAGATATAATTCTTAATAGAGATATAATTCTCAGAGATATAATCCTAAGTGGAATTCAGTTTTTTTCTTTTACACATAGCCCTGAAGGGACTTCTAACCCAAATGTCCTCTTTTACCTAATTAGTTTTTTAAAGATCTTTACATAGGTCTTTTATGTTGAGCTATTTGATTAGATTCAGGCCTTGATTTATATAATTTTATTTTGATTTGGTATATTCCTCCCCTAAACCTTCTCCTTGTCTCTTCCTCCCTTCTCTGGAATCACTACTTAGATGAAGAGATTGCATTAGTTTGAAGGCTGAAATAGTTATTAAAGGTAGATTTTAGATGAACTTGTTAAACTATAAGACAAATTATATTATTGGTTGTTGCTGGTTGGTTCAGTGTATTGCATTTATTAGAGAATATGGAGAATGAGAATAAATGTCCATTGTTATCATTAGAAGGTTTGTATTATTATTTACCCATTGGATATATAAAGATTGTTTTAGATTAAATTTATTAAATAGTGCTGCCTCTGTAATAGGCTTACAGATTAAAAAGTAATTAGAAATCATTTTGTTAGTAATAGGGAATAATGTGTTTGTTGCTTTTTTTAAACATCAGTAGCACCTATATGAATAGGATATATTTACCATACCCTATTTATTTAAAAATCTAGGTGAAGTCCTTATGCTGATTGTTTTATAAGAAGGAAAATTGTTTGTCAGGGTGTCTTCTGTGAACAAAAGTGCTGAAATTGTAAACCAAGTTTGAGTTCCCAAGGTCCAACCACTCCTAAAATTAAAAGCAAATGTGCTTCCCCAAAGAATATTGAAAGCAGTAGTTGGGAGCTAGGATTTCATATTATTATTGGTTATATCTTTTAAGTATATGCAATAAAATACTTTTTCCTTCTGCTGAAACAATTAATTTACCATGATTCTGCAAAGAGAAGTTATAAATTACTTCTGGTTGTCAGAGGTGATTTTTCAGTTGTTTGTTTCCAAGTGCAAACTTCATTCCAATGTATTTTAAAACATTTACTCATGTACACTGATAGGCATCTGGGTTGCTTACTCAGGTTTCTGGCTAGAGTCATGGTTGACCACATTTCATGGGCAAGCAGAGGGTCAGTGGGTAAAAGAGAAATGATTTCATTTGCATTCTTTATCCAGCTCTGATGCATGTGGAGCAGGGCTGGGGACTGTGGCTCTGATTTTGCTTATTTCAAAGATCTCTCCAGTTGTATGCCTTCATTTACCCTATTCCCAGAACTTACATTTTGGCTTGAATAAGAGTGTCTCTGAAGGTTGACTTTGGGTTGCAAACATAAGCTTTATTATCCTTTTATTTTGTGCTTTTACATTCCCAGAAAAATCTAGATGAGGTTAAAATAGCTCATTTAAATTTTGAATTGTTTTCCTAGGTTCAACAAACAATGGAGATGTGTAGTACTCCAATAAGCATCTCTCTTTTAATATGTGTTGCAAGGGATCATGAAGCTGAGGGGCCGTGTTGGACCTCCTCAAGGTCAGAAGCTTAGTTTCATTGACATTTTGGATCTCAGAGCCTAGTCTGTTGCCTGATGTATAGTAGCTGCTCAGCACATGTTTGCTGAATGAGATGGTAGGGGAACTGAATCCAGAGTGGGTGTTCTTGTGCCTCAGAAATAAATTAACCAAGATAAACTAGGGGAGTGGAGGTAGTTAGTGAATTTAATCTTGGTCATTAATTGACCTAAGGACCAGGGCATATCAATTATCTCTGTTCTACAAATGAATTGAGAATTGTTAGAAAACTCAAAAAAAGGAAAAGGGGAACTTAAGTGGGTGATCTCACATGGAACTTAGGGTTTAAATGGAAGGAAATGTTGTCTGTGTCCAGGTCCCAGTTCTCAAATTTGTTGGTCTTAGAACCCCAAGGATCCCAAGGTGTGTCTTAGTTATTGATAGTTACCATTTTGAACATTAAAATTGAGAAAAAGTTAAAATATTAACTCATGTAAAAATCACATTAAACCTATAACATTTTAATTTTATTATATAAAATAAAACTTTATTTTGCCAAAATGAAAAGTAATGAAAAAAACAGACATTATTTTACATTTTCATAGATCTCTTTAATATCTGGCTTTGGAGAAGATAGCTAGATTCTCAAATCTCCTTCAGTGTATTGCAAAAATATTGTTTTGGTTGAAGTATGTGGAGAATCATCCATCACAGACAAACTATGAGCAACAAAACTGAATATATACTAATATGATGACAACAACAACAACAACAATAAAATATGTGGAGTATTGCTAAGTGCTTTTTTTAGGGATTTTATCATTTGAGCCTCATGACAACACTAGTAATAATCAGTCCCACTTCATAGCTATGGAAACAGTCTCAGAAAAGTTAAAAGGTACAGGGGGTCAAATATATAGTGACAGAAGAAGATTTGACTTTGGGTAGTGGGTAAACAATGCAATATACAGATGATGTATCATAGAAATGGACACTTGAACCTGTATAATCTTATTAACCAACTAAAGGCTCAGTGCATAAATTCGTGCATGGGTGGGGTCTGGGCCTGTTGGGAGGAGGAAACAATGGGAGGTTGGTTGTCCGGCCTGGCCCACATCAGGCTGGAGGGGAGGAGCCAAGGGTGATTGGCCTGTGGGCCCCACCCCAGATTGGGTTGGGGGGCGATTGGGGGTGGTGCCAACTGTTGGGAGGGACTGTGGGCAGTGGGCTGGGCTGGGGGGCCAATCAGGGGTCAGTGGCTGCAGGGAAGGGCTGTGGGAGGTTGGTCAGCTGGCCCTGCCCCCGATTGGTGTATGTGTGGGTCAATCAGGGGAGAGGGGGTGCAGGTGATACCTGCTGGCCTTGCCCCTGATTGGAGTGAAGGGTACTGACTGGGGCCAGAGCTTGCTGGGAGAGGGCCCACAGACAGTTGGCCAGCCAGCTCCAACATTATTCGGGGTGTGGGGACTGATCTGGAGTGGGGCCAGCCAGAGGGAGGGGCCAAAGGAGGTTGGCAGGCTGGTCTCACCCCAGATGTGGCTGGTTCGCTGATGCAGTGGGCCTCATAGTGAGTGGTTGTTCCAGTCATCATGGCGTTCTGGTCACTGGCTTTTTTTTATATAGAGATGTCACTCTAATAAATTTAGTGAAATTAAAAAATATTTAAGTTTGGATAGATAGAAAGGAAAACAATGCTCAGACTTATATAGGTCCATTATTTGTACTCACAGCTACTACTCAAAAAACCCAGGGCCCTCTGTGGTTTTATTACAAGCAGGACTTCTCAGTGTGTTGAAATGAACATATATGTATGCTTTTACCAATCTTGTTTGCACACCTTTGATGGCTGTTGAAAAGTCTTTGATAAGTAGTATTATGTATTGTTTGAACTAAGGGACCCATGAGTGTTGCCTGCCTCAGTCAAGGCTATTGGCAGATGCTGGACACGCTTGTGGGTCAGCTCATGGTGGCAGTGCCCATCCCCATGGTGGAGTGGCTCTGGGTGTGGTTCTGGAGCAGGGAAGAGGGTGAGAGACCACGAGGCGGGGAACAGAGGCAGATGAAAAGCCCAGGTTTGCCTAGGGCCTCTCCTGCTCCACGAGCTGTGTGATTTGCAAGCTGTAATTTGTGAAGGGGGAGAATGTGATTTTGGATTTCCAGATGATAAACCAACTCTTTTAAGAAATGATGGTGGAGTTGGAGTGGATGGAGTGTGGAGATAGTGTTAAAAGGAGAAAACATTTTATTGCTTCCTCTTCTGATCTCCAGAATAGAATTTTAAAAAATAACCCATGATTATTTCTGATATTTTCTTCCTATTGGTATGTTTTTAAATGTATTAAACAAAATACTTAAAAGAGCTCAAAGGGCTCTATAAGTTTTCAAGACATGTACAAGTGTGTATAGTACAAGCAGGAATATTGATGGCCAATTAAGCTCATGCTGCATACTTTGTAAATGGCTCAGGATGTTTGATTTGGTCTCAGTTTGGTAGTAGATTCCATAGACATAATTTATCTTCTGATGAAGTTATTGGTTTGTTTTTTTGCCTTTGTTAAAGCCTTAATCATTTAAATCCTATATTATTCCATTAACTGTGGAGGTAACTAGTTTTGAAAAATATTTATGTACTTAGCGTTTTGTGGAATCGATTTTTCATCTCATTGTCTGCATCTTGCACTTTGTCATCATTACAGTGAAAAACTGCCCACGAACCTCATTAGTAGTGAGGAATGTTGAGTTAGTGACTATAAAGAATTCCACAGGCCCTGAGGTGAATCCTCTGTTCCAAGAATTAATAAATCTAGGGCTCAGCTCTTTATGATACTCCTGAAAGTATTCTGAATTAGAGCTTGTGAGTGGAAATAAGAAAAGAATAATTGGCAAATTATATGGGCCAAGATGAATTAAAAAGTTCCTTAAAGTGTCCTAAATACAGAATATGTTCAATATTTTCTAGTACTCTCAGGCTTCAAGTCATCTGTGACAACAGAGAACAATTACAGCTGCACATCAATTAAGAATCAGAATAGCCGAAACTGGTTTGGCTCAATGGATAGAGCGTTAGCTTGGGGACTGAAGGGTCTCGGGTTTGATTCCTGTCAAGGGCATGTACCTTGGTTGTGGGCATATCCCCAGTACAGGGTGTGCAAGAGGCAGCTGATCGATGACTCTCTCATCGATGTTTCTAACTCTCTATCTCTCTCCCTTCCTCTCTGTACAAAATCAATAAAATATATTTAAAAAAAAGAATCAGAGAATATGAGGAATTCAGACAAGTAAAAAAAAATCCTATTAGACAAATACCCTTTATAAAACACATGTAATATATTATGTTAATATATACTATTAATATATAGTATTGTATATTAACATGTGTGCAGCCATTATTCAAAGACTGCTGGATTATCCCTGGGTATTAATATTTTGAGAAAAAAATAGGTTGATAAAGTTATGAATATAAAACATAACCTAATTGGCAGATAGTGTATAAGTGTTGATCAAGATTTTTCTCTAGGTGTACATCTTCTTTAGCTTCTAGTCATGCTTTTAAGAAACAATCAGGGAGCAAAAACTAACTCTGTAGATATGGAAGAAATGTTGAAAGATATTTACAAGCCACATTTGATGACTGGCAGTTGGGAGTCAGTCTAATTGTTACTAATTATTTATTTCAGATTATTTGACTTTTTTTCTGAAATGTTTTTATCATTTATGGATTCTGACATATTTAAAGTACTTACATTATGTCAGACACTGGTAAGCACCTGGCATTGACTTGCCAAATTGGGCGATATATGACCTCACGTCCTTTGACAAATGGGAATATTGAGACTAATGGAGGTTAAGTTTGTGGAGCTGGTTTAGGGAGGAAGCAGGATATGAACCCAGTAGTTTGTCTCCAGACTGTGTACATTTGATCCCAACACAGCACTGCATGTTATAAGGATGGTTGATATTTTCTGTACTCTCACAGGCATACAGTCTTTACTGTGTAAAATGTTGATTTTGTATTTCTATATTTCTTCATAAGGATGACTAAAGTAATATAGTGTCAAGTAAAATTTAGATAATGACCCAGTGGTAGGATTACTTTAAGTCCCTATCAGCCTTTGCTTAGGTTAGGCTTGAACAAGTAGATCTATCAATATAATCAGTCAGTTCTTCATTTTAATTTCTTAAACTTGAAGTAGAAATATATTTCTAGTCTTCTAATTACTGCCTCACTTATTTTATTCCCTTTTCAGCAAAATTTCTTGAAAGAATTGCCTCTTCCTGCCTTTTTTCTTCTATTATCTCTTAACTCCACCCCCACCAGGCTTGGTCTCTATAGCTCCAGCTTGGTTTCTGTAGCTCTTGTCAAGACCACCCTGACAGCCAAGTTTCTATATCCAGAGTCAGTTCTTAGTGCTTATTGGACACTCACTTCTGAGTCCTCATACTCTGTAATTCTTCTAAGTCATTATACTTAGGATTTTTATCTTATTTCTTGGACCAATTTTTCTCCATCTTCTTTATCAGATTCTCTACATCTTCTCAAATTCTAAATGTTGGTCTATTCCTGGAATCAGTTCTTGGCAACTCTTTTTAAATCTATACTTATTTATTTGAGGATATCAATCAATCTCATGGTTTTAAACAACGTATATACTGATGACTAAAATTTTGTCTCTGATCCATCAATCTCTCCTGTATTCCATACTCTTATAACTAACTACTACACATTATGTTTAATTAGCTTCTTCTTAAATGTTTTGCATTAACAATCCAAAATCTGAGCTCCTGATATCTTTCCTAATAAAAACCTACCCCAACTCAGCCATCTCCTTCTCCCTTGATGACAATCCCAATCTTCAAATTGCACAGACCAAAAAACTTGGAGTCCTTTTTGACTCCTCACTTTCATACCTTTGTACAATCTGTTAGTGAATCTTGGCTCCATATTAAAAATATATCCAGAAAATGACAATTTCTGATCACTCCCATGTTACTGTCTTGGTCTAAGACACCATCATCCTTCTCTCGTATTATTGAAGACATCTTCATATTGATTCTATTCTCCTTTTTTGTTATCTGTTTTACCCACATTGGCCTCTTGCTTTTTACAGAACTTTCTAGGCACACATCTGCCTTAGAGCTCTTGTTCCTGGCTTTTCCCTAGCATAAAACACTCCTTCTCTCAGACATCTATTAGGATAATTTCCTTTTGTGCTTCAAGTGTTTGTTTATATTTCATATTCTAAGTGAGAATCACTCTTCCTTTGCTAACTTATTACTGTACCCATGCCCTCATCCTGCCCAATCTCCATTTCCCTGTTTCAGTTTTTCATATTCCTCCAGGGTAATGTTTACCAGTCTCCAGGTTCTCATCTCCCCAAATGCTAAATGTTGGAACGCCCAGGAAATCAGTTCTTGAAATTCTTCTCTTTCTTATTTATACTATTCTATTGAGGAGCTCAACCAATATCATCACTTTAAGTAATAGAAACACATTAGATATATGTAAGTGTGTATAACATAATTTACCAATTTATAATTCTGATTATGTTTTCTGTCACCTTTCACTAGAATAGAATTTATAGGGCAGATAGATTTATCTGCCTTGTTCACTGAAGTACCTCAAGAGCCTAGAAGATTAATTGGAACATAGTAGGCAGAGAATAAATTTTTGTTGGATGATCAATTGCATGCATAAATGAATGAAAAAATGACTTCCCTGCTTCTGTCCTGTTCCTTTTAGACTAGTCCTTCAGCTAGGGTTAGATCATTTCACTCATTTGCCCGTGGCTTTCCATTTCTCTCATGGTGAAAGCCAGATCTGTACCTTGACCTGTAAGGCCCACTGTAACCTGTCTTGTCAGTTACTTTTCTTTCCTACTATCTGTCCCTTATCTAATCAAAACACAGAGAGGTCTTCTGCTTCAGGTCTCCATGCTGGCTGTGCTCTTGGCCTGGACTGGTCCCTTCTTGCTTCCCTCGCCTTTGCTCAAAGTCAGCTTACAAAGTCCCTCCCTCAGTCTTCCTTTCTCTTTCTTTTTTGTTTCTCTTTACTCTCTATCATCACTGAACAAAACACACCTGTTACTCCTTTATTTTGTTTATGGTCCATCTTCCCTCTGAAATATATGTTTCATGAGGGGAGAGGTTTCCATCTGTTTATTACTGCTGTATTCCCAGCACCTATAACAGGGCTGGCTCAGTGCCCACACTCAGTAAGCTTATGTTTGATAAGCTAAGGAGTCACTGTTGAACACGCTGCAGATACACTGCCGAGGGGCCAGGAGCTCAGGCAGTGATGCATACTGAAGGAAAAGACTCATTTATCATTTCTCAAGCCAAGCTGTGGACCTTCTTTGGAAATTAGTGAGACTAGTTAATTGGCAAAGACTGATTTTTCTGAATAAAATGATAGTGGTTGCATGCCTACACTAGCTAGCAGCCTTGTAATCCAGTCTCCAGAAATCTTCAGTGATATCAGTAATGCTTACTATATAGCTATTTTGGTAAAGTAGAACATTCAGAGTGTATATAATAATGCATGCTACACTATGACCCTGTCTTCTCATTTCCTTAGAGCCTACCTAATTTTGTTTTAGAGAACAAATTTCAACTTCTTGTAAACTAGGAGAGTATAGATAGACACTTTTAAAATAATTACTACTTTCAAGATTGATAAATTGAAATACTGTCATTTCTTTTTTTTTCAAATTTACTATCCTGGCTCAACATTTAATATCAATAATAGTAATAAACTTGATTAATAAAATGCAGCAAAGAAAATATTGCTTAAAAATTTATCCTAACTAAAGTTCAGTTGAAAGAGTTTGGTTTGACTGAAGCTTGATTCAAACATGTTGCAGCTATTTGCAGAATCTCAGTCTCCTTGTCTGTAAAATGGGAATGACAGTACCAATTTTATAACTAACTGAGAGGAAAAGAAAAAAGAAAAGATACTCAGTGAAGTTTGTTAGTTTCCTTCTGTTTTCTTCAAAGTGCAGACATGCATAGAACTATTATCATGAAAAATACTTTCTATTTCCAAAGTATTTTAGAACTCCCTCCTCTTCCTCTTCCTCCTCCTCCTCTTCATATTCTTTTCTCTCTTCCTCCTCATCTCCTCCTTCTCCTCCTCATCTCCTCATGTCCTCATCTTCCTCCTCCTCCTCCTCCTCCTCTTCTTCTTCTTCTTCTTCTTCCTCCTCCTCTCCTCATCATTATCTCCTCCTCCTTCTCCTCATCATCACCTCCTTCTCCTCCTCCTCCTCCTCCTCCTCCTCCTCCTCCTCCTCTTCCTCTCCCTTCTCCTCCTCCTCCTCCTCCTCCTACTCCTCTTCCTCCTCCTCCTCCTCCTCTTCCTCCTCCTCCTCCTCCTCTTCCTCCTCCTCCTCTTCCTTCTTTTTCTTCCTCCCCTTCTTCTCTTCATTTCCTCCTTCTCTTGCTCTTTCTCTTCCTCCCTCTCCTCCTCCTTCTCCTTCTCCTTCTTCGTTTTCCTGAATCTGTAAGTCAGTAAGTCAGATGTTTTTCTCTTCCTTTTAAGAAAAAGACATTAGAGAATTTCATGATTTATGTGTGCTCACACACCTAGACAAACATCCAAGTTTTTCTGCCTTGGGTCAGCATACTTGACATTAAACCCTATGCCCATTCTATGATTAAGTTAATGTTATTTACCCATCATTTTGCACCATTTTATTATTGAGATAATTCAAAAATACTTATAGTTCCTTAAGAAAAGTAACTTATGAATCCAGAAACCACATTGTTGAAAGCTTAGCTGATTATGAAATAGACAAATTAAAATATTAGGTTTTTTAGGTGTTTAATGTTGAAACCTTACCTCTGATTTACATGGGGAATGTTGTCTCTCAATTTCTACTGATAATAGTGTAATGTTGACTCCCTTGAAATTATGTGTTTACCTGTGAAATATTTTGAAAATATTTTTTTGTATTATTCACTACTTAATGCACTTCTTATAATTGAAGTCAAAATGGCTTAGTGAAATTAAGGCAAAACTATGTTTTCTTCCAAAGGACTCTGTTTTTTACAAAACACACAAATTCCAGTAACTTCTCCAGTGAGAGCTTTATAGTTCATAATTAAAACCTTCCCCTAAAATGCTTTATTACTTACTAAAAATTTCATAGTAACCAAATATGCAAAGGGAGTGGGGACCCCTTCTGCTTGCTGTAGTGTTCTATAGTCTGTAACACTTTGTTCTTTAGTCAAAATGCTTACCCTTGATATTATATATACATCCACTTCATTCTACAGTGGATGTGAAACAGGTTACAAGAGTATATATACCTTGAAAGGATAAAATAGTTAAATGAATCTCCAGAAAGTAAAAATAAGTGTAGCTATAAAATGATCCTGGATATATAAGATTGGTGTACATAAATGTATGGCTTAAGCAGCCCTCGGACTGTATATGTGTTTTTTTTTAAAGACCAAATCAAACATAGAAAGTCAGAACAGGTATGTAAGTCATGGTTTTCTAAGATTAAATAAACACATCCATGCATAAGTTAGTTAACAAAAGAAATACAGATTTTCTAAACCCAGGGACCTAAGAGGAATTTGTCTCACAGATGCTCATAAAGGATGTATTCTTAAGTGATGATTCTTTCATTGTTACCATCACTAGTATGACAGATTTTTTTAACATCTCTTTCTTGTGACATCTATGTCTTTTAGTGTGGGTTTATGACAAATTGTAAAATTTCAATTCTAGCAAATAATTTATTTATGGATCAAAAAGAGACTCCCCATGGTAAAGTGCTCACGCTTGGTTTTATTGCATGTGTTGGGTTAATATTTTATAACCACACAAAGAACAATTCTGTTGAGGTTTCCACATTAGCATATCTGCAGCACATCACAGGGAAACCAGACTATAGGGGGTTTTCAGTAAAATTTTAGCTTAATCCATGGGGAGACTTCACTGGAAATTTTTGAGAGGCAAAATTGGTTAATTTAGGGCAGTTGGCTAAAAACACTTGGCTTAAATCTAGCAGCAATCTGTGTCTTAGATTGTGACCATTTCTTAGAAATGTAATTTGGAGTTCATAAATGATACTTAAATTGATTATATTGCTTTTATTGTTGCATTTTCCCTCCCCCGAAATGGCATGGCAGTCCTTCAATTTCTAGCAAAATTTGACTCAATCTATTTTTTTTTAAGATAGTAAATTCTCTACTAAAAAGATTAAGATCCTAATTCATGAGTATGATTAAGTGGGCAGAACTTCCTGTGATGCAAGCCAGCTTAATATTTTATGACTTTGCATAACAAAATAGGAAAAGTTATCTGTTCATTGAAGTTGTAATCAGTTAGTAATGAATCCTGAGTATTATAGTAAAAGTCCAGAATCTGGCAGAGTTAGAGCATCACATGACCCTGATTTGCTGGAAAATGAAGGAAGTGGGAGTAGAGCTGTTCTTTACAGGACAAGGTAGTTTGTGATGGGAGGGACAATATAGGCTTGCCAAAATTTTGGGTCAGACTGAACACAGTTGGCTGTAGCACATAGAGCTGTCAATTATTGTATTTTCTCCTCAGCACTGGGCGTGAGTCTGTTTACATTTGGATGGAGAATTTTTGCTGCCTAGCAACCATTCAGAGAATCCATTTTTGTTTAAAAAAATTAATTAGTCATAGATACTAGACAGTGGAGAGTAGGTCAGGGTTGCTATTGGACAATGTTGGTATTAATAGAGGGGATTTTCCAGGAGAGAAGTGTTAGTAAATAAGTGTTTAAAACTGAACAAATCTCATTGTTTATTTTCTTCTTAGCATGTCTCTACCTACTACCTCAAATACTGTTTGGAAAAAAAAGTCACCTAAGTAAGTGCATTATATTAGTTAATACTATGTTATAATGCACAGGGTACACATATGAAGAAGTGAAACTATAATTTAAATTTTATTTTCATAAACTTAGTTCATCCTAAATGCAATTTTTCTCACACCTCAAAGATAGGATTTAATGTGTATTCACTTTCTGAAGGAGCTCTGTTGTTCGTAATGTTAAGTGCCTCTGTGCAATGCATAGTTAAATACTGAAACAAACAGAAATTTTGAAGTAAGAATAGCTGTGTTCAAACCCTGGTTCTACCCTTTCACACTGTGTGACCTTGAAGCATAAGCTAAACTTCTCTGAGCTGCGGTGCCTTCATCTATTCCAGGGAGAGAATTCCAACCACTTAGTAAGTGTCGTGATGAAAATGCCCGGTACACAAAGCGCTGCGCATTTTCTGAAAAGGCTGTTTGGTTTACTTTTATTGATGCTGCATTCAGTTACTCCGTGTGTGGTCCAGAAGGCAATGATTAAAAAAAATGTAAACAGTGACCGGGCATGTAAATAGCTACTGTTCATGCAGAAATTGTGATGACATTTCTAATAATACCATGTAGAGGGGAAACAAAACCACTTACAAATTCTATTTCCTGATTTTAGAGAAATTACTGGGGAAACACATTAACAAAATGCCTCTGTGGTAATTTGCCTCATTATGCTGTATCAGGTAGAAAAATAATTTTTAAATGAGAGTGACTAGTGAGCCAAATGACATAGCTAAGACTGGGACATGGATGCAATTTTCAACCTACCGATTTTTACATACGACTTAAGTAAATTGCAGGATCTATTTTAAATCTTAGTATATTGCGAAGCCAAATAAGTATTATGCAATTTATAGACTGTGTTCTGATAAGAGTATTAAACACTGAAGTCATTTAAAATATAGGCAGTTTAGCTGAAACCGTTTTGGCTCAGTGGATAGAGTGTCGGCCTGTGGACTGAAAGGTCCCAGGTTAGATTCCAGTCAAGGGCAGGTACATTGGTTGCGGGCACATCCCCAGTAGGGAGTGTGCAAGAGGCAGCTGGTCGATGTTTCTCTCTCTCTGATGTTTCTAGCTCTCTATCCCTCTCCCTTCCTCTCTGTAAAAAATCAATAAAATATATTTAAAAAATAAAAAATAAAATAAAATAAAATATAGGCAGTTTACCTAGAAAAAACAATAAAAATAAAAACATGCCGAAACCGGTTTGGCTCAATGGATAGAGCATCGGCTTGCGGACTGAAGGGTCCTGGGTTCGATTCCGGTCAAGGGCATGTACCTTGGTTGCAGGCATATCCCCAGTAGGGGGTGTGCAAGAGGCAGCTTATCGATGACTCTCTCTCATCGATGTTTCTAACTATCTCTCTCCCTTCCTCTCTGTACAAAATCATCAAAATATATTTAAAAAAATAAAAATAAAAACTTTATTGTAAGATAGGGTGAGGATTTGTTAATAAGTAGGCCAGAAATTGACACCTATTTGGGCTCTAAAAGATCTTTATTTCAGTTCAATATCATATTAGAAACATTTAGTACAGACAGACCTTTCATGTCCCATCAGCAGCAGCATTGGGAATCTATGCAAAGTATTAGTTCACTTTCCTCTCTCCTTTTTCATTAGCACGGATGTTGCCTTGGATCAAGCAGGATAGCAAGGCTACAGCATAGAGAGCTGCATAGATGACACCCCATCTTTTAAGACCTGCCTTTAAATGAGAAAACAGTTGAGAGATTTCTTGCAGCGTCTCCCAGTAGAGAATTCGACCAGCCTAGGATTTCCAGTTTTCTTCTGAGACAGAAGACGGACGTAGAGCAGAAGAGATGTTGTTAATCTTTTTCCATGGCCATTTGCCCAGATACGTATGTCCCCCTTGCAAAAAACTTGTTTCGGCACATTGTCACTTAGGCAGTAACCAAGGACTTCCAACTTAGGAGGGATAAGTACTGGGACCTTGTTCTTAAGTTTTATTGTGAATAATTCACTTACTTTTGTATTGGCTTTCCATCCTCAGTTTTCATCCCAGGATTCAATGTGCTAGACCTGGTGTTTAGTAGTAGGGATGCAAATTTGCATTTTCCAGATGTATGCCTTCAGGAGATAGTCTAATAGGAAGACAAACATCACATAAACCATTTATCAGAAAATGTAGAAGATTGCTATGATGATAAAAACTTTATCACTTGGTTATAGTAACCAATTTTACACCATTGAGATTATTTATCCTACTCAAGCTTTGTATTCCCAAGGGGTTGTCTGGATATTTTATTTATTTAATATTGTTATTGATTTCAGAGAGGAAGGGAAGAGGGAGAGATAAAAACATCAATGATGAGAGAGAATCACTGATCAGCTGCTTTCTGCACACCCCACACAGGGGATTGAATCCAAAACCTGGGCACATGCCCTGGCCAAGAATTGAACTGTGACCTCCTAGTTCATAGATGGTGGCTCAACCACTGAGCCATGCCAGCTGGGCTATCTGCATATTTTAAGTGATTTTAAGTGAAATAATGTTTTTGGTGTATGTTCTGAAAAAGCATCTGTAAAACAATACCTTCCTGTATTGTCTCCTTCACTTCAGAGTCTTGGCTATGAGCTACCACTCACTATGTAACTAAGTGGAGTTTGGTTGCATGCATGCCCCCCTTGGGCTCATCCCAGAGATAAGCTAGTGCACCTGCTCTGAGGCTGCGTCTTGGTCTCACTGTGCATTCGTTCCTCCCTGAAAGCTACCCTTGCCCTCCATGTGTGTTTCCATTGGATGATGTATTTGTACATATTGGGCAGGAAATAGATTTATTCATGTCTTCAACATTATTTCCATCCCTGGTAATAGTATTGAACAATAGCAGTATGGTTCTTAAATGCCTTTTAAGTAATAATAGCAATTACTCCTAACACAATAGGATCTATTTATGAGGAACACATGGCTATGTGTGCTTTATAATTCAAATCTCACAATGATGCTATGAACTTGCTGTTTTACAGGTGAGAAGACTCAGGCTTAGGGAGGATAAATTTGCTCCCTTTGGGTCACACAGTTAGCAAGGCACAGAGCTGAGACTGGAGCCCAGGCCTAACTCCAAATCTCATGCCCACCAATAGCACATTCTGGTTAAAGTTTCTAATAAAACTTTAAATGAAGTAATTGTTATTTTCACTGTGCATGACAATAGCATTGGTATAATTTTGTGTGTCTATAGCATCGACAGTTTTAAGGATATCAATTTAACTCCTTTTGGGGCTGAGTTATAAAAAATAGTTTGAATTAAAAAAGCAGGACTTTAACCAAATGATGAATATGGAAAAAATAATGTTTTAAAATATCACTGATCCATACAAAATATGAGAATGTTTGAAAACAACATTTATCGCTCCTATTTTATAGATATTTAAGAAAAATCTAAACTTTTAAAAATATTCAGTTTTCATATGGTGACATATTATAGTTTGATTAGTTCTCAAAACTTAACTCATGTGAGAATTTCTTGTGTTGATGCTTATTTAAAATGCAGATTATTTTTTCAGAAGATTCAAGGAAGGCCCTTGGAACCTGTCATTTTAGCAAGTCCTTCAAGGATTCTCATGCAAATGGCCCGCAGACCTCATTGCAAGAAACCATTCTTTACTACGCTAGGTTTTATGTAAGAGATTAATTACATGTTTGCAAATGTGTAGCGCTTTCTCTGAAGGAATAGCAGTGGTAGCAGTAGCAGCAGGATCAGTGCATGGAGCCCAAATGGACATTTACTTTTTCTAATTTGATAGCTACCCAAAAATACTGGGATACTTTGGTAATAGTTGACCAACTATGACAAGTAATAGTATATATAGTAGCTAGTGAAATAATGAAATAGAAATAGAAATAAATAAAAATGTACCTGCCCTATGTATTGATTAGTTGATCATATTAGTGTATTATACATAGCTATCTAAACTTCAAAACCCCTCCATGTATTCCCAGAGATCACATTTTACAGGATAACTTTATTTTTACATGTATTATATATTTAGAAAGAAGAGGAAAACAATACATTTTTGTTGGCATAAGTCAAACTTCAAGGGTTTAACTCTTCTTAGAAAAAACAATGTTTCTGAGAGATACAGAGGGGGAAAAGAACAATACGAAAGGACTGTGTGATGTTCACGTACAAGGAGTGGCTCTATGAGCCGTTCCTAGGAGAGTATATTGCAAAGGAACTAAAATAAGGATATTTTGCTTAGAACATAATGTGTGGTTGTTTTTGTTTGTTTGTTTGTTTTGTTTTAGTGTACATGAGGTGACCTGAGGCAGTAGATATATAGGAATTTATGCTAATATTAGAGATTTGTATTTAATAGTACATGATATATTATGAACTTCATTGATTTGAGTAAGGCCTCTTAGTTTTCTTACTATAGTTCTGTAACTGTGGAATTAATATTAAGCTAGAGTCCCAACGTGTTTCTTATTTCTGTGGTCTTCTGAGAAGTAAAATCATGGGAGGTATATTAATACCTCATACAAGAAAATTGATTAGTAATTTTAAAAAAATGATGGATCCCTCAGGTGTTCAATATCATTTAAAGTTCTGACTCAATGTTACCTGCAGTGCCTTTAGATTCATGTATAGTCTCCCTTACCCAAGAAGCATTTACGTTTAGAGAGCAGAGGAGTCTTACCTGAGGAGTCTTACCAAGAGACAGTGGGTAGCTGTGGATAGCTGAGTCTCTATGTAGCAGAGTGAGAGAACCCTTCAAAAAAGGATAATTCAGCTTAATTGAAACATGTGCCTAGCCATCTGGAGCACTTCTGCATACTATAAAGACATTTGGCATTTCAAATAAAGGATTTTGAATTAAACCAGAAATCTTTTGTGTCTTCCGAAGACATTGATTTATTAAAACTATGTGTGACTTTCCCTCATATACAGAAGATTAATGATTCCCTAAATGTGCATTCATTCCTTCGTTTTATAAAATAAATACATACAGTTAAACAAAATGACATCTTTGAGGTTCTATGAACAAAGGTGACAGGAAATACTGCAAAGCGTGCTTCACTAATTCATCAAATGATACAAAATATAAATTTTCCTATAGTAAGAATTGATCTTGGCATTATTGAATGTTGTTGAAAGAATGATGAATGAATGAATATTGCATGAGTGGTTTTATGAAACACATTATAGAGTACTGGAAGATAATTCTTGCTTTTGGTCTACAGACTTCTAAAATTTCAACATGGTGATTGGTGTTGATAAATTTAAAGCATCAGACAGACCTAGTCTTACCAATATGAAGTAGTTTATATGAAGGTATTTTTGAGAATAAATTTTTTGTTAAGCTCAACAATTCTAAATCTTACCATTCAACTGATTAAAAAACAGTTTTTATGCTATGGAATATGAAATTGTCATTTATAAATAAATTTATAAAGTTATTATTTACAGTCAAAATAAAAACCATAGTCACCAGAGGTATAGATTTTTGTTATGTCTTGTCCATGAGACATGCAAATCTCCACAGTCAACTAAATTAGATTGTTTTGTATACACAGGGCTGTGCAAAATTGTAAAACCAACAAGAACAGGAAAGAACAATTTTAGAATTACAAGCAAAACCCTGAAAACCTGCTAAAAGTGAATGAATTTAATTAATCGGATCTTTATTGGCTTATCTGAGCTCCACGTATATTCTGACTGCCACGTATATTCTGAATAAAAAAGTAAAAGTACATATTTTTAAAATGCCATGATATGTGTTCATAAAACCCATTGTATGGTGTCTGTAATAGGTAGTTTATCTTATGAAAAGTATACATTAAGTTACCCAATAATTATAATTATAGTGAGATTTTATAGTTAGTTGGTTAATATCTTTAAAACAAAGTAATATGAGAATTTCTGAGTTACTTTAATTATGTCTGTATGAGACACAGATTGATTTGTTAGAAAAATTAGCAAATACAATTTATACAATGTAAAATATACTTTTACATTTCATTTGTTTTTACCTACAGTAAATGCATTGACTAAGAATAGGCTTCTAATGAAAATATTTAAATAATTTATTAAATAGTTATATGATGTATTTTATGTAATTTTATAGTATGCTTTGAGTTTTAATGTAAATATATCTAAATTTTAAGAAACAAACTGAAATTGTGTTTTTAATATTGAGAGTGTGAAGTATGTTATATATTTAGAACAGTTTGTCATACACCAATTTTAATTTAATCTGTGAAAAGTTTCTCTTAGTTTTTTTCATACTAAAAATTATGTTTTTGTATTTTTATATTTTATGGCTTCTATTATGCTTTAGGTTGTTAAATTTCATCTGTGACGATTCGATTGTTATTACTGAATGATGGCCGTAGTATCATTTTTTGGTTTTCTGCTTCTTGTATCAGGCAATACATTCTGATCTGTGTTATAAATCATTTCATTACACTTGCAAAATATTTCTTTTCTTGGGAAGTTTATTTTAGGCTGTCACTACCAGCAACAAGAGCAGTATTCAAGATTTGTTAGTCAAATTGCCTTCTCTTTCTCTCTCTCACACACATAAACACAAACACATATTCATATATCCATTAACTTTAAAAATGGGTAAATATATATATTTACTTTTTTACTTTGAATATTCCTTTAAATATTAAAAAAAAATCTGAAGTTATTTGTCTAATTTAATGGCTAGCACTTAAAACTTGATGTAGAGGTACTCCATTAGAGTTTTCATCTTCAAAATTTCCAGAGCAAACCCTAAACCCCAGTCCCAGTTTGGGAGTGTCTACTTTTTGCTCTTTGTATGCTACAGCTGATGGGCGGTCTTACTTTTAGGTAAAAAACAACCCTACGGGAAAAACAATCCTCAGGTGTCTTCCCGGTAGAATTATAATAATTATCTATCCCCTTCTCCTCTATTCCTTAATATTTTCTTCACACCACCAATGTCAACTTCCCACAGTGACTTAACCTACTTTCATTTCCAACAGTCTTGCCCACCTGATTCTGACTTCGTTCGTTATGTCTGGTCCATTTCTCACCTGACCTGCGTTGTCAGTGTCTGTGGTGGTGCTCTGCACATGGTAGTGATCAGTAAATGCTGAGAGAATGAATTCCCTGGAGGGAATTGTTGGGCTACACTTAAGGTTTCTTCCCTGGGTACCCTTCTACTTATGGCCAAAGAGAAAGGTCTAAGGAACTCTTTAAGAGGCACTGGGGCAAAAGGGGAGGGGGGAGGGTGGCGGTGGGGAAAAAAAGGGAAAAGGGTGATAGTAATACATATTTTCATTTTAGTAAGTTATTATTGTCCTTTACTTTTGTTCCTGGTATTTTCTTAATGTTGTTATTCTAACCATCGAAATGAAGCTCATCTTAAAGATTATCTTGGATACCACAAAAAAGAAAAGTAATGCATAATGCATGTGTTATTTTTTTCCCTTCACTTTCCCATTAGTAGGAGAACGCATACCTTTAGAAAAATTCTCATCTCTGAAACCTATAGCTAGGGTGCAGACTTTTAGTAGCACTTAATGATTTTTCTTTCTCCTGTTGTTCTGGCATGCATTATTAATGAGCGTTGATTGGCATTTGCATGCCGGAATTTCTTTTAGGCTTACAATCAAATTAGAGTACCCTTAGAGTTTTAGAGGGATTGTCGTTTATATAACTCGCATTGCTAGCTATAAATGGAGTTATAGATTCATCCTTAAAGAATTACTAACATCTGTATTTTAAGCAACTCTAGACACATAGTGCTGTAAATGTTAACCAGTCAGATTTTCCCAGGGGCCTAGCCAAAGAGCCCAGTATTCAGTGTCACAGGTCAGCTGAGCCGCCCTTATCTGGATGAGATCAATCTTCTGGGGAAAGCAATTGAGGTTTTCTTATTTAATTTGCTTTCAACCGGACTTCGTTGTGTTTTTTTTTTGTTTTTTTTTTTTTTTAAATTTTAAGTAATGCTGTTAGTAGGTCATTAGACTTTGAGAGTTATTCACTTTGTTAGCCCAAACACTAAAACCTTGTGTCTTTTTACTCTGATTAGTGACACTTTAATAAAGTCATTTGAAGTTCAGTGGACTGAATTTTCCAACTTTTCTGATGTTTCTATGGTCACGGAAAAGCAACCTGTATTGAAGCTTGTATACAATCTTTTAAATGCAAATCTTGGAAAACTGTGTGTAATTTTGTAAATCTGACTTAATGCAGACTGCAAATGTGAGGGATTAAGATAAAAGTGGTAGCAGTGTTTTCCTTCTTTTTTTTTTTTTTGTTTTGTTTCTCAAGTTGGGGTACAGTGAGTGTTGGGAAATAGAGAAGCCACTTAACTAAACTTGGGTCTTGGTGGATAAAACTTTTATGGCTATATATATTTTAAACACACCAGTAGAATAAAACCGACTTTTCTTCCATATGATTAGGTAAAATAAGAATAATGCAAAACTATTGAATGAAAAATGCCTTAGAACTATATCATGGATTTTTTTTTTTTTAAAGTGTAAGTATGTCCAATCGGCTATAATTAAATCATGCACGGTGAACTCACTTTGGAGGAATTAATGCATTTTGTATTAGATTGTGGACTTGAGTGAACATTTACAACACATGAGAATGGGAAGGTTGAAAAATTATGGTTGTCTTTTGGTTCACAAGAAGCCACGGAGGCAGGTCATTGACTTGATTTTCATGGGAAGCCTGACTGGAGCCTGCTCGCATATTCAGCGGCCCAACAACCTTGTATTGACAGGCGAGTTTGGGAGGAGAGCAGCATTGTGCCATGGTTTGATGGGGAAAAACAAGGGGAGATTTAAAACAAAGCTGTGAATAGGAACAGTGGTCCTTGTGTTTTGAAGCGGACTGACTTCTCCTCTGAAGTGCTTATGAAAGTGCTGTCCTTCCCTCTACGTCGTCTGTGCTGTGCTAGAAATATTTAAGTTATAATTCAGTCACTCTCAGGAGTAGAAGCACTTAGACTCTGAAGAAAATAAGGTGAGAGCAATTAGTTGCAAATGCCCTGAGAAAGCAGGAGCCTGAGAGGCACCTCACTGTCAGTACTGGCATATCCAAAACACCAACAAACAGCATGAATTTGTAGTCCTCTGTGTCTTTTTAAAAAATCTTAATAGCCATAAATTTGTGTGTTTGTATTATATATTCAGTTATATAAGAAACGATGGCTTGGCATTTAGTTATTACTTGTTGAATTTTAGAAGGCATTATTTTTTAAAAATATAATCCATGGATATTTTCTATGAATTAATTGTAAGGAAACCTAATAGAAATGCTATTATGTAGGCAGGATCTGACATAAAAAATATCAATATATCCACTGGGGACTTAATAAGTGCTCTTATTTAACAAGTGAAAACATCAATAAATTCTGACAAGGTAATGGAGAAACAAGTGGCTGACAGTGAATATAGATACTTACTGCATTTTTAATGATCAATAATGTATATTGTGCCATGACAAAAATGAATATTTGTTTTTAATGAAGTAGTCTTCTAAAAACTGGTAACAGAATAAAGGGGAGGCTTAACTGTTCTTTTGTGAGAATAGCTGATGAGGAGTGCTTTACCTTTGGTTCCATGGTTTTAATTAATGAACATTAACCATAGATTTATATTACCAACTAAATATAGCTTATATCACACAAATACAGAATATACATAACATACCGTATTTTTCGGACCATAAGACGCTCCGGACCAGTTTTTAGAGAAGGGAAATGAAGAAAAAAAGATTCTGAAACAAATAGTGTCCTAAAATATTTTATGTGCATTAAAACCCAACATCACAGTCATAAACACATGTAATCAACCCTGTAAAGTAAACAGGAGCATTTAGAACCATTTTAGAGCCGGGCAAGCACACAGAGACCACAGAGAGCCGGGCAAGTAAAAAAACTTTTTTTTTAAAGTATATGTGTAGGCTATATTTGGACCATAAGACGCAGGGACTTTTCCCCCCCACTTCTGGGGGGAAAAAAGTGCGTCTTATGGTCCGAAAAATACGGTATATGATCTCTATATATATTTCAATCATGTGATCTAACTACTTTATATGTAAAGACAGAGACATATAGATAGAAAGACCAGCTAAGTAATTGTACTAATTTAAAATAATACAAAAAAGGTAAAAGAAGAAAGATAAAAGGCAGTATAGTGACATCTACAAATATTTTTAGAAGTAAAAGTAAATGTCAATTATACTTCCAGTGGGAAAATAGTCGATTTTCTAGAATTACCTCTATTTTGCCAGTAACTCTTCAGTTTTTTTGATATTTAAAGACAAGCTGCTCACACTAAGCCAAAAACATTTATTTCAGAAAAGAGAATTAATCTATATGTTTGAAAATACATGTGATATCTGATTTGAATGTATATAGTATGGAATATATTGCATTAATATAAAACATAAGTAAATACTATTAATAAGTACAATATATAAGAATACTCACTTTAGTATATTTCCATTGGGTTTTGAATCCATTGTTCACCTGATTGAAATATAATCACATTTATTTTTCTCAAATAAATATAGCTTACTTAAAATGCTGAATTGATTTTAATACAAACTTCTTCAAATTTTGAAAAGATCCCAAACTTTATAATCATTGAACCTGTGATATAAATGACTGAGAATTTATTGACTTTTGGATTTGGGTATTTTACAAATTAATTTAGCTATTTTAATTGGGTTTACCAGCTGTTAAGAATTGGCAATTTTAAGATAATTATATACTAATGCGCGATAACCTTTGCACCTACTACTTGGAAATTTTAAGAATTAAGAAAAATTATAACACAACCATGTTCAATGATGATGAAAAACCATAAATTTTGTAGTTTGTGGAATCAGGATTAAAAGTTTACATCTCTCAGCTCCTGAACTAGCTCTATAACTTTAAGAAAGTTGTTAAATTTCTCAACTACCCTTTCTTTATCCCTAAAAAATTTCTGACCTACCCTTTCTTTATCCCTAAAATAATTATGTTAATACATACATACCTTATCAATTTAGGGTTTACCCTTATTTAGTTAATATAGCAGGACATATAATATAGTGGTTTCTATAATATACACAGTACACTTAGGGAAGTAATTGTTTATCACATAAATTGGGGCGAATCCTTTGCTATTATAAAATGGCCCAATAATTACATAACATCAAAGGCCAAAGAACATCACAACAAAATATCAAGTTCCCACATGTGCAGTAGAACGAAGCTCTTTGTCTAAGGAGCACACTTTGGAAAGATGAGGATCCTTTCTGTCCTTATTTGTTCTGCCTCTCACTGTCTGCCCTGAGCTAAGTCCAATGCCAAACAGCTAGGGAGAATCAATAATGATTTATTGAGGAAGTGAATAATCATCACAAGACTGGAATAGGAGAAAATTTAATTAATGTGAAAATTATATTCTTAAGCTAGTTGTACTTGGAAGGGCTGTTTTTCTATTGTATGGGTCCATGAAGTAATAATCCCATAGAATAGGTACAGATGATCAAGTAAATATTCAAACTTAGAACCATACAATGCTGTGTATTTGCAGAAATTCAGCCAAAATCACATTGGTATGCTATATTTTACTTGTAATGAAGTAAGGCATTAAAAGACTGTGCTACCTTTATTATAAAAATAAGGATAACTTACATAAAAATTATCACATCTAAGAGAAAATTGCAGACATAGTTTATGATGCTAAAAACATGGTAGAATCTGGGAGTTCTATAGATAATTTTCTGAAAATAGTTATTTTCCCAAATTCCAGGGAAAATGTTAGAAATGAAATAAGTCATCATATAGGGAATCCTGAATCTCTGCATTAGAGATATTGTATATAACTTTGGTTGCTTTACGTAATTGAGAAAGATGCAATGATACTGAGAAAGGAACATAAATTATCCAGAGGAGTTTAGAAGAGTATAACGAAAATATGAAAATTAGGGCTTTTAAAATCAAGAGAAGAAAATATAAGAGGTACTTTTTGGTAAAGTTTATAAGATGATTTCAAGTGTTGCGATACTGGCAATTCCCCCTCACCACCCACAATTCGCCAGAATATTAAAGGTAATGGCTAACACTTGCAGCTTAAAAGAGATGTATGTATTTAGGAAAAGTAATATTCTATAACATTTTCTCTTATATTAACACATGTTACAGATTAAATTACATCAATAGCACAAGAGGTAAAATGCATTGCATGATCATTTTAAAAGAGGTTTAAATTACTTTAGGAACGACTTGCACACCCTTCCACAAATAGTCTTGTGCTCCCACAGTCGGAGACGCTATATTGGGCCTACTATACTGAAGTTCTTGCATTCTAGGTGAAGTTCACACCCAGACAGATTGACAGGGACTTCAGCAGGCAAAGAACACAAACGGAATTATATCTGTAATGTATGCCATGGCATGATGGAACATAGATGTCCACTTTTAAACGTTTATAGATGCCAACAGTGCACTTTGGAACATATTCATAAATTGATTTAGAATATCGTCATTTTGTTTGACATTTCTATGTCACATAAACTAGATTCAGATACTATAAAGAAGCACAGAAATAAGCAACACATAGCTGTTATTAATGTCTATAAAGATGAAAGACAATAAAAACTGGTTAGAATCTGGCTCCCTACGATTCAGAGTGTTTTCCGAGGGCCCCAGACTCAATGGGAAATTTCAGACACGCATATTGAATGGATGCTTCCTGACTACATTAAATTTATTTTGTAACGATGCCCGGGTTTTTAAGAATTGAATTTTTAAATGTGATTTGTATCTGGTGGAGCCTGGTTATCTGGTCCTCCATAAAAATGCACATTTCACATAGTGAGAGAATAATTTATAGTAGGGCTTCTCTTGGGTAGGACAGCGCAGGGGAGGAGCACAAAGGAACAGTCCAGTTTGATCCCAGCGTTTCACATGCTGTAGAGCCCATTGAATGCTGAAGTAACTCGGTGGTGTTTATCTTTGGTCACAGTGTTCTCTTTCTTTTCTCCTCAACACGAAGAGAGATTTGAAGCTTTTTCTCTATGTGCCGTGTCAATTCAAAGACCATGAGAAAACCGGAGCCCTATAATCACTATAATTTTATCTTTCTTTTCCAAGGACAGAAATTAAAGCGTCATCCTACTTTATGTGGATGCTCTTTCATAGTCCTGTTCCTTAGTGCCGATTTTTAAAAACACCCATGCCAGTGACTTAGCTTCTGCGGACCACAGAAAGAGCCCAGTTGGGTCTTTGTGAGGAGTGAAAGGCTAGGAAGCACGTGTTGTATAGCCAGAGTTTTGAGTCGGTGGTTTTTACTTTTGTGCACTGTGTTTCCCATTCAGCCCGAATGTGCCCATCTGCAACAGCTCTGGAGAAACACCTTTGTCCCCAGAGCCGGCCTCCAGGAAGGCTTGGATCGGTATGAGTTTGGAGGAATGGGCACTGGCTGGCATCCACAGGCAAACAGAGCTCCCGCTGATTCCTTGGAAAGTTCTCTCCCCTCGGGCTCTGCAGTGAGCCATTTCATGTCACTGAGGACAGACACTAAGCAGAAAAACTTCTGAGGTATCTATTCATCTGGCCATTCCATTTGAAGAAGAATGCCTGACCCTTAAGGCAGGCTGGTTCATCAAACTTCCCATTCTGACAAGTTGGAATGAAAATACCCTTAAAAAATAATAATATTATAATAATGATAATTGGATTAGACACATGGGCATAGTGATAGGTTTCTTAGGAGTCAACAAGAGAGTTGGATGGTCATATAGATCATATTGGAGTAAACCTTGTTTTCAAAATCCTGGTTGACTCTCCATCTTTATTTAATGAACTTCTATTTAAGGACAATAAGTCATATGAATGGGTAATTTTAGGATTGGATATTTTATGAATGTAAGCTTGGTGCCACCAACTTGGAATTAAAATGTATGGATGGAACACAAGACCATGGAATAAACTGGGTTTTGAGGGTGTCCCTCACTTTAGGTACAATATTAACTGCAGGAATCCATATCACTCCAGAAAGAAAAATACTTCTTTTCAAAGTACTTAATATTGCAATTTTTTTTTACAAACAGTTGATATATTAAGCTTTTAGCTTTATCATAATTCCTGTGTTCTCCAGCAAACACTTATTTTATAATGGAATTTAGATAGTTGCATATAATTACTTTAATTTTCATCATTGGTATAACAGATGCAGCAGTAATTACTATCATGCATTGAATTAATGTGCTTACCTGTGGTTTAACTCTAAGTGATTACATGATGGGCAATTAAAATATTTCGGAAGCATCTTTGATCACCCAATGTGGTGATTTCCAAACTAGAGGTGAACTGGCCTCGGGGCCAGGAAAACTGTCTCCTGGACTTGTCTCCCTCTTCACTGTTTCAACCAGAGCAGTTCTGAGGGGAAATGTTTCAAATGTTTTCTTCCACCTACCATTTATTTTCAATATAATAATTCATTTTTCATGACTAAAAAGTTTCAACAGAATAGGTAATCACTGAGTGTTTTGTTTGAAAATGTACCAGCATGCAGGTTGCCAATAGATTTGGGAAATACATCTGTTATGCTTGACTATTCCTCCTTGAATAAAGCATTCTTTTTCTTTTTTAAGAAAGACTTGTTTTGTTTTTGAGTATATTTTATTGATTTTTTTTATAGAGAGGAAGAGAGAGGGATAGAATTAGAAACATCAAATGAGAGAGAAACATCGATCAGCTGCCTCCTGCACCACCACCCCCTCCCCCATCCTGGGAATGTGCCTGCAACCAAGCTACATGCCCATGACCAGAATCAAACCTGGGACCCTTGAGTCCACTGGCCGATGCTCTATCCACTGAGCCAAACTGATTAGGGCTAAAGCATTCTTTTTCAATTGTTGCTTTGTAAGCCTATCAGTATTTGCAAGTATTCCATTTGCGAATGTTACAATCAGGGTATTTTTAAAGTGGGGTTTTGAAAAGTCCCTGATTTCAAAGAGTGGTTCTTTGGAATGCTTCCCTAGATGGGCACCTAGTGATGAGTCTCTATCCTCTGGGGGTGACCAGTCTTCTTCGCATGCTCAATATGTATCAGTTGTCCCTCTATGCAATGAGCTGGGGCTTTCTGATGTGTCTCCAACACACTACAACCTGCGCTAGAGGAAAAAAAATTAGCATCAACCTTATAGGCCATAAGCCTATGTTAACTTCTGAGGATGCTGCGGTGGTATTAGAAGCATGAACCATTTCCGTATTGCCCTGTCCCTAGCAGAGTGCTCTGCACAGATTAGGTCCTTGAGGAATGTGTTTTTAATTCATAATTAGCCCTCTTTGGTATCCTCAAGTTAAAATATGATTCCACTCTAATTTGAAGATGTTTTAAATCCTTCTAAAATTTTATAAGTTGGCAAAGTTTAGAAGGATGCAAAAGGTGCATTCTTAACAACTAATAAAGATTTTAAGTGACCCAAACCAGATCTCATTTTTCAAGAAGTGTCCAGTTCTATAGAAAGTTTGGCATTTAGTTAGAATGACTTCTTTATTCAAGCAGTTCTACAATAAGTTGAAAATGAAAACCAGCCAGCATTTAGCGATGATAGTCTACAGAAGTTTCACGAAAACATTACTTCATCACAAACAAAGAAACTATTCACTGCCTGTTCGGCATCGTCTCAACATCTGTCCACTATTGACTTGTCCACTTTTATATTGTTGTAGAATACGATGTAAATTAAAAAATTTATTGTTTTATTTTTCATTTAAAATAGTAGTTGGCCCCATTGTATTTGGCCCAGAAGTGAGATAAATATGTGTGAAAATAAACCCTTTTCATAATACCTTTTTATAATACCTTTTTTTGTTGTTGTTGATCTGTTAGTTTCTCTAAGACTTGATTATGGTTTTAAAAATGGAATGCAATATTTGTCTTTATAATAAAATAATGTTATAGCAGGTTATAGTGACACATATTTGGAAGGACCATGGGTATAAATAGATATATATCTATAATAATAAAAGCATAATTTGGTGATTAGACCAGACATCCTCCTGGACGAAGCCGGGCTGCAGCCTAGGGGCTGGGGGGGGGAGGGGGGAAGAGTTCGGGGGTCAAGGAAGCTGCAGCAGCTGTGAGGGAGGGATCCAGGCAGCCTCTGCAGCTGCGAAGGCCTACTCCTGCACAAATTTTGTGCATTGGGCCTCTAGTACATGTGTGTGTGTGTGTGTGTGTGTGTGTGTGTGGTATAATATTTTGAAAAAGTCCCTTATTTCAAAGAGTGGTTCTTCAGATCACTTCCCCAGATGTCTAACTGGTGATGGCATCACTTCACTTTGTTATTGATATATATTAAAAAGTCTCAGGGTCGGTTTAGTTTATAAATGACACCTGTTGTTTCTGTAATATGAGTTACATGCATCTTTACTTATAAATAAACATTACATTTTAATCTTTAGGGTAAAATATTTCATTATTGAGCCTTTGCCAGGAAGCTCAGACCATTGCCCTGATATGCCAAGGTTATGAATTCAATATCAAGGTCAGGGCATATATGATACAAGAATCAACCCCTGAATGCTTAAGTAAGTGGAACAAATCTCAATATCTCTCTCTCTCTCTCTCTCTCTCTCTCTCTCTCTCTCTCTCTCACTAATCAATAAATAAAAATTTGAAAAAAATTTAATGACTGAAAAGTTTCAGATGAATATTAAGTAAATTATCCTTTGGATGAACTGTGGCATTTGAGAATTTGCAAAAGGATCATTATACATTTGACCCAGAGGTCTCAGAAATGTTAGATAATCAGTCATCCTTTTTTTTTCAGATTGAATTCAATTAATCATCATAGACAAATAGATGTCTATGCTATTACTCAGAAGATCTTTTAAAATTTTAACTTATAAGTTGCCTCAGATATCCTTGGGGAATGAATGAGCAAATAAGTAATAATTCTCTCTAATCAGCTGAAGTTAAAATTAATAGAATTTTTATTTATGAGGGACTTTTTAGTAATGAACAGTTTCTATTTGTAGCACTCAACATATATATTATCTTCTTTTAGATACGTTTGTGCAGAAAGAAATAACTAAGAAATGTTGATGTTATATGTAAATAGAATCAAGGTTCAAAATGAAACACCTGGGCTCTTTTACCCTCGTTGTCCAAGTGAATTGTGATTAGGTCTTTGCTGATGGAATGTCAAGCAAATTATCACTTCCTTTTCTTATCCAATCTAGAGGAATCCTGTGTACCAAGTAAGAGAAGAGATTCTCGGGGCCATAGAAACTGGGAAGGAGTTCCCCCTCTCGGTCCCCTGAGGCCAGCTAAGGAGAGAAATTAAACCGTAGTCTCGAGGGTCAGAGGCTGCAGCTGGGAAATGAGTGTGAAGCCTCCAATCCCACAGGAAAATGTGCATGGACTTTGGAGTGAAGAGAAGATTGGGTGATGGGAGAATAATGAGAGAACTAAAGGGGAAAATTAGGCAAGAGTGAAACAAATCTAAAATTTAGGTTTTAATTTGATCAGAGTCCTGGATCAAACCTGGTATCTTAAAGGAACTGCTCACAGCATTGTTCTTAGAATGGTTTCTGAGACTTTATGAATCTTGGGATTCAGGAAAGTGGAAGAAAATCATAATAGTTTAGCTCTAATTCTAAATTTATATCATTGGCTGCCTTTCCTAAAATCCACATATTTTTTCATTTAGATATGCATAGAAAGAAATTTAGTACAGACTCTACTTATTAATTTCTATAATTCACTTTTTCCAAACAATTCCCTGCATATCACCAACAATTTATATTAGGTTTAGAGGAGCTTCACATGGTGTACTGATATTGATAAGAGGGTTAAAGACCTTTAAAAAGAAATATTAATTTCTGAGCAAATGATTTATAAGTGCATTTATTTCTTTTCTCTAAAATATGTGTACTTCCTACAACAAAACTAAATAGCTTCTATGATGTCTGTTAGAGTTGGTTAGCTGCTAGGATAACAGCATGTTTGCAGAGTGCTCTCAGTAAATTCATAGCCTCCCCATATTTTAACATCCAACAGATAGAGAAAATAGAAATCCCTTTGATCCGCCTCATTACAGAATGCATTCCATGTCTGATTCCAAATGCATTTAGGTCAATGGGAACGAAAACTTGCTCTGGTGTTGATATGATGGAAGAATTGTCCCAGGTGTGGTTTGAACCTCTGCTCTTTTTTATTATTGTTTAAAGTATTACAAATAGTAGTGTATATGTCTTCCCCCCCCCCCCATTGATCTTTCCCCGGCCTCCCCTACACCTGGCACATTCCCTCACCACCACCCCTCTCCCCCGCCCCAGCAATCTCTGCTCTTTTTACCAGCGCTATGCTCCTGGTCAAGTTCCTTTACTTTTCTTACCTGTGAAATGGGGAAACCACAGTAAGGGTTTTGTAAAGATGAAAGGATGTAACTGATGTATTGCACATAAAATGATTCCTTTACTGGTACAGGTAAAAGGTATTACATCTTTAAGTCATTGGTTTCGGGTGGTCTGGAGAGGATGGTTCGTGTTTCCCACCTCTGCTAAGCAACGGACTCTAGTGAATTGGAATGGGTGGGGCTTTGTGGGAGACGAAAAAACATATGATAATTTCGGTGATGATGAGGAAGGCGATTTCCAGACCCTCTAGCAGGGCCGTTGACACTTCGCCTAACTGAAGTATAGAAGCATGAACAGTCTCTTCCCCCACCCCGCCCCAATATGTTTGTGTTAGAGCACCTGTGTCAAACACAAGGCCCGCGGGCCAAATCCGTCCCGCCAGGCCTTGCAATGTGGCCCGCACCGCGCTGTCATCACTGCACTCCGCTGCGTTTCCATCACAATGACAGTTTATGACTGTTCAGTAAACCATTCGGCCCGCGATTTAGGCTGGATTTTAGATTTTGGCCCCTTCTCTGATTGAGTTCGACACCCCTATTTAGAGGGTCTTCTCTATCCCAGCTGCAGCCCTTTGATTGACACATCCTAAGAGTCGCAGCCTGCTGTTTGGATCATGTTTTGTTTTCTGTCAGCAGTGTATCACAAGTGTTTTCCCCAGTGGGCTGGACAGACCCCGAGTGGGAGGCTGATAAAAGCAGCTCATCTCCATGCATCACTTCGAATGATTTCAAAGAGAAGAAGAAGCAGCTGTGACAGTGTTCACACGAGCCACGCGGGGTGGTCCTATCTTTGTAGTCTAACAATAATAGGACACCCTGGTCCGCATTCCTCAGCTTGGGAAGTGCAAAGGCGCCCAAGAGTCATACATTTGGATTCCCTGACATGTCTTCAAGTTGGATCCGTGATAAAGGAAAGGACATCGTTACTTCCCAGGGTAATTTGTCTTCAAAGTAAAAGTACAGAAGTGCTGTTTATGGATTTATTGCACGTCTGAATAAATATTTATCTTATACAGATTCTTGAACTAATATGTAACAGATTGGTACTTACATATGCAATTGGACTTTTTTTTTTTTAAATCAGTTAGGTAAAGGGATAGGAAAAGAGGAAAAAAGTGTTCTACATGTGCAGATCATCATTATAATATTCTACTCTACACCTTCCTTTTTGCAATTTTATAGGTCGTGAGCCATGTTTATATATTTGAAAATATCCTATGTGAGTTATTTCAAAAGTAACTATATAATACAAGTGATAATATAAATAGGATATAGTTAAACTAGAGAATTTTTTATTAGCCTAATAAAATGCACATAATAGGAGTCATTCACCAATAGATAGATGGTCTGATTCTGCATTGAATCCCCAGTATTTCTGTGATGAACAATCATGAATTTAAAAATAAGAAAATTAAGTTGCCCAATCATGTGACTGTATCTTTGTATTGCTTCTCCTTTTAATCTAACTATAACTCCCTAACCTCTCTGATGCCTACTATCATACACAGCACTTGGCAGTAATGAATGAATAAAATCAAAAATGAATACACCATATTATGTGATATATAAAATGCAATGCAAAGCACTTTTAAAAAATATATATTTTATTGATTTTTTTTTTTTTTTTTACAGAGAGGAAGGGAGAGGGATAGAGACTCAGAAACATTGATGAGAAAATCCATCAGCTGCCTCCTACCTGCTCCCTACTGGAGATGTGCCCGCAACCAAGGTACATGCCCTTGACTGGAATCAAACCTGAGACCTTTCAGTTCCCAGACCGATGCTCTATCCACCGAGCCAAACCGGTTATGGTAAAGCACTTTTTCAATGGCCAGAATAACTGATCATCAGTGAGCTCATTTAGAAAAGTCTGAGATCTGAGCTTCTGTACATAAAAAGAAGCATTAAGACCTCAAGTATTACAGGCAATTGTAGAGTAAAATGCTATATTTGTTTCTAGTGATTAAATATTCTGAATAAAATATTCTTAATTCCAGTTTTTATGAAGAATTTAGGCAGACCTACAACTTCCTGATCTATAATAAAAATTGTCATTTGTGCCCTAGTTGGTTTTCTCAGTGGCTAGAGCGTCTGCCTGTGGATTGAGGGGTCCTGGGTCTGATTCCAGTCAAGGGTATATGCCACCAGGGTTACAGGCTCGATCCCCAGTAGGGGCCGTTCAGGAGGCAGCTGATCAGTAATTCTCTCTCATCATTGATATTTCTATCTCTCTCTCCCTCTCCCTTCCTCACTGAAATCAATAAAAATGTATTTTTTTTTTAAATTGTCATTTGCTTATTTAAATTGATTCAGATTCCAACAGTGCCCCCAAAGGCCTACAAAACAAGATCTGGGATAGATTTACATTTTAACCCAGACAATTTTGGACCTTTAAGTAGTGATCACAAATCAAAAGCATCACATGGAATTTTAATAGAAATTGTTTTGCTAATATGCCCACTAGTATTTAGCTAAATGAAATATATTTCACATTCCAATTGTATTTGATAACTTAAAGTTTTCACACAAAGGCATAGGAGATGTTATTTTACTGCTTATTCTTATAGATTTTACTCCTTTCACTAAAGAGAAACTATTTTATCTCCTCATTGCAGTCCTGATTTTTAGTGTAACAACAAAAGCATAAGTTGCTGAGCCCAGCTGGCATGTGCTCTGCTGAGGTTTGAGTCAAGGGACTTGACAAAGAGCTCAGACCCTCCCTGGGGGCTGTCCTTGACCACAGATGCTTTGTAGGAAATGGCCTGAGAGCACCTCTCCATTGTCACATCCCATTGGTTAATGAACTGGGCCAATTCTTCCCCTTCACTTAGGAAAGGAATAGCTCACCACTGCCTGAAGCGGTAAGGGTACTTCCTTTTGCCCTTTGGGATCAGTTTCTTTTATAGTTATTTAATCCTGATTTATATAAATCCAAGCAGTGTTCTCAGTTGCCTGATATTAATTAGGCAATACTCTACTGACATATCCAAATGCAAATAATCTTTTTCACTATGGCTTGTCTCAATGTTATACTCAACAAATTGACTAATGAGAAGTATGGGATGTATCAGTCTTAAAAACAACTATATGATCATTATTTATTATCTATTATTGCCTAATTTTTCTTTTAAATAAAACACATGTGCTTCTTCTTGGTATTGGTATAGTGATCCAAAATAAAATTAGAAGTTTCAAAGGAAAAACTGAAATAGTGAAGAGTAACCCTCAGAGGAAAATCATACTTGCATATCCTATATAATAAAAGGGTAATATACAAATAGATTGAATGGCAGAACCACCAAACAACCAATCAAAGCGTAATATGTTAATGATATGTTAAGGCTGCTCAACAGCTCACTATGATGTGCATTGACCATCAGAGGGCAGGCAGTTGACTGGTTGACCAGTCGCTATGATGTGCACTGACCACCAGGGGGCAGATGCTCCAACCAGTAGGTTAGCTTGCTACTGAGGTCCGGCCAATTGGGACTGAGCAAGATGGACTGGGCATGCCTTGGAGCCCTCCAACAGGCCTGCCCTGGCCTGTGACCTCTTGTAATCTGGGACCCTTTGGGGGATGTCAGACAGCCAGCTTCAGCCCAATCCCACAGGCCACTCTCCTTGGAAGGGAGTCAGATGCAGGGCTCTTGGCTGGCAAGTGCTGCTGTGGCAGCTCAAGCCTCTCATGATCAGGACTGATTGGGCACAAGCCTGCAGCAGGCACAGTGGGGCTGGGATGAGCGGGAGCAGCAGGTAGGAGCTTCAAGTGGCATTGGACTGCAGGTTTCGGCCTGATTGCTGCAGGCCACCCAGAGGGCCCTCACCTGTGCATGAATTCATGCATGAGGCCTCTAGTTGTAATATAACTGTGATACCAGCGTTCAGGAAATGAATATTTTGAGTTTCATGGTTTTTGTTTTATTTTGTGTGTTTTGTTTCCTTGTTTGCTTATCTTTCTGATACTCATAGGCCCTAGCCTGGATCTCTGGGAGAATTCCAAAATGTATACTCCTGACCTTATTCTCAAAACCTCACACCACTACTTAATGACTCTTGGAGTTGACCCACCCATATTCCCTAGGTGGATCTTCACACAATATTGTGCAATGCCCTAAAGTCAGGTGTCCTAAAGTCCTCTCTTTCTGTCCCTCCTTTTCCTATCGCCTTTTCATTGGTTTCTCCACTCTGTTAGCTTATCTTTTATGCTTTTCTCTTAACCCTCTCACAGTGTAGAAGCTCTTCCCAGTGTTTCTCGTGCACACAGTACCATTACCAGCCCTCACATCATAGGGAATTATCACCTTCCCTCCCTAACCAGTGAGAGATCTGGAGGCACAATGTCTGCCTTCACATCCCACTTTCCCAGTTCACTGGCTTGTGACTTTGGAACTTCATTGAGCTTCCATTTCTCCATCTTGAAAACTTGAATAATAGCACTTCCCTCTTAGGCTTGTAAGGAGGATAGAATCAGTTCATAAATACAGCGTTCTGAGCAGAGAGCCTGACAGAGATCACATGTTACCTGTTATTTTTGCTCCTTCAGTACAACCACACTATTAGGTCATTATTTCTCACTCAGTTAAATTCAGGAACTTTTGTTTTTATTTTTTTTTAAATACATTTTATTGATTTTTTTTTTTTTTTTTTTTTTTTTTTTTTTTTTTTTTTTTTTTTTTTTTTTTTTTTTACAGAGAGGAAGGGAGAGGGACAAGTTAGAAACATCCATGAGAGAGAAACATGGATCAGCTGCTTCCTGCACACTCGCTACTAGATATGTGCCCACATCCAAGGTACATGTCCTAATCGGAATAAAACTTGGGACCGTTGAGTCTGCAGGCTGACACTCTATCCACTGAGCCAAACCAGTTAGGGCCAAATTCAGGAACTTTTAAATCAAGCCTCTATGTCCAAGGACCCAAGGAAACAGTTATTGTCCTCAGGTTGCTCATAGTCTAGTAGGGGTGACTGACTAGCTGAGGGATAAATTTAATGCAACTGTACCAATTGCATTGAAAAACCAATACATATGCACTTAATTGTGGTCACTCCCCTGACAGACTTGCAAAACTCAATATACCTTTCGGGTAGGGGGATGGATTTCAGATATAATATGAGCGGTATTGTCATCTTTACTTCATTAAAACTTCAATTTACTGAAGTAAGAATTATAAACATGTAAAATATGGTTTTGCTTAATTCTGGGATAAATATTTATGGATATGAGTACACTAATGTGTATTGTTTCACATACTTTTTATTAAAGTCAGTGTCAAATTGCTGGATAGGTTACTGGATAGGCTGAACATTGCATTTTCCCCCATGGGGCAAAGTTTAATTCGATTAGTTGCAATGAATATGTATTAGACCTCAACTCTCTCAGAGAGGAACTGTGATAGATGTTGGAAGGAATTCAAAAATAATTTTTTTTAAAAAGTGTCTGTGGTCTTTGGGAGTTCAGTCAATTATTAGTGAAGCACTCGAAGCTGTTATACACACAAGGCAGTTCAGTATCACATATAAGATGCAATAGATAGAACAAGGTACAGTGGGAGTACAGGGAGAGAGCTCCATCAAACTGCGGTGACAGGGAAGACATCCTGAGGGAGATGGCATTTGGCAGAGTAAACAAAGGAGGATGCACTTTCAAGACTTAATGAGGGGAGAGGCCTGCATGCCCATGAGAGGTTTGGGAAATACGAAGTCATTGTCTGTTTTAAACTTAGGATGGTGTACAGGCAGGCGTGATGCTGGGAAGTGACCTAACACGTGTTCATTGGAAGCCTGCTGCCTTGTGTTAGATGATAGAAAAAAACAAAAAACTAAAAACATGCCCTAATAAGGAAAACAAGCAGCTAACTGGTTGACTTTAAAATTGTGATATTGCAAACTTTAGGTTATCATAAGCTACAAAAGCCACTGAGGGAAAGGCTTATTCACACTATTGGTAGAACAAGATTGGACCGGGAAGACACTGTTGAGCCTGAGTTTTGCAATGGAGACCGGGGAAGTAAAAGTCGGACATGAGCAGCTGAGAACATCCATATAGAAAGGTGATCATTTTCTCTTGTCTGGTTGCTGAGCCCCTGTCCTTCTGTGTCCCTCATTAGTCATGAGCTCCATTCATTCATCCTCACGTACAAGTCCAGACTGTCTGGGATGGACAATATTTGTTGCCTTGTTTACTCTGTGTTTTACATTTTGTTATTTCCCTGGTGGATTTGGGACCAGACCTTCTCACTGAAGGACCTCTGCAGCTTTCCGATACCCTGACACCACTGCTGTTAGCTGCGTTGTTGCATGACTTTGGATTCATGACGTCCTCTTACTACTACAGTGATATCTTTCCTTTTTCTCACTCCCTCTTGTACCAAGATTCATATTCTCTCTCTCTCCTGCTCTCTCCCTCTTCTAGCCCCCCTCCTGCTACAAGTTAACGGAGGTCTTATCAATGATCTTTCTCTGGATTACCTCTCTTCTCTCTACAGTGTCTCCTTAGCAGTTTCATGGTGGCAACTGTCACATTTATGTGGAGAACTTTTTATTTTTTTGCCTTTCTTTGCTTCAGCACCCCTTTCCAACTATTTTCTGGGAACTTCTACCTGGTTATTTAGCTGACAAGCCTGTTCAGGTCCACCCAGTGCATTGAAAAAAAAAGTTATTAGCTAGATGTGTCAATAAGTTATGATGAGTGTATGAAAGGAAAAAAACAGGGCACTTTCAGACTATGTTGGAAGGGAACCAAAACTAGACCATGGGTCACTAAAAGTGTCACCATGGAAGTGATATTGAAACTGCAGGTTGAAGGATCAGTTGAAATTAATTAGGCAAAGTTCAGTGGTCAGGAGCCTGTGCTCCAAGCAGAAAGAAGAGCTGACAGAAATGCCTCGAGGTGGGGGTGCACGACGCTGAGTAACCGGAAACAATTTATGGAGTCAGCACTCAAGTGTTGAAAGGAGAGAAGTGAGCCAGGACTCTGGAGAATAGCGGGGTGTGCCTGTGAGGAACCCCAGAGCGAGCGGCCATGCTTGGTGTTTCTCATACCAAAAGGATTAGTCATTGAAGACTTTTCATCTAATGATTGATCTGATCATCTTTCTGTCTTTATAAAAAGCCTTTGAGCTGAATACACCCCTGAGTAGATGTAAAGAGACCAGTTGCATTGGAGGCATTGCGGGCTGCGAAGTTCACACGGGGAACATGGAACCCGGGAGGAGGTGGTGGCAGTGAGGTAGGGGGCCGGGCACTGATTTCAGATGCCTGGGCGAGATGGTGCTGGTGTTTCTTAGGGAACTGAATGTGAGTGTGGAGGCTGATGGAAGTAGCAAGATAGCTGGCTCTGTTTCTGCCTTGAAAGGCTAAGTGGGTGGTGAGATAGGGAGCAGTGAAGGAGGGGCAGTAACAGGGAGGCAGGGAATGTGGTTGGGGCCTATTCCATGTGAGAATACACCGCCGAGACACCCAACAGACACATCAGGCCGTTGATATTTGCATCTGGAGAACAACAGAGTGGTCTAGGTTAGACTCTAGTTCTGAAGTCCGGCATCAGGAAAGTAGGCATGAGAGCAGATGTAAAACCACCGTGTGCTCTCTTTTGACAGGAAATGCTGGCTCTGCAGCTGGAAACCTCACCCGTACCTTTGACCCCTCTCCCTCATTCTTGCCTGCTCCCTGGGTGTAAATCAGTCATTAAGACTTATCAGCTTGGTTTCTATTTTGTTTCTTGCTTATACCATATGTCTATTTCCAATAGTTTCATTAGGTTCTTCTTATTTCTCACCAGAACTATTACAGATTTGAGGGCAGCAGAGTGGGCACCAGGAGATTTGTAGACTATTGCCGTAAGCTAGGAGAGAGATGACTGTCATTTGAACAGGGGTAGTAGCTGTGGGGATGGAGGAAAATGGAGAGAGTTCAATACAGGCTACGGGAAGTGGGAATAGAAAATGAATATTTATTAAAACGAGGAAGGGAGACATAAGAAATACAAAATGAGTCAAGATCAATGAGAGATGGGTGAAATGAAAAAGGTGTTTTTTTTTTGTGGGAGATATTTGAGGGTGACCATAACCATCTACAACATTCATGTTTCCTAAGGCACTCCATACAGAGCTGCTGCTAACTATTGTAGTACATACAAAAATCAGGTCGGTGCCTCTTTAGGCGCGTGTGGAAATTCCACACTGTCTCAGATAGGTGGATATTAGGAACAAAAGGGAAAAGGCAATTTCCTACCTGATGGTGTGGAACTCTCTAAATCTGCCAGTCCAGCTTTTTCCCCCTTCTGTTTTACGTTTTATACGACCTAAATAGTCAATTTAGTATTTGTTACTAGTTTAGAGATTATTTTTTCTGGAGCCAGTATGAGGTGTTAAGTATTTATAGACAGGAACTTTGGCAAAGGCTATAGAGAATCTCGAAATGGCCTTTCACTGTGGCAGAAGAGCCTGAGCAGATTCAAGTGCAAATCCAGATTTGGAGAGAGTAAGTGTGGGTTTGTGGAAGTTACGTGTATGATGAAAAAAGTCGCCTTTTCCAAAATGACTTAGTGATTATTAAATAGCTGTGTTTTTGTTTTTTTTTCATCTGAATCGCTTGGAGGAAAGCGCCATTGCTTTAGTGGTAAACAATTTATGCAGTTAAAATATGATAAAGACAAAGAAAAGCAAACTGAAAAGACGTTTTAGAGTAGAATGGGAATTGAGCCAATGAGCCCGACTGGTAGAGTCTTTGGAGGGAAGCCAGGTTGTCTGTGATATTTCTCTAGTTAGGATATATATATGTGGTATTCGATAAAAAAATGTTAACTCTTTCCATTGAATTTGAGACTTTCCTGATTCTGAAGCTCAAACTGAATGCTAATTAAGGGTTTTTAAAAGTATGATTAAAAAAGCAACCAGATGCACACGTGACATTTGGCAATGCTTTGGATCTCTCTAAAATGTCAAGATAGGAAAAGATCCAAAACTTTTTCTTTTTTTTTTTTTTAAAGAAAAGAGGAAAGTTGGGTTCTAGCCAAATGCCTGCTGAGGAATTCTTCTGAGAATTTCTGGAAACTGTGCTTTTGAAGGTAATCGTGTTCTCCATGCTTACATGGGCCCAAATGTTACTCGAGTGAATGTTAAGCTCATCTGTTTGTGGCTTGTTGTTGTATATCCTGAAGACTTCAGTGGTCAAGTTTCACTTTGGCGAGATGACAAAAGCATACATTGTGTTTGGCACCACACAATCCTAGAATACTTTAAGAGCAAATATGCCAAAAGAATCATATTACATAGCTTAAGTTATTTTTTTTTCATGTGTGATATGTATATCTCCTTATGTTAGAAAAACCTATAACAGTTTTTTGCTTTTTTATTAAAATAAATCCACATCAGATACCTGATATACATGTGCTATGGTCGGAGGGTGTAAGTGAGTTTATCAGGTAAATAATATAAAATCAGCAGCTCTCTCATCTAAACTTAATGTCTTAAATCTTATCAATATAGGGTTTTTTATGATTTCGTTGATTTCACAGAGAGAGAAAGGGAGAGGTATAGAGAGAGAAACATTGATGAGAAGAAAAAAAAAAATCAATGGGCTGCCTCCGACACAGCCATACTGAAGATCAAGTCCACAACCTGGGCATGTGCAGTCTCCTGCAACCCAGCCTGTGACTTCTTGGTTCGTGAGTCAATGTACAACATAATTTTTTAAGGGAGAGGGGACAACTGTCTACATACATCAGAAAGGACTAAGAAGAAAATGCCTAACTTTCCTGCAACGATTTGGGAGATTGCTATCTCCTTTATTCATTAATTCAGCCTGTTGTTTAATAGAGTGGAAATGCTTACCAGTAGTGTTGTTTTTTTAAGCGTACAGGTTTGCCATCACCATCTGTCTCCAGAACTGAAATTCTTTAGCCATTAAACACTACTAGTAACTCTCCATTTCCCTTGCCCTTAGCCCCTGGCAGCACCATTCTGCTTTCTGTCTCTATGAATCTGACTGTATTAGGCACCTGATATTAGCAGAATTGTACAATAGTTTTCTTTTTGTGACTGGCTTTTTTCACTTAGCATAACTATATCTTCAATGTTCATCCATGTGTAATATGTCCGAATTTCCTTCCTATTTTAAGGCTGAATAATATTTAATTGTATGTATTAGCACTTTTTATTTATTCATTCACCCACTGATGGACATTTAGGTTGCTTCCATCTTTTTGCATTGAGGTTTATGATGAGATGGTCCTTCAGAAAGGGACTGGGGACATAGAAGTGAATAAGATGAACAAGATCTCTCTTTGGGAGGATCAATGGTGGGGAGAGATGAAAGAGAATTAGACAAATGTACACCTTGGATCCTTATGGATAGTGAAATATTTTATGAATAAAATGAACCATAGTGTTGTAATGGACGATGAGGGAGGTATATGGAGACTCCCCTTTACAGGGTCATTTAGGCAATGCCTCACCAAGAAAGGGACGTCATAAATGATAATCTTGTCACTAGCCTACTTACTCAGGGTCAGCATCATATTTTCCTTGTTGGCTCGTGTGTCCATGGTGCCTTTCACTGAATATTTGTTGAACGTGAGAAGAGAGAAAAAGAGCGGCAGCAAGCAGGTCTTCCTCTCACAGTTCCTCCCGTCTCACCTGCTCTCTGCCTTCCTTTCCTGCAGCTCCCCAGGCAGCTGGAGAAAGTGGTAGGCTCAGGGTTTGACAGAGGGGAGATAAATAAATACTGTGTTAATAAGGAAAAAGGAAGAATGATGGGTCAACAAAAGTGATATTAGTAGTAATGATACTGATAACAAAGCATAGCATGACAGTGCTTTTTATTTTTGCTATTTATTATTATTACTAGAGGCCTGATGCACAACATTTATGCAAGGGGCTCGGCCCTCGCAGCCCAGGCTTAGTCCGGAAGGGTCGTCCAGACTGGTTCTGCTGATCAGTCTAATTAGCATATTACATAGGATTTTCTTTTTATTAAATTTATTGGGGTGACACTGGAAGATTATACAGGTTTCAGATGCACAATTCTGCACTGCATCATCTGTACACTGTATGGTGTATTCACCACCCCAGTCAAGTCTGTCTATCACCATTTATCCCCCTTCACACCTCCCCCCATCGCCCCAGGAATCACCACACTGTTGTCCGTGTGCATGAGTTTTTTTCTTTTTTCTTTTTGTTTTTGCTCAATCCCTCTACCCTTCCCTCCCCTACACAACAACAACAACAACAACAATAACTAGTGTGAGAGGTACCTTTATTATCTCCGGTTATTGATGAAGAAACAGGGGCACATGCTGGTTAAGTGATTTTCCAAAATCCTGTGGAGTGAAAATGACAACAGCAGGATTTAAACCCACTAACAGGGCTAGAGCACCCCATGCCTTCCTTTAGAAATTGATTGAGGGCAAGGAACAACCTTTGTTTAATATCTAATTTCAGACACCATCCAGATGAAGATAATAAATATATTGGAGAAGAATAGAGACTATGAACATTTGATGTTAGACTATGCTTTCCACTTAAAAGTAGGATAAATAGGGTATTTGCTAAAGGGTGAAATGTTAGGAAAATTCTCAGTTTCAGGCACAGACCCCTACCAGCCTTCAAACAGTGCCTACTCTTTGGCCTCGTAATTTTTATTCCAAGGAATCATATGAGATGATCTTTATCAATTAAAAAATTATGTTTATCACCCTCTGTATTACACTTGATGGTCTATTAGTCCTACAGAGTAGTGGTGGCTTCAGTCCTCTCTATGTTTCAATTGCATTTTTCCTTGTAAAAGTAAAAATGAGTGTACTGCAAGAATGGAAACCTATGGCCCCATTTGCTTATCTTTGAAGTTCTTGCAGTATTTCACAAGTTTAGTGACAAGCCTCTATTTTCAAAGTAATGAAACATCAGTGTAAATTGGTGAGCTTAACAATCTCTCATAACAAATTATCAAAAACATTCTTTGGGGAAAATCAGCAATGGAGGTGCTATCTAAAGAAGCCATGTTAGCTTCAGTGCAAATACAGGACATGCAGTAAGCATCACTTCCTTATAACAGATATACTGATTCAAAAGGCCTCTTACCTACTTCTTAAGAGCTTTAGCAAGATATAACTTCATACCGTAACATTCACTGTTTTAAAGGGTACAATTCAGTGGCTTTTATTAAATATGTAGAACTGTCCAGATCCACCTGTCAGGAGCATCTATCTCAATAGTGCCAGAACTAGCATTCCATTAATTTGCTGCATAATCCACTTACGGGGCAGAGAAGAGGCATCCAGGGAGTCCTGTCTAAACCCAATTGAAATCACTTATAAAAACCCAAGGGATGATTAAATATTCAGATATAGTTCCCCAACAGCATGCAAGTAGATGGTTAAAAGAACACAGTTATTTGTAATATTAGCACCTATAAAAACCATTTAGGCTTGTTGGCAACAGATAAGTTGTCAGTTATGACATTTGTCTATACCTTGGGTTAACTTTATGTGTGATTTAAAGCCAGAGACATATTGTCATCTTCAAACACAATGAATTAACATTCAGGAGTTTTAAAATAATATTTTTTTAAAAAATAGATTACCACTTGGGAAAAGGCAGAATCATAACATTCTATGACAAAGTTTGAAATTTTCCTATGGGTCTCGGTGATTTAATAACTAATAAAACTGACGAAAAGAAAGCTTGATCAAATTATACGTTTGATGTTGTATGTCTAGCTCATTGTTTCCCAATTTTATTGAGAATTGTTGACATACAGCACTGTCAAAGTTTAAGGTGTACGGCATAATGATTTGCAATACATGAATAATATCAAGCAGATATTTAGAGAATAAAACAGTATAGTAGTCACAGGCAAAAGAGGAAAGAAAGTTTAATCATTATTTTAAGATCCTTCTTGGTGATTCTATGTTGAAAGTACAGGGAGAATGTTTTCACTGGCAATATCCTTTGTCTTAAAATTTAATGACACCACACACTTAGCAAAGCAGCTAAATTATTTCGCATGCATATATTTGATTGAGGCAGTTACTATAATACTAAAGGAAAAGACAGAAATAATGAAGATTTCATTTTGTACCCTGTTTGGCCTGTATTTCTAATGAGTTTTTCTTGCATTCATCTCACTGAATGACCATTTTTATGTAGTTGCTCAGGCCTTGACAACCCACTTGGGTGCCCTAATGAGTGAGGTTGCCCTGCAAATGTGTGATTCTAATTTGTAAATTAGTATCAAACCATGGCACTAGAAGTAAGGGAGCTCTTTTAGGTCTCTGCTCTGGGTTCAGTGGCTTTCATTTTCCAATAGATGTCTTTGTAACTTGGCTCAAAAGATTTTCCTGACTTCTGATGCCATCCAGAAAAACATTTTAAGAAACAACTTAATTACTATTTTTAGCCAATTACAAGATTTTTTTAACAGACATTTTAGGATGTGATGATTTGTAGTTAATATTTCATTTCAATAAGTAATTACTTAGACTTACAACTACATTAATACAAAACCTATCTTTCTGATTACTGTATATTTGCCTGACATGATGCAAAGCTGCATCCTTTTTGCATTTGGGAGCCCGGTTTTATATATGAAGAGGTGGAGGCGATTGGATGTGATAGATGATTGGATAATGACATGATGACTCAAACTCAGGTCACATAGAAGTAGCCAGGCACCTATGTGCTAATACAGAACTTATTTGTAGCAAAACATCTTTTGTCATATTTAATTATTGTTAGTAATTTGAATTGTATTGGGTTTGTATTTAATTTGAAAATTGTTATTGCTTTATCATTTATGTAAGAACTTACATTTATAAAATGTTTACCAAGTTTCTATTTTTACCTATTTCAATATATATTGTTTCCACTCCAGATTATGCTGCTTCCCCACCCTTGTATTTTTCTGCTTTACAATTAACATTATTTCCAAAACTAGACCCAAGTTAATTTTAGTTTTTCTAAGATTTTATTAAATACAAGTTCTAGAAACTGTTAAAATATTATTTTATTCATTTTAATAAGAACATACTTGAGTGGTTATTTATTCTTTTGTTACATATGTTCTGAGAAATCATACACACTTTAAAAGCTATTAACCTAATTACACTTTTAAATTTTGGGTTTTTATAGATAAAATTTGCTTCATCTGCAGAAGTTCAGAGCAGTGAACTTCTAAGAATTAAAAACTACTCCAATCATGAATAATAGATTTGAAGATGTTAGTAAACTCTCACAAACAGAAACAAAATTAGGGCATTTTAATTGATTTTGATATTACCTTAACAAATATAGAATAAGAACTTAGATGTTTTCAAAATATTCATTAAAAGTAGAGAAAACTTGCCTGGCTGGCATGGCTCAGTGGTTGAATGCTAACCTAGGACAGTGTTTGATTCTTGGTCAGGGCGCATGCCTGGGTTGTATTGGTCCCCAGTGTGGGGCATGCAGGAGAAAGCTGATCAACGATTCTCTCTCATCATTGATGTTTCTATCTCTCTCTCCTTCTCCCTTCCTCTCTGAAATAAATAAAAAAAAAACTTTTTTTTTAAAGTAAAAGAAAACTTTGTTTATTTATTCACATAATTATTCTTTCTAGTACATGAGTGAAAATTCTATGTTGTTAGTTTCTTTAACAGTTTACTTAAGCAGAAAACCTGTAAGAATTTTGCAGGTCCTCACAGGGTTGTAATAAGTTATTGAGACTTGGAAAACAAGACATGATCACTGCTCTACTCAAACTCTTATAATTTAGAAAATTTTATAGACATAGCAGAGATATTACCAGATTAAAACTATGCCAACTCTATCTCATAAGACTTATAACACTAGGTGCATTACTGGTTGCATATATTGGATTGAGTAGGACAAATAGACCAATGCATTAAGGACTATAGTGTTATTTAAACTATAAATTCTGGCCTCTAAGAATTTTATACATATCTTCTAGTCTTTGGTTCTGCAAACATATTTAAAAAAATTTTTTTAAATATTTTTTATTTATTTCAGAGAAGAGGGGAGAGGGAGAGAGAGATAGAAGCATCTCAATGGAGAGAATCATTGACCAGCTGCCTCCTGCAGGCCCCACATTGGAGATTGAGCCCACAACCCGTGCATATGTCCTGACGGGGAATCAAACCATGACCTGTTGGTTCATAGGTTGATGCTCAACCACCAAGCAATGCTAGCAGGGCAAACTTACTTTTTCATATGACTAAGTAAATATTTATTGTTACTCCTGTTGTCCCAAGTGTGCAATGCAACTTCTTAAATAGATATGATCATATCCTCTAAATTTAACAACATTCAAAACACTATCCAATAAACCAAGAGAAAAATTCGTGTTCAGTATTCACCCTTGTGATATAACTTAGATTACTTTCTCAATTGCTACTATGAAAATTTAAAATGAAAGAGTGCAATGAACTAATATTAAGTTTTTCTAAAGGAAAGTTTTATTGGTTATGGAGTAATTAGGGACTATCCTCTGTTGTAAAATGTTTATGAACATTTCAATTTGCAACCTCATTGGTTGTACTGAAAGTTCATTCTGTACAAAAAAAAAAAAAAGATGCATTTTGTTAATAAGAAATGTGTTTACACAATGGTAAACAGAAAACCCTTGATTAAATGAAGTATAAAAATTGGTTAGATTAGAGGCTTATTCCATTTCTTTTAGTTTTCAGTTGTGTGGAAGCATAAAGCTTTAGTTTTGCCAAAGAATATGCTTTAAAAAATAGAACAAATTTTTTTATTGACATAATTAAAACCATATTTTTAAAGAGAATGAAAAATATTAACATGCTAAGCTAACATTTGAAGAGTGAAAGTAATAGATTTTAGAACTCTAAAAGAAACACATTGATATTTTCTAGTAAATAAATTGTTTGCATTTAATCTTTCTCTTCAAAGTTTGAACTTATTTTATACTGCTATATTTTGAAGAACTAAATTTCTACCTCGTACTTTCGATGCTTATATCAAGTTTATTCTTAGGGAAATTAAGTGGGTGAAGATAGTTATCTACTAAAAAGACATAAATTAAAAGAGCTAAACTTTGGTTGTTTTGAAAATTATTAATACAACGAAATAATAATAATATTAATCTGCAAAGTCAAGTCCGTTTTGTCACGATGCAGTCCATGTTGCTTTGTTGTTGCTGATGTTTTTGTTTTTTTTTTAGAAAATGCTTTAAAAAATAAGGACCAATACAAAGTAATGTACAAACTTTTGGTACCTTAGGTAGAATTTCATGTGAAAATTTGTGTAGCATTTTTTCATAAATAATACATAGAATATTAAAAATTTCCAATAAAAAACAAGTTGATAATGCCTAATCACTTTTATATATTAATTAAAAAGTTAATGAAGACTATTAAAATTGTAGTTCATTCTCATATTAAAATCTATTCTCTGATTGAACAAACAATCATGGGCTCTAATATCTAAATATAACCACAAGAGGGAAGGGATAGATTTCCTGTAACATTTATGAATATATGCAGCCTGTGAGAATTCTATTAGTCCAGACAGGAGAACTGAAATGTTTCTTTTGTCTTCCTTATTAATTTTGACAGATTTGAAGTGCTTGCAGTTATGGTTTCCATGAATTCCCTACTCAGCAACAGTTTAATTTTGCATACTTATTAGGTGCTTTTAAATGCTATACTTTTTAAAATAGGAGTGCAGAAAAAAATAATTAGAAATAGGTTACGCAAAACATTTTCTTTTTTATTTCAGTGAAGAGAATATATCTTTGAAAAATAAAATCAAAGCATCCATTGATATCATTCTACTTATAGTCATATAGTCACAAATTGAAGACTGTGAATGTATTGGACAAAATATCAAACCGTGCTATTTTCTATTTTATGGAGATGGTGGGTATAGTGAGTAAGTTATAAGGGACATGTCTTTTTCAATATTCTTGAGTCTTATCTCATAAATTTTATAAGTATACAGATATTTTGTTGTATTTTGCACAATTTTTTCCTTTCTATTGGAAAAATACCTTTATTTTTATTAATTTTTTAAATTGATTTTAGAGAAAGGGAGAGGCAGAGAGAGGGAGAAACATCAATGATGAGAGAGAATCATTGATTGGCCGTCTCCTACAGGGCCCCACACTGGGGATCAAATCTGCAACCTAAGTATGTGCCCTGACTGGGAATCAAATCATGACTTCCTAGTTCATAAGTCTAAGCTCAACCATTGAGCCATACTGGCTGGGCTGGGAAAATACCTTTATGTAGCAGATGAGATATATATTTAAAGTAAGTTATATTTTTAAATTGGTTGTTTCTTTTGATACTGTTATTTCACTCAAAAACTTTGGTACTTTGGCTTTGATGACGAGAAAGAGTAGTCGAACAGCCTTCCACACTGAAACATCTTTCTAAAGAAAATTTGTTTTGTCGTTTATTTCTTTATTGTTTGACATTTAAATTTTTTTCTCCTAGTAATTAGTTTCACTTTGATAATCACCAGGACATCATTCTTAGGACCTTCTTACTCAATGTTATTGTAATAGTTGATGGTTCCCTGATTGTGTCCTGTGCTCTTAATTTTGCATATGCTAGTAAAACACCATTCTCTTCATTTGAGTGTATGTAACACAATGTGCTACTACAATGAGCATGTTGGCTTTTAAGTCAATGAATATATATATATATATGTTGTCTCCTGAATGGTAGACTCTAAATGTTCCACTGATACTGAGAAGAGAGGCAGTCTTTCTGAGTTCATTGAAATGGGATTTGTAAATAATGATTAAATAAGCATTAAAGAACAGTGCACTGTGAAGCATTTTATTTTGAGAGTTCAAGACTTTGAGAAGAAATATTTTACATTTAACGTCAGATCAAAACTATATTTTTACGGCCGGCACCGGTTTGGCTCAGTGGATAGAGCGTCGGCCTGCGGACTGAAAGGTCCCAGGTTCGATTCCGGTCAAGGGCATGTACCTTGGTTGCGGGCACATCCCCAGTAGGGGGTGTTCAAGAGGCAGCTGATCAATGACTCTCTCTCATTGATGTTTCTAACTCTCTATCCCTCTCTCTTCCTCTCTGTAAAAAATCAATAAGATATATTTTTAAAAAACTATATTTTTATGAACCAGCCAATTCTGTTTTATAGAAATGAAAATTGTTATAGTTTTGAGGTTAAAAATAAATTCTGAGGAGCACAGATAGCCAAAATGCTATAAATGAAACCTGCTTTTCTCTCTCTTTTTTTGACATTTTTTTTAATTTTTAAAGACTAATCATTTTTCTTTCTTCTTTTTTTTCTGTATCTTGAGATTATTTCTTTTTTTTAAATTAAATTATTATCTGTTTACATATTTTAACATTGCACCCCCCTCCATACTTACCTTCCCTCCCCAGAGTTTTTGTCCATTGGTTGTACTTATATGCATGTATACAAGTCCTTCAGTTGATCTCTTATCTCCCCCAGATCTCCCTCCCCTCCCCGCTGTAATTTGACAGTCTTCTTGTTGCTTTACTGTCTCTATATTTATCTTTTGGTTTCTTCAGTTTATAATGTTCTTTATTATCCATAAATGAGTGAGGTCATGTGGTGTTTCTCTTTCATTGATAGCTTTCTCTTTAGAAAAGTCCACAAAACCCTAAAATGGGATATTGACCTTACAGTTAAAGGTTGTTTAAAATATATAAGGAAGTATTATACTAATAAGCAACTAAAATAAAATAGAATGGCTAGAAGTTAGGGTTAGGGTTAGGGTTAGGGTTAGGGTTAGGGTTAGGGTATCAAGTAATAGAAAATTTTTCCAAGGTGAAGACTAATGTGCAGAGGTGAGATGGGGCTGAGGGATTACTTTGGCATTGTAGTAATTCCATAAAAAAGTCTAGCCAGGCCTCATATGGATACTAAAAAGCTACAAAAGACAGAGTTGACTATATATATATATATAGGGACTGCCTCCTCTCTTATAGTGTGACATTATTATTCTCTGTAGCATACCCCTCTTTCCATAGTTTCTTACTCTTAAGACAATCTGATGGATAGCATGATTTGCTCCTCTTGGTTCATGTACTCCTACCCCCTTTCCCTAATCTTTGGCTTGTGGGAGGACAAGGGAAACTTGAAATTATGTCTTATTTTAAGTTGCCCTTCTAAAAAAAATAGGGGTATGGCATGTTAAGTGAGAATGGAAAGTTATACAGGGTAGGGACATTTATTAATAGGTTCATAGTAATAAAACTTGTCTCTCCATGGCCAGTGTTGCTCAGTTGATTGGGCGTCATCTCATGCATTGAAAGGTTGTAGCTTCAATTCTTAGGGCACATGTCTTGGGTTGTGGATCGATGTTTGGCCTCTCTCTCTTTCTCTCCCCTCACCATGTAAAAAAATAAATGAATACATATATTTTTTAAAAACTTATTTCACAGTGTATATCACAGATAGCAGTATATATATATATATATATATATATATATATATATATATAAGCTTTCTTCTTTTATTTTTGCCTTTTATTTTAAACAAAACAGTAATTCATTATTGAGAACATGAAAATTAAGTAAAATATTCAACTGATGAATCCATTGTCTTCACTTGTGTATCTGTTAACTATTGTCATAATATTATTTCAGAGAAATAGCCACAAAATCTTATATATGTGGAACAGTACACTCATACATCAGTGATCAGGTTAGAGGTGGACTGATCTAGGTGGTGCTCAACCAGTCTCTGAGTTAGCTGGGACTGCCTCCTCACTACCTGCTATCTTCCTTCTGGTACTAATGGTCTAGAAAGAATGCTGTTTACTGACTATGACAGCGGTACAAGAGACAAAGCAAATACATTTCAAGTCTCTACTTGTGTTAGATTCGCAAATACCCCACTGGCCAAAATAATTATCACAGATGAGCCCAAACTCAAAAAAGCAGAGAAAGAAACTCCATCTTTAGTAGGAGGGACTGTGAGGTTGTTTGAGGTGGTGAGTGAAGAATTAGGGTCAATGATTCAATCCACCACTGCCTGTATTTTTAATGTGAAACAAACTACTTTTCTATTTTTATATGTTTTTTTATTGATATTTTACAGACAGGAAGAGAGAGGGATAGAGAGTTAGAAACATCGATGAGAGAGAATCATCGATATGTGCCCGCAACCAAGGTACATGCCCTTGACCGGAATCGAACCTGGGACTTTTCAGTCCATAGGCCAATGCTCTATCCACTGAGCCAAACCGGTCTCGGCTACTTTTCTATTTTTAATCAGTCTTAAGAGAAGCCTTATGTGTTTTATAAAATCCAGTATCTATTTGGCTAAAAGAAAAGTGAATAAAAAAATGGAAGACTCTTTTTGTTTGTTTTATATTACATTCCCTTTTTAATGTGTCTACCATGTCCAGATTCAGATCTACTGAAAAGTATACTACAGGCTGCTCTTGCAGAGTGTTTGTTTTGAAGAATAGTATAAAGATTTCCCTAAGTTTCATATGCAACCACACATATTTTAACTTGATCTTTTCTTCTGCATTTACTTTTGGGAGTCCTTAAGAATCTGTTAAAATGCAGAAATTATGCAGTATTGATTTCAGGAAAAGTTGAAGTGGTTACACATGATTGCCTTTGCCTTAAAAGAAATCCTTATTTGGTTCTAATTTGAACAATATTGAAAGCACAACAGAACTAACTTTTTATTATGTCACCACACATTTAGTGAGTTATGGAAAGCATTTTGTTTCAAGAATGGAGTTAACTATGTCTTGTCTACACTTCTGGCCATTTCTGGCTGCTTTCCAAGCCTGCCTGTTACTCATGCATGTTTGTTTCCGAGTAAGAATAATGCATCGCAAGCCTAAGAACTTGCTCTGCTGACTGCTAGGAGAATTTCAGTTGTGAGAGATTTATGTAATTGCTTCTGTTTGAGAAATATAATTGGTCGCAGTTGCATACATGTAGTTTATATGGAAAATATGTTCTGTTTTAAAGCTCATTATGTTTATTTTTACTTTGCTTTGTTTTCTTCTTTCCTCCTTTTTCCTGAATACTCAGATAAAATTTTTTGTGATATACATGCAGACACATCTAAATTTACACATTACATACTTTAAGTTGAAGATATAAAGTTTTAAATGGCAAAATACTAATTAGCCTAGGACTCCAAAAAGAATATTCCTATCCCAAAGTTAAATGTTGCTTCCTCAAATATTATCATTGCATCATGTTTCTTGTATGAAAGTGTTTTTTTATAAAAAATATATATATAGTAAAATAATGTTCAGTATATAGAAGATATTTTATTGCTCATCTTCTAGTAAAATACAATGTTTTTCAAAAAATTTCTTGTCTAAAAAAAAAAACACCCCAAAACCTTTAGCTAAATGCATAGACAGACTTTGTAATGAACCCTGGACTTAGTGGCTTTAGACCTGTAACAGATCAGTGTGCCCAAGCATTCCTGGTTCCCTCTTTTGTGCCACGGTGGCTGTTGGTTTTTCCTTATAGGTCACACCTAGCCCCTGCCAGGTTCTCGTAGTATGGTATTCTAGGCCTTTCCTCCCAAGTTTGATGGCTTTCATTTTCTTTAAGATTTCAGTTTTAAAGTTCAGAAATACCATCAACATGGGATAGCCATCACAGACCCTTTTGCATTCAGTCGGCTGTCCATCATAAATAAATACCTAAAAGCATTGTTCACTGCGTCTGATCAGATCTCGCATGCCTATGTAACCCAAACACTACATTCCTGACATTTAGGACTTTTAAATGTAGACTGCTCTTTGCTAGGGCCTTCTCATAACTAAAATATGAGTCACTTGTAAACCGTAATAGATTCTGGCTGTTCGGCGTGATGAAGTGTTCTGGATGCAGCGAAACACTTCACCCAGACTCATGGCAGCAGAGTATCCCCAGTGGTCACCCCAAATAGGGAAAGAAATGAAGAGAAAAATTAAAGGAGCTATGCAATCCCTGGCACCCTCCTTTCATGGCAATAGGGCTCCTTGCTCCTGTGGTTAGAAGTGCAAGTGCTTAGAGTATAAACCCATAAATGACAGTACAAGGAGCTGTTGCATTTTCTTCTTCCTGATGACTAAATTTAACCTGAAACTTTAAATTTTAAAAAGGCAACAGTTATGTATTCTAATAAGTGACATTATATGGTTAGTTCTTCTAAACAACCCCCCACACACGCAAACAAACAAACAAACAAAAATAACTAATATATAATATCAAACTTTCTGCTGAAATTTATCATTTAATTGGACCTTCTGCTATGGAGTCTCAATATATACCGACTTTGACATAAATTTACTAAATAATGACTTGTTATCGGAAAGCCTAAAAGCATGTAAAGTGTGTCAATCCCATTGAATTATCTGAATCATGTACTATCTGGCTTCGTTTGAAGAGAGCATGCAAAGCTATCGCCAAATATTTTAAGTACTAATGTGATTATTTACTTGAGCCATGGTTTTGCTATTTCTGTGCTGCTGTCTTCGTTTAGTCAATGTTGCTCTTGATTCCCACGTTTAATATCAAGTCACAGAGGGTCCCCTGCACGCTCCACTCTGAGAGGGATTTCCAGGTGTCTCTCAGCTCCAGCCGCCACCTCCACCCAGCCTTGAGCTCAGTCAGCTCCACACAGACAGGAAAGGTGGAGTTTCCCTTTCCAAGGTCAAAGGAAGTGACCCACCACTGATCCTGGTGAGGATTTGAACTTGGTTCATTTCCTTTCTGTTTCAACTCCTCACTTGAGCCTCCATACAGAAATTAAAGGGTCAGTCTCAGCATCTCGTTTCACTCGGATGAAGTAAGAACTGCTTTAACTGTAAGATTAGACATTTTTTTCTCACCAAATTTCATTAGTACCTGTGCAATATAAACTAGGGCATCCTGTAGCCAAGCGCTGTTGGAGTGACATCATAATGATCCCTGAAGGGTAATGCACCTTATTCTTCCATGTGTACTCATGTGCATGCCTCTCCTGGTGTTCAGTGTAACTGCTTCTGAAGCAGTGATGGGCATTACTTAGTCTCTTCTGTTCCAGTCTCCAGGGTGAGAGGTTTTTCCTGAAGCTCTTAATTTGAAGTCGTCATCCTGAGTATAAAGTTATTGAGTGATCATCAACTATGATTTCACATCATAAAACTATTATAAGGTGGCATGGTGGGCACGCATGAACTAGGAAATCAGTAGGATTAAATTGTTTCTCAATATCATTATAATACAGGACAACTTTGATGAATGCACTTGTTGTATACCAGTATCTATTTTATTTGCCAAACATGTGAACCTAGCATTTTCCCCTCTCCCTTCCCCCCACCACCCCAAGCATGTTACCATTTAGCTCACTCCCAAGCTCCAAGGGCCCTTCCTACACCTCTGTAAGTTGTTTTCTAAGCACACTTTTTTTCTTTTTTCTTTTTTACAAAATACTTCTACCTCTTTGATTTTATAAATGTATGTTCTTGTAAAAAATAAAAAAATGTAAATCTAATGAAAATGTACAAATAACCTGGATTTGCTTTTTTTTTTCTACTCATTTTTACCTGTGATTTATTTTTACTTTCTATAGCTTCTTTTACTACCAAGGTTTGTATTTTACAGGTGTTTTTTTAACAAAAATATTTTATTGATTTTTTACAGAGAGGAAAGGAGAGGGATAGAGAGTTAGAAACATCAATGAGAGAGAAACATGGTTCAGATGCCTTCTGCACACTCTCCACTGGGAATGTGCCCACAACCAAGGTACATGCCCTTGACTGGAAAAGAACCTGGGACCATTCAGTCCACAGGCTGTTGCTCTATCCACTGAGCCAAACTGGTTTAGGCTACAGTTTTTTTTTTTTAATGGGAAATTTGATTTAGTATTTCTTTAAGTAGAAAACTATATCTGTTAGAAACATTCTTTTCATTCTTTTTTTTTTTTTTTTTTTTTGCTTGCAACCAACTTGGGAGAGGAATTCTCATCTTCATTTTATTGTATTGAATTTTTCTTTCAGCTATACTAATAAAAGGGTAATATGCTAATTAGACTGGGAGACCTTCCGGACAAAGCCATAATGGTGGGGCCGAGGCATAGAGGGTTAGGGGTGATCAGGTGGGCAGGGGAGGGCAGTAGGAGGCAAGCAGGCAGGCGGGGGGTGCATTTGGGAGCAAGCAGGCCAGCAGGGGGGCATTTGGGGAGCAAGCAGGCCAGCAGGCAGAGTTGTTAAAGGTGATCAGGCAGGCAGGCAAGTGAGCTGTTAGGAGCCAGTTATCCCAGATTGCAAGAAGGATGTCTCAGATTGGAGAGGGTGCAGTCTGGGCTGAGGGACAACACCCCCTATGCATGAATTTCATGCACTAGGCCATTAGTTGACATATAATAGACTTACAGTGTTATGTTACTTAAGTTTAGAGAGAAGAAGGGAGAGGGAGAGAGGGATAGAAACATCAATGATGAGAATCATTGATCAATGATTGGCTGCTTCTTGCACATGCCCTAATGGGGATTGAACCCACAATCTCAGCATGTGCCCTAACCAGGAATTGAATCCTGATCTCATGGGTGGATGTTCAAACACTGATCCACACCAGCCAGGCTAGACTTTCCTATTTTAGTCAATTCCTTAGTTTGACTGTAACATACTTTCATAATATTAATTTAAATTGGTTTTATAGTTATATCTACATATATATAATGATTTGATAATTGCTGTTGTTAATTTACAATTGCTCATTGATTATGTAGTTGTATTCTGATTTATTTACTTAAAAAAATAAAAATAAATCCCCAAGATGTGATACCATTCTTGATGCAGTTCAGGATAAAAATATGGATTGCTTATTACAGAGCGATATTTAGAAGAGGAAAGCATTGTACTCATTTCATAGCAACTATTTGCACAATAAGATTTTGGGGTTTTAAACACCTTTGTAACTATTCAGCCAGGTGAATATTAAAGACTCTCTTCCTTCAGAATTAAGAAATTTGGGGACAATATTTAAAGTCATAGTTTCCATTTAACTTTCACCTTTTAAATTACCAAAAGACAGACTATTTTCATTATTTTTATTTTTCATTATTTGTGAAGCAAGGCAAGCTGGTGCTGCTGTTGGGTCTTGGGCCTTTTATTGATAGGTTTGGGGCTCCTTGACCCAGCTGCAGCTTGTTGGACAGGTTTTAGCCTAAGGACAGGTCATTCACATGCAAAAGCACCTGCTCATAGCTTTGGGCTGGATTGTAAATTGGATGGGGTAGGGTCTCAGGGAATCATCAGGGTGGAGCAAACGGAAATGGCTGCCAGTCAGCTCTGCAACTGAGGAGGTCCCAGCACAGCAGGCGTCTTCAAACTACGGCCAGCGGGCCACATGCGGCCCGCAGAGGAGTCTGATCCGGCCCGCCAGGTTTTTTGGGCAGTGAGCGCAGCCGAGGTGTTACAGTAGAAATTAGTAGTTCATATAGTCCGGCCCTCCAGCTCTCTGAGGGACCGTGATCTGGCCCCCACTTTAAAAAGTTTGAGGACCCCTGCAGCACAGGAACAAAGATCCTTGTGAGTACCTCTCTCTGGAAGAAGGTTGCCCCTAAGTTCCTGTCTTGATACCAGACAGTCCAGTTTCTCCTTCTATATGTCTGAGTCCCCCAGCGTTGGAGCTCAGTGGAAGTGAGAACTTGTAAATTCAGTTTTTGTGCTGGCCATTTAAGAGGAGCAGCTGGATTTCCAGCAGCTTCTGTATCCCTGAGCCCCAATCCCCAGTGGTTTTCACAGCCCATAATTCTACTGCCCTAGTAATTTCTTTTCCCAGCTCTGGTATCCTGGGCTGGGGGGCTGGTGTGGGGTTGGGACCCTTGTTCCTCCAAATGGCCTCCACAGAGATAATCTCCCTCCTGATGAAGAAAGCAGCACAACTGGGTACTGAACCAGCCCATTCCTCACCTCCCACCTCCTACCAGTCTCAGTCTGCTGCCTTTTTCACTTCTTTAGTTGCAGTATGTCCATTCAGCCTGCTTTCTGGCAGTTCTGGATGATGGTTGTTCTGTATTTTAGTTGTAATTTTGGTGTGGTTATGGTATGCAGCAAGTACAAGTATTTGCCTATGCTGCCATCTTGGTTCTTTCGCACAGACCATTTTTAAATTAATTGCTCACTAGCCCCTTCAATTTTAACTATGTTTGTGTCTAAATATGATTCTTTATTCACCAGGGTTTCATTTGCTAGAGATCAGTTGTCTCAGCAAAGAAATACATTATTCTGAAGGTCCCTAAATGGTGACAGAGGTGAGGGCTATGGGCAATACCTATGGCTCAACCATAAGCTACAATTGATGTTTTTGTTTTGAATAAGTCAACCACAAAGCTACCAACTGCCAGTGTAATTGTAGCTGGTGAAACCACATATGTTCCTCCTGAAGGGCACAAGGTCAGCATTTGATAGGCAGGCATAAAATATGCACGTGCCTTATCGTCCTGGTGTAAGCTTTCTTCTAGTTTGGAGGGTCAATTTTCACAAACTTTCAGAATTGATACTTTGAAAATTCCCTCTGGATTTAAATTATGGAAGCTGTTGGCAGTTTTTATTTGCTTTACTTTTATTTAAATGCAACCATTTGTGAAGGGGAGCTTCTGAATTTACAATGTGGTTATTTTTTTCCAAAATGGAAATTTAAATGCAATTATTTTACTTATTTCAGCTCTAAACAAATGTAAAGATAAATACCACACACTAAAGGGGCAATGCTAGCACTGAAAGCTAAGCAGTGATTTTTGGTTTATATTTTAAAATAATGAAATGTATTTTTCAACACACACACACACACACACACACACACACACACACATATATATATATATTAGTGTAAGAATAATATTGTAGACTAGTTTAAAAATTTGACATTATTTATTTATTTATTTTTATAGCAAAAAGTGGAAATTTATTGAAAAATGAGCATAGACTCCCATGTAGAGAGGAGTAAAGAGTCCCCTAAAATTTTGGCATTTTAAAATAAACCAATAATAGCCAGTGTCTATATTATTTAAGGCAGTCTAATTTGCACAGAAAGAAAGGAGTTTTTAAAAATTATGTCTTGCCCTAACTGGTTTGGCTGAGTGGATAGAGCGTCGGCCTGCAGACTGAAAGGTCCCAGGTTCGATTCTGGTCAAGGGCATGCACCTTGGTTGCAGGCACATCCCCAGTAGGGGGTGTGCAGGAGGTACCTGATGGATGTTTCTCTTCCATCGATGTTTAACTCTCTATCCCTCTCCCTTTATCTCTATAAAAAATCAATAAAACATATTAAAAATTATTATGTCTTAATTTTTGTTTCTAGATTCCTTTATTAAATTTCAGCTTTTGATTCCTGTGTTTTATATGATAACATTTCAAAATAAATCATACCAGTCTTAGTTCAAAGAGAGCATTGTGATGGATAGACCCAAGAGTGGGCCAAGCACATGTTAAGACCTAGAATTATCAAGTTGGTAATTGCCAAGGGCAGAATGTAAGGCAGTTCAAAGATTATCCAATATGTGTAGGACCCATATATGCATAGAAAATCCTCAAACACTTCCCTCTGAGCTAAGCATTTTTCTGACATCACCAAAATCTACTCTTCATAAATTGCTCTTATCTCAATATTAAAAATAAGAGAATGAGGTTTAGAAATTATTTGTTCCCCTGGCCAGTGTGACTCAGTGGTTGAGCATTGTACTATGAACCAGGAGGTCACAGTTCAATTACCAGTCAGGTTACATGCCTGGGTTGTGGGCTCAATTCCCAGCAGGGGCTATGCAGGAGGCAGCCAATCAATGATTCTCTCTCATTGATGTTTCTATCACGTTCTCCCTCTCCCTTCCTCTCTCTGAAATAAATAAAAACACACTAAAAAAAAAAAAAAAGAAATTAAGTGCTCAAGTTTACCCAGCTAATAGTAGTAAATTACAGAGCCAGCAAAACTTGCTATTTACAACCATGCAAAGAAGCTGGACACACTCCTTATAGGTTTTGGTGGTGGCCATCTTGGACCTTTCCGTAAAGGAAGTGGTAGAGGATGGTGCTAGCTGAAACCAGATAAGCAGGTGCCTACCTGCTGAGACTGCCTGTGTAACCATCCCCTAAACCACTGGTAGGCAAACTGCGGCTTGAGAGCCACATGTCTCTTTTTGGCCCCTTGGTGTGGTTCTTCCACAAAATATCATGGCCTAGGCGAGTCTATTTTGAAGAAGTGGCACTAAAAGAAGTTTAAGTTTGCTGAAACTGGTTTGGCTCAGTGGATAGAGCATTGGCTTGTGAACTGGGAGGTCCCAGGTTCGATTTCGGTCAGGGGCATGTACATTGGCTGCGGGCATATCCCCAGTGCCGATGTGCAAGAGGCAGCTGGTCAATGTTTCTCTCTCATCAATGTTTCTGGCTTTCTATCCCTCTCCCTTCCTCTCTGTAAAAAATCAATAAAGTATATATTTTTTTAAAAAAAAGAAGAAGTATAAGTTTAAAAATTGGGCTCTCGAAAGAAATTTCAATCGTTGTACTGTTGTGTTGATATTTGCTCTGTTGACTAATGAGTTTGCCGACCACTGCCCTAAACTAATCTGAGTCATTGGTTATGATCCAAACTCTCCTATTTAAATGTTTACCTAAAGTTATAGTAACTATTTAGTACTTAATTTGGTATACTGTTTTCTGGTTTTCTTCTTTTTATCAATTGCTCATTCATTTACATGTTTTGCTCTCTTGTATTTCCCACTCATTCCTTGACACAAAATAATGAGAATCTTAGCTGTTGCTTCTTCCTTCATCCCCCTGCCCTGCCCTCCTCTTGGGAAATGAGAAATCAGAATCCTTTTTCTCTCTCCTCTGCTCAAATTTATCCTCATCACTCTTGGATCTGGTGTAGTTTTTACAATATAACTATAAAAGATGACATTTCATCCTCTGAGAAAAATGTCTTGGTTATATCCCAGCTAAATGGATGGGTGGATTTTTCATCATGACTTAATTTTGTGACCCAATTGGGAAAACTTTCAGTTTTATTAGCAGCTGTCTTCTCTTTTCTTATCAGATATTCAGCTTTTAGCACCTAGTTCAGAAGAGGAAACACATGGTTTGAAGTTATTATATAGACTTCACAAATCCTTCCAAACAATTTTTCTTAGGTAAGGAAACAAACAAATGGATGCCTAAGATCTTTCAAACAGAGCTGTAAAATTTGCAATCTATATAAACAGGGCATCTGAAAGGAATGCTTGCTTAGCTTTCATCACATTAAGACGTGCTGATAGGAGTGAAAATAGAAAAGAAGATATGTGTATTTTTCCTTCCCCCACAGGTTGAAGGTTGACTTTAAAAGGGAAAATGCTGAGTGTTTCTTAAAACAAAATGGGTACTCCTTTGTTTCCCCTAGACATTAGTTGCCAATCTGTAAACATTTCAAGAGGAAATTGTACACCACCTCATCTGTGTGACAAGTGACATTTACTGGTTGGGTGACAGACACACTGGGGCACAAATCTGGGGATTAAAATGACAGTTGATCGGGGGACCTTTTTTAGTATAAACACCAAGGCGACCATTTAAAATCAGTACTGTCAACAAGTCAAATAATTTTTACTTGGATTTATATTTACTCTATAAAGAGTTCACAACTTCCTCTGGGCTATTTCCTGTTGTTTGGATGCTGTTTGTGAAGGTCCTGGTTCTTTTCTGGAAGGCCAGATGGTCTCTTGTATACATTTGCATTTATATCTTGCAGACATGTAGATCATTCACATGTTGTTCCTTTCTCTCCTTGCAGGTAGAAATAACCCTTCAGGATATCAATGACAATCCACCCGTGTTTCCTACAGACATGCTGGATCTCACCGTGGAGGAGAACATTGGAGATGGCTCTAAGATTATGCAGCTCACAGCCATGGATGCTGACGAGGTACTTCAGAGCCTGTGTCTGAATTTTTGAAACCATATTCCACTGATCTATCCAATTTCTGCTACATGTTGACAACTTTTATTACCCAATAACTAAGGCTAAGCAGTGTGTATTCTTTTCCAAAGAGAACATTAATTATTGAAATGTATTATAAGAATGTGAATCTAGAGATTATGGAGAGGTAATTTTCCTTAGATCAGCTATTCACAACTCAATTTCTAGTTGCATTTTAGATTTCTTAGCCAAATTATTTTAATTCTTAGAAATAAAAATATACTCATTTTATGCTTTTATAATTTCAATTTTCTATCTTATAGCAGCTAAGGATTGTTTTTTTTGTTTGTTTGTTTTTAATACTAGAGTCCTGGTACATGAAATTTGTGCATTCAGTAGGGAAGGGGTCTCTGAGCCCAGCCTGTGCCCTCTCACAGTCTGGAAGTCCCATGACCAGTCACCCCTGCAGAGGAAGGCCCCACCCACCCTGCAGTACAACCAACTGGGTGGCCTGGGCCTCCCTTTGCAGGGATGATCACGGGATGATGGTGGGACATCACACCCTCCTTGGTTGGGCTGGTTATAGCATGGTCTTCTGGAAGGTCATCCAGATGGTAGTTCTGCTGTTCAGTTGATTTCCATATTATTTGCAGATTTTATTTTATTATTATAGCTAAAAATACAAATTATCACCCTGGCCAGCTGATTCAGTTAGTTGGAGTGTTGTCCAGTACACCAAAAGGTTGCAGATTCCATTCCTGTTTAAGGCACATGCCTAGGTTTCAGGTTAGAAACAGTAAAGGAATCAATAAAAACATGTGAGGATTTAAAACAAAGCAAATTATTTCAAATTAAAAAAAATTAAGGCTATTTTATAATTTTTTTTTTATTTTGTAAGACAAAATATATAATTCAGTGATAGCCTTATATATTAAGGAAATTATCTAGTCAACTCAATGACTTTTTCAATTTTGTTAATGAACAGAAATTTCCTTCCTGGTGGTGAATATGAAATTTGGGAGCATAACTTAGATTACTATCTTCTATATTTATATCTTAAGTTTAACATTATGCTCCAAATGTCATAGAAACTTATATAATTTGTAATTTATATTTTTCCCCATGAAGGAAGTCCATGTCCTGTTTTCTCCTTCTTGCTAGATAAAGGGGTTAATTCAGGTTATAATGTTTGAGAAAGAGGAGTCACTTGTCCAGCCACTAATATTCCCTTTCTCCTTAAACTAAGCCCAGCTCCCATCAGAGAATTTAACCTTCTTACCTTAAGGCTTACACTAACCTCCAGAAGGATTGGAAAACTTGATTTTATTGAGTAAAGAATTTATTCACTGAAGCAAGAATACACTTAGGAGAGTGAAATAAGGAAGGGCATAAATAAGCAACAGGGAAGCGTAGGCTGGGCTGCTTTAGCTCCCTGGGAAGTCAGAGCAAGTGGGGCCTTGGAGACAGGTTAGCTCAGGGTGAGCCGCAGCTGCCCCTTGCTCCCTTGGTTGCAAGTCTTGTGTGACCCCTTGGAGTTGAGGAGAAGTATGTCTATGGGGGAAGGAGAAGGAGAGGGGAAGGGAATGGCATGGACATGCTCCCTGCAGGGAGAACATGCTGGGAACCTTCGTTTCCAGGGGATTTAAAGGCTGGGCATTTAGGGGAGGGTCAATATTAGCTAGCTGATCTTTGGCCAATTGACAAGTTCAAGTGAGAGCTGTTGACTAATCTCACTGGGCAGATCTTATGCAAGTAAATAAGAATCTTCAATTATATCCACCATGGACATTATTGCATATCCAGCTCAGTAATGTCCCTATTCATCTTTCAGATAAGATCCATCTGTGAGCTAAATTAAGTCAGCATGATCAACAGGAGTTTCCAATAAATTCTTCCTAGGAACGAGAAGGTGGCCAGTTAGTAAAACACAACCGTGCATGTCTTCATCCCGCAGAGCAGGTAGAAATGTTGCTGGGTTAAGACTGCTATATCGAATTAAGGTGATATTAGGCACAGAAAGCAAGAGTACTTCATAAGAAGCCAGTCCACTGACAGGAATATTGAATGTAATGAGTGTTCAGTGCAGAATCAGCAGAATGAGAAATATAAATAAATAAAAAAGAGCCCATAACTATACCCTCTGATTGTTTGCATAACACGTCATTAGCAGAGGTAGCTACCATGCAGGGTGGGAACCTCTTGGATACTGACTCTAATATCCTATAGGTCCTTTGTTTATTTTTTATTGAATTTACTGGGGTGACATTGGTTAATAAAGTTACATAGGTCTCAGGGGTACAGTTCTATAACACATTATCTGTATGTTGTATTCTGTGTTCACCACCCCAAGTCAAGTCTCTTTCCATCATCATTCATACCCCCTCTGTCCTCTCCTGCCTCCTCACACCTCTTTTCCCTCCGGTAATCACCATGCTGTTGTCTGTCTCTGAAAGGTTTTTGGGTTTTCTTGTTTAATCCCTTCATCTTTTTCATGCAACCTCCTTCTCCTCTGACAGATGATCTCTGTTGTTGGGTTAAAACTGCCAAAGCATTTCCTTTTTTTCATGTATTAAAAGGTGTTATAAATATGGTATCTCAGAGCAGGATCTTTAAATAATTCGTTCTCTGGAGCTTTTACTTGGATGGATGAGGTCAATCTGATTTTAATCAGACATAGAGAGGTTGAGCTATTAATGAAACATTTGGACTCTAATAGTGACAATATCTAGTCTAATACAAAAACAAACTTTTTTATTTGTTTGTTTTTAGAAGAGTAAAGGATATCCCTCTGAGTCGTTCAGGGTTAATTCGTAGTCCATCTTTACATATTAGATAACCAAGACATTTACTTGAGGTAAGCAGAATTCAAGTTTGCCCTTTGAGACTTTTTTAAAAAATATATTTTATTGATTTTTTACAGAGAGGAAGAGAGAGGGATAGAGAGTTAGAAACATCGATGAGAGAGAATCATCGATCAGCTGCCTCCTGCACACCTCCTACTGGGGATGTGCCCACAACCTTGACTGGAATCAAATCTGGGACCTTTCAGTCTGCAGGCTGACGCTCTATCCACTGAGCCAAACCGGTTTCCGCCTTTGAGACCTTTTATCCCTTTTATGACTAACTGTTGTCAAAGGTAAATGTCATCCTCTTGAGAGTCTAATATGTCCTAAGGCATAAAAGCAAATCATCCACATATTGGATTAGAATGGAATTTCTCGGAAATTCAATATTATTCAAATCACCCTTTAATATCTGAGAGAAATAAGTGGGAATTTCACATATCCCTCAGCGTAACTGTCCCAGTAAACTCCCTTCTTCCCAGGTGAAAACAAAGAGGTATTTACTGCCTTTAAAAAAAAATAAATAAATAAATAAACCAGGAATACTGAAAAAGACACTACATAAATCTATCACTGCAAAATATTAGCAGTCCACAGGGATTGCTGATAATAGGGTATGTGGATTTGGAGCCATGGGGCTTCTGTGAATAACTGTTTTATTTATAGCTCTGAGATCCTGTGCAAATCTCCATCACTTCCCACTGGGTTTCTTTACCTGAGGACAAGAGAATTCTAGGTGCTTGTGTATGGAATTATAAGCCCCCCCCCACCCCCTTTAAAGTAACCTTACATAATGGGCTTAGTTCCAGCCTGTGCATCAGGTCTTAAAGGATATTGGTGAATATTAGGTAGAGGCAACATACTGTAGCGGCTGAATTGGTTTTGCCAATATCTGTACTGGAAGAGGTCCCGAATTAGATTGTAACATCCTGCAACAAACATTCCATCAGTCTCAAGATTAGTTTCCTCTTGTAGAGATTCCTTTAAAAATTATTATTTTCCCAAATGCTTTAGAATCTGATTCACTTAGTTCTAAATACATTTCACCCTTCAGGGAAAAGGCTATGTGGTGGTTTCAAGAAAGTCTCACCCTATCTGGTGAATTGGAGTAGATTGGACTAGGACTAGTAAAAATATATGTTGCCCATATCATTCCCTAGTTAGCAGGTGCTGATTAAAAGACAAACATTGGTTGCCCTAGCTGGTGTTGCTCAGTGGATAGAGCATTGGCCTGTGGACCAAAGGGTCTGGTTTGATTCCTCGATTTCAGGGCTCCTCCCTGGCCTGGGCCCAGGTCGGGGTTCATGCAGGTGGCAACCAGTCAGTGTGTTTCTCTCACATTGACGTTTCTTTCTGTCTTCAGCTTTTCTCTTTCACTCTCTCTAAAAATTAATGGAAAAATCTCCTCGTGTGAGGATTAAAACAACAACAAAACAGACGTTGGTGGATTAGATATCTCTACCATTTGTACAGAAGCTTTGCTCTGAAGGAGAGGCCAACTTAAGTTGGGTGTGGTTAAGAAGAGAAGTAGCCCCAGTCTGTGCAAGGGCCCAGTAATTCCCCCTTTTATGGTAATTTAAGTTTCTCTTAAAGTATTAGTAAGGAGAAGGGGAAATGCCCTCATCGTCCTTGGAGCAGAACTATGCTTGCTTCTGTTTCTTTTCTTTTTCTAAATCCCATTTCACTTTCTCAAATCTCCTTCTTAAGGTGACTTGACTTTTTAAAGTAAGAACAGACTTCTCTCTCCCCTTTTCTAAGAGACCTTGGGGAGGTCTGACCTCATTGCTTAATTGCTGGAGCTGTAACTTCATGATTTGGCAGCTTAATCTTTTTCTCTCTTTTGAATAATTTTAGTTGATCAGCCAGAATTGCCAGTTCATGGTACACATGGTTGGCCAGTTTAATTTACATTGTTTAATCAGAGTTATAAGCTCTTCATTTAAACCTTCCCAAAATGCCAAATTTCATAAGGGATCATTGGATGATCCTTAAAACTGTCTGGAGACAGACTGGGTAAGGTTTGAAAGCTTTTTTGAAACATTCAAAGAAACATAAATTGATGGACCTTTGATGGACCTTTGTCCAGTCCATTTTCCGAGGAAAAATCTCAGGTATGCTTATGGGCTAATTCCCTGCATTTTCCTAGTCTTTCTCTCTCCATTTTAAAAAGTCCTCTATAGGACTTTCTCAGTGAACTCTAAAATCCCCTCAGAAACCAGTAGGTGTATTCATTGGAATCGCCAGGATCCTACGTCCTCTAACAGTTACATTTCTTTGTATACCCATCAGGGCGCTGGAGAGAGTCAAGGAAATCTGTAGGTAGATTCCTTAATTCTGTTCTAGTCCAAGGGACGGACACATTCACTGGCTCCCCTTTGCCTGAGACTGGCTTTTCCCCAAAGGTGGCTGCCAGAATCTGTGTTTGTTTTTCTTAGTCTATCTTGGTCTAGTTTTCTATTCTGAGGGCCCCTAGGTCAGTAAGGAGCAGTGGTGTAGAAAAGAAAGAGAGAGAGAGAGAGAGAGAGAGAGAGAGAGAGAGAGAGAGAGAGAGAGAGAGAGAGAGAGAGAAAGGTAGGAGGAAGAAAGGAGAATAAGCCTGGACAAGGAAGTAAAGGGTGCAGTGGCCATTGGAGAAAGAGGTAAAAATGGGGTATGAACATTGAGCAGCTGCAGAAACCTACTTAAGTCCAAAGAGTCTCCAAAATTTGCTTACTCACTTCTGCGCAGAAGAAAGGCTCTCTGCGACCCATTTCAAGGGCTTCTACGTACCAATTGAGGTAAGCAACTCATTCATTTGGTTTGGTATTAGAGCCAACATTTATTTTCTCTATGATGCATGCAAATTTTTTGTTTTAGGAGTCAAAAGAGTTCTATTTTAGACATCATTAATTGATACCACCTCTAGTTAAATCTTCCCATTTCTGTAAGGACCCACTAGTAAAAGCTCCCCAGGAATTGTATATCTGCAGGAGTATTAGTGAGGGCTGGAGCCTGGGGTCAGTGTTAACCTGAAAATTAAAAGCCAAAGTGAGATGCTACAAGCCTTTGAGATGAAAATAATAAATAAATAAATAAATAAATAAATAAATAAATAAAGCAATCCGGGAATACAGATGCAGGTAGACACCCAAATTATGTTCTGATCCTGGAGTGAAGGCATTTAATGAGAAATTAAAGGGAAGTCATTACCTGAATAAAAAAGGAATTTGTGTTGTTGCTAACAGGCTAGTTACCCGTTAGCCGTACATGGCTGCTGATGGAGGGTAAAGGATGTCCAGAACATCGGTCCTTGTGGGCAGCAGGTCTGCTATCCTGGTAGCTTTATAACAGTTTGTAAGACAGTGCTGGTTTGGCCCATTCAAGGTTACTTTGATGGTTCAAAATCCTTAATGTTCCCCGAGACAGATGTGCAAGGCAGTTTCTCTGGGATGGCAACTTAGACTCCCTTTTGCAGTGGCTCCATTTATAGCACGTTTCACATCAGCATTAAATTGTTACATAGCTACCCAGATGGTGGGTTGATGTTGAGAGATGAATGGAATTCTTTAAAACATTAAGATTATGTAGGTCATCAGCAAATTGTGTCCATATATTTTTTTGTTATTTGTACACTTTTTCTTTTTCTTCTTCTTTTTTTTTTTTTAATATATTTTTAATTATTTTTACAGAGAGGAAAGGAGAGGGATAGAAAGTCAGAAACACCGATGAGAGAGAATCATCGATCAGCTGCCTCTTGCATACCTCCCACTGGGGATGTGCCTGCAACCCAGGTACATGCCCTTGACCGGAATCGAACCCGGGACCTTTCAGTCCGCAGGCCGATGCTCTATCCACCTAGCCAAACCGGTTTCGGCTGTATACTTTTTCTTAATAATGAAATCAAACATAAAAATACTATACTAGTAATGTTAGAGAAACTCTAGTTGGGCCCTGGAGAATAATGTGTGAGTCAGGGATTCAGTTTTAGAAAGCAACATATACATGTAAACTTAATTTAAATATCATTTGAAACATGTGCTGGATCAAGATACACATCTTTCAGAAGCACGTGACTTTTTGAGTCTCCCATTTCCTTCCATAAACAGAATTATTATGCCTGTAATGGGCCAGGATACTCAAGCTTTGTTTCATGGTGCCATACTTGTTTTTGAAACTACTTGAGGATGTAAAATGAATTTGCAATTTATAGCTATTTACTTTCAGAATTCCTTTCACGAGCTTTTGTCTCTGAGGTTCCTCAGGAAAGTAAAATATTTTAACAGCATTATTTCCACTCTGCTATAGCTGAAATACGATATTTGTTTCTTGTGGTAGTGCCTATACTGCATATTTTGAATTTAAGTAAATAAATAGGCTTTTCAAAAGACCTAATTAAATCATGACTCTTGGTCAGACATTTCCAGATATTCACTAGAACTATTAATTCACCACATCATCTGATATTTAGTAGAGAAAAAAAAAATTATTTCATCAATAGAGTCTGATACTTATTAAAGAGTCTGAATTATAACTTTAGGAGATAGAACATTTCTAACTTTTAGACCATTTGTGTAATAGCTTTTAATGTATATTTGTTTCTTTGCTTTCCCTTGATTTCCAAATACCATTTCAAAAACTGAGAACAGAAAATAGCTCTTTTCCTACCTGAACTGCTGTACTAGAATAATGAAATTCCTTGTGCAATATAAAGCAGAACATGGTCAGATTAGAAGACTCAAAATCCTATCGAATGTTTCTGTTAAGACGGTACAATTACAATAAATACGATAGGTACTCCACGTGCACCTGAATATACAAGATAAATATAGGCAGTGTGTTAAACTCAGCAATTTCTAAATTAAAATGTGCTTTTAGGCATTCAATTTACAAAATGTTAAGATTGGCTAGGGAAATGCAGTACTAAATATAGCAAATGCCACTAAACATACATTTTGAAAGAGTATTTTTGCCTAAAACTGTTAGAAATTGTTGTCTTATGTATCTGCTGACATTGAAGGATAAAACATATTTAATTCTGATGAAACAAATGTAGAGAAGCTGTGGTTATTGTCATCTCTTGTCACACAGCCTTCTCTATTCCTGCACATGCTGAATGTATGTCCTTCCTAACATCTTTCTCAAGAGTTTTTAGCTGCCTATATAATAAATAAATTTCTAGTGGTTAACAACAGTAAAGGAAATATTTGTCTCATGTGTGTATATTTAAATTAAAATATAACTTTTGAAATCAACAGTTTTAATATTATACTTCAATGTCAAGACTTAATATACTTGACACACTATATCTATACTAATAATAAGGAATATGTAAATTGTCCAGGATGCCATCACAGTAGCAACTGAACAGCAGGCTGGGTGGGGTGACCAGGCCAGTGGGGGGCAGATAAGGGTGACCAAGCTGGTAGGGAGGGAATTTTGGAGCAACCAGGCTTGTGGGGGGGGGCAGTTGGGGGCAACCAGGCTGGCAGGGGGGCAGTTAGGGGCAGTTAGGGGTGATCAGGCAGGTAGGCAGGTGAGCAGTTAGGAAACCGGCAGTCGGACATCCCCCTAGGGTTGCCCCTCAGCCCAGCCTGTACCCCCGGATTAGAGAGGGTACAGGCTAGGCTGAGGGGCAAGCCTCCCCCCCTGTGCACAAATTTCATGCACTGGGCCTCTAGTTTACTTATAAGAAAATATTAAAAATAGGAATAAATGTAATTAACACTGTAATATCTTTAGCTGCTTCTCAAAGATTATTATTCGTTCTTCAGATGCATTAATTTAATTCTCACAACAGCCCTACGGGGTGTGGCCGAGAATATTATTATTCCAATAGTTCAGGCAAAGAAACGGGCTTATAGAGGTTGAGCAGTGGCCCAATGACACACCACTGGTAAGTAGTGGAGCAGAGATTCCACCTGAAAACCAGCTCCAGAGCATCACATCTCAACCAGTACATTTAAGAGACCTAAGTCAACCTGTTTATAATTTCAACAATATACAGATAAGTTTAAAACAGATTTTAAAATGCCGTGGAGTTAGTATCTTCTATCATCAAATCTAGATGGGTGCTTTTACTTTAATTCTCTTTAATTTCCTTATTTTAAAACCTACTCTTGAAACCTTACTTTAACCTCTGTGGCAGGCTGTTCCTCTGGGTTTCCCCCTGGGTCCTGCCCTCCTTCCTCAACTTCGCTGCTTCTCCTTCCCACTCTTTTTATTTATTTATTTTTAATTGAATTTATTGGGATGACATTGTGTAATAGGTTAAACAGGTTAACCTGTTATACAGGTTCGACTGTATAACTCAGCAAAACTTCTGCACACTGCATTGTGTGCCCATTGCCCAAAGTAAAATATTTTTCTCTCCCCATTTACCCGCTCCCCCGCCTTTGCCCTCTTTCCCCTCCCCTGCCCCCTTTCCCTCTGGCTATCACCACACTGTTGTCTGTGTCTATGTGTTTTATATACATATATATCTGCTCCTTCTTTCCACTCTTAAAACGACCTTACACAGCTGTTTATATTTAGTCCTTTCACTGCTGTTCCTTTATCTAACCTAATTAAATTCTCAACAGATCTGTGACTTTCACTGTCATGTACGCATATCGACCTGCAAGTATTTTTGCAGACCTTTTATCAACTCTTTGATTGATACATAACCATTTCTATGATGCTATCCTTCAGTCTCTTAACATGCCATATACCACTGCATAATTTTTCCTGCATCAAAGCAGATCTTACCCTGAAGTGTCTTTAGCAAGAGTAGTCTTTTAATTCCTAGCTAAAGTAATTTTGATATTATTTCCCTTTGCTTTCACTTGTACCCATCACATAATCTTGTTAACAGAAGGACATGAGCCTGTGGGAATGCTGAACAACTGAGAGTATTATTACTTTTATTTCTATATCCAATAACTTATCAGATATCACTGATTTGTCCCTTGTATTATGCCACATGATGACTTAGAGTCTGAGTTCTAGAGCAAGAGGCCAGGGTTTAAATTCCTGTCTCAGACACTTTATCATCAAAATGGGGATAATAATAGTCCATATCTAAGGCCATTGCCTTTGAGGATTAAGTCATTTCATGCCCATAAAGCGATATGCACAGAGCAGTGCTTAGCAAGTAATAAACACTTAATGAATGTGCTCTTTTTCTCAACTTTCCATTCCTTCTGCCAACTTCCTAGTTCATACTTCAAAGTTTCTGAGGGCCATGGTTCAAAAACCTGGGAGAACCCAAGCAATCATCCCTGCTTTCATTTTACAGAAATGGGACTTGGGACCTGCAAAGAATACAGAGTGCATGGCATGCAGTTTTGCTTTGAGGAAATGAAGCTCCAGTCTTTAGGGCTCAAACTCCTCACTGTCTCCCTGCGTGGCCTCCCCCAGCTCTTGTCCATTCTACTCTATCGATCGCCTTAAGGACTGTTTCCAACTCAAACAAGCTCAGTGGTTTCTTGGCCATATAATTCAAGCTAATATGTGCTATGATTGTGATTCTCCAATATAGACCCATAACCTAGTATTTTACTCGACTTTCTTCTTTTGTTCTACATTAACCTTTTCGATACAACTAACCTGCTCAATGGTAACTACACCAAGCACATCCTTCTTCCCTTTGCGCTTTTGCTCATATTCAAACACTTTCTCGTGTTCTTTGCTTAAAAAAACAAAAAAACAAAACTACATTTCTTCAAAATCCAGTCCAGATCTGCACATTTACCATTATATCTTTCCTAATAAATCAACTCAAAATAATCTCTATTCTCTTTGGTTCTGATGGTGCTTTTTGCAAGCCTCATTTAGATAACTTTTCCTGCTAAATGAGAAGGAACACAGAGCTCAGTCAGGCAGACTTGGGTTTGAAACCTTCACTGGCACCTATGTGTAACGATGTGTAAGTTAGCTCATGTCTCGGAACCCATATCTTCCTTTGAGAACTCATACCTCGTAGCCTTGTAACAGGGCCTGGCAAAGGGCAAGCCTTTAGCACACCGTCTATGGTGACAGCTTTACTCCTTCCCCTGTGTATATTTTATGAATTAAAAAATATATATATATAATTAATCCTGAAGGCTGAGATTTTCTGTATTACTTAATGGAGTGAATGGTGAAAGCCTGGCTAGGTGACCTACTACACTAGCCTGTACCTTTTGAAATCTCATAGCGTCCTATGAAATTAAGTCCAGAGCCTCTCACTGTCAAATACATACTCAGCCTAAGGAGTGGGGTGCCCTCACTGTTCCACTTCTGACAGTTCAGATGCCGGTTTTTCTTTCTTAGGGTGCAAATGCTCTCGTCACATACACCATCATTAGTGGAGCTGATGACAGTTTCCGCATTGACCCTGAATCTGGAGATCTGATAGCAACTAGGAGGTTGGACAGAGAACGCCGTTCCAAATACTCCTTGCTGGTCCGTGCAGATGATGGTCTCCAGTCCTCAGATATGAGAATCAACATCACCGTCAGTGATGTGAATGACCACTCGCCCAAGTTCTCCAGGCCTGTGTACTCTTTCGACATCCCAGAAGACACAACCCCAGGTAGGGAGGGGCGTGCATGCCCTTAGGTGTATTTTGCAAGGATCACATTTGACTCCAGTTATGGACTGTGTTTTAACTGCCCTTCATTAGTGACTAGTTTTTATCATATGCTACTAGGTATAAAAATATATTTGCTGGACTTTCAATTTTTTTTTAATTAGCCATCTTGGCTATAATTCCTAAGCAGATTTCTAGACTTTTCAAAGCCAGTGATATTAGTCCTTCATCTGATTACTAGTTACAGATATTTCTGTTTCTGAAAGTACTTGTAGCATGGGTTGTTAATTTTTCTGGCAACCGCACTTTTGATTTTGTTTTTCCACTTCAGAAATGTCAATTGTGATTATGCTGCTATGTATAGAAAAAACAAAGAAAAAGCCTAAGGAAACCTGTGAAAAGTGGCTCTAACCCTTGCTAGTTATGTGACCCAGGGCAAGTTAATTCATTTCTCTAAGCTTCAATTCCTCCTGCTATAAAATGAAAAGAGTAGCTCCCATTAGAAGTAGGGTGAAGGTTAATTTAGAATGTACATGTGAGTTTCCTAAAGCGGTGCTTGAGAAGTAGCAGGTGCTCAATAAATATGCGTAGAATAAGAATCCTGAATTATTGTCTTGCCTCATGGAACATATGATGCTGTGATTGTTGAGTTTGAGTATGCAGCATCTATGTGTTTTTGTTTCATTCCCATTATTGGGAATTCTTACCTAAAATTGAAATTTTATTCTAAATCACATTTTAGAATGTGTTTTCCTAATAAGGCATATTTTTTGGAAACTCATTTGACAAGGAAAGAAGCATTTATAGAAGATTCTTAACTTTCTCACTGCAGTTTTCCCCTCACTCCCCAAGATGAGCCTGTTCTTCATGAAGTTCCCATCACATTTATTCCTTGCTTAATTATAGCAATGGCCATGTGAGCTGTCAAGTGGTACCTCCTTGGCATAAGTCTGTATTATTTCTTGGAATGCCCAGTCCTGACACGAGCAATGACCCCCATCCATGTCCCCTAAATTCATCAAAATGTGGTTATGAATTGGTAGTGCCAGATAGCAAAATAATGTCAGAAATGGTATTAGTACCAGAATACTTTTTAAAAAATTATCTTTTTGTTGAAAGTATTACAGATGTCAGCTATCCCCCCCCATTAACCCCCCCCCCCCCCATTCTGCACCTGCCCTTCTCAGGCCTCTAGTACACTATTGTCTGTGTCCATGAATACCCAGAATATTTACACTGCAACATAGGAGCTACTGGATATTGAATAGTCGATATGTTAATATTTGGGAATGTTGATATCAGTGTTAACATAGAAATCAGCTGGATATTGTGTTCATTATGTTTTTTTTTTTGTTTTTGTTTTTTTTTAATATATTTTATTGATTTTGTACAGAGAGGAAGGGAGAGAGATAGAGAATTAGAAACATCGATGAGAGAGAGTCATCGATCAGCTGCCTCTTGCACACCCCCCACTGGGGATATGCCCGCAACCAAGGTACATGCCCTTGACCGGAATCGAACCCGGGACCTTTCAGTCCCCAAGCTAACGCTCTATCCACTGAGCCAAACCGGTTTCGGCTCATTATGTTTTAATAGTGATTCTCTATTTAAAATATTCCATTGTACAAATAATTTTTTGGTGTTGTGTGTGTATGCACTTAGTAATATACATGCCCCATTAATTTGGACTATTGATTTATTCTTTTTGATAGGTTCTTTGGTAGCAGCTATTTTAGCTACAGATGATGACTCTGGTGTGAATGGAGAAATTACATATAGTGTGAATGAAGATGATGAAGATGGCATATTTTTCCTGAATCCAGTTACCGGAGTCTTTAATTTGACTCGAATATTAGATTATGAAGCACAGCAATATTATATCCTCACTGTTCGAGCTGAAGATGGTGGGGGACAATTTACTACCATCAGGGTTTATTTCAATATACTAGATGTAAATGACAACCAACCTATTTTCAGCTCGAGTTCATATAGCACATCTTTAATGGAGAATCTACCTCTAGGATCTACTGTTCTTGTGTTTAATGTTACCGACGCAGATGACGGTACGTACTTTGTTTTATATACTTTAAAAACTTTATTAAAATGTTATTGGATTTATTTTATCTTTATTTACATTTTTCAGCTGTCACAAAATTGCATTTTGTGAATATAGGTCTAAAGTTAAGAAATAAATCTATAATTTAGCTATAGTTAAGTAATTATCAGTTAACTTCTTATTTATGATAGCTAATTGCTTTATAAGCTTTATCATCTTTATCTTCCCCACACCCCCAAAAAGTGTGAGAGTATTGCAGTTTAGTAACATAGAAATCATAAAACAACTTTTTGGTAGATTTTTGTCAGATAAATAAAAATAGTTACTTACATATAGTATTATGTTAATATAAAAAGAATAAAATTTGGAAGCAAAAGTAAAACCAAAGTCTTCAAAAAATACTTAGGAATGTATATATTTGTATTTATAACTGAAAACTGCTAACTAATAATATTTTGGCAAGCTTTCATGCTTTGATTCAAAGGATAGTCTCAGAGCTCTTAGGCTATAAAATCAAGTTGAGATTTTTCTTCATTAAATCTAGGCTTTCCATGTATTTGATTTTTACTCATTACAAAAGCATTTGATAAACTTTAAAAAAACAACAACAACAACACATATGACTCCCCTGGCCTTCCTTCTAAGGCCTGCTTTGTAAGGACACATATCAGATAACTTATTGTTAGTGATAACATTGTGCAGGTTATCAGTCATTAGCTAACTGCTGGGAAAGTGGCTACCTTCTTTTCCCTGCATTGGATGCAGCTCAGTGTCCAGTCAATAGGGAAAACAAGGGGCAGTCCTAGCCCGAGGATCTGCTTAGAGACGCAGGCATATCAATCTTAATTTAGAATTTCCCAATTCTCCCTAACTTGATTTATGGCAATTGCAGAATATCACTGTGTTTCAGCCTTCTGCTCTATACTTAGTTCCCTTTCAGGAGTATCTAGAAATGTCCCTGACAGAGATGTGTGGGGTAAAAAGTATCAGTTTTTTATGTATTTTATATGTTTCAATTAAAAAAAATTTGAAAATGCTTTCTTTAAAATTTTTTGAAGTCCTTTTTAAAGTTTTCTCCTCTTATTCAAGCACAATGAATATTGGACACATGATTACATCTAAGATGGAAAATAAAAGATGGAAAGTTAAAAAAAAGAAAGAAATGATAGAAGTAGCTGTAGTACTAGTACCACTACTACTACCAATAATACAAACCATAGCCAGCGTTTGCCGAGTTCAGTGCTAAGTTTGCACAGGTCTTGGCCTAGGAACGCTGCGGACTCTGTTTCCTTCCTGTACATCAGCCCCACTCTGTGGATTGGCTCCAAATAGACATTTATAAACAAGTGAGGTTAGTCTCTATTTTAGAAGTTGATCTCTCTAGGATAGCCTTAATTAGTTTACCTGCTTCCTGGATCGGAATGTTTTCTTAAATGTCCTTGTGGCTGACTGGCCCATTCTGTTCTGCAGTGAAGAATTTTGTGCCATGCCTTCTTTGTGACTTATTTCTTACGTGTTTGGGAGGCCCCATTGTTTCATAGGATTGGGTGCTCTTCTGGGATACAGTTCATTTATCCTCATGCCTTAAAATGTAGGGAACTGGCTCAGTGGATAGAGCATCAGCCTGCAGACTGAACGGTACCAGGTTCAGTTCCGGTCAAGGGCATGTACATTGGTTGCAGCCACATCCCCAGTGGGGATATGCAGAAGATAGTTGGTTAATGTTTCTCTCTCATTGATGTTTCTCTCTATCCCTCTTCCTTCCTCTCTGTAAAAAAAAATCAATAAAATATATATTTTTAAAATGTAGGGAACTGGGAAAATAACAAAGAAGAAACTTTCTTTGTGAAAATATGCTGGGATAGTCCCTGCGCATGTACGCACAGACATTCATTAACCATTGACTTCAAGTTGCTTTTCATAGATTCCCCCGCCACCCCCCCCTTTAATTGTGTTGGATTAAAAAAAAATTCAAGCTACAGTTCCCCATTGTTTTAGTTTTGAATACTTTTATCAGCGTAATTTCCTGTACCTTGACCTAAAATATAGGACACAGTTCCTATTCTCTCTGAATTTCAAGGATAATGATAAGACTGTACAAGAGTAACCTTGTTTGTTTAAAATTGCCTACTCAGTTACATTAAATAGTTCTCAAAGTATTTTGCAAACAGTGTTGTTTAGACTTTCTAAAATTAATGAATTTATCTTACCCTCTGTCAAAGTGTTCCTGAGGAGGTAATATTGTCACTTTCTTAGATGAATACATTTTATATGATAATAAATATAAAGTATTTTGTTATCATTATCTAAATTCTCCATGAGATTAACCTAAAATTTTTGGTTACATGATCATTTAATAAAAATAAAGCAAACATTTTACTGTTTTCACAAGATAATTAGAGTATGTACTGATCTCAAGGCTTCCTTGCGCTCAGTTTAAGAAGTACTATTTTGAGTCAAACTATTATCAACTGAAGCTTTATGGAAATATGATGGCTTTGATAATTCTTTATTACTTTAGGAATAAGTCTTATAGTCTTTACAATCTTTGGGAGTCATAGGCTATTTTGAGAATAAAATGATTGTAAATATTGCCTAATAAACTCACCTCTAGATGTATGCTACACAGTGGAGATCATTTGACCTGTGGATGGTTTTCATATTGTGAATAAGTGTGCACACTTTACAACAGAACTACATATCTATAGTTATGTGCTACGTTTTCTGGAACTAAGTTATTCATGAGACCGAAATGAAAAATACCCCCCCCCCCCGCCCAAATGCAATACAACCACACATACACAATAAAACTGCCAGAAAGAATCATGTAGCTAAACCACTTTCAGAATATTGAACACAAATGTTAGAAATTTGGACTGTTTTAAATTTGAGGACCTGGTGGGCTGTAAAAGCCCACTAGATTCAAGTCTCCTTGCTTTGGATAAATTGTAGAATTTAAAATAATGTCGTTATTGTTTTATGATTCTAATATTTGATACAAAGAGCAGAGAGAGAGAGAGAGAAATGTCTGGGCTCTTTTCGGATGCTGCAAGTGTTCAGGGAGAGTTTTGAGTTTCCATATGTCCACGTGAATTCTGTGGATGGAGAGCACATGCCAGTGTCATGGAGACTTGTCCAGAGTGGAAAGGCCTTTTCTTTTCAGCGAAGTCAATGGAGAGGCCTCCCTGGGCTGATGGAGGCAGCGAGGGTCCCGACTGGGAGCTGAGACCTGCTGCTTAGATGGTGCTGCCATATTGTGTGCAGCAGTTGTTATATCGTTCTATTTTTTCCTCAAAGATAATGATAATTGTCCTCAGTTTATTTTTAATAGTACCACCTAATATGTTTGTCACGATGAATTTAACTATGTAGTCAAATTTTTCTTTTTCATAATTCTATTTGAAGTTAAACTGACTCCACCAACCTCCCCCACCAAACTCTTTCCCTAAAAAAGAGGCTGTTCTGCTATTTGCTGCTTGGCTATATGAGCTCAGTATTAGGCTCTCTGGTTGCCTCTGGTTTACTCATATACAGTGGATGTCCCACTTGGTTTGTTTCATGTAGATCTGCTAGGCCATCACTTTGTGGCCATGTGCCATTTTGTTGGTATTTTTCATTTCTTTTGACCTTGGACATGCAAGATTTTATAGGCTTGCATAGAACTAAATTTTATATCTCTGCTTGTTGGTATTATTTTTATCCAGATGGTTTCACAACTTTTTCTTGATATAATTGTGCCTCAACGAATAAGAATTCAGTATTCACTGATTGATTTAGCTATAGGAAATGCAAAAACATTATCTTAGAGAGTGATCAGATTTAAAATATATATTAAATATATACATATATTATATATAAAATACATATTAATATTAAATCAAATTAATTTTAATTATTCTTATATATATCCTTAGAAAGTAATTAGGGGGGATCCTGCCATGACCTGCGTTTCGGGGTTCAGGATCTGAAGGAGGGGCTGATGCACAAATGAAAATGCTATACAAGAAATATGAATTAAAAAAAAAAAGAAATATGAATTTAGAAGGCATTGGGGACCAGGGGGTGTCTCTTTCGTGAAGAGCATACTGACATCTGACCCGGTTCGCTTTTTATTTATTTGAATACACATTTTCCCTTTAGCAAAATGGATACAGGCATATCAAAGGTAAAGTTTGGTAAACAGTAAAATGATTATCAGGTTAGGGAATTTCCTTGAGCCACCGCTATATCCACACTCTTAGTGTCAGCCCTGATAACCTCAAGGTCCATAGGCTTTCTGCATTCCTTGGTGCACTGACAGTATTGGCAAGTGGTGCTTCCCATAGGACTTTCTGTCATGGTGCTTTTCTCCCCCCATCCCTGTGGAATTCTAAGTTGACAAGTTGAAGTAGCTGTTGACCTTGTTCTGCTCAGATCTTAAAATTCTCTTTACCTCCTGCTGTTGAATTGACTGGCCTCCCATTAGTTTTATTTATTCATATTTTTCCTGGTCCTCAGAGTTTTAAGTGTTCTGAACTTTATAACCTCTGCTTTGTTCACTTGTGAGTAGTCATAAACTATAAAGATTAAAAGCCACAACTCACAGAGAGGAGGAGAATTTACCTTTTCAAAGATCTACTCAACCCTTGTTTATATTAGACATTTTTGTGAAAAAGCCAGTGCCTGAAAGTTTCTTCATAAATATTTGTTCTCTGCATCAATATATAGACAAAACACATTGGATAGAGACCATAAAACCACCAGAAAAGTGTAATTTTAACATTTTTTACCCAAAAGCAGGCAGATCCTACTAGGTAGAAAAACGAACAAACAAAAAACACAAAACTATTATTCAACTAAACTTCCCTTTGTGAGCATCTTGATGAGTTTTAAGAAAAGGCAAAAAGGTCACTCCAGTATTCATACAATCCTGAGAAAGTATTTTTTCAAAGGACAAAAAAGAGAAAAAATTGTTCTAGAAGACTGTTGGCAAACAATGAATATCATTTCTGACACCTGAATAGTTGACATTAATTTTAGAAATACAGGAGCTATTTGTAAGCAATTTATTAACTCAATAAAATTTCCCTGGTATAAAATCCCAGGATATAAAATCTTTATTCAGGATGGGTTATCTAGGTACACAATATATTTCTCAGTAAGTCTTTTAATACCCTACAATATCCCAATATCTTTATGATAAAATATGAAAATGTAAAAGGCATGCTGGGTCAATGAAGAAAACACTACTCTGGGTTAGGAAGTCTTATATTTCTTTGTTTTCACTGCTTACCTGTTATTTACCTGTCAATGACTTACTAAAACAAGAGCTCAGTCCATTCTCCACATCATCTTTTTTAGAAGGATGTCAGCAATCAGTGTCTTAAATGAGGATTTACATATAGTTTTTAAATCTCATCTTTATTATTAAAAGTATTTATCATTTTTAATTAAAAAGTAACTCATGTTTCTAGGAAAAATAGATAAAATACTATGTAAATACGGCCCAATAATATCATGAGCATTTTTATGTGTAGCCTTTCATGTATAATTTTATTGCTGACATTTCCTTTAAATAATATTTTTAAAACACATTAATTGTACATAGTAATAAAATTTGAAAGAGAATTATTTTCACAAAGGCCATTAGCCAGGTGCCTAATAGGAATTAAAAAGTATTTATTGGTCTGACAAGAAATGTAAAAGTAGACTCAAAGCATCCATGACTAATGCCATACATTAGAACATTTTATTACCCTCCTCTGAAAATTGGTGTCGGCCTCCATAAATTACTGAAGTTATAAATTTTGGGCTAATAATATAGAGTGTGGCACCATTAATGTTCAACCCTCAGGAATTATGTGACAGAAATGAGGAAATGTATAGAAAAAATATACACTCTCTGAAACATTTTTTCTCTCTTTACTTGTGTAATTTAACATTTCAACACCGTAGTAAATAGCAAACAGTATATATATCATTTGTTCACCAGGCTGTAAACATCTTTTCAGATCAAATGTTAACAGGAAAAGAATCATGCAATATGTATTACTGACAAAGAAAATTAACTGCAGCTAAATCATCTATAAGGCGTGTTTGGAGGCATCATATGTCACTAATATGCAGTTTCATTGTATAAAAAATTTGGTTGCAGCTCAGTTGGCAATCAGCACACATGAGAGAACAGTTAATTTTTCCCCCCTTTCATTTCAGGCATCAACTCCCAGTTGGCGTATAGCATTGCTTCAGGTGACAGCCTCGGGCAGTTTACAGTTGACCAGAACGGTGTGCTGACCGTCCTCAAAGCGTTGGACCGGGAAAGCCAGTCCTTTTACAACCTGGTCGTCCAGGTGCACGACCTGCCGCCTCTCCCGGCCTCCAGGTTCACCAGCACCGCTCAGGTCTCCATTATTCTGCTGGATGTGAACGACAACCCACCGGCATTTCTTTCCCCCAGACTGACGTACATTCCGGAGAACACGCCCATCGATACCGTTGTTTTCAAAGCTCAGGCAACGGACCCGGACAGCGGCCCCAACAGCTACATTGAGTACACCCTGCTGAACCCCTTGGGGAACAAGTTCAGCATCGGGACCATCGATGGGGAAGTGAGGCTCACTGGCGAGCTGGACCGGGAAGAAGCTTCTAATTATACGCTAACGGTGGTGGCCACGGACAAGGGCCACCCGCCCCTCTCCTCGTCCTCAGAGGTCACGGTGATGGTGCTGGACATCAATGACAACAACCCCGTCTTTGCGCAGGCTCTGTATAAAGTGGAGATTAATGAGAACACACTCACAGGAACAGATATAATACAGGTACATGCCGCAGATGGAGATGAAGGCACGAACGGACAGGTTCGCTATGGCATCGTGGATGGCAATGCCAATCAGGAATTTCGGATCGACTCTGTCACAGGAGCCATCACTGTGGCTAAGCCGCTGGATAGAGAGAAGACCCCTACGTACTCTCTAACTATTCAGGCAGCAGATCGGGGCAGCACCCCTAGAACAGATACCTCCACGGTCAGCATCGTGCTGTTGGATAGCAATGATTTTGTCCCCGTATTTGAGCTATCTCCATACTCCATACATGTCCCTGAGAACTTAGGGACACTACCCAGAACAATCCTTCAGGTGAGTATAGTTAAACAAATACTGTTCTCTATAAGACATCTAAGTTAATGATAACATTCATACAACCCCTCTCTCTTCCTCGTTCTCATCCGTAAGTGCTTAATTGCAGATATAGCAAATCTTGAAAGGTTTATGAAAATTATACCTATTGACCTCCTGGTAGAATGAATATTACATTCCAATCCCGTTCGTTCTTCTATCAATATGTATATTCATGTTGTACACATTTGGGTATTTGAGCATCTCTGAATTTTCACTATAGCAGGAATTTCTGCATATATTGTAGTAAGAAAATGCAATGATATAAACGTTTGAAAACTTGGTTGCAAACATGGTTCTGCCTTTCCTCTTTACAAATGCAACTACCGAGGTGGAATTGCTGTTAAAATTTCTTTAAAAGCCTTCCAAAAATGCTATGAATTGATTTAATGCCTGTTTTTACACCAATAATAAATACTACTCTGTATCATTTGAATTTTTTACTTAAAACTTTACCTTTGAAACCTTTTATTATTTATATGTATCAGCCATTTTCAACTGGTGTGTCACAAGAATTTTTAATACATGAAGTAGCTGGCTATTTAGTCAGGGGCACTGACTTCATTTTCCTTAGATTGTCAAAAAAAAAAAAAAAAATGACAACAGCCAACTCAGCAATAACCATCCGATGTGAATTAATCAACATTATACCTCAGTTGTTTTTTTGTCAGATCAGCAAAAAACTGTATTTTTTTTGTGTGTGTGCCACAGAATTTTAGTAATTAGTTGATGTGTGCCATGAGAGGAAAAAGGTTAAAAGTCGCTGGTACATAGGATTCTGTCTCATTAGCTTCATGCTACATTTTATTTGGTGATGTGCATTGTGTTAGATTTACTGACAACCGTGGCATGTATTTTGCCCTCCTCCAGGTGGTGGCGAGAGATGATGACCAAGGTTCTAACAGCAAACTCTCCTACGTCCTGTTTGGTGGCAATGAAGACAGTGCCTTCACTCTCTCAGACAGCGGGGAGCTCCGAGTGACACAGAGTTTGGACCGTGAGACCAAGGAGCATTTTGTGTTGACGGTCACAGCTACAGATTCGGGTAAGTGTGTTTTGACCTTGATTGGGTGTAAAGAATTGCTTCATAAAAGGAGGAGTAAAAGAAAGTATTTGTGTCTAGCATTATGTTCCATATTTGTTGAAATTTACTAATGCTTGGAACTTCAATCGCAGCTATACAATTTATAGCACATTTATCACTTTTGGAAATTAAATATAAGTAGGCGGGCTTAAGCACATCACAAACAAAGCTCTGTTCCTGAAAGGCACAATGTGTTCTTGCTGAGTGCCACTGGGGGTGCCCGGATACTCTGCCACTTGAGCCATGAGGCATTTCAAGCACCGGGGCTTTGAAGGCAGCCACAGGGTTCTGACTGGTTATGGAGATAAGAAAGCGGGGGCAGAGTTCTATTTCATTGGTCCTTAGGCTCCGCACATCTCTAAGGAGCTGAATGAGACATGTGATGAAGCCCCACCGAGCTCCAGAGTATCAGTGAGAGCCCAGGTTGTAATGACAACACAAAAGGGACATTTCATTAGGAAAAGGAAAAGAAGGGAAGAAAACTTGAAGTCCTAGAGCTAAAAAACATTCTCTTGTGATAGACAGGGATGGGTCAGTCTGTTAGGAGAAAGTTCACAAGGAGATTCCACAAAGCATCGGTCTCAACGTGCAGACTGTGCAAGAGCCCAGGCCTGCTTCAGGGAGCAAACCAACTTCCCGAGGCCATCAATCAGCCTTGGTCCCAAGGAAAACCGGGGGCCTGGACATTTTACTAGAAGGATAAATGATGGGAGTACAACTCTAACTTCTGTGAAGGACCATTGCCATTAATGTGAAGACCAAGTTTGTACAGATTCTGCCCCATATTGAGATAGGAGAGTTATGAGTTATGGATAGTGACAATTTAGATTATCAGTAACACAAAGGTATTAGAAGTTTGTCACACTTAGATATGGTGCCAAGGAACATGAGTGAGATTCTGTGGCACTGGGTAGGTCACAGTATTTTGGCAGCCCTGGGTATTAGAGCATTGTTGAACTTTGTCTCAAAGCACAGATTTTTATTAGTGCTCTTTTTTTTTTGAGTTGCTCTGAAATGGACTGGTGTTTCTGAGGCCACTGGGGTAAAATATTCAGTTAGATATCTGAATATCACTGAATATGGATCATGTGGAAAGCAACCAGAAATTATGAGGGGAGTTGGCCTAGATGATCTTAGAGTCATGAAAACTCCTATGTGACCATGGTTTTATGTTCATTTCCATTGCATACCTTACGTAGCATAAATAACCACTTTATGGGATGCTGTGAGAGTGTCAGATACCAGGCTTCAGAATCTGCAGTTTCATCTTATATTCCAGAATGAAGTCTCTGACACAGGATGTAAAATACATATTCCCTGCTATGATTTAAAAGTCAAAGTGGTCGATGACATGAGAAAATTCAGACAAAAATATGGCAGCTTTTAGATTCCAGATGCCACGTTATTCTCAAGTTGGCAGTGTTCTAAGAACCAGGCAGATATCAACGTGCTCTAAACAAAAAAGGTTGGCAGTTTTATTCCTTAGCTCACAAATCACTTTTCCTTTGCTCTTTTGAAATTCTTACCTGGTGTCAGAGATGGCTCAGCTTTGCTGATACAGCAGAAACTAAAGCAGGAGCTTCTTTTATTTTTTATCAGCAAACCTCTAAATCTTTGAATATTTTTTAGGAAAAAATATCAGCGTTGCACTATCATCATATTATTATTTACTGACTCCGTGGCTCCAGAGTAGCACATCTGGAAACTCTTTAGCTACTCCTGACTACGGCTTCCAATGAGCTACGACCACACTATCCTGTGCGTGTGGGACTGAAGGTTGCCTTGCTAAATAACCAAGTCAGAAAAGAGCATAATTCTACCATGTTTTTTTTTTTTTTTCCATGTAGGATTAAATTACTAAGCAGCAACTTAATGAGTTGAAACTACAGCTCAATTAGAGCTATTTTGGTTAACTAGTTTAAAGTATGGATCATCTGCCATTATTCTATATTACTTACTGTTATTTCTTCCAGAAATATAGAGGGTACCAAGCAGAAATTCCTAGGAGTTAAAGCTTCAACCTGGTGCAGTAAGGCAGGTACTGCAAATGATCCAGCTCTCGGTTCCTTGTCAGGGAAGCTGGCACTGATTGCTAGTGGTTTGGCATTCTGTTCAAGAAGCCTCCTCACAAGGCTGTTTCTCATCGTGTTCTCATGTGTGCAATAAATAAGATAGTGTTTCTAGTAGAGTACGTTGCAGGGAATAATCAGGAACCCAGAGCAGTTTACTTTATAAAAAAGTAATTCAGAGAATTAATTTACAAAATGGAAGTGTGTCCTAGAAGTAAATACATAGGTTTATAGTTTTTTGTGTTTTTTTTTTTTTTTTTAAAGGTTGGTTTCAAATCCCACCTTTACCATTTCTAGCTACATGACAATGGACAAATTTCCTTCACATTCCTATCTATAGAATGGAAATACCAATTCCTGCTTGAAAAAGTATATTGGCAGGAGTAAATAAGGCAATGACTTATTGCAGTTATTAATAGCAGTCAATATGTCTGCTGGACGAGTGAAACTTAGAAAGTAAAACTTTTGGACTTCTATCCACCTCCCTAATCTGCATAAATAACCTCTGTCTACGATTTTGGGTGTTTCTGGAAATTCAGGTTTGAACAAGTTGCTAAAGGCAAACCTTTTGATCATATGCATTCCTCTTTCTCTGTACCCTACATTCAGCAAATCCTTTTACAAGTAGACTGTGCTTCCAACCATATAAAAGGATTCCGGAGCATATCTGCTTTTCCTTTCTACCACTGCCACTGGAATCTAAGCCTGGACTAATGCAATAACCTTCTAACTGCCTCCCCCACCCCACCCCACCCCCACCCAGGCCTTCTCCAGCAAGCAGTTCCAGAGCTTTGAAACTATAAATTAGATCATCATCCCCCATGACTTGCTTAAAAACCCTTAGGAGGTTTCAAATAATAAAACCTAAATTTATTAGCAGTGACTACAGGGCACCAAATGACCTGGCCTCTGTACTCCTCTGGCCTATTTATTTATTTAAAATATATTTTATTGATTTTTTACAGAGAGGAAAAGAGAGGGCTAGAGAGTTAGAAACATCGATGATAGAGAAACATCGATCAGCTGCCTCTTGCACACCCCCTACTGGGGATGTGCCCGCAACTAAGGTACATGCCCTTGACCAGAATCGAACCTGGGACCTTTCACTCCACAGGCGGACACTCTTTCTACTGATCCAAACCGGTTTTGACTCCTCTGGCCTCTTTAGAAATGCCAACCTTCCCTGCTTGTGGCCCTTTGCACCTGTCGTTGTGTGCTTTACTCTATGGCCAGCTGTTTTGTTATTTTAAGGGGAGACATTCATAACTTGGTTGTCATTGTATTTAAGTAAAATATCTTCTTCTCTGAGAGGACTTATTTACTATCACTCTAATGGTCCCTCTCTCTCTGATGTCTCTTTCCATCGCTTTACCTTGTGATTTCTTCCTAACACTAATTGCTACCTAAAATGTATGCTTATATACAATAGGATATAACATATGTATAATTTTTTTCACTGCATCAATATTTAGCATCCTTGCAATAGAATGTGAAACTCCTGACTTGTTCAAACCTGAATTTCCAGAAACACCCAAAAGAGACCCTGCACCATAGCAGGACCTTAATAAACATTGGTTGAATGAGTGAGTGGTTCAATGAGTGCGAAATGATGATAATTATTTATCAATTAATCACCATCCTGTTATTTCTACTTGCAACTGTTATTTCATATTAATTTACCATACTTGTATTTAGTTTATGGTTATATAGTCATCGCTGGCAGATTTTTCAAAGGACCTACCAAAAGGAAAAAATGCCAATCTTTTAAAAACTCACTGCTGAAATACCACAAGTTTTTGCTACATTGGTTGTGGTCATCCAAACTGACCTCTGCTTTGAAAAGCAGCTCAAGTGTTTAAGGCTCTGCGGTGGTTAGTACGATGTGATAAATTGCAGTCATATGTAAGGACCCATTGAAGCGTTTTATGGCTTTAATTCCGTTTCAAGTGCTTAAAGTACTGTTTGGGCTGCATTCTCACGACTCTCCCCTGCACCTTTGGCTCTTACTCAATTCCATTCTCTATTAGGCATTTCTAGGTAAATCTTGTCTCCATTGTGTGTTGCGCTGCTTTCCTCCCATATCTACCAAATACCCAAGCACCATTTAGCTATCAGAAATATGCCCTCTATGTGCTTTTGGCTTCACATAGCTTACATGTAAGGGCCTAAGATACTTTACATAAGCACAATAAGAAAAGTTTTACTTGTGTTGATTTTTGTTATGCAAATTTGGTGTCTAAGAAAGTATTTCAATACTTTCAATACATAGACATCTATACAAGTAATTATTCTTGGTCTCTTAGGAAAATATATATATTTTTTTAACTTAAGATAATCCTATGCCCTCACCAGTGAATGCAAAATCTGTGAGCCATTAATATCTGCCACTGTTCTTTCAGGGAACTGAACGACGAGGGCAGAAAGCAGAAAAGCAAGCTGATAGGACAATGGAGGATGTTACGGTTATAATTCAGCGTGTAACACAGAGCCATTTTTAAAGAGAAGTACATATGAACAAAATTACAAGTTAGAGAAATCTGACATAAAATGATGATTTTATAACCAGAAGACTTCTTGGCCATAAGCCAGTTCATTTCCTTTATTTTGCAGATAAGGGGATGGAGGCCTGGGATAATTAGGCCGTTTGCCAGAGCTTGCAGCCCCGGAGAGTGGCAGAGGCAGAACGGGGCCCGGGAGTTCTGCCTCGCGGCTGTTCTCCCTTCCCTGCGCTGTGTTCCACACCGGGGTCTGCTGATTCTCTGCGTAGAGCACATTTCTAAAAGCACAGTTTCAAGAGACCCTTTTTCTTATTGCTGTTCCTGGTGCCTTAATGAATAAAACATTCAAATTATTTTTCTTCCCTCAAATGAATAAACACTTCAAAATATTTTTAAGGAATGCCAAATTAATTCAAGTCAGTAATTTCAGTTTTGATCTTTTGCAAATACGCTTAAGTTTAGGCATTGTTCAGCTGGAATGCTGAGTAGGGAAAGACATTGACAATCCATTAGGCTTTACAGGTGGAAGGTGGTAGTAGTGTCAGTTGTCACTGCCAGGTGTCATTCTGCATTTATTAAAATCAAGTTATGATGCCAACTGAGTAGACCCTGTATGTGAAATTCGATTATAGTCTGTCAGACTCTGTGCCTCTATGGGCTGTATTAAACAGAAAAAGTTATGTATTGAGGATATTTACAGAGCAGTCCTTTCTGGCTATTCCCCTACAGGCGTCTTCAAACTACGGCCCGAGGGCCACATGCGGCCCGCAGAGGAGTATGATCCGGCCCGCCAGGTTTTTTGGGCAGTGAGCCCAGCCGAGGTGTTACAGTAGGAATTAGTAGTTCATATAGTCCGGCCCTCCAGCTCTCTGAGGGACCGTGATCTGGCCCCCACTTTAAAAAGTTTGAGGACCCTTGCCCTAGACATTGAAGATATAGTGATAAAAAGTGTACATCTCTGTCCTCAGATAGGTTATGTTCTAAGCAATGAGATAGACAGTAAACAAAATACTATGCATAGGACAGGAGTGACTTATATGAGATGCTGTGGAGTTCAATAAAGCAGGTTAGTGGCTAGAGAGTGGGGAGTGGGGGTGTCAGTTTCAATAGAACCAGAGTTAAGAAGGTGAACCATGAGCTCGGGGTAAAGAGTATTGCAGATGAAATAGCCTGAAGTAGGATTAAGTTTGTCACATCTAGATACCAGCAAGGGGGATGAGAGTAAGAGAGAGAAGAAGCACTAACTGGTTTGGCCCAGTGGATAGAGTGCTGGCCTGTGGACTAAAAGGTCCCAGGTTCAATTCCGGTCAAGGGCTTGTACCTTGATTGGGGGCACATCCTCAGTGGGGGTGTGCAGGAGACAGCTGATTGATGCTGATTTATATTTCTCTCTCATTGAAGTTTCTAACTCTCTATTCCTCTCCCTTCCTCTCTGTAAAAGAATCAACTATATATATATATATATATATATATATATATATATATATATATATATATATATATATAGAGAGAGAGAGAGAGAGAGAGAGAGAGAGAGAGAGAGAGAGAGAGAGACAGAGGAGGTGGGGAAGTGAGGCAGATGGAGGCTAGACCAGTGGCCTTCAAAGCCACAGTTGGGAGCTTTAATTTTATCCGAGAGTGAGGAGAAGCCTTGTGGAACTTTGAACAGGGGAGTGACACGCGGTTTGGACAGATCTGTTTGGGGCAGTTGAGGAGATCAAGGGTAGACACAGGACTGAGGATTGGAAGGCTGCTCCAGCGGTCCCTGAGAGATGCTAGTGTGAAATCAAGTGACAGGAGGAGGGTGTGGCGTAGTCATACATTTTGTTCATTTGAACGCTGAGCCCTTGGAGTTGGGAGAAGGGAAAGTTAGGAAATGAGATGAATCAGCATGAGTCTTAGGTTTTCAGCCTGAGAAACTTGGAGATGGCAAGAGTAAATATTTTAGGCAGGTTATTAATAATTACCCTTTGGCTATGTTATATTTTAGTTATGAGACGTGCAGAGGAGCTGTCAGGTGGACAGTTAGGTATGGAAGTTTAGTTTCCAGGGAAGACATGTAGAGTAGACATACAACTTGGAAAGTCACAACCTCTAGACCGAGTGCTTGTAGGTGCCAGAATGTGTTCTATGTTATCTTTCTTAATCTCTCAGTAAATGAGATAGATACTATTGTTCTAATTGTATAGATTAAGAGAAAACCAAAACTGGGTGTTAGGCAAAGTAAGCAACCTGACAGGCAGGCAGCTGTCTATCAGTGAAAACGGGATGTGATGCCAGTCAACAGTTGCTCCCTGCTTCCCACCTGTGAGCTTGTCCACCGAGCTGTGGTTTTTATAGACCATGTGTATAACACTTTCTTCTCTTTGGATTAAATAGTATTATTATTTTTAAAAGGGCACTGATTTGTGAAGCAAAACACACACCTTGTACTTTTCTGCCATTAAAATAGCTCATAAAAGAAGAATATGCATAAATTTGAAATCAAAGGATTGCTTTCCTCATCGGATCAGGAAATGGAAATGCATATCCAAGGGATTTGGAAAGCACAGACTGCAAAGCAAATGTTAGATATTATACTAAAATGTGCAATCAATATGTATGATATACAGACACATGCGCATACAGTGGGTCAGTTGAGCTGTGTGTGTGTATGTGTGTGTGCTTGCATTTAATTTGGGGATGGGAGATTCGTTTGTACACATATTAAACACAGTATTCTTTAACTGTTCTCAGTCTAATATGCTAAAGGGATATAGATATATTCTGACTATAGATTTGGCCAAAAGATTTAGTTATGAAGTGTCTATGTGTCAGCATAATTGATTGGTCTGAGGGGAAAAGCTCAGTTATTAGCATTTCTAATTAAAGGTATTTATCATCTGACTGAAAGACAGAATAAACTTCATTCTTATGCAGGGATTGGAAATTACTTTTTAATGGAGGGGAAACATGATGCTTTTGCAAAAGTTAAGTCTAAAAGCTAAAACGGTGAACCATCATGCTTTATTATTTTGGTGAGTATATGATGACATGTTGAATTAATGCTATCTGTCACATTCCTTAGCTGAGAGGGTCAATGCACTATAAATAGTTCTATTATCAAAAGAAGGTCAAAAGGAGTGTGGAATATGACATTTTGCCTCTGAAGACAGTTGTTTTTTGTCACTAAGATTGCATTTGTCACTATTATTTGTGGGAAAATGTTACCCAAGAGTTTGACTTGTCTGTTTTGATGAACATATTTATTAAGAAATATTGCTTGAAAACTTTCCATAGGCACCCATAATTCCATAAGTCAAATACTGTTGGGGTTATCTTTAATTACTAAAAGTTAAATGCCTTTAACTTGCTTCTATATTTGAATCTGAGGAAGTTTTGATTGTTTCCAGTGGAAATAAGTTATAAGCATTTTTCCCCCCACAATTGACTGATGCGGTAGGCTTTTTATTCAGTGATTCATGACTCAAGCAGCATCTAGTCTAGCAGATAGAAAGGAGTTTCTTTTTTGTTTTTAAAAAATATATATTTTATTGATTTTTTACAGAGAGGAAGGGAGAGAGATAGAGAGCTAGAAACGTCGATGAGAGAGAAACATCGACCAGCTGCCTCTTGCACACCCCCTACCGGGAATGTGCCTGCAACCAAGGTACATGCCCCTGACCAGAATCGAACCCCGGACCTTTCAGTCCGCAGACTGACGTTCTACCACTGAGCCAAATCGGTTTCGGCTAGAAAGGAGTTTTGAGGAGCTGTACAGGCCAGAGATTCTTATAGACCAAAGTGAGCAGGAGCAGGAAGTTGCAGCGGGCACTTGCTGGTTGATGAAAGCAGGGCCACTTCCCCATGTGCAGCAAAGGGAAGGTGTGGAGCAGGTCAGGTAGCTTGTGCTGAGGAAGCAAGTGCCCATTGCAAGACCTGGGCTTCCTTTTCCGGGAGAGCTGAGGGTAGAAACCTGGTTAGGTTCTGGCTTTCTGACATGGGGCTCTGCATGAGCAACTCCATGATGATCCTAATCTGGTTGGTTTAATAGAGAATTTTTATCTTAGATGAAAATTGTGTTTCCAAGGTTGATAACTGGTGATTGTTTTACTTTCTTTTATTTCCAGTAAGACCTTGTACCATATCTATTAGTGATGTAAGTATTATAAATCATTTATTTAGTGATGGTTTTTATTTTTATGTATTTGTTTATTTTTCATTATTTTAAATTTTCTTGGGGCGACATTAGTCTACATGAACATACAGGTTACATGTGTGGATTACTAATTTACAAAATCTGTATATAGGGCCGTGTGCCCACCACCATTGTCAAATCTTCTCCTGTCACCTCATATTAGGTCCTAATGATTGTTTTTAGATCTAGAAACATGGACGCAAGCAAAAGACTGAGGATTCTCATTCTGGGGTGGGGGGAGGTTAACCCACAGACATGGACAATAGAGCAGTGAAGGCCTGGGGAAAGGGGCAGGTGTGAGGAGGAGGGACTCAGTTGGGGGGGGGGGGTGTCCGTAATACTTTCAACAATAAAGATAATTTTAAATATATATATTATCTTTAATCAGCTACTCTATAGTAGGATACATTTTTCTACATAAACTTTTATTTATATATTCTGATAAAAATACAATAAAAGATTTATCTTCTAAAATTTTACTAAAAAAGAGCTAGAATTCTCATTGTTTCATAGAATTAAAGTTGATAAAAATAATTTCATTTTACTCTTCATGTACTTCATATAAGCTATAAATCTGAGTACACCAAGGAAACCCAACTTTGAAATGCAAATAAGCAATTTGCAAGATTAAAAAAATTTATATTACCTAAAAGATAAACATTAAATACTGTAGAAAACAACTTAATCTCATAAAGCCCTATAATTTTATCCTGTTAAAACTTTTGTTATTTTTGTAGCCTATTTTGATAAATATTCCATACATATATAATTTGATATTTCCACTAAACAGGCAGGAGGCAGGTTGTGTTTAGAATGTGCCTTTTGGGTTTCCAAGTTTCAATGTGTTTTGATTTTTTAATGTCCTCTACAGATGACTTGTGACCTGTGAGAATAAAATATTTAGTTAACATTATGCTTTCTTTATAAACTTTTAAAAATTGTAGTAAAATATACATAACATAAAATGTACCATTTTAATCATTTTAAGTACACAATTCACAATGTTGTACAACTTTTCAGTATCCTTTCATAACATCACTAAATAGTTTCTATAGTTTTTCTTATCACCTCTATTTTACATAAGAATATATATTAAGGACATATAGCGGTTTTTTAAAGATTCCTTTAGAAATAAACAGTCAGGTGTTAAATAAATGTGTATATATCTAATTTATTTATTTATTTATATTTTTATATATATATATTTTATTGATTTTTTACAGAGAGGAAGAGAGAGGGATAGAGAGTTAGAAACATTGATGAGAGAGAATCATTGACCAGCTGCCTCTTGCACACCCCCTACTGAGGATGTGCCCGAAACCAGAAACAAACCTGGGACCTTTCAGTCTGCAGGCTGACGCTCTATCCACTGGGCCAAACCGGTTTTGGCTATATATCTAATTTATATAAACATATTTACAGAACTAATTAGTAGTAAGAAACTACTGTATTATAAAGTAGAATTTTTAAAATACAAAGCTGTTGGGTTATATTGAAAATTCCATACTTGTTTTGCTTTGTATATTTTCTGGTTTCAAATTTAAATATAATCACATAATCTTTAATGTTAATATAAAGTGGCTAAATTTAAGTACTTACTTTGAGAAAAAACATGTTTACTTCATGGGGAAAAAAGAAACTAATATTTTAAAAATATGTTTTTTATCGATTTTTTTTTGAGAGAGAGAGGCATTGATCTGAGAAGAAAGCATCAGTAGGCTGCTTCCTGCATGCCCCAATAGGGGATCTAGCCTGCAACCTGGGCTTGTGCCCTAGCCAGGAATCAAACCAACAACCTACCTTTGGGTGCACAGGACAACACCCAACCAACTGAGTCATGCCTGCCAGGGCAAGAAGCTGATATTTTATTATAGCAAACACAACCAGTGAGGGACCTATTTGCCAAATGTTTGATATCAAGAACAAAATTGGAGCCCAGCTGGTGTGGCTCAGTAGTTGAGGATAGACCCATGAACCAGGAAGTCACGGTTCAATTCCCAGTCAGGGTACATACTCAGATTGCAGGCTCAATTTGTTTTAAACACTTAAAATGTGCTCTTTAAAACCATACATATTCTTTTCTATTTGTTCTAAAAATTTCAGAAGGCTCCTATTTACCCATGTTTATTTTATATTTATATGTAGTATATGAATACATTACCCACATAAGTATATGTATACATACAATACATATAATTTTATGAATTGACATTTTAAATGTATTTTATCTTCTGACTTTAATTGTATTTAGAATGTCCACTGCATGCTCCTAGCCTTTACATGTCTACAATTCTGAGGCCTTGATCTGTTATTTCATTTGTATCTCCTACCCTTTTCATTGGCTCACTGTCCTCTACCAGGAGTCTGTGTTTGCATCCTGCCTCTTTTTTTCTGACTGCATCTGGTTCTCATAAGTAGTCCCAGATGAAACTGAACAATCTCGCCCTGTTATGCCACTACCTATATAATTCATAATTATCAGCTCTATCCACGCTCAACATTGGCCCTTAGCATTCAGATTCTTCTCATGGGATTCAAAATTAATTGGGACCCTCTGTTTATAAGTAGTCAACTATTTCCAAAATGTTGACCTTTGTCTGCAGTTTAGTTCTTTGACTTTAGTATTAGGCTAAGGGCTATATTCCCAGATGTGTATTTCCAGAAGTGTTCAGCTCTTTGAACTTTGAGCCATGTAGTTATGAGACCAGATTCCCATATATAGAATCAAAGGAAAAGTTAATATAGATAAAGGACAGAGCCTAATAGAATGCATTATGGGTTTAGAGAGAGAAGAATTAAACAGAATTTGCCAAAACCGGTTTGGCTCAGTGGATAGAGCATCAGCCTTCGGACTGAAAGGTCCTGGGTTCAATTCCGGTCAAGGGCATGTACCTTGGTTGTGGGCACATTCCCAGTAGGGGGGTGTGCAAGAGGCAGCTGGTTGATGATTCTCTCTCATCGATGTTTCTAACTCTCTATTCCTCTCTTTTCCTCTCTGTAAAAAATCAATAAAATATATTTTAAAAAACACACACAGAATTTTCCCTGCTCTCAACTAACTTATAACCTAATAAAGGATATAGCAGAATTGCATTGGAATAATAATAATAATAATAATAATAATAAGTGAAATACCTGCAATGAGTGCCATAGTGTTATTGGGGTCTAATGAATGAAGAAGACACTTTTTTCAGTTCAGAATTGGCTCTCTCACTGTCCACTCTGTCTGAATGCAAATAAATTTATTAAATTCTTTGTCTCAAGTTCTCCACTTTAAAATTTTAATAATAATACCTATTTCATAGGCTATGCCTTTTAAATGAATAACACCTATATATAAGTACGTATGTATACATGTATATGTATAGATGTATTTCAATTTATATATAAGCTAGAGGCCCAATGCACAAAATTCATGCAAGAATAGGCCTTGGCAGCTGCCTGGATCCCTCCGTCTCAGCCTCAGCGGCTGCCTCGATCCCGCTGCTACAGCCCCGGCCTTGTCCAGAAGGTTGTCTGGAAGGACATCCGGTCTAATTAGCATATTATGCTTTTATTATTATAGATATATGGGCTAGTGTAATAATGAAGATTGTTATTTCAGTTTTGGGCTTATAAATGCTGGGCCCTTTGGTAACTTGTGGGAGGAGATAAAAAATAGTCACTTGGATATATCAGTCTTGAGCCAGCAGAAAGTACTGGAGTGCAGATAGAGTAATAGTAAATATTATGCAGCATTTCACATGGAATATAACCAAAAATATGTTGGGAACCAAGAACATAAGCTTGTTAGACCATTTCTTCACACAGTTAAAAGGAAAAGTTCAAAAAGAGGCAAACAAACAAAAACAACGAAAGTTTTCATCACTCAGCCCTCAGAGAAGAGGAAGTCCTCCACCTGGGAAGAGTGCTGCAGAAATGAGACTTACTCTCTAGAAAGCAGGGGCTTTCCCATTTTCTCTCTAGACCTTGCCTTCCTGACTCAAGCTGAGAGGCAGTGACTTCAGAGCTCATGCTGTCAGTAGACAAGTTAGAAGGCTGGGATTGAGGTGGGAGGAGGGGGGCTGGCTCTGCCCCCAGTAATAAAAGTGAAAAATCTTGCAGGCAGAATTCAAATGAGAGATTAGGTAAACTGTAGTAAAAAGCAGAAATTTAGAACAATGCCTTTGTAAGTTTTTCCTTACAAAAGTGAAAAAAGAGAAAATAAGACCGTCATCCACATCTCAGGTGACAAGGAAGTGAGGCCGTGGGCAAGACTGTGCCTCTAGAGTTATCCATTCGTGAAGTGGGAGGAGAACAGGAAGTGAAGAACCCATGAGCTTATGGAGTGGGTTGTGGCAGCTAATAAGGGGAGCAAGGGGACCCTGAAGATGGTTCTGTGCCTGAGAGGAGGCCCCATGTGGATAGGAGATCACCTGCCGGGTAGCTTTCCAGCCAGAATCATCTGCTGTCACTGGTGTGCTTTTAAAACCTTCCAGAAAAATGAGATATCCTCTGGTATGAAGACAGTGAGATTGAATTTGCTGAATATTTTCCTGGGTAAACAATTTCTTTTCTGCTTACTAATTCAGAAAACACACCACCAACAATATTTATATAGTTTATAGACAAAGAAAGAAATCACATGTTCCTAACCGAAGGAGTTAGTCACCATCTTATGTGGTTTTCCATATATGTGTCATCAGACACTTTAGTATACCAAGAGAAAAACCTCTGCTTGACAGTTGCTGGGTTATTCCCTAACAAGCTAAAGCATTGTCAATTAACAATCGAGCAATGTGCATATCAGAAATATTCAAGTCTTCTTTAAACTCTCTGTGTAAATTTAAAAATTGTGTACTTTAAAAAATCCACAAAGCTGTGAAACTGAGGAGAGCTAAGTGTACATGTGTTTACACTACTAGGCAATCATTAGGAGCAAGTGATTATTGAAAATGTTTTCTTGAATAATAGTATTAGAGCATCAAGTCAAAAGTTTTGTGGGCAGCAAACATCCTGAGAACTATGACATAGACATTTGTTAGATTAAAAGTGGGCCTTTGATATGGCAATTTTTCATTTTTCTTGTCTTTACAACTACAAGAACAATAAGAAACATATCATATATTTTAACTCTGTGCCGGCATTATCCTAAGCCTGTTACATTCCCTCAGTACTTCTCTGGGGTAGGTTCTAGTCTCATTATTCCAGTTTACAGACGAGGAGACTGAGAGTCCATGAGTAGAACACAGTGTCAGTAAAAGAGATAAAAGAGCTCTATATCTCCTTCCATTCCTTGCCAAGGGGCCTTGATTTAGTTTTCCCCTCAGTTCACCTCGTGTAATTATCCTTCCCGTGGCATTCCCTTTTGCCCACATAAATGCACAGGTGTCCTTTGGTTAACTTTATTTTCTAATTCAATCAGCGAGAGAAACACAGACATTATTCAGATCACTGATTTCCATTTTGCCATGTTGTATATAATTAAACACACATTTAAGAGATTTAGGCCAAACACTGGCCATCAATAATACCCCTGGAGATATTTACTTTAGCTTTAACATGTCCCTTGTTAGAAATTCAAAGTCTGTGACAAGATTATTGTCTTCAGTTGACCCACAAACTTCCAACTGCAAATAGCTGGGGTGCCTGCAGTTCCTACAGCTCCTGCAGGGTGCCATGCTCCGGGTTCCGCTTGTCCAGAGCCCAGCACAAATGAAAGTCAGAAAATTATCTTAAAAACACAACTAAAGGCAGATGCTTTGCCTCTGAGGTGGGGGACAAACAACAGAATCTCACCAAATGGGACATCCGACCTTCACCACGAGAGCCTGCCAACTTTGTGTAATATGGACAGTGTATCCGAGGTTCTGGTCAATGTCGGCTTTTCACTATGTGTTGATATCAGAGCTGGAACAGGAAATAACATGAATTGCTTCACATTTATGTTAAATATTAAGTAAATGCATAAAAAATGATTCCAAGTCAGCTCGCTGACATAATGTTATTTCCAGAAAGTGGGAGATTACAGTTTTGAAATATAACCGGAAGCCTTTCCCCCCCTCCCCATAAACAAATATGTATCAGTTAGTGCAGTGATGGGGATGGCGAGGCCTCAGGCACCCCGTAGAACATTTTGACATTAACGTTGATAGTCACTGCTAGGAAAACAGTTCTTAACGCCGCCTTTATTTACACTAAGTGGGCCAGCAATTCTGTGCCCCCGGGTATTCTCCAGATCTGGTTTGGGTTATTTTAATGTGATTTCAGAGAAGCCCGCCATGCCTCTTTTGTGGTGTTTTAATGATATTGTTGTGTTCCATCCTGTCGAATCAGCACCTTCAAAATAGAAGATGTTGAAACTCTGTTTCTGCAGTATCCCTAGGCAAGAACTGAAAGACCAGGTCACAAATTAACTTTTTTTTTTTTTTGTCACAAAATTTAAAATGAATACTTGTCTCTGTTCAGAAATTGAATGTGGAACAGTTTCTAAATTCTCTCCAGGAGTGTTGTCTACAGCTAGGTATTAAATTCATTATTATTACTGTTATTTCTAAACATCTGAGACTTGATTTCCCCCCCCCCCCCCAGGGTCCCCTGCCCTGACTGGAACTGGAACAATCAATGTCATCGTAGATGATGTCAATGACAACGTCCCCACTTTTGCCAGTAAGTTGTACTTTACGATTCCCGAAGATGCACCGACAGGAACAGACGTCCTATTGGTCAATGCCTCAGACGCGGACACATCAACCAACGCCATCATTAGGTCAGGGCCTTTTCCTCTGTACATTTTGATTTTTTTTTTCTCATTAAACATTAGACTTTGCATTAGATGAATATGATGCTCAACTTTGCCAGAAATGTCATCTTATTAACACATACCTGATTGTGGTAACCTGCTGTCGAATAGCCATCTAGACCTAGCGATGATTTGGTTAATGGTTCATTTTGTTTGTTACTAATTTCCTGTTTTAAAACTCACTTTGGGAAACTGGCAGTAATTAGTCTCTTCCCCCTGGCAGAGATGACTGAGTTAGGTAGGAGGCCTCAATGTATTTTTTTTTAATTAAGTAAACATTAATTGTGTTGCTAATATGAATAACATTGATGAACAAGACAAAGTTTCCATTTTCTTTGAGACTGCATTGTTTCAGACAGATATACAAGTACATTGAAAATAGGTAAGATTACTTCAGACAGGGAGGACAGCCTTGAAAATAAAACAGGATGATGCACTGGAGAGTGACAAGGACTTTTAGGTGTGAGTATTGTGGAAGGCCTGGACATCCGGGGCTGTTGGCTAGAAGTCAGCCCGGTGTGTTTAGGGAGGTTTGTGAGTCTGGACCAGAGTGAAGAAAGGGTCAGGGAGGGAGGCAGGGGCCACATCGTGTAGACCACATAAGGACCTTTAAGTCATGGTAAAGAATTAGGATTTTAAATTATGTGTTTTAAATGGGAAACTATTGATGGATTCTAATCAAGAGCAACATACACGGATTTGTATTTGGATTGGATTGGAGGAGGCAGAATTGCAGGAAGAGGATTTAGAGAGAAACCAGTGAGACCATTTAAGTGCTAATTAACAGGGGATTCTGACAAAATGGGGATCTAGCCCATGTGTGCCCTGGCAAGGTGTGTGTCCTGGCAAGGAATGGAGCCTGGAACCAGCTGGCAACCTTCTGGTGCATGAGGCCTTCTAGTAAATGGGATGATACTCATCTGAGCCACACCAGGCAGGGCTATTTTATTCTTAATATTGTCTTCTTTGCACAATGTCTGCAACATAATAGTGACTGGCACTGAAATGAATGCATTGAAGAATGATTCTAATATTTTTTTAGAACTTTAGCTTTTACTCAATTTTTCCCCACTTTTTTTTTTGTTTTGTTTTGTTTTTAAATTTAAATTCTTTGTTTAAAGTATTACTATGTCTCCTTTTCCCCCCATTGACCTCTTGCCACCGGGTTCCGCCCCCCCCCCCCCCCCCCCCCCCCCCGCACGTGCCCTCACCCCCCTACTGTCTGTGCTCATTGGTTGTGCTTATGTGTGCATGAATGTAAGTCCTTTGGTTGGTTCTAACCCCCCCCCCCCTTCCCACCCTCCTCTGCCTTCCCTCTGAGATTTGAATGTCTGTTCCCTGATGTTTTTGAGAGGGTGGATTACAACCTCACATTTTCTCCAGTCATATTTTCTTGCCAATTTCTCAATCTGCTTTTTCTCCATTGCTTTACAAAAAAAAAAAAAAAAAAAAAAAAAAAAAAAAAAAAAAAGATGCTATCTAAAGATTCTACTGAAATTTATCAAGAGCAGTGACTTTCTGAGTCTTTAGTCTCCTTTACCTATTGCAATATTTCCATTACAGGTCTGCTTTCTTTTTTTGGCATTGTTTTCCTCCTAATGTCTGTATAAATGTTTCTTATTTCTCACTCTGTGTTTCTGACCATATTTTCTAATTTGCCTTCTATTTATGCATTTTTAATTTACTTTATTGTTAAAAATATTACATATACTCCCTCTTTCCCTCATTGACTCCCTCCAACCTGCTCCCACCCCCTTCCCAGGCCTTTATCTGTGTCCATGAGATTTGCTGACTAGATCTTCTCTCTCTCTCTCTCTCTACAAAGTAATTTGGACATTCCTCACAGCATTTTTTCAGTCCTTGTTTCCTCTCTCTCTCACTCTCTCTTTCGCGCTCTCTCTCCCTCAAAGAGAGAGAAAGAAAAGCATCCCTTTCCATCACACAAAACACTATGCAGAAATGTAGACAACTTCTAAATTCGTTATCTATGACTCCATCCCAGACATCCCCACCTACATTAATAACTCTCTAGAAGACACCTTTACCTGGCATCTGTTAGCATCATAAGTGCAACACATCAGAAATTCCTAACCAATCCTGCTTCTCATCTTGGCATTCTCCTTCCTCTTAATTTTGTTGCCTTACCTTCTTCATCCATGTTTGATGGCTATGGGTTATCATTTCTCCTCTACTTAGTCAGTAGGCAAGTACTCATATTTCTCCTTTTCTAATGCTTCTGATACTCATTCTTTTCTACGCATTCCTCCTGCCAAGACTCTAGTTCTGTCCATAATTACATCATGCCTGGACTATTACAATAAAAATTATCTTACTTTCCTGGCTCTGGTTTCTTATCCCTCCAATCAATATACTATACTATACTATACTATACTGTATAACTTTGGAGCTCTTACTATGATGTTAAGTTCTGAGGAATTAGATGATCCCATAGGAGGATAATGTGATATAGGAGGTAATTTTTTTTTAATCTTGTAATGATAGTACTTTATAACAAGTATAGTTTAAGCACAGAAGGGTGGAAAGAACAGCATAGTTAGTGCGACCTGAGGAAATCAGTAGAAGCTTCAAGTAACCGATGATTTTGGAGAAAGAAAGAGAAGTAATTTGTGTAAGGCATGCTAGACAAAGACAGTAACAGGTACAAAGGCAAAGAGCCATGCAGAAGCATCCCATCAGAGAAGCTCTTCATAGCGTGGAGTGGCTTAGGAAGGGCCTTGTTTACCAAGGGAACAGTTCCCATCTCTTTCTGCACCTAATGGGAGAGACCACCGAAGTGTTTTTAGCTGGGTAATCACATGACTGGTTTCCCTTTATGAAAATTCCTCTATCGATGTAGGAGGTTATTTGAATGAAGCAAAGACTGACTCAGGGAGTGACAGGGCAGTGGCAGCAATATGAACTAGCTGGGCATCTAGTGGCTCAGCTTTCACAAGGATCTGTTCCTTCCTCGGAATCTTCAACCTCCCGTTTGCTGTCTCCATATTGCACTCTCTGCATAAACAGCCCCAGGATCCCCCATGGATTCCCACATATAGCCAATCCTTCAGCTTCACTAGATGGCCTTCTGCTCCTGGGAAAAGGATCTGTGCTTCCCTGGCCTTAGGGCTTTGTCCTGGTCTTTCTATTTCCTGGGCCAGGGTTCTGCAAACTGTGGCCAGCAGGCCCAATTCATCTCAGGGTCTGCTTTTGTAAATAAAGTGTGATTGGAGCTTCGCCTCACCCATTCACCTACTTATCGGCTGAGGCAACTTTTATACTAAATTGTGTACCACAGCAGAGATCTTACAGCCTGCAAAGCTGAGAATATTTACTACCTGGCCCTTTACAGGGACAATTTCCTGGCCTAGAACACCTTCTTTCTCCCTCTTCAACATTATTGTAAGATGGGCAACCCCCTTAGCACGGAGCTTGGATTTACTATCCTCCAAAGAAGGCTTCATTTTAATCATTCCAGTCAAAGGTGTTCTCTGTCTTCTGGACACCTGGAGCAGTGCTTCTGCGCGGTTTCTTAGCACTTATACATAACCGCCGTGGTTTGCGTTTACTTTCCTACATGCCTTCCTTCCATTTAGGATGTAAGCTTGAGGACAGAATTTTTACCCACTTATCCATGTCTCTACTAGTCCATCTACCACTTAACTAAATACATAGATGGTTTATAATAGATTAAAGCAGGTCCTTGAGTAGCATCATTTCCTTCAGGTTGTTTTATTAGAACATTGATAAGATGTCCTGGGAACCTAACACTTGTTTGTCTCAATTAGTCTGCGGTAAAATTGGTTTTGTTCTTTACTGTTTTGCCTAAAATCAGTGTCCAAGAAACCATCAATGGTGTTACATGAGGATTTACTGTATATATACTATGTATATATACTACGTATATATAAGTCTAGACTTATATATACTATGTTTATATAAGTCTAGACTTTGAATTATTATCATGTATCAATTATATTGACACATGCTTATCATATGAATGATATTTAGTACAGAAAACTACCAAATGAAAGGAATCCATTTTTGCCTTTATTTTTTTAAATACCAGTTCTCCAACAGTTTATAGTTTCTCTAAAAAAATGATGAACATGCTGAAATGAGTCTTTTAATCTGTGAGCTTAAAGGGAGGAACATGCACTCTGCCGGCTGCAGTGTAGGTTTTTCCTGCTGTTCCTGTGAGACACATGCTGTTGCTATGTTTTTATGAACGCAAACCAAACTACAGAAACACGCACCTAATTCCAGCAAGGGCATTTCGTTGTTGGTCTAAAGGAGAAAGCTTTTAAAGACATCTATTTCTTTGCTACCTCCGACCTTAGAAATGATGGACCCCAGCCAATTTCTGAACCTTCAAGCTTCGGGACTTTTTCCCTAGCAGATCTCTCAGGAATATATGCAGATAGCTTTCCTCTCCAGAAAGAAGAGAGAAGCTATTCTCAGTGGAAAATCCTGTCTGTTAACCAATCTGGTTAGCATCAACATATCCATGGAGATGTCCTACTTCTCCTGACAACAAGAAAGCAGAGCCGCATGGCCATGGGAGGAATGAAAAATGAGAGAACTAGTAACTAGGAATGTCTCTGTGTAAATAATCAGTTCTTTAGTTGTTCTGGATAGTCGATGTGTATCAAATACAGTGTTTTCATCTTGAAAGAGCAGCCCTCAACTGCTCTTCCCTGGGACATTATGGCACACAGCAGAAAAATAATTTTTAGATTCATTTAACAGATGTTCATCTGTGATCCTGGCCATTAACCACACTATTAGAATAATGCCCTGATTTTTGCTTTCTGGCTCTTCTATTTAAAAGACAATGGTCTTCTGAGTATATTTTGGGGTCTTGCATGATATAAGAAGCCCACAAAGCTTGTGAGGACCTGCTTGAGGTCATCGGACATCTCACAATCAAGAGTGTCAGTGTGATATTCACATAACATTTGAAAGATTTGTCTTCCAGCTGTATTTTTTTCATTGTTGTGTGATCTGACTTGTCATGTCTTTGGTTACATTTCTGCCAGTTTTTAAATTACAGTAAATGGGTACTATCATGTCGTACCTAAAAGGAACCTGCCATCTCTGCTTTCTGCTTTAGTTATAGGCTCATCGGTGGAAACTCTCAGTTCACCATCAACCCATCCACAGGACAGATCATCACCAGTGCGCTGCTGGACAGGGAGACGAGAGAAAATTATACCTTAGTGGTGGTTTCCAGTGATGCTGGGTCCCCGGGGCCTCTTTCCAGTTCCACCAGCGTGCTGGTCACCGTGACTGATGTCAATGACAATCCACCAAGATTTCAACATCACCCATATGTCACACACATCCCATCGCCCACTCTTCCAGGTAATCACATGATGCATTAGACATGTCCTATAAAACACATTCCTTTCATTTTTACATGTATAGCTTTGATATAGCCTATGCTTGCAAATCCTCTGAAATTCAACTTGTTTTGCCTAACAAAACTAAAGGAACATTGAATCTCAAAAATTAATTCCTTCTTCATCAACCAATTGTGTTTGAGATTTTATAATGGCCATATCTTTCCTAGTACTATTTCTTACTAGGACTTGAATATTATTAGGTGATTAAAATACATATGACTTGTAGTCAGGTGGGGTTCTGCCTGGAGATCTAATTTGTAAGTTCCCTGAGAGGAAGGACAGGTCTCTCTTTGTTTCATGCCATATCCCAGTGCCTGGAACATTATCTGGAATTGATAAGAATTCAGCTATATTCGTGGGTAGAAAATGAATATTTTACTTTAATGCTTCATAGGTAGATTTTTAAATGTTTAATGAATGAATAATTCTAATTAATTCTTATCATTAATAAATTTTATTCCAGTTTTGAGGGTTGCAGGTCTATTTGTTAGTAAGTTTATGGAGCCATTAATGAGCCACTTTCATGCTGACAGCATGCATTTATCATTCTGCATCTCTTTCAAATTTAGTTTGCTTTTTTTGCAAAGAATGGCACACTCTCTTCAGAACCACACAAATCATCTGCCATGTGCAGTTTCTGAGATGAGTTTTCAAACGAGAATAAACACAACTAAAGACCAGGATTCATTTAAATCTTCCTTGCTTTAAAATATTTTTAATTAGAAGAAAGAAAGAAATGGATCCAGGATTCCTCCTCTCAGTGGTCTTTGATCTTCTATGCACTCGAGAATGTATAATTAATACCAATTGAAGGTATAATATCCATAAAATTTTGCCAACTTTCTATTAAAAGGAAACGTTGATATCAAAGTTGTAAGTCCCAGCTTAAGGCCTTTAGCTGAAATGATGCTGGCAGACATGACTCTAATCACATCTAGTATTCGGTGATGCAATATCCATCTCCTACACAAAGTGAGGGACACGCCAGCATCTTTTCCTCATTAGACACCATTAATCAGGATCACTGGCTTTTTTTTTTTTTTTTTTTTTTTTTTTTAATAAAAGACTTTTCTGTTTTGTCACAGACTCTTTGGTAGGGCTGGGAGTGCAGGTTTGGGAAAGATTTCTGAATGAGAATATCAAAAACATGTCCTTCTGGCAGCTCCCCTGCATATTTTTCCTACAATCTGTTTTGTTGGCACTCGTCCCAAGCACTGACTTTTGGAATCCACATTGGGTCCATTCTTTCTCAGTTCCTATTTCTTACTACTTTATAATTGTTCAAGTCGAATTATAGACTTATATGTATATCTATGCTTACATTTTGTCTTCATGGCATAACAGCTCATAAGTAAAAGAATTTTACTATAAAACAATAGACATAGGAATCAACAGTGATTTTTTAAGCATATTATTTTTGTGGTCATCATTACATATATGGTAATTGAGACTGTTTTAATACATAAAAAAACAATTATCTTTTTCATGGGGTAACAGCACAGCTGTTAGCACAGTGCATGTTACAATCCTGTGGGCTGGGAGTGGTATGATGTGCAGATTGATCTCCCAGGAACTATAATTCGGAAGGATTAGCCATTGCTCTTCCCTGTGCTCCTCTCAAAGGCATACTGCAGAATATTAAATCCAGTAGACCGCATGGGCTTTAGTTAGGAAATGGCAGGTCAGTCCCTAAAGACGATTTGATTTTGCAACTTCCGGGACAATAGAGGAGGTACCATCCTCCCCTAGGAATTGTGAGAAATAACATTACATCAGGTAGAAATAGTGTTTTCTATGCATTCACCTACTACCCTATGTTCTGTTTGGGTTCCCCGTGATTCTCACTGCACCCTCACTCATTCCTAGGTGCCTTCGTCTTTGCGGTTACAGTCACGGATGCTGACATCGGACCCAATTCTGAGCTGCATTACTCTCTGTCGGGGAGAAACTCTGAGAAATTTCACATCGACCCGCTGCGGGGAGCTATCATGGCAGCCGGGCCGTTGAATGGGGCTTCGGAAGTGACATTCTCTGTCCATGTGAAAGACGGCGGCTCGTTTCCAAAGACGGATTCCACCACGGTGACTGTTAGGTTTGTGAACAAGGCAGATTTCCCCAAAGCCAGGGCCAAAGAACAGACTTTCATGTTTCCTGAGAACCAGCCGGTCGGCACGCAGGTCACCACTGTCACGGGGTCCTCCCTGAGAGGGGAACCTTTGTCTTATTACATCGCAAGTGGGAACCTTGGCGGCACATTCCAGATTGATCAGTTAACGGGGCAGGTGTCCATTAGTCGGCCTCTGGATTTTGAAAAGATGCAAAAGTATGTGGTGTGGATAGAGGCCAGAGATGGAGGTTTCCCTCCTTTCTCCTCTTATGAGAAACTCGACATAGCCGTATTAGATGTCAACGATAATGCCCCGATTTTTAAGGAAGATCCATTCGTAGCTGAAATATTGGAAAACCTTTCTCCTCGAAAAATACTTACTGTCTCAGCAACGGACAAGGACAGTGGGCCCAATGGACAGTTAGATTATGATATTGTTAATGGCAACAAAGAACACAGTTTCAGCATCGATCATGCCACTGGGGAAATTAGAAGCATCCGGCCTCTAGACAGGGAAAAGGTGTCCCAGTATGTGCTCACCATAAAGTCCTCAGACAAAGGCTCCCCTTCTCAGAGCAGCTCAGTCAAGGTCATCATTCACATTTTAGATGAAAATGATAATGCCCCAAGGTTTTCTCAGATCTTTAGTGCCCATGTTTCTGAAAACTCCCCACTAGGATACACAGTTACACGTGTCACGACTTCTGATGAAGACACTGGGGTAAATGCCATCAGCAGATATTCTATCATGGACACGAGCCTCCCATTTACCATTAATCCCAGCACAGGGGATATTGTCATTAGTAGACCTTTAAATAGAGAAGATACCGACCGTTACAGAATCCGAGTCTCTGCACATGATTCCGGCTGGACTGTAAGTACAGATGTCACGATATTTGTGACAGATGTCAATGACAATGCTCCGAGATTTAGCAGGCCCTCCTATTATTTAGATTGCCCCGAACTTGCTGAAATCGGCTCCAGAGTGACGCAGGTGTCCGCAACCGATCCTGATGAGGGGTCAAATGGACAAGTGGTTTATTTTATAAAATCTCAGTCAGAGTATTTCAGGATTAATGCCACCACAGGAGAGATTTTCAATAAACAGATCTTGAAATACCAAAACGTCAGCGGCTTCAGTAACGTGAACATCAACAGACACAGTTTCATAGTGACATCTTCCGACCGAGGTAATCCTTCCCTCCTCAGCGAGACCACCGTCACCATCAACATCGTGGATAGTAATGACAATGCACCCCAATTTCTTAAAAGTAAATATTTCACTCCGGTCACCAAAAACGTGAAAGTTGGTACCAAGTTAATCAAAGTTACTGCAGTAGACGATAAAGATTTCGGGTTGAATTCTGAAGTGGAGTATTTTGTGTCCGGTGAAAATCATTTGGGGAAATTTAAGTTGGACAATAACACAGGGTGGATTTCCGTAGCGTCTTCCCTCATCTCTGACTTGAATCAAAACTTTCTGATCACTGTCACTGCCAAGGATAAAGGAAACCCTCCACTTTCATCCCAAGCAACGGTTCAAATCATTGTCACGGAGGAAAACTACCACACTCCGGAATTCTCTCAAAGCCACATGAGTGCCACCATCCCAGAAAGCCACAGCGCTGGGGCCGTTGTCAGAACGGTTTCTGCAAGAGACAGAGATGCAGCGATGAATGGCCTGATTCGATACAGCATTTCTTCCGGAAATGAAGAGGGCATTTTTGCCATCAATTCCTCCACAGGTGTCTTGACGCTAGCCAAAGCTCTTGATTACGAGCTCTGCCAGAAACATGAGATGACTATCAGTGCTACTGATGGCGGGTGGGTGGCAAGGACAGGTTACTGCAGTGTGACTGTCAATGTGCTCGATGTGAATGACAATTCTCCAGTGTTCCTCCCTGAGGAGTATTTCCCCACTGTTTTGGAAAATGCCCCAAGCGGGACCACCGTTATCCACCTCAATGCAACGGATGCTGACTCTGGCACCAACGCTGTGATTGCATACACTGTACAGTCATCTGACAGCGACCTCTTTGTCATTGACCCCAACACGGGCGTCCTCACCACTCAAGGCTTCTTGGATTTTGAAACCAAGCAGAGCTACCACCTCACTGTGAAAGCTTTCAATGTCCCCGATGAGGAAAGGTGCAGTTTTGCCACGGTTAATGTACAATTAAAAGGGACAAATGAATATGTGCCTCGCTTTGTTTCCAAACTCTACTATTTTGAAATCTCAGAAGCGGCTCCTAGAGGTACGATTGTTGGAGAAGTCTTTGCCAGTGACCGGGACTTGGGCGTTGACGGGGAGGTACATTATTTGATTTTTGGAAACAGTAGGAAGAAGGGTTTCCAGATCAATAAGAAGACTGGACAGATTTACGTGTCTGGACTTCTTGACAGAGAGAAAGAAGAAAGGGTATCTTTGAAGGTATTGGCCAAGAATTTTGGCAGCATTCGGGGTGCAGACATAGATGAGGTCACTGTGAATATCACTGTGCTCGATGCCAATGACCCGCCCATCTTCAGTTTAAATGTCTACAGCGTTCAGATCAGCGAAGGGGTCCCGACAGGAACGCACGTGACCTTTGTCAGCGCCTTTGACTCAGACTCGGTCCCCAGCTGGAGCAGGTTCTCTTACTGCATCGGGTCAGGGAACGAAAACGGCGCCTTTTCCATCAACCCGCAGACGGGCCAGATCACGGTAACTGCGGAGCTGGATCGAGAGACCCTCCCCGTCTATAACCTGACCATGCTGGCTGTTGATTCAGGGACCCCCTCCGCCACAGGGAGCGCCACTCTCTTAGTCACCCTGGAAGACATAAACGACAACGGGCCGCTGCTGGCCATCCGGGAAGGAGAAGTTATGGAAAACAAACGCCCGGGCACCCTGGTGATGACCCTTCAGTCCACCGACCCGGACCTCCCTCCCAACCAAGGCCCCTTCACCTACTACCTGCTGAGCACGGGGCCCGCCACCAACTATTTCAGCCTGAACACCGCCGGCGTGCTGAGCACCACCAGGGAGATCGACCGGGAGCAGATCGCAGACTTCTACCTGTCCGTGGTCACCAGGGACTCCGGGGTGCCTCAGATGTCCTCCACGGGGACCGTGCACATCACCGTGGTGGACCAGAACGACAACCCCTCCCAGCCTCGGGCGGTGGAGATCTTTGTTAACTACTACGGCAACGTGTTCCCCGGGGGGCTGCTGGGCTCTGTGAAGCCGCAGGACCCCGATGTGCTGGACACCTTCCACTGCTCCCTGACCTCGGGGGTGACCAGCCTCTTCAGCGTCCCCAGGGGCACGTGTGACCTGCATTCCCAGCCGAGGTCCACCGACGGCACGTTCGACCTGACCGTCCTCAGCAGCGACGGCGTCCACAGCGCGGTCACCAGCAGCATCCGCGTCTTCTTCGCCGGCTTTTCCAACGCCACCATCGACAGCAGCATCCTCCTGCGGCTCAGCGTGCCGTCGGTGAGGGACTTCCTGACCAACCACTACCTTCCCTTCCTGCGCATCGCGGGCTCGCAGCTCACGGGCCTGGGCACCGCCGTGCAGCTCTACGGGGCCTACGAGGAGGACAACCGGACCTTCGTCTCCGCGGCCGTGAAGCGGGGCCACAACCAGTACGTGAACCCCAGCGGGGCGGCCACCTTCTTCGAGAGCATCAAAGAGGTGCTCCTCCGGCAGAGCGGGGTGAGGGTGGAGTCCGTGGACCACGACCCGTGCGCCCGCGGGCCGTGCCAGAACGGGGGCAGCTGCCTCCGGAGGCTGGCCGTGAGCCCCGCGGTCCGGAGCCACGAGAGCCTCCCGGTCATCGTCGTGGCCAACGAGCCTCTGCAGCCGTTCCTGTGCCAGTGCCTGCCGGGCTACGCGGGCAGCGGGTGCGAGACCGACATCGACGAGTGTCTCCCGTCCCCTTGCCACAACGGCGGCACCTGCCACAACCTGGTGGGAGGGTTTTCCTGCAGCTGCCCCGACGGCTTCACCGGGAGGGCCTGCGAGCGAGATGTCAACGAGTGCCTGCCCAGCCCTTGTAAGAACGGCGCCGTCTGCCAGAACTTCCCCGGGGGCTTCCACTGCGTCTGCAAAACCGGGTACACAGGTACGTGGTGATGCTCGGCTCTTGTCATTACTACGACGTTAGCCATGTCAGGTGAGGTACGATAGAAGGGAATGAATACTTTTCTTTTTTTCTTTTTTTGTTTTTAAGTAATTTTTTTTTTTTACTTAACAATGGTATAAGCATTGAAAGTGCTTTCAGCGTCTCCCGTTGGCCAGATACTGTTCCAGGCCTTTGCTCTGTGCTTATTTTATTTACTTCTGATAAGAAACCTACGCAGCAGGGCTAATTATTTTGTATAGGCAAGAAGACTGAAGTACGGAGAAGTGAAGTCTGTTTTCTAAGGTGGCTCAGTGGATTTGTTATATAGAGCTGGGACCTAAGTGAATTCCAGAGTTGCAACTGATCTTCAATTTCCCCATCTGTGAAATGCTTATTTATCTCTTAGGGTTGTTTTAATAAATTAAAATAAGGTTTATAAAACACCTAGCACCAATCCACTCAGTAAGTAGCAATGGCAATAAGTAGTGTTCGTAGAGGTGCTAGTGTAATAATGGTGGTAATAGAGGGGAGCCACAGAATCACTAAGAAACCTCAGTGGCTCAAGGTAGATGTGAGTCTTACCAGAGCTGTAGTCTTAGGATCATGAATAATAGGGCTATATACATGTTAGGAGTTCAGGATTTCGAAAGAAAAAAACAAAACAAAACCTACACTCCTCCACCCGCCCTTTACCCTCACCCCTCTAACCTCCCCCCTCACCCCATCTCAAAAAAGTTGCTTCTTCTACTGGGAATGTAACAGTAAAGATTGCTACTTGTCCCATTTTGGTGTAACAGACTCCTTCACACTTAGATTTAGAGTGAGTTCACACACAGCCTGAGCATGGAGAAAGTGTGAATGCGTTTGATAGGTGACAGGGATCAGGGAAAGTCCCGTGGGTGGGAGCCAGGGCACCGTATGCGGATTTCAGCATAAATGGGGCTGACTTCGTGACTGGTCCTGGAAGGAGCCCTTTCACATTGTTTCTCCCTAGTTTGCTTCATCAGGAGGCACGGCATTATAAAGCTCAGCAGGTAACCAGAGTGAGTTCACAGCCCCTTTCACCTTCCCGCTTGCTTTCACACACCTGGAGGCATTTTCGCTGTGGTGTATGCCAGCCCTCGCATTTCAGGGAGGAGGAGATTGTCCATTCCTCACTCTTATGTTATTTGACTGTATAAATAGGATATTTTTCCAGATCTATGAAGTTAGATACAGCTTGTGCACAGTCATTTTACTATGAATCTTGGCAACCGTTTGCAGTTATGACAATGGGAGTGATAAGAGTCACTCTCTTAAAATCACAGCAGTCGTGTATTAAGTCCTCAGTGACCACAAGACCAGGAAACCATTGTGATATGAAGTGAAATTTTCTGAGATACTGAGGAGTATGTGGTTCATATGAATAAGAGAAGGTAAAAGCCTCGATTCATATTTTGATTTTTTTTTTCCAGAAGGGAATTAGACAGTTTACCTTAAGTGATACATTACCCTATTAAAGTGTTAAAAACAGGTTTCTAGTAGCTGAAATGCTTCTTATTTCTGCAGAAAATGAGCATGTATTTGTAAGCTTCTCATGGAGATTATGTATGTCATTATACATGATCACCTGCAGCCTCACTGAGATTGTATTTGTATGTGCTTTAAAATACAAAGGCTGCCCAGCCAGTGTAGCTCAGTAGTTGAGCATTGACCTTTGAACCAGGAGTTCAAGGTTCAATTCCTTGTCAGAGCACATGTCCTTGTTGTGGGCCCAATCCCCAGTGTAGGGATGTAGGAAGTAGCCAATCAATGATTCTTTTTCATCATTGATGCTTCCATCTCTCTCTCCCTTCCTCCCTGAAATCAATAAAAATAAAAACTATATATATAGGCAGAACAGTTTTTCCCCTCATAGCTTTTCTCTGTAGCAGCCCTTATTAAACATGATATTTTTGCATTGTTTTGATATAAAAGACATACTGCTGTTTGAACAGAATATTTAGATTAACTGTCTTCCTATTACATTGTACAATAAGGGGAAACATTTACATAGTATGCAGAAAACAGCTACTTTCTGCTAAAATAATTAAAAGCTTATAAGCATAAATATTCAGAATAAATAGCATAGATGCATTATGGAATTGTATTTTTAGCAAAATTAATTTAGATATAAATAGGCTTTGATAGTTGTACATAATCTCCCTTCTCTGTGTATAAATATGAAATGCAAAAATTCTTGTGGTGATATAACATATACATATATTTCATATATGTGTATATGATATTAAAGCATACATGAGCTATAGGATATCAAGAATCATCCTACCCTCATCAGTTGGCTGAATTGAACAGGTGGGAAGAATAAATGTAGCTCAGCTCTATACAATCTAACATTCAAATGTGCTATCAGTACAAGTGAAACTCCGGTATACATCCTGTTATAAAGACCACAGGTGACCACCATAGATTCAATTGGAGTTTAGCAATGCACCACACCTACCTCCGAACATGAAGACATTTGCTAAATTTCTACAGTAAGCTTACTGTAATCTTGGAAATTCCACGAGTATCTTACCTAGCCTCTTGTTATGCATTCATTTCCATCGTCCACAATTCCCATTCTCAGGTGCTTAGAGCTTACACTTCCAGAAGCACGATTCCTTCTACCTATGAGGAATAGTGTATATCAGCACAACTCATTGATGGACGTCAAAGCAGTGAGATCGGTTTATTCTTCTAGGCAGCTAACAGCTAACATATGACAGCTAATGAGTTTTAATAGGAGAGGCTCCTTGAGTTCCAAAGACATGGATGCCTTTCTTTGTGCAAGCCCTGTCAGTGTCTTCCAAGCCTCGAGGCACTGACAAATACTGTTAGCTGGCTTGCAGCGGTAATTAAGTTAATGATCCAAGATTTTGTTTCATGGTGCTTCAACACATCAAGTTATTTTTGCCAGAAGCATGTTAGTGCAATTCAAACTGCTGCATTCCCTGATAATCACCATGCCATTAACACTAGAACTGAAGTCGATGCAAAATAATACGGATTGCAGTGCTGACTTTAGTTGGGTGAGTGCGCATGCATGAATCTTCCAACCTGAGACATAGGTGTTTATGAGATTTCTTTTGATTTGAAGTAAAATTATAACATCTTTCCCTCACATTAAAAAAAAAAGGCTTTTTTGAATAATTTTAAGTAGAGTTTTCAAATTGTATCTTCAAATCTCCATTTCTAGTATGGCAACCACTTTCACATGTACTAATTGTAAAACAATTAGCTGATTAAGTGGAGTACTCAAACAAAATTTTTTAATGGTAAATAATTTACATACTCTAACACCCTACAAATAAGACTAGTTTCCTCCAAACATAATTATAAATTAATTTGACTCCTACCAAAGTCATTTCTTGAAATTTTTAAATAATTATTAATATATACCAAGAAAAAATAAGTAAACAAAAACAATTTTAAATTAAAAGCTTACAAGTTGAATTTCTTCTCTTATAGTTTGTATTTATATTGTTATATCTGCAAAAAATCAGATTCTGTTGAGAATTTATTTTAACTTCATTCTCAAACCACTCTTTTGGTTCCCCTTTGACCCCCCAATTCTAGCTTCACAAAGGGAAGTCTGTAATTTTGTAAATGTTTGCATGCATGTTTTCACAAAATAAAGGTGATACTGACCACATCTATAAAGTATATTAATCTATGTATTCAATACATGCTACTTTTATTGCAACTCTAAAAGGATTTTTAAAAATATATATATTTTATTGATTTTTTACAGAGAGGAAGAGAGAGAGATAGAGAATTAGAAACATCAATGAGAGAGAAACATCCATCAGCCGCCTCTTGCACGCCCCCTACTGGGGACGTGCCCGCAACCAAGGTACATGCCCTTGACCGGAATCGAACCCAGGACCTTTCAGTCTGCAGGCCAAGGCTCTATCCACTGAGCCAAACCGGTTTCGGCTCTAAAAGGATTTTTTTAAAAAGAGCACAAAACCTTACTGAGTCCAGTAACACATAGGAATGCTCTTATAGTGGGGGAAATGGTAGAAGTTGTGACTTTCCTCATAGCAAATACATAATCAAAAGTATAGCCAATAGGTCTCATTTATTCTCTATGGGGCAATACTGATGTTTTGTTAAGAAAAAGAATCCCCTTCATTAGAATAATCTGTCTCACATTCAGTGGGAAAACACCATAGGAGCGAGTTCTCTATGACACAGCATGCCTCTGGTGTAATGTTTGGACAGGCTTAGGTAACATTGTCCTGCCTGTGACACGTTATTACAATACTTAAAGCATAATTTCTGTGCTTCCATAGTGGTAATTATGTTCATTACTTCCCCTTAGAATAAGAAGTATTCTGAAATTGTTGGTGCTTTGCCTTGTAAGGAGGTTCCCAATGTTATTTATAAAAGGAAAAATGTTGTGTTTATGACCCCATGAAGTAGAGGAACATTTCTGTGAGCAGTGTCATGAGGTCTGACTCACACTTGTCATTTCAAACCAGAACGATTGTGGCTGCATACTCAGGCCACAAAAACATAAGTAAATTAAACAGAAACTTTGACTGTTTTAAACATGGTGATGAAGTGGACTATCGGTGCTCAACATTAAGTTTAATTGTGCACATAAAACTTACATGTTTTCATAAGACAGTTAATGAAAGCACTAGTGCAGTCATGCTTTATAGAAACAAACTCTATTTAATTAGATAAATAGTGAAACCCTCCTGTCAATGAATGGAAATTAAGACATCGATAATATCACATTGAAAATTTCTTCACCATTTATGATTTCCCTAAAAATAGTGTTTATTTTAAAATGTATGTGTAATTATTTTCTAAATATTATAATGCATATCTTTACACTAGGACAATTATATAAGATTTTGAACTCTCAGATAAATTTCAATCTCCCCAAGTCAAGTAGAATGGTCTCATATTCCTTTTCTTTAAGATATAATCTCTCAGGGGAGATTTCTAATATGGTTATGTAGTGGTGCTGTTAATAAGATTTTTTAAATGAGCTTGATGCTTTTCAGGGAAAATGTGTGAATCTTCAGTCAATTACTGTGAATGCAACCCCTGCTTTAATGGTGGTTCCTGCCAGAGTGGTGTGGAGTCCTACTATTGCCACTGTCCCTTTGGTGAGTACGGCTCTGCTGGCCATAGAAAATGTCAGTCTATTTTGACTCACAGTTTAGCAATTTTGTTTTATTGTGGCCCCGAGTGATTAAGATGATATGAAATGTTTACACAGGAGATTTTGGCAAAATAAAATCTCAAAGGTTTAACATTCTTAAAAGTTAATTATGGAAATCCCATTGAATATATTGCTTTGATCATTACTAGAAAAATAATCAACTGAAGATAATTGAATTTGATGTTGTGTTCTCAGGACATTTCCCCTCAATACTTACTGCTGTCTTCTTTTCAGCCTAGAACTGATCATGTGAAAAAACCTTTCAGCCACTATTGGGCATCATTCTCTATTTCAAATCTTTAAAAATAATCCTCAAAATGATTTTTGTTTTGTTTTGCTTCTGTTTTTTACATTAATTCAAACAGTTGTGTGAGAAGGATTTATAGGCATTTTGTAGATAGTATCAACAAAACTAATCAAAATTCAGGCTAATGTGGTGTTCTTTTGAAGAAGAAAGTTGTTACTTTTTTTTTGTACACGTACCTATCTATTCACCACAGTGACATGAATGAAAGGATTCCTTCCAGGTGTCACTCAAATGTTGCCAGGCACTGAAACAGCCAAGGACTATGAGTAAAGCTTTGGAGGAAGCTTTCATTTGACCTTGGTTTGTGAACATTACATCAATTAAAAAAAATTATTGATTTTTAAAGAGAGGGAAAGGAAAGGGATAGAGAGATAGAAATGTTGATGAGAGAGAAACATTGATCGGCTGCTTCCTGCACGACTCCTACTGGGGATCAAGTCTGCAACCCGGGCATGTGCCTTGACCAGAATCAAACCAGTGACCTCTTGGTTCATGGGTCAACGCTCAACCACTGAGCCATACCAGCTGGACCATTCCATCAATTTAAAGGCTGACTTAATTCACACTATAGTATTCATCTCCAAATGCCTTGCAGTAATTAGAGACCCTCTATAAGCAAAAGAGGAGAAGGATATTTTCTGGTCTTTCTTTGGACATATTACTGTGGACCTAAAAAATAAATTCTAATGTATAGTACAGAATAGAACTTAAAAATAAACTCAGGTTTCTAGTAGCCAGTGGAATATATTGCTAATTGGTTTTCACATAAGTCCAGGACTCCTTCTAGTTTTTATACAGCACATCAATGAATGATAAAGAAATACAAGATATGAAAATACCTTATTGTGAGCCAGGCATTTTAGCAATGGTTCTGAGTCCCAGACACTGAGGGTTTTGTCTAAAGTAAAAAAAAACAAACCCACAAAATCAGTCCTAACCAGTTTGGCTCAGAGGGTAGAGTGTCGACCTATGTATGGACTGAAAGGTGCCAGGTTGGATTAGGATCAAGTGCATGCACCTTGACTGTGGGCACATCCCCAGTAGGAATTGTGCAGGAGGCAGCTGATCAATGTTTCTCTCTCATCGATGTTTCTAACTCTCTATCCCTCTCCCTTCTTCTCTGTAAAAAAATCAATAAAAAATGTTTTTTAAAATATCAAAACAAAATTACTACATAATAATTGGTAGAATTATTATGACTCTAGAGGCTACAGAGGCTAGAAATTTTTATTTTCAGTCCAGCATGACATTCATAGTATCCTCCTTTTTAAAATGTATGTGAGATGCTCACAAACAATGCTCATGATACAGGGAAAGGTAGATCAAGGTCAAAATAACCACAACTTTAGATCTACAATTTCTTTCTCTCAGTGATATCTTATAATCCTTAACGGGTGCTGTCTTCTGCTCATAATCACATTCAGATTGCATGGTTTAACTTAAGTTTTGGAATAAAAGATAAGGGGATTGGAGTGGAAAGTGGAAAAATGATTTCAAGTGACTGAACAAAGGTTGTTTACATTTTTAAAAATTTCTTTGCATCCCAATCACAAATATGAGGATTTAAGGTAATTGATAGGAAAGCAGAACAAACGGTTGCTGCAGTGTAGCTAATACAACAGTCACTGCCTATTGGGTGGAAGTTTTTTGGGTCCTCACCCTTTTAGAGCTCCCCAGGGAAAGGTGACTAGTGTGACCACATAAATTAAAAGAGAGATGGAACATATGTGGCTGGCAGTACAAATTTCTCTCCTTGCTCCTAACAGTGGCAAAGAAAAAAAATTATTTAGACTTAAATATTGTCAGACAATAACAGGACTTACAAAACAAAACAACGAAACCTTGAAACAGTAATACATGATTACAGACAGAAAGAATTGAAAGGAAAAGCATTTTCATTTTCATATTGAATGTGGGTGAAACATACAAATAAAAATGGCAGATGGAATGCTGGGGATTGTTACACATGCATCCTATAAAACAACATCTTGACCGTAATTTCAAAGTTGGAAAAAAAAAATTTGCACTGTTTACCTTTTCAACAGTGAAAATTTTGTTTGGATTTCTTTTTTTTTTTTTTTTTTTTTTTTAGATTTATATTTTAGAAAAAAGACATAAAATGCTAAGAGTTGCCCTAGCCAGTTTGGCTCAGTGGATAGAGTATCGGCCTACAGACTGAAGAGTCCGGAATTCAGTTCCGGCCAAGGGCACATGCCCAGGTTGCAGGCTCAATCCCAAGTGTGGGACGTGCAGGAGGCAGCCAATCAATGATTCTATCTTATCATCAATGTTTCTATCTTTCTCTCCCTCTCCCTTCCTCTCTGAAATCAATAAATATGTTTTTTAAAAAATGCTTAAAACTTTTATAAAGAGAGCCTGTATAATTGTATATGTGTAACTTCATATACATACACACACAAGAAAAAGTCCCTTATTAGAGCAATTTTAATAATTGCTCTTGACTTTTGTGTAAGTTTATTTTGTGGCATTTCAGATGGAAGGCAGTTTTAAAATCCTCAACTTTCAAATTTTATATTTTCAAACTGGAAATTTACTTTTCTCTAGAAACTACATCAAAACTCCTTAAAAAGAAAAAATATATATTCCATAAAGAAATATTTTTATGTTTTAATATACAGTATTGATTTTAGTTAAAATGTAGAATGTTTCTGAGATCTGTATACTTTCTACATATGTGAATGTACAATTTAAGCACATTTTCATAGATTTAATCAGAAGAGACCTGAGGAAATACATAGTGAAGATTTTTGCAATAATCTATTTAATTTGTATGCTTTATCTTTGCTTTTTCTTTAACTTTGGCTACTCATTCTGCATATATAAGCTATATGTCACATAAATGTTTAATATAAATAAATTGTAAAATCTTATTGTATGTGAGTATAAATTATAGATACAACATAAAATATAAATATATATGATAGATATAATATATTTATAATATAAATAAATGTATACCACATGTAATATTTATTATTTATAATATGCAACTCAAATATTCCTTTCCCTTTTTAAACTTCAGTTAACAATAAAAATAAATTCTTTATATTTCTACTCATTTACAATGAGTGTGATTACAGAAAAAGAAAAGATAGTAGAGCTGAAACCAGTTTGGCTCAGTGGCCTGTGGACTGAAAGGTCCCTGGTTCGATTCCGGTCAAGGGCATATACCTTGGTTGTGGGCACATCCCCAGTAGGGGGTGTGCAAGAGGCAGCTGATCAATGATTCTCTCTCATTGATGTTTCTAACTTTCTATCCCTCTCTCCTCCTCTCTGCAAAAAATCAATAAAATATATTAAATATATTTTTAAAAAAGAAGAAGAAGAAAAGATAGTAGACACATGCTTTTATAGAAGCTACTAAGCTGTTTTGATTTAAAGAACATTTGGATATAAAATGTGGTAGCGCTAAACAACTAGACAATCAGGAGATCTGGCCTTCAGTGTTGGCTCTGACTCCCATGGCTCTGTGACCTTGGACGATTTTTAAATATTCTGTAAAATGATGGCATTGGTTCCTTCTGGTTGAACAATTCCCTTTCTCTAAATGTAACACATTTATAAGAGATGTGCAGCCAAAATGAAGGCATGAAACCTCTGCAAGTTAATAAGTCACGATGCATTGGCATGGGTTAATTTTCCAATCATTTGCTACAGTCTACTAATATTTGTGGGAAAAGAATTTTGGCATAGCCTTGTAACGTCAATAAAACTCATTTTTCAAGTTTGAAAAAGAACCAGCACAAACAAATGGGAATGCTTGATTTGGGGAAAAAAACAGAAAACTATTTCCAAGGAGCCTGGTATAAATCATGCCCAGAGTGGGTATGAAACAAGAAATAAAAACTAGGACAGTTAATTTCCCTAAAAGCAGAGGTTCCCTTCTGTAATTTGCGACCCTTAAAAATACCACAGGTACAGGGACTGATTTTTATTTTATTTTATTTTATTTTTTACTCAATACAAAATTTGCCATGCTCAATTGAATTAAAGTTGTTTTTAAGAATTTATGAACTAGGAGAAAGAAAGAATTATATATTGTGAAGAAAGTACCTTGTTTGAAAACTGCAACATATGAAACTTTAAAAAGGTTGACCAACTCATTTTGAAAGCTTTCCAGGAAAGAAATCTTTTTGGACATACTTCATTCCACTAATTCTAATTTTTAGAAATGGGGCATACCTAAATATGTTCCCTCATTGACCAAAGAAATGCATTTAAACCACTTTATCATCTCTGTTCTATGTTTTAAAGATCATTGATTCATTCTATTTCAATTTGGTTTAGATAGTATTCTTTGGAGAATAAGAAAAAAATGTTGTAAGTATGACTAATTTTTGTATTTTAATCAAAGCTATTGAATAACATGTCACCGGAATTTGGTGTGTCGATTTTTCTTTTTTTTTTTTTTCTGTCTCCAGGTGTGTTTGGAAAACACTGCGAGTTGAATAGTTACGGATTTGAGGAGTTATCTTACATGGAATTTCCCAGCTTGGACCCCAATAACAACTATATTTATGTCAAATTTGCGACGATTAAAAGTCATGCTTTATTGCTTTACAACTATGACAACCAGACAGGAGACCGGGCTGAGTTTTTGGCCCTTGAAATTGCTGAAGAGAGACTAAGATTCTCTTACAATTTAGGCAGCGGAACATATAAACTCACCACCATGAAGAAGGTGTCAGATGGACATTTTCACACCGTGATTGCCAGGAGAGCGGGAATGGTAAGGCACTGATGACTTCCTGATGTGGACAGTTACTCTGATAGGGGATAGTAGGTAGCGCCCCATCCCAATTCTTAGAGCATAGGTAAGACAACTCGATAGCTAAGGTGTTGTCAGTGGACTCTTATGTGGAGTGGATGATTTTGCCTCTTGACCTCCAAGGTCCCTTTCAACTTCATGAACATTGGATTGTGTCACACAAGGGTGTGGGAGCAAGAGAGAGATAAAAGGAAAAAAGGTACTTTGAGGTATGCCCAAAGGGATTCTTTCAGTTTGTTTGTGGTATGTAGCCATAGTCATCAGGTTTTGAATAATACTAAATGGGGGGAAAAGAAACTCTTGTGTGACTTCAGTCAGCAGGAAAATGCCTCCGTTTCAGAAAACACCCAAATCAAGGCCCCTACTGGATTTTTAATCTATTTTCTACAGTTCAGAAGGGCTTTGTTGAAAACTGGCAAAATCATTAACTTCTCAGCTTGAATCATTTCATCCACAGGACAGAAACTTCTCAGTTTATTGCAGTATTGGTAGAAAAATTCAATAATAAAGAAGGTTCATTTAACTCAGAAGATTAAATTTCATGAGCTACTATTCAAATAAAACTTTCCCTCAGGTATTTTTGATTTGAGTTGTATCACTAAGCTTTTCGGAAAAAAATAAATAAAAAATAAATAATTATATATATATATATATATATATAAAACATTAAGTCTGACTAAAATATGATACCATATTTTATATTTTTTTTTCTATATGAGACATTCATAAATATCCAGTGATACTCCCGAGTTTATTATTGCTTTAGGGATCTCTGGAATTGTCGGATACTTTGCATCGTATATGCAGAGAGAGAGATGTGTTAACGTTTTGTTATATTGTGGTGTTTTTTGTTTGTTTGTTTGTTTTTGAGAAATAAATTAAATAGTCTACATAAGTAATATAAATTATATCATGAAAACTTAATGCTGCCTTTGAGATTAATAACACTCAATTTCATAGAACATTAGAAAGTTATTAATTATTGAAAGAGTTAGCTAGATGGGACATTAAAAATAAGTCTTGACATAGAATTGGAAGTGTAAATATTTGCTATAATGTTAGTATTCATTATGAACGTTTCCTTCTCTTGCTCTATAGGCAGCTTCCTTAACTGTGGACTCCTGTTCTGAGAACCAAGAACCAGGATACTGCACTGTCAGCAACGTGGCCATCTCAGATGACTGGTAAGTACAGCTATTAGTCTGATCTTTACCATTACTTGGCATTAAAAAGGAAATGACACAATTGAAAGTAATTTTATTATGCAAAGTATTACATCAAAATTTAAGGTCTTTCATCCTCTCCAAAGAGATTCCTGTGCTGCAAAATAAAAAGTTAATAAGTGGTGTACAACATTTGTTTTTAAAAAGAAGATGTGAGATGAAGCGGTCGGGATGAGAATACAGTTACAAAAAGAAAAGATGGACATAGTCTAGACTCTGAGAATCTCTGGGAAATAGTTGCATGTGACTTGGGTCCCGCAAGGCTAGGATAATGGCTCCACCCCTTCTAGACGCTCTCTCTGAACGTTGTATGTGACAAGTACCGATGGGTATTTATCAATAGCACTTCAAACTGGAACACATCATTACCCGATCTAAAACATAAGTAACTTTAGTAGAAATAGTAACAAAAAGAAAAATAAACAGTGTTACATAATCCATTGCAGTATTCAACTTATTAACATTCCTTATCATCTCTGTAGTGAAGGGAAATCACTACTCCTAATGCATTTTATATTCTTTCTGAGAGTGTGTTCCTTGCTAATTCAACATTGTTATATACATCCCACTTGACTCTCTGCAAATACCATTTCCATAAGTTTTATTATTATTCAGACTTTAAATAATCCTGGTAGGTATCTGTCTGGTGGACATTGACACATCGGTGATGTTTTCCACTCAAATTTACCATCCTATAACACATGCCAGGAAAAGTTATCTTCACACTTTTTTAAATGAAACCTGCTAAAAAATCTATCATGTTGGTACTAATATACTTTTCTTTCTTATGGAGGACTCTTGACGTTCAGCCAAATCGAGTCACGGTTGGAGGTATCAGATCCCTAGACCCAGTTCTTCAGAGGAGAGGGCACGTGGAAAGCCATGATTTCATTGGGTGCATCATGGAGTTTGCAGTGAACGGAAGGCCTCTGGAACCCAGCCAAGCTCTGGCTGCTCAAGGCATCCTAGACCAGTATGGCAATTTTACATCTTACCCTTTTAAAGAAAATGCAAAAAGTGTATGCTAATTGACCATCAAATTATAAAACTGCTGTGCCAAAGCCCTAAAAGTACCAAATGTTTCACATTGTTTTGAGTTTTAAATATTTATTCGTAATTGTGAAATTTTGTTTGGAATGGACTATAATATTTAATTAGAAAGTTAATTCTTATTTTCTGAAGCCTAAGGGGAAAACAAAACAAAACATGCATGCATATGTGTATATTCCCTATCTTACAGAGTTATGGTAAAGTAGGTAAATCTTGTAGAGAGGAACCTGGCACATTGTGATGTAGAGGATAGCAATAATGTATGTTCAGAAAAACATAAAGTAGCCTATAAACTAACTACACGCAGACATGCTTAGGTAATTGTTATGCTCAGGACTATTCCATAATAGGGATGTGCCCTATTTTAACTGTGGTTGTACGCTTCAATTGTTTCCAGTTTTATTTATATATTAACAGCCCTGTGATTAATATGTACTTACAAAATTCTTTGCTCACATTATTTACTTGAGATATCTAAAAAGAAAATTTCAAAGACAAAGCTGTGAATACTTCCTCATGTTTATAACTTAAGTATTTTAATGCAACCTGCATTTGCTTTTATTTTTCCTTATGTCATCATTGTTTTATTATGAAATTGTACTATTGCATTATGATTAATCACACAGTCAGGAAAATACAGAGTTCTCATTGCCAACCATTTTTAAATAGTTGGGTGTGAATTCTTTTGTATCTTCATGATCTTGCAGATATTTTTGGAAATATTGAAATTTAAAAAATATTTTTATTGATTTGAGAGGAAGGGGAGGAAGACAGAGACAGAAACATCAATGATGAGAGAGAATCATTGATTGGCTGCCTCCTACACACACACCCCAATAGGGAGCCTACAACTGTGACCTCCTGATCCATAGGTGGACCCTCAACCACTGAGCCATGTTGGCTGGGCAGAAATATTAAATACGTTGTGAACATCTGTTTTGGTTAAAACATAGAGATATGTCACAGGTATTGCCAAATTGCTTTCCCCAAAGGTTAGAGTGGTACATAATATGTTGCCTCTATATATGCCTTTTTATAAGGAATAGTCTAGTGTTGATTTTCCCTCAAATCATGCTTCATGTGATCTATATGTTTTATGACTTCTCAGAAAATTTATAAATTGAAATTGAATTCTCTTTCAATGAGAATTTTATCTAATTTTCATCACTCTGTCATAAAAGTTTCTAAATTTAAGTCTGGAGCTTCACTGGAAACATAATTATATCTTATACTTAAGTTGAGTTTTATTTCTAAACATATCTTATTTTTTATATGATGGGTGTCATTTTCTTTGGGTAAGTTAGAATAAAGAGACTTAAAGATGGATTATGTCAAAGCTTCCAAATTTGAGGATTTACTTTAGTTTTTAATTTTCAGATTTATCTGGTGTCTACAAACGCCAACATTCATTGATATCTTCTATGTACCAGATAGTATTCTTAGCATTTTACACTATCAGTTCTTTCCATGTTTACAATCATTTTGTGAGGTAGATATAGTTTCATTTTACAGGTGAAGTAACTGAGCTGCTTAGACTTGTAACATCTTGCCCCAAGTCAACCAGCTAGTGAGTTAAATCATGAGGTAGCACCTGGCCTGGAGCTCCTGATGAGTTTGTAGTCTGTTTAAGTTCATGTTTACTAACCTCTAGTGTGGACGTAATATAGCCTGGCAGTTTATTATATTCCCCTAGTTAAATAATTTTCACACTCTCTTCATGACTAGATCATAGCCTCCTCTTTCCACAGACCTCCAACCATCCCCTGCATCTTTTTCTCAGCTAATGAATTTGCTTCCAAAGTTCAGAACATTTTACAGTCGAATGAAAATGCCTCAAAGCTCATTCCTCCACATCTGCCCATGTGTCCTGTAGCTGACCTTGTAACCTGTCATGAATGAACTCTTCCTTCTCCCACATAGACCAAGCAAGAGCCTACATCCTGCAAACTTTCCAAAAAACAGTGCTCCAGTCCGCGTTGGTGGTATAGTGGTGAGCATAGCTGCCTTCCAAAAAACAGTGCTCCAGCACTCAACTGTCTTTTTCTCATCTCACTTCCTGCGTTATTTCACCTATTTTATTTAAAAAAAAACACACCTTTATTAATCCCATTTTCCTCTTTTCCCCACCACTTTAATTCTCTGTCTTTTCTTTGAAAAATTGTTCTATCTTTATAAAAAGCGATTATTCACTTCTTTTGCTAAAATGAGTGGTCAATTCTCATCTTATTTGAATGTCCGCACTGTTAGGAACAGTCCATCACTCTGTCTCCCTAAAAGTAGCTTATCAGTTTGTGCACAAACTCCTGGTTTCCTACTATAATTCTTTTATCCTGCTTAATATCCTCTAGTTTGTATCTATTTTCAATTCTTGAAGTCACTTTTTCTAGTCCTTGGTTTTAACTACTATCCCTAAAGCTCATGACCCTTAAATAGTTATTATCAACTTGGCCTGTCCTCTGAACTTCAGACCCTCATATCCAACACCCTACTCAACTTCCCATGTGTGTTTCTAACAAATATCACAAACTTAAGTTTAAAACTGAACTTCTGGCCCTCCTTCCTGACTCCTCCCAACCTCCTCTTCTCACAGATTTCCTCTCTCAGGGAGGAATATCTCACTCCACCCACTGGCTCAGCCAAAACTTTTAGACTTACCTTTGGCCCCTCTCTCTGACACATGGCACATGTAATCTACCAGCAACCAGAATGATATTTTAAAAACAAGACAGTTTCTTACCCTGATGTACCAGTCATTCACGGCCAGGCCTCCCCCTTATCTCCTCATCGATTTACACTTCTCCTTGTTCTCTATGATCTAATGATGTTGGGGCCCCTTGATGTTCCTCACACATGACAGGGCTTTCTCACCTACTGTTTCCTCTGCCCAGAATAATCTCCTACCAGATTTACTTTGCTCTCTCACTTTGGTTAGGTCTTTGTAAGAGATGGGTCCTTCCTTCACTGCCTAATCTAGAGACCCAGTAACCCCCAAAACTCCCTGTACCCATTCTCGGTCTCATAGAACCTCTTTTCACAGAACCACCGTTTCCATAAAACCTCCTTCTTTGAACATTTGTCTATATTTGCTTTTTTGCCCGTTTCCCCCACAGGAAAAGCAAATATTCCATGAGCACATGGGTTTTTTCATCATGTTATGTCCATGCTTGGGATAGTGTTTGCCATACAGAAGACATTTGAGAAACATTAGTTGCATGAGTTGTCTAATGGAGGAGAAGTGCTTTCAAATAAATACTTAGACCTGAGATTACTTTAACTACAGTGGTTATTGGGCCAACATGACTTGCTCCATTTAGAATTAACTTAAAGAAAAAAAAAATTATCACCTCGTTTTCTTTACCATGTAAAGTGTTACTCTGTTTAATCTTCTTTATGAATGAGGCGGGTCATTTGTCACAGTTTGATTAGATGTTACCAATGTTGTTGTCATTTGAGTTTCAAAGAGTTGAATGCACAAAACGAAGCAGGTTAACAAACCTTTGTGTTTAATTTTAACACATTTCCCCCCACCATGTCTTGTGTTTTCTGAGTCTCTGTTGTGACTTGGTTTCAGATGCCCCAGACTGGAAGGCGCATGTACTCGCAGCCCCTGCCAGCACGGCAGCACGTGCACGGATTACTGGTCATGGCAGCAGTGTCACTGCAGAGAGGGGCTGACCGGCAAATACTGTGAAAAATGTATGCAAGCGTCTCACCTTTCACTGCGAATTACAGTAACTACGACGATATAGATACATGCTTCTAAATAAGGAACTAAATTATGCTTTCATTCTAAATATTGAAAATATTAAATGGGCAATCATTGTGAATATAGTGACATTTTAAAATTTATATTTTTAACTTGAGGAAGAGTGACATCCTTTTAAAATCACTTACTAAATATTTCATTAGTTTTCTTTACTATATATATATATATATATATATATATTTCCCATTGATTTCAGAGAGGAAGGGAGAGGGAGAGAGAGATAGAAACATCAATGATGAGAGAGAATCATTGATGGGCTGATTCCTGTAAGCCCTACACTGCGGATTGAGCCCACAACCTGGGCATGTGCCCTTGACCAGAATCGAACCTGGGACCCGCCAATCTGCAGGTTGGCGCTCTATCCACTGAGCCAAACTGGTTAGGGCTCTATTTTAAAATTATGTCACTTATGTTTGGTTTACCTTTAGGAAAGCTAGGCAATCTCCAAGGCCAGGGACTTCATATTATCTGCCTTTTGGCAATATTTCTCTGGTGAATATTTTTTATTTGGTAGAAAAATGTAAATGATAAATCACTGAACACAGGACTCAAAACATACAATGCATTATAATCTATTACAATTAAAGTGACACTTGAATTTTAACTTTCAATTATTAAAATTGGTTTTAAATCCTTTTATTAGTGATTTGTTTCTAAACAACCCTAATGTTACAAAAGATTTTAATGATGTTCAAGCCATCATTACACTGTGGCTTTTTCTAATTTCAAGCTGTACATCCACTAACTATCCAACCCTAATGAGATCTCTTTTATAAAAATTGCTTCATTTTCAAATAAGTGGTTAGTACTGAAATCACTGCATTTAACTGACTACTTTTTAAAAGAGTCATTTGGTTCTATTATGAGAATGAATAGAAATTCATGATTAAATTAAGGACACTATAATAAAAATATGTTAGTAGAAAGGTATAATTGTGTTCAATTATTTAGGAGAAAATCACAACATAGAAAAAGGACTTTGACACATATTTTTTAAAGTCATGAGTATTTAATAAGTAGGAACTCAGTTATATCTGAATATGAAATGAGTCATTGGTTTTAGAAATATCTTGCTTTAAAAAATGTAATTTACATATTATAAAATTTGCCTTTTTGAAGTGTAGCATTTAATGCTGAAGCCCTTTTGTGCTCATTTGTTGTTTTTCCTTTAGCTATGGTGCTATTACAAACTATCATACTTCAGTATGTGAAAACTTTATCAGATTATGATAAGTTGTAATTAATTTATGATAAATTAAATTCTGTATGGTTATTAGTAATCATAAAGTTAGTTACAAATAAAAATATGTGATTGCATATTTTTCTTCAAATTTCTAATTGCTAGAGACTTTAAAGATTGTAAATCATTTTAACTATGAAAATATATATTCATTTATGAATTTTGGGAACACAGTGAACCATTATAAATAAATAATGATTCACTGTGTTTCCTCTAAATCTTAACAGGTGGCTATCTCTTTAGCTATTTGTAATTTATATCAAGTATCAAATATTTAATGAAAATTTCCCAAATGATTTGTGTGTATCATAAAATGTTTTATATTGCATGGTTCTGAAATGGATTGAAATATTTGAAATCAACTCCTACAATAATTCTGATGTGGCAATTATTTTTTCAGTAGGGGAATTGGGAGGCATTAATTCTAAACACTTAATATTTTTATTGTCCCTTTTTATAATGTTTTGTCACCTGTAAACACTCTCTAGGAAATGGGGGTGCATTTATTTGTCCCTTTCTTTATTGGCTTGCAGCTGTCACTCCTGACACTGCCCTGTCATTGGAAGGCAAAGGGCGCTTGGACTACCACATGAGCCAGAATGAGAAGCGGGAGTATCTGTTAAGACAGAGCATCCGAGGGGCCACGGTGGAGCCTTTTGGTGTGAACAGTCTGGAAGTAAAGTTCAGGACAAGAAGCGAGAATGGCATTTTAATCCATATCCAAGAAAGCAGCAATTATACTACAGTGAAGGTAGGATAAAAGCTAATGGTGACTTCATTTGATTAGACCGCCTGCTGTGTCATGGTTTAAATCACTTCTCCCACAATTTCTGTCCTCTGTGCCCATTAGAGTTCCGAGTGATGCTGGGCACTAGTTCAATATCATCTCTCTTAGCCATTCCCCTGGCATTGGCCAGAGTGACAAAGGTCTGCGTGGTTTGGTTTCTAAACACTTTTGTCTTGGTTTAGAGTAGAGACCACTGCTAGGTAGGGCCAGCAGGGAAAGAATTTGTTGTGATCTGTGTTGTCTAATAAAATTTTATGTTGCTTTTCCCCCTACTTTTAAACCAAGTAAAACAAAAGGATAATGTGTCTTTGAAAAGGAAAAATACTTTTCTCCAAGAATTATTTAAAACAATGGTATGTGTACGGGGTGGGGCAAAAGTAGGTTTACAATTGTTCTCCTGGAAAATAAGAACAATGGTTAATAAGTAATGGTTCAAGAATAAACTGTGTTTTATGTACTCACAACTATAAACCTATGTTTGTCCCACTCCGTACATTTAAGGACAGGACTGGAATAAAGACAAACATTTGAAATTATCTGGCTTTACTCTGGAGCATATTTTTAACTTACATCCAGGTAAATCCTGTGAAATTAAGTATCTTTGGGATTATTATAAGTAAAATTATAGCTAAATTCTTCAAATAATCTCTAAATAAATATTTTTAAACATCGTATTTCATGAAAACAGTGGATTGATTTATCATTAGGCTTTTACATCATTTCTTATTTTTTTCCCTGACTGTAAATGAGACACTGCACTTGTGAATAATTTCATTAGGCATGTATTCTCCATCAAACCAGAATTCTTTATTCCTAAAATGATCATTCTGCTTTCTATCCTACAAATAAGACATCTCTTAGATAATAATTTTCTTCAGTTTAGTTATATTGTCTGCTTTCTACATTACTTTGTATATTATAATGCTACTCATAATTTTATATGAATTTTGGTAAATTCTTTAAGTAAATAACCCCAAATTTCCTAAATTGATTCTACCTATAAAGCAATATTTTGAAAATTACTAAAAGCTTAGCTAATAAAGCCAAAATGCATAGAAAAGTGCTAGGTTTAATTCACATATAATACTAAAAGTAAAAACAGATGTTCACCTTTAAACTTCAGCCTCTTCATTCTCAAAATTTCTCTTTATCCAAGCCAACTCTGGTTGTTATGTTCCATGTATACATCTTTAATAAGAAGTAAAAAAACAAACCAAAAAAAATCTTTTAAAAATTCTCACATTGTAATCCCCTAGTCTGGTCATTCCCATCTGGGGGTGATGTTACCCTGTATGGACACTTGGCAATGTCTGGAGACACGTTTGATTGTTATGGTTTGGGGGGATGGTATATCCCTACACATCCTACAGTGCACAACCCAGCACCCCACAAAAAAGAATCATTCAGTTGAAATGTCAGTAGTGCCAGCGTGAGAAACTGCCCTAACCCAGGCCTAGGGAACGTCCTCGGCCTGTAACTTTCCCTCCACTATGGAAACAAAGAGCCAGTTCCTGAATTAACAGAGCAGCGACAAAACAAAGCAGGCGAGTCATTGTATAATGTCATTAGTTGGCGTTTATCCTTTTCTTTGGAAAGTGTATTAAAAGCCAAGAAAGTAAAGAAGTAGAGAGAGAAGTAGGCCTGCCTGTCTATAGGAAATGTTTCCTCTGCGTTGAGAGGCCTGACATGGAGGTCTGAACATTATCTGTTAAGCTGCTTCCAAGTCCTGTGCCACTGAGATGACAGGTCAAACATTTCTGTGCAGTAGCTCCTTAAGCCAAGACCATCAAAATGCAACGTGGTTGAAGACACCAGAGGCAGACTTTCCTCTTCCTTGAGGAAGAGGCTGAATGTCAGGACCCATTTTTGTCCCCATAAAACCTTGCATTTCCCACAGCCCGGCCGCAGGCTGCTTCTCCAGACTGGGTGCCCTGGGTAGGGAGCGCTTCGAAAGAGAAGGGCAAAGTCAGTGCAAACGGATAAAAATAATGACTAACGAGACCAAAAGGCACATTTCTTTTGTATGAGATTTTGAAAAGCATCTTTTCAGAGATGAAAGGGGCTTTGGCAGGTAAAGTAAGTACATTGAAAAACAATAACAACCAGAACCGGTGAAAAAGGAGAAGTCAGCAGACAGGAAGAGGGTGACTGTTGGGAGCAGGCATGCCGCCGCCCGTTTGGATGACAGGAATCCCATGTGCCTGTGCAGCCTGGGAGCCAGTTCAGATGACTGAATTATCAGCCAGCTTATCAGTGGCCTCGGCCCCTGGTTTTCTTCTCTCCTTCCTTTGGCTCTCTTTCTGACAGTTTCCTTCTTCCTTTTTGCATATTCTAAATCAACCCCCACCTCTCTCTCTCTCTCTCTCTCTCTCTCCCTCTCTCTCTCTCTCTCTCTCTCACACACACACACACACACACACACACACACACACACACACTCACTCTGTGAAAATGGAAAAGGACGGGATTGTAAACGGCTGTGGAAGAGAGGGTCCATGGTAGGTAACAATAGCAATGCGGGAAGAGATGCGAATATACCATTAGAGTCTGTTTGGATAAAAAAGAAATGAGGGTGAGGACATCTCAGCCAGAAAAGCAGAAGGAAAGTCCTCTTGTGTGTAGCGCGTTGACACTATGAAGTGTTCCCCAAACCTCCCATCTGTCAGGGCGTATTGTGCCTCTCGGTGTTGGAGCTCTGTAATAACAGATGATGGACTTCCTACTCCAAATCAGTTCTGTGGTTTGGTGCAGAGCTTTTTGGTTTGTTTTGTTTCTGAGTGAGGCTAGGTATAGTGTACAGACTTGGGAAGAGGGATTCAGAGGTCTGTTGATTAAAAAATAAATAAATGGACAAAGCAAAGTGTTAGCAGGATGTTTGGAAGTTAAAAAGAATACAGGAGTTTGTTGGTAGAGTATTATTAGGGAAAAGGAAAACATTAAGACAGTGTACTGTTCTTAGTGAATCCACGCTGTGGTATATCCACAGAGCCTCTCTTCAGATAAAGGGATGACGGGTTGTGATCCATCAGGCGAGAGACACAGAGCTGCCAGAAGGCTCTTCCCAAGGCCTATTTCCAGAAAGGACTCTGGCTACAACCAAAGACGGGTGGCTGTTTTTACCGCATGCCATGAGACGTTGCCCATTTGATGAAATGTTATTGTCATTTAACCACAACTCCTTTTTTCTATCTGAGTTTGGGACTGAAATATATTATTATCTAGAGAGACTGCTTTAATAAAATATCACAATATGAATAACATATGTAAATGTGCGAGGAGTATTTTCCACAGTACAGATGTACTGACTTTTCGTTCCACCAGATGTGTTTGTTGCGTGGAGAAACGGCATTTGATCTGAGCGACAACATAAACTGATCCATCCTTTCATGCCTGTCATGTGAGACATGGTGTCACTTCATCCTCCCGCTGGCCCCAGCTCTGTCTGGGAGTTTGATGGGATGATGCTCTCTGAACCAAATGTTCATCTGCCTCATAAATTATTTTATTTCCCAAAGTGTCTACTCGGAATACTGGGAACTTGGTTGGAAATGGGAGTAGGAGCATCCTGTTACCCAATGTTCTACTGGGCGAAGTCACAGAAACCGAATATCCCTTAGATAGATTGGAAGAGAGCCAAAGTGAAGACTTGCCCAGACACCTCATTATCAAGAACTTAACATTTATTCATCATAGTTCTTTTTAATCTCAATAACTGATGTAAATACTAGACATGATTTCTTTCTAAGATTCCAGTGTGTCATAGGTGAAACAATTTATTTTTGTCTTTATTTTTCCAACTATTCTTCATTTTTATCTAAGTATTGATTTATTTTGCAAGTAGTTTCAATATTTTTTTGTCATTGTTGGCCATGTACTAAACTGACCAATTTTATTTACACTCACCATTGCCATTAAATGATAGAAAATCATGCTCTTCCAGGATGGCTCAATTGATTGAGCATCGTCCAAGCACAAAAAGGTCACCCATTTGATTCTCTGTTAGGGCACATACTCAGGTTTTTGGTTCAATCCCTGGTAGGGGGCATGTGCAGGAGGCAATCAACTGAGGTTTCTACAACACATTGATGTTTCTCTTTCTCTCTCTACCTTTTGCTTTCTCTCTCTAAAATCAATAAAAACATTTTTTTTTAAAAATTAGGAAATCATTAAAAAAATTAATTTACTTATCTTAAAAGGGCCATTCATCCCATTATTATCTCAATTGTATTCTGAAAGATAATTGTCTGCATCTGAAATAATTAAGTAAAAATAAATAATACCTTAAAAACTATTGAAACTATCAACTGTGAAGATATATGCTACCTAAAAATCATAGAGGTTGATAAGTAAGTATACTCTAATATATTCAGTCTCTTCAGCTCTTCTAGCTGCTTTGAACCAACCAATATTTTAATATTTTATTTTGTTTTTATTCAAGTATATTGGAGTTTAATTATACATTGTCTTAATATGTTTATAGATTAAGAATGGCAAAGTCCATTTTACATCAGATGCAGGAATTGCTGGGAAAGTGGAGAGAAATATTCCTGAAGTGTATGTAGCTGATGGCCACTGGCATACTTTTCTAATCGGAAAAAATGGAACAGCCACAGTACTGTCCATCGACAGGATATACAACAGAGATATTGCCCACCCTACCCAGAATTTCGGTGGCCTCGATGTGCTCACTATATCCCTTGGAGGAATTCCACCCAATCAAGCTCATCGAGATGCTCAAACAGGTAAATGCTCATGCTGAGTCCCATCACAAGGCAAGGTAAAGCTGTTTCTCTGAAAGAAGTTGGATTTCTGGTAATATCTATTATGCATATTCTAAGAATGTCATAATTATCCTTGGAAAGTTTATAATGAATTATTGGCCATCACTTAACTTAGACATTTACATTGATTCTACCAAGTCATAGTTCAGCCCATGGTGTGTTGATGTTTCCTTGTCCACCAAGCATTTATTTATACATTCATTCACTTACTCACTTGTGAACCCTATATTGGCCACTGGGAGTGTGATGGTGGACTTAATAAATAGCCATTTTCTTTGTAAAATACAAGGTCCGGTAAGGGAGACAAACATTAATCAAATAATAAGTAAATATATCATTTTAAGCTATAACAAATGATGTGAAGAGAGAATATAGAATTTGAAGAGATTGCCCAAAAAAAGGAGAAAGAGAAGCTTTCCTGGAAAATTGGCATATGTACTTAAATCTGAACTATGAAGATGAGGACAGGAGAATATAAAAGATTGAATTATTTTGATAAAAACTTAAAAAAAAGGAGAGTAATTCAAGATCACAGAACCCAGCACCTTGGGGACTGATGTCACAGGTAAAAGGATGAAGTGTAGTTTTGGTCTTATTCTCAGAATAGCGGGAAGTTGCTAAAAAAGTAGTCTTAGAAGTGTCCCGTGATGTTAACGATCTTCCAGGCTCTGCCAGGGAAAATGCATTGCAGGAGGACACCAGTGACCTTGCATAAATTAGCTGGGGAAACATTGCAGTGACTTGAGCTTTCACTAGAGTAGTGGAGAGGAGTTGTAAAGTGGGTAGGGAAAATGTATTTTTGAAAATTTAAGTCAACCAAATCATTGATGATTTTGGTAAAATTCAAGGAAGTTTCTGACTTTTCCACTAGAAGAAGGCTAGTTCCACTGAGAAAGGCAGGTGCAGAAGAGTATAAAAAGAAGCAGGCCTTTGAGAAACATCAAGACTTGGTTGGGGACATTGTGGGTATGGAGCACCTTTGAGAAAGACCTTTTGGAAGATGGGATAGAATGAGGAGTGGACTTCCCCTGAAAAGCCATATTAGGAGCTATCAGTGTCCAGCAGATAATTGAAGTACTGAGCATGGATGTGATTGAATGAGAGCCTAGAAAGAAAACAGAGAGAGCAGGAGCAAATGCAGGAGATGTTGCAGCTCATGGAAAAAGAGTGGATCAGGGATGGAAAGGTCACTGGGATGGAATGATGCATCAGTAAGAGGAAGATTGAAAAATGCATGAGAGAGTCACGGAGTTAGGGCATCAATATCCAAGTCCAGGCCATAAGTCATTTATATTTAGCCTGTTTGAGAATAGGAATGTTAATTATTTCGGGTGTTTCAGAAAAACAAATCACTGTAAATCAGGCATTTTGTTAGTGACAAAACAGAGTCTTGGGCTAATAGGAGCATTAGCAAGATTGGCACACTCTAGTCTAGCAACGTTTTCTCAACTTCTTAAAAAAAAAAAAAATCTTTGCCTTTGAAGGAGCCATTGTAGATACTCTATATCCGCCCTTTCAAGATCCACAAGGCATTTCTCTTGCTTCCTTTTTTTTTTTTTCTTTTTCTTTTCTCAACTCCTTGGAAGCAATATCACCTCCATTGAGAATGCACGATCTAATGATGGGATCCATTGGCCTATTTCGTGTTCTTTATAAGTATTTGTTCAAATACATGTTATTTCTGCACTTGCAGTTCTTGGCCTATAGACTACAAAAATAAAACAAATAGATAACCAGATAAATAAAAAGAAGGAGAAAAAGCCAATCCAGCCCACCCGGGTCACCCATAAATGTTCGGGAAGAGTGGGGTCTGAGCGACCCACCCCCATGTTCTGGTGGAAGTCTTGCTAAGAAGGTAGCGTGTCACATGCACGGATGTATTGCCCTGGAACCGGACTGGTGGCTCCTAGACGGTTCTCTCTAAGCGCCCGTGACCTGACTGTGAAGCTTCTCTAGACCAGATCCCATCAGCCTTTGGTTTTTCTCAAAAAAAAAAAAAAAAAAAAAAAAAAAAAAAAAAAAAATGCCCCCACGGCTCCTTCTCCCCGCAGGTTTCGACGGCTGCATCTCCTCCGTGCTGTACGGGGGCGAGAGCCTGCCTTTCAGCGGGAAGCACAGCTTGGCCTCCATCTCCAAGACGGACCCCTCGGTGAAGATCGGCTGCCGGGGGCCCAACATCTGCGCCAGCAACCCCTGCTGGGGCGACCTGCTGTGCATCAACCAGTGGTACGCCTACAAGTGCGTGCCCCCGGGGGACTGCGCCTCGCACCCGTGCCAGAACGGGGGCAGCTGCGAGCCGGGCCTGCACGCGGGCTTCACCTGCAGCTGCCCGGAGTCGCACACGGGCAGCACCTGCGAGACGGTGGTGGCTTGCCTGGGCGTCGTGTGCCCGCAGGGGCGCGTGTGCCAGGCCGGCAGCCCCGGAGGAGGAGGAGGAGGAGGGCACGTCTGTGTGCTGGGCCCGGGCCCGGAGGAGCTCTCCCTGCCGCTGTGGGCCGTGCCCGCCATCGTGGGGAGCTGCGCCACCGTGCTGGCCCTCCTGGTCCTCAGCCTCATCCTCTGCAACCAGTGCCGGGGCAAGAGGGCCACCAAGCCCCCCAAGGACGAGAAGAAGCAGCAGCCTCCCAAGGAGAAGAAGAAGAAGAAGAAGAAAAAGGGGAGCGAGAACGTGGCCTTCGACGACCCGGACAACATCCCCCCTTACGGGGACGACATGACGGTGAGGAAGCAGCCCGAGGGGAACCCCAAGCCGGACATCATCGAGCGGGAGAACCCCTACCTCATCTACGACGAGACCGACCTCCCCCACAACCACAGCGCGGCCGCCGCCGCCAGCGAGACCCTGCCCAGCGCCCCGCTGGCCTCCCCGGAGCAGGAGATGATGCTGGAGCACTACGACATCGACAACGCCAGCAGCATCGCGCCCTCGGACGCCGACATCGTCCAGCACTACAAGCAGTTCCGCAGCCACACGCCCAAGTTCGCCATCCAGCGGCACAGCCCGCTGGGCTTCGCGCGCCAGTCCCCGCTGCCCCTGGGCGCCAGCAGCCTCACCTACCAGCCCGCCTACGGCGGCCCGGGCCTGCGGACCAGCTCCCTGAGCCACTCGGCCTGCCCCACGCCCAACCCCCTGTCCCGCCACAGCCCCGCGCCCTTCTCCAAGTCCTCCACCTTCTACCACCGCAGCAGCCCGGCCCGCGAGCTGCACCTGCCCCCGGGGGTGCGCGATCGGGACGGCACCGTGGCCGAGATGCACGGGGACGCCTGCCAGCCGGGCCTTTTCAACTACCCCACGCGGCTGGGGAGGAGGAGCAAGAGCCCCCAGGCCCTGGCCCCCCCGCACGGCTCCAGGCCCGGGAGCCGCCTGAAGCAGCAGCAGCAGCAGCAGCAGCAGCAGCCCATGGGCCAGATGCCGCTGGAGTCCTCCCCGCCCGTGGGACTGTCCATCGAGGAGGTGGAGAGGCTCAACACCCCGCGCCCCAGGAACCCGAGCATCTGCAGCGCGGACCACGGCCGCTCCTCCTCCGAGGAGGACTGCCGCAGGCCGCTGTCCCGGACCCGGAACCCCGCCGACGGCATCCCGGCCCCGGAGTCGTCCTCCGACAGCGACTCGCACGAGTCCTTCACCTGCTCGGAGATGGAGTACGACCGGGAGAAGCCGATGGTCTACACGTCCAGGATGCCCAAGTTGTCCCAGGTCAACGAGTCGGATGCCGACGACGAGGACAACTACGGCGCCAGGCTGAAGCCCAGGAGGTACCATCACCACGGCCACGGCCGCAGGGCCGAGGGGGCGCCCGTGGGCGCGCAGGCCCCCGCGGCGGCCGCCGACAGCACCCTGCCCCTGAAGCTGGGGCAGCAGGCAGGGAATTTCAACTGGGACAACCTCTTGAACTGGGGCCCCGGCTTCGGGCACTATGTGGACGTGTTTAAAGACCTGGCATCTCTCCCAGAAAAGGCAGCGGCCAGCGAGGACGGCAAAAGCGGGACGAGTCAGCCTGTCCCCAAAGACGGGGAAGCAGAACAGTATGTGTGAGCGACCGGTGAGGGGGGCAGGACACAAAGACAGAGACACAAGGGGTGGCCCAGAGGCCCTCAGGGCAGGGCGGGTCGTGTTTGCAAAGCCGGCCAGGAAGGACTGACAGGTGCTGGAGGGAGACTGAAAAATAATAACCACAATGCTGCTGAAACCGGCTCGGAACAGCTCTCTCTCTATTCATGTAAACGCGCTCCGTGGAGTTTATGGTCCTGCATGCATGCTGCGTGTGGTGTGACTCGTGATAGGGGCGCAGCATTCGGAAGGGTTTTCTTTCTTACTTTTGACCAAGGCCCCGCGGTGTGACTTTGAACATGACTCCCATGGCCATTGCAGACATGAACCTGTCGCTGTCACGGTGGGGTTGTGTATTGTTGCCGTTGTGTTGCTATTGTTATGTTTTTGCATTGCCAGACCCCTGAGGTTCAACCAATCCTTGTAGCTTTGTAGCCAAGAGCCCTCCTCATACCCCTTGAACGAAAGACTAAGTATTAACACTTTTCAGGATCATAGTCTCCCTATTCGATGCTTATCGAGAACGTCTGAGGGTTTGGAATACCTTGTATATGACCTTGGGTACTAAAATGAAGTCACATGGTGTTCAGCACTTTAGAACTTTCTTACGGAAATTGAGTTAAAACTTCTGAATCTTTTCTGTGTAAAACAGGGGTGCTCGTATTTTCATGAGGCGTCCGCTAAGGAGCAAAGTGATTGCATGTTGTCCCAGAACCCTGCCGCCTGCTGCCGTGGAATAAGGCCCAGCCGCGCCTCTCAGAGACACTTTTGAAAGTTATTTATTAAAAAAAATGTTCTATGCTTTTAAATTTTTAAAGATTTGACCTAAGCAAAGCCTATGATTGGACATACTTTTCAACCAGTTAGCATTTACCCCAAGTACCCAGTTTTTATAATTTATATAGAGTCAAATTTCATCACTTCTTGCTTTCTGTCATTTTGTAGATCATTTTTTAATACCTTGTAAAAACGTGTTTTGTGTTTTTGGGTTGTTTTTTTTTTTTACACCTAAGCTGTGTTTTTGATACTGATATTTTCTTATGCTGAATAGTTTTCTTACTTTCTGGGAAGGTAAGAAAATACTTTTTTTACATTTGTTACTTATGTAACGTTCATATTTTTCACATTTTTGATATTTGTAACATACTGTATGCTTTCTACTTGTAAAATGCCAACAATAGAATTAAAATATTTATTTAAAATATGTTGCATTCATAGTGTAATGTTAAACTTTCACCTCTAGGCATTCTTTTCTTCACCCATCTGAAAATAGTTTCTGCTTGTCCATAGGGCGTGGCAAGTTGAGCCATGCAAATGGGTAACTTCATTTTCTTTCAAAAAAAACACGTGTGTGGGTAGTTGCCAGAACAGATATTTTAAGGCTGACTTAGTGCATTCCTACCTGTCAGAGTCCTTGGACTTCCCAAGAGCATAATGCGTCTCGACTAGCCTGGGTCTTAGGGGACTAACTTGGTGGTGAACTTGGTGTAAGCATTCTGGCCATAAATGTTTGGACGTTCCCAGCAGAGTATGTTCACTGAAGGCCAGCTTTGGACCAGGCTTATCGTTATAGAAGCAGCAGTGAATTAAAGCTAATTATGGAAAAAATGTCTGGGTTTCATTTTCTCCCAAATTTCCTTGAAGTCCAGTGGTACAGAAAGAACGGCAGTGAAAGCTCACCTCCTCGTGCCCGTCTAAGTCCTTGATCTCCCGCTGCACACATTCGGAACGAATTCTGCTACCTTCGCCAAGACAAATGTCTACCTGCAGGAGCGAAACAATTCAGGAAAGGACCCCAGCCCAGGACAGGATCCGTCTGTGCATAAACAGTCACATCTGAAGAACAGGACTTCGGCACAGTCTCAGAACCAGTTATTCAACATCTGCCCCAGACCTAATATTTGCTGAGAATATGATTTTCCAACTGCACCCCTGACTGACCTAGATTGAATAGGGGTTTTTAACAACATGTAGAAGTTTTTAGTCAATAAAATAGTTTTAAATCAGTACCAACAAACTGAAATTTAGGCCAGAATTATTTTGTCATTTAATAATATTGGGATTGCATTTTTTGGTTTCAGAAGAGGAAATCAAATGTGAGTTTAATCTAAATTATGATAGTCCTATAGCATGGTTTAGCCTGAGTGTCAGACACTCAATTTTTTTTTTTTGTCACCGGTGAGGACCAAACATGTTTTCCTATTTCCCTCTGAGTGTTGGTATTATGAATGTGTGAGCCAAATGTGGGAACATGTTGATTGCACGGTATAACTCAAAACAGAATACAGGGTGTGTTTTTTCTGCAGACACACTGAAGCATCTCAATGTCTTCAAGGATATAAACTCCACAATTGAGAACAGAGCAAAAGTAAATTGATCAACACGATTATAGGAAGGGTTAAGGGGAAAGAACCTGACACCAAGACTGTGTTCCAGTTCTTTGGAATTCTTTGTGAGACAGAGAATTGCCGTTCCCTTCATTAATCAATCCCGGTTTGGGACTCGGGACTTTTCTAGGATAATTTCTTGTCTGGTTTTTCTTGGAAACCTTTTTCACTGAAGCACAAGCAATACTTACAGCAAAACAAATCAGAAACGTATGGGACAAAAGTCTCACTTGCAATGGAGATTCATGCTTCACTCACTGAAATAGTGAAGCCATGCAGTGTGTATTGTGGTTACCAGGAGGTTATGGACAAATTGACAAGGCAGCAATTCCCTCAAATAAATGGCTAATAGTGGCCTGGACTGGTATGTTTGCACCCAAAATCATGACCTGGGAATTTTAATCCAGCCCCCGTAAGGGTTTCCTGGACCACCTGGAACCAGTCATTCTTTGGGGCTTTTGTGCAAACGTTTTCTTTCAGGCACACACTGTGAACACTCATTGGCCATTTGGCCAGCAGAGGCAGGCACTGGGCCTCAGATCTGTAGGCCTGAACTGGCGACCTGGCACAGGACGCACTCACTCTCTTCTCAAGGAGCACACTGCTGCTGCTTTCTAGATTGTTTCTGGAATTTTCTAAATTAGCTGATTGTATTGATAGCTTATTCAAATCAAATAAAATTATCTTAAGAAGGTATTGGAACCATCAGAAGGGCTTGGAATGGTTCTCCCTTACATGTTGCTATAAAAACGTTTACCAACACTGTGGTTGATGAGAAATGTAACTGACAAACTATTGAAAGTTATGTCCTTTATAAACATTTTTTTATAAAGGAAAGTCAAATCTATCACCACGTGATTTGATTACTTCCAGACACTCTGTCTAAGCACAAGTCACTGTTTTCATGAAAATGCATTTTTTTACTTACTTAAATTCAACATCCTGGTAAAATTAGTCTGTAAAAGGTGGAAATAATTCTTAAATTTTAAATCAATAATTCAGCAATGCACTTTTACTTTTCCCAGTTTATGTTATAGATCTAATTTTAATGGACTAACATTTTTAGATGATTAAATTTACATTCCCTAGGAAAAACAAACCTAAAATATAATGTGTTACAGCATACAACTATTAGAGCATTTAGTGTGAAATAAAGTATTAAAGTCTGTGATTAATCTAGTATGTTTTATTTTAATTTCTCTGTGCTGGAAGTTTTGTTCACTTTTTAAAAAATTGTCTTTATTGTTGAAAGTATTACTGATATCCCCATCCCTCTCCAATTTGTTCCCCCCACCGAGTGCCCACCCTCACCCCCCACTCCTAGGCCTTCACTGCACTACTCTCTGTGTCCATGGGTTATGCATATAAGTTCTTTTGGTTAATCTCTTCCCCTGCCTCCCTGCCCTCTGAGATTGGTCAGTCTATCCTATGCTTCCGTGTCTCTGGATCTATTTTGTTTGTAAGTTTACTTTGTTCATTATATTCTACATACAAGTAAGATCATGATACTTGCCTTTCTCTGACAGACTTATTTCACTTATAATGTTCTCCAGGTCCCTCCATGCTGTCTCAATGGGTTTTTTATAGTTGCATTTTATTCCATTGTGTAGATGTACCAGAGTTTTTTTACCCACTCATCTGCTAATGGGCACTTGGGCTGTCTCCAAATCTTAACTGTGGTAAATAATGATGCTATGAATATAGGGGTGCATATATTCTTTCTGACTGGTGTTTTTTCTTAGGATATATTCCTAGAAGTGGGATCACTGGGTCAAATGGGAGTTCTACTTCTAATTTTTTTATTTTTAATACATTTTATTGATTTTTTACAGAGAGGAAGGGAGAGAGATAGAGAGCTAGAAACGTCGATGAGAGAGAAACATCGACCAGCTGCCTCCTGCACACCCCCTACTGGGGATGTGCCCGCAACCAAGGTACATGCCCTTGACCGGAATCGAACCCGGGACCTTTCAGTCCGCAGACCGACGCTCTACCACTGAGCCAAACCGGTTTCGGCTCTACTTCTAATTTTTTGAGTAAACTCCATGCTGTCTTTCACAGTAGCTGCACTGGTCTGCATTCACACCAGCAGTGCATGAGGGTTCCTTTTTCTCCACATCCTGGCCAGCACTTGTCTTTTTTTTTTTTTTTTTTTTTTTTTTGGTTGTTGGTTTTTTTGTGTGTGTTTTTTTTGTTGTTGTTGTTTTTTTAAAAAATATTTTTTATTGATTTTTCACAGAGAGGAAGAGAGGGGTATAGTTAGAAACATAGATGAGAGAGAAACATCGATCAGCTGCCTCTTGCACACCCTCTACTGGGGATGTGCCTGCAACCAAGGTACATGACCTTGACCGGAATCAAACCTAAGTAGGACCTTTCAGTCCACAGGCCAATGCTCTATCCATTGAGCCAAACCGGTTTCGGCTCATTTGTTGATGGTAGCCATTCTGAAAGATGTGCGATGGTACCTTATTGTCATTTTAATTTTCATTGTTCTGATGATCAGTGACTTTGAGCATTTTTTCATGTGTCTCTTGGCCATCTCTATGTTCTCTTTAGAGTGGACACTTTTAAGTGTCTTTTTAGGTCTTCTGCCATTTTTAAATTGGATTGTTTGTCTTCCTTTTGTTAAGTTGTATTAGTTTTTTTTTTTTTTAAATATATTTTGGACATTTATATATCAGATATATCATTGGCAAATATGTTTTCCCATAAAGTTAAATCCCTTTTCATTTTGTTGATGGTTGGTTTCTTTTGCTGTACAGAAGCTTTTTATTTTGATGTAATTCTGTTTATTTATTTTTCCCTCAGTTTCCTTTGCCCTGGGAGATGTATCGGTAAACATATTGCTAAGAGAGATGTTTGAGATTTTGCTGCCTATGGTTTCTTTTAGGATGCTTATGGCTCCATAATTTACATTTAAGTCTTTTATTCATTTTGAGTTTATTCTTGTGTATGATGTAAGTTGGTGATCTAGTTTCATTTTTTTGCATATACTTGCCCAATTTTCCCAACACTACTTATTGAAGAAACTGTCTTTACTCCATTGTATGCTCTTGCCTGCTTTGTCAAATATCAATTGAGTGTAATGGCCTGGGTTGATTTCTGGGTTCTCTGTTCCATTCCATTGATCCATATGTCTGTTCTTGTACCAGTATCAGGCTGTTTTGATTACAATGGCTTTGTAGTATAACTCTGGTATTGTGATACCTCCTACTTTGTATATTCCTTAAAGATATTTTGAATGAAATGCCACATGATTAAGAATTTATATGGTTACCACCACTTAGCCACCTGGTAGTACTCGTGGTCCAGGAGTTATAGGTCAGTGTGATAAAGAAATCTAATAGTTTCATTTGTTATTATTAAGGGGAAAGGCACACAGTTCCTGTAAATTTTGGTGCATAATAAGTATTAATGAATAGATCCTCACATAAACTGTGCATCTGTGATATCGTTGCAAACAAATATATTCTTAACTAAAGACCATGAAGTACAATAATATCCTTCAACAGAGAAATAACAGACGTAAAGAAGTTCAGTGTCCTGGGTAAATCTATTCAACCACAAACAATAATTAGTACATTTTCCATGCCAAACACTCATCTAGAACATGGAATAAAATAGTGAAGAAAACAAAGTACCTTCCTTGATTAAAGTTACATTGCAATAGAGGTGCTAGGCAATCAGCCAACAAATACAGCAATAATTGTGTACCGTAGTATCTTGTGGAGACAGGTGCCAGCAAGCCAACTGAAGCAGAGTAAGGGGGAGATGGTGATTTGGGCAGACCTCTGAGAAGATTACATTTGAGCTGACTGCCCACTGAGGCTAGAGAGGGAGCCATGGACACACATGGGTGACATGGCAGCAGGCAAAGGCTGTGGCATGGGGAGGCATGGGGAGGTGTGGAGTGGGAAAATACTCCATGTAGAGGAAGAGCAGGAAAGTCAATAAGCCAGATCATTGCCAATACATCAGCAAATACTGTACCACAAAAACCTTGGGGATGAATGAACATGAAGATAGAATAAGAATGATAATTCAGAACAGATGCAGAAACAGAATTATTGTTGAAGCAAATCTTTATTTATGTGTATTATCTTGCAAAATAAGAGCATTTCCAAATGCAAAGTAAATCCTGAGAATGTAGATAGATATACATTCACCGTGCACTAATGTTCAAGGTCCAGGAGATGGACAGAGATACGTGTGTAGTGGAGATGAATGTCTGTGCTAACACCAGTACAGTCATCCTGTTCCCAAGGACTGAGCTAAACCTGTAGGCATATTAACAGAAAGATAGAGGGTCTGAAGGTTTTGTTATTGCTGAGACATTTATACATGCAAAGTATGAGATATCTCCTGATTAGGAGTTTACAGAAATTTTCATTTTAAAAAATTGACTTATTAAAAGTAAAGGGAAACTTTTTGAGTAGAAGGAGATAGATTTATATTGGTGGGAGGAAATGATGGCAAATGCATCTGTAAGACACAAGGATAAATCTATACTGAATTCAAGGCAACTAAGACTGTTCAAATAAATTTTAATGAGTTTTTGTTGGTTTGTTCATAATGAATGTAGTTCACTTTCATCTCTGCATCATTAATAAGCCTTGGTCACAGTATGTTCAAATTTCAGCAAGGATCCAAGGCCAGTGTCGTGAATTAAGGATTAAGCTACAGACATAGTTCTGGCATTTACCATGAAAACTCTTGAGGAAGTATTTTATGTACTCTACTAGAGGCCTGGTACATAAATTCATGCATGGATGGAATCTGGACAGCCTGCCCCGATGGGGACCCATTGAGCCAGGCTGGCAGGGGGGAAGAGCCACGGGCAGTTCCCGATTGGGGTACTGGGTGTAAATGGGGGAGAGGGAGGGCATGACTGGATCAGTCTGGTTGGCTGCTGCAATGTATGTTATAGACACCAGTCATTCTGGTCATTCTGGTCATTCTGCCATTCTAGTCACTGGGCTTTTATATACGTAGACTAGAGGCCAGGTCCATGTTCATGCATGGAGGAGGGGGTCCCTCAGCCCAACCTGCACCCTCTCACAATCCGGGACCCCTTGGGGGATGTCTGACTTCTGGTTAAGGCCCAATCCTTCTGGGATCCCTGCAGGACTGCTGGCTTCTAACCGTTCACCTGCCTGCCTCATCATCCCTAACCCCTCTACCCGCCTGTCTGATTGCCCCTAACCACTTGCCTGCCTTCCTGATCACCCTTAACTTATTTTCCTGCCTGCCTCATCACCCGTATTTATTCACATGCCTGCCTCATCATCCCTAACCACTCTGCCTGCCTGCCTGATCTTTTCTAACCACCTCTGCCTTGGCCCCGTCGCTACAGTTTCATCCAGAAGGACGTCTGGAATGACGTCTGGAAGGTCATTCGGCTGTCTGGTCTAATTAGCATATTATGCTTTTATTATTATAAATAATGTGCATATGTCAGACTCATAATAATGCATATGTTAGAATTCACATAGGCAATTCAGAAAAATGTGTAATTGTTATCACACAGCTAACCTAAGAACCCTTTGAACTTATTAAAGGAATATGCCGAGGAATGACAGATTCATCCAATTCTTACGTAGCCTGTGACATGTTCAAGGGAGATATCCTGAAGCCCTTTGTGAGTGAGTCTCCATATCTGAAGATATATCATTAAAGCGGAAAGACCCACAAAGCATTTAGCATGTGCTACTTACAGGCAGATAACTTTCAGAGGACCCATTTGGATACTTCCAATTTCGTTAACTTATGAATCCGTTTGCCAAACTCCCAAACCAGGTTGCTAAGTAAAGAGTGCAGTCCTCAGGGTTTTCTGGCAGAAAGTTTGGTACCGCAATCTGGGTACCACACTAGCCCAAATAAAAGAACCAACAATGTACAAAGTTCTCTGGCAATGTCCCTGTGTTCCCCATTTCAGATTAAAACCACACTGGGGTCCAGACGCTGAGCAAAATACAATTCCATTTTGCCAGAGCCGTCTCCTCACTCCAGTCATCCGCTTCTGACCCTGTGCAAGGCCTCAGGCCTGCAGGCTGCTGAAAGCAGTTACTGATACTTGACTGCGGAGTCAAGAAGTGAAACGTTCTAGAATTCCAGAGAAATGTTCCTTAGACTAGAGCAACAGCCAGGTTAAGACAACCGAGGGCAGCGTAACTGGCTCTAACATTGCATGGATTCTTTTACAGCTGTGAGTCTGAGGGAGGAGAGAGCTCCCCTGTGCCGAATCGGGGGTCATGTGAGTGGGACATCCCGAGGAGGAGATGGGCTCAACGGGAAACATCAAGTTGAGAAAGGGCTTCAGATAAATCAGAAATGAAAAGAGGGCTGCTCTCCTTCACTTCGGCAGGCCTGCCATGGAGAAACTCTAGTTGGCAATCATCTCCTATTTAACAGGAAACCGCTCATGTCTAAGAAATATTTCTTCTAACCCAGGCACAGGGCTGAAGGTAGCATGTGCTACACACACGTGCATGGATCTGGGAAGCAAATCAAAACCAGCATTTCTGTTTCTGTTACGCTTTACAGACAGCGAGCATAGGCTAGTGCTCCCTGAAAGAGGACAGTTTGGGCCGCCAGCGGCATGAGGTAGAAAAGAAGTACATTTGCATTTGAAATGGCCTTAATTTACACAGCTTCACATCAAGCACAGAATGAGTCCAGGAAACACTCAATGGAATCTAAAGTGGCAAAGTCAATTATCTCTAATTTATAGAGAGCTTACTATCTGGATTAAAGCACAATTCCTGGCCACTCTGCATTTGAACGGCCACTTTTAAGCATGTCTGTGCGACAGCAAATTAGAGCATAACTACTTACCATGTTCCCTACAAATCAGCCTGCAAGGAGGGCTTGATGATGCCCTCACTCATGTTTTGATTTGCTCCACACAGTGTGCCTGGCACTAGGGCAGATCAGGCGCATGAAGCTGACTCTTGCCTTCAAGGAGCTTGCAATTAAAAAAAAAAAATGTTACTGGTTTTTAAAGAGAGAGGAAGGGAGAAGGACAAAGAGAGAGAAATATCGATCTGAAAGGGATACATGATCCCCTGCCTCCTGCAGGTCCCCCACGGAGAGAATTTTAAAAAAGCAGTGGTACATATATACAATGGCCCATCACTGAGTCATAAAAAAGACAAAAAGAAAAATGAAATCTTACCATTGTGACAACATGGATGGACCTAGAGGGCATTGTGTCCAGTGAAATAAATCAGACAAAGACAAATACCATATGATCTCACTTACACATGGAATATGAAGAACAAAATAAACAAACAACATTGAAACAGACTCACGGATATAGAAAACAGTCTAATAATGGCTGCCAGAGGGGAGAGGGTGGAGGGCTGGTGAAAAAGGTGAAGGGATTGAGAAGTACAGATTGGTAGTTATAAAATAATCACTGGGATATAAAGTATAGCATAGGGAATATAGCCAGTAATATTTTAATAGTTATATAAGGTGCCAGGTGGGTACTAAAAATATAAGGGGAACACAGTATGGAATTGCCTAACCCACATGTGTCAAACACAAGGCCCGCGGGCCAAATCCGTCCCGCCAGGCCTTGCAATGTGGCCCGCACCACGCTGTCATCACTGCACTCCGCTGCGTTTCCATCACAATGATAGTTTATGACTGTTCAGTAAACCATTCGGCCCGCGATTTAGGCTGGATTTTAGATTTTGACCCCTTCTCTGATTGAGTTCGACACCCCTAGCCTAACCACTATACTATACACCTGAAACTAATACAAAATAATATTGAAAGTAAACGGTAATTGCAAAATACAATTAAAATGAAAAAGAAGTAGTGATTTTATTCTCTGACTTGCATATGAAGAAATTGAGGATTAGGGATCTGTTCTAAGTTCTATAACTGAACTAAGGGTAAAACTGTGATATAAACCCATGTCTTTCTGAGTTCAAAGTCAATGTTGTTACTAAGTGTCCCAATAACTTGAGAGTTAGGCAAGGTTCTCTACTGGTCACCATGCCCTGACTTTTGCCTACGGTTCCTCGCATGGTGTGTCCTTACAGCGTGGCTTACACAGCTGGCTCATTCCGCTGTTTTCTTTTTGTGTATCTGGCGGCCCCTGCTCCAATGTGCTTCTTCCATTACTTCTACTTTGCCGTTCCTCTATGTGAGTAATGAGAATGATAACAGTACCCACTCACAGGACGGTGGTGTGAGGACTAAGTGGATTAATTCAGGCCAAGTGTGCAGACCATGAGTGCCTCACAGGTATCAGAACTTCATTGGCCGTGAGAAAGATGAAGCTCCTTTACAGAGATTTAATCCTGAGGCTGGGCTTGCTGTCACAGACCAGTGGAATCTGATTTCGCTTCTAGTCAAAGGAACAGAAAAATGCTAAACGAGTCCTCGAATATTTCTGGTTTTAAAATATATGCTTCGTGCTCCACAGAGGAGGAAAACAAATGTGGAAGATCTTTCTGATATTACTTCAAGCCTCTAAGGCATTTGCTATATAAAGCTCTCAATTGAAGAGCTTAGAGGTTTGTATCCAGATTGGAAATGAGCGACTGCGATGTATCTTGTAGTCAGGATGCTTTATTAGACTGGAGGTCATGAGTTCAGACTTTTATATATTTCTTGTCAAAAGTATATTCTTTTCAGAAAGTCTTTTTTTTGTTGTTTTTTTGTTTTTTGTTTTTTGCATTGGTTTATGTACCTAAAGTTAAGGTTTCTCCTCTGCTGAGATGAAATTGTTTTCCCTTGCAGTTCTCAGCCAGAGAAGTTTGCAGCCAGGCAGAAATGGAAGCTGGTTCAGTTAAGTAAGGGTTTTGAGAGCAGCCAGTTCAGCATCTTTCTCAAGTACCAGCGTTACAAATGTCATGTGGTCTCCGGGAAAACCAGTGCTCTTGTAAAGGGAAACCCTGTGTTTAGTAATATTGCTCATCAATTTCTATTGTGAGATAATAGAATACTAAAAAAAAAAAAAAAAAAGCTTTAAGTGAAACGTCAGAGAAAGACAAATACTGCATGCACTCACTTATAGTCAAATAAAAAATAAAATAAAAAAACACACGAACTCATAGGAACTGAGAACAGATTGGTAGCTGCCAGCATGTAATGGAGATGTACCTTAATGCACAGCATGCTGACTACAGTTAAGGATACCATACTTATTTGAAACTATTCAATAGAGGCCTGGTGCATGAATTCATGCATTGCTGGGGTTTCTCAGCCTGGCTGGTAATAGGGGCCTATTGGGGCCATCTTGCTCAGTCCCAATAGGGGCCGGTAACCAACCTCCTAAGGCCCATCCCCTCAAAGGGGCCAAGGGAGGTTGGCAGGCTGGCTGCCCCCTCAGGGCCAATCAGGTGGGCTGGCCAACCATGGGGAGGGGCCATGGGAGATTGGCCAGCCATTGGAGGTTGGCTCTGGGAGCACACTAACCACCAGGTGCAGCTCCTGCATTGAGCATCTGCCCCCTGGGGGTCAGTGTGCATCATAGCAACGTGTTGACCAGGTGTTTGGTCACTTAGGCTTTTATATCTATAGATTTGCTAGAAGAGATCTTGAAAGATCACCTCACAAGAAAAAAAAAATATTTGTAACTATCTGAGGTGACGGATGCTAACTAAACAATGTGGTAGTCATTTTGCAATATGTAAATATATCAAATCATTCGGTTTGTGCACCTTAAACAAATACAATGTTATGTGTCAATTACATCTCAGTAATACTGGAGAAAAAAAAATGACATGATACTGAAAACTTACAAATGAATCTTTGCTGAAATACAAAACCTCATATGGTTTATAAGCCTTTTCCTAGATAAAAATTAAATAATCAATTAATCATAAATGTATAAATAATTCATTTTTCCTTAAGGTAATTGATGTAGACACTGGCCATCACTCAAAAATGTAGCTGTTAATTTAACCTTTAACCTAAGTGTGCTGATTTATAAAACATTATAACAGCAAGGCAGTGGCATTCTCGAGACAAGAAAGTACCCCTGAAGTTCTTTACAATTCTTAAGTAACAATGCTCTGGAAAAGGTCATTTTAATTTTTCAAAAATGGTTTTCTTCTTTTGACATCTTGTATTTGACAAATAAGTTCTAAAGAACAGAACTGTGCTGAACAAAGAGTAGGTGTTGGGGGTAGTGAGAAGGGCGCCAGGTGTTAGTCCCGTGGGGTCAGACTGACCTGGGTTCAGCAACCTCAGTACTTAAATCTGGCTAAAAGAAAATTCAGAGTCAAGACTCGAACAATAAGAGAACATTTATTTGGAAAATCATTGAGGTAGAAGTAATTTGCAAAGGTATTGAGGTAAAGAAAGGACCCTTGAAAGAATCTTTCCAAAAATCAGGACTTTTTTTAAAAAGGCCTGGGATGCGGGGCAAATTGTTAAAAATCGGGACTGTCCCGCCAAAAGCGGGACGCCTATTCACCTTACCCTTGGAGCTTGGAAGTGAGGAAGGTGAAGTGGCGCCTGCGGGGATTTGTTGGGGGAGGAGAAGGAGAAGGGAACTCACACTGGGTCCTCTGTCCTAAGGGTTTGAAGGGGGAGATTTTAGGGGCCATCCCAGGGAAGATCTCCACAGAATAATCAGCAGTTTCCAGGTGTGTCCTCTCCACTGATTACTGGGTAGCACCTGGGTTGTTCTTCGTTCTTCAATGCAGCTGGTCCTGAGGTCATCCGAGGCTGGTTTTGTTGCTAGTCTGGGCTGGAGCTGTGGCCTAGATGTTATCTCTAGGGAGGAAAGTTCACCATGGGGGGTCCCATCCTACCATTGTCCTTTTCTAGGCATCCAAGGCTTTCACCCTGGTGACCTTCTGGACCTGATCCATCGTCCTTGCTCTGCTCATGTCTGTCGAACTGCCGACCACAAAGGTACGTTTCCAGTCAAGTCCCAAAAATAAATGTTAAGGATTAAACATTTCCCATCCACACTTTATTCAAAAGTATATATTTTGATTTAGTTGTCACTTAAGTAATGCTGCATTGATGCCCACATTAGTAACTGCTGGTCAATATTCACATTGCCCAGGATAATTGGCATTAAAATACTCAGCATTAGTTGATTGCTTTTGTCTAGAAATTAATTTCCTGTTTCTGTGAGTTGTGTGAATCACTTTGTGTTATGTACTTTCTCTTTTTAAAAAAAAAAAAATGTTTTTATTGAATTTTTTTTAGAAAGAGAGGAAGGGAGAGGGATAGAGAAATAGAAATATCAAAGAGAGCCTAACTGGTTTGGCTCAGTGGATAGAGCATCGAACTGCGGACTGAAAGGTCCCAGATTCAATTCCGGTCAAGGGCATGTACCTTGGTTTCGGACATATCCCCAGTAGGGAGTGTATAGGAGGCAGATGATTAATGTTTCTCTCTCACCAATGTTTCTAATTCTCTATCCCTCTCCCTTCCTCTCTGTAAAAAAAAAAAATCAATAAAATATATTATTAAAAAAAGAAATATCAATGAGAGAGAAACATTGATGAGCTGCCTGCTCCACGCCCCCTACTGGAGATGGAGTCTGCAACCTGGTCATGTGCCCTGACTGAGAATCCAACCAATGACCTTTTGGTTCATGTGGGTTGATCCTCAACCACTGAGCCACAGGGGCCAGACATAATCTATTTTCTCTTAAGGATCATAAGATGTTACAGTAAAAATATCCGGCCTAGATATAAATAGAAGTGTTTCGTTTACCTATTTAGGAAACTGTACTACTATAAAATCCTGAGTTTTCTTATGCCCGATATTTGTGAATTAAAAATATCACCAAATGCCCCAACAAATGTGGATCCGCTCTCCCACCCACCGAGAGGTCTTAGATTCAATTCCTGGTCAGGGCACATGCCTGGGTTGGTAAGCTTGATCCCCAGTAGAGGGCATGTGGGAGGCAGCTGGTCATATTTCTCTCTCGCTCTCCATCTGCCTTCCTATCTCTCTAAAATCCTTAAAAAACATATTTTTTAAAATGTAAATACATAACGTTAGTGGAAACTGAAGTTTCCAAGGACAAAGCATCCCTTATCTTTGAATTCTTGTAATTCTATTATCGATAAAATGTTGTACCAGATTCTCTCTCCCTTTATTTCATCACATCTACACTCACTGTGCTGATTTATTTTGTTCTAACGTCCTCCTGAGCACAGTTTAGTGAGATGATGTTTCACAGTGATTACTCCTCCACCTGAAAAGCCCGCCCGAGGGGGAAGAAAGAGGAAAGCACTATGTGAAGCACAGTACACAAAGCCCAGGAACAAAGAATGCCAGAGCCCTCCTGCTGAGGCCTGGATGGGGGGGGTGTCCCTGCAGTAGGAGGCTGAGGGTGCTCCTCTGACTGGGCTTATTGAGCACAGCCTCCTAGGGATGGGGCTGCCAGCACACCCTCAGTTTGAAGCGCATTGATCAAGTAGCTCAATTGTCAAGTTGCTCCCAATGATCAAGAGGCTCAATGAAGTAGAATACATTGAAGGGGAAAATAAGGCATTGAATGGGAGCTGGCTGTCTGAATCTGTGCCAGCAACCTGCCTTCTGACATGCACCTTTGCTTGCCAATAAACTCCATTCTTATCAAACTCTCTTCTTCTCTGTGATGCCTGTCCTGCCTTGGCAGAACCTGTTTCCTAGAATACTTCCATTTTACACAGGCCACAAACCATGAACCATATACTTGGTACAATCCTAGGAGGGGCTGGTGCCTGTGCTGGCAAACCTCTGGGAGTGGTCTCACTTCCTTTATCCCAACTCGTGGCGTGGGGGGAAGAGGGGCTGCAAAACCAAGAAAGGGCCTGAAGCCTGACCCATATTGGGCGAACAAAGGAACTACAAATATAAAAGGAAAGCTTCATTCACATTCACCACTCAGGATTTGGAGGTTGACTCCCCTGGGTCACGGTGCTTGTGCAATCTGCAATAAAGGCTACTTTTCTGAATATGTCCCCTGAGTGCCCAGCTGATGAATTCTCTCATCTTCAATGATATGAAAATGCAAATGTAGACTGCAATGCAAAATGCAAATATATTGAAAATGTGCATGAAGTGCCCCATTCTTGCACCCCTGAAATCTTTTTCTAAGGCTTTCTGAAGACTGGGTAAATCATGTCTCCATAGATAAGGGAATGATTTAAGACACCTAATTAGAATTGACTTCAAAGTTTTAAGCTATGTTTTTCTATGTTGAATTTGTGTGGGTGTGGAGAATGAAGGTTAATATAGAAAATGTTGATATAATTCTGAGTGAATTATACTTTGAAATTATATAATATCTGATCCCTAAATACAAGAATAATAAGACATTTGGAGGTGTAGATATATATATATATATATATATATATATATATATATATATATATATTTTTTTTTTTTTCCCCTTTTTGTTTTTGGCTTAGGAACATAAATGATTAGGGTTCTCAGACAAGAAATAAAGCAGATGGAGATATATAGCATGGAGACCAAGATTTATTGGGGTATTAAAATATCTTTGTTGCTCATGATGTAATATCAATTAAAACACTAATAAATTTTATTCTTGTGAGTTTAAAGATGGAGACATTTCTCTCGGGCCTGGGGAGTGAGCTCCTGGGGCCGCATCCTGCCTTCAGCGAGGGAGCTGCCAGCCCCGTTCCTCTGGCTCAGAGCTCAGCCTGATTGCTCCGGGTGATGAATCTGTAGGCTCTGCGGATGACTTCATAGTTGGAGCAGCATCTTTCTGCTCTGACATTGCTCTGGTATTTAGTAAACTGTGAGCTGTTCTTAAAATACTGCCAATGATTAAAAAGGAGCCCACTCCTAGGATTAAAACATGGGTTTAATAGAGAGATTTCTTATCACCATCTCTTTATTTGCAACAACAGGGCATGATCCATAGGACTGTTCCTGTTTCTAAAAGTTTTCACCCAGTGATACACGATATATCCATTGATTAGGTATGTGTGCATGCTACTGATTAAAAGGGCAGAAGAGGAAGTGAACTGATTCTAATTGCAGGCTTTCGATATGGCCACGTTAGCCCTCCACCAGACCTACGAGCAGAAGGATAGTTTAATTAACAAAGGGATCTGTCCTCTTTCGGAAGGTCTTTGAGTGATCATCAGAACAGGTTCCTTGACTTTCAGCCAATTGAGGAAACTTGCAAGTACGTGGCAACGTATTTGATAGTGAGCTGTATTGTCTCCTCACTTTTCTGTCGCGTCTAATCTAAGCCTTATGTGTGACTGTGCTCCCCAGTTTGAAAGCATCCTCTTGGTACACCCTCGCTCCGTTCCCTCTGCCAGGAGGACAGCCTACAGCAGGCAGAGGCGGCGGCTCCCCTAGGGGGCTGGAACCCGGGGCTGCAAGGAACTTGACTGCCAGCGAGGAAGCAATCTTTCTCGTCAGCCAGGGAGAGATGGGGGGTTTGTTACTGTAGCAGAGCCCATCAAAAGCCCATGACACAGAGACTTCACTAGCGCTGAGCTTCAAGTGTAATCACGTGAGATGCTCTTAACACTAAATTGCAAATGAAGCTAACGTGGTGTGGAACTCTCAGAATAACCCTTCCGAGCCTTTTATTATTTACAGCAGCTTATTTCCAGGAAATATCTTGACATATAAATAATTCAACTATATTAAGCTAGAAAGTCATAATTCTACTTCCATCCTCCCACTGTTGGGAGCAAAGGAGGATTAATGTGCCTGTGTTTTGCAGAGGTACGCTTAGCCATCTGTTGATTGAATTATTAACGCCCTCCCCTCGGCCCCGCGTCCTCAGGACGTTTCCTTTGGTAACAATTAGGAGGCAGCGGTTCGTAGATTCTCCTCCTTCCTGCGACGTAAGTTTAATTTATTCTCTATCATTAAAAATGGTATTACAGAGGAAGGCATTAAAATATTCAACAGAGGGCAATTAGCTGTCTGTCTATGTTGTAAATGTAGTAATAATGCTTGAAACCACTTCTAAGTTTAGTAAGTAAACTCGGGCTGGAGCAAAACAAGCGGGCTGTCTGATGTGAGCAGTTAATTCCGACAAGCCCAGTGGCTTACAGTCCCTCATTTCTGTTTTCTCCCAGCTCCCACGCTGCTCAGTCTTCTAGTCAATAACAGTCAAAACTCCAGAATGTCCTTCTGTTGAAAGATAAATTTCCCCAGTGGCGTTCACTGAAGGGCAGAGCAATCCGCAGGGCTCCAGAATGGAACTTACAATTACTACTTGTCCTGGCTGGTGTGTTCGGTGGTTAGAGCCTGTGCATGGAAGGGTCTCAGGTTTGAATCCTGGTCCAGGGCATGTACTTGGGTTGCAGGTTCTATCTCAGGCCCCAGTGAGGGCGCATGCGGGAGGCAATGGCTGTGACTTTCTTATGCTGATGTTTCCCTCTCCCCACCCTTCCTCTTTTCCACGCTCTAACAATCAGTTTAAAAAATATCCTCAAAATATGTTTTGAGGATTAACAAAAACAAATTTTAAAAATAAAGCTAAAATAAAATTGCTAATTAATTTTGTTACTTAGAAAGTCTGGGACATTAAGATATCAAAATGAAAAGGCACAAAAGAAAACTTCTCAAAAGAATTACTTCAAGATTTTTGATTCACTGGTGTCTAGCCTAACTTTTAAAAAAGAGAGTACTTGGAACACAAGGGAAGTTTAATCCTGGTGCCAGCTGATCTTTTTTCCCCCTCCAGTAGCAAATTAATCTCCTGACTTTTATTTCCAGGACATGGACATAATTTGAATCAGCTGAAGTTGTGTAACTTGGTAGCAAAGCAGATAATTTTTTAATGCATAGTTGTACATTTGATATGATCTTTGCAGGTTTTGGATTCTAGTCTCTTTAACTGAAGTGGACTTCTTGTAGAAAGATGTAATCTTTTCTTCCTTTAAACAATTTACAAAGGAAAGAGTTTGTAAGGAAAAAGAAAAGAAAGCTAAAAAAAAAAAATTAGAACGGAACTGAAAATCATTAAATGTTCTTTTTCCCAGAGGACATCCATTGCTAGTCTTAGATGCTTAGCAGGAGTTTTTCCGTTACAGGTTTTAGGGGGGGGGAAAAAACGATTTTGTTTTTAACAATAATATGGTTCTCTGTGTTCCTCATTAAGCTACTAAAGAAAGCACTTGTTCATCCTTTATCATTAGCCTCCTCAGGTAGAAAAGTTTGGATCTCAGGTTTTTGTTGTTTTGTGTGTGTGTGTGTGTGTGTGTGTGCGTGTTTGTTATATATTTTATTTGTTTTATAGTCATTTTCCCTTATCAAGAAGTCCACATAGCCCTGGCTGGGCAGCTCGGTCGGAGCAATATCCTGTTGGCGGTGGTGGGGTAAGACCAGTGAGGTCAGGCTGACTGGGTTCAGCAACATTGGTACTTGAGTTCTGAGAATTCAGAGCCAAGACTTAACCCATAAGAGGACCTTTATTTACAAATTCCCAGAGGTAGAACTAATTCATAGAAGAAATAGAGGCAAAGAAAGGGCCTGTGGAGAAGGGGGGAGGGGAAGGGGATGGGGAAAGGAAGAGGAGGGGAAAGGCGTGGGCAGGCTCCTGGGAGGGAGAGCACACGGGGTCCCTGGCCCTAAGGGTTCTGAGGATGGAGTTTTTAGGGCCGGTTCCAGAGGAAGGTCTCAATATATTCAGCAGCTTTCCAGGTGTGTCCTCTCAGGGTCTAGGTCTCCACTGATTGATTGGTTCGCCAGGTCAGGGTGTTATTATCCAATGCAGCTGGTCTTAGGGTCAACCAAGGCTTCTCTGGGCCTCTAGATGCTATCTCTATGGAGGAAAGGTCATGGGATTTAAATCTCATGACCAGTCCTGATACCCATGTTTTCTGGTTCTATCCCTGTCAGGGGACATAATTAAGAATCCACAAAGGGTGCATAAATAAGTGGAAGTGGAATAACAAATTGATGTTTTTCTTTCTCTCTTATCTCTCTAAAATCCTATATAATAAAGAGCTAATATGCAAATGGTTGTCATGCCATTACACAATAACAGCTCAGACACTCAACACTAGGGATAGAGAAATGGAGACCAGCCAGGCACAAATGAGCTCACAAGAGAGGAATGGGGACCAGCCAGGCTGTGGCTGGGGAATGAGACAAACCACCCACCAGGTGGTCCCAGGCACCAGCAGCTGCGCCTGCAGCTTAGGAGAGGGACAAGCTGCCTGCCTCATGGTCCTGGGTGTCAGCAGCTGAGCCTGTGCCTGCAGCCCAGGAGAGGGACAAGCTGCCTGCCCTGCATTCTTTGGCACCAGTGCCTGGGGCTGTGACCCAGGCAAAGCTGCCTGCCCATGGTCCCCTGAAGCTGTGGCTGGCCTGGGCAAAACTGGCCTGGTCCTGAGTGCCTGTGGGCAGCCAGAGGGAGGGAAGCCCAGGTCCCAGGTGCAGGGCAAGGCAGAGGTGGTTAGGGGAGCAGTTAGGGGTGATCAGGTAGGCAGGCAGAGGTGGTTAGAGGTGATCAGGCAGGCAGAGAGAGGGGTGAGGGGCAAACAGGCAGGCAGGCAGGCAGGAGAGCAGTTAAGAGCCAGTGGTCCTGGATTGTGATAGGCAGTCGGACATTCCCTGAGAGGTCCCAGATTGGAGAGGGTGCAGGCCCGGCTGAGAGGACCCCTCCCCCCCACGCAGGAATTTCGTGCACTGGGCCTCTAGTAAATAAATAAAATTTTAAGGGGGAAAAAAGTCAATATAAGTTTCCCTGAACTCTTAATAGAGTATATTATGCTACCTTTTTTTAGGTAGAAAATTTCTGTAAACTGTATTTTTGTAAGCCTAGATCTAACAAAAAGAAGTTCTGGAATTTCATAATTCCACAATAGCTTCCATAAATTATCCCAAAGAAAATGATTCCTAGCTTTTAGATAATTTGTAAGAAAAACTATAGTATGACTTTAATAAATATAAAAGATTTGAAAGCCAGATGAGAGTGGGTTTTTTTTTGTAAAAATTTAATAAAGCATTCTTCTCTAAAGAGGACATAGTTTCATAAATCAATGTGAAAGTGAAACAATCCTACACTTTCAAACCTGGTGTAAGTATTTCTAATCAATAAAATAATGTGATTTCACTATATTGATACATTACTCAAAATACTGGTATAAATATAAAGATTAAAATTGTTTCTTTGCACATACAAAGTGTGGTTCACATTTTTAAAAGAACAAGAGTGTTTAAAATCACAGTTTAAAAAAGAATAGCAAATGTAAATTACATGTGGTCAAGATATTTAATAACAAATACTCAAAATCCAAAAACTTGGCTTTTCCTAATTGCACAGAAAAGAACATTTATAGGTGCTCTTACTTGGATATGTTAAAATATGGTTTGTAAAACAAGCTCTAATCCATCATCTTCTGTCAGTTGTATAAATTAGAATGTCTACAGACATTAAAAAGTATGAAAAATTAATAAAGAAGGCTAGTGTTTTTTTGTTTGTTTGTTTTCTGCTGGAACTAGTTGAACAATAGGAAGTTCTTTAATGAGATATAATAAGATTGTAGGAGTTGGTACAAGAGAAGACTTTTGACACAAGTTGATCAGTAGGTCATACAACCAATCAATTAGCAGCATTTCTGAAATCACTAAGGAATAGCTCTTTGCGATATTTTTCCTGATGGCAGGTGTGTCTGTTGGAAAACGACCACTCTCGGTCTGAGAGCACAGCAGCTGGAGATATCACAAAATGGGTGATAGCTTGTGTTTGCAGTAATCAGGGACTCGGTTGGCACTTTGGAAGGAAGATGAGTGATTCATATCCCATTGCTCTCATGGGTTCCTTTCTAGGGCCTTATCTAAAGGACATCTGTGTAGAAACAGAGCTCGGGGAATGAGGGATGAGAACATGTCCAGTGAATCAGATAACACCTGGTACCTACCGTGTTTCCTCGAAAATAAGACATCCTCCGAAAATAAGACCTACTTACAGGTTTCCTTCTGAGTGCAATATAAGGCATACCCCCGAAAATAAGGCCCCCCCTAGGCTAAACATGAGAGATTTGGTCCACTGATTCTGAAAGAAATGGAGTCACAAGAAATTCACCAGGAAATTCAAGAATTGGATTGTTATGATGATGTTCCAGAAGATGATGACATGATTGTCATTGAATAAATGAGTAAATTCTTGATACTGTAGGATTCACAGTTTGTCTGGTTTGTGTGGACAACTACCGTACTACCGTACCATATACAGGTAATAAATTTCCTTTATTTTCATTTAACAATAAATGTGTACTGTATTCTTCTTCATGGAAAAATAAGACATCCCCTGAAAAGAAGACCTAGCGCATGTTTGGGAGCAAAAATTATATAAGACACTGTCTTATTTTCGGGGAAACAGGGTAGTAGTTTCCTATTTACGCTTTTCTAATGATCCTGTTGGGACACGAAATGTCATTTCCCTAAAGTAGCTCCCAGGTAAACACATTTACTGTTAGGTGTGCTAATCTAATCAAGCCCTCATTTAATGAATTTCTATCAGTGCCTCCCTGGGAAGGAGCCAAGGAGGAAGAAGAGGTAGGGACTCTCCTTCATCCTCCTGGAGTCTGGAGACCTGCCTGCCTCTGTGTAGGGCACATGTGTCAAACACAAGGCCCGCGGGCCAAATCCGTCCCGCCAGGCCTTGCAATGTGGCCCGCACTGCGCTGTCATCACTGCACTCCGCTGCGTTTCCATCACAATGACAGTTTATGACTGTTCAGTAAACCATTCGGCCCACGATTTAGGCTGGATTTTAGATTTTGGCCCCTTCTCTGATTGAGTTCGACACCCCTAGTAGGGGAAGAGTCCCATGTATGTTAGAAAAGGAAAGACTACCATGTGGCTGCATTGGTTTCCTACTGCTGCTATAGCAAGTGACCACAAATGCAGGGTCTCAAAGCACCATCAGTTTATCATCATACGTATCTGGAGGTCAGAAATCCAAAGCCAGTTTCACTGGGCTTGTTACTGACTGTGGTTACCAGCTGGGACCTCGTTTCCTTTCATTGGTGCAGAAAAGATTTTTAAGGCCACGGAAAACAAAAGTAAAGTGTGATTTATCGAAAATAAACTTTAAGTGAGGAGGCAGCCAGTCAAGAGAGACAATGGCCCTCAACTCCCTGGGTTCAAATGAGGGATTTTTCTGGGTGACTTTCATTTGCATTCAGGAATGATGGATAGAAAAGGGTTATATAACTGTATTTCTTCAACACATGCATTTACCCGTAATGCATACAGTGGGGGTGGTCAAAACCGCAATGCAAAGCTATATATAATATATAAAGAGCCAGGGTCATAACACCCACAACGACTAGAGGCTTAACTGAACGCCAGGCTGAGCACACAGCTGGTGATCAGACCCTGCTTCTCTCTCCCGGCCTCGCTACCAGCCAAGCCTCTCTCTCTCTCTCTCAGAGGTCAGCAGTTCAGCCTGCTTGCCAGCAGCCTGAGGCAGCTGCTGCCCAGCCCTGCCTCTATGATCAGGCCCAGAGATAGGCCTGGAAATGCTGACTGACATAGAAACTGAGCAGTCAGAACTAAATCTGGGTGAATTGCAAGGAGCCAATGGCTGCCTAGAAGGCAGAGCTTTTGAAGCTGACTGGCATAGAAACAGACCGATCGGAAACAAATCTGGGTGAATGGCAAAGACAGAACCTAACGTGGGGGCTGAGGAGGAGTTTTAAGGGCAACATCTGTTTGGTGTAAGGTGTAAGAAAGCAGTTCAATTTTTTAATGACTGGTTTGGCAGTATAGTGCATATGGCTGGCTATTAGTCCAGATATAGGGATTCTGTATTTTTGTCTTCCAAGAGCATCTCCTCCTGCTGAAAAAGGCCCCCCCTCCTCCCATTTAATCAATCCTATCCTATATAATCTATCTATACTCATAAAAGGGTAATATGCTAATTAAACCAGGTCAACCAGCCATCTTCCAGACATCTTACTTCCTTCTGGACAAAGCCATGGTGGTGGGGGCTGAGGCAGAGGCAGTTAGGGGCAATCAGGCAGGCAGGCAGAGAAGTTAGAGGCAATCAGGCCAGCAGGGGGAAATATAGGGATGATCAGGCCATCAGGGGGTCAAGATAGGAGTGATTAGGCCAACAGGCAGAGGGGTTAGGGATAATTAGGAAGGCAGGCAGAGAAATTAGGGGTGATCAGCAGGCAGGCAGGTGAGTGGTTAGGAGCTAGTCATCCCAGATTTTGAGATCCCTAGGAGATTGGGCCTAAACTGGTAGTCAAACATTCCTCAAGGGGTCCCAGATTGGGATGGGTGCTGACTGGGATGAGAAACCCTCCTCTGTGCATAAATTTCATGCACCTGGCCTCTAGTTTTACTGTAATTAAGGAGGAGCCCTAGTAAGCTAGCACTGAGGTCATGTTTTCCTAGGAGCTTTCACCAAGAACTGGCTAGTTCAGAACCTGCCCCCTGGTGGTCTGATTCAGAAACTGCTGACTGCCAGGCAGTCCAGAGAGAGGCAGTCTGAAGGCAATGTTGGTCCTGCCCTGTCAGGGCCCTGAGACAGGCCCCACCCCAGCCGTTCAAGTCCAGTTTCCTCCCTAACAGACTACAATAAAGGTCAGGAGGTCAACTTCCTTAGAGAATCTAAGGGAACATTCCTCACTGTTTCCAGCTTTTGGAGGGCTCCTGTGTTCCTTGGCTTGTGGCCTCTTCCTTCACATTCCCAGGCAGCATCACAAAATCTCTCTTCATTGATTTCCACTTCCATTCGTATTTCTTTCTCTGGCTCTGATCCTCCTGCCTCCCTGGTCGAAGGACATATGTGATGATACTGGGCCCAACTGGGTCATTCAGGATAATCTTCTCTTTCCAGATCCTTAACTTGATCACATTCTCAGTTACTTTTACATGTCAGGTGACGTACAGGATTCCAGAAATTAGGATGTGGACATTTTGGGGGACCACCCCTGAACCTCCTGGAGGGACCGATGATCTGAGATTGTGGGGCAAACAGGAGTACAAGCAGAGGCCGACGATGCTTCTTTATTCAGTGTGAATTTATTACACCAAGAAGAATCTGTGGGGTAGCTTTCTCCCCCCCTCCCCCAATCAAGAAAATTACATGACCTAATTTATCTCACCTGTTCTGTGGACAATGGTTAGAGTCGAGTGAGAGTAAAAATAAAGACTTGTTTTCTATATTTTCATATAGTAAAGCAAGTAACAATTAGGCTGGCGTTTGTGAGATAAAATACTTTATTTTACTAGCTTAGTTCACTCTAAAAAGGAGCATTGATTCTTAGCCTCTACGTGAGAAAAATCATTAACTGTAAAATTTGGGAAATTAAAGTCATACAACACATTCGGTTTTACTTGAGTTTAGAGTTCAGCAGTAAACTCTCAGAAGAAGTATATGGTTTGCTGCACGTAGTTAATTGGAAAAGAAAATAGTTCCAGCATTATGTAACCGAGAACAATTAATCTAAGACACAATAATCACAGCGATCGTTCTCACCAGGATTTCAATTTGATGGCTCCAGCCCCATTACTTCGTCCATGCTCATAAAATTCTGTAATGCCCTTCGAACAATTCCTCACTTGGTTTGTGATGAAATATGGTCCTCAGGTTGACAAAGCCAAGTATCTAGGTCACTGATTTATGTGTGGGATGTGTTTGGAAAACACTGTGCCTGAAGCTCAGGGTTGCTATGAATCCCTGACATTGTTCTGGACGGTTCTCAAATCCAGATCCTTTAAGGGCGGGAGGCAGCAGCAGTGACGGAGAGACACTGTGTTGCCAACCAGATGGGGTCCTGTCCTTTGAAGGAGGAAGGCTCCCCAGCTGGCACATTCTCTCACCTGGTGGCTCTGCCGCAGGTGCTTTCTGCAGCCCAGGTTATGGCCATATTCTAGGCACGGGTCACTGACCTCTGAGCTCTGTTGACTAATTTGAATCATGTGAAGGCTGATTGTTGGCCTCTACTTAAAAGACAACTTGGCAGTTTTAAAAACAGTTTTACACAACTGAAATGGAGGAAGCTGCGGGAAAGACAAGGCAGGTTCTGCCATAAAATTCAAGCGTGCCCCGAAGGCCATGAGGGCCACTCATCTGTCCTCTAAACGTTCTTACCAAGGTCACAGCTGGCTGCACTTCTGGTCAAACACTCTTGGGATTGTGGCAGCGCAGCCCTTTTGCCCACATTGGGGTGTCCGAGGCAGTATCCGCGCGGTGACTTAATGCATGTGGCCTGGGTCCTGTGGCCCATCACCCTGAAAGGATGTCCCTCTGCATAGACATGTATGTCGGGAGACACATGCCTAGGAAATGGTGACCTAGAAATAGTCATCATTATAAAAGGCAGGCAGGGCATGCCAGAAGTGACTGTAGTTAGGACAGGACAATTGTCCTTTAGTCAGCTTTTGAGAAAATCAAAACAATTCATAAAAAGGTCAACTGGGACACATGTTTTCGTACTTTCAAAATTCAACAAGTATTAGGCCCTTTAATGCAATTCCTCTTCACTTTCCACAAACTTGACGGGCCTCTTGCAGGAAGAGGGAGCTGAGGAATAAAGCAGCTCCTCTTGGTAACCAATCTTTACCTAGTGATTAAATGGTCTGGCTCCGAACCACCCAGCTCATTGTTTTTCTTACCCACAGTGTGAAAGAAAAATCATCTCTGTGCCAACCCCACATCACATAAAACCCTAACAATGTGTTGAGTGTGACTTAAGAGACCATAATGCATTTTTCATGAAGGTAAGGAAAATCCATTAAGGAGATTAATTTGTGTTTGGAGAGCTACCTCTCCAGAGCCAAGAATATTTGTTCTGTTAGCTGTGGTTTGTAACATGCTACGATAGCACTAGGACTAGTGATGGTGATGTTTATTGGTACTGTTATAACTCATGGATTATTTATTATTAAACAGTTATTCGGAAAGGGAACTGTTTGGTGCTAAAAAATTTTTTTGTAATTCTTGTAGTTAAAAGTTAAAGAAAGACTATTCTAGTATGAATAATTCCTTCAAGATTGTTTATGTTGCAGAAACTGCATCTTTATACCCAGATAATGCTCATTTGCAGCTACTCCCCTAGAACTTTCTAGAAAGAAAATTATTAGCACCTATAATGCATTGTTTAATTAATTGGCAATGTCGTGGATGTAGCCATTTCGATAATCTTGTTGAAGAAAGATCATTAATTGACTTGAGTTGAACTCTGTAGTTGAGAATTTTGAAATAATAAAATGGATCTTTTATGTTATGAGTAAGGTAAGTCACAGAGACTCGTTAAATGAGGTTTGGTCCGAGGAAGGGAGATGATTGCATAATTCTATCATTACACACAGCTCTGATGCTCAACTTTGCCCATTGGAATCACTGATCTAACTGGTTTGTAGTTGCACCTGAGGGTGAATTATTTTTCAAGTTCTCAGGCGATCCTAATATCCAGCCAGAATTGAAAAGCATTAAGCCAGAGAAAGAATAAAAACCCCAACAGTGGCCAGGCTGGCATGGTGTGGTGGTTAAGCATTGACCTATGAGCCAGCAGGTCACAGGTTGATTCCTGGTCAGGGCACATGCCTGGTCTGGGGGCTTAATCTCCAGTGGGGGCACCCCTCTCCCTCCCTCTTTCCCTAAATCAATAAAAGGATATTAAACAAACAAACAAAAAAAACTTCTAAGAGTGGAATGCCCCTGCTAGAAACAGGCAGGAGGAATAAGAGGAAGCAAATTCTATGTTTTCCCAGATATTTCCATCAATCAGCCAGGCTTCATATTTTCCACTTCTGGTTCTTCTAACTAAGAGATACTACTGTGGAGCATTGTTGTTAACCAGAAATATAAAGCATCTGAGGCAGGAGAGCCATTTTTTTTGGAGCTGCCCAGTTTTTAGTCTGTACACAGTAGCTGCTGCACATGTTGGTGCAGGGTGCTTGCTGTACAAGCACACACAGCTGGTGATGAAATCTGGCCTGTGCTCCCCTCTTCGGGCTGTACCCCAATGCAGGAGCGAGGAGCACTCTTTTCTAATGCATACAGAGGTGATGCACAGGATGGTGGCAGACCTGAAAGAAAGGAAAGACTCATCAACCAGGTCACCGGGTTAGCCAGGAGAAGGTGCCCTTGCCCCACCCTACATGCTGGGCCTCAGAGCGAGAGGAGCATCAAAGCAAACAGCAGATCCAGCCTGGCCTTGGCATCATGCCCTTCACCAGACATGTCAGACTGGACTCCAGAGGCCAGAGAGGATGGGAGAGAGCGAGGCCATAGCGGGAGAAAAAAAAATGAGATTAAAAAAAAAAAAAAAAAAAAAAAAAAAAATATATATATATATATATATATATATATATATATATATATATATATATATTTTATTGATTTTTTTTACAGAGAGGAAGAGAGAGGGATAGTTAGAAACATCGATGAGAGAGAATCATCAATTAGCTGCCTCTTGCACCCCCTCTACTGGGGATGTGCCCACAACCAAGGTACATGCCCTTGACTGGAAGCAAACCTGGGACCTTTCAGTCCGCAGGCTGACACTCTATCCACTGAGCCAAACTGGTTTAGGCAAGAAAAGAGATTTTATTTTTTATTTTTTATTTTCTTAAAGCCTGTCTCTCAAGACAGTGAAAGCTAGGATTTGATCTTATTATTATATGGAAACTAGAGACCTGGTGCACTGGTGGGGTCCCTCAGCCTGGTCTGCAGGAATCAGGCTGAATCCATGCACCAGGCTGCTACCATGTTTCCCCCAAAATAAGACCTACTTACAGGTTTCCTTCTGAGTGCAATATAAGGCATCCCCCGAAAATAAGACCCCCCTAGGCTAAACATGAGAGATTTGGTCCACTGATCCTGAAAGAAATGGAGTCACAAGAAATTCACCAGGAAATTCAGGAATTGGATTGTTATGATGATGTTCCAGAAGATGATGACATTATTGTCATTGAATAAATGAGTAAATTCTTGATACTGTAGGATTCACAGTTTGTCTGGTTTGTGTTGACAGCTACCGTACTACTGTACCATATACAGGTAATAAATATCCTTTATTTTCATTTAACAGTAAATGTGTACCATATTTCTTCTTCATGGAAAAATAAGACATCCCCTGAAAATAAGACCTAGCACATGTTTGGGAGCAAAAATTAATATAAGACACTCTTATTTTCCGGGAAACAGGGTAGTATGCATATAAGATCTTTAGTTAATGTCTTCCTGTTCTCCCCCCTCCCCTTCCCTCTGAGTTTCATCAGTCTGTCCCATGTTTCTATGCCTGTGGTTTCCACTCCTGCGTTGAGTGTCTGCCCCCTGTTGGTCATTGCACGTCATAGCTACCAATGGAATGGTCCAATGGTCCAATGATTGTTTGGTCTCTTAGGCTTTTATTTATATAAACTAGAGGCCCAGGGCATGAATTCATGCATGAATGGGGTTCGGCTGGCCTGGGCCTGTTGGAAGGAGGAGACAGCAGGAGATTGGCTGGCTGGCCTGCTTTAATCGGGGCTCAATCAGGCCCGGGCCAGCTGGGGGGAGGGGCTCTGGGAGATTGGTGGGCCCTACCCCTGATTGATGTAGGGGGCCCATTAGTGATCAGCAGCCAAGGGAAGGGCTGTGGAGGGTTGGCTGGCCAGCCCTATTCCCAATTGGTGTGTGGGGACTGATCAGGGGTGGGGCCAGCCAGGGGGAGGGGCCATGGGCAATATCTACCAGCCTTGCCTCTGATTGGAGTCAGGGCCATTGTGGGTGGAGCTGGCTGGGTGGAAGTGTCACAAGCTGATCAGAGTGGTGGAGGCCCATTGGGGGCAGGGTCAGCCAGGGAGAGAAGCCACAGGCAGTTGGCTGGCCTGCCCTGCCCTTGATCAGGGTCAGGGGCCGGTCTTGGGCTGAGCTGAGTGGAAGAGGGGGTGCAGGAGGTTGGCCAGCCAGCCCAATCCCCTATTGGCATAGGGGAGCTGATCAGGGGTGGTGCTGGACAGGAGGAGGAGTCACGGGGGTGGGGGTGTAGGCCAGCTGCCCAGGCCTTGATTGTGGTGGGAGAGGCCAATTGGGCCTGGGGCAGATAGTGGGGAGGGGCTATGGGAGGTTGGCCAGCCAGCCCCACCCCTGATCAGCTGGTTCACCCCACCCCTGATCAGCTGGTTCACCCCACCCCTGATCAGCTGGTTCACTGGCCATGGTGGGCATCATAGTGACCTGTTGTTATGGTCATTATGGCATTCTGATCACAGGAGATATATATATATATATATATATCGATACATGGATTACTGTAGCGTTTATGAAAAACACATACCGCACATGCACAAATTCACAGAACAAGTACACACTTATTTCAACAGAATTCCTGGACGCGCCCACCAAGAAGAGTGAGATCCATAGGACAGTGAACTGATTAAAAACATGGGGCTTCCACTCAGATTACATACAATCTTAATTCTGTCTGACCTTGAGGAGTTCTTTGCACTTCTGACTCTCTAGTTCCCTCAATTACGTAAAGAGGGTGGTAATGAGAAGGGAACCTACTGTTCATTGTAGCTCTGAGCGTTCGATGAAGTAATTCACATAAAAAGCTCAGAGTACTTAATAAGAATTCGTTATCCTGCTTTTTACAATCAGTTCTCAATCTGGGCTTAAAAGCGAATAAACACCTTAGCATTCTTTGTTCGCCAGCACATTACTAAGAGCTTCAGGACTGCCCTCGCAACGACGTAGCCTTTTCCTCTGAGGAAGCGCTTCCTTTGTAAAAACGTCCAGTTAAACAATTTCATAAGCCTGGAGAGGGACAGGTTTCTAAAATACTGGCAGGAGGCCTGGAATTTTTAGAAATAATAATTCTTATCACCCTTTCAATCATCTGAACCTCTCCAGTCACTGCCAAAACACTTCTTTGTTACCATAGAGACCCATAGAGATAGCCGAGTATTAAATAACAAACAGGACTGACAAGGACTGAAGTGAGGACGAGACACCCCTGTTCAAATTCCTGAATTGGATTTAATTTTGCCAGAAAATGGTCACGAAGGAGATTTGAACATAGGAAGGGTTCTGCAAGTTAACTCTGAAGCAAACGTTGGCCCTTCAAGTCCAGTATGATCAGTACGTTGACTAAGTAGGACTCACTGGGGATAATCAGAAAAGATGCTTTCTTCTCCGACAACGGCTCCTACGACAGCCATTTTCTCTGGGACAATTCTTTTTCCAACCATTTTTTATTGATTTCAGAGAAGAAGGGAGAGGGAGGTAGAAGCATCAGTGATGAGAGAGAATCATTGATCAGCTGCCTCCTGCACTCCCCCTACTGAAGATTGAGCTCACAACCTGGCATGTACCCTGACTGGGAATCAAACCATGACCTCCTGGTTCATGGGTCAACACTCAACCACTGAGCCACGCCAGCTGGGCCTCACTGGGATAATTCTGGCCCATTTTTTTTTTTTTTTTAATACAATTGAGAGACTTTTCTTCCCCCGGATCTCAATTTATAATATACTTTTATAATGTTAACATGTTTCATGCTGTAAAATTGTCAAAATTCTGCACCGCCTTTAAAAGGAATCTCTCCTGGTCTCTGCTGGCTTGGGGGGTGTGATCAGTGGGTGTCTAAGGTGAATAACAATCTTATCTGATAAAAGGGCAATATGTAAATTAACCAGCACTCCCTCAGCGCCAATAGCGGCCGGGGTGGGACATTGGTGGCATCGGCCTGGTGATGAGAGCCCAGTGTTCTGTGCCCTGGCCACATGGAGGGAGGGAGGGGCCTTTGGGGTTGACACAGGCCAGTATCCCATGCCCCAGATGTGCAGAGGGAGTGGGGGTCCTCTGACCAGAGGCTGGGGTGTGGGATGCTAGCGTCGTTGCAGGCTGGGATGAGGGACCCCTGCTACTCCCCGCCTCTAGTCTTACTGTAAAGCAATACTCTAGTTCCCTCCACTCTGGCCCCTGTGCTCTACCCTCTGTAATACTCTAAGGGGAAGGCATTAAGAGCCAAGAGACAAAAAAGAGGGGTGCCTGACTCAGTGTGTTGTGCACAGGGTATTATTAAACCACATTTGGGAATTTAGGAGTGGCTAGTGTGTAACATTTGGGAGTCTTAGTTGAAAATGTTCCCCTCCAGTATTCTACCGTATAAATGGACGCATTGGGAGGTCTATTTCTTAGCACGAATTCCAGGTGCTTGTATCCCTCCCCCAGTGCTTGAAATTCTGAGGTTAGTTCAGGTTAGTCATATTCATGTCTGTTTGTGTTTTCTAATTAGTAGAGTGTCATTTTAACACAAGGCAGCCATTCTTGACTCTGTAATGTTACCAGAAAAATGGGAGATACTACCAGGAAAATGAAGACAGCTTCCTCAGGTCGTTGAGTGTTATGGTACTTTAAGTCTTCTATTTCCTCCCCCTCTTTTCTTTCTTCTCTTTCTCATTTCTGAACAAAAATGACTGGTGAAGTAAGGCATTCTGCATCTCAGACTGTCAAGGTACATGTTGTGTACCCTGAAACCTGGCTAAGCACAACACTCAACAACACCAGATGTTCTATTACAGTGCATATCCAAAGAGTAAAACCCCAAAATCAAACACTAGAAGTTTCAGCCAATGCTTCAGAAAATTAATTCCTCCTAACCATCCCATCAGCACTAACGTTTTTCAGCTCTTGTTTTCCCAAAGAACTCCGGGCCAGTATTGCAAAGTTGCCATGGGGAGTTCTTACAATTTTGAGAAAAGTGTAAAGGCATTTTGTTCCTTTAAGAATCTGGGAAAAGTTTTTGTTCAATTTAAATATTCCATTCTTTCTTTACAAAATGCAGCAGCAATACCTCCCACCTGTCAGAGTTATATATTCGCCAACAAGAGGCTTAATCATTTTCCCAAGCTCACAGGCCCCTCCCACCCTGCGTACACTGTGACAGCAAGTCCATGTGCATGAGGAAGACTCATTAACTCCATGGCAAGTGTGTGGTTCGAAATGTATCTATTGTAGGGAGTCAAAAAAGGTTATGGAATTCTCCTTTTAAACAACTTTCCCAAAACGTTAAAGTAGACTTGTTTTGTTTTCTTTTTGTCTGTTTTTTGAAAAGGACGGGGGCGGGGGGTGGGGGGTGGGGAGTAAAGATAATGCCTGTCATAGTATCAAATACACTTACAGGCAGACATTTGGGAATAAAAAAAAATGTTATGTGCAGATTTTCAAGGGCATAGAGCATTTCAAATAAATGTATGCGCCATTAGCATTCACTCAGCTCTACAGCTTTGATCTTCTTTTAAAAGAAATGAGGAGAAAAAAGAAGGGAGTAAAAGAAAGAAGTGAGAAAGAGAAGCTGTCAGCAATTTGAATGCTGCCAATTATTACACCACTTGTAAAGAGCTAATTAAACACAATTGCCTCCAAGAAGAATCATTTTTCTCTTTTTGTGTTCCCTTTCTTCTTGTACCATAAAGAAACTTGATTATTGATAAGACCCACATTGCACGCTGAATTGGAACGTCTCTCTACAGTACTGGTACCACTCCTTTAATTTCAAGTCCCGTCTATATGGTATTTCTGGTTGAGAAGTTCTATTCTTATGACTTCAGGCTCAAGTTCAAGTTCAACAGTTTGAAAAGAAAATGTAGGTTTTCTCTATTTCTATCTATATCTCTAGTTCTCTCTGTGTGTTCATACCAGGGCATAAGTATAATCTACTTATTAATATTTCCATAATTGTCCAGTCATACTCTCAAGACCTATGATTCATTCTGAAGAAATTCTTCCCTTTGCTGCTTCTCATCTTCAATCCATCGTCAAGGCTTATGTTTGTTCTACAATGGTTTCCTTCCTTTGTTTCTACTTCCATTCTCTTTGTTCTGGCCCTCATTCCTCCTCTTGGTCATTATTGAAATTTGCTCTCAATTGCTGCTTTCCTCCTTATTTTTGAAGATCCTCCTCAACAATTCTTTTCTCACTGGAACCTAAAGAACGTCTTAAATTGATTACAGTATGTCCTTTCAATTAAATATAAATTTTTTCCTTGGTTGTTCTTAGTGCTTTGCTATATATTTTTAGACCAGCATAGCAAGTTTTGATTGGGATTGAATGAATTATAAACCATGGGTAGAGTGACACCTTTACCCTATTGAGACTTTTGAATAATAACTATGTTGTACCCTTCTAATTGTTTAGGTCTTTTTAGATTTCTCTTAACGTTTTATTCCTTTGATTAGAAACATTAGAGGTCTTCTAGAATGGCTATTACATTAATTCCTACTTACTTGAGATATTTTAAAAACTATTGCAAAGGTATGCATAAATAAACTGGTTTTAATTTTCTAATACTCATGGATTGTATTTAGAAACATGATGATTTATATTGAGCCACATTTTGCAAATATTTTAATTCTAATAATTTACTTATAGACCCTTGAATAGTCAAGGCATACCATTATAAAATCTTCAAATAATGATAATTTAATTTTTTATTTCAATATGTACATATTATTTCTTTTCCTTGCTTTACTGCACAAGCATTGTGTCTGTAAATTTCAGGGGAGTAAAGTGGACATGTCTGTCTTTTTCTTGCTTTCTAAGAAGTTTTTAAGCATTAAATACAACGATTGTAAAATGCTGACAGCACCTTTATCGCAATAAGAAAGTTCCTGTGTATTATTTGTTTTGCAATATTTTCTTTCTTATGAACAGTCATTGAATTTATCAAATGATTTTTTGTTGTTGATTGCATGAATTTCTCTTCTGTAATTTAATGAATTGTTTTTTCAAAAAACATCAACTGATTTTTCTGGAATAAATACCCCAAAGTAAAACAACAGTATCCTGTAAAATATTTGTTGGATTTGTTAATATACATGTGTCTAAGTTGTTTGCACAATTAATTAATGAACTGCTGTATAAACATCTATAATAATAATATGTAATTAGACCAGACAGACTAATGACCTTCTGGACGTCATTCTAGACATCTTTCTTAGGGGCCAAGACAGAGATGGTTAGGGTGATCAGGCAGGCAGGTGAGTAGTTAGGGATGATCAAGCAGGTGAGTGGTTAGGGGCCATCAGTCAGGCAGGCAAGCGGTTAGGGACAATCAGGCAGAAAGGCAGAGTGGTTAGGGGTGATCAAGCAGGCAGGTGAGTGGTTAGGGGCAATCAGGCAGGCAGGCAGAGTATTTAGGCCCTAAATTTTAGGGGATCAGGCAGGCAGGCAGAATGGATAGGAGTGATCAGGCAGGCAGGTGAGCAGTTAGGAGCCAGTGGTCCCAGATTTTGAGAGGGATGTGTGACTGCTAGTTTAGAACTGATGCCGCAGTGGGATCGGGCCTAAAATGGCAGTCGGACATCCCCCAAGGGTAAAGTGACCAAATCATCCTGCTTTTGGTGGGACAGTCCTGATTTCTAACAATTTTTCCTGCGTCCCGCATTTTAAAAAAGTCCCAACTTTTGGAAAGAATATTTCCAGTCATCTTTCAATAAGTCGGGACTTCAAAAACGCCTCGGGACATGGGAAAAATTTAGAAATCAGGACTGTCCGGCCAAAAGCAGGACGATCTGGTCACCTTACCCAAGGGGTTCTGGATTATGAGAGGGTGCAGGCCGGACTGAGGGACCACCCCCCATGCACAAATTTTGTGCACTGTGCCTTTAGTTTGTAATAATAAAAGCATAATATGCTAATTACTGTAGCAGGTTGGAGAAGGCTGGGAGCAACCCCTCCTACCTACTCTCGCACTATGAGTTTCGATTGAATGGCCTGGAGTTTAATTCCCAGTCAGGCCACATGCCTGGGTTGTGGGCTTGATCCCCAGAAGAGTTTGGGTTTTAGGATACTTTTCTGCTTTAAACTTAAATGTCCAAAACAGAACTTTTAATCCCCCTCAGTCCCCTCCCTTCTAATAATTCCTTTAATGATCTTTTCCATCTCAGGAAATGAGGACTCCATTCTTTCAATTATTTAGTTCAAATATCTGGAAATCATCATTGACTGTTCTCTCCCCAACAACTTGTTTGATATCCGTGGGTGAATCATATCAGTCTATTAGTAGAGCAACCCCTTCTACCTACTCTCATACTGTGAGTCTAAGCTGCCATTATGTGTTTGCCTACCTTATGAAAAAGCATCTGGCCAAAAGTGGTTTGGCTCAGTGGATAGAGCATTGGCCTGCAGACTGAAGGGTCCCAGGTTCAATTCCGGTCAAGGGCATGTATCTTGGTTGTGGGCACATCCCCAGTGGGGGGTGTGCAGGAGGCAGCTGATCGATGTTTCTCTCTCATTGGTGTTTCTAGCACTCTATCTCTCTCTCTTCCTCTCCGTAAAAAATCAATAAAATATATTACAAAAAAAGAAAAGAAAAAGAAATAACATCTGAATGGGCCTCCCTTCTTTCATGTTTCTCCCTTAAGTATTTTCTCAATAGAAAAATACTGAGAGCAAGAAAAATCCTGTTTAGACATATCAGATTGTGTCATTCCTTAGCTTAAAATCCTACTGCAGCATCCCAATTCACTGGGAGCAGATGACCAAGTCTTGCTGATGGACTCCAAGGCCCCACATGATCTCTGCATCATCTCCTGTGCCTGTTCTCCTTCCCTTTCCTTTCACTACTCTGGCCTTTTACTATTTATTGAATAATCTAGAAACTGTGGCTCTTTGGGCCCTTGAGTGTGCCTCTTCCACAAAATACCACGGCCTGGGCGAGTCTATTTTGAACAAGTGGCATTAGAAGAAGTTTAAGTTTAAAAATTTGGCTCTCAAAAGAAATTTCAACCGTTGAACTGTTGATATTTGGCTCTGTTGACCAATGAGTTTGCCAACCACTGGTCTAGGCACATACCATCTTAGTTTTTGGTAGTTCTTTCTTCTTTATTTAAAATACTAGAGGCCCAGTGCATGAAATTTATGCATGAGGGAAGGGGGGTGTCCCTCAGCCCAGCCTGCGCCCTCTCCAATCTGGGACCCCTCAAGGAATGTTAAACTGTCCAACTGTCCGTTTAGACCCACTGGGATTGGGTCTAAACGGGCAGTTGGACAGTCCTCTCACAATCCAGGACTGCTGGCTCCTAACTGCTTGCCTGCCTGCCTTCCTGATTGTCCCTAACTGCTTCTGCCTGCCAGCCTGATCACCTCCTAACTACTCCCATGCCAGCCTGATTGATATCTAACTGCTCCCCTGCCATCCTATTTGCCCCAACTTCCCTCCTCTGCTGACCTGGCCACGCCTAACTGCCCTCCCCTTAAGGGTTGATTGCCTCAAACTGGCCTCCCTTGCAGACCTGGTCCCTCTCAACTGCCCTCCTTTGCAGGCCTGGTGCCTCCCAACTGCCTTCCCCTATTGGACATATTATGGTGGCCATCTTGTGTCCACATAGAGGCAGGATATTTGACCACATGGGGCAGCCATCTTGTGTGTTGGAGTGATGATCAATCTGCATATTACTCTTTTATTAGATAGGATAGAGGCCGTGTGCACAGGTGTGGGCCAGCTGGTTTGCCCTGAAGGGTGTCCCAGATCAGGCTGGGGGTTTCCTTGGGGTGTGGGGTGGCCAGGGCAAGGGGCCTGTGGTGGTTTGCAGGCTGGCCACACCTCCCAAGCAGAGGCCCTGGTATCTGGAATTTATTTACCTTCTACAATTGAAACCTTGTAGCCTGGAGCAGAGCCAAGCCTCCTGCTTGCTCCATGGCTGCAGTCATTCCTGTTTGGATTCTTTTACCTTCTATAATTGAAACTTTGTAGCCTTGAGTGGAGGCCTAGGCCAGTCAGGGTGTGTGGAAATCTTAGCTTCCTCTATTGTCAGGGAAACCCAAGCCTCTCAACTGCTCTCTGTGACTGCTGCCATCTTGGTTGGGGTTAATTTGCATACTTGCTCTGATAGGCTGGTGGGCATGGTTGGTGCGTGTGGCTTGAGTGGACTGATGGTTAATTTGCATATTACTCTTTCATTAGGTAGAATTCTGCCCCCCAAAATCCATGTGATGTCTCACATCCTTCAGGTCCTTTAGAGTTATTTTCATGAAGTCTCACTGGCAACCCACCTAAAATCCCACACTCTGACACACACACTTCTTTCTTCTCTGCTTTTCTTCTTGTCATTTATCACTATCATGACTTAATATAGTATGCATTTTGTTTGTTAGGTTGTTTATTGTCTGTGTCCTGTGTTACAATTTAGAATCCATCAGGCCAAGGATTTGTTTGTTTGTTTTATTACCTGTGGTTTCCCCAGCATCTAGAACAGTGTATGGCATATAATAGATGTTCAATAAATATTTATTAAATAATGAACAAGTTAATGATAATGGATCCTACTTTCTAGAAAAAATTCAAACAATTGATGGTATAATCATATCCCTTATTGAAGTAAATGGTCTGTTTTTGCAGTATAGGGGAGAGAATTAGGAAATTAAAATATCTATATCTATATGTATATCAGAAAAATAATTTAATTAAGCCAACATTTATTGAATATTTGCATGTCCCAAGTCATTTGCTTTGAAGTGACAGGTATGAAAATTAATAAGCTATGCTTCTGAGCACAAGTTGCTCAGAATTTGTATTTTTTAAGTTACTATTTTATGAACATTTAAGGCATATCAAGAATAAAGCTATTTTAGTTATACACAGAATCCCATTTTGTATTCTTAACAGTGACTTGAGCAATGAAAAGTATAGGCATGAGTTGCATCTATATCACTTCCTAGTTTTGTGAATTTGGGTGCATTATTTACATTCTTTAGATATCATTTAAGTCATAAAATAGTGGCCTGGCAGTGTGGTTCAGTTGGTTGAGCATCATACCTACGCACTAGGAGTTACTAGTTCAATTTCAGATCAGGACACATGCCCTAATTTCAGTCTTGATCCCCATTAGGGGCATGCAGGAGGCAGCCGGTCAATGGTTTTCTTTTTTTCATCAATATTTCTTTTTTCTTTTTTTAAAGAATTTAAAATATATATATATATTATTTATTTTTTTACAGAGAGGAAGAGAGAGGGATAGAGAGTTAGCAACATCGATGAGAAAGAATCATCGATCAGCTGCCTCTTGTACACTTCCTATTGGGGATGTGCCCACAAACCAATGTACATGCCCTTGACCAGAATCGAACCTGGGACCTTTCAGTCCCAGTCCGCAGGCCGATGCTCTATCCACTGAGCCAAACCGTTTTCGGTCTGTCATCAATATTTCTATCTCTCTCTCCCTCTACCTTCCTCTCTCTGAAATCAATAAAACTATATTTTTAAAAAAATAAATAATAAAACAGTGTTATAGAGCATAGTCAATGCATTAATACATATAATCTGCTTAACACAGTGGTTCTGAAATGGCAAACTTTTACTTATGTTAATTATTTTCACACATCTATTTGCTATTACTAATTTTATTAACTCTTACCAACCAAGGAACTACAACATGAATATACAATTAGATGATATTGTTGAAAACACACAAAATTATGCAATATTGGCAGTGAAGTACCTCAAGAGCTGTAATATCAGGAAAAATTTGACCATAGGTATCAAAAGGCTTAAAACTGTGGAATATACAAATGGATCAGATAGAGTCTAAGAATGAAGATATTGTTCAGAAAACATTCAAAACAAATTTAGTAACATAAATGAAGAGTAATTTGAGAAAGAGTTCTAATATGATAGTAAAAAGCTATGGACTTGTTCTGCTAGATATTAGAGAGTTATTAAAATTTTGAAAAAGGTTTATTCTCAGACTATGTAATTTGTATTGGGATAGAGGGACAGTGTGAAAACATAGTCTATTAAGAATTTATAGCAACTGTCAAAGTATTCAGTGAAATGGCATTGAGCTAGTGATGATGAAAATGATTAAGATTAAAAAATATCATAAAGGAATTGATAAAAATTCAAGATTTTAATTATTTTTTACTTTTTAAATTTCAGTCACTCTGTGCTTAAAACATTAAGCATCTTTAACTTTTCCACCTACTAAAATTTTGAATCATTTTAAAAAACAGGGATTGGAAAAATTAATGTCGTTTTAATTAATGGTTTATAATCAAAAGCCTAACAGCAACAACAAAAACCCCACAGATCATTCGGAAAAATTTACTGAGTTTCAGTGTAAATTTAGAAAAATTAAAAAGTAAAATAGCATTAAATGGACTTGTTTGAATCAAATCCATTAATTTGATTTTGAGATGCTAAATTGAATTATTAAGTTCACTAATTTAATCCAGAAATGGCTTCTCCTGTCATAAGAAATTCTCCCTTTTGAATAGCATAAACATTTCCTGTAAATTTGTGACCTCTTAATATCATGAATGCAAAAATTTTATAATGTTCAAAATATTCAGAAATTTTATTTTTTATTGATGTTTATACCAGTAGCAAGCAATTAAATGTAAAATAAACTTTGGTTTGGGAGACAGACGATTCTTTATTACAAGTGGAAAATTTTAACAGAAGCTTATTCGTATAAGTTTCTTCACTCTAACTTTTTGATTTAATCAAACACAGATGGTTTGAACAAGATTAAAATGTTTATCTATTTTCTTTGGTGTTGATTAGAATCTAAACCAATTGGTTGTCAGTACAGATTCTTTCTTTAAAGTACGCATTTGTGTAATAAACTAATATAACTTAAGAGGTGGATACCTAAACTGAGTGACTTATAATTTTCATGGTTATTGTTTTTCCTTTTCAAAAGTCTGTTTTGGCTTTTTACCAGTTTCCATCCACTTCATTAGTCCTCTATGAATTGTCCAACATGACAGTTATTTGAATTAACCAATTCAAAAGCATCCTACTGTGTAAGTAATCAAGGCCTGCTGATTTAACATTTCACTGTGGGGAATAACTGTTTCAAACTAGATTATCTCTCAGAATATAATAAAGAACACTTGGATTTTAAAGTTGGATAAAACCTGACAATTTTTCAACTGAACCTTCCAACTAGGTAAAAATTATTTCACTTAATATTTAAAAATATTAAAACCTAACCATTTGCTTAGGAGACTAATACATCCTGTATTCATTTTATATTTTAAAATTTTATGTAATTTGTATTTTTTTCTAGAAAAAACCATCCTAGATAATTTATCAAACTATTGTACTATTAAGCCCTGAAACAATATCAATATTTAAGAACTATCTTTATAATTAAATACATTTTTTGTTTTTGTTTGGTTTTTACTTGAGGTTCTGGGCAATGTTCCACAATTCTACACAGAATTAGCAAGAATGTAAAACTTAAGATGTTTCCAAGGCAACAACTGTATGCATATTATTCTCTGTCTTTGAAACCAGAGATGTAGAAATGATCTACACTTGAAAGTATTATCTTTCTACTCAAAGCACATTAAAAAAAACAAAAAAAAAACAATTATAAAATGTCATGGAAATATCCTTTTCTTTTGTAGCAGTGGGTACCTAGCACATGATATATAATTAAAGCAGTCATTGTTCATAGGCTTCCTTATCTTTATTACAATAGTACAAAGAAAATGTAAGAGTATTTTTGAAGAAACACCAATTCTTTTAGAGCCTGGCTCAGTGTGGAAACTACTCTCAAATTAAGTTTAAGAGTAGTTTTAAAGCTACTCTTAAAATTAATTAATTCTAAGTTGCATATAGAGTGGTTAGGGGGTGATCAGGCTGGCAGGCAGAAGCAGTTAGGGGCTATCAGGCAGGCAGGCTGGCGAGTGGTTGGGAGCTAGCAATCCCAGGTTGTGAGAGGGATGTCTGACTGATGGTTTAGACCTGATCCTTGTAGGATTGGGCCTAAACCGGCAGTGGGAAATCCCCCGAGGGGTCCCAGGTTTGAGAGGGTGCAGGCTGGGCTGAGGGACAGCCCCAACCTTCGCGCACGAATTTCGTGCACCAGGCCTCTAGTTTTTTCATAAAGTAACATGAATGATGACTGCGGCATTGACATGATGATAGATTCATAAATCACAGTAGAGTAAAAAAACTGACCCATTCATATTTGAATACTTGGTTTTTAACAACACTTGTACTGTAAAGCAGTGAGAAGGATTATATTTTCATAAATACTCCCAGAATGAATGGAATAATTATAAAAATAAATAAAATTTGGTCACATATTTGACACTGTATTCAAAACCATGTTTATTGGATTATAGAGATAAACACAGATGGTGTAACAATGAGATCCTAAAAATTAAAAAGGGACAAGAATATTTTTATGAATTCTAAGTAGGGAAAGATTTCTTACACTGAAAAATATTTATCCTTAACTTTCAAAGAAATGAATGTATATAGTTTGCATGTATTAACCCTTTGCACTCCGAACCATTCTGGACATTGGCTACCGGCTACTCGACGCTACTTTGCGGCAGACACGTGCGTTGAATTAACTCAATTCCCCGTAATCACTAATAAACTGCAATGTCCCCCCTGAGAGGGGACATCCGCGTGATATGCTAGAATTCCGATGTCCCCTGAGAGGGGGCAGCGGAGTGCAAAGGGTTAAAATATCAAGAATAGAATCACACATTAAGAACAGGTTAAGACTTGATGAGAAAAAGGAAAATAAATAAAAATATGCTCTATTGGTTTAAAGTGCAAGGGCGTGAGTTTAGATTACTTACCTTTGTAGACAAGTAAAGTGCCAAACTAGACACTTAAAGTAGAATTTCCATTAAATAGAATTAGTCATATCTACCAAGAATGTCACAAAATTAGAAGTACAAAAGTATCAGTTCTCGCTCTCAGCATATTAGTATGTAATCACTTCATACACCTAAGCATCTTACACATTCTAGCAGAAAAATCATTAGGTATATACTCACATACACTTCATGCTTGAGCATAATACTACAGGCTTCTTTTAGCATTACGTTTTAAAAACCATTCCTCTGTTGGTAGTCAAAGGAGTGATATTTTATACTTTACAGGTCACAGAGCATATTGTTTTCCCCAAACATAAAAATGTTGAAATGCAAAGTAATGTTGGGAAGGAAAAACGCAAAAGGAGTGTTTTGAGACTGTTTTCCCTCATCTAACGGCAAGTTCCCAGTGCTGACAAGATCTTCCTTCCTTGCCTTGGTCCCAAGTGTTGGCTTGAAATGACACAGGGTTACCACTCCAACGGAAAGGTCTGGGACTCCAGCAGGCCACTTCCCTGCAAAAGAAAGATAATCTGGGTCCGCATTCCATGGTGCAGGGAAATAGTTAGCATCGTAAGGCACCAAAGAGACAACACATTTTGTCTCTCATCTGAAGTTATCTTAAAAACACTGAATTTTTTCCAAACATATGCTCTGCATGCATGGGCTTTAAGGAAGAAACAGCATTTCGAATTAGGGTATGTTTTCTGTTAGGAAAGTTTTAAGGACACATGCCAGTACAGATTGAACTGATAAATGTTACTCTCTGATAAATATAAAATAAATAATCTACTTCCAGCTTGGAATTTTTTTTCTCTGTGTTCGCTCTAAAATGGTACCGGCATTCTCAAAGTATATGAAAGAAAAGCTCTAACTTGCTCTGAAGAAGTGAAGATTATTCAGCCGGAAGTTGCCATAGAAAGAGGGAAATACTCTTTGCTAAGAGTTAGTGTTAAAAATCTTAATAGCTTCTACACCCTAAAACTTACGGCAAAGTGGCTGATTTAACAATATTCGTTCAAATGTAATAATTTACCAATTTACTTCATACAATTTCAAATGTTTTCCAACTTTGGTGAAAGCCTTTTTTGGAGGAAGATAATTGAAGTGAATTCATTTTCAAGTCACTTTCTCAATATATTTTTTCATCCCTTCATTTGTATCTACCAAAAAAAATAATGTAAAAATTTGTTACAGAAAAAGCCATTAAGGAATCCATTAAAAGGTATTACCTATCTATACTAATAGAAGGGTAATATGCTAATTAGATTGGATGTCTTCTGGACAAAGCTGAATCGGCTTTGAGGGTGGAGACTCAGGCAGCCGCTGTCCACTGTGAGTCCCCAGGCTCAGGCAGCCATGGAGACTGGCAGTGGCAGCAGCAGTTGGGTGATGGAGGCAGCGTCTTCCCCTCATCTGCCAGGTCACCTCCCACAGAGGGAAGCCAGACTGTGGCTTATGTATTTTCTGGCGTATAAGACGACCCCCTAATTTTACAGTTAAAACATAGGTTTAGGCCTATATTCGCTGTATAAGACTAACCCCCACTTCTGAGGCAACACCAGTTCTTTTTTTTAATAGACCGCCTCTCTGACTCTGGCCAATCTGAGCAGGCTTTTTACTAGAACACAGTGTAGCTTCGGGTACAGAACATGTATAATTTGTATGCATTAAAAAGCCTGCTTGGATTGGCTGAGTTAGAGAGGCGGTCTATTAAAAAGGAACTGGTGTTACCTCGGAAGTGGGGGGTAGACTTTTACAGCAAATATAGGCCTAAACCTATGTTTTAACTGTAAAATTAGGGGGTCATCTTATATGCCAGAAAATACGGTAAGCTGGGGGCTGAGGCAGAGGCAGTTAGGGGTGATCAGGCATGCAGGCAGAGGCAGGTAGGAGCAATCAGGCATGCAGGCAGAGGGGTTAAGGGCAATCAGGCAGGCAAGCAGAGGGGTTAAGGGCAATCAGGCAGGCAAGCAGAGGGGTTTGGGTTGATCAGGCAGGCAAGTGGGCCTAAACCAGCAGTTAGACATTCCCCAAGGGGTCCTAGATTGGAGAGGGTGCAGGCTGGCCTGAGGGACCCCCATCCCATGCATTAATTTTGTGCGCCAGGCCTCTAGTCCACATGTGTCAAACACAAGGCCCGCGGGCCAAATCCGTCCCGCCAGGCCTTGCAATGTGGCCCGCACCGCGCTGTCATCACTGCACTCCGCTGCGTTTCCATCACAATGACAGTTTATGACTGTTCAGTAAACCATTCGGCCGGCGATTTAGGCTGGATTTTAGATTTTGGCCCCTTCTCTGATTGAGTTCGACACCCCTACTCTAGTCTAATAAAAGTGTAATATGCTAATTAGACTGGACATCCTTCTAGAGGACCTTCCAGATGAAGCTGGGGCTGCGAGGGAAGCCCAAGTCCCAGGTGCCAGAGGGAAGCCGGTGCCGGAAACTGGGGGGAAGGAAGGTCTACTCTTGCATAAATTTCATGTATCAGGTCTCTAGTTGGGTCTATAAAGGATATAAAATGTAATATCTAAAATTTGGCTTTTAAAATGTAACTTAATATAGCTAAGGAATTTAAATAAAGACTGCAACTAATTAATGTGCTCATCTTCTATTCAGCATTGTTAAAATATGTACGGTACTATGTATCTGGCCTTGGATTAAGTAGTAATTGAAATTTAATTCCTGGATGTCAAGATGTTAACATATTTGCTATAGTATGAACGTTTGTCTCCCCCACCCTCTCCAAACATGTTGAAAACCTAACCCTCAAAGGCAATGGAATTAGTAGGTGGGGCCTTTGGATGTTCCACCCTCACTAATGGAATAGCACTCTTATGAAAGAGATTTCATAGAGCTCCTTAGCCCATTTGGCAATTTGAGCATATAAATTGGAGCTGTCATCTAAGCATATTGGCACCCTGATCTTGGATTTCCAGCCTCCAAAACTGTGAGGAATGAATTTCTATTATGTATAAGCCACCCAGTCATTGCATTTGGTTGCAGCAGCCCCAATAGACTAAAACAATAATGGGGAGATCTGTTTAACTACTTATAATGAGTTAAAAATAATTATATTAAATTGGGATGGGAGAACAGAGAAAGAGGTACTATTGCAATGTGACAGAAATGTGCCAAGCAGTTGTGTAGTAGAAGGTGAGATTTCAATTGACCTAAAAAAAAAAAAAATACTGAATTAGTTTATAGATAAAAAAAAGAAGAAGAAATGAACTAATTCAAGCAGAAATTAAATTTTGTGCAGAGACATGGTGGATTAGGTAAAGTAATTCATTTCTCTTCACTTTCAGTTGGTAAAATCATCTCATAGACACCCCTGAATATAAGAAGGTGTGCAAAAGATAGCCCATGGCTGCACAACTACTTCGAGCAAAAATTACAAGTTTGGAGACACTATGAAAATTTTTCGACAGCAACAAAATCAGGTAATTCATTTTTTCATTTGCTTAGTATATAATACTAGTGGCCCGGTGGATGAAATTTGTACATGAAGGTCGTGATTGGCTCTTTAGTATAGAGATATTTCCACCAAACATAGTGGCCTAATACTAGAATTTGCAATTATCTCCCATGGTACTGAGGTTGGTCTAGGAGCAGATGGGTCCTTCTTACTTGGAATCTTTCATGGTTACAGTCAATTAGGGGTGGGGATGCAGTCATCTGAAAATTCAACTGGGCTGAATATCCATGAAGGCACACTCAGGGGGCTGGGGGCTGATCCTTGCTGCCCTTTGGGAACTCAGGGCTGTCTCCTTGGGTGCCTGCATGTGGCACTTCTCTGTGGCTTTCACTTCTCACAACCTGGCAACTAGAGTCTAAAAGGGAGTCTCTCAAGGATAGGACATATTACTGCCATTGTCCTAAGGACTAAGACAAAAACCTGGCAGTCTCCCTTCAGTCTTACTCTGGTGGTCAAAGGAGTGAGAGTCCTCCCATAGTTGAGGGAGAGAAAGCATGCCCCACCTCTTGATGGGAGAAGATTTAAAGAATATTTGATCAATTTTAGTAAACTGTAGTTCTCCCTCTGGTCACATATTATTTATATGCTGATCTTCTGCCCTGAAACAAAACACATTCACTACATTCCAAGGCCTTTAGAATTTCATCCCAATAACAGCATTAGCTCAAAGTTCTGGATCTTATCATATCAGTCAGACGCAGGTGTTAGGGTCATTTCTTGAGGATGAGCTTCTCGTTCTAAAAGTGTGTGAACTAATTTAGTTTGCTGTACCCCTCCTCCTCCCCAAAACCGCCGCAGAATGATAAAACTGAGATGGGATAACCACAACAGACATTTCTAATCAAAGAGAAGGAAATTCTGAGGCATATGGAAGTCGCTGTTTCATAGCAACCCTGCAGCTCAGCCTGGAAGATGTCACCAGTTCCTGATTAGGGCTGAGCCCAGTGTCCTGGGAATACTTCCTCTGGCTCTCAGCTCTGTCTCCTGGGCCGGCGGTTCTGTCCTCTGCACTATCCTTCTTGGCCCATGTTCGCAACCACATGGCCTTCTCTGCCTGATTAGGAGACAATGGGGGTGGAAGGCCTTTTCATTTTGTACTATCTCTGTCCCTTTTAGTCCAAGCTGTTGTAGTTTCTGAGACTATAATTCTCTACAAAGTGTTATGGCTTTTGAAGGAGTATTTTTAGATCACGCAATCGGATAGACTCATCTCTATCTTGGGAAAGGCGTTGCTGTGTGAGGCTTCTTGAGGCGATGGAACACTGTTATATAAGACCTACCTGCCCGCAGCCCTGCCCACCTGCCGGCCACAAGCCTTGCTGCCATCAGAACCTGTGGGTTGCCGGGGAGGGACCGAGAGGTGCTCCATGCACTTCATGGTGACCGGTTGTTTGGTCGTTATGGCCTTAGGGCCACTGGCTTTTTGTGACATAGATGAGGACAGCAATCCCTTTGGCTTTGGGCTCGCTGAAACGGTAAGTGTGGCATTGCCCCAGATCTTCATGAGGTCTTAACAGAGGTTTCAGCTGTAGGCTGGATTTGGCATCGATCCTAAAGCATTTCCTACTTAGAGAATCTTTTGCTGGTAGAGAATATGGAGAGAAGCAGACTGATTTTCCAACCAGGGAGTCCTTGCTCATTTATATTGTCTGTATAGTGTGCTCCAAAGCTGAGCCGTTCCTACTGAAGTTCATAGCTGCCTTTCCTTTTTTCTATAGGCATTGAAGAGCAATGAGTTGGCACTTTTTTAAAAAAAAAATATATATATATATATATATTTTATTGATTTTTTACAGAGAGGAAGAGAGAGGGATAGAGAGATAGAAACATCGATGAGCTGCCTCTTGCACACCCCCTACTAGGGATGTGCCCACAACCAAGGTACATGCTCTTGACTGGAATCGAACCTGGGACCTTTCAGTCCGCAGGCCGATGCTCTATCCACTGAGCCAAACCGGTTTCGGCTGAGTTGTCACTTTCTGCTTTCTGTTTGGAAATCTTCAGAGCCAGAACCACAGGTTAAGTAGGTACCCTTTCTATTTTCTACAGTATTGCCAAGCTTTCTGCCACACGTTACAGCGGTATCATTTTCTCTAACCACCGACTACAAATTCCTCTCTGTCCTTGCAGCCCTCACCCATAGGTACATTGAGAACCTTCCAGATCTTTATTAAGAAGCTCCTCTGGGCTCATCCAACTTTGCTTGCCACATGGTCCAAAGGTCAGTGATGATTCCAAATTCCAAATTCCATCTTATTGCACGACAAATTACCTCTAAAATGAGAGGTTTAAAGCAGTATGGGTTTTATTTTATCTCGTGATTTTGTGAGTCAGAAATTCAAGCAGGCCAACTCTTGTGCTCCATGTGGTATTGATTGAGGCCCCTCAATAGTATCCAGCTGGTGGATGGGCTAGTCTAGAGGGGGACCAGAGCAGCTTCACTCATGTGCCTGATGCCTGGTCAAAGGTGGCAGGAGAGGGAGACTCAGCTCAGACTATTTATTAATCATAGTGACAGCACTCAGCCCTCCAGGATAGTTGTCAGATAGTCCAACGGCTCACATGGTGGGTGAGGATTGCTGAAGAAGGAAGTTCCAGGAGGCTGATACAGAAGCTGCCCATTTGCTATGGCAGACAGTGTCATCTCATCATTTTGCAATGATGCATCTAGGTACAAGGCTTCTCCAGATTAAAGATGTGTGTGTGTAGGGGGTGGAGGTGGGTGGGTGATGGTGGTGGAGGAGTGTGTGTGTGGGGTATATTTGTAAAGGATTTATTCAGCATTCCTACTTAATCCATCACATGCACATTTGGAAAATGAGGTCATAGGAGTATATAGTGAGTAGGAGGTGAGATTAGGACAGCAGTGGAAATCAGAATCAGAGCAATCTTAAATGTCATGAAAAAGAAATTGAACTTGAATCCTGAAAGCAATTGAGGAGTATCAGATATCTTATTGTCCGAGAATTAGAAATGCTGATATAATTAAGAAATTTGATGATGAAAAGAAAGAGAAGCGGGGCAGGATCTTGTTGGAAAGGTAAATATGAATGAAGGTGGACAGCTTTTTCCTTTTTGTTTGTTTTTAATGGCAGGACAGAATTAAACTTGCATTTAGGTGTTAGGGAAGGTGCCTCTATGGGAGATGAAGAGATGCGAGTAAGGGGATAACTTTATGGGATAAGGCCCTCTCATAAAACTAGAGAGAATGGGATCTCTAGTACAAGGCAATAAGATTCATTCGGCAAAGAAATAAGCTTGCTCTTTTCCTGGGGTCCAGAAGAATGTGATAATTATGGCTAAAATATTAGTCAATTTGGAGTATTTTATAGTTGAGAAATTTATCCATTTCCTAATCCCTGGATCCTGTGAATGTTACATCATATGACAAAACAGAGTCTTGGCAGCTGTTGTTAAATTAAGGAATTTGAAGTGAGATTAGGAGATTACCTGAGCTATACAAGTAGGCCTTCATATGATCCATCCAAACTAGAGGCAGAGGAAAATTTTACTCTATACAGAGGAGCAGGCAATGAAAAGACAGAAAAGGGATTTAAAGGGATGATCTTGATAACTAGAGAGATGAGGCCACAAGCCAAGGGATGCTGACAGTCACCAGAGCCTCTGTGGGGAGTGCAGCCTGGCCAACACTGAGATTTTGGCTTTGGGGTACCCAAAACTGTGAGAGGATAAATTTCTGTTGTTTTAAGACACAATGTTTATGGCAATTTATTACATCAGCCACAAGAAACTGGTATGACTTATCTTGTATAATAAAAGGCCAGCCACCATAAGTGTAACAACCAGAATAACCAGAGACTAGAACCACCACAGCCCCTTGCCGGGTTGGCCCCACCCCCAAGCAAGTGGTTAGGGGTGATCATGTAGGCAGACAAGTGGTTAAGAGAAATCTTGTAGGCAGATGGCCCCTCCCTGCGATGGCTCTGCCCCCAGGCAAGCAGTTAGGGGTAATCAGGCAGGCAAAGTGGTTAGGAGTGATCAGATAGGCAGGCAAGTGGTTAAGGGCGATCAGTAGGCAGATGGCCCCACCCCCCAGCAAAGAAAAAGTGAGGACCAAGTTACCAACTTCGACTCTGTGGCAGGTGTGCAGCCGGCCAACAATCGCCCACAGAGGGATGTCATGGCCAGCCAAGCCATCCCACCCCACACATGTTGCCTACAGAAGGAGGCCACTGGTAGCAAGGGAGGAGGGGCAGCACTGCACAGATGGCAAGCAGTGGCAGAGGCAGGGTGGGGCCAGCTGCCTGCAGCCAAGGGGAGGAAATTCCCGATAGGCCCTGATCTCAGGCCAGGCCTAGAGACCCTGCCTGAGGGTCCTGGATTGTGAGAGGGCGCAGGCCGGGCTGAGGAACCCCTCTTCTCCCCCCACCCAGTGCACGAGTCTTCATGCACAGGGACTCTCCTACAGCTATAATAGAATGGGCTAGAATTATACTTCGGCATACCAGTTTTTGAAATCTATAGTGGAGTCCTACATAGAGTTTTATTTTAAAAATATTGAGAGACAGTAGCCAGGTCTGTTCAGGAGTGAGGCTGTGAAAAAAGGAAAAAGGGCTGAATTCAAATCCTAACTGTGTATTACTCAGTGATTCTAGAAGAATTAATTAACCCCTCTATATCTTATATTTTTTTCAATTATAAAATGAGAATAAAAATAATACCTCTTGCAGGGGTGAGGTGGAGGGGGTCAATGGGGATTAAAGGGGGTATCTGTAATGCTTTCAACAATAAAGACATATTTAAAAGAATAAACTATACCCATTTTACAATGTTACTGGAAAATAATGCAGTGTATATACAAGGTATAGTAGCAAGTTCAGTGGCAAACATTATTAAAAATAATTATGTATGTGAGTGTGTGTCTATGTGTGTGTGGGGTGAATGGCACATACAGCCTGGAAAACATATACAGAACATCATGGTTCATTTTAGTCTTTGGGGTCAAATTCTCTATATTTAATATCTGGGGTTACTGTATTGTGGATTTATAAAGTTGGACAAGTTATTTAGCTTTTCTGTGCCTCAGTTTTATTCTTTAAAAAATGGTGCTAATTATAAGATCTATTTCATGGAAGTGTTCTGTTGATAAAGCAATTACATAATTGTAATCCATTTGTAAAGTGCCTAGAGCTTTGTACAGACCTAATGTGCACACATACTTTACTACTTGCTGCCTAAGGAAGGTGTAAATGATGCTTAAATTTTATACAAAGATCCTCTTTCTCCATTCCAGAATTTTCCATCTTAATTTGAATGATTCATCGTTTATATGTGAAGTCTACTTAACGTATGAACTGGCTTAAAGACAGCTTATAGATGTAGCACAAACCTGGAACATAAGGTGTTTGTTTTACTACTTATGTGAGCCGAGTAAAGCATAGAGCTAACATGAAATATTAATCCATTATTTTACCATTTTGTACCCTGAAGAATGGTTTTCATCAAAATTTAAGTTACCTTTATGGCTTCTGTGAGCTGAGAGGCAAGGAACATATGGGAGGGTTAGGTCTTAGTGGTTAATTCTTCGAAACTCTCATCATTGAGGTTAATTGCCCTCATTTTAGCTTCAATCAAAGTCACTATAATTGAATGACCAGGAAATCTTTAAATAGCATGTGGCTTTTCTTATATTTTCCCCTTAAATGCCCAACCCATAAGGAGATCTCATTTGAAATCAACAAATGGATATATTGTGCTAATTTTATAACAACTATTATCACATAATTAAAAATATGCATGTTCCATTCAATATGTGTATATTTCTTCCCAAGGAAACCAAGGAGACCTCTGATGTTGAAAGAGAGCTATGTGTGCATTTGTGAAAAGCGCCACATCTGCAGAACCCCAGCCCCTGGTCTGGCCATTTCCCTGCTCCTGGGATTGCTTTCCTTCTTTCGGAGCACCTGGCGACTCCCTCCCACTGGAGGGCAGGGGATGGAGGCCAGGGAGACAGTGAGAGAAAATGACCTCTCACTTCTGGAAGAGGACAGCGAGTGGGGAAAAGGAATAGTAAAAATAAGGGAGAAATAAGAGTGAGAGTTGAACTTTTGGTAATAATATAGATTAAAAAACCCCACAAAACTGATAAGACGAAGAAGGCAAAATACCTGGTAAAGACTTAGTCATTATAAACAGTGCAGCTCAGAATAGAGTGCTCAAGGGAGAGCATAGCGGGCGTGGCTTCTAGCTACTGAGCCTCCCCCTGCCAGGGAGATGGGAAGCTGTCTGAGAAGGAGCAGTGCTGTTGGAGCCACACAGGAAGCGGCTCAGTGCAGCAGGCCTAGGCAAACACAAAGGAGCAGCTAACCCCACTGCCTTTTCCAATGTGACAAGAGATTCCTTAGTGACAGGAGCTTCCTGAGCAAAGAGCTGTAGCCTGAAATATATTGGAAAGGTAGATGATGCATAGTAAACAAGTTGCATAGCATGTAAGATGCAGTTGGCATGCAATTGTTAAGCACTGATTGACTGCACAGTTGTGTGAAGCATTAGATGGATATAGAGGACCGGTGCATGAAATTCGTGCACGAGGGTGTGTGTGTGTGTGTGTGTTCCTCAGCCCAGCCTGCACCCTCTCCAATCTGGGACATACCTCTTATAATCCAGGACTGCTGGCTCCCAACCACTTGTCTGCCTGCCTGATTGACCCTAACTGCTTCTGCCTGCCAGCCTGATCACCCCCCTGCCAGCCTGATCGATGCCTAACTGCTCCTCTGCTCACCTGATTGCCCCTAACTGCCCTCCCCTGCTTACCTGGTCACCCTAACTATCATTCCCTGCAGGTCTGGTTGCCCCTAACTGTCCTCTCCTGCAGGCCTGGTCTCCTCCAACTCCTCTGCTGACCTGGTCACCGCTAACTGCCCTCTCATTCCAGCCTGGTCAGCCCTAGCTGCACTCACCTGCTGGCCTGGTTGCCCCCAACTGTCCTTCTCTGCAGAACTGGGTCTCCCCCTACTATCCTCCCCTGCTGGCCTGCTCACCCTCATGTGTTCAGAGGAGTATTATGAGAATTCAGAAAAATATCTTGGGGAGTAATATGAAGAGTGGGCCTCAAAAAGTGAGTTGAAGTGACTCAAACAGACATTATTTCTCCTTATAGAAATACTATAGGAAATACACAGCACTGCCTTTGGAAAATAGGTGGAAGGAAGGAAGGAAAAAAGGAAGGAAGGAAGGAAGGAGGGAAGGAAGAAAGGAAGACTTAAAAATGGTTATGATTTTAAAGTTAACTGCCAATGTGCAGAAAATATAGGTGATGGAAAAATATATTAAATGACACCATTGGGACACATTCAGCCAAATAAAAATGCAGAATATAAAAAATTTTCAGAACAAATGATACAATTATAAAAACCCCACAAAACTCCAAACCAAAAAACCTTAAAATAGATTTTGGATATATACCAACCAATCACAAAATAGAACTTATTGAGATGCCAGTGCAAAAATATTACTGTACAAAAATATTTTTGAGACAATTGTGGAAAAAATAACAGAATAGCTATACAATGATATTAAGAGACTATTTTAAATTTTAGTGGGTGAGATAATCTTTAAAATATATCCATTAAATATATATTTATGATTAAAATGATATAACACTATTCATTTATTAATGGTGTAATTGGAAAGGAAGTTAAATGGGGAAAAAGGTAAAATATAGACTACTTGGGGTTGTATAAGTGAGCTTTTAAAGACATGACAAGATGTCGAGCAGAGATATTTCATAGGTAGGTTATTGAAAGAGAGTTTCAGGAATTTAAAGTAGTTGTGCTTGTGTAATACTTGAGACTAATTGGAGATAAGTACAGATGTGTATTTTTAAGTCCAGATAACGAAGTCTGAAAATATTCAAGCAGTTTGGGCAGCACAGAATACGGGCATTCCTGAGTACTTGGGAAAAGTATATCATTATTTCTACTGCCTTATAATGACTTTTCCCTCTGGCAAACGAAGTTGCACTTTGAAAAGTCAGAAACTCTCTTGGCTCAATTCGGAGCACTCATCTGCTCTCCCACAGCACTTGGCTTTCATTTCTCTCTCAGGCCATGAAGCTGGGCATTGGTCAGATTTTCCTCCTCTATCCTTCCATATCTAAATGATCCCTTCTGTGGAACCCTCTGCTGTGATGGCTTCAGGCATTACTGAGGTTTTAATTTCCCAAAGCGAATCTAAAGGAAGCATGATCCCGCCAGAATCAGCTCTACCCTGACTCCCTCTCATCCACTTCTCCATTAAGAAAACTCAGAGCGACCAAGGAATGCTAACTTTGCTTTCTGATCCCCCACATCTAATTCACTGTCACATTAGACAGATGTTACTAGTAATTCCAGTGTTTCTCATGTATATTACATCTGCCTTATTGTGACTGTCAGCATCTCAGATATATATGATTATTCATTGCAACACATGCCTATCTAGTCCCTCTCCCTTTCCCCCCAATTTTAATTTGTTACTCAAATCTTTTCAGCTCAATCTTTTCTTAAGTGAATGTCAGTTCTCTGTTCAAAAATCACTGGCCAAGTTAATTGATTTAAGCACAAACCCTTACATTCAAGAAGCTACTACTTATTTTCTTTTTAGAATACAGTCAGGACTACCTGGAGCATTTGGTGACACTTCCATTATTACTATTAGTAGTAGTATCATATAGTAGTACAGTCATCTCTTGTAATCCATGGGGATCAGTTTCAGGACCCCCTGCGCATACCAAAATTCCTGGATGCTGAAGTTCCTTACATAAAATGGCACAGGACAATGTGGACAATAAGCCTTCTGCATCCTTGGATCAAAAATACTGTTTTGCATGTGAGGTTGGCTGGGTGGGAAAAATCTGGGATCCTGAGGGCTGAATATAGTAGAGTGGTGGTAGTTTTAGTACTAGTGGTAGAGTCATTGTAATATACTCACAAATCCCCTTTTATTATAGTTTAGCATTCTAACAACACAATTATAGGATTCAAAACCTACCTTCCAGTTTTGAGTCAAACTTCAAAGTATTGCATTGTTTTTCATTTGACTACTCCATTATTTGGGTTGAAGTAAGGATAGTTTCCTCATAGTATCTTCTCTTTCACATCAGCTCCCAAGGCATTTCCTCTAAAGTTTTAAAGTTGTAACAATACTCATTTTAACATGATGGCCCATTCTCTACTAGGATAATATTCTCTACTTAGGCCATATACTCCTTCAAGGTAAAGACTATGTCTTAATTTGTTTTGTAATTTATTATCTTAACATAGTATAGATCTGGGACCCCCTTCAGGGCAGACAAGCTGGCCCCCACCCATGCACCAGGCCTCTATCTATACTGATAAAAGGGTAATATGCTAATTAGACCATGAGACTTTCCAAATGTCCTTCTGGACAAAGCCATGGTGGCAGGGCTGAGGTAGAGGCAGTTAGGGGAGATTAGGCCCTGGGGGAGGGCAGTTGGGGGCATTTGGGGGTGAGTAGGCAGGCAGGCAGGTGAGCGGTTAGGAGCCAGTGGTCCTGAATTGTGAGAGGGATGTCCAACTGCCAGTTTGGGCCTGATCCTGCGTGGATCCCTGCAGTATAGGGCCTAAACTGGCAGCACGAATTTTGTGCACCAGGCCACTAGTATTGTAGATAATTGTCCACTCATGAAAAAGATCTTTCTACTCACAGTTTCATATTAACTCAGTTATATAATAGGTGTACAAAAACCCTTAGGTATTATTCTTTTTTATTTTTGGCTAAAATCTTTCAAGAATAAAAATGTTGATTTATAGCCCTGGCTCATGTGGCTCAGTTGTTGGCCTTGCACCGAAAGATTGTTGGTTCAACTTCCAATCAGTCCCATTTGCAGGCTTGATCCCTGGTAGGGAGCATGCAGGAGGCAGTTGATGTATGTTCTTCTCTCACATCAATGTTCTTTCTCTCTCTCTCCCTCTCCTTTCCTCTCTCTCTTTCTCTCTCAAAATCAATTTAAAATCTTAAAAAATATGATTTATAATTTTTACTTTCATTTATATGGTATGCAACTAACAGAAAAAATTATAATTCTGTAATTTTTCACATTATAATAATTCATATTAATTTTTCAGTGGAACATAGAGTTGAATAATCAAGAGTAATTGACCCATATGAAGGAAAATTATTGTGGGGAAAACCAAGTTATATTTTTAAACTATTTTCTTGTGTAATCCTACTTAATAAAAGAGAAACATGCAAATTGACTGCACCTTCGCTATGCCCACAAGACCCGCCCACCAGCCAATCAGGTACAGTATGCAAATTAACCTAACCAAGATGGCGGTTAATTTGCATATCCAGGTCAAGCATGCAGAGAAACAAGCAACCAAGGTAGGGGAGAAGGAAGGGAAGGAGGCCGGTCAGGAAGAAGGGAGGGAAACAGGCGGGGCAGTGACCACATCAGGAAGCCCTATTGCAGGAATCTTCCTGCAAGGGGCATCTAGTATTTTATAACAGTTAATACCTTAGAAATAAATATTTCCTTATAGTTTATTATTTTTGAACTTAAATCTACTAAGATGAATATGAAGGTTGATGATAATATACTATTAGTATTAGTATAAAAATTAGTTTTCAGTTCTTATAGAAAACATTTAAACATTCAAATTTAGAAAGCATAATTTTTGTTCTTTTAAAAATTGTATTTTATATAGCTCAGTGACTATTCCTGGTGGAAACGGTCATGTAAAGAGAGAATTCTGACTGTCTGTCTTCCTTGCAGATGGAAAAGGCTGAGAGAAGTGCCCTTGTCTATGCAAGTCATCCCTGATCCCCGGGCTGGCACAGTGCTTGGCACAGAGAACTCGAAGGGCCATTAATTGAGTCAATGAATGGTTAAAGACCAAACAGGCCAGAGCTTGAGGAGACTGCATGATTAATAAGGAGCCATCTCTTCCCTGCTGGGACTCCAGAGCCAGTATTGTATGTTGTTCGATATGTAATTGGCATTAAATTAATTTAAATTAAAGGGTAGACATTTAAGACTCATTTTCTATGTTTTGACTTAGACTTGTTAAGACTGCAAACAACCCAAAATGCAAATAACTGCATTTCAGTGCTATTTTTTTTCTTATGCAATCTGATGATGATCTAGAAGACATTTAAGAAGTTGCACTCAATCAATATTTCTTATTTTTGGTAAATATTTGTATTTTCACTATAAACTATTTATGAAACAACAATAAAATATTTCTGTCATTAGTTTTAAATATGCATTATGACATGTAAGGAATAAGGATTTTAATAGTTTATGCTTTTTAAGACTTTACATTCATTTTCATTCCCCACACTTAAAAATCTTTTCCTTAGGCTTGTTGCATTCCCAAGTACCTAACTTTGTGTAAGATTATAAACTAAAAACAAACTCTTTTTATGAGCAAAGGGATATTGTCTGTCTTATGTTTAGCAAATATCCCTCATTTACCATTTCTGGTTATTAATTAATCTTCCAACATTTGTTCTTTCTGTTGACATTAAATATACATTGTTAAACAAAATTCTGTCTGTTAAAGAGCAATCCTCTCTAGTGTTATGCTTTCAAAATTAATGCATGTCCCATAAGCAAAATATTTACGTATAATGTATAGAACCAAGAACTTTCTTTCTCTGTATCGTCCGCACTGCAGAAGCTTTTTATACAACATGACACAGTAAATGTATGTTTGCAAAGTGAAGATCTGCCAAATATTTATGTCATGTTACAGGGTTATCTGATTGTGTAATGGAAAAACCTTGTCACAGCACAGCACACCACCGCGAGCTTCAAGTTGCTGTGAGAACCCAACTTCTGAATGTCTTGATACATGGGGGCTTAACACTGATAAAATTTTACTTACATGCCTGTGATCCGTTACTAGGAATATGTGTGCGAATACATAGGCATATGCTCATGTGTGCTCACCGCACAACCATGGAAATCATGTGTGGATTATCACCAGCAATTGCAGGGAAGATAACCTGTAAGAGAGCTTGGATCCTAAGGCAGGTATTAAAGCTAAAATAACACAAGTCGAAGAGAAGAAGAATAGCCTCATAAGCTGTTTTTACATATGGAGTAGATTAATTTTAGTAAGTTGGCAACAAATGCATTCCTGCAATCAAATGTCAATCTACTAAATTTTTATTAGCTTCATTAGAATTTGGCTTCAATTAGGATCCTCTGAGGGAAACAGCCATAGGCCCCCCAAACTCAATTTTCTATCAAATATTTCAATATGTCCTGAAATTTAAACTAAAAACTCTATTTCATTGGTTGAATATGCCCTTGAATTAGAAACATAATTTGTGAATCAGAGCCACATGCTGCCTTCTCATCGATTCACCAGCAAAGTAGCAATAAAGCATTACAAAATTATATAAAATCTATTTTTCCTTAGGCAAAGTTGTCATTGTTGAGGTCGCTGTCTCTAAATCCAATTTAAACATGGCCTAGTAGGGAGAAGAATTGTAGTATTGGTACCTGGAGTTTTATCACAAATGAATTGCCTATAGAACTGTAGAGCAAAGTCTGTGTTGTTATTCTGAAAATGTAATAACTGTAGGCTAATTTCTAAAGGAAATTAAACTTGAGTTAAAGCAAAGCAGACTAAAGGCCTGATTTTTCATAAAGACTCTGTTTACACAGTTCCCTTCAACAAACATTTCCTGAGAGTCTGCTGGGGGAAGACTGACCAAGTGGAGTCAGGTCCAGGGGGGCCCCTCTGTGATAAAAATGAGGAGAAAGACAGTTCTGAGAGGGTGGAATGGGAAAAAACATCACATACTTTTGGGGACTAAGACATTGTGATCTTAAAAATCATTAGAGCAATGTTTCTTAAACTCTTGTCTTCGAGTCAAGACAAAGCACTGGCCCTGAGCTGTAGGAGGAGTCTGGCCTTCATTAGTTCTTCACGTGGTTTGTTACACAGCGTTGAAAGACCATCACTGCTGAGTCCATAATAAGAGGAGCAGAAGCATCAGCATGAGTCTAAGAAACCAATGGACAGGTAGGCCTGCTTAGGTAGTCAGATGTAGGCAATAAGAGGTCATTGAGATCTTTTGATGTGGAGGTCAGTGAAAATTCAGAGAAAGAGGGAATAATGTCATGAAAATGTAATCCACTCAAGTGGAGAATGATGGAAATAAGGTCATGGCTAAATAGTCCAGTCAAAGATGGGTGTACAATGTCAGAAAAGAGAGAGTATAGAGAGAGAGGAGAAAAGGGAGGAGATCAAGCTAGAAGAAATGAGAGATGGACCCAGAGCTCCACTGTAAGAATTACCGTATTTTTCGGACCATAAGACACACTTTTTTCCCCCCAGAAGTGGGGGAGAAAAGTCCCTGAGTCTTATGGTCCAAATATAGCCTACACATATACTTTAAAAAAAAAGGTTTTTTACTTGCCCGGCTCTGTGTGGTCTCTGTGTGCTTGCCCGGCTCTAAAATGGTTCTAAATGCTGCTGTTTACTTTACAGGGTTGATTACATGTGTTTATGACTGTGATGTTGGGTTTTAATGCACATAAAATATTTTAGGACACTATTTGTTTCAGAATCTTTTTTTCTTCATTTCCCTTCTCTAAAAACTTGTGCATCTTATGGTCCGAAAAATATGGTAACTCGAGAAAGAAGGACATTTCTTCCTTTGACTAAAAATGAAGAAGATGAATAAAGACAAGTTTAAGAAGGTGGGGGATGGAAGAGAATATTAGGGAATTGTAAATGTTTCTTTCTCTGATAATGGTGAAGGGAGTATGAGTACAGGTCAGTGGTTAAGAGACAGAAACAAAGATGATTGGAATTAGAAGTTGCTTAGTATGCAGCAAGAAGAATCAAAACAATATCAAAGTCTGAAGGATCCTGTTCTACCATGAGAACTTTTCATTAGGCATCATATACAATGTCTAAAATTTACTGAAATAAAAAAAATGCACTAAATAAAAAAAAGTTTATTTTCCAGTTTGAAAAGGATTGGAATTTAAACTACTGAATTCCAACTGATCTGACTATGAAGATAAATTTATTTAGTAAATAACCATTAGTTACCTACCATGGGGCACTCATTGTTCTAAAAATGATTGATATAGAGGGTAAATTAGGCTTCCCAAATTATGGAGCTTCCATTTCAATGGTTAAAAATACAATTTTATACTAGGGTGTTTTTTTTGTGTGTGTGTGTTTTTTTATACTAGTATGTATAAAGTAATAATACATTTTTAAGTCAAGATAGGAGTGGGGCTTTCAATTTCTGCAATAATAGTTCATTTGAAAGTAGACTTGTAGGAGGTAAGAAAGCCACAATTATTATTACAAGTAGAGGAATAAAAATAAACCTCTTAAGGAATAGAGGCCCCGTCCTGTTTGAGGACAATGCAAAGAGGAGAGAGGGGGCAAGTGAAAGTTAGTGGTAAGATTCTAAGTCAAGGGTGCTGGATTACAGAAGAGTCCCCAGGAATGGTAAATAAGAGGGGATCCCCAGGTGTTCAGCATAGTTGATTACAGGTAGACCGTAGGTAGTCAAGGTGGTGGATTACACTGGGGCACCAGGTGTTCAACATGGCGAGTTAAAGGGGAAGCCCCATGTGTTCAGCATGGTGGATTACAGGTGAGGTCCCAGCTGTTCAGCATGGTAGTTTATAGGAGAGGTCCTAGGTGTTCAGCCTGGTGGATTACAGAGGTGCCCCAGGTGTTCAGTGTGGTAGATTACAGGGGAGGCCCCAATGTTCAGCATGGTTGATTACAGGGGGGTCCCAGGTAAACAGGGTCTAGGATTACATGGTGTGGCCAGGTGTTCAGTGTGGTGGATTAGCCAGGAGGCCACAGCTATTCAGCCTGGTGGATTACAGGGAGGCCCCAGGTATTCAGGATGGTGGATTAGAGGGGATGCCCCAGGTGTTCACGTGGTGATTACAGGGGATTTCACATGTTTAGTATGGTGGATTAGCGGGAAGGTCCCAGGTGTTCAGACCTACATCCGGGTCCCTAACCTTAATGCTGGGGCCCAGTCCTCAAACACAGTATTGAGCCCTTTATCAGAATCCAGACCTCTACAGTAGTCCAGCCCACCATTCCCGGACCCAGAGGTCCAGCCCCTGACACAGACCTCCACCCAAGACCCAGACCACCCTCCTTAGTCCTCTCTCCAAGGAATCATGCCTCCATCCAGGACTTCATCCGGGTCCCAGACCTGAATGCCAGTACCAAGAAGGCCATGCCGGGACAAGGGCCTCAAATACAGTATCCAGTCCTTTATCGAGGTCCAGACTTTCAAAGAAGTCCAGACCACAATTCCATGACCCAGATGTCCAGCTCCTGACCCAGACCTCCAACCAGGCCTCAGACTACCCTCTAATGCCCAGCCCTCTCCCCAGGACCCATACCTACATTCAGGGCTGAGACCTACATCCGGGTCTCAGACCTGTAAGCCAGTTCCAAGAAGGCCATCCTGGGACAAAGCCCTTGAACCCAGTATCTAGGCCTTTATTGGGGTCCAGATCTACACAGTCTAGACCACCATTACATGACCCAGACTTCCACTAGGGCCCCAACCTCCCTCTAGTGCCCGGATCTCTCCCCAGGACTCATAGCTCCATCCAGAGCTGAGACCTACATCTCAGTTTCCCAGACCCATACCTCCATCTGATCTCATCAGATCTACATTCAGGTCCCAGACCTTCATGCCAGGGCCCAGACGCCATCCTGGGGCCCAGGTCTTGAACCCTTTATCCAGTTAATTATTGGGGTCCAGAGTTCTATAGTAGCCCTGACCACCATTTGATGACCAAGAGGTCCAGTTTAGGACTCAGACCTCCATCCAGGTTTCAGAACAACATCCGGGTCCCTAAACTTCATGCCGGGGCCCAGACATCAAATCCAGTATCTAGTCCTTTATCCGGATCCAGACCTCCAATGTAGTCCAAACCACCAATCCATGACCCAGATGTCCAGCTCCTGACCCAGACCTCCACCCAAGGCTCAGACCGCCCTCTAGTGCTCAGACCTCCCTAACAGGACCCATACTTCCATCCTGGGCTCAGACCTACATCAGAGTCCCAGACTCGTATGCCTCTTCCCAGAAGGCCATCCTGGAGCCAGGTCCTCGAACCCAGTATTCAATCATTAATTTGAGTCCAGAGCTCCACAGTAGTCCAGACCACCATTTCTTGACCCGGGGGCCCAGACGAGAAGCCAGACTTTTGCCCAGGGCCCAGAACTCCCTCCGGGGCCCAAACCTCCCTATCAGGAACCATACCTCCATTGGGGCTCAGACCTACATCTTAATCCTGAACTGTTTGCCAATTCCCAGAAGGCAATCACGGGGCAAGGTCCTCAAACCTGTTATCCAGTCCTTTATCGGGGTCCAGACCACCATTCCATGACCCAGAGGTCCACCTGGGGCCCAGACCGACCCTCCAATGCCAGACCTCCCTCCTAGCACCCATATCTCAAAACTGGGCTCAGACCTACATCCAGGTCCCAGACCTATATCCCAATTTCCAGAAGACCATATTGGGGAATCGTCATCGAACCCAGTAACCATTCCTTTGTCAGGGTGCAGACCTCCTAAGAGTCCAGACCACCATTGCATATCCTGGAGATCTAGCACCTGACCCAGGCCTCCATCCTAGGCCCCAAACCACCCTCCATTGGTCAGAACTCCAACTAGGGACCTAGACCACCATCAGGGCTTTAGACCTACATCTGGGTCCCTAACATTCATGCCATGTCTCAGACCTTGAACTCAGTATCTAGTCCTTTTTCAGAGTCCAGACCTCTACAGTAGTCCAGACCACCATTCCTTGACCCAGTTGTCTAGCCCATAAGCCAGACTTCTCCCCAGGGCCCAGATCTCCTTCTGGGGCCCGAATCTCCCTACCAGGACCCATATATCAAAACGGGGCTCAGACCAGCATACGTGTCACAGACCTGTATGCCAGTTCCCAGAAGGCCATCCCGAGGCCAGGTCCTCAAACCCAGTATCCAGTCATTTATCTGGGTCCAGACTTCCACAGGAGTCCTGACCACCACCCGATGACCTGGAGGTCAAGCCCTTGGTGGATTACAGGGGAAGCCCATATGTCAGGGTGGTGGATTACAAGAAAGGCCCCAGGTGTTTGGATGGTGGATTTGAGGGGAGGCACCAGTTGTTTTCATCATGGTGGATTACAAGGGGACCCATGTGTTCAGCATGGTGGATTAGAGGGAAGTCTCAGGCGTTCAGTGTGGTGAAGTACAGGGGGGATCCAGGTGTCCAGCCTTTTGGATTGTAGGGGAGGCCCCAGGTGTTCAGGGTGATGGATTACAATAAAGGCCCCAGGTTTTCAGGTTAGTGGATTGCAGGGGTCCCCAAATGTTCAGCAAGGTTGATTACAGGGGCACCTCAGGTGATCAGCGTGAGGGATTAAATGGTGGGGCCATTTGTTCTACATGGTACATTATAGGGGAGGCCCTGGGTTTTCAGTATGTTGGATTAGAAGGGAGGCCCCAGGTGTTCAGGGTGGTGGATTGTAAGAAAGGCCTGTTTTTCAGCGTAGTGGATTAGACAGGAGGCCCTAGGTGTACAGGGTGGTGGATTACAGGGTTCCCCAGTGTTCATTTAGCATGGTTGATCACAGGAGGGCCCCAGGAGTTCAGGGTGGTAGATTACAGGACTCTCAGATGTTAGTGTGGTTGATTAGCGTGAGCAACAAAAAAAAATCCAAAAAACCAAAACCAAACAAACAAACAAAAAGAATTGAATTCAAAGACATTAGAAGGGGCCAGACTGTGTGGCTTATGCTGTGGGTAAGATGGAAAGCTTTTGTGTGATTTGGGACAGCAGTTGGAAAAGTTTGCTACTCACTGTAAAACAACTGCTGCGAGTGTTCTGTGTGAATAACTGTGGTGACACTGGACATGAGAGAGAGTGGTCATGTTGCAATTACGAGGACAAAGATGATGGTGGCTTGGACCACATTTATAGGGTGAGTGTTGGAGAGCAGCTGTCAGAGATTTGATAAAATTTAATACTGAATCCAATCGAATGTGTTGACAGATGGGATGGGATATGTGAGAGAAAGATAGACATCAATATGACTCCAAGGTTTTTGGCACAAGCACCTGGGCAACACTGTTAAAGAAGCACGCTTCCGGGAGAGTCTGGGTTGGGTAGGAAAGTAAGGGTCCCTATGTATGTTTCCCCTTTGTTATTAGTAACTACATATCCTTTGATGCCAAGAAGAGACAAAGCTAATAGGCATGTAAGAGATCTTTCCATGAAGTTCAAAGGATCCAGACAATATATATATATATATATATATATATATATATATATATATATATATATATAATCATAGATCTGAGGACCCAATTCTCCCTAGATAGATAAGGTGAAGTATTAATAGACATGTGTACTCAATTCAGAGAAGCACAAAAGAGGAGAGGAGATTTAAAAGACTGAATATTTATCTAAAAAATAAACCAAATAAATTATTGGAGTAGTCTGAGTTTACCTGTGGTGTCTCTATAGGAGCTTCCTATAGAAGTTTCGTTCTGGTTTGCAAAAGAAAATTTAGCTTCTTTATTTTTTACTAGAGGCCTGGCACATGAAATCATGTGTGGGTACCGTCCCTAGGCCCAGTCTGTAATCAGGACCATCTTGCCACCACCCATCCTGGTTCACCGTTCGCCATCTGGTGATAGGAGCCTGACAGCAGGAGAGGGACTGAGAGGTTGGCTGTTGCTGCCCGCTTGCTGGCCCCACCCCTACCACAGGTCACTCTCTGTGTGTGGGGTGACCAGTGGGGCAGGGGCCTTGGCCTGGAGCCACACACATCCCCCGCCACCCACCACTCTGGTTCCCATTCACCATTGGTGATGGGAGTGTGCAGGCTCGACGGGGGGGGGGGGTGGGGGGACGGGGGGGAGGGGACTAGGGGAGGGGTCAGGGGAGGGGGAGGAGGAACCAATAGGTCAGCTGTTCCACCACTTGCCAGTCCCATCCTCTGCTGCCACCTACCCCGGTTGTAAAGTGATAATATAATTTATGGTCATAAATGATTTTTATACTCAAACAAGGCACTAATATTGGGGAACAACAGGCAAGAGCTAGGATGGTTATGCAATCTACAAATGGTCAACCTAGCTCTAAGTATGTTCAGACTGAATAGATTATAGAAAAAGATCTGTAGCTGAATACCACCTATATTTTGTATCAGGCATTAAATTACTGTAATATAAATCTTTCTGATTCTGAGAAAAAATACCCTGTATTATTGGAAATTCTTTACAAGAATACACATATAAAGTAAGAATTGTTCTTATTCTTATGAATAGATGCATAAAATAATAGTTATTTGTCCTTATAAAAAGGATGCCCTAGTCTCTAAAACACATAATTTACTTGATAGTACTGTGGCTGTTGATTATTTATAATTCCTATGCTTAATTGATATGCATGTTTGCACATTATCACTGACTTCCAAAGTGCACACTTCTATTCTAAATCTCTAAAATAATGTTATATAGAGGTCTTATTTCTGAAAGGGTCCTCTCCAGGAGTTTCAGCCTCTTACATACCTTCTGAATGAATGACAAGATGGGGCCTGACTAGATATGAGAGAACCTAGCTTTATTGGTATAATCAGCAGCCATGTTTCTGGCTTATTAGAAAAGTAAGGCTATTACAGATGGAGTCACAATATTTTTTAATCAAGCCAGATGGGGGAAAATGAAATTTGGCTGGTGATCAGAACTAGTGGAGAAGAACTATTATTAATTAGACCAGATGGTGACCAATAATAGCAAATTGTAGGAAAGAGTTCAATTACATTGATAGCTGTTAATTAGCATTAACTACACACTTCAGAGATTAATTTTTTTTCCTAAAAGTTTACTTCCTCAATTTTGAGCCTTGATTCTGTTATTTAGTGTAAGTAGTACCAAGCCAACAAAGTTTGCTCAAAGTATGTGGTAGTTATATTGAAGCTATTCATTCATTTAAAAAAAATATTCATTAAGCATGTATTGGGTGCCTGGTAATTACTGGGGATATCAACTTAAATATCACACAGGAGATTAGGTTCTTGGGTCATAGCAAATTTCAGGAGGCACAGAATTCAGACTATTTAGTAAAATAAATAATTAATGTACATTATTTTTAATAGCTGACAAAACTATTCTACCTAATAAAAGAGTAATATGCAAATTAACCATCACTCGGTTACAACCACAAGCCACGCCCACAAGCCACACCCACCAGCCAATCAGAGCGAGTATGCAAATAAACCCAACCAAGATGGCTATGGCCACAGAGAGCAGGAGGGAGGCTTCGGTTTCCCAGGTAATGGAAGAAGCCAGGCTTTCCACCTGCTCTTGCCCGCCTAGGCCTCCACTCAAGGCTACAAAGTTTCAATTATAAAAGGTAGACAAATCCAAACAGAAATGGAAGCAGCCACGGAGCTGGAGAGAGCAGGCTAGGGTTGCCCCAGCAATAGAGGAAGCAAAGCTTTCTACATACCCTAGCTGGCCTAGGCCTCTGCTTAAGGCTACAAAGTTTCAATTATAGAAGTTACATAAGTACCAATAGAAATGGCTGTCTTCACGGAGCAAGCATGAGGCTTGGCTCTGCTCCAGACTACAAAGTTTCAATTATAGAAGATAAATAAATTCCAGATACCAAGGCCTCTGCTTGGATTGCCAAGGGGCATGGCCAACTTGCAAACCACCACAGGCCCCTCACCCAGGTTGCCCCATGCCCCAAGGGACACCCCCCCCCCCACCCTGATCAGGGATACTCTTCAAAAAAACAAAGGATATGGAAGGCTGCTCAGAAAGTTCTCTATTTCATGTACTGACCACAGCTGTTCAATTTAGAATGATGAGGTAGGAGATTGACCTCCAGAAGGCAACCTGGGATCCTTCACTGACCCACTCACCAGAGAAAACAGTGAAATGTATCTGAAAAACCCAACTATTTACAGCACATGGAAATGGTCTTAAGAGCAAACAGCAAATAAAGAAAAATTTAGCCAAGAAAATCTATGAACATTTGACGAGAAATACAAGAACCTTTGATATTTGAACTAAGACCACTCTGCCTCCCTAGCCCCAGCTCCCCTAGGTGAATTCCATCTCTGAGGCCTGCAGCCAAGGACCCCAGTTTCCTGTTTCCAAAGCCCCAGTCAAAGGGTTTGCATCCTGGGAAGACCATGACTTGAGCATTTATTTCTTCTCCTTCTTCAGCTGCTGCTGCTCAGGCTCAGTCCTGACAAGTGACTTCTTTTGTCCAGATCCTACTCATAAAATGGGGACTCCACCTCCGGCATGGTGCATTGAGAACACTGGAGTCCCCGCTGCTCTTACTGAGGATCAGGATTTATTTCCCCCAAGACCTTTCGGAGTGTCACACACATAGTTGGCGTTCAATATACGTTTAATAGAAAGAAAGAGGTTAGAGAAAAAGAAACAAATGGAGACCAAAAGAAGAGAGGCATACAATGAACTTCTGAGAAGCAACCAGAAAGTTTATAAGCGAGATGTCAATATCAGCAGGGTATTATTCGTAAATGATGTTTGAATCCAATGTAAAATTTGTTCTGGAAGAAGGGGCCAATTGGATAGTGAACTGCAGTTTTTTTGTTTTTGTTTTTGTGGTTTTTTTTTTCAATATCATGACAGAATTGATGGTCTAGTGAGCCTTTAAAACACCATTTTCACAGTAAAACTAGTCCTTGGCTTTTTTTTTTTTTAGTGTATACAATTTTGATTTACTGAGTTGAATTTTGCATTTCTAAGTAGAAGATTTTATGAGTAGAGCTATTCTCCTTGGCATTTATATTCTCTTATGGTAACAGGTGCTTTTATTTCATTACAAAAGAACGGACTTTTCCCTATAAATCAATATAGCATTTCTTCTTCCTTTGTTACAATGTCAACTTCTGGTTTTACTGCATCTCTTGGATTGCACTCAGCTCTGGTGCCAAACATAGTATGGTATTGGTGGATCAGTTCACAGCATTCCCCCCCCCCCCCGGCTTAATGAGACAAATACAGTGTATATCCTTTTAAAAAATGGACAGTAAACATAATTTCAAGTGATTTATCAAAGGGCTCACAACTTTCACAAGTTTTCAATTTTACTTAAGAGAACCAGATTCCTTTGATATGTAACTTCTGCATCTACTTAAGTTGCTATATATCTTTGTGAAACGAGTTTGCCATCCTATGGAAAATGAGAGATAGATATATTGGGTATGACATAGCTGTCTTAATTGCTTTGGAGACAGTCTGTTCTAGATTAATTAAATCCTGCTTACCATGTTGCAGTAGTAACTGTGAAGTGCTTGCAGAATGCCCTTCCTCTTAGTGACGCTCCATGCTTTAATTGGAAGAAATCTTAAAAGGGGTGATGGAACTGGGACATAAAAGTTCCAGCCACATAAATTTAGATAGTTGTGCTCTTTCGTTTCATAACAATGGAAATCTGAAATTTATTGATAGCAATATAATGCATGCCTCTGGGCTTTGGAGGGCACAACAATACTTCATAGAACATATTACAAAGTCTTGTTTGAATTTCTCATTTGCAAATAATATATTGTTTGGGAAATTCAGTTAGTGGAAAGGAGAATGCCCATTGGACAAAAACCATGGTGTTGCCATATTGATAACAAAGTGAACTAGAGGTATTTGCCATGCCACATGTGCTCTCACCATCTCTTTCTCTCCATGGCCTTCCTGGAAATGACAACGGTGTTTGCAGGGCATATGTGGTGGCTGCCAGCGCTGCTGGTGGCAGAGAACCCTGCCAACACACGTTGTTTATAGGCAAATACTATTTGCTACCCAGATGCAAGCAATATATACTCCATGTTTATATTTTCACAAGTCCTTTCACTTAATTTAGACTTTCTCTCATAATGATTTTTTTTTGTTCTCTTAGAATTTACTCTCATGCTCACATTCTAATTACTTTCCTTATACCCATGATCTCCAGCATCCCTATATTCTCTAAACTCAAGTGTAGCACCTTTGTAAACCATGGCAAATTGTACTCTATTTCCTTTACTAGTCTTTTTAATATATATTTTATTTTTTTACAGAGAGGAAGGGAGAAAGATAGAGAATTAGAAACATCGATAAGAGAGAAACATTAATCAGCTGCCTTCTTGCACAACCCCTGCTGGGGATATGCCCACAACCAAGGTACATGACTTTGACTGGAATTGAACCTGGGACCCTTGAGTCTGCAGACTGACACTATATCTACTGAGCCAAACAGGTTAGGGTTGTTTTACTAGTCTTATGAGACAACTCCCTGAATTTGGCTTGATTCGGAATTTGGGATGCTGGGGAGTCTGAATGGTTATTGCTTTCTTCTTCATGTTGTCATGATCACAATCCATGGCTTCAAGGTCAGGAACCCCACACTAAATCTAAATAGCATGGGCTGGGTCCACACATCAAAACATGAGACTTCGTGGATGATTTGTGCCCCCAATCACAGCAGCAGCAGCAGCACAAATGACCTGATTCTGAAGTGAGGGCTAATGAGTGACAGATACTCTCTGGACTCCACATGTTAGGCTGTGATTGGCCCATACTTTGGTGACAGCCCTGAGTGAATTAGTAGGTGAGTAGAAGCTTATTTGAAAAGGTCAGACAGATAGAGGCCAGAGATTCATGCTGGGATTACACAATTACCTGCTTAGTGATTTAGAGCAGTATGTCCAGGGTGTAGGGTAGGGGAGTGAAGGTTTGGGGGTGGGGTCCATCTGGGTTGGCCTTTGAAAACCCAGGAAGGAAATAAAAGATTGGGAAGATTGTCCATCATTTGTTTTCTCCCTGTGATCACTAACTGTAAAAATATACCACTCTGGGTACTGAATCAGAATTTTTTTTTTTTTTTAAATCAGAATGTTTTGAATACTTGTGCACAGAAATCAATATTATGATTTTAGTGCAAACTACTTAGAGAAAAAAAATAAAGCTTTTCTTCTTTTATTTTGTAAAATATAAATAACATATTAAATATCAGTAGATAAAAATGTATGAAAAAAGAGAGTAATGTGTATTCTCATAAGCCATGACATATAAATGTATCTATTTCTATTTCTTAGGTATGGACCAGCATTTGTATATCCTCAGGCATTTACAATCACTAAAATTTACAGTGTTAAGGCAAATTAAATGAACAGAACAGAGGACATGAAAACAAAAAAACAAAAAATTTACCAAGATTTTAGATTATTTTAAATCTCTTAAAAAAATAATAAAAAAAAAGACTGCTGAGCAGTGTTAGACCACTTTTTATGTTTATATAAAACACACTAAAAAAAATCCTCACTTGTTTGTGCAGGGTACCTAACTTAATTAACTAAAAATGAGCGAATTGCCTAACAGCATGAAGAAATTCATTCTCACAAGGAGTCACCCAACAATTTTCCAAGTTTAAAAAATTGCTTTTGATATTGAGCCCTAATGATTATTACATGTTGTCTTAGTAAGTCCTCATATTCTTCTCTCCCTCTTCTATCTTCTGTCTGCCTTTGTCTCGGACTATCTTTCTTTGTGAATGGATGTATATATATATATATATATATATATATATATATGCGCGCATATTTATGTGTGTACAAACATATAAACATATGTATGTGTGTGTGTAAATACATATATATGCTTTTTGTCCCCCATTTTCAATTGTTGACTTTCTGGGGCTATACATTAAATAAAAATATAATTACTTATTACTCCAGTCAGGGAATATATAATTTTAATGATTTTCACAGAAAGCTGTGTAATTAAAAAAATATTTCTTTAGAGTAAAAATAATTGAAATTGAGCAGATATAAAATCATTTCCCCCATATTTCAAAAGTTATCTCCTTAAAACAGACCTATTTTATTTTTATTCAAATAATAGATTAATAGTGAAATAAATAACTGCCATCATGTTAGTATTTTTGTGAATAAGTATTTTGTGCAAAATAATCAGTTCACACATACCTGTGTATTTTTTGTTTGTACAATATGAAAAGCCTAGATTTGGCAGGTAATTAATCCTGTAGTTTCATTTTCCCCCAAAGCATCCTTAACTTATATTTAGTTTTAATAATTTTAAAACTATTAATATATACTTCTGACATCAGGCAAGTATGCAGAACGGTGAAGTACTATAAAGGGGTATTAGTTGCTTCTGATGGGGCTGATGAAGTGATGGCTTGAGCAGAGATGCCGGATTAGCCATGGGATGACCAAGTAGATGGAGGAGGGTGCCATATCCCAGGGTCACTGAGGACTGGGAAAGGGTTAGGGTCATTCATTAGCTATAACAGATGCTCCTCTGTTTTTCTCATATACATCTATACATCCTGGAAGGAGTATGGTGACTATTACTTCTGAATAATTAACCTTGTCTCTAGATCTTCTGGGTTTGAAATAAGTAGATCTTGAGGGATTCTGGAAATTCAGAATGAACTGAGAAAAGGCAAAAAAGAATGGGAGTGTGAATGGCAAGGAAGCCAAATGCTCTGGAGACATTGGCTCCCGGAAGGGAGGAGTCGGTGCTGCATAGCTCACTTGTGCATTGAGTTCAAGATGGGCAGGTGGAGGGTGGTATCCTGCAATCAGGCAACTAGTCTAGGGATCCAGAAACAGCCACGGATAAGATGGAACAATCAAGGACATAAGGAATTGAACATTCCTATTAAAAACACAAGCCAAGCCCAGCCTGCCTGGCTCAATGGTTGAGCAGCAATCTATGAACCAGGAGGTCATGGTTGCAGACTTGATCCCCAGTGGGGGGCATACAGAAGGCACCTGATCAATGATTCTTTCTCATCATTGATGTTTCCATCTCTCTCTCCCTCTCCTTTCCTCTCTGAAATTAATAAAAATATACTTAAAAGATAAAAAGAAGGAAGACAAGTCAAAAACTGGTAGCCTGGACCAAACAGCACACCCAGGTTCCTAAAAGTAAATAAGGGGCATTCTGATAGTGTGTCCCAGAAACCTACTGTGTCTGCCTCTAAACATTTTTTACCTCCACTTCCTAGCTAGCTCTAGAAATACTCTAGAATCCCAAATGGACCTGGAAGTCAGATATACCTCTCATTTGTCCTAAGTTCTTGTCTTCCAATAATGTTGGGGACCTGAAAACATGAAACCTGATTCTCTCTGCTTTAGCTGAATTGTGATCACCAAGATTTAGGCTAATAGAGAAATGTTATTGATGATGATGTTGACAAATAATAAAAGAACAAACTAGACAAAATCTTAGTATTGGAAGGCTATTTGAAGGTAAAATTGTTTATACAACTTCTCACCCCATGTATTACATCCTTAGTGACAAGATTTGGCAGGACAAGTTTTAGGAAATATGTTAGCTAAGTAATATACTATGGGAATAAGTTTACTTTCTGAAAGTTTCAACCAGGATGTGGCTTCTATTTCACTTATAATTTATTGCTTTAGATTTCACTCCAAATCATCCTAAAAGGATCTCGTGGGTTTTTTTTTTTATATAAAGCAGAGATGACATGCAACAATCCTAAAGAGGTTATCAAGAAATTTAACTCATTTCAATTTAGTATAGATGAAATTTCTTTATATTATTGAGGCCAAATCTATCTATAACCTCTATTCACCAGTTCTAGATCTCTTTTATGGAGTTACTTATAATGAGTCCAAAATATCTTTTCAAATATTTTAAACTTTCTTTTTATCACACCTAAAATTGGTTACCATTGCTTCTAATCTACCCCCCTGACCTCCCCACTACACACACACACACACTGAAATGCATTCTTCAAATTAAGCATGACAATCTCCAAACTGTTCATCATATTTGATTGATTTTAAACTTTCTCAAAGTCCTACATGTTTAACTAAACATATTTACTCTACATAAAAGTTATCCTAACCATATACAACCTCTCTTTACAGACTTTCCTGAGCATGTATTGTAAACCTTACCTTATTTCTTTTTCTCTTTTCTGTTTTTTTATTGCTGACTTTATTACAAATGTCACCCATTTTCCCCACCATTGCCTCCTTCCATCATGCCCCCACATTCTCCCTAGGCCTTCACCATATTATTGTGTCCATGAGTTATGCATAGATGCATATATATTCTTTGGTTGATCCCTTCTATTCTCCCCACCATCCTCTGCTCTGAGATGTGTTAGTCTATTTCATTTATCCATGTCTCTGATCCTATTTTATTCATCAGTTCATTTTGTTCTTTAGATTCCATATATATGTGAGATCACATGCTATTTCTCTTTATGACATCCTTGATTCTTTTAACCATTTATCTTGTCCTTTTAATGTCCTTTTACAATACCACCTTGCAAATAAATATGTTTTTTAGCTATAGTTTTTATTTCTTTCTGTTCTTGATGTAGCTTATTGGTTAAATATCTGATGTAAAAGCACACATCCACAAATACACATAATGTATAATATTAGAAGCTCTTTTTTAGGACTCTATTCCTACCTCTAAAAAGTTCAGACAATATTTAGAAGAAACAACTTTTAAATTAAAACACAGTACTGTTCTCTGGCTAAAAATACTCAATTTATATAGAAGCTCAAGTTAGCTTTCCCTCATGCTAGGTCCTTCTAGTTAATCTGCCTCCACTGTTTGAGCTCAAACTGCACAAACACTGTTCAGTGCTGTAGACTGTTAGGTGTCAGTGTCTTCATTCTGCTCACTGACTGCGGAGAAGCACCTCCAGCACCGCTCAGCACAATCACATGCTCACTGCTTCCGCATCACCGCATCTCCTCATTCCATCTCCCCAGTTCCCTTGCATCCTTGTAGCATCACTGGTTTTTAAGAGCTTGTTTATCACTAAAGATGTTAACCATTTCTCATGCATTGCAAATGAAATACCATGTTTTTGTTACTATTTTACTCCGGTGTTTTACTTTTTGGTTGTATCAAACTTGTTATTAAATATAATCATATACTGTTTAAAAAAAATAAAGCATAATACTGAATGGTTGGAATAAATTCTGGAGAGTATAATATGCAAATTATATGAGGCCCAGGTCTGTGACAAACTCATAGTATAATTAATGAGGCAGATAAGCAAGTAACCACAAAACAATCTGATTAATGTTCTATTATGCAAATCAATTGTGCTATGAAAACAAAAGAAAAATCATTACTAATTCTGTCTATTTGGCTAAAATATGAGATACCTGGGAGAAAAATAGGGCAAGGGGACAGAAAAGTGGGTTGACCTTTGATTTTGAAAAGTTCCAAATATGCACCTCAAAATTAGTATTTAATCAACACAGGGATGTCCTAGAGTTTTGAATTGTTAAATTACGTTGAAAATTAAGGATAAAACTTTCAATATTCTCGTGACTTTGTGGGGCATAAATAGGAAAAGGATGATTAAAAAAAAAACTTTAAATTTAATTTTTCAATTATAGTTCCCATTAAATATTATTTTGTATGGAAAAGAAAGAATTTGATGTCTGGAGTCTTTGTTGGAAGGCTATTCTGAATACACACTCATACACATGTGCACACACAAAGTATATGAATTGCTGGGTTTTTTTTTTTGGCTTTGGTTAGCACCTTACATAATAGCTGCGTCATGCATGTCTCACAGAAATTGTAAGAAGATAAACACCACACTGTTGACATTTCCCTGCGAAGTAATGAATTTGAAGTTGAGAATCTTTCCACTTATATGTTAGTGTAATCATAACTACTCGGATTTGAGTAATATATAATGTCTCGTTAGTTTTTTTTTTTTTAGTCTGTTAAAATAGAATATATATATATATATATAAAATGCTTGTTAGTTTGCAAAGTTGTACTTAATAACTTTGCCAAAAAAAATCTCTTAAGTTCAATTTAAAAAATAATATCTAGTTTTAGTTTTCTAAGAAAAATACCTAAAAGGAGAATTATTAGTAATCCCTAGTAGCTGGATATTCCAAATTTCAGTGGGTTACGCATGAAGGAATTTATTTCTGCTTCATGAACGACTCAATGGTAGGCAGCCATCCAGGGCCTGGCAGAGGCTCGCCAACCTGTTTCCATGGCGAACACGGGACTCAAGTGGCTGCTTCAGTCCTGGCATCTCCACGTCAGTGAGAAAGGGTAAGAAACTTGGGAAATATTGCCAGTTGTTTTACAGCAAGATCTAGAAGTAGACTTTTCCTTAACAGGCATGTACTCCCTCTTCCTAAAATGTAAATAGCACTTATCCTGCACCAGGTGTAGTTTTAAGACTTTCTAAGACTTGACAGATGAGACCATGAGACACACAGCATGTGAGTGCTCATAACTCAACACAAAGAAAGCTGAAGATAGTGCCTTGGGCTTGGCAACTGTGTACCCAGTTAAAACTTTTATTACTGTGGAAGCACTAACACTTGCTACATCAACTTAAAAAATTATATAAAAAAAGTGAATAGCCAAAACTGGTTTGGCTCAGTGGTAGAGCATCGGTCTGCGGACTGAAGGGTCCCAGGTTCGATTCCAGCAAGGGCATGTACCTTGGTTGCAAGAGGCAGCTGGTCGATGTTTCTCTCTCATTGATGTTTCTAGCTCTCTATCTCTCTCCCTTCCTCTCTGTAAAAAATCAATAAAATATATTTAAAAAGAAAGTGAATAGTGAGGCAGAAGAAATAGTGAGGCTAAAGAAATGAAAAATTAAAATAGAGTACCTGATATGTGTGATAATTTATAAAAGTTTTTTCTTCATTTTCTTTTAAAATGTAATCTTAAAGAGTTTTATTAAAAAAAAAAGAGTATTATTTAGCTGACACCCCCCCCAAAAAAAAGGGGGGGGGAGTAGGTGAAGACAAATAATATTTTTTTATAATGCTCACTTACCTCTTTAAGGTAGAAGAAAAAATCCAAAATAATTCAATTCTATTCCCTAAAAATTTTATTCATGCAGGTTTATTTTCAATTTCTTTAAAAAAATATGTTGGTAGTATTGAAGCTTGCATTTTTCTTATTCTATAAATAGTCAAATTCAGTGTGATTGACTTACTCAGAAAAAAAAAAAAGAAAGAAAAGAAAAGAAAATGGCTATAGTGGTCTTGTCAAATTTTATAGTATAAAACAGGGGTGAGGAATGTCTGGCCCTTGGGGCATATAAGGCCCTTGAAATCATTTGGTCTGGACCTGCCAAGGCATTAGGGGTGAGCTAATTAAATGTTTGACCAAATATAGCAGTCTAATTTTTAAGCTGATAATTTTGTATGACCCACAAATGATGTTATAGATAAACAAGTGGTTCTCCACCCCTGGTATAGAAGGAAATTACCTGAACCAAAAGGAACACAAATGTACAAAAATTTAAAAGAAAATAAAAAAATCCTACTGTGTTTGCCTGTAGCACATAGCATATGAGACTCAACTGTACAATACGTTGGACCGAACATGCTTGTGCTAGACGCAGACAGACAGGCCAAGAGGAGCGAAGCCAGCGATCAAGTTGCAAATAACTGCCCACTTCATGGCGGTGTCTGGAGAGAGGCTCTCTCAGTCACCACCCCTCCTGACAGGGAGCACACAAATCACTCCAAGTACTCAACTGCTTCTGCCTCTCAGCACAATAGATATGGAACACATAGAAATGGAAATAGAGACAGACTTTGAACTTTTGCTACTTCATGTGAACCTGCATTTCAAATATACATTTCTCAGCTGTTGGTTCTCACTTCACTTTCAGAACAATATTTTTGACCTTACCTCCTTACCAAATTCTGTTACATGAAGCTAGTAAGTGTATTCCCCCCTGGGATCCTTGAAAAATGACTTAATTTGACAAAGAAATAATCTCTCTCTCTCTCTCTCTTTTGACCAGGAGCCAATGTTAAACCTGAAAAATGATACCCTACCCTTATATCAGCAGACTTCCCCAAGCTAAATAACTAGAAAAGGCTTGCTAAATAAACTTCTTAGAGACACTTTAGCATTCCTTTATGGTACTTTTAGCTGTCTCATTAGGCAGGTATGGTAAATCCTGGTGAAAATAACAGGCAGCTAGAATAATACACATGTCAATTATTTGGCTCATAAAATTAAGGGAAAAAGTAAGCCTTATACTGTTTTTCATGCAGCAAATGTTGAATTTAGGACTTTATATAAATCTTAAGTCAGTCTGACCTATAATGGCACAGAGGAAAATGCCAGTTTTTATCTATAAAAATTTGCGCGCCTATAAAAAGAAAACAAGAGCAGGAATAACAGATATGTTTGGTGTCTGATTATTCTTTGTCTTTATTTTTATCTGTTACCAGTAACTTAATGGCAAATGATTATTTATTCTTAGATTAAAAGCGAAAAAAATACATACTTGGGAAAACTTCAATATCATGAGTCTACAAATTCAGAGGCCTCTAGAAGGTATGACAGTGAATAAATCTAATCTAACCTGGTTTTAGTCAAACTTGATTTTCAGATTCTGGTTCATGGAACCAGTTGCAGAGTGTAAATCTGTGTTCAGTAAATACAAGTAAAATTTCCAAATATTTTGATTAAGGCTTACTTATTTTTAATAATTTTTCTTTTCTTTGCTTCTCTTGGTAAGAAACATGTCAAACCATTTTGTATTCTTTTTTTTTCTTTTTTTTTTTCATTTCCTGGTTGTCCCCATGCTTTCGGCACAGAGTCATCCACATGAAGAATAACCCTGTTTCCTAAGCTGGGGGTTCCTTTCATCTCACCACTGGAATGCACCAGCCAACGGGGCCATTTTGTATTCTTATGGACAACATTTCTCTTTTTTTCTGGAGGGCTTAATGGTGTAGAAGGGACTGGTAGAAGGAAAAGATGTTTTATAATTGATCAATTTTCTGTTTATGTATTATAACACCTGATTTAATCTCCTATACATCATTCATACACGTCTCACCTTTTATTATTTTCAAATGGGATTTTAAAAAGTCAACATGGGGTGGAAAAAGTCCTGAGGCCTCAAGCTCTCATCTAATGATACTTTCTTTTTCTAATTGATGACACAGATATTTAGAGGTAATATACTCAATGTAATGGCTTGTGAATGATATAATTTGATGCAATAGAATCAAGTAGTTAAAAAAAAGTACATCCTGTGGTAAAATTAAATAAGGTTTTAGGAAAATTTTATTTCAATTTACATATGTGTATATACTGGGTACAACATATTTCCTTCAAGAAAACCACACTCTCAGAAGTTCAGAGACTCTTTGGGACACTCAGATTGCCCTGTGACCTTAGGCAGTCTGTTTCCAGGACACAAGGGAGACTTAAAAGCCTCATATCCAAAAATTACTGCTTCTATTAACGTGGCAAAATAAAGGTTTCCTCCCAGGAGAGCAACAGACCCAGACTCCTAGCAGCCCAGGGCCATTGTTGCAGGAGTCAATACTTGAATAAAGAAATCATAAAAACAGAACATATCCATTAAGTGGTTTTTCTACATTTCTCTGCATCTCTTGCTTGCCTCAATCCCTGGTAACCACTAATCTGTGTTCTTTGTCTATGGATTTATGTATTCTGGGTATATTATATGAATGCGTTATGCTAAGCGAAATAAGCAAGTCAGAGAAAGATAAGTATCACATGATCTCACTCACTTGTGGAATATAACGAACAACATAAACTGATGAACAAAAATAGAACCAGTGTCACAGAAGCATCGAACAGACTGTCTAATTTATGAGGGAAGGCGAAGGGTGAAGGGGTTGGAGATCAATCAAAGGACTTGTATGCATGCATAGAGCATAACCAATGGACACAGATCGGGGTGGGGGTGTGTGTGTGAGGCTTTTTTCTTGGGGGTGGGGGGCGGGACAGCCGGGGAGAGGTCAATGGGGGAAAAAGGAGACTTATGTAATACTTTAGACAATAAAGAATTTAAATAAAATTAAAAAAATAAAGACAATATAATATACCATCATTTAGATAATTTTATGGAAAAAATATGTGTTGAAAATTTCATATCAAATATTTAATGAATGTGTGAATGCACATTTAGTTATGCAAAGAAAGTAAAAAAATATTACTTACTTATTTTAAAAAAATACTTTCTAGAAAATTTGCTATATTTCAGGAAGAATAAGAAATTTTGGACTATTGAAAATCTTGTACTATTTCTTCAATCAGAAAAAAATATTATATAAAGATATGGATGTAGATATAAATTATATCTACAAAAGCTAAGTTAAAATAATATAAAATATGTCATATTTTAAATTAGCAGCTAATAATATGATTATGCTAGCAAATTACATTTATATGAATCAGTATTTATTTTGCTTATTTTATTTAAACACAACCAGACTAAACACAGAAAAAAAAATGCCTCAAATATCAAGAGTACATGTCTGTGTAGAAATCTATTTGTAATTTTTCTTTTAATTTTTTGGATATTCTAAATAGTCTGTTGGAGATCACTTGTTATTTCCTATAATGGGGAATTAAAGTATATTGATAAATAATTAAAAAGAAAGTCCTCTTTGTCCCACCCTCCTCCCAATCTTCCAACAACTATAGTAATTAGCTTTCTTTTATACTGACTGTCCTGTCAGTACATCTATCTTGTGATAAAAATAATAATAAACAACAACAACAAAAAGATATTGGAAGTTGTTCATCTTCTAATCCCTGTTCCAGTGGAAGATGAACAACTTCTAATAAAAAGAACAAGAAGATTTAATTTTTGTGTGTGTGTTTTATTTATTTGTTTTATTGTGGTTTGGATGAAGGTTTACTTCAGTTCAAGGGAAAAACTGGGAAATGTGTGAGATATAGTTGGTAGAAAGAAATAGTAATACAATAAGAAAGGGACTACTAAGAAAAACAATTTTTGCTCAAACCTTCCTCAATCACTGAGCATTCTTAAATGACAGTGACTGACTAGGGAGAATTGTGTAACATGTATATGTAATTGAAAACCTGCTGGGGTTTGGCCCTGGAATTCTGGAAGAGGGATAATTTTAAAGCTCTCCAGGAAAATGAATGTGAATAAGGTTAATAGACATTTTAAATGCCTACTTACTGCAAGTGATCCCTAATCTTCTTTTATAAACATAGAACATACTTATATGTTGTACACACACACACACACACACACACGAGATTAAATCTTAAAATATTCATCTTTGTGCTTTTCTTTCTTTCTGCAACGCATCAGTCTTCCACATTTAATCAAGGAAAATTAAGATTTATATAACAGAAAAGATGTAAGACCAGGAAAAAAAAGTTGTGCATGGTAGACCATAATCTTTGCAATTTTTATATACAATGAAGTTGACTGAGACATTTACAACTTGCTTAAAGTTGTGAGATTTCAAGTTACTGAGCTATCTGTAAAGACTTGGGCCTAACTCCAGAGTACATTCTCTATTTTTCTTTTATATAAAATAAATATGAAAATATGATTTTACTTGTGATATTATCAATACTAAACAGAACTAACTACAACGCTGCCTGGAGCACTGGGTGAGAAAAATCCATCTTGCATCCTAGCTGTCGTTTTCTAGCTAAATATTCATTCATTCACTGTATAAATATTTATGTAGCATCTACTAGGTACATACCATTTTTCCAAACACCAGAGATCTATCAGTCAACAAAACAGAAAATTCCAGTAGAGTTGCATTTCAGGGAGATCAAGGGGAAATGGATCCCAGGCCAAGGAAAAAGTAAGTGTGGAGACCCTGAAGTTGGGTGGAGCCAGCTGTTTCAGGACCTGGGGAGAGAGTATACTGTCTAGTGAAGAGGATGCTACCCTGCGTGGTCACTGGCAGGTAATGAGGGCAGAGGGATAGATAGGAGGGAGGGTGTACTTGGCCTTTTATTCACATCTCAGTAGATGGCCAGGAAGAGTCAGGCCAGCATCACCATTAAGAGCATGGCATCTGGCGCTCTGTGGCCCAGATCTGATTTTCATTGATCTATTTACAAACTTGTTGTCATTGATCTTTTTCCCAGGCTTTCAAAGAACTAATTCACATATGATATAATGACCACAGTCACTGCCTCATCAATGTGACATGAATACAAAAGGGAGATGTGCTATAGAAAAGCCTTATTCTTACCACAGGTTCTGACATAGGGTGAATGCTCACTGAAGGACAAATTTAAGGAAATATGTGCAAGAACCACACACCAAAAAAGGTGAAACATTTCTGAGATAAATGAAAAACAATCGAAGTAAGTGGAGAGAGATATATGTCCATGGATTAGAAGATTCAATATTGTTAGCATATCAATTTTATAAAAATTTATTTGAAAAGATTTAAGGTAACCCCCACATTGTAGTGGAATTTTTGTTGCCGTTGTTATTGGTAGAAATCAAGAAGTTAATTTTAATATTCAAATAAAAATGCCAAAAACTATTTTGAAAATTGTGTTGAAAAGGAAGGTTCAAGTTGAATGATACGCACTACATAAGACTTATTATGGTAATTAAAATGGATATAACTTCCTAAAGTGATAGTCAGTGAGCCAACATGAGTGACATTGAGATAAAGACAAATTTGTACATCACAGGAAAAAAACAACACATCTAAAAAAGATCCATACACATATGATAAACTGGTTTTCCCCAAAGATGGAGATATTTGACTATGGAAAGAATTCTCTTCACCAATGATGCTGGAACAATTGAAAAGCCTCATACAGAATTAACCTTGACCCTTACTTTATGTTATACATACAAATTAACTGAAAACTGATCACAGACCTAAAGATTAATCCTAAAATTAGAAAGCTTCTAGAAGAAAATATTGGAAAAAAATTGTCCCTGTCTTTGTTTGAATAGATTTTTTTTTAGACAGCACACAGAAATCATAAACCCTGGGGGAAAATTAATAAATTGGACTTCATAAATATTAAAATATTTTGCCCTTGCAAAATTACTGTTTAAAAAACAAGAAGTAAGCCACAGTCTAGGGAAAAAAATATCTGTAAAATATATCTAAGGAGTGAAATCCAAGATGTATAAAGGATTTTTACAAGTTACTAATAAGATGTAAAGCAACTTGGAAGAAAGATGGTATCACATTGACATTAAACAGGCTAGAAGAACATTCTATGGTGATGGATATATTCATATCATGATGCGGTGAGGTGATGATTACAAAACTATATGCATTAGAAAAAATTAACAAATTTTTAAATTCAAAATCACTAAGTATTATTAAATGTATATTATAACTGACTAAATTTTTAAGAAAAAAAATGTTCATCGGTTGCTGTTGAAGCTGAAAGTGATAGGTGCCTGGGAATTCATCTTACTATACTCTCTCCAAGTTTCTATATTAAAAAAGTTAAAAATTATATGTTGTTAAATGCTAGACAGGAAAGTCACATGCTTCCCTTTGAATATATGACAAAACGAGTCTAATCTAAGCTGAAGGAGAGGATGATGCTCACAGAAAACATGATGAATTGGAGTTAACTAGCTGGAAAGGCAGGCTGGGTTAGAGGAGACATGCTCTGGGCACCGGGACAGCTTTGCAGCAAGATTGAGAGAAACATAATTGAGGGACAAAAATGGGAAGCCAGGATGGCTAAAGCTCTGAAAATAGATTTTATTATAAAGTTCCAAATGCAACAGGTTTGATCATTAAAAAAATCAGGGCACACATTTCAGTTGGCATTTCCTGATGCCCAGAGCAGCGTTGAAGCCAGTCTCCTCAGTCTGGAGAGAACATATACTTCCTGCCTTCAGTCTTGTCTCATTTCAATCAGATAAAATAAAAAGTTTTTACAAACCCTTAAAATAAACTACCAGATACATTCTAAGGCAATCACAGGAGAATTCAAGAGTTGACAATATTCCAGGTCTCAGTTATGAATGGTTAAAGCATGCAAGAATTAATGCCCTCAGCTTGTACCTAGCTCACGTGTGAAGATGAAGCTAATTTTGAAGGAAGATGATAGAGGTAGAATTCTTCAAAAGGAACTTTATGAAACAGAATGGAAGCCATTCCCTAACTTCCTTTGCAGGCAAAGGTGAAGCCATAGCTAACATCATGGGTTTAGGGAGAGGGGAGAGACACCACTAACACCATACTGTGGGCTTTTAAAAGGTTTTGCTCTGCACATCTAGGGAGAATACAAAAGCAGACCTTTCTCAACCACAGTCAGCATGGACAGAGAAGAGAGCCAAGCCACAGGTTTAGGCAGCACTTTGTGAAACACAGTTGGGGACCTCTGCTTCCTGCTGGGACCTCCACTTTCTGTGGGGCCTTAGCTTCTCCCTAGGAGGTCAGACCCTGAGGGAAATGATCTAATATCATCTGTGTGTGTGTGTGTGTGTGTGTGTGTGTGTGTGTGTGTTTCTCTCCTATATCTCCATTGCTGGACACATAGGCCCCAAGGAATATTTGTTGAATGAGTGAATAAAATCCTCAATTGGAAATAATTATCACATTTAACTGGGTATAAGGAAGAGACTTCACCACCTGGGATTCACCCTTCCTCCCCATTATATTGTTGCCTTCAAGCCCTCATTCTCTGCTCATAGCATTTGTTCTTAATTTGAGTATGAATTCCTACTGAGCAAAGTTTCATTTGAGTTATTTTATTCATTCTTGAAGGGAAGGGTCTCAAATCTCAACTTCCCATGCACTTCTACAATTTACTCTTGTGCCTGTTTCTACAATATTGCATTCCATATTTTTCTTTAAAAAAAAAAAAAAAGTTAACATACTTCAACTAATTTTTCCAGCCAGTACATATCAATTGTATATATATTTTCAGTCTAGCAAAGGCGGTTTCTAGAATCATATAGATTACTTAATGAGTTATATAATATATAAAAATGATAGTTTTAACTTTATTTTGAACATCCACTTATGTTTGTGTGTGGTTCTTGTATTACTGGACTGATCCAACACTGTTGGAGGGTAGCTTTGAGCACTGTATTGAAATATAGGTCTGAGAGGAAAATAATGTAAGGTAGAACCCTTGCAAATGAAAATGGATTGTGATTTAGGGAAATGTCCAGTGTTCATAATTTTTTTGGCATCGGGAGCTAATGTAATGACTGTTATAAACGAGAGAGCCTGGAGAACCGGGGTGGCGTCTGAGCCAGCAGTCATTTTTCTACATCATGTTGTCTAAATCTTTGGGATCATGACATCCTGAGGCCTTTTCCCCATTGTTGAAGGGAGTGTGTGTGGGGTCTGGAAGGTGCTCACTTTTTTGTAAGCCTTAGCTCTCCTCCCGGCAACCCCTAAGGCTATTTTGCCTTAACTTAATGTTTTCCTGTCTTTAGCCTCACTCCCCACACCAAGGCTTCTCCCCTTGTCCTATGGAGCATCATGCAGAGCTTTCACAAATTGTTATTTCCTATAAAAGATAAAACACAGGAGATCTGGATAATAAACAACATCATTTCCGAGCGATCTTTTAATTCACTTATGCTCATTTCACTAGATAAAAGCAACTCCCACCCTTGGCTTCTGGAACAAGCCTTTCATCCTTTATCTCTGAATTTTCTAAGGTTAGACAAACTAAGTATACTGTCTCTGTACATTTCACTTCCTTCCTTTAATTTGCTCATCACTCATTTCTTTAAAAGTCTGACATTGGTCAGTACTCAAAAAAGATAAAAACAACATTATGATTGTGCATCTACCCACAGAATACCCACACCGCGGGGAGCTCTTACTACTATTTTCCAGGAAAGGATTAATGTGAAGCCTACCCTTGGGTCACTGATGCTTCCAAGGTGGCAGCTGTGGCCATCTGGGTGCCATCTCTGTAGGATTCTGGTTGGCACTATGGGGTTGGGGCCATGCAACTGGATCCCACCATAGAAGTGATTCCACAGCCGGGACAGGTTTGGCTCAATGGATAGAGCGTAGGCTTGGGGACTGAAGGGTCCCATGTACGATTCCGGTCAAGGGCATGTACCTTGGTTGCGGGCATATCCCCAGTAGGGGGTGTGCAGGAGGCAGCTGATCGATGTCTCTCTCTCATCGATGTTTCTAACTATCTGTCTCCCTTCCTCTCTGTATAAAACTCAATAAAAAAAATATATTAAAAAAAAAGTCATTCCATAAATTCAGTCACTCAAGCTTTTAAAGCACAAAACTTTGACCAAATCAGGACGTCTTAGGATTCATCAAAAATGTCATATGTGACTGGTATTTTCTGCTCAAAAACCAAAAATAAATTCTGTTGTAGCAGAAACATGTGGAATTTAAAAATGTCTTGCTAGAGCTAAAAATATGGAATTAGTGTGTGTTGGTAAACATTGAACAATGGCTCTCAGGGGGGAAGATGTATAGCATTTGATCTTCCTATGGTGTAAGTACTCCCGTTATGACCAATTTTGAGCTACATGGAAAAAAGACATCAGCAAACATGGAGCTGGGAGGAAATATGTACATTGGGGGCAAGTCTGAGGGGGCTCCAGCATCCCATTGGGTGATGAATGAAAGAAAGTATTTGAGTTTGGCTTTGGATACGTTTGCAATCAGTGCTTTAGAAAATATATATAGATACTAAGTAGTACATGTTTTGGGGTTATTGTTTTTTTGTTAATCCTCACCTGAAGATATTTTTTCCCATTGAATTTTAGAGAGAATAGAAGGGAGGGGAGAGACACACAGAGAGAAACATCAATGTGAGGGACACACTCTGATTGGTTGCCTCTTGCATGTCCCCTTGACTGGAGCTGAGGATTATGCTTGCAACTAATAAACATGCCCTTGATCAGAATTGAAGCAAGGGTCTTTCAGTCCATGGGCCGATGCTCTATCTACTGATCCAGTCTGACAAGGGCGTATTACATTTTTTTGATACTGAATGAAAAACATTGGGTGTTTTAGGGTGAAAAGTTTCTAACCAAATAAATAAATAGGCTTGAAAGGGAAGTTTCGATGGAGAAAAGCATTATTTTCGGTACAGGTTTGAATTCAGTTTGTGTAAGTAATCCAACCTGTTTGTTGTTTCTATGCCCGAACTTAATTTCCTTTCCCGTCCTCCAAAGCTTTGTGGTTTTGGAAATACTTACCAATTAATTTAGGACCAACTCTCTTTCTCAAGAGGCATATATTACTCTGGAGGCATCAAGTAATGAGACACCGCTCCAGTGGCATCTGCCCTACTTGGCACCTGCTGAGATCTAAGCATCAGCAAGGTTCCCATTGTCACTTGTATGGCTTCTGAGTCTACCCAGTTCTACCCACCATTTTCTTGGCCTTGTGGAAACATGAAAGTGAATCGGCTTCTCCATCACACAGTGTACTGTCCACCAAGGCTGTCTCTAGATACAATGTTTGCACACCTTTCTGTGAGAAGGACTCAGTATCCCCTCTTCTCCTGGGCCCCACACACCTCTCTGTGCATTTTGCACTTTCCCAAGGGCTTCCCTAAAGCCCTCTGGTGCAGGGTCTCTGTCTCCTGGGGATGCACCTTTTCCCACATAACCGAAATGTCTCTCCCAACTGCGGCTCCTCCACCAAGCCCACCGTGGGGCGTCTGTCCTTGTGTGGCAGGGCAAGGAAGCCTTTCTCTAATTCCTGAGGCTTTCTTTCAAATCTTTGTCCGGGTCATGAGGACCCTGTCTTCCCTTCACAGCTTTACCTTTTGGATTCCAAGGTTGGGGAGAGAGCCTCCTCCCCACTGGCTAGTGTTCCTTTCCTCTGGGAATGAGAGTACTAAATGGCCTAACTTTTAAATGTGTGAGAGGAGAGAAGGTCAGGGCAAAGAAACACCAGAGGGGAAAAAAACCCTTCCTTCATACATACCACACTGCATTAATGGGGCAGTAATTTTTACATCCTGACTAAATGTTTCTGCTCCAAGTGTGGAAGAGCTTGTGGCCTGCCCACAAAGCAATTCTCTCCTAGGTATGGGATTCTGAAAAACATTATAATCATAAACAAAAAGCGGAATTTGGAGGGATCCTTAAATGACTGAGGAAATTCAAGGGACTTTTAACAGCACAGCAGCCAACAGCATAATGGACTGAGCTAATATAAAGCTGGGCTCTGGGACAAACATCTAGAAAGTTTGCATTTTTAACAAACCAATTCTCTGCAGAAGCCAAAGATGAAGTGGAAACTTAAAGTTAGAGCGATAAACTTGCAACCAGCTTGCATTGTGCTCTTCAAGTGACACAGTGGTGGCTTTAGGGGTATCAGAGCAGGTGGGACCTCAGCACCAGGGCCTGAGATGGTAGCGCCCATCCTGGAACAGGACAGGTGGTTCTGAAAGTCATAACTGAGGTCACTGCAAAAGATGGGGCTGCCACCATCTCAGGAGAATGGAAAAAAGGAGTCAATTCCTAGGAGAGGAAAAACATAGATAGAATGTCTATATATGTAGAATCTATAAATATATATGCATTATATATACTTATAATACATACATACATGATATGAAACATATTAATATATGCATAGATACAAACTTAAAAAAATATATATATTTTATTGATTTTTTACAGAGAGGAAGGGAGAGAGATAGGGAGCTAGAAACATCGATGAGAGAAAAACATTGACCAGCTGCCTCTTACACACCCCCTACTGGGGATGTGCCCACAACCTATGTACATGCCCTTGACCGGAATCGAACCTGGGACCTTTCAGTCCGCAGACCGACGCTCTACCACTGAGCCAGACTGGCTTCGGCAAGATACAAACTTTTTAATGTAAAAATTTTCTATGGAAATTCCAGTTTTGCTGAAGTGGAGTATGACATCTGAATTAACATTATCTGTATGTGGTAGAAATCTCTAAGCCAAGGAGTTAACATAAATTTGGGACTGGTTAGAAAAAAAGATAATATTCCTTTTAGGTAATACCATCTTCCTCTGGCCTGAACTATGTAACCTTCATAACAGTTATTGCCAGTGGGCACACTGTGCGATTGTGCCTGTTGAAATGGTTTCTGTCTCCTCCACCACAGGGAGTCTGGCAGTCAGGGTGCTGTTCTCCTCACCGCGTTCCTGGCAGAGGCGGCCTGGTACCTGGAGAACCATGAGCAGGAAAGCTCTGGGCAGCCTGGGGTGGGGTGGACAGAATCCACTCCAAGGACAATCGGCAAACTGCACAGGATCATGATTCTTCAACATTGCAATACAGATATTTTAAATTAGATTTTAAAGGTTTCCTTTTGAGAGAACCAACAATTAATAAAGAATAACGTTTTATCACACACACACACACACACACACACATTTGTTTAAATTAAAAAGTGCACACACACATTTGTTTAAATTGAAAGCACTGTGTAACATGAAAATAAAAAACAACAACCATACTCTGACTCTTTGAAGCCATAGGTCAGTTTCTCTTGGACACCTGAAACAGCAGATAGTACCAAACCTATATACACTAGAGACAGACCCAAACACTGTGTTTTGTTTTGTTTTATAAATATGTGCCTATGATAGTGCAGGGTCCCTCCCACCTTTACCCACATAACTGAAATTGTGGTTTTGGAAATACTTATCAATTGATTTAGGATCAACTCTCTTTCTCAAGAGGTATATACTATTCGGGAGGCATCAAGTAATGAAATAGCACTTGCTGAGTTACCAAACAGGCGGAGACCGGGTACAATGTCAAATTAGGCAGAGTAAGAGATTAGCAACAATGACTAATAACAAAATTCTAATAGAACAATTATGACACTATCCTATATAATAAAAGAGAAACATGTAAATTGGCCATACTTCAACTATGCTCACCAGCCAATCAGGAGTGAGTATGCAAATTAACCTGACAAAGATGGTGGGTTAATTTGCATGCACAGGTGCCAGGTGGAGAGCAGAGAGGGAGAGCTGGAAGTTTGGAGAACTTGGCAGAGTGGGAGGCTGTGGGATGGAGACAGAGCAGGAAGGGAAAACCCAGAATGTAGGGAAAAGCAGGAATTCTGGGAGTTGTAGTTCTGGTGGCAGCCCCAAGACTGGAAGTGGAAGCCCAGAGCATGGAGAGCACCAGGAATGCTGGGAATCATAGTTCTGGTGGCAGACAGATCTCCTAGACACTAGAGCAAAGTGAGCCTGGAGCAAGTTACTGTTGTGGGTGGGGAGGGAGGAAAAGCAAAGGTGAGAGACATAAGTAAAGTCAGAGTGTCGAGGAAAAATTAAAGGGAAGATATCTTAAAATTTCCAGGAAATCTCCACAATGAAGCAAAGGAAAAAAAAAAGCCTCTATTATTCTGTGATCAACAAACCAAACTTGGTTGGGGTCTCAGACAATTCACTCATATGATTGCAGACAGACAGAAACTCCCAGATTGGAGAGGGTGCTGATCAGACACCCTCTCCCCCCCCCACTCCCGCCATACATGAATCTTCGTGTACTGGGCCCATAGTACTACAATGCAAACAATGTGGACATGGTGGTATTAAGTAAGATAAGGATCACTTGAACACCCAAGCACTGCAATGCCACGACAGTCCACCTGATCATCAAGACTTACTGAGTTACCAAACAGGCGGGGACCGGGTACAACATGGAGACGCTGGACAAAGGGATGAGTCACTTCCTGGGTGGGATGGAGCAGGACCCATGGGATTCCATCATGCTACTCCAAACGATGCACAATATAAAACTTAAGAATTATTTATTTCTGGAATTTTCACTTAATATTTTCAGATGTTGGCTGACCGTGGGTAACTGAAACCATGGAAAGCATAACAATAGATAAGGGGGACTTCTGTATTTATGCACATATTTGAAAACCAGACGGAACAAATGAATCTAAATGATGATGAAAATTAAATAATGCTTTTACATTCTCCAAAACTCTTGCTTTATGGGGTTAGTGCAGAAGTCCTTTGGCTTTTTCGGCTGGCTGGTTGTCCAGCGGTCTCTTCCCTCTTTGGATCAGGAGAGCTGAGTCAGGGGAACAAGTGTAAGCAGACGTGGCCTTTGGGGACTGGCAGATAGCTTCTGCCGATTTCTGAGAAGAGCTATAAATAAATTCCTACGAGGCTCAGTCTCCTTCATGGGCCTGTGCTGACCTTCTCCATTTTGTCCCTGATAGAAGTGACTTCATGGTAGTTTGGTTTTACCAGAGCCAAAGAAATAGTGTTTAAGCTGTTTTTAAAAACAGCATTGTTACCATGTGTCCAGATGGTTCACATATATTGAGAAGCCTTCCAAAAATTGCCCATGAACTCATAACCAATATGTCATAGGTTATACCCTGCAGAGGAATAAGATGCAAAACTTCTGGTTTAAGTATCTGCTAATTAGAAAAGGGCCTGCGTGGTATGATGAATGCACTGAGGGAACCACGAGTCCACTTGGTATGCTTTCCCAAGACTGAAGATTTTGACAGAGACTTGGAAAAGAAAGGGGTGTGGTAGTTTCTTAGACATGGAGTTAAAAAGAAAAAAAAAAAATTAAAGCTGTTGGAAAATAATTTTTGTTTAATGTTTATAAGGAGTGTTTCTCTAATGTTTCTAAAGGCAGTTCTGCTTCTTTTTGTTCTCCTATATCTAATGCCCTGGCTAATTAGCATGAGTACACACATTAAAATAATTTCCTGGCTTATTAAATTATGTGAAACAAAGTCTAAATAAGTTGTTTTTCAATCTTCTTATACAAAGGTGGTTTCTTCATAAAAAGTTGGAACTTGTCGAAGTATAATTTTTCATTCATTCATTCATTCATTCGTTCATTCATTCCCCCACTCAATGTAGTGGAGGTTTCTACACACAGTGTTATCTGCCAGGCCAAGGCTAGGGATTAAGGGCACAATGGTGGCCAGGAGAGGGTTCCTAACTTTGAGACTGTCATAATCAAACATGTTATCAGCTCATCTTGCTGTTGTATGTTTTAATGTGAATACATGAACACTTAAATATGCCCCCTTAACTCCTAACCATAAATCACCAGCAAGGATTACAATCACTAATGTCAACATTCTTCGGAAGAGATTTCATAAGAAACAAGTAGAATAAATCCAGAAGAACAAATTAGAATGTTATCCAAAGTACACATGAAGAAAAAAAGACAGCTTCAGAATGACAGCTATTTCCAAAATAAAACTTAAGCAACCCAAGAAGTTGGAGGCAGAACACAAAGGAATGAAGTAGCCAAAAAGAATTTCTTAATTATTGATGCAAATAAAACCTGACCTCTTAGCTAGGAAAGACAACTTGGAAATATATACTAGGCTGAAACGTCAGCTTTTTTTTTCTTTCTTCCAGATGGAAAGAACAGATAAGACCTGAACATTTCAGCAGTTCTTGAAAAACGGCCTGCCTGGCTGGAGGATAATTTATGTAAATCTGAGTTTGCTCCATCAGATTCAAATACTTCTTCAAGTTAAATCTGACCTGCCAGGGTTGGTGAGGAAGCGCTTGCCTGGTGGGTCTTGGGAGGTGGCCCCTTCCATCGCCTTAGCAGATAAGACGCCTGGAGGTTTTCATGGAAGGACAGGAGGACTTTGGTCTTGAACCTCAGGGCTGATTTTGCCACAGACCAATGCAGGCCTCCCTCAGCTTGTGGGGTCCTGCTGCTGGTGTCTTCTCAACTGAAACTGTGGCTTCTCTCAAAGGCTCGTAGAGCTGAACCTCAACCACACACATGGCTCCCTCCATGCAGGGGACAGCCGGGAGGTGGCTGCCCTGTGTGCCATGGCACTTCGGCGGCCTCTGCCAGCAGGCCACCAGTTGCTCTGGGGAAGCTCCCACAGCCCTTTCTCAAGAATCCAGTTCTTTATCAGGAGCCGGGGTCTTGGACACCAGGAGCTTGGAACATGCCCCTCTCCAGCTCTTCCCCCACCCCACCCCTGTCCCCCCACCACTTTCCTTACAAAACCCTCAGACCTCCTGGAGCTAAGCCCTGCCCACCCTTTTCAAGAGGAAAAAGGAAACTGTATCTCATTCTTATTTAGAAAGCATAATTAAGTTTTCCTCCGAGGGCCTGATGTAACAGACTTCGTTAATCTAACGGTCCCCTCTCAGGTAATATAATTTATTTTCCATTGTTTATTTTTACAATAAAAGCTAAATGCCTAGATGGTTTGGCTGAGCATAGAGCACTAGCCTGAGAGAGAAGGGTCTCAGGTTGGATTCCAGGCAAGGGGAGGTACCTAGGTCACAGGCTTTATCTCTGTTCCGTAGGCTGCATGGGGGAGGCAACCAATCAACGTGTCTCACATCTACTAGTAATTTTCTCTCTCTGCCTCTTAATTGAAAAAAAAAAAAAAAAAAAATCCTGAGGTGGGGATTAACACAACAAGAAGAAAACTAAAGATAAGCATCAGATTCATGAAGGGAAGTTGAAAATTATAACTTGGAAATCAAGTTAAAACAGCAAACAAAAACGAGTAAATAGTAATAAAAACCAGTAGGAAAAATGACTTTGGAATGTTTTCTTTCAGATAAATATAATTGTGGAATTCAGTATCCACAGTTTTCTGGACTGAAATTCTGTGCAAATGATATGTCTTCAGGGCTTTGTTTTTGTTTAGTTTATAGATTTCAGTATCAAAGTGTTGCAGTTTCATTGCAATGGCAGATGATTGTACCCAGAAAGCCATGTATGGCATCACCAGGTGAGTGACCAGGCACTCTGCATTGAACATTTCTCAGGAGATTTAGAATTTCCAGTTTTCATTTTAAAAGAAAAAAAAAATCTGTTGAAATCCAAAGAGGTCACCCTCTAAAGACCAGATATTGCAGATTACTCATTATTTGTGATCCTTTAGGAAATAGTAGGGAATAATTTGGAGGACCATATTGTTTTGTTCAGTTGAGGTGGTCTGTTTTTTTGTTTGTTTTTGGTTTTTGAACAGAAGAGTGTCAAGTTGAAAATGTTTTTTTTTTCTTTATCGCTTTTAAGGAACCACTCAACCAAATCAAATAATTGAAAAAAATGGCACACTTTTTATGTGAACCAAAACTTCTCCACATACCCGAAAACAAATGCTAAATTCCATTTTAATCAGGCCAGATCAGTTGACAGGGTATGAATTATTATCAGAATGATCTCTGAGAGTACTAATAATTTGATTCTGTTTTAAAATTTGTATGGCAGTTGCTGTATTCAATTACAAAGTAATAATAATAAAATGAAATCTACCAAAAGCATTTATGAAATGTTGGGGGAAATTTAAATACACCTAGGATATTTAATGGTAGTAATGAATAGCAAATGACCATCTAGGTGTAATAAGAGCATAGTTTTACATAAAATATCTATATCACTCAGAAATACACAATGAAGTACTTACGGATGAAAAAAAAAAATAAAGCCTGAGATCCATTTAAAACAAACCACTGGGTGTTGGTGTAACTCAAACAACATAGATTATATTTGATAATTGCTGAATCTGGATGCTGAGCACATTGGATTAATTATATTTTTCTCTCTACTTATGTCTATATACAATTTCAATAATAAATGTTTGTTTCTTAAGGGATTATTTAGTCCAGATTTCCATACATAGAATATTAACTTCTGGGCTTTTTCCCAAAATGGTTGTCACAGTCTCTCCACCCTTCATGCTGTGAAACTCTCATTAGTAAGAGTAACAGTTGTTATTTATTGATTTTAGCAATCCCAAGGCTCTGAAATGCATGTTTTATGTTTATAAAAGATAGACAGATATAGATAGGTAGGTGATAGGTTATCTTTGTACATAAATGAATTAAATTCTTGTCATTTTCTAATCAGCTGAAAAAATGGCCAGCCTTTTAAAAAAAAAATTGCTGATTCTTGAAATAATGGGATCGTGAGAAAGCATTGAAAACATGTATTGGCCATTTGATTGATTTAGTTGTTAAAGACAGAGCTTGCCCCAAGAAATGATTGAAAAAGGTGAGAGAAGAGTAGGAAAAAACAAAGCCAGCAGCAGCCCTGTGACTGAGGCAGAGAACTATGGAGTCAGGGAGAAGAGGGAGTTTGCGCCATCAGCCTGCAGGGCTAGGTGAGAGGCACCAAGGAAAATGTATCTATGTTTTTAAAAAAACAAAACAAAAACCTGTACTTTGTGTCATGAATAAAACCTCTCTGTAGCTGTTTTTTGCCCAGCAATAGATTTTTAAATCAGTTAAAGAAAATAAAATAAAAAGAGTGATGATCATTAACATGGTACATATTTTTTCTTTACATTTTCAAGCAAGTATTAAAGTTCCTGATAAGAAACGCAATTCATTTTTTTTAACCCAGAAATTCCAGGATTATTTGGCTACCCCTCCCTGTACACACACACACACACACACACACACACACACACACACTCACTTACTTTTTGGCTCCTCTCACCCTCATCTAAGTCGAGTGCTTGTGGAAGAGCTGCCTCACCTCTGATTCAGGTGCCTGGTTCGAAACCTGGCTTCTTTAGGCTGCCGTTTTCTGCCTGACCTTCGCCTCTCCTCGGCCAGGGCTCAGCCTGAGACCACCCAAGGTCTGTTCTATAGAACGATCTTTTCTCTGATGTCTTTCACAATCATGTTTTCAGATACCCTATTTTATTTCCTTATTTTTAGTTTGCTATCAGTATATAGTATTTCAATCGGATTATCTTTCTGGAGAGTTCCAACTCTGAAACCCTATGGAGCAAAGTGGTGCTGGAGGAGAAGGTCGCCTTGGAATAATATTTCTAAGGAAGAATTGGCAGACTCCTTCCATAATAGAATAAAAAATATACGACTGCAGCTAAATTTATCACTCAAGTAATTGTGGGTGTGCCCTGCCTTAGATCATCCTGGGGAAATGTTTCTTGAATAGCGGCCAGAAAGCTGGTGCTGTGGCATTCAGGAAGCTGGAGTAACACTTCGGGGACTGTATGGCCTCAGCTCTCACATGCAGATGCCTCAGTCATAGTATCTGGTGGCGAAGGCCCACAATCCCAGGAACCAGGCTGATCCTTCCATACTTTCAGGATAAGTGCTGTTCTGAAGCTGAATTTATCTGGATTTTCAGTTAGTTTTGTTTTGTTTTAAAAGACTCCCTGGAAATATTTAACGATAGGAAAAAAAGTAAAAAATGAACATTTTTCTAAATTGGATAAAGCCAGAAAACTGCATCTCAAGAATTCTTTAATATAAAAAAAATGGAGAAAAACATGTTGATACCACAAAGCTGACCCACTCACTGAGGCTTTATTTGCTGTCTTGTATTAGTGTGTGTGTGTGTGTGTGTGTGTGTGTGTATGTGTATGTATGCAAGCCTCCCACTGGGGATCAAGCCCACAACCAGGGCATGTGCCCTTGACTGGAATCAAACCTGGGACCTTTCAGTTTGCAGGTCGACACTATCTACTGAGCCAAACCAGCTAGGGTAGTATTTATATTTTTGTACATGGTTTTGCACTTCCCTAACTAAACTGTAATGTCCTGGAAAGAGGATCCATATTTGATATGGCTTTGCATCCACTGTAGTACCCAAAGTAAGTTGTAGCAAAACTTAAAACACAGAGTTAAGGATGAGCAGAATGAAGATGGTTTCAAAAGTTAAGACAAATATACGAGTTAATATGTACCTAATGTCCAAAGAATCATAAGATAAATACCAAGTAAAAATTGCACTAAAAATAATATGATAAAGAGCCTAAAAGACAGGAATGTAACTGAAAAGTATTTAAAGAGAAGCCTTTGGTTTGAGTAAAAGAGGAACAATGGTAACTTTAGTGAAAGCAGTTTAAGTGGAGATGAGAAATAGAAAACATAAGATGATATGACAGAGACAAACTAGATGATTATTCAAGAATGTTTTAGCAGAAAAAGAAAAAAAATCATCATAAAAGATAATACAATGAGATTGCTGAAAAAGATACTGAGAAATTAAATATGTCAGAACTTGAATACTAGTTGCTAATTTAAAATAAAATGGAAGAAACTGATAAGAATATTCTGAAGCTATCTTAAGGACAACTTTGATCATTAGAGATTGTGAATAAAAATTTAGTTTACTCAAGCTTAAATTCAGGGGCAGTCTTTCTCCAAGACGTGAAAAGGGGAAAGGTGTACTTATCATTGGAGTAGAAATTTTGAGGTTCTTAATCATTATACTAAACTTTAGCCTAAAAATGATAATAACAATCACATTGTATTTTGAGGTAATTAAAACCAGCCATTCTCACAAAATTCTTTCTCAATTATTTCTTTATGTGATTAACTTTCCCTTAAGTTAGCTTGAAATTCCTAACATTTAAGTCATTTCTTCAAATTAGACAAGAAAACTTGACACAATTTTTTAAAAATTAAATTTATTGGGGTGACATTGGTCAACATGAATATACAGGTTTCAGGTGCAGGTTTCCATGTTCTAAGATCTGTATATTGTACCAAGTGCTCACCACCCAAAGCCAAATCTTCTCCTGTCACCATGTATTAGGATCCCCTTCTCCTCTTACCAGCTTCCCCTCTGGCAATTACCACATTGCTGTTTGTGTTCATGAGTTTCAGTTTTATATCCCACACTAGAGACCTAGTGCATGAATTTGTGCATGGTGGGGTCTGGCTGGCCCACCCTGATTGTGGCCGATTGGGCCTGGGCTGGCTTGGGTGAGGGGACACAGGAGATTGTGGGGGGCCAACCAGAACCCCAATCAGCTGGTTGGCCACTGTACTGCACATCATAGCAATCAGTCATTCCAGTTGTTTTGGTTGTTTGGCATATATATATATATATATATATATATATATATATATATATATAATATACACACACACACAAACACATATATAATATATATATACTATATATATACTGTATATATATATATATATATATATATATATATATATGCAATCATATGGTTCTTATCTTGTTCCGACTGACTTACTTCATTCAGCATATTCTCAAGGTCCATCATGTTGTTGCAAATGGCACTATTTTATCCTTTCTTATGACTGAGTAGAATTCCATTGTGTATATGTATACACACACACACACACACACACACACACACACACACACACTGAGTGGCCAGATTATTATGTGTTCAGAGATCACATAATAAAATGGATACCAGAAAACCATTTTCCTTGTCATCAAACCTCAGAGCCTTGGTGACACTCGATCATTCGTGCTCAAGCTAAACTAAGTATATGATTGTTCTTCTCTCTTCTAAAATTTTGTATTTGTGCCTGCACAGGAAAAAAAATAAAGCCATACAGAATGTTAGGAATGGATACAAAAGGAAAGAAAAAGGAAAAATGAAAATAGTAAATAATTTTAGAAAACTGCAGAATTCTACATTCTGGTATCATTTATGTTTTTATTATGTATACTAGAAGTTAATTACTACTTACACAATATGTTATCATTTTAATACTTTAATCTTGCTATGCTCATTTACTAATAGTTGACTTTGATTAAAATGCAAAGTTTTGGAGGAACATTTGCTGTGTAAATTAACTGATTAGACTTTTCATAATTATACAGAATTAGTTTTGGATATTTTATAGCAATCAGAATAAAATAATTTAATTACTTAGAAATGGGTTTTTTATTATTAAATATAGGTTTAATAATATCTAAAAGTTTAATAAATATTAGCAATGTTTTAAATCTTTATTCTTAAAACAAATGATTAGAATTGGATATTAATGAAATATGCTTAGGACATTAGGAAAATATCAGCAATGACCTCATTCTAAATAATAATTGCAAATAAATAAAGTTGTTAGCTTTCAGGTAGTATTTGCCAAAATTTAAATTATATTTTAGGTGCATGTTTTAAAAAATCCTAATATGTGACACAAGCATTTGAAATAAAATATATCAGTTGATCCAAAGATTAACAGTTTATAAATTGAAGTGAAACAGGACTTGGGAAATAGAGACACAAATGTATGAGCAGGTTTCTGTTTTTACTCATCTCTGCCCCTCTCTAGGGTCTCCTCACTGTGTATCTTAATCTCAGGCCCCGCTTCTTGATCAGCAACCTCAGCCACTCCACCTATTCCCACAGCCCTGATGCACAGTTTAACATCTCTAGTTTTACTCCCACCATTGGGATGCTATATGATGTGGTCAATTAACCAGTGGGCATTTTCCTTTGGAAAATGGCCATCAATAATATATCTAAAATTAAACTTATTTGCGGGGAGACAATGGTAAGATATGTACACATATAATACCTTAATGGAAAAAAAATTTAAAAAATTAATAAAATTCAACTTATTACCTTCCCCTTGGCAAAACAAATACGTCTTTACACTGCTTAAATGTCTAAAAATTATTTATAAAAATAATAGAAAATCGAATAGCTATCTATAAGTCTTGCTCCTGCAGTGCAGGTAAGTTTGGAAATAGCACTCTGTCAGCTGCCCAGTGATAGCCCCTCATGTGCCCAGAAGGACACGTGACTACAGCCGAGCAGGAGCTGGGAGGGCAGGAAAGCCTGCTCCCAAAGGGGCTGGGTATGTGTTGGATGGCAGACCTGGAAAAAGGAAGGAACACCACCGTCTTAGGTAAATATTACAGCCCAGCTTTATTTTTATTTAAAAAGATGGCAACAGAATCTATAAAATGTTGCTGGTGGCACTGTTTCCATGGTAAGAAAAGAAAATAATGTCTCCATGGAACAAAATTCTAAATAAGCAGCCAAAAATTAACAAAATACTGTGTTTCTATTTTAACAATATTTCAGGACAGTCCCAGACTGTCACTACTGAAGATTATCTACTTTAAAAATTGTCATTTAATAGCCAAGAAATGCCTTTTGTGGGTTCTTGGTTTTAGGAAGATAATATAACCAATCCTTCTCCAGAAACATCCTCAGATCCAGTGCCATGTAAATGTTCTAACAGAGTAGCCATTCAAAATAGAGGTGCAAATATTCATAGCTCCTTCCAGCACAGACACTCAGATGACAAATATAACTGCATATTTTCATCTGCTGGGCGAAGGCATTTCCCCCACCCAATGCAAAAGATACAAAAACGTGCATTAATTTGTTTATATGAAAAGTCAAAATAAGTTATTTCCTTGAATGTAAACAAACCCATATTTGAGCTTACAAATAAACACAAAATCTTCTCTCTATCTAATATTTTCCTTGTCAATCCCAAGTGAAGTCACTCAAGGATTTGAAGATCCTCTCATCCAGAGTCTAGCAATGCCAGCAGTCTCAAGGTCATCTGGGAGCTTATTTATCATGAAGACAGAATCTCAGGGCCCAACTCTGAGAGACTGAACCAGAGTTTACGTTTTAACAAGATCCCGGTCTAGTGATATGAAGGAACGACAAGTGTGGGAAGCCATGGGACACATCATAGAGGGAGCAGCAAGAAGCCATCTGGTTGGATAATATTTTTTAAAAATTGATTAGATAAGTGGATTTTAAACAAAATTGCTGGAAAACAAGTAATTTCTTGGAGATAAGTCAATTAACTCTGGCATAAGTCTGATTACTTAACTGCTTTCTCCATTTTACCATACTATCCAGCTTGGAAAATGTTTCCTGTATTATTTGGCTTTCACTTTTTCATATTTGGGGTTGGAAAAACACAAATTGCCTTTCAAGCATCTCTACATATTTTATGATGCTGAAGTACTATGAGATAAAAACTCCAAAAAAACATTCGAAATCAGGTAACGGTGGTCTCAAACTCATGGGCAGCCTCCAACAATTTCGTGAGACAGTTGAAGAACTAGATCATTGTGGAAAGGCACTAACTGGGAGAATTATGGGATATCATCCCCTTTGTATTTTTATTAGATTCATTGTGACCTCAGCCCTGTAGCCTCCACTCTGATGCATATACACAATTCCCCCGAAAGATGAAATATTATTATTGTCTTTGTTAGCACATTTTTCTAGTCACAGAAGTAGAGCTACACATGGGTGGAAGACCAAATAAATGTTCACCTCCAACCCTTCTGGAGCCTCAATGCACAGCGCTGCAGTGTGGTGTAATTTCCCATTTCTTTGATCAGTTCGATGTAATCCCAAGGAAAAAAATTGCTTTCTCAGCTTTGGATATCCAGACTTTAAAATCTCCCCCGTCCCTTGCCAGATCGAAACTGGAATAGGTTTGCGTGTGAGTGACATGAGTGAGAGGTGACTAATCTCTGCCACCCATCATTTTGAAGGTTGCAAAATTAACTCGCTTTCTCTTTGTCAGTGTAGATGGAAAGAATGAGAGAGAGTCATAGAAATGTACATTAGTTTGTTAATTATGCTCACCTCCATTTGCTATGTAAAGATATTTGATAGCCGTTTCTGTAAAAAGCAGTCCCAGTTTTCATTAGTGAGTTTTGCAGCTGCTTGGAGTTCCTGGCAGGCGCCCATTGAAGGCTGTGTAAGTCTAAAATGTTTTCCCTAACGTTTCAGTTCATATTGAAAACAGACACACACTCTTCAATGTTTAAAGCAGAATTGTCTCTAGCCAAATTTTCAGTGTCAACACAAAATACTGCAGAAGAAATTACTTCCCTGCCCCCCCCCCCCCCCCCAACGATCTCAGAAACCAAGAGAAACAAATAGAGAAAAAAATAGATGGAGTAAAAAGAGAAGAAAGAAAGAAAAAAAAAATCCCTACATATTTCAATCCAAGTTTACATAGATTAATTTTAAGGAACTAATAACCATCTATTACGTTTTCCCAAGGAAGTGAATAGTGACCTAATATATAACGATCATTGTTTCTAAGAATGTAAAGCAAACAAAAAATTTTATCGAGACAAGTTAATCCTTACATATAATAATTCATTCTGTAGTGTCTAAGTGATTCATCAAAGAATATAATTTCACTGGTTTTCCTTCACAGACAAATTGAAGAGGATTAATATAAAGAACATCAGAAGAGACTAATGCAAGACTACGTCACTATTGCTTATATCATTGTATACAGACAAATTATGATGAGAAGCCTGTAGACTTTAAGACCATTTTTAAGATGACAAGAAAAGTAATTTTTCAGATGAAGTTATATTCATATACATCATGCCTCTAAAAGATTACCTTGGAAGGAAGGTAATTAATTGTTTAAAGGTACTGAAATACATATTCATGAAAGAACAGAGGACTATTTTAAAAAGAGGAAAAATATGTTATTGAAGACAAATACCATTTCTAAAAATATTATATTTTAAATTTGCTTGCACTATTTTCAAAATGATTTGTGTTGGTAAAGCTTGTTAATAAGATATCTATCTAAATAAAAGCCTAATATGTAAATTGTCCCCATGGGAGTTTGACCAGGAGACTGGTAGTTTGATTGCTCACTATGACATGCACTGACCACCAGGGAGTAGTGTGGAACGAAGGAAGGCCCTGGCCAGCAGCCAGAAGGCCCTGATCAGCTTCTGATTGCTGGCCAGGCCTAGGGAACCTACCCATGCATGAATTGTGCACCAAGCCTCTAGTTTCATAATAAAATTATTCCTTGTAAAGAATGTTAGTAATATTTCAAAACACATAGAAAGAGTGTCTCTTGTAAGTATCAGAAAATATAGTAAAATCTTCTTTATGTAGGCAGTTGGCTTTTGAAGATCAATTAATCCTTATTAATGTTTTGAAAATTTTCTCTTTTCTTAAAAAAACAACAACATTTTTAAAATTAATTTCAGAAAGGAAGGGAAAAGGAGATAGAAACATCAATGATGACAGAAAATAATTAATTGGCTGCCTCTTGCACATGCCCTGTTGGGAATAAAACCCAAAATGTGGGCATGTGCCTTGACCCATAATCAAACTATGACCTCCAGGTCAACGCTCAACCACTGAGCCACAATGGATGGGTGAAAATTTTCTCTTTTAATTCTGTTTTAAAAGAGTAATACAGTAGGCAATTTGAAAATACATTTTTTTTTCTGTTTTTAAACATAAAACAACAATTTATTGTTGTGAAATATAAAGAATATGAAATGACAAAGTAGACAAATGAGATGCTACAAGTGATGCCCAGTTAAGCAAACAAAAGTGGTGATGTTTATATGGAGTAAGTATGAGAATGATGAAGGACATTGGTCTATGACCAAAAGATAATGGATAAATGCATGTTGGCATTCCAGGGCTTAAATATGTGGGAGAAAGAGAAGCTGATAAGTAGTTAATGGTATAAAGCTACGATCCTTGAAAATGTTTCACCCTCAATAAAAGGGGAGCTGGAAAATATCTACCTGTTGCTAAAGTGAGGCCAGAAAGAAAACCCTGTCTTTCTCTGTTGTGCTCTCTGAGTGGAAAACTTTGTCATCACCACCACCATTGTCCCTTATTACCATGCTCCGAAGTTTGTCATAGGCATTCTCCCAAAGGGACCAGGAAATCTAATTCATGTTATTCATCCAACCCACCACACCACCATCACCCCTTCGGGAAACCCAGATGAAGAAGTGATACTGAACTGTTTTTGGGTTTGCAATGCCCCTTGATGCTAGGAAGAAACAAATGAAAACATTCCTGAGGAAACACATGCTCAACTATGTCCCCTTGAGATTGTCACAAGTCAAGTTCTCAATGGTTAAGATTTACCTTACTTACATATGAAAAACAACAAAAAACTATATAAAAGAAAAAAAAAGTAGGTCATCATGAGAGAAAAATCAATAGAAAAAAAAAGAAAGAAAGAAATCCACTTTAACATCCTTGGGGGGAAATTGAATTATCAGATACAAGATATAATGTGGATCTATATACAGCAGTTTAAAGAAATAAAAGATGAAGTCAACATCATGGTAAAGAAAAGAAACAAAGTGACCAGCAGCAAAGGAAAATTAGTCAGAGAACTTCTATGACAAAAAGAAATATCTCCTGCAAAGAATGGGAGAAAAGACAGATGATATGCCATTGAAGAGAGAATCAAAAATCTGGAAATTACAATACATCCCAGAAAGGTAAAGAAACATGAACCATAAAGGACATGTTGAGACATGGAATATAGCATGACATGCCTGTATTAAATACATGTCATGTATCAAAACTATATTATTTAGTCTTCATCCCTGGTTCCTGGCATAGAACTCCTAAAACCTTTGTAATTTTCTGAGTGATGGGGTGATAGGAACATCTTTTGTTACAACATTTGCTTTTGGTCTATGGTTCCTGACAAAAGGGCCTCCTAGACTTTGGCATCTTTGAGCTATAATTGTTGTTGTGAATGCTAGTGAGATGACTGGCAGCTGGGGCACCTAAGTAGCTTCAGGAAGAAGACTAGTCACCAGAAAGACCAATCATGTGATTAGAGATTGGGACTTCCCTCCCTACCCCTGACCTCCAAAGCAGGGAGGGGGCAGTAGATTGTGTGAATCACTAATAGTTAATGACTTAACCAGTGTTTCCCAAAGTGTGGTATGCGTACCCCCAGGGGTACGGGAAGAGTATGGTGGAGGTACGCGTTGCACCTGAGTTTGGTGGGGATATGCACTGCACCATGCTTAGCTGCGCCTAATTCTATGTTCTCATGAGTACGCGGGGTACTCAGCGTTATGAAAATTATAGAAGAGGTACACATATGTCAAAAGTTTGGGAAACACTGAGTCTTAAGCAGTTGTGGCTAACTGGTGAAACCTCCACAGAAACCCTAAACAGTGGGGCTTGGAGAGACTTCTGGTTGATAGACACATCCACATGTTTGGATGGCAGAGCACTCTAACTACAGGGAGAAAGAAGCTCCTGGACTTGGGACCCTACCAGAGCTCACCCTGTGTACCTCTTCATCTGCATCCTTTATACAATATAGTAAACGGAAGCTCATGTTTTCCTGAGCTTCGTGAGTCATTCCAGCGAAGTATCCAACCTGGTGGAGTGGCTGTGTGCACTTTCAGCTTTGTAGCCGAGCTGGACAGAAGTATGAGCTCCCTGGGACCCATCACTTCCAACTGGCTTCTGCAGGGGGGGCCGGCAGTCTTGTGGGACTGAGCTCCTAACTTATGGGGTCTGTTCTAACTCCAGGTAATGTCAGATGTGAGTCAAATTGTAGGACCCCCTCGGGATCTGCAGAGAATTGGTTAGTGTGGGGGAAAACCCCACACATTTGGTGTCAGAAGTGCTGTGAGTAGAGGAAATAGGTTTCTCTTATCTACATCTCTTTGGCTGGTGGAGGCAGAGCAGAAAGGAGAGAGAGAGAGAGAGAAAGGGGTGGGGAGGGAGAGGACAATATTTGCAAAAATAAAGGCAGACAATTTTCCAATAAAAATTGGTTCTAAATATAATAAAAATAATACAGTAGTGGAGTCCCCTCTTATCCTTGGAGGATACATTCCAAGATCCCAAAGGATGCCTGAAACCACAGATAATACCCTGTTTATACTATGATTTTTCTATAGGTACACACTTAGATAAAGTTTAATTTACAAATTAGGCATAGTAAGAGATTAACAACAATAACTAATAATAGAATAATTAAAACAATATACTGTAATAAAAATTATGTGCCTATGGTCTTTCTCTCTCTCTTACTGCACGCACCCTTCCTCTTGTGCTGATGTGAGATGATGAAATGCAAAGTGCTTCCTGAAGCTCTGGAGCTGCCCCTTAGTTGCAGGAAGTGGCTAGGGGCTCCCTGGCCCACGCTTTCCTCTAGGCTGTTCTTGTGAGCTGTATAGTTCTCAGGAGATTTTGCAGAATTCTGCCCCTACAGCCCATGTGGTGACATGGGTAATTTACACTTACATGCACACTCCTGCCAGCCCTGTATCAGGCTCCCCGACTCTTCATTCCTGCTATTGAAACTTAGATCCCAAATAAACTACGTGAATAAACACTTTGCCTCAGCTTCTCCTTAGTGAAAGAAAACTCATAAAGTAAAAATGCCCATGGTTTAATATAGAAGAGTTTAAAAAGATAAGAAGAAAAGACATAAATTTATAATATTAAACTTGAAAATTTATAAGGCATATATTCTTAGAAATTGAAACAAGAAGAAATTGATTTCCTGGCTGTTTATATACCTGGAATAGGATTGGTTGAACCATTCATTTAAAATTCTTCCATGGGAGGAAAAATAAAACAAAAATAGCCTGTCTGAGTCTGTCAAAATATTAAGAATATTTTGCCGAAACCGGTTTGGCTCAGTGGTAGAGCGTCGGTCTGTGGACTGAAAGGTCCCAGGTTCGATTCCGGTCAAGGGCATGTACGTTGGCTGCGGGCACATCCCGGTAGGGGGTGTGCAAGAGGCAGCTGGTCGATGTTTCTCTCTCATCGACATTTCTAGCTCTCTATCCCTCTCCCTTCCTCTCTGTAAAAAAATCAATAAAATATATTTAAAAAAAGAATATTTTGAAGTCTGCCTAATATTAAGAGGTGGAAAAGAAACAGAAATGATATGCTTTTAAAGTTTGTTAAACAAGTTGGTAAAACCCTAACACCAACCGAGTTCTTTAATCACTAATATAATTTCGATGTCAGCATATTAAAGAAAAAATAAGAATATGCTTATTTCAATGGACTCAGCAAAAGCACAAATAAATTTCAACACCCATTTATCATAGAAAGTTGACATAAAACTACAAATAAAAGGGATATGTCTTTTTAAAATTCTTTATTGATTAAAATATTATATATGTGTCATCATCCTCCATTACCTCTCCCATCCCTCCCCCCACTCATGCCCTCACCCTCCTGTTGTCTGTGTCTATTGGTTAGACTTTATGTATGCATGTATACAAGTTCTTTGGTTGAAAAGGGATATGTCTTGAACTTATACAAGGATAATTCCTGAAAACCTGAAGCAAATATAATACTCCATGACAAAACATCAAAAGCCTTGTCTATAAGATCAGAAATATGTATGGCCATCACCCACAATTTCATCCAAAATAGTACTTAAGGTGTCAGCTAGTATAATAATAGAAACAAAAAAGATAAAAAACTTAGTGTAGATAAAAATCAAAGTAATATTTTAAATTGATATGATTCTACTTAAAAAGGTAAAGTAGTCACAAAAATTATCAGATTTAATATTATATTTTTAATGTTAATTTTTGTAAGTTGTTATCAATGATTCTGCACTATGTTAAACTTAATTTTATTAAACTGTATGCTATTATTATTCAGCGTTATTCAAAATGTAATTGCCTCTCAGAGGAACTTATCATTTTGTTGTAAATAAAAATGTTAGATCATTCCTTTCATCACGTTAGCATGTTTGCATTTTATTTGTCTGAAAAATCGAGTCTTTTTCCACTACCTAAAGGAGTCTTATAAAATAAAAAGTGAGAATATTGAACAAGAAAGAGTCATTTTTTATTAAACAATAATTAATAATATCAAACAAGAAAAGAATCACCAATGATCTTTTTAAGAATCAGAGCAAGATTCAATCATTTTTCAAATGCATCCTTAAGCAAAAACATTTAAGTTACTTAAAATGTATCACTGCTACAAATTCTGATGTGATAGTTCCAACAATTAGATGCAATTAGACGTTTTGTTCTTATGAGTAAAAATAACTTCTCTGAGAACAGGATGCTTATAGTTGGACAGTAGTGGGATATTACATAACATCATCACCAAAACTTAGATGATATTTGTGGCTCTAAAGTTCTTTTTAATTACTATTGCTTTCCTCCTTTATGAAGAAAGATGTAGAAGATAAAGGATGGGTCTCCTAATGCCAAGTGATACGCTCTCTATGGGGGCTTACTTACGCAGAATTTTGTAGATGATTGCTATGAGATGAAATTGCATGTGAGGAAGACCCTGCCCTGTGTGAGAAACGAAGCTTCCACATCTCCACTCCATGCCTCGTCCAGCAGGATGCCCTTAGGGATCCAGTTCTGGATACAAATTACATTCTCTCCAGCAAGTCTTGGCAGAGGAAAGTGAGGCAAAGGCCATCCCGTGGCAGCTGGGGCCCTTCGGCTCGTGTTGTCAGCGGTTCCCTGGAGTGAGGGTCAGCCGTGGTCATGGTAGAAGTGGGGGCAGCAGCAGGAGCCAGACACTGAATTACAAAGAGGGTGCAGTGGCCTTTAACTTAATAACCCAAAGGTTATGCCAGCTTCTGATCCTCCAGAACCTTTGAAAGTCCTTCTGGTCCTTAATGTATACACACACATCCCTTCATGGGTCTGGAGTGGGTGCCTCTGGCCTGTGCTAGTTCCTGGCCCATTCAGGAAAAGAAAGGGTGTTTGTTTAATTCCTCTTCATGTTAAATAGTTGTGGCTCATCAGCTCTCTCTTTAAAATGGGGCTGCCGCTATTTCCATTGAAGGCAGCCGTTCTCGATGTGCATTTGTTTATTGGAGAAGGCTCCAGCCTGTAGCTAATGCTGAATTCAATACCTCTGCAGCTTCCTAATATTGGAATGTTGCTATTCCTTATTTAAATGCAGTAAAATGCAAAGCCCAATTTAGGTAAAAAAGGAAAGCAAGGCGGTCATATCTCAGGCATCAAGTCATCTCTTGGTTTGGTGACGTGCCAGGCGTGAGCCCAAGTGTGCCAAGTATTCACTTCTCTCTGCGCCCCGGGTAATGCACTTGGGCAAACATTCCAGGTGTCAATTGCTTTACTTAGTCTTTGTTGGAAACAATAAAAAGAAATGCACTAGGAAATACTGCCAATTAAGAAAAAGAGCTTTTTTAATGGGATGTATTATTTTTCTCCTTAAATTCCACTGGGTCCCGAGCTTTCAGATTTTCATATGTTTTACAGATTCAGAGATGATTTTCCAGTTTGGCCTGTGCACAGTTTGGCCACATTAGAATATGTGCATAAGAAAATATATTTACTGGACAGATCGATCTTGTTTCTGCCATAGCGTCATCCTTCTTCTGGAAACCACTCCATCCCTGCCACTGGCTGAGTGAAGCCCTGTGCAGCCTCGGAATCCACTCCGGGAGCCACAGGAGTAGGTCCCTGATGGACACCTGACCCCGTGGCAGGTAATACAGAGGATGGCTAGGGATCTCTAGGCTTTCTGATACTTAAAGATCTACCCAAGAAAGGATTAGGATGATTAGCTTGGCCAACCAGATCTTTCTCAGGAATTTGAACTAGACCCAGACCATTAATAGTTGGAAAAGTGAGACAACCTACAAACAGACACAGAGAAAGCTGAAAAATTATGCCTGTTCATTTTTTTTTTTAACTTTGCAGATGATTTGAAAATGGCTCTTGAAACCACTTAAGCAATACAGATTACCAATGAATCAGATAATGAATACAGTTGACATTTTAAAAATACACTTGTAATACTTTCAACAATAAAGATAAATTCATAAAAAAGGATTGTCTCATTTGAAGGAGGCCTGGGATATTGCTCTTGTATTCAGAAGTACAAAACCCCCTAATGATTTGGTTTCTAATGGTCATAGTTAAATTTAAATTGCTTCAATGGATTATCACAAGTCTTAATTCCATAGTCTGAATCCATTATACTCTCTTTATTACTCATCTAGATGATGCATCATAATATAACATTTTGCATCACATGCATTCCATTCATTAATTAGAAGTCACGTTTGTGTATTTGCAGATTTCAGACATAGCTTGCATATATTTAAGTATCCGACATAAAATGCATACATGCACACATGCACGTATACAAGAAATGAAGCCTGTTTCTACCTTTGCTTTTGGTGTGCTGTGTCTTCATGTCATGTCCCCATTCTTGGGATATTTCAGGATGTATACCCTATATATCTCACATCCAAATTAATGACAGGTTGTGACAGCCTCATCATTCAATGATAAAGACTCCATTTGAATATACACTTTCTCTCCGAAAAAATGTGTTTATTCATTGAATCACAAACAATGGAGAGCTATGTGGAAACCACAGGACTCCAGTCTAGGCTGACAGATCAGCTTAATCAACACCGGGCAGGAATGGCGCGACAGTTGTCCCAGCGAGATCACACTCAGTCACATCCAGTTAGTTAATCCTGCCCAACCAACTGTCACTGTGAAGAGTAAAGAGGAGCCTACCTTCTGGCAGCTCGCACTGTGGTTTGGAAGACAAAAACACACAGTAATGTAATCCAACACAGGCTACATAAGAGTTAAAGCAGAATTACAGGCAAATGGCAACGGCAGGACAAGGGAAGAAAACAATTTTTTTTGACTGGCAATATATTAAGGCTTGGAAGACATGACTTTAATTTAGCTTTAAAGGATATGTAGGACTTGGTTGTTTTCAATTTAGCAAGCGGATTAAGCATTCTAACTCTGCAGACAAGCTCCCTTCCAGTTTTCACTTCACTCCGGTTGGCCTCTTTCCCACATCCTTCATATATTTATAGATAATCCAAAACTCTCACAGCAGAGCCATTTTGCCTACATTCCTCCAATTATGCAGAATCCTTCTTCATTTGATAAGTAGTTTGTAAATTTCAAAAGGAGTGATAAGATATGAATACCCTGGTTCCTTCATATTTTTAATGGCTCACTTCATTTTTGGTGGAACACATGATTCTAATTTTGATAATAAATTTTTCCTAATTTAGTATAAATAAAATGACCCAGGTACTAAACATAGCTTTCCTTCCCCACTTTGATAAGTAATATTTTACATTTTTTATTGATTTGAGAGATAGAAGAAGGGAGAGGGGATCGAGAGATAGAAACAACAATGAGAAACTGATTTGGTGCCTCCTGCACATCCCCAACTGGGGATTAAGTCTGCAACCAGGCTGAACCCTGACCTGGAATCCCATCAGTGACCTCTTGGTTCATTGGTGGACGTTCAACCACTGAACATCGGCCAGGTCGATAAGTAATATTTGATTCACATTTATCAGACTCACTTTATGCATGCTTCATACATTTTTTTGGTATTTTTTAGGTATATTGATATGAGTCAAGAACTCTATATTAATCACAAGAACTCTATCCTAATCACCCTGTTGTACACAGCCTGTGTTTATCTGTGGCACAAAGGGAAAAGTAGATGCAAAGAAAAACTGAGATCATTCCAACCAGCACACTGCTCTTAATTACTTGATATTTCAGTCAGAAGAGTTATAGACCTAAATTATTCACACGGTTTCCCAAATGGTGGCATATTAAAGTGCAGCAAAATGTCACACTCTAATATGTGCAGAAATAATCTGTCACCCCTTGTCTGATTTATTAGCTGCTAAACAATCTCACCACGTCTTCCAAGATATAATCATGCTATTCAGCTTATTATTTTTATTGCTGTACTTCAGGGACAATCACGGGTTTATCTTAGATCATATTGAATCGAATTTTAAATCCAATTATGCTGCAAGTTTTATCATCACACATGAAATACTAATTTTCTTTAACTGTTTTTTTTTTTTTTAATCTTGTTCTGGAGGTCCTAAAGCATTGCTTTGATCCCTTGGGCATCTTACCTTATTATATTTGTACGGTTTCCCCCACTAAAACTATTTTTAATTATTATTAATACTGTTTAATATCTTCCAATGGCAACCTAGTGGCTTAGTACATTATAGAAACCTCCCTGGACTCCTCATTACTGCCAGAGAGAGACTGTTTATAGAAGAATAACACTTATTGATGTGCGCTTCAGTTTAGAAGATGCCCAAGAATGTGCACAACTAAAAGCTAAGAGCTGAAAAGATTGCAAAGGCAAAAGAAATTCTCAGAGTTTAAGAAAAGTTCCTTCCAGATGTTGTTTTATCGATAATTTCAGTTTTATTCCTGTACATTCTTGAAGTGCATTTCAGCAAACAGCTCGTTGAATAGACTACACCAGTGCAGAAAGTTAAGCATTGCCCCCTTTGGGGTTATGAAAATGGCTCTGTGCTAACCTTGATTTGTCAGGACTTGCAAGGCTCCTACAATACAGATAAGGTCAGAAGATAAATAGGGTTTTGACCATAATCTGTCTCACAGAGAGTTCCAGGGAGGCTCCCAACTATGCTGGCATTATTCCCACCAATTCCTGAGTACAGTCGAAGGGAATTTTCTCAGCAGCAGTGGAATCCTCATACAGACTCCCTAAGTGGAGACACTTGTAAATTGACCACCTAAGAAAATTGTAAATCAAAGATAAGCGATCCTTAAGCTCTCTCCCCTAATTATGAGGGGAAAACATAGACAGTCAGAGCAACAGACTTGGGCCCTCTCCTCACTTCCCATCGCCTGATCTGAAGTCGGTAATTTATTTTAACTCACAATTAGTTTTTGCTTTTTTTGTGGAAAATCAGAGTCCCTGAAAAGATCTTCCTGCTCAGATTTCAATCTCTATTTCCTCTAAAATGGATATTAAAGGCAAAAATCCCAGGATCCTGTGACAGTCCAGTTGGGGTTTCTCCTTTTTGACAAGGACACCTTAATCGGTTGTCTAAACCCAAATTAAGAACACAAGGGTGAGTGAAGATCAAATTGAAGAATTGATGAGTGGTGGTGGCGGTGGTGGAACTCTGAGCAAAAGGACTTTCTTGGGGATACAACCTCAAGAGGCTCTAAGCTAACAGGAGCAGGTGGTGAAGACTACCAAAGATAGGAAAGGAGACAGGGCTTCAGGTGAGAGGAAGCAGAGTGGCTTCCCAGGGACAAAGGAGCGGACATTAGCTTTCCAACAAGCCAGCACACAGCTAATCAGGCCAAGCAGGGAAGGTGGCCCCTGTCCCTTTGTATCTCTGCAGCACTCCACAAAATAGGTTGGTTTACTACACATTACCTTCTTGGTTTTTTTTTGTTTTTTTGTTTTTTTTAACTGATTTGAGAGGAAGGGGAAGGAAAAGAGAGAATATGGATGTGAGAGCAAAATCTTAATCAGCTGCCTTCTGCCCACCCCCTAACACAACTCAGGCATGTCCTCTGACCAGGAATCCTTCTGGCAACCTTTCTGTCTTTCTGTGTATGGGAAGATGCCCGACCAACTGAGCCACCGACCAGGGCCTTGCATCATTTTTAAAGGGAAGTATGGGGTGGGGAGGGGCTTCATTTAGATAAAAATAATCACTCCTTTGGTTTCCAACACAAAAAGATTGTGGAAAGACTGTAGAAAAAGCAAAGTTTTGAAAATTTTGGCAAAAAATAAAATATATCTTATGACTAGCTATTTTAGCTATAGGGCTATCTATATAGCCATATATATATATATATATATATATATATATATATATATATATATATTTAAATATATATATATATTGTTCAGTATCATAAATGTAACATTATTATTTAAATATATATATATATTTAAATAATAATGTTACATTTATGATACTGAACAATCACTATACATTTTTTTGTCAGAAATAATGGTTGTTGCATATACTTTTAGGTCAAGAAAAAAAAAAATCATGGAAAGATTCTTTAATGTTTTTTTTTTTTTTTAATCCTCACCCAAGGATATTTTTCTATTGATTTTTAGAAAGAGTGGGAGAGGGAAAGGCAGAGGGAAATAGTGATGTGAAAGAAACACATCAGTTGGTTGCCTCCTGCACAAGTCCCGACCAGGCCTGGGACTGGGAAGAGCCTGTAACCGAGGTACCTGCCCTTGACCAGGATCAAACCCGGGACCCTTTGGTCCAGAGGCAGACGCTCTATCCACTGAGCCAAACTGGCTAGGGCAAGAATCTTTAAATTTGATAGAATGTAAATTAAAACTAAAAATAATTAGGAGTTTCCTGTAATAATTTTTATAGAATATAGAAAAATTCAGAGAGAATATGTGTGCTTTGTTGAAACTATACATCAAGTTTTACAAAGTGAGAGTGATAGGGCCTTAGAGTTCATCTAGACCTTTTGGAGGCTTTGAGAGATAGAGGAAAGACTAAAACCATGTCTCCTGAATCTTACATCATCATACTTTCAGGGAGCAAGTCTAAGGTAGGTCAGAGACAAAATTAAATACCATAGCTATAGAAACAAAACATGCATATTTGTATAACTATCTCTTCCCACATGCATACACAATTGAAACAGTTGTATGTAATAGCCATAGACTAGAAAAAATTCCATGTGATTAACGATTATGAACAAACAACACTAACTTAATACCCTGGAAATCTTCCCCAAAGTGTCATTAAAGCCATTGTGCATACTAGTGTGTGTGTGTGTGTGTGTGTGTGTGTGTGTGTGTGTGTGTTTAGGGAATTTTATATTATTTTATTTTAATCAATTAAAATATTAACTGGGTCCATAAAATATCAACTGATCATCAGTTGATAATTATCCACATATAAAAAAAGCTCAATTGCCACATAATTACTGATTTTTTTATTGAAGAGAAGTGGTCATATAAATTTAAATACTGAGATCTATTTCTAAAAATCAATGATGATGTTTTTATTTTGCTTATTGAAAGTTGACTTCCTAAGGATAGCTGAGGCCCATGATTTGAAAATCTTTCTTATTGTGACCTGAGAGCTGTGATGTGATGAAGAGAAATCTACCTGCTTGCTTCTTGCAGTTTAGTCTGATTTGAAGCTGATTCTATGCACATAATAGAATTTGCGGTCAGTGCTCACATTCCATGGAGGGGATAGGCCCTGGATCTCCAGAAATGAAGCCGAGGCAACCCAGTCCTGAGTAGTAAATTTTAGGGAGTATGACTTGTGGAAATGGGAGAAGGGAGAGGTCATGTGACTTTTTATTGACCACAAATATACTATTTATATAATCACAATAACTCATGTTAGTAGAAGTACAGAACATAATTATGGTACAAAAACAAGATAAAACCTCTTTTTGTCTATATTTTATAATATGAAACACTGGCTCAGTGACATCATCTTCTGCTCAAAGCAGCTTTTCTCACCTTACAGACCTCGGGCATGAATTGCATTTTATAAGTAAGCAGATTTTACTGCCCGGCTATAATATAGGGAATGCCGACACATATGCACTTAGAGCAAATATTTACAGTAAAGTAAAGGCATAATTTTCACATGCAGGATGTGCATAATTATGTGATAATAACCTACAGAGAGAATGTTTCCTGGCAAATAGGGTCTGATAAAAATAACAGCACTAAAGTCCTGTTACTTTTGCCAAGGGGCTATTTTTAGTATCCCAGGAAATGTCTCCTCATCATTTGGATTGGAAATGCTGGCCCAACATAAACCAGCATTCTCATGTGTGTAGGAAAGCTCTGCTGAGCTAGAAGCTCCCTGGAACAAGGGCCTTCCAAGACCAGGCTGCCCCTGCACAGCGGGAGTTCTCAGCTAGCAGGGCTGACATATTGGACCAGCCAGTTCCTGTGTTCTGGGGCGGCTTTCCCCAGCATTGTGACAGCACCACTGGCCTCCCCCGACTAGGTGCTCGAAGACCTGCTACCTTGTGTCTGTAAATGTCTCCAGACACTGCCAGGTGTCCCCTGAGGATAAGTCACCCCAGTGCAGGACCATGTCTCCTGAGCCACATCCTTCAGTTGTCTCTCACACAAGGTGCTCCACTCTGCCCATACCTGAGCTTCTTCGTGACTATAATGGAGACCAGTGATTTTCAACCTTTCTCATATCATGGCACACATAAACTAATTACTAAAATTCTGCAGAACACAAAAACAATGTTATGTTTTTTGCCAATCTGATAGAAAATAAATAGATATGATTTTGATTCATTCACACCAGATGGCTATTGTTGTATTGGCTGTTGCCATTTTTTTTTTTATTTGACAAACTAAGAGAAAAGAGGTCAGTGCCCTGGCTCAACAGTCAAGGGATTGCATGTTTTAAGAATTCTTGTGGCACACCAGTTGAAAATTGCTGATTTAGACACTTGAGAATGCCACAGGCATTTTCAGAACACAGGTCATTTCTTCTTAATCAAGGGCTGTCATGACCAGCTAGTAATTTCCATCTGGTTATACAAGAAGACAGAGGAAGCATTCACTATTGTGTTTCAGTGGGCATTTTTTTTTTAACCTAAAAGTCTAAAAGGAAGAGCAGGTATGGAGAAAAAGAAAAGAGTATGCTTTGCCCTTCCCTCTTCCCAAGTTATGCATCGAGTTCTGTGTGAATTTCAGTAAGGACACCTGTCTACACTGCCTCAAGGAGCCTTAGGATTCAGTTCTCCATATAGAGTAACATTTTTTGTTGCTTTAAGCAGAAAAAAATAATGGTGCTTTCTTCATTCAAAGAATTAGGCATTTTTAAAGAAGGCCATATTTAAGAGAATCATATCAATAGCGGTAATCATATACACACCTATAACTGGCTATCTTTATTATATATAAAAGCCTAAGGGACCATTATGATGAATGACGGGAACAACCAGAAAGACTGGTCGACCAGTCGCTATGTTGTGCACTGACCACCAAGGGACAGAAGAGTCATAAAACAGAAGAATCATAAAACACTGATTAGCTCAGTTTATATGAGAAATGGAACAGAGAAATGGGCCATATTGAACATAAGGAGCTGCCCCCTGATGGCCAGTGTGCTCCCACAGGGGAAATGCCGCTCAGCCAGAAGCTGGGCTCACGGCTGGTGAATGCAGCTGCGGCAGCAAGAGCCTCCGCCGGCTTTGTGGCTGCAGCACCAAGCAGTGGCACCAGGTGCAGTGGGCTGAGATGAGCACGAGCGGCACCTGGTCCAAGTTCTGGCTCCTCTCTGGCCTCCTGCAGCTTGGCGCACTGCTACATCCCTTGCTTGGAGGATGTCTGACTGCCGGTTTACGCCCAATCCCTAAACTGGCAATTGGACATCCCTCTTGCAATCCAGGACCCCTCGGAGGCCTAAACCAGCATTCGGACATTCCACAAGGGGTCCCGTATTCGAGAGGGTGCAGGCTGAGCTGAGGGACACACCCCTCCCCCGTGCATGAATTTTGTGCACTGGCCCTCTGCTGTATGCATAAAACTAATATTCAAAGAATGTTTATCACTACATATTTTTCACATATTAACTTATTTATCCCTCATCATAAATCTGTAAAGTACTATTATTATCCCATTTCACACATGAGAAAACTGAAACAGAAAAGACTAAGAAGTGGCACCAAGATTCAAACCTAGACACTGAGTCTAGAACCAATGAGCCAGGGACCCTCCATTCAGCTTTTCACCATGTCATGCTTTTCTTTTAGAAACATAGATCAGCTGCCTCCTGCAAGCCCCCTACTGGGGATTGAGCCCTCCGTCCAGGCATGTGCCCTGGCCTGGAATCTAACCAGTTAGCCACTGAGCCACACAGGCCAGGGCTATGGATCTTAATTTTTTTTTTTTTAATTTTAGGAAATTGATTAAATTGCATTTGAGACTTTGTCCAGCTCAAGAGATGCATATTGATATCCTGGAAAGTTCTTTGCTAAAATTTCATCCTCAATATTAGGATTAATTTACAAAAGATTATTTTGTTTAAAAATTATTTTTTATAAAGCCAGAATATTAGCCTATAATACATCAGACCTTAATTTTTAATACTTTCTCGTACCTAGAATATTTCACCTTATTGATGTCAATAGGAAACACACAAATAGGTGGACACAAAATTAGGCCAAACAGAAAAGTCATAAAACACTGATTAGCTCAGTTTATATGAGAAATGGAGTAGAAAAATGGGCCATATTAAACATAAGGATGGATTTGCTGAATGTTAATTGCACACATATAGAGGTTTCATTTACTTCCCTGTGATAATTGTTTTTAGAAATATTGTGAGATGGTTTCATTCATAAAATAACTATTACTAGTATTGTTTATATCAGTGATGGCATAATATTGAGAACCACAAAAAATTTATAGATGTAATAGTTCATGCTTGAAGAACACATTTAATATTTTATAGCTTTTGGATTGTAATAAAAAAAGAAATTCATCACCAGCTTAATTTATTATTAATCTGATTATTGAGTGAGCTACTGAAAAGGCAGAGGACGTATAAGATTGGGATGATGAAGATCTGGGAATACTACTATATGATAAGTTATTAAAGGAAGAAGAATTGGCTAAACCAGAGAATCTCTAGCCTGCCTCAAAGAACTTTCCCAGAACAAGTATCCAAAGAAAGAGGTGGGGGCTGCTTATTTTTATCACAATAAGCAGTAATAGGGTGCATAGCTGCAGAGGATTTAAAAGTAGATATGAAACTCACTAAAAGGTGGCCTTAAATTTTATTATCACTGTACACTGGCAATTCCAAAAATGAATAAACTATGCCAATAAAGTACTCTTCTCCCAAGAAAGTATGTTAGTCTAAATTCTAACCTGTAATTCTTGCTGAGTTTTGATAACATGTTTCAAATAGCATATTTTTATTACTTATCCCTTAAGACATATCGTATACTACATCAAAGTTATTTCTGGAAAACTCCCAGTTTTATCATCATACTGAAAAGTGCAGATTTAGCTGCACATGACTTTTTTGAAAATAAAGCCTTAGGGATTCAGGATTTTTGGATATCACATCTTGGGCAGCCTGTGTCTCTAACCACCAGGACACCACACATTCTTGCTTTTAAAAAGTCAATTTCTTTTTTTTTTTCTGATCAAGCCTTGAACTTTTATTCTCTGAAATGGCTGTATTTATACAGCAGAGACAAAGGGGGGCCGGGCCGCCCATGCAGAGGGGTCCCTGGCAGTGTCCATGGGGGAGGATCAGGAAGGGGAAGTTGCAAAGATGTTAAGATTCCAAGGTGCAACATTCCAAGGCTGGGCTATCTAGGGGGGAGGATCAGGAAGCCGTAGAGGCAGGAAGACAGGAAGATGCTAAGCCCCAGGTTAATCTTATCTTCTGGTCAAGCCCTCAGGGCACCGCATAACTTCTGCTAGAAGGAACTTAATTCTATTTTCTTAAGACTGAGTAAAAAGTCAATTTCTATAAGCAATGATAGTGCAACAATCTTAAACTATGATACAGAAATTGAGTGACTTCAAATCTGTCATTCCATAAGACAAACTAGAATTTTTATTTGCCTTTAAAAGTTTTGGATATTTAAAAGCTGTGAGAATAAAACCTAAAGAACAAAACTATGGATAGTACTTCTATTTCTGGAATTTATCATGAAATCAGATTTTTAAAAATCTCTGCCAAAGTTATCCTTATGTTTAAGATTTTCTTCTAAGTATTTGTACTTCTGAGACTTTATACAAAAGGAACTTTTCAAAATGGAAATTAATAAAAAATATTATTTTATCCCTGTGGGTGATGATTGGCTGACAAATTTGTGTCTACTGTCGAGGGAACCTGAATCCAAGTAGAAGATCCCTGTTGGCAGGAATAGTGACAAGTTTGAAAGCTTAAGGCTAAAAACAGAAGTCGGATGATTTTTTAAAATTAATGCAACTGACCAATATATAGGTAGTTTCCCCCTTTTATCTAACCATCTATTCATGTGATTAACATGTATTAGTCAAATCTCCTCTTTTAATGCTGTAATATTATAATTTTATATCAATCCACATATGAAGGTTAACTAAATAAACTTTTCAATAACTGCATTTCTGTTCTGGCTATTACTATTTTTTTTTTAAATGTCATTTTCTCCTTTTGACTAAATATAGTTTTTAATATAAGAGCAAGGCATTTAAAAATCATTCATTCTGGGTGTCAAAATCATTAGATATGCCACTGCTGAGAGAAAAAAGCTGACTTCTAACAGTTTTTGGAGACACTCTTTGAGTCGACTGGAAAAAAACCCTTGAAGCCAATAGTAAATATGTAAAAGATGTTTATCCGGTAAGAAGAGCATTTTCTGTCTCTGAATGAGTTCAGGACAAGACTGATTACTTCAGTGAGTCAGTGTAGAGGGGATTCCTCCACAGACAAAGAATTTGGACTAAATGTTCTTCCAGCTCAGTTTCAACTCCCAAGGCAGAGCATCTCAGGATTTTCTGAGACTTTCTCAAGTAAGAAAAAATAGAATTGTGTGTCTCACGTGATAGGGGAACACTTTTTGTCAGGTAAATCTTGCTCTTCTGATTCGTTTCATTAGTATAAAAACACCTAGGTGTATTTCCCAGGACTATTCTGAGCCCTGTGTTCACACAAGGCTATCCAGAGAAGAAATAATGCAATTGCATCAAACCCAAAGTGTTGGGGACTGGGGGGCAGCAACATTTGGTTGATGGTTTGGACCAAAGGTCAGTAATTCCTATTACAAATTATTTTATTTGGCTGTAATCTCCCTATTCTATGATGTGATATCACAGATATTTTAGTCAATTTATCATTGGATATTCTTTATTTTTCAAAGAATTGAATTTTACAAAATCCTTCAAAATACACCAGTTATCTTCTAAGTTTTGCAAATGCACTCTTATTGTGGAAGTGTAGTACATATTTTCTCCTCAACAACAGAAAAAAAGAGAAAATATGTAGTCTTTATTGTAAAAAAACAAAAACACTCCTCTGTGTGTGTATAACTATCAGTTTTCAGCATTTTTATTTTCCTGTGTCAACTATAAATTACTGATTTATGTTTTATATATTCCTTCTTTATTATCCCTTTCTTTCCCTCAAACACATGATTCTCATTACTCTATTTGGGATAGCTTCATTTGCAATTCTCAATACTGCCCTAAGTATTGAGATTTTCTTAAATTCTATTTTTTAAAAGTAAGTGCATCACTAATAATAATATGTATGTATGTAAGTATGTGTGTGTATGTGTGTGTACATGCAGATGTGCATGGAGATATATTTAAACTGGTTCTAATTTCAAAAATTGTACAATAGGATTTTCAGGAGGACAAATACTTCTCAATTCTTATTTCTGTACATTAGCAATAAATTTCACATAAAAAGAGAACCCCCTGTAAACTCTGTGGGTCAATCTGTGTTCTAGACTGAGTGTTGCTTGTTTTATTACGTGTGACATGATCAGAGGCAAAATAATTTGTGGCACCTCAGTCATGTGCAATAACTATTTCACATCAAAAAGCAAATAACCAATCTGACTTTCACTATTACACGGTTCATAGGAAATGTGGTCACTAGACCTGAAACAGCAGGCGAGCATGAAATGCAATATTGTTTAACACTGGATGTAAAAATTATTTGGGGGGGCGGGGAGGGGAGGGAGAAGGAAAAAATCTTAAAAGGAAAGGGGATGGAAAGGTGGTAGAAACTCTGGAGAAATAAAGTCTCTGAGAAACCGCATTGCTGTAGGCCGAGGTCCTGCTGGTGATGGTCTAAAACACTAGCACATGGACCTGTGCAAACAGCAATTAATAAACTAAAGATGGCAGGTCTGCTGGTCATCCCATTTTCTTCAAAACAGAGTTGGATAGCTTTGATGTGTGAGAATCTATTTTAGTAAGAGGGAGTCTTGAGACTCTACAAACACTGTATTCTGATCAAGTGTCTCTAAGGGCCAAAAAATATCTTCTGACTTGAACATTGAAGGGACTTCAAATAGTATGGCTTCTTTGAGAAGAGGGAGATTTAATATTACCTAAGCCCCAAAACAGAGGATCAGAATCAAGGAATCATTTATAAAGAGAAATGAAAACAAACCAACCCAAAAACAAGAGAAAAAAAGTGGGCAAAAGCTTTTCTTTTCTGTCTCACAGTGGTAAAGTGCATGAGCATAACTGAAACTTTTTTTTTTTTGCACTGGAGGGGGAGTCCCTTAAGCAGCCTGCCCCCTCTCACAGGCCCGGAGTCCTCAGAGGAGGGAGGAGGGAGGTGACCCGGTAATCAGGGGAAAGCGATGCCCCCATCACACCTCTGCTGCTGTCACTGCAGGCAGCGCAAGTCTCAGTCAGCCCTGGTTACCTGATCCTTGGGTGGCCCTGGGTGGCTGGGCAGCTGCCATCCGAGGCTTGCCTGAGGGGACTGGCGAGGCAGGTGCCACTCCTGCAGCCCCGGGGGACTGAGGGAACTGGGTGCTGCCATCTTGTGGCAGTGGGTGCCACCTTCTTTGAGGGCATGGCAGTCAGTTAGCATATTCCCTCCTTATTGGCTGTGAATGCCGTCACCTTTGCAATGGTATGAGGGTCAATTAGCATATTCCCTCTTTATTAGATAAGATTGTTAGAGCTTAGAGTTTAATATCTATAATAAACATCATAAAAATAAATTACAGTCTAAAGCTCAAATGTTAGTTGTCATTAGAAAGAAAAAAATAATTTGTGTGGGATTACAAAGAAGGGAAACAGTAGACAGGTAACAGAATTAAAAAAAAAATAATCGGAAGGGTGGTGCTTTCTGGCAGCAAGTTGAAGGTTAGCCACAGTAGACAAAGTGTGGTTCTCAGTGGGGTGGGGTGACTGGAGGACCCTGAGGAAAGGGAGGCCAGTACTGGGTCCAGTTTGATTGGAGAATGTGCATTTGGGGAAAGTTAGTGTGCAAGAAGTATAATGGGATTGAATGGATGCCAGGCTGCATGTTGGATTAATCCTTTAAGCAATAGACACTGTGGGAGCTCAGGCAGAGGGACCAGGTGAAGTGCTAATACTCTGAGAAGATTATTTTCGACTCAACTTTTCTTGACTAGAGAGGCCTCCATCTCACCTAGAATGGTATGCATTTGTGTGGAGTTATGTATGTGTGTATAGTGGTTTGAGGTAGATAACCAAGAGTTTTCTAAGCTAGAGTCTCCCACTAGGGACCTCTGATGGAAATCTCAGACTTGGAGCCTTGTCTTCTGAAATTCTTTTCTACAAAGATAGTCATTTTTGACACTTAGGATGCCAAGCTCATTAATCAAGCTACTTTTAGCCATTTGGGACAAACAATGGACTTTGCTTGATTTTTATTATTTGTATTGTTATTACCAATATTTTTATTAATATAATTGTTAGTGCATTACTTACTCTACCATCTACTTTGCTATTAGATTAGAGTATATTTAATGAAGGATTCTATTGTGTCTATATATGCATATATTATCTTTCCATGTTTTTTTCTTCATTTCAGATTGAAACAGCATTAGCGATTACTTTTGCCCAAAACCATGAAAGAGGGATGAAAATTTTTTTTTTCTAGTTTGCTCCATGCAGACGCTATTCTTTCTGGAGTAATCAGCTTCAACAACCAAATAGTTTCTCTGTCTCTAAAAAATAGCCCTCCAGGAATAATTTTCAACTTTCTACATGAAAGAATGGCTTTGGTAATTCAGACTTTGGAAGCAAAATCCTCCTTTTTTCAAGTTTTCTCACTCAATGCATCAGGAAGTTAATAGTTTAGGAAGGCTGAGTAATCACTAGGGAATATTGATCTAGCTATATCAGCAATGTTTAGTGGAAATGGAATGTGAACATCAGATGAAAATTTAAATTTCTAGTAGCTACATTAAAAAAAGAAATAGGTGTAGTTAATTTTAATATGTTATGTTTAACTCAATGTACCTAAAATATTTTCATGCAATATGAATTGATAAACATGATTAATGAAGTAGCTCACATCCTTTAGTTTGTAGTGTCTCTGTAATCAAGTCTGTATGATGAACTTACTGCCTGTCTATTTCAAATCAGATTTGAAGGCCACATGTGCTCCTGACCACTGCATTGAACAGTGAGAACCTATCTAGATCATTGTCCCCATTCCTGGCTGAATAAAATCTCATTAAATGGTAGATGTATCAGTGAGTTTTCATTCTTATAAATGGGAAAATTACTGACTTAATAATCCTGACTTTAATACTAGATAATGAAAAATTTATCCTGAAGGAAAGCTATATGCTATAATCCTACACATTCAATTCTAATAAAAACCCAGCTAATGATGACCCATTTGATAAAGACTCTAGAATGAGATATACTTAAGTTATTAAGTCCCCTTTTTATTCTGTTCTCTTTGTAGGAAAAAAGAATGTTACTACTCATTCACCTTCAGTTAAGGGAAACTGTCTGGCGTTTTTGCTTTACAACTTTTACCAAAGTGATGCTGACTGATCTAGGAAGAGTTCATAGGAGGAGAGTTGAGAAATTTAGATCCTCAACCCATTTCCATCTTTTCTCAATTGGATCTCACACAGATTTGGGTTTACTTAATCCTTTTTGTTTTCACCATACTCTCCATGTATATATAATTTTCATTTTTTATTTAGTTCATTAGTTATTTTTAAAAATGCAACAATCCATCAACCACCTCCACACATGAAGTATAGGGTCCTGACGATAACCTACATATAACCATATAGTTCTACCTTCATCTTCCCAAAGTAAGCCCTATATCATCCTTCAAGTTAAGCATAGTTTTGAATCCCATGTTCATAGTTTCCTCACTTTCCATTTCTGTATAGTTTTACTGAACACATAAAAATTTCTAAAGACAAAGATTTTAAAGTTGTTTTAAGTGTACAATACAATATTGGAATATATTGAATAATAATATGGGAATGAATTTTTTATCTTATTGCTAGTATTTGTTTATACCATATGGCATTATTGTGCATTAGTTTGAAATACTCTCCGTTTCAATGTGTAACTCTTCACAGATATATTTACCCTCTCTCCATTGATGTGTGCTTACACTGTCTCAAGCTTTGTGCTACCTTGAATAATGCTGCTACATCTTCTATGTCTCCTGCTGTGCACATACTTTATTCCTTTTCATTTAAAACAAAAGTCAAATAAAAGCAAAGCAGTATATTTGGTAAAGTATATATGACTGAAACATTATCAATTGTTTATTGTACTACTTAAAGGGGAAAAACTGATCTAATGAAACCAATTTGGAACAAATTTTACATGCAGATTTTGTGAAGATTGACTATTTTCTCACTTTTTAACACAAAAATGTGATCATGTATAGATAGATGCAATGTAGTCATCTATGAAAAATTCTTTTTAATGAAAATTTACAGCACTGGTGGAAATCTGAAGAAAATAATTATATATGTAAATGCATAATGAAAACATCTAGTGAGTTCAATGATATACATAACCAGAGGGAACATATCTTCTACTCATATAGAGATGGTTTAAGGGAGGATATATAACTTGAGGTAGCTCTCAAGCTGACTTAGAGAGGGCATGTATGGGAGTGGGGTGGGGGGCAATGGAAGGATATGGACACATATGTAAAATCTTAATCAATAAAAAATTTTTTAAAAATTTTTAAAAGAAAAAAATATTATTGGCAAAACCAGAAGTTAGAAAATATAAAATTCAAGATGGAAAGCTGGGGTGAGACAATTTTTGTAATTCAGAATTTGTGTCACAGCTTATTATATAAGAATAAAAACATGCTTAATAGTTGAAATAATATTGTGTGATTTCTTTAAAATTGGGCCATTGTGTGTTTTCATACTATTATCTCACTGCATCATTGCAAAAACCCTGTCATGTACTTAGGACAGCAATAGTATCACTTCATTTTAAGTACTAAATTAAGAGGTTTTCCTTTGCTTTCCTAGTCCAGAAGGGTCAGATAAATTACACCATGGTAATATTACTCAGTAATGATGATGAAGGAACTTCTGGCCTTACCTCTATGGAGGGTCTGCCCAGCCTTCTCCAAAGCTGTGGAATTTGTGTCATTCAGAATCAGTTGTGTTAATAAATATACTAAAGGAGTGTAATTATGGATTCAAATTAGTAGACCCTAGTTTGGGGTAGTATGCTTATTTACAATCATTAATGGAAAACATCTTAAAGAAAAGAAGAGGTCCAGAGTTTTATAAAGTTGTGTGAACAAGAAATCAATAGCTTATTTTAAGACATCTTGGAAATTATGTTCAAGCTGACATACTACAAAGCATAATAAATCCTATTAAGCATAAATTTACATTTAAAAAATAATCTTAATCATTTGATTTAATTAATACCAACTTATTCAATTAGCAAAACCACACAAGTTTAGGAAGAACATACCCATGTTGAATAAAAATGTTCACTTGTATTATGTTTAATACTTAATACTATTATGTCAAAGTAAACACAGCTGTATTTATTAAACCAAAAATATTAAACTGTTTTGTTTGCCAAAGATATACCTAAATTATGTGAATGTGAATTCTTGAAATCTTTCTAAGTTCCAAAAGAATATATTTTTCAGCACATTGAAAATATTAACTGTTTTCTTATTTTTTGTATTTCTTTAGGAATATCCAATTTATGTAAGCACTTCTTATTTTGTAAGCAGTCAGAATAGATCTCACTTAAGAGATTTTATAATCTACCTTGGCAATACCATCTGGAGGCAGGACACTCTCATGCAATGAAAGGTAAAGGCCTTTCTGAATTATAGACATACTAGAGGCCCGATGCACAAAGATTTGTGCAAGAATGGGCTTTCCTTTCCCTGGCTGCAGGCATCTCCTTTGTCTTGGCCTGGAGCCACCTTTCCACCTTCCCACATTGCCCAGAGGCCCAGAATGGCTGGGGCAGTGCAGAATGCCTGTGTCATCAATGGCAACTATGCAAACATCCTGCCCTGCTCCCAGTCACTTGGCACTTGCATATGCAAATTAACCCAACACTTTTGTTGGGTTAATTTGCATACTCATTCCTGATTGGCTGGCGGGTGCAACAAGGGTACAGTCAATTTGCATCTCACTCTTTTATTAGTGTAGATAAACATTCAGACAGTGAAAATGAGTTTATAGCTTTGAAAATGAAGTTTCAGCCTGTGACAAACATAGAAACAAAATCACAAAACTTACCCATCTAGACATCTACCTCTTTGTCCAGTAGACATATTCTCAATGATTTGAGCCATAATAGAAAGTAGACAAACAGAAAACTCTAACAAACCAGATGAAGATATGCATAAACCATATTTACAGAGATTAAAAAAATGATCATATATGGAAACAAATAAAATTGTCAAGTGAAGCCAAGTGAATGCTAAAAATTAATCAAAATCAAATACTTACCGTGCTCCCCACAGTCAGGCCTGGAACACAAAATCAGCAGCTGGGCTCACCACTGCAGTGGGTCCCCAGTTGTTAGTTAGGAATGGACAGAGCACCTGGTTGGAGTAAAGGGAGATTAGGAGGTGAGGCCCAACATATCCCATTCCAATCCAATCTTTTACACCAAAACTAGAAAAGATTATGCACTGGATATTTAGAGAGAGATTATTTTATCCAGGTGATTGCAATAGGAGAAATGTCCATTAATGAGGAACATGTCAAAGAAAAGGAGTGGGGTCATGGGTTTTATAGAAGCAGGTATAGAATCATCAGCTAATCTCATGAGAGTGGTGAGAAAAGATGAAGATGGTCTTACCTGAGTCATTGGGGCCTGGTAGAGATGGGTCTTATCTCAGAACAGGGAAGCCCGGTTGCCCTGGGAAGTCAGCATTTCTAGGAACACCAAGAGAAAGGGATTCTCTATCATTGTTGCTTTTCAGGAACACAGAGTTCAGATAAAGTTCAACATTGTCAATATCCTCTGATATTTGTGAGTGGATTCTTTCTTTTATAAAGATACACTAAATTACTTTTAGAAAGATACATTTTTTTTAGAAAGATACAGTGATTATTTAGAAAGCACAAACATTAACTTAAATACAAAAATTTTGGATAGTTTAAACACAGTTTTTTAGATGTGCTTACTTTGTTTTTTATTATTCCATTTTTAATTGTCAATTTTTATTTTTCAAAAATAAAGTTTTTATTACAATTTTCTTACTCTGTTAATACCATCCTATCTAATAAAAGAGTATTATGCAAATTGACCATCACATCAACACACAAGACGGACGCCCCCATGTGGTCAAAGATGGCTGCCCCCATGTGGACACAAGATGGCTGCTATAAGATGGCCTGCAGGCGAGGGCAGTTGTGGGATGTTAGTGGTGACCAGGCCAACAGAGGAGGGCAGTTGGTGGAGACAAGGCCAGCAAGTGAAGGCAGTTGGGGGGGACTCAGGCCTGCAGGGGAGGGTAGTTGGTGGATACCCAGGTCTGAAGGGGAGGGCAGTTTGGGGGAAACCAAGCCTTTAGGGGAGGACAGTTGAGGGGGAATTAGGCCTATTGGGAAGGATAGCTGGGGAGGACGAGGCTAGCAGAGGAGCGTAGTTGAGGGGGGACCAGGCCTGCAGAAGAAAGTAGTTGGGGGGCCAGGTTTGCAGGGGAGAGCAGTTGGGGAGAACCCAGGCTTGCAGGGGAGGGTAGCTGGGGTGGGATCAAGCCAGCAGGGAAGGGCAATTTAGGGGACCAGGCCTGTAGGGGAGGGCATTTGGGAGCCAGCAGTCCTGGATTGTGAGAGGAATGCCCGACTGCACAGGGATCGGGCCTAAACGGGTGGTCGGACATCCCTTAAGGGGTCCCAGATTGGAGAGCATACAGGCTAGGCTGGGGGACAACCCCACCCCTTGTGTACAAATTTTGTGCACCGGGCCTCTAGCAGTAGATAAGTAACTACAAAAGTAACATGAGAAAAGAAAGTCACCCAAGTTTCTATCATTCAGTAGTATGCAGAGTAACATTTTCTAGCCATTTCCCCTAACATTTATAGAGTTGCTTCTTTAGTATTAACATGTATGCTACCATTATTTTTTTCTATCAAAAAGTTATAAATGCCACTGGGAAAAAATGTTTTATATCTTTTGTGTCTTTTCCAAAAATTAGAGTTTAGAATAGGGAATTACTCCTCCAAAGTGAATGAACCTTAACATTATATATTTTCTACTGCCCCTTGTATAGATTAGAAACATAATATAATAACATTTTTATTTGACTAAGAAAATAAGAGTTCCCTTACTACTCTATAATCCTGTCACAGCTGATAACCTCAGTAAGAACTTCCCTGAACATTTCACTAAAATAGGTCTCTTTTCCTGCATTCACTACCGCAGCTCCTTTTCATTTTCTTCTTGGCAGCTACCAGCACCACTGCCAACATCTGTGTGCATTTTCTTCCTGGGTTATTGTTCTATTCAATGCAATTTCTTCTCAAGGAAATTTTGATAATTCACATGTATTCTTAAAAGCATTTTATTTCTCATTGGATTGTCACCTTAGCCAGCACATATTTAATCTTAACATGTCCTCCTGAATAAATATTTTCATCAAATTTGTATGGTATTGATTATTTCTATCTTCCCCAAATGATATTTTAAGTACTATAGATAGTTTAATTTTTTTTAAATTATTGGTTGGGATATATTTTTTTCTTTCTGAAATTAATTTATTGTTTATTTTTTCCTGTTTTGCATATTCTGAATCTAAGTTTATATGACTTAAAACTTTAGAGATTTCAATATTTTCTTTGGCTGACTTATGCAGATTATTTTCAGAGACTGTTTCTTTCATTATTCAAAGTGATAGACCCTGTTTATTAGCCTTCAACATTTCTTCAGATGTTTTATTCTTATTTTGCTGTAACGCAAGTGTGAACAAAGATTTTATTTAGATTCCATGTTCATTTGTTAAGAAATATGCTTTCAGGATTTTTTTCCATGCCAAACTTACTCCCTTGCCTTAAGTCAACAATTCTTCCCAGATAGACAGTTGGGCAAAAATTATATCTAATCAGATTTCCAATGCTAGAACCTATCACAGCGGTAAAAATCAGGTATCTTGTTTATTCCCTAGTTCCAAGATGCCTAAAAGACAGAGTAGATCAAGTTCCAGGAAATATATAAGCCACATATTTCCCATTATACTTGGAGTCTTTGATCAATATAACAATGTGCCTACTTTATATTGAGAAGACTGCCAGCCAGTCCTTAGATGCTCCTCCACCATCAGGCCATCCCTAAGCCCCATTCCTCCCAAGTTTATTCTGGAAATGGCAATTTGTGAAACAAAGAGGTGCTTTTAGAATTTGGACAGTGTTATTAAGAACCCCCACAAAATCATTGGGCAGTTGGATAATTTTTAGTGTAATGTAGATATTGCATTTATAAATTAGAGAGGAGCCAGTTGAAAAAAGACCCAAGTTCTTCCCACAAGTTTTTATGCAGGCTTGGACTCCTTCTTTTGCTATAGCACAATACAGCTAATCAACGGAAATTATTTGAAATTATTTTTATTAACTTTGGTCAGCCTTGCTGTTAGTCTACATTTTTTTCTAGATTATGACAATTCATTGATTGCTGATCCCATTTTTTTTTGTGTGTGTGTGTGTGTGTATGTGTGTGTGTGTGTGTGTGCCTTCCCATTTTAATTCTGTCTTGGCTGTTATTTTGCTAGGAATTTAGAAAAGAGAGCCAGTGAATGCTGGCCAGATGCCATTTTAAACTTGAATTTCCAGGCACTAGGCTTTAAAGCTCAAAGTATCTATTGCCAAATTGTTTTCCCAAATTTTTCCCCAACCATATAATCCAACACGTGATGTGTCAAAAGGACTGATATTGCCAATGTTCGTTTTTGCTAATTTTATCTGTGAAAACAGTAGTTAATTTTAGTTTTTTCATACATTTGTGTTAGTAGACTAATGGGGTTAGACATTATAAAAATACTAACATAATTAACATTTGAGTTTCTTATATGTAAGAGATAGTGACTGACAGTGTAAAAAGACATAGTTTTTGATAATTTCTTAGGCAGGATATGCTCAAAGTTGTCTATGTATTATATGAATCCCATAAATAAAATACAAAAAGAGCTTAGAGGAGATAGAAAAATGCTTCTGTCTGGCATATTAGGAAAGACTTCACAGAAGACAATGTCAGAATACAGCCTTGCAAGAGTAATAGGATAAAGAAATGGGCTATGAGGGGCCCAAGAGGGAAAATGGTGTGAGCGACTTTCCAGAGCTGAGATAATGCAAGACAATCTCGTGTCTTTGAGCTACTGGGCTTGTGTAAAGGGGATACGGGGGAGATGTTTAGAAGATGTGAACAGACAGGGTTCCAGTTCCCCTGTATTGGGGAAATGGAGAAAAATCTGGAAATATACTGCATTCAGAGCTGGAGTCTGCATGCAATTTTAGAAGATATTTGAGAAACTGTGTACTTTCTTGTAGACAATATGCCATGTATACTGTTCAACTAACCTATTTAAGCAAAACTCTAAAAATATAATTCTGAAACAAGTGTAAAGGGTTAGCTATTCAGGACCAAATGGAAGTAAAGAGGCCATTTGAGAACATTCCATGACCAAGACATTTTTAAAAAGCACCTAAATTAAGGTAACTGGGTAGAAAAAAGTAAGTAAAAGAGTTGTTTGAAGTCAGAAGCAGCAAGATATAGAACATGACTGGATATGGAAAAAGCCTAAGGGCTACTAATTATAATTCTAAGTTTCAAAACCTAGATATCTAGAAGTGTTTTGGTGTCATTCACAAAATAAGTTAAAGAAAAGGATGGTTTTATGACATTTTTTGGCATTTTATGAATAATCAGTTCCTTTGTTATTCTGATTGGAAATAAATTAATTTACTAAATTAAGAAATTTTAAATGTTAAGTATCCAATTTCTGATGAGTAAAGGCAAATATTGTTTTAAATGTTTCCTTTACCTGCATTTCCAAAGAAACATATAATGATGAAATGATTGATGATGGTGTAACATTTAGGTTGTAATCTGTTAATCACATATACGTTATACATATCTTAACATTCTACTTGCCAATTCTACCTCAATAAAGCTTAAAAAAAGTCATTTGTTAAACGAGTGAATATATATTAGTTCTTTACTCTGGGTAACAGATATATTTAAAACATTTTGTTCTGTTGGCATTCAAAATTGTGTAAAGTAAAGTGGAATTTTGTGAAAGATAGAATAATTTCTTCTTCTCAGGTCCCAGAAAATGCTGTGAGCTCTGCTCAGTGTTAATTATTTCAGTGAGGAAAGTAAAAATAAACAGGCCAGTCTTTTAACACTATGTTTTATTATAGTAAATAGAATTATCTGTAACATTTCCCGGTTTCTTTTTTCTTCTTTCACTTTCCCATCTGTTATTTTTTTATGCTTCACACCTGCTGAGTCTGTGGAAACTAGAAAAATCAACTTTCCCCCCCAAAAAAGATGTATATTTATACATTGCTTTATTCTGAAACTAATAAGAATTGAAAATGTTACTTAAGATTTTGTGTGGTCTCTAATTTGTAGAAAATAGAAACAAACTCAATAAAATAAATTACTAGTCTTAACTGGAATAAAATGACATTCGGTACTATTGCAAATATTTGTATGTGAGTTGATTCAAATGTTTTATTATTGGCAAAATAGAGATTCACCATTATAAATTACACTTGTTTATTTAAAAATAAGATTATTGCCTTAAACTTTATCTAGTTGTTTACCTGTTGATAATTAAAAATATATGTTTGTAAAAATTAGTTCAGGACAATGGTGAAAAGGATCACCATTAATTGAAGAGTTCCTATATTATAGTAAGGGTGTATGTCAAACATATGAACGTTAGTAAGAGACAGACCTGATTTGGAAGGTTGTGGAAAAGAGCAGAGACGTGTTTAATGAGAACATTAATGAGCTGTGTGTCAAAGTGCCCTAGGGATGCAAACTGAGAAATATGGCAACAGGAATCTGGGCATTGGGTTTCTGCTGAGTATAAGCCATCCAGGCTGCAGCATTTTGTTTCAGCAGCTCAAAGGAACTAAGACATCATGCAAGCAAAGTGGAGCAGCCAGCTTTCAAATAGGTACATGTTGGTAGTGGGGGATTCAATGTCAAGTTGAATTTCCTGAATTTCCCAGTCTCCCCCACCCCACCATTTTTTAAAGGAATTAAACAATGATTCTGAGTGAAAGACAGGAATAAAAAAATGGTGGTGATGGTAGAAAAACGTATTTTAAGGATATGTCTGAGGCGGCATTATCACTACTTCCCGACTAATCAGAAATGCAGGAGAAAAAAGGCAAGAGCCAGACATTTGTACACATTTTCTAGTTTAGGACAGTCAACACCAGAAACTGAAACATGACATTGAAATGCCAGGGTTTTTATATATATTTTTTGGCCAGGGGCAGGAGCTAGCAGAGACAAGGATATCTGATTTGTGATAACCGTGGCACATTTGGGAAGAGATGCCAGATGGAAATTAAACTCAGGAGAGAACTTGACACCAAAATATGAGCTTATCCATACAGAGTGTACAGAAAAGGCCTCAAACTTTTTGGAGTTTCCTAAACCTTTTGATACAGTCATCAAATTTATGGACCCTCTCCCATGAAAAATGAGCACATAATCAGAGTGCTCATAGCCTCCCTAAAACTGTTTAACATGGAACTTAAGTTTAAAAACAAACAAACAAAAGCCCCCAGAAAACCTGGAGAAAATAATAGGAAAACACAGACACACAGTTTTTCCAAAGCCAGGGGAGTAGAAAAAATATACACAATTTGGTATCAAATGCTGCAGAAAGTCTGCTTAGAAATATGGCTACAAATAATAGGCTATATCTTAGGAAGAGCCTTTTCCTCGTCCCTCCTTTACCATCTTCCCCTCTCCCCCCCAGTTCACCTTACTGCCTCTCCAATAATATTCTTCAAGCCATTTGATTTGTTGAGTCATTTGTGGAAGCTACAGTGGGATGAGTGGTGACAAGGAGTCAAGAATCTGTAAAGACAGATCATATTTTCAGGAGTATCCTTGGTGATAGCAAAAAGACAAATGGGTTCAGGAGTATAATCTGGTGGAAGTGCAGTGACTAATTCGTTGAGAGGATGATATCAGTGGAACAAGGCCCTGGAGGACCCTGGAGAGGATATGCTAAAGAGCACAAGGAGAGGGTAAGAGCTAGATGCTGGCACAGGGGACAGGAAAACATAGGAGGAGTGAAGTCCTGGGAACCACCTCTGATGGCCTCAGTTTCCCCTGCAAAGAGGAGGCTCGACATTCTGGCTTTGCATACAGAAGATCAAAGCCAATGAAAATTCCTAGTCAGCATTTCACTCCCAATATAAACGTTTTTGCTTGTAACATCATAATGTCAATTGTAAGAAGAGATGTAAACACCATCTGTGCTTCCAAATCTCCAGTTCCTTCAATGTTACAAGAGATATATTCCAGATTGTATTCTGGCAGTATAGATCAGAAAGGAACCGTGCAGCTACCCTTGTCTCGTTAGTTCAGGCTGCTATCATGAACTGCAATAGTCTGGGTGGCTTATAAACAATAGGAACTTATTCCTCACAGTTGTGGAGGCTGGCAATCCAAGATGAGGATACCAGCATGGTCTGTACCTGTGGAGATCTCTCTTTCAGTTCAGGAAGCAGACTTCTTGTGGTGGCCTCACATGGCAGAGAGTGAGTGAGCTCTCTGCCTTTTTCCTGTAAGGACACTAATCCTATATGTAAGGGCCCCACACTCATGACCTGATTACATCCCAAAGGCTGCACCTCCACATGCTGTCACACTGGGGATTTGATTTCATCATGTGCATTTTGGGGAGACACAAGTATTCATCCATAACACCTTGTCACGCAGTTGTCCTGGGTGGGTACTGGAGAGACTATTTAGTTGTGTTAAGTCTGCATGGCGTCAAAGATAAACAAAAGCACACTAAAGAGATAAGGACAGACTGCCAAAAGGACAAGAGTGCATATGATCGGAACTCAACTTCAACCTGCACAGAGGTGACTGGGAGTCTTAAAGTAGGATGAGGGGACAGGGAGTGGGGAGAGCAGGGACTCATTAGAGTCAGGGAAGTGAAACATTACCGAAAGTGGGAAGCAGGGAGTTGGTCCACATGAAACCCATCTGGGGTCCTTTTGTTAACTGGTGCTTGTCAAAGTTAGGCTCCTACCCTTCCACAGACTGGAAGAGAGAGCCTTGTGCTGGCTGGAACAGACAGTACATTCTTTTGGCAGCCTTGAGTTTCCTCAGGTGGGTACCTTAAGGGGGCTCAGTCACCTTAGGAATGCGGCCTTGAGTTGTTAGAAAGTATGCTGGCATTTTATTCAAGACCTTGTAGGCTAAGGTTGGAGTCTAGCTGAAAATGCATTCAAAGGAGCCTGGCTAGAGTTTGGTCAGGGAGAAAACCTTTGTCAATGGCTGTTCCTGATTCTGTCAGTGGAAACAACCATTCTCAACATCTGTTTTTCTTTCCATACTAATAACAGGCCATCCATACAGTCTAGCCAGACTATTCAGTGTTTTTGTTTCCTTAAAAAGTTCTGTAGTATTTTTCTTCTCATTTTTATAGTCTTAGAATCAAATTCTTAATATCTGATTAGACTCCCTCTTGCTAATTTACAGACATTTAAATATTTTTGATAATATAAATCATCATCTCTTGAAGCTCAATATTCATTTTAATGAATTAAAAGGTATGGTAAGTTTGCATGTATAGCATAATAATTAGAGAGATGACTATGGATGAAAAAAAAAAGAGGTCAGAAGTGAAAGAAGGGAAAGTAGTGAAAGTAGTGTCTATTGAATATAAAAAATGCGCTTGGTTCTGTACAAGCTGCTTTCTAAATTGCTTCATTTGTTTCTAATAACAATATAGCAAAGAAACTGACACTCAGATAATCTGTCAAAATTATGCAATTAATAAACAGAAAATGCTTAGTTTTAAATCTGCATTTCTTTTTTGTAGAGTCCAATTTATTGTACTGCCTCCCAAATGATATTCTACAGCCTGCCGCAATTCTCAGGTTCCCTTTGTCTATAGTGGTTGAAATACATTATATTCATCTGATATATTTTAGAGAAATGGTCTTACAGTAAGTGAAATGCTTGGGTTTCTCCTTTATAATCAAGTTCTGATCCCAAATCCGAAAAAGGGAGGTTATGTAGTCACAGAACAAATACTCCCCATGCTTTCCTCAATAAACAAATGTATGGAAATACTTCCCAGTATGTTCTATTATCTAATGTATTTCTAACCATTTGACTTTGACTTAATCATATAATTATGCTGATTCCTCCCCACCCCCAACATCACAGCATTAAGAGTAAAAGGACAATAATAAACCTATCAGAGTTTACAGGACTTGATCCACATTCTATACTTAGAACAGGTTACTACTTCCAAACTATCAGGTTCTCAGCTTGTTAAAAGTTAAATTATTCATATGATTCTCATTTGTATAGGAAAAATTTAGAAGTACTCCCTTTTATTATCCTTGGTAATATGCCTAAGTAGTTCTTAGCCTGAATAATAACAGCAGAACTGTTTGTTTTGGAATCCAGCTTAATTCAACAAATATTTATTGAATACCTGTATTTGGAAGGCAGTGTGATTAACATTTCGAAGGTGGTGATCTATTCTGAAATTTCACTTGAAGTTCTCTGATTTCTAGTTTTATCCTCTGTTTCAAAGCTCCCAAATGAAAACTAAGCAGCATGATATACAAACTGAGAATCCCCTTTTATCCCTGTCAGGGTTTTAATAGAATGGAGATCTCTCAAGTGGCATTTGAGAATCACATGGAACATGAGGTGTGCTGGTCTACCAGCAGGCAGTGAGTGTTTGCTACCTTGTTCTCTGACCTCAGCACTCGCCCTGCAGTGGCAGCCACAGATGGGAAGGGTCCATTGGCATCCACCTCTGCTCCTGTTTGGGTTTCTTCTTTGACCACTTATGCATTTTCCATGTAGCTCAGCTGCCAACTCTCACACCTACAGGGTCAACCCTTCACTGTAAGTAGTTTAAGTAAAATTGCACATTGACTTCCAAAGTGATGCCTCTACCAGGGGATTTGCATTTGGAAAAAAATTAAAAAGTTAGGGGGTAGACATATCATTTGGTACTATCTCACTTACAAATTACTCGTGCAGACTCAGGGAGACTTCCTTCCCTTGCTAACGACTGGCCCAGACCTTCACTGCTCATCACAAGCTTTTCGTCCATTACAGCACCATGTTAATGATGGCAGTACTTGTGGAAAGAGAACACCAGCCTCTAAAAGCAGTATTTTCCCCCCACGCTTTCTAGATTTTTCTATAGAAACAATTTCCTGCTGTCACTACAGTGACTCTTTAGGAACACAATCCCCAGTGAAACTCGCCTGGATAGTCACTGCAGACCCCTGGCACTGACTTAGCCTCACTTCCTGGAAAGAAATAACACCTGAGATGGAGATCTGGTACCCATGGAATGCTAAGCAAAGGGAGATAAAAAGCAAAAAAAACATCCTTTCCACTTTGTTATTATTATCCTTTTAGTTTAGAGTGCTTTTGTGAAAAGACACAGGTCAGAGGTTCAGTCTTGGGTTTCAGTCAATATTTTTGCAAGTTTGGTTATTTGTGTATGGCACTGAGACCTGCTTTAATTCTAGATGGTTTTGTTTATCCAAAAGGATTACAATCATGTCCCGACATATACTAGATACTCTCATGGGAGGCCTATTTCAAAAGTAATCCTATATAATAAAAGCCTAATATGCAAATCGACCAAATAGCAGAACAACTGGTCACTCTGACGTGTACTGACCACCAGGGGCAGACACTCAACATAAGAGCTGCCCCAGCCTACAGGTCCCAGGCCAGCCAAAGCGGGTGCCAGTGGGGCCACCCAGTCACCCCAACAGTTGCCCCACAGATTGGCCCTGATTGCCAGGAAAGCCTAAGGACCCTACCCATGCATGAATTTTGTGCATCGGACCTCTAGTCAATAATAAATAGGAAGTTCAATCTCATTAATTTTAGAACTTCTTTACCGATTGATACATTTCTAGACCAAGTCACTGAGACATATTCAAATGTCATATGATTCTCATTTATATAGGATTGAATAAGAGAATAACAACAACAACAACAACAACAAAAAGTGAGAAATAAAAGGTGAATAGTGCCTGAGCACCTACAGTGTACCAGAAATTACATTTCACAGACATTCTCTCCAATATGGGAAATCCTTCTCACAATCCAGGACTGCTAGTTCCCAGCCTTTCACCTGCCTGCCTGCCTGATTGTCCCTAACTGCTTTTGCCTGCCAGCCTATCACCTCCTAACCATTCCATTGCCAGCCTGGTCCCCCTTACTGCCCTCCCTTTCAGGCCTGATTGTCCACAACTGCCCTCCCTCCTGGCCACCTCGTGGTGGCCATCTTGTTCCACATGAGAGGGACCATCTTGTGTTTGGAGTGAAGGTCAATTTGATTATTACCTCTTTGTTATATTGGATATTCATAGATTCTTGAGATTTATTAATGGCTTCTAGCTGATAGATATATGTATAGCTTGTGAGTCATTGGGAAAACTAACAAAGCTGTTTTTCTTAGGTGTACCTGGTGGCGATAGGGCCAAGGAAAGTAGAGGAATAAAATACTATGGAGGCAAAAGACTACTTTCATTATTAATTTTTTCCCCATAAAGAAAAGAGAAAAGAGAAGCACAGAGCAGAGAAAGGAAAAAAAATAAATCATCTTGCTATACATTTTAAAATACTTTTCTGGTTAACCTATACTATTCAATATTTGAGGAAAGAGATAAGTTCTTACATCCCTATAGTTCTTGATTTTGCTTATTGGATTAAAATGTTCCATATTTCACCCCATTTTATTTGTTCTCGAATCAGATGGTGACACTTGGTCAGCCTAAACTTTGCTGTTTTTGTTTGGTTTGGTTTCGGTTGTTTGTTTTGTCTTATTTATTCCTAATAGATCATGTCTTAAGATTTAGAAGGTTTAATTATTTCAATAACATTTAAAAGCATTATGATATGTTAATATTAGAAATGTTTCAGGGAGATAGTGCAGTAATACTCATGTTACCTTAATCCACCAAATTGTTTCTCTTCTACTTGATTATTTTCAAATAATTTATGAGGCATAGGATGTTTTTTTTTTTTAAAGTAAATTATATAGGGAATTCTTTGCTAATTAATGATTATCCCTTCTTATGATTTCAAAGAAGAAATACCTTCAGTCTAAATGGGAGTAAAAATCAAAATATTCTCTGATCATGACCATAAAATAACCCTTCAGAGTCAAGGGTGATTTCTGCTTAAGCCAGAGCTATTTTGTTTTTTAAAAACAGTATCTAGAGAAGAAAGAGGAGGAGGAGATGAAATAAAAGAAAAAAAACATGCACCACAATCACCAAGGTGATGCCTAAGGTTAATATCATTCTTCTCTACAGTTACATTGGTAGAATTATACCACTGAGTGAAGGTCACTATGGAAAGACTTAACCTAAGTCCCTCAGAGATTGGAAAATTTTAGAGTCCCTAATTACTCAGTTCCTAAGAGTGACTTATATCTGCAAATAACCCTTCTTCCAGAAGTTCCTGATTCAGTGATCCAAAAGAAATCAATTTATAGACTTAAACTCATATTTCCCTGGGAGATAATTAACTAAATCTTATCACTTTAGGTGACAAATGCATCTTACATCTTCTTGTTGCTTTTGGTGAAATATACCTTACCTAAAATGGGAATGCATATACAATTTCAAAAAAGAAGTTGAAAAATATTAATTGAACTGACAGTTTAAAAATGAAAAGTTATTAGTAATGTTGAAGGCCCAGTATATCACTCCTTGATCAAATACCCTAACTCCTTCTCATAAAAGTTAGTATTATCTTAGATACTTAACCAATCATTCTCTAATTTTGAAAATGTTATTATGTAAACACTAGAGGCCTGGTACATAAAAATTCATGTACTGGAGGGGGGGGTCCCTCAGCCTGGCCTACCCCCTCTCATAGTGCGGGAGCCCTCAGGAAAAGTGACCTGGCAATCAGGGGAAGGCATCAACGATGAAAGAGAATAATTTATTGGGTACCTCCTGCATGCCCCCTACTGAGGATTGAGCCCACAATCCAGGCATGTGCCCTGACCAAGAATCAAACCTTGACATTCTTGCTCATAGGTCAACATTCAAACACGCTGGTCAGGCTGAAATAGGTATTTAAAAATATATATATATATTTTATTCATTTTTTTACAGTGAGGAAGAGAGAAGGATAGAGAGTTAGAAATATTGATGAGAGAGAAACATCGATCAGCTGCATCTTGCACATCCCCTACTGGGGATGTGCTCGTACCCAGGGTACATGCCCTTGACCAGAATTGAACCTGGGACCTTTCAATCTGCAGGCTGACGCTCTATCCACTGAGCCAAACTGATTTCGGATGAGATAGGTATTTTTAAAGTTGAATATTTTAGTATTATCTCCTCTACCATATTTTAGCCAAGAGTGCATATGCGTTCGTGCATGCACACACACACACACACACACACACACACACACACACACATATGCAGGTATTAGGAAGGGGCTCCGAGGAATACTGCTTTAAGGACTAAATTGCCTACCCTAAGGTGTAGACTACCAAATCCAACTAAGGAGTTTTGTGTTATATCCCAGAGATTTTATTAAAAAAACCAAAGGGGATAAAAGTTCTCCAAAGATCACATATAATGTGGTGCTGAAACTGCGTCAAATAGCCGACAGCAAGGTATGTACTATGTGCTGCAAAATGATGCAAAATAAATACTTACTGTGTTTTGAGAATTAACTCATTAGTAGGGAAAATACTGTACTCTACGTGCCCTAAGGATATTTGAGTGCTCCTATAGGCACAGGAATGCTAATGTGAAGTGCCATTCATAGAAGATGGCAGCCGTACATTTTTAAATTGAGTCACTGGAATTTCTCATAAATTAGCGAAGGGCTTTATGAGATCTGTTGGCTTAGAAAAAACACTTAGCTAAAACTAATTATTAAAATGGCCATAATTTAATTTTGATAAACACTTTTCCTATTAAAATATTTTTGCTTTTTCATTTGAGAAACAAACCTGTAAAACAGTGTATATATTATTAGCCTAATTTGACAGGTAGAAAAATGAAGGTTACTAGAGGCTGAATTTTTTAGCACTTGGATATGAAGATTGCGTACAAAGTGGACTTAAGATTCATATTGGTTAAGGGGATGAGAAAGCAGCAGCATACACAATGGAAGACATAAGAATCAAAATAGGCAAAGTGGAGTTGCAGTTAGGTGCCTCAGTAGACACCATGGGATGTGTTCTAGATCTAGCATGACCCTTCAGCACTCTGATCTGGTAAGGGAATTGGGCTTGATCTCTCCAGCATGCTTATCCCCCCCCCAAAAGATGATAGCGAAAGCCATTTATGCGGTAGCATTCCAGCCATTAGGTAATAAGTCATTTATATTTGAAGGCTTGTCTGGGTAGCACAATAGAGTATCCACCACAGGGGCCACGGAGTTGCACATTCAGAAGTTGCTTGTACCAAAACTTACACTGAATTTTAGAATTAGAAATTATATTCCTAGAATGTTACTGTACAGTTGTAACTCTGTATTTGCTTGTGTGAATTGTTCTATCATGTTGGGAACATATTTATATGCCTTGACTCTCCATTCATAATTTCAACCAGAACTGAATTCTAAAATAGCATTCTATATAATAAAAGCCTAATATGCAAATTGACTCCTTGACCAGGAGTTCCAGTGCTTGCTATGACATGTGCTGACCATGGGGGGGACAGCGTGGAACATGGTGGGCATTGATGATGCAGCGTTGGCAGCAGGCAGCAGTGGAGATGCTCCTGGCCTGGAAGGGCCCCAATGAGAGTGGGACCAAGGCAGGATGATGGAACAGGTGAGGGGGCAGCACCAGGCCATGGCAGAGTGCCAGGAGGGGCTTCAGGGCTGCAAGGCTGGGGACACTAGCTGGGGCTGTGAGCCTGGGGGCATTAGCTGGGGCCCAATCCCCACAGGCCACCCTAAGGGACCCCGCATGTGCACGAATTCATGCACTGGGCCTCTAGTTCAACTGTAAGCAAAGGAGCTTGCTTGCATTACAAAAGTGAAGTGGTTTTAGCAAGAGAGTTTCAGAACGCTCACTGTCTGCACTGACGAAAATTTTGTAAAAAAGAAGTACTGGATGTGCATTTGTCTATTCAGCTATAACTACATATAAAAAGAATGAATACATGAGAATGAAGACAATGATATTTTTGACTTGAAGCATCTGTAGATATGAATGGGGGGGGGCAGGGTATGGTTTATGGAAAGGAGCTTATCAACCTTGTCAAGGACTTTTTCAGTCTATGGGTATAGTGAAAACCATTGATGGTTTTCAAATGCTGAAGTAGCTTTGTACATCTGAAATAAATTCCACTTAGACATGGACTATAGTTTTTAATACTTTTTTTAAATTATAAAATACAATTATAAATTAATTTATATTTATCCTGTGTTAAAGGATATCTATACTAATCTAAAGCATTTTCATTGCTATTATCATTGAATTATGATATGAATATATGAATTAGGTTGTCAGTACTTTCTAGTAGAGGCTTTTCAAAGCTGCTTATCACCTGTGCACAAGTAATCCGGAAGGCTATGCATAATATTCCTGGACTTAGCCCACTGAGTTGCCTCTAAATTCTAGTTTGGTGGAGTCTGCATTTGTTGGATATTCAGAAATACTTTCTGTTCCCTTTCCCTTGCTCGCTTCCCCTTAACCATTCCTATCGAGCTTTTTTAGTTCGTTGTTATTGTTTCAATTCCCACACTTCCCTGCACACTGAAACCAAGGCCCAGTTCAGTATGCTGCGAATGCCATCTTGGTTATATCTTAGGAGACTAAAAGCCTTTCGGATTCTTTATGATAGAGGAGATAAGACCAAACATCCTGTCTCTTGGGAATATTGACCATCAGCCATAATGATATTTGTTTATGTAACAAACAGAGTCTTAATTTCTACCCATTTCGTCTCTAGGTGTGTAATGGAGTGGTGGGGAGCATGTGCATGGAGAAGGAGTGATGAAGCTCTTGAAATGAGCAGAAGAGAAAAGAATGATAGAGCAAAAGAAGTGAAAGAATTCAGAAACCAGAGTGAATTCTGGGATAACAGGGACATTGTCTGGTATTATTGCTGTGACTCAGACACAGTAGATTATCAGTAAATATTTACTACATAGATTGCATGAATTAGGAGGATATAGTGTAAAGCAAGGACAGGCATGTTAGGTGTTGTGAAGTCAGTAGAGTAAATTTGGGGACTAACTAATAGGATATGAGAAGCAAAAGATGAACCTTTACAAAGATCACAATGGATGTTGAGCTTTGAGATTAAAGTGCTAGTGGACTAAAAATTGTAAGATGATAAAAAGATCATTTAATTTTTGTTACACAAAGAATAATTTACAGTCAGCAAGAGCCACCCTGAGAGCTCATTAGAAATGTAGACACTCAGCCCAACCTCCCCATTCACCAAAACCTACTAAATCAGAATCTTCATCTAGGTAAGATTTTCATAGGATTTATTTGCATTTAAGTTTAAGAAGCAAGAAAAGATGACTTATACAAGGAACTATAATATAACGTGATGGTATCGCATTTAAAAACCCTTTGGCAATGGCAAAACATTATCAGCTATTTAGTGATATATACCTATTCCATAGTCCTGATGTCCAGACATTAACGTAAATTAAAAACTATAAAAATAACATTTGCAGTACAAATGAATGAACAAAGGAAAAGCAGGGCAGTGGTAGAGAAACAACAGACAAAATGAAGTAGGGGGGCAATGACTGCCCTGTTGCCTGATGTTTGCCCACACCTGACCCAAACCTCCTGGGGCCGACTCTCTGCTCCAATTCCCTTGTAAGATAAATCGCCAAAGTCCTTCCCTTTCTCTAATCAAGACCTATCTGTGCATCTGAGCCCTGATGCTTTGGCAGCCGAAAGCCTTCGCTGGCCTTCCCTAGCAGGACTGAGCCGAAGAGGCTGTGCCAGGCACCGCTTTCCCCGCACTTCCCCTGATCATCCCTAATTGGAAATGAAACTTCGCATACATCGAGAGTGACTTCAGCCGGACATGGGAGAACAATCTAGACAGCAGGGATCTGGAAGCCGAGCTGCTCTGGGTAATTTTTTTCCCCATGATTAGGCACAGCCAGTTCATGTTTAGTTTTCTGTCACCTTGCAAATCATTATCTGCTAAGCAGGGTCGGGGTGGGGACATCCCTTGATAAGCCACACTCATTTTGGCACGGAGGACTTCCAGCGTCTCGGCTCACATGCAAAAGTTACATAATGTTTGACACAAAGATACAACAGGGCAATACCCTCTGGAGTGGATGTCACGGAAAATGTCATAAGATGCCAAGTGCCCTTGAGGGCTACAGAATTTGTAATGGAAAAGAGGTGTTTCTATGTTAAATAATGTACTGCTCTGAGAACACTGGGTTTCTGAACTATATAACTGCTTGGATTTTCTATGGAATACCAGGGGGAAGAGCCCATGGGAATAGTACAAGAATTTGGGATACGGGGTGGGAGAGGGGGTCAGTCAAGGTGGACAATCTCTTCAGCCCTACAGGTCCCCTGGCCAGTGACATAGGTCACTGTCATGAACTCTATTATCACTAGAAAGTAAAGTTTGCCAAGCCATAAAAACAGCACAATTTATCTGGATAGCTTTGAAATCTTTTAATATGTGGGCTTTGATCATACCAATTTAATTTTTAACAATTGACACACTAAATTTTATTGTTTACGCAATAGTAGATGCTAGACAGTGTGGAGACGATGAGGACAATGACAACCCACTTAACCTCCTAGCATGAATTACTATAGATAAAATCACAAATCATATTTTTAAAAGTAAGATATATATTTGGCGTTTTGCAGACTAAGGCAGTGTCCTTTATAAAAATACTGATGTAATCATACACTTTATTCTGAAAGTAATTCACAAAACATAAAATCACACTTTTCATGATCTTTTCCACAATCTAGACTTTTCCCAAATCAGGTAACATTCACTAACAAAATATATCCAGATGCACAATATCTATTTTAGGGAAATAGTGCCTGGGAGAAAGTGATTCCTAAAGTGTTCATCAAAAACATATTATTAAACCTCTATAAAAGCAAACCATTTTTAATGATGTTTCATGTTCAGATTACATCTGGAAATGCACTTGAAAGGTCAATAGGTCAACCTAATTGCTTCTCTCTTAATTCAGGGGGAAGGCAATTCTCTGTCCAAGGGCACTTCCTTTAAGGCCCGCCCCTTCCCTTACTAACTGCTGTTATAGACACACCACTCAGGTGCAGCCTGACCTGCCTGCATGTTATTATCTGAATCTCTGGTCCTTGGGGAGACTGGAAGGAGTTTATAGTTGGTACCAAGAATGCCTTTTTTTTTTTTTTAATTTATTTGTTTGTTTGTTTTAATCCTCACCCAAGGATATTTTTCCATTGATTTTTAGAGAGTGGAAGAGAGAGAGAAAAAAAAACAGATATATTGATGTGAGAGAAACATATGGATTGGTTGCATGAGCCCTGACCAGGGCCCAGGAGGAGCCTGCAACCAAGGTACGCGCCCTTGACCGAAATTGAACCTAGGACCCTTCAGTCTGCAGGCCAACCCTCTATCCACTGAGTCAGACCAGCAAGGGCAAGAATGCTTTTTAAATGTACTGTTTCTATATTCTATATTAAACCATAAAGATATTATAATCCACTTCATTTAGAGTCAATATTAATAGTTGTGTTAAATATAACTTCACATTAGAAGAACTCATCAAGTTTCCACTAATGTATATCCTTTAGCTGCACACAATCTACCTAGAGTGCAAATATGCTCCAGAAGGTTCCTTTAAATGTGGGGGGAAATAAACACTTCAAATAAATATCCTAAAGAGCTCTGCCAGTGTGGCCCAGTGGTTGAGCATCAACCTATGAACCAAGAGGTTACTGGTTTCATTCCTGATCAGGGCACATGCCCAAGTTTCTGGTTTTAGGCTTGATCCCCAATTGGGGGGGCGGGAAGGGGGCTATAAGAGGAACCTGATCAATTAGATTTCTATCTCTCTATCTTTCTTCCTTTCTCTCTCTCTAAAATCAATAAAAAACATTTTTACAAAGGAATCAATAGAAAATAATAACTTTTTGACAAATTCCACAGCTTTTATCCTTTGGAATAGCCTGCAAAGATCACAGTGCACATAAAAATGGAAAAGGCTAGACACAATGGAACTGAATTGGACAAACATTTAGGTCAAGAACTATTTCAACAAGTTTTTAAGTCACCAATTTGAATGGCTCAATGCCTCTAGCTCATTATTCTACATGCACTGAAGATGTGAAGTTTAAACCGGGAAAAATACAATACCCCTTAAGAAGTGAAACAGTTTGAGGCAAGAGTTTCTTGTTATAAATTCATATTTTATACATGTGCACAAATGTGTGTATTATTTTGTATAAAAGATGCCCTTTAATGCCATTCAGGAGGGCTTTATCAAAGAACAAATCAATTCTACTATCAACACCAGTTCATTTCATCTGTAGGAGAACAATAAAAGTGTGTGTGTGTGTGTGTGTGTGTGTGTGTGTGTGTGTATGAGTGTAGTGTCAACCTTATCAACAAAAACACTATGAAGACTTGGCTAAATCATAGGCTTTCCTGGACAGAGATGTAATCAGAATATATCTTACAAAATGAAAAATACACAATGGGTTTTATATTCACAAGAAAAAGTTGTTTGGTGTGGCTAATATGAATAGAGTTCAAATTCCAGAGTAGAGAAACATATCAAAATGTTGTAAGTCCCCTGAGATGCAATTTAATTTCTGCATCCGTTTCAGAAAAACAGACTCACCGTGAACAATGCTGCCATGGTTTCTCCTACCACAGCAACCGATATATTTATCATTTTTCTGGTTTGGTTTCCAATGGGAAACTTCTTCTATGGCAGGAAGACCCTTCCTGTCCCAACTCCTGCAGAGACAGGACGGGGCACCTGTATATGCAACCCCTGGGCACCCTGATGCTAAAACTGTTGAAGCTAAATGCAGGTCTGCCTGGGCTGCCAAGCTCGCACTAAGATTACTGAGGGTTTATTTATTTTTCCAAATCCAAATGTGGCCTTGGTGGTGCTGCTTCTACAATGAGAACTGGTTCCAAGACTTCCAGTTTGAAAAGCCTAAGCCACTTGCCTGCAAGTCAGTGCCAGTACCTGTGTTGGATCCGTCCTGAACTCTGCCCCAGGAATGCGGCCAAGGCTGCTCCACTGGCGTGGGGCTGAGCAGGGTGGGTCTGGTCCGAACGCTGTGTGCATTCTCCTTGGCTTCTGCCAACCTGACTTCAAATGCATCTACAGTGCATCCCAAGCCTTTTCTGCAGTGAAGTTACTGTGCTCTAAGCACCTTTACATTTTTAATAATAAACTTAAGTTGTACAGCCAAAGCTCAAATGTGGATGTTTTCTGCAGAGCCCTTGACAAATATTAAGGGTTTATACGTGAATTTTTTTGCTTGAGTGGCAAGACTTGTCTACTTCAAGCCACTGTCTGCCTTGCTGAAGTAACCTCAGGAACTGCCGAGCCACAGTTGTGACGAGAAGCTGCATTTTCATGATGAAGTTTAGCTCATAGTGTCTTGGTTCTGAGAGCTCTGTCTTCTTCATGGAATTCTTAAGTTCTATTTTCAAGGTGTTGATATTGAGAGTATTTTTCACTCACCTACTCACAGGCCGTGGCAGAAGTTACTTTAAAGCCTTATTACTTTCTGATCCTCTAATCACTGCTTTACATTTTTTTCTGTATCCATTTTTTGTTCCTTCACAAATTTTCCAAGATTTTCCACATCCTGGCCAATGCATGAGGAAGAAATTTGTCATTCAGTGCTTTATTATCTTCCAATCATACTCCTCTGTTATCACCCTTTTTATACTATGAACCACTAAACCTTATGCCAGTGAGCTCTTCATTGGCCACAGCTGAAGAAGCTACAGTAGTCCCAACGTCCAGCCCAGAGCCTCAAGTCCAAGTGTTGGTGTTATGTTTATACTTTTGGAAACCAAACCTCCCAAACCAGCCACGTCTGAGGCTAAGTGTAAGTGAAAGGGTACATGTAAGTCTAAATCTGAATCCAAGTGGAAGTGAGGCCAGCCCTAGCAAAGTGTTGCTGATGTGCTTGTTGTTGCTGCTGTCGTTTCACCCAAATTATTTGGAGTGAATCCCATGGAAGCTCTGGAGTTGAGATCACAGTAGATAACCCAGTGCCATCAGCAGCTGAGCAGAAGGAATGGGGACAGTAAACGGTGCCATAGGCCTCTTGACTCCTAAGCTGGGACCTGTGAGAGCCGCAGATGTTGTGGCTGGCGTTCCCAGAGGGAACCTGGTAGTTTCTGCCATTTCTGTCTTGTTCTGGAACATACCCGATGGCAGGTTTATATTGGAAAAGTCCGGTTCCAAAGTTCTGAAGGAACAAATGTGGAAACTGAAGGTGCAGATGTCAAATCCAAAACTGAGCCCCTTGTAGGGGCTTAGAGTCCAGAACTCGGGTGCCTGTTCAATTGTATTTGCTCCTTGAATGACTGCAGCCTGGGGAAGGGTGAGGCACTAAAATCCTCTATCCCAATTGTGGCTGTGGTGTTCCGAACCTAGTGTCGGGTTCTGACGGAGGTGCCTGTGAACCTGGCTGGATTCCCATTGCAAGGGATTTGAGATGTTCACACAACTCAAATTTCAAAGCATCAAGCATTTTCAGACCCAACCTGGTAGGAACTTCCAGCCACAACCGGGAACACAAGCTGATTTCATTGTCTATCAGACTTTACTAGTAAAAATTGAGCAAATATCATTGAAATGTTAGTGTTCCTCACTCAAAAATAACTTACCACTAGACATTAGTAACGCACTGTTGTTGTTGCAACTTTATGTAATTTTTTTTTTTTTTTTTAGTTCATAGGATATTTTCTACTATCACATACTGCTTTGAGGCAAGTTTTCTGGATGTTGAATAATTTTCTTCCCTTGTTCTCCTCATATTTCTGATTTGCCATAGGAAGATTTTTTTTTTTTTTTTTTTTTTTTTGTCAGTGTTAGTCCTCACCTGATGATATTTTTCCATTGATTTTAGATAGAGGGGAAGTGCGGGTGAGAAGGAGAGAGAAACATTTAACGTGTTTCCCAAACTTTTGACATATGTGTACCCCTTCTATAATTTCCATAACGCCGAGTACCCCTCATACTCATGAGAACATAGAATTAGGTGCAGCTAAGCACGGTGCAGTGCATATCCCCATCAAACTCTGCTGCGACGCGTACCCCCCACCAAACTCTTCCCGTACCCTTGGGGGTACGCGTACCACACTTTAAGAGAAACACTTCTATTGGAAACTGCAGCCCAGGCATATGCCCTTTTGGTAGCAAATTGAAAACAACAAAAACAAGAACGACTCCCACCCCAATAAATTCAATAAAAAGGAAGAGAAAAAAAGAACAGCTCCAGTTGCTTGAAGAATAATTTAATTCAGTGAAAGAGCATGTTGCTGGCCCCGCTCCTGGTTCTAGAAACATCAATAAAGAAAAGAGAACACCCTGTTCCTCTGAAATGTACATTCTAGTGGAGGAGGGAAAAATAAAAAGTCTACACATAATGTCTCAAGTAGCAACAGGGGCTTTGAGGGGGAAAAAGCTGATGACAAAAATATTATCTGGTATCAGTGAGGACAGTGTGTGGGTTTCAATGCAAGTCAAATCCTCTCTGATAAGAAAAAAAACACACACACACACACAAAACGGATAAAGTAAGAGAAAAAGACAACAATATCCCATTAAATTGTGTTTCAGGCAGAGGAAGCAACAAGTGTGAAGGCCCCTAAGATGAGAATGTGTTTGAGAAGCAGAAGAAAAGAAGTGTTGTTGTATGGCAGGGCGTCACAAGGGGTGGGGTAGAAAGAAGTGGCATTGGGGGCTGCAGTAGGGACCCACATCATGATCTACTGGGTTTTGAAGTTTATTCCTTGTAATGTGGGGAGCTTGGAGAGAATGCTGAGCAGAGAAGCAGTGAGATCTTATTTCTGTTTTTAAAAGATCACTACCATCTGTGTAGTTAATTGACTGTGAAAGAAAGAGGTTAAAAAAAAAAAAAAAAAAAAAAAAAAAGGAAGACTAGTTTGGAGCCTGTTTCATTAATTCAGGTGATTCCTGATGTTGCTCTTAACTAGGAAGGCAGTGTAGAGGTGTGAGAAGTAGGAGGGTCTAAATATAGTTTGAAGGTGGAACAAAAATAATTTTCAAATATGAGGCTGCATGTTGGATATGGGAGAAAGAGAAAAGATTTTCTGTGTACCTTGAAGAAGGCAAATGCATGATAGGAATTTATTGGCTCAATTAACATAACAATCCAGGAACCCTTTGATCACTTTTCTGGCTCTGTGGTTTGTGATTTCCTGTGTTACCATCCTCTGTTGGCAAGCCTTCCACTTCACTGAACTAAAATGACTGTAGAAACTCAAGTGTCCCATGTCTATATCATATTATTCCGAAGGGAGAGATTTTCTTCTAAATACTGTGAAATTAAAATCATAAATCTCCCTCTGATCCAGTTGGTTTATGTTCCTATGGCTGCACCATCACAAGGGGCAGGAGAATGTCACATGCTGAGAGGTCCTTAGAGTGCCCTAACGATGTCACAGCACCGGCTTCAATACTCACAATGTGTCTTAAAAACCCTTTTTGTTGCATCAACTATCTATTTAAAAACTCAAGGTCCCTAGATAACCACTGTCATCTACTAATCTACTTGATACATTGATTTGAAAAGCCACTTGGTGAATCAGAGTTGTGCTTGGTCTGCCCAAAGAGTATGGCAATTTTTTGTCAGTGCTTTAATTGCTCATCTTTTCCTTTATTTGGAACATCCCTTCTTCTTTAACTTTGACTACCCGTATTTTAATCATCCTCCATGGTGAGCATAAGTCCCGCCTCCTTCACAAAACCTTCCATGATTCCTTCAGCACCTCTGGTCTCTGCATCCATCAATCATTACATTAAATTAGCAGCATTGGCACAATACTCTCACACTTGATGCTACTCTATATTATATAGTCTTTTAAATTCACTGAATGTATAGTATGTGCCTTGCTCAATTAGATTTTAAGAGCCAAAGCTGAGAGTAGGAAACATGACACATACTAACTTTGTGTTCATTCATAGAGAGTCCTTGCTGAATAAATATTTAAAATTAATAGGATGAATTCTACTGGTAATTAATGGTATTTTATATATATTGATCGTGATTAATTGGTGCATGATTACAGTATCCTCTGATTACTGTTACTGACATTTTACCATCAACCATCTAGGATATAGATAATCATCACAAAGTGATATTTCTAACATTTAAGCAAATAATCCACAGAAGAAAATGGATAAATTAAAAGCAACATTGACTTATTATTTTATTTGAATTGCACTTTGCATTCTATAATAGCCTCTTTATTGCCAGAAAAGAAAAAAGGAAAACAAAGGAAGAAAAAGAAGAGAAGAGTAAGAAAATAGAAAAGAGAGCAGAGAAACAGAGAAGAGAGACTTGAAAGCTACTATTTCAAAGCATCTAGTATTCAAAGACAGTTACATAGCTAGTAAAAATATTTTCCTAGTGATGAGTTTGTGGATAAAACACCCAAAATACATGATCCAAAAGTATAATCCATAAAAAATAGACAGGTTGCACTTTATGAAAATTATAATTTTTGCTTCACAAAAGACACTGTTAAGAGAATGAAAAGACAAGCCACAGACTGGGAGGAAATGGCAGCAAAGTACTTATCTATTAATATTAAGTGTACTTATTCAAAATATACAAAGAACTCTAAAATTCACCAAGAAGAAAATAAATAATCATTTTTAAAATGTGGGCAAAAGATCGGAACAGGCATCTCACCGAAGATACACAGGTGACAAATAAGCATATAAAAAGATGTTCAACATTATTGTCATCAGAAAATTGCAGATTAAAATAACAAGATATCACTCTGCTTATATCAGAATAGCTAAAATCCAAAACTACTGGCAATATCAATTACTGGCAAGAATGGAGGGTAACAAAACTCTCATTCATTGCTGGTGGGAATTCAAAATGATACAGCCACTTTGGGAGAAAATTTGGCAGTTTCTTACAAATCTAAACATAATTTTACTGTATGATACAGCAGCTCTGCTTCTAGATTATTTACCTTACTGATTTGAAAACATTTGTCCACCCAAAAACTTGTATGCTTTATTCATAATTGTCAAAACTGGAAGCAACTAAGATGTCCTTCATAAGTGAATGAATAAATTATGCCACATTCATACAATGGAATATTATTCAGCAATAAAAATAAATGTTATTAAGGCCTGGATGAGTCTTGAAAGCATATTGTTAAGTGAAAAAAGTTAGTTTGAGAAAGCTACATAATCTATCATCCCAATTATATTACTTTGTGGAAAAGGTAAAATTATGACAATGGTTAAAAGGTTTCCACAAGTTTGGGGAAGGAGGAGAGAACTGAATAGATGAAGTGCCAGGGATTTCTTAGGACAGTGAAAGTATTCTGAATGATACAATAACACTAGATACATGAAATCATATATTTGTTAAAATGCAGAGAACTTTATACCACAAAAGTAAACCTTACTGTATGCACATTTCAAAAAAAATTGTTTAGGAGATTGGAGGATCCCAGAATGAAATGTAGAATGTGAAAATAATCTAACATATTACAAATATATGAAACAACTTAAAAAATGTTGTTGACATAAGCAACTTTGGAAATGAGTGGAGTTAGTGAGACTAAAGTCTAAAGGACCTTAGTCAGCCTTGCCGGAGTGGCTCAGTGTTTGGAGGGCAACCAATGAACTGGAAGGCCACTCTTTGGTTCCCAGTCAGGGCACACGCCTGGGTTGTGGGCTCAACCCCCAGTAGGGGGCATGCAGGAGGAAACCAATCAATGATTCTCTCTCATCACTGATGTTTCTCTCTTTCCCTCTCCCTTCCTCTCTGAAATAAATAAAGTACATTAAACATTTTTTTTAAAGAACCTTATACATTGTCAAAGTGTTTCCAGTGGGTGTGCAAGTTAAAAACTCTGTAACTACTATATATGTATACTGGAATTGATTAAATCAATGGATGAAGGTTGGTTGAATCCAGGCTTCTTACTGTTGCAGGGGCAGTTTGCAGCTAAGCAAGAGGAGGTGGCTAGAATGATTCATGTAGTAAAGAATTAGAGTTGAAGTCATCATAATGAACTCAGATTTAGTTCATATAGATACAGGTATTCATATGTAAACTCTTACAGAGATGTATAAGTTCAGAAGTTAGAGCACACACATAAATACATTTCCTTGCACTGCTGGCTGAGAGGACCTAGAATCAATGAGATACCAATAGCTATGTGCACAGCCAGCACTGGGAACTTGGCTTCTAATACTGTTGTCCAGTAAAGGGAACCAGACTCCTTGAAGATGGCTGGTTCTAGGATTGGGGCAGGAAATACACATGATAAGCCTGGGATATTTTGTAATGCCAGAAACTAAGAAAATGCTCAAAACATACACACCTCACACCACACACCTGCCAAGATGAGGTAGATCAAAGGGGTATAGAAAACAACTGAAGAGCTCCCAATAGTTATATAGACCAGTTTGAGCAACAAAATCAATAAAAGTAGCATTGAATTATAACTCAGTGTATAAAACTAACATGAGTCCATACTAATGTCAGCAAATGGTTAAATACGCGCATGCCTACAAACATACATGCACGCATAAACTAGAGAAGAGACAGAATCCCTGTGAGAGGGATGACAGATCATTTGTGTAGATATTGTGCTTCAAGGCATTCAGCATGACTCCCCACTCCTGACGTGTGCAGAGGCCCGTGGAAAAGGGAGTCAGTAACTTTGCCGTGAAGAAGCCTAAAAACCTGCCCTGGCCATGTGCTTAAGCTCAACATGAGCACTGGTGAGGCATGTACCTTTCATAAGATTTTAGGAAAATAGTACTTTGCTTCTGTGGTCTGCTTCCTCCAACTTCAGGGCAAAAAAACCCTGACAAATTCCTACTGAGGGATATTCTTCCAAATACAGGGCCAATATGCCTCCAAACCTCCCAGGTCATCAAAGACAAGGAACAACTGAGAAATCATCTCAGCCATGAGAGGCCTACGGGTACATGCTGAATAAATGCAATGTGATGTCTTATATCGAGATAAAAAACAACAACAACATGAAACATTAGGTGAAAGGTAAGGCAATCTGGATAAGTATAGATTTCAGTTAAAAATAACATATCAAATGTACCATACTGATGTAAGATGTCACTAATAAGGGAAATGGGCACAGAAATGCAAGAACTCTTTGAACTTTGGTTGCAAATGTGCATCTATCTAAAATTGCTCTAAAATAAAAACAAATGTTTATTAAAAAATAATATGTATCTCCACTCCTCAATAAAACAAAACCGAATAAAATATTGTCCCCTTAAACATGTCAATGAGCTCTGTCAATGTTTTGTGATAATAGGCTATGTAATACATAACAGTTCAAGTGAGAACTTTATACAAGTGGTTAGCTCCTCTAACCCAAACTAATTTCTTAAGACTCCAGAACAGACTGTCTGGATGGCAAAGCAGTGACAACCTTGGAATGTGGAAACATCTGGATGGTCACTTTCTGTCTTTTATACCCTGTCTCTGAAAATGTGTGGCTGAAGATTTTGAAGGAAAATAACACTAAACACTCAGAATAAAAAGTGTTGGCAATATAATAAAATAAAAGGATGCTCATTCTGATGAAAAAAAAGCACCTGTCATCAACAAAGCAATAACACTCATTATTTATTATTGACAGTGAATCTTTAATTATAAAAAAAAAAACACCTTTGTAATTCAGGCCTGTAGATATTTCTTCCCTTGGTAATCCTTTAAATGTCCTAAATAACTGAGCGTTCAGAAGCTAGCAACTCAAATTAAAGTTAGAAGCTGTTGTTTGTACAGGTGGTATGCCTACTGGGAGAGAAATTCTTACTTTTGTGTCCATACCAATTATTCTAAAGCTTTGTCTGTTCAGTGTCTGCCAATTTTTATAACAACAGAAAGACTCTTTAAGAATTGCTGACATAACAATTATTAAAATATCCTAAGAGTGACACTCTGTTTCTAAACAAAAGGAATCAAGAGAGGAGGGAAATGCATGGATGATTGAATATTAAGTCAGGTATATGATTCTCTCAGATTTAAATTTTTAAATGTGTCAACTAAAATTACTAAGATGCTATCTGCAAACAATCTTGTCTGAAATATGCTAAACTCTTCATAAGTAATAGCATTTTAAAACACTCACCTCCAGAGTTATTATTTTTTATTCTTTATTTGTGAAAGTTTCTTTTGAATTATGACTTTTTAATATGTATATTTATCGCTTAATTTTGAATTGTTATTGGAAAGATTAGATTATGTACACATGGAAAAACATACACAAGACTAATCATGAGAGCTCATGGAATTCTTATTAGGTAGGGATTCTCCAAACATTGGCAATGTGGATAACATTTTAAAAATCAACAGGAAAGTAGCCAAAGCCTGCTATTTGACCACAGTTTTCCCACAGCCCGTAGACAGCCACATAGCTGAGTGCTCACTGCCCTGTCTTCTCAAACAATTATGAACTTGCTCATAATTAATGATGATTGTGACCATTGCCGTTTCTAATTACTATTAATAACAGCAGTAATTTATTATGTTATTTGGGTTTATTATTAACCAGATGCCTGATTCACGAAATTCATGTAAGAGTAAGCCTTCCTTCTCTCAGCTGCCGGTACGGCTTCCCTTTGGCACCTGGGACCCAGATTCCCTCAAAAGTCCAGCTTCATCCCCATCACCTGGAAGGACATCCAGTCTAATTGACATATTACATTATTATTATAAATAATTACATATGTATTTTCAAATATTGAGAGCATTCTTGATATAACCGAAATGACAATCTCTTTGTGCCTTATGTTAAAATGTCATTTCAAGTGTACTTAAATTTTTTTTACAAAAGAAAAAACTATTGTCATATTTTATGATTGCAATGTTGTGATTAAAAAAAAAATCTTTAAAATAGAGAAGTATTTTAATAATGTACCAATAGTGTATTAGCTTGAAAATTAGAATATTTCAATTCTCTTGAGCCATTAAGTGTTTTTGTTTTAACAGAACTCATATAGTAGTATAGTTCAAAATATGTTTTATCATAAGACCAAGCTTTTAGGATTATTTGCTACATTAACATTATAGGTAGGAAAAAATAACCTTTAAAGATTTTAAAAAATATTTTGTCATTTAATACTTTTTAGGTCATGAATCTCTCAAGAACAACCCTATTTTGGAATTTCTTCACATATTGTGAGGATGAATTTAGAGTAAAGTATCAATTTTAATGCCTCAAAACTTCATGAAGAGGAAAATGTCCAAAATAACAAATAATAAATATGGACTTTTATTTTTAACATTAACTATTTTTTATTTGGACAAAAACGTGGTTTTGGAGCCCATCCATAAAGAGTGTCAGGCATTGTCCTAAGTGCTCTGCATTTCTTAATTCAATATATTCTCAAACAGCCCAGTTTTATCAAAGGGCTGAAGTTCACAGAAGTCTGAAGTTGGCCCAGAACAAATGAATGGTATTGTCAGTATTGTCAATTATGAACTAAAGAACTTAGAATCAACACATGCTAGATCAATTCAGACATTAAAAATAAATCATTTACCAATGGGCAAGAATGTCTCTAGAAGTACAAGAGTTTCTTGATTGAATATCTTAACTTCATTGATTTGGGTTGGAAATAGGGTGGGGATGGCTCAGTAAATAGAAAGAGTCAGATATAAAAGAAGGTGGTGGCCTTGACTCAAGTAAGTGCTGGGTGTGAAAAGTAATAGCCTACAGTGTTTCCCCGAAAATAAGACATCCTCCGAAAATAAGACCTAGTGCGTGGAAAGATAAGACATCCCCTGAAAATAAGACCTAGCGCAACTTTGGGAGAAAAAATTAATATAAGACACTGTCTTATTTTCGGGGAAAGAGGGTAGCAGTAAAACTCTGAACCATCTATGTACCTGTGGGAATGATGCTCAGCCTTTACCTTCAGGAGCCACATCTCTGTACTGGGGGACATCTACATTTCCCCACTAACTATACAAAAAAAAGAACATTAACTCCAGAGGTAAACATTGAGAATTACCACACAGAGAAAGAGAAGGAAGGGGAAATAGGGCAGCTTTTGGGTGCTCCAGCCAAGAGTGACCTCTGCCAGAGAGAAGGGTAGACACCAGATCAGAGAGGTAGCATTGCTGGTGGGCCCACATACGATTTAAATAGTAACTAACCATTTATTTTTATTGAGAATCCAAAATACTTTCAGGGTCTCATTCTCACTGCCCTCTGTGATGGCAATACTGCATACACAGGACTTTCCTAGGCTGAAAAGTTCTTGATTCATTTCTTGGAAGCGGGAGGCTTCTGAGCACTCTCATCGGGTTGGCAGCTGAGTGGTGTGAAAAGAGTCATTAAGGTGGGAAGTTGCATCAGTATCACAGTCCAAGAGGAGCTTCTTGTCCTGAATTCCTATTTGAAACCAAGCTCGCCAAGCTAGCTAATGAATACAGCGTGATTTCCCTGAAGGAGGATCAACAGGGGGAGAATATTTTGGCCGGAGGACTCAAGTGCCTGGTCCCCTCCTAGTAAATTAGTAAAACAGGGCTTTGCTTTTTAAAATCAGTCCCCTGAGCTTATTTAATACCACTAGGCCCTTTAGAAAGAGACAACTAGATTTCAGAGTCTGGAAAGGCTGAGGGCCAGACTCAGAGCCAGGCAAGTCTACCGGGGTAATGGAACTCTAAGAGGTCTGTTGGAAGGCAGCCTGCTGGCATTCCCCAGAAACACTCCCTCTTCTTCCTGGTTGGTGCCAAGTCTGATCATTTTTCCAAGGTGAACTCGGCAATGGGTACTTTGTAGTAACAGAAAATTAAAATAATACTGTTCATTTGTGCAGCTTGCTGTGGTTTAAAACATGTTTTCGTAGAGTTGATCACCTCTAAAGAGCAAGTTTTTCAGCCTATTTGTTGTTCCACTGGCTTTACAGATGAAGAAAACAAAGTTCGGATGGGTGTCAGGTGCCCCTACATCTGCTCCCACGTTAGATTGATTTCCTTCAAAAACACTAACCGCTGGAAGGAAGCAGGGGCAGGAGGTGCCCTGGTGCTGGCCGCGCTGTTATTGACCTGGATGCTGGTTACACAGGTGTGATCCGTTTGTGACAATTCGTCAAGCTGTGCACACTTAGGAAATGTTCATGTTAATGTTTCTGAACTTCACAAAAGTAAATAAATGTTTAAAATGGCTAGACATAAAAACAACCACTAATGCTTCTATTGTTGTTTTGTCTATCTTTAAATGTACTTAAGAAATGTCAGCCTCGTATAGTCTATAAGTCGCCAGCATATTTTCAGCTAAAAAGGTTATCTAATTCAATAATCCCTTTCTTCTAAGTTTTAAAGCTATCTATATAATGGTGCCATCAAGTTACAAGTTTTTGGCTGTTTAAAGATTAATAAGGGAGAGTAGGAGAAATGAATGTGGTACTATGCCTACAGGTACGTATTTGAAGACCTGATAAACTTATGAATAAAGATCAACAAATCACATTAAAATTCTTAGGATTCTATTGGACTAGAATAGCTATTTTAACTGGTGTGCTGCAAGAATTTTTAAAACATGTAATACCTGACTATTTGGTCAGGGACACTGACCTCTTTTTCCTTAGTTTGTCAGATAAAAAAATGACAACAGCCAACACAATAGCTGTCTGGTGTGAATGAATCAAAATTATACCTTTTTTGTTGTTGTCAGATTTCCAAAAAATAAAATATATTTTTTGGTGTGCCGCAGACTTTCAGTAATTAGTTTAAGTGTGCCATGAGATGACCTTGCAGATCAAGACTAGAAATTCTAAGTGGGGGATGGGCTGTGAGATGGAGCAGCTAACTGAATACATATGTGACTGAGTTAGCCTGGAAGGAAAATACATATGGATTTAATGGGAAGATCAGTGCACATGCCCACTCCCATGCTTGATTATCTCACAAGGGGGAATTATAAATCCTCCCACTGTTGCCATTTCATTTGTGAAGACTGATCTGGACACACCCTAGAGAGAAAAGTGATGTGGCCTCCGATATTGGAAACTGCAAATGTGTCTCCAGGGTCTTTTTAAGGTAACCAGAGGAGCGCTGGCCATGGACAGAGGAGAAAGTAGGGCTCCATCAGGAAGCTGGGGGCTGTGCCACACAAATATAGAGGGTCACCTCATCTGCTCTAAGAATCTGAAGTAAAAAATTTTTAAAAATCGAGAAGTAGGAAGGCTTTCCTGAGGAAGTGACATTGTGGGTAACAGGAGAAATGAGTGGGGCTTAGCCAGGGAATGAAGGGCAAGACCACATTTTCCCCCTGCAGGTAGGAGGGCTCTCCCTAAGCAAGTTCTGATTACTGAGCAGCAAGTCCTAAATAAGGAGCTCTGCAAAAACAAGCCCTTGTTAAAGGTCTAATTCTTAGGATAATTTTCTTTTGGTGCACGTCATATGAAAGATTTCTAAATCTTTTGCCTCTCCCCACCTCATGTTCCAGAGAGAAAGATTTACCCACAGACACAGGTGCTTTTGCAGGCACCATCTGAAGCCCAGTCAGAGCTCCCTATAAGAGTCCCCAGGAAAGGAATCTTTCTAGCTCGGTTACAACTCTACACTTGACAAAAACAATGCCATCAGAAGCTAACAGTATGAGCCTTGTGGCCCTACAAGAAACTCATGGAAAAAACTTACTATTGGGCCCTACGTCCCTGCTTCTCAGAAGAGAGGTCCTAACAATCTCAGTAGGAAGTTTGTCCTGAGATTCCTGAGCTGACATAAAATGTATATATATATATATATATATATATATATATATATATATATATATATATATCCTCCTCTTCATCTATCTGTTAACCCCAAGGGATTAAAATCAAGTCACATTCCTCCTCTTAAGTTTTACTAGGACGCGAGCAATAACAGTGCATAAGGAACAGACTCACTCAAAGCCTGTGGGCCACAAAGCTCGCTTTGCCCTTTGTGCAAACTCTCAGGCCCTACGCTGAGCAATTATGCTGGTCAGTAAAGACTAACCCCTTACATTACTATGGGTACATGACATTGTGGAGAATAAAGTAACCCAGACAAGAGAGTAACCCAGTAGTCATTATTCCAGGGACAACAACCGGAAGAAAAGAGAATCTTAAAGAAGGGGGATATAGCAGAGACACCCAAGGCCTACCGAGCAGCAGCAGAGGAGTTTCCCACAGCAGAACTAAGAGCAGACAGGAGAATCCAAAACATAGGGGAACAGTTTCTAGCTGGAGCACTTAAGAAGGATTAAAAACTGTTTCTTCCTCCCAAATGAACTCTAGAGGAAGATGACATTTGAGTTATCTGAATTTCCAATTCTTCCTTTCTTTTACACCTCTTTTCCCCAATTCTCTGTCTAAAATAGGATCTTTACCAATATTAATAGCTTTATGGGAGTGATTCATTATTACAATGTGAGGACTGGAAAAAATAGAATAATTTTTATAACGTTCAAAGTTAAAGACTAACAGCAAGTACAAAAAGAGTTTATGCTCCCTCATTCAGTCTGGGCTGGGCTGCTCTTGTGGAGGAGGTTATGGAGTGTCAGTGTCTAGTCCATGCCTCTCGGGCACACTTCTCATTCCTTTGGGTGGACAGTCTCAGGGTCATCTGCTTGCGGATTAGGGGCCAGTCAATCCTGCTGCCTCAGCTGTCAGCCAGTTGAAAAGGGATCTGGGAAAGAGATCACTCTAGACTCGCCAAGCTACAAGTTAATGTCAAATACACGAGCAAGCCAGGCTAGGTGGGCACGATTGCCCAGCTGCCCCATAGACTCCGGACAAATAATAAATCCATGCTGTTTTATGCCACAGCATTTGTGTCTGTTTCTTATACTGCAAGATGTAACTGATAAACTGGTATGTTTAGTGAAATGTTTATTAAAATATGAAACTCAAGTGTTAGAGCAAAGCAATGAGTACATAATGGAAATATGATGAGCACGTACGTAGTAGAGGCTGGAAAATGGTGAGAGGTTACTAGTAGAGGTTGAAAAAAATAGAGCCTCATTATAAAAGAACAAAACAATTGGCAGGACTAGAACAATAGTTAGGCTCCTAATAAATCATTGGACTTTGGCAAAACGACTTCCAGACAAAATGGTGAAAGGGTCAGTTGGCTTTTTTGAGCTGCAGATGATAAGGTGGTGGAGGAGAAATGTGTGGGAGAGCCACACCCTTAGATAGGGAGAGCCTTGGGTTTTGTGGACACGCAGCCCATCTCAGCTCTGAGCCCTTGCCACTGCCGTGGCTGTGATTCAGAAAACCTTATCTGTGAGCCCTGAAATGTGAATGTAACATAATTTGATGCCTCGCACAATATTACCCTTTCTTATTTTTTTGAACCATAAAAACATGTAAAAATAGTCTTAGTTTACAGTCTGTACAAAACAAGGAGGTGGGTGGGCTGCATTTGGTTGCACATCTTAGTTTGCCAATCTCTGGACTAGAGAAAGAAATGTCTAGTTTTCAAGGAGAATATAGAAGATTATAAAATAAAAATAATAAAAACAAAATTGGTTCTCACCTTCTGTCTTCCCAAGCATGAAGAGTTCCAGCATAAAAGCAGGTCTGAGAATCAGATCTAACCTAATGTGTTACATAAGACTCTGATGAAGACTTCAGTCAATGCCCAGGCTTCCCTTTTTGCAGATAAAATGGTTTCTAAGAAAAGTACCAGTCTCATCCCTTAACCTTCCGACATATAACCTTCCAACATGGCCAACGCAGCAATAAGTTTAGAGAGAGATGTGTGCCTCACAAATAATATTGGATTCGCTAGTAGAACGGACTTGAATCTGACTCAGGAAGCCTACAAAGTACTTTCAAAAGGCCTTCATCCTCTTGAATACTGCTCCATTAGCCAACGAATAAACCTAAATCAGCAGAAAAAGGAAACAAGGCACCTGATCAACATGCAGAGGCCCCAGGAGGTGATTCATAAGAATCTGCAGATCAGGAGGGAGCCTGGCCAGACTGGCCTGCAGACCCCTGAGCAATGATACATACTCACTTAACAGGCCACTAGGTGGTGGGATGACTTGTTATACAGTGATAAATAGCAGATACAGAATGTTCCATTATTTTGTTTATGCAGGGTGGAGGCCAAAGGAGGTTTACAGTTGTTCGTGTGAAATATAATACAATAATTAGTAAAAAAATAATACAAGAATAAACTTTGTTTCACATACTCACAACCGTAAACCTACTTCTGCCCCACCTTGTATTTGCATTTTGGTTGGAGGGGGCCTTAAATTAGAAAAGCAGACTACATGGGAATATTTCTTATGGCACAATGTATTTGCAAATGAGGAATAATAGTAAATACTAATCAGATTCATATGGGCTGTGTATAATAAGATTGATTTATAGTTTCTTAAAATGAAGGGATAGTTTAGTTGGTTTTACTAACTATATGTTAGCAGTATGTTTAAATGGGTTTTTTGAACTCTAGTAGAGCGAGAAAGGCTTGCCAATGGAACTAGACCAAGCGTAAAGAGCACAGTGTTCCAGCGCATGACACTTGCATTCTATTAATAATTTGAAAGAAAAGATGGGACATTATTGAGTTATAAGTATCTAAGTATCTCTGGAGGTTGATGTCCCATGTTTTGCTTACTCATCTCTATTTTCTCCAGAAGACATAAAGGAAAAAATAAAATGAGAGAAACAAAATGTAACTATTTGAATGTTTAAGAGAAGGCTGACCAAGCAAGGAAGAAAAGTATTCTCTGAGTCGGCTAACCTTCATGTTCAAGCTCTGCATGACCCGGAGGGATATGGCTCACAGAGTTTTCCCACACATTGTAAAAAAGCATCGTTTTCAGACACCATAAATTTTGTAGCTAAAATCTGTGAGAAGAAAAATCAAGATAGACTCAACATCAGGTCAATTAAACAACCCTTAACTGAGTCCATTTTTAGACTCATTTTCATTGCTGATGGGAGGAGAGGGGGAAGCTTACATTCCATTTGCTCATAAAATACCCAGTCCAAGAATGCTGTTGTCTATACGTTGTCTATATATATATATGTAAGTCCTTTAAAATCACCGTCAACACTAAAAACTAAAAGAGGGAGTGGAACTTTCTTAGAAATTTGGTTAGCCTCCGGGTTTCTGTAAAATAAACTGTTTCTCTAAAATCAGCAGAACCAATGAAAAGGAAAAGGAATTAATTTTAAAAGATCAAACTGGAAAAAGTGACCAGAAAACCCCTCTGGTCATTTTTTCTTTTTTAATCTGATGGTTCTCTTAACCATCATTAACAGGCCACTTGAGAGACGAAAAAAAGGATGTAAAGGCCCTGGAGATATTGGAGCCACATTAGCTAAGTACCAGAACTCATGTAAAAAGCTTGTAAAGCCTTTGGCACCACAAATCTGACATATAAATTGTGCTACAGTTGTCTTCATTTCTTCCTGCCTTTGAATCATTCTTGTTGTTTTATTCTGATGATAGCAAAGATGACCAGAATAAAAATTTTAAAATGTTCCAGTATGTAAATTTTCTACACTTCAAAAATATTGTTCTAGGTGAAATTTTAAAATGGGAAGAGAAGCATACTGTATCTTCATTGAGATTATTGAATATAATGTTTGATTATTGGCTCCCAACTCTCTTCATCCTTGACTGTGATTTTACATATCATATTATTATGTAAACCTTTCTGCAATTGGAGAATAATATGCAATAAAGATGAGCAGATATATGTCAATGCATATTCACATTGTAATTTTAAGAAATGTGAAAGTATTGGCTGTAATTGTTCAATGGTAATGTCTAGTAAAAATGTATTGCTTAACAGATGTTATATATATGAGTGAGATTCATAGTCATTATTATTAATGTCAAAATGTATTTTGTTGTACCCAGTGTTTATCAATGCTTAATAAACTTTCTTGAATAAAATAAGTCATATGAACTTGTGAGGAACCATTAAAAAGGAAAATAAAACCAGAATTTATTCCAAAACAACCAAATGAATTACAAATGGTGTGTAAAACACTGAGAGTAATTAGAGAAAAAATTTGAGGTATGACTTTTACTTCTGCTAAAAAGACACAATAAGAAATCATACCCAAACAGAGCCGTATATCATAAGTGATTAATGATGTTATATTACTTGTGGCTCACCTTCCCCCAAAGTTACTTGGACAGTTAGATATCAGTCAAGTCCTGGAATACTGTGAATATTAGTTTCTATAAATTTATAGTCTATTATTATTATTCAGCTATGTGGGTATAAACTAAAACATAATATTTTGTTGGAGACAATTTTACATCTAGTGGAGCATTATACTATAAATAAAGTGATTGCTACATTTAATATATCTTATACATGATAAAATGAACCAAGTTGTATTTTTCCACAATTATTCTTAGAAAATTACTTTGAAGGTCCTTACAAATCTATCAAATTCCTGGGTACTTTCATAATTGCATTTTTTAAATAAAAAGGTACTATTTAGGGAAAACACACTAAAATGACTCATAATATTCCTAGTTTCTAGCTATTTAAAGAAATTTATATTTATATTAAAATAAATATAAAAATTCAGATTCTTAGATATATATTTAGATATTTATAGAGTCACTAAAGGAATATTTATAAAGTTATAAAATAAATTTAACATTTTATTTTAAAATGTTAAATATTGCAAGCAAGCCTTATAAATTCATTTTAAAAAATCATGCAGTAAAAACGGTGGTAGATTGCAATGTTATAATTGGCCACTGTGGTGTGGGATAACGTTTTATTACTACACGTACAGATTTAAAAATTGTCATATCTTAAATATTTTAGGAGGAAATGAAGTCAAAGCACACTAAAAACTTGTCCTATATTCCAAAAAGAGCCTTTAGAGATGATAATGGCTTATGCCAAAAACAGAGATCAAAATTTGAATAGGTTAATTTATACAAAGTAATAGGAAAAAAATCCATCTTGTAGTTAAGTGCATTTTTATAGCTGATATAATTAAACATTTCTAAACTGATAATACATCTAAAATGTTATTCTTAGCTCTACTTTTTGCAGGAAGGAATAATGTTTGTAGCTTTAGCTTGGAATAAATATTGTAGTATTGTTAAAATGCTTTAGTGATTATGGGGAAAAATTATAAAGTTGAATATGGTGGAAATTAAATTTAGAGAATAGTGTTGAAATGAAAAATAACTTTGATATTCCAGGAAATAGGCAGACATTATGGAAAATACAACATTTTAGTTAAGAAAAGTGAATTCCAGAAATAAAGATGAGGGAAAGTTGGACTTATTTGAGGGGAGTGTAAAAATGATTTTAGGGACAAAAGGTTAGCAAAGCTAGTATGAGTCATTGTGATGTTTTTATCACTAAACTAGAATGTAAAGGTCTGGTATTTAGCTTTGCCTTACCTCCAAAGTCAATTTTAGTTTTATTTTTTAGTTATCATTTCAAAATTTAAGAATGATGACTCTCTATCCTAAAATGTTTACATAAACACACCATTTAGCTAATAACTTCTGGAGGCTATGGGCCCAAGATAAGAACCCCTGTTTTTTTGTTTTGTTTTGTTTTGTTTTTGCTTTCAAGTAATTAAAGTCCACCTGAGAGCAAGGTGCTTGTCTCCCACCCAGGCAAATTATTTCTCTGACTTGAGAAGCAAGATTTTTTTTTTCTAAACAAACAAAAAAAAATCTCTGTATTTCTGTATTTAAACAATTAGTATAAATACTAATTATATTACTGAATAGGTTTTTTAGAAAATATAATATTTAAGGCAGATTTAAAACACACACACACACGCACACACACTTAAGCACTGGAATAAACTCAACTTTAAGAGTACCAATTCTCTTTTTTAAAAATAGTTTTGTCAGCATTAACATCGGGTGCCTTTCCAGAGGTTTTATGCTATCACTGTCTTTCTGACCAAACTAAAGACTTGAAAGCAGGAGCTATGTGTTAATAGCTATAACCCCAGGAACTAAAGCAACTGAACTCAAGTGCCTAGTAGCGTTTGCTACCCAAAACACATACACTGGTGCAAGCACTTCTGCAACTGCCGCAACTGTGACAGCACGGAGGAGGCCCATTGCCTTGGCCTTCAAAGCCTTTACCTCCCACCTGCGGAGACTGACTGCAGAGCACAGCTGTCTCTCACCACTCTGCTGCTGTTCTGGACTCTGCCTCCATTAGCTCAGAACAGAAAGCAGGATTCATGCTTCTTGGCCCTATCAGGAATCACCTGCCTGGCGTCCACTTTATAATCTCCATGTGGCCTGCAGAGCCTCTCCTCATTTACAGAGCAAGCTTACACCAACAGCAAGTGCACATTCAATTGTAGCCTTTGATAAACTGAGTTGTCCTTCTGCTAACAGAACTATTAGAGGAAACAAGTCTGTTACTTTCTGTATTATTAAAATATATTTTAAACAATGTGTGCAAACTCTGAATAGTAAGAAAATGGTAGTGGGATCTAAAAAGTGTGTAACCATGTGCCAGGCAATGTGCTAAGTACTTTAAACCACTATCCCATTCAACCTACTTTATAAACCTTTTATATTACACTAGAGGCCTAGTGCATGCATTCATGCACCGGGCCTCTAGTATACATATAAGATCTTTGTGTTAATCTCTTCCCTCCCTCTCCCCTTTCCACGTCCCTCTGAGATTCATCATTCTGTTCCATGTTTCCATGCCTGTGGATTCCACTACTGTGTTGAGTGTCTTCCCCCTGGTGATCAGTACACATCATAGCTACCAGCCGTAGCTGGTTGGCCAGTCACTTAGGCATATATATATATATATATATATATATATATATATATATATATATATATATAGGACCCAGTGCACAAATTCGTACACTGGTGGGATTTGGCCATCCCTGATCAGAGCTGATTGGGCCAGCCTGGCTGGGGCAATGGGTTGCAAGCGGTTGGTTGGCTGGCCCTGTCCGCAATTGAGGAGGAGAGCAGCTGATCAGGGGTGGGGTCTGCTGGGGAGGGGTCCTTGATGGTTGGCTGGCCGGTCCCATCCCCCATTGGGCAGGGCCGATCACGGGTGGAACTGGGACTGGTCGGCCCCTCCCCTGGTTGAACTCCCATTTGAACTCTTGATTGAACTTCAGGAAGAGGGGGCAATTTGCATATTAGCCTTTTATTATATGAGACTAGAGGCCTAGTGCATGAAATCATTCATGTGTGGGGTCCCTAAGCCTGGCCAGCAATCAGGGCCGATAAGTTTCCCCACTTACCCACCTTCTCCTTCTCTCACCACCCATGTCCACCACCATCCACTCCCAGTTCACTGGCCCAGCCCACAGCCCTGATCAGATGATCAGGACCTGCCGGCTGAGGGGAGGGACAGGGGAAGGGACTCAGGAGGTTGACCCTGAGGAGGGAGCTGGCCCTCAGCCTCCTTGAGAAAGGGGCCATGTCTGCTGCCACCCATCCCCAGTTCCCCAGCCCAGCCCAGGGGCCTGCCACCCATCCCCAGTTCCCCAGCCCAGCCCAGGGGCCTGCCAGCCAGCCTGCAGGCTAGGAGCAGCTCCTGCATTAAGCATCTGCCTCCTGGTGGTCAGGGCACACCATAACAACTGCTGGTTTTGGTCATTCCATGGTAACGATCACTTAGGCATATATATATATATATATATATATATATATATATATATATATATATAATAGGTCAATTAACTTGCTTAAAAGTTCCATCAGTAACTAATAAAACAAAGACTCCCAGAGCCATGTTTATTTTACTGGAAAGCCCCTAAACTCATTTGCAGAAGATAATCATTGATATATGTCCTGAAGTATAAAAGACAGTATCAGGGAGAATCAGGAAATTTCTCACTTTATTTACTAAGAATTCCATTCAAATAATGCCCTGCTTCAGATGACAAAATTTGCACAAGATAAAGGTTAAAATGAGCATCGAAAAATGCTAAAGCATTTGAAAATCTGCTGTGAGAACAAGCTTTTGGAGGGCTATTTAGAATTTTGAGAGCGAAATGATGGTGTTGGATTTGTTTAGTATACTTATTTGAATAAATATAAGAATAACATCTGAATACCACTCTACTTTTCGTAGCTACAAAGTTTATTTTTAAAAAAAATTAATGACTGACTGTAATCTTGAATGGTTCAACTAATTACAATTAATTTGTGAGGACTCAGGCAGTACCAACTGGAGGGGAAATATTTGAAACTTAAACATGAAAATGGATTTAGTAAAATGTTTGGCACTCCTGTGTCAATACAGTTAAAGAGCTGGTGTGAAATAACAATCTTACATGGATGTTTTGTTCAATGTATCAAATATTCACACTTTTTCTCACTTCTATCCCTGACTTCCTCACCCACCAGCCAATATTCCTCCACTATGCCCTGGCCAGGTGGCTCAGTGGGTTAGTGCCATCACTCTGTACACCAAAAGGTTGCAGGTAGGTTCCCCAGTTAGGGGCACTACAGGAGGCAATCAATTAATGTTTATCTTTCTCTCCTCCTTTCCTCTTGCCCTAAAATCAATAAAGCATATCGTCAGGTCAGGTGAGGATGAAAAAAAATGTCCCCAACAATCTCTTATACATCCTCAACTACCACTACCTTCACCACAAAACACATTCACTTAGACATTTGTTATTAATGCCTCATTCTCCCTTATAAAACTTATTCTAAAAAATAATTTAAAAAAATCACATGATGGAAAGTAGCCTAAATTCTTACCCTTAGGATTTTTTGCAATTTAATATAGGTCAAAGCAATAATTAAAAAAAAAAAAAAAATTAAACTCTAATCTTACTGCCCCCAAACCTTTCCCCCTGGACAGTACAGACATTTGGGAGACAAAATCATTTCCTCCCAAACACGACTACTCATCCTCCCATTTTGTCCTTAAGGAGGATGTTATTCCTTCTTGGAGTAGACTTCAATTTTTAGAGAATAACTTTTATTTGCATTTTTGTATTGAAGAAGATAATCATTGATATAAAGCATCTCAAGTAATTCTGGCTGGTTATAGATTCCAGGAAAAATGAATATCTCCCTGAATACGAGACAAGAAGAAATAACTGTACTTCAATACTGTTACCTGTATTTTATATGTAAAAAGTGCTACTGGTTTGGTAGGTTTGGAAATTACTTTTTAAATCTTAGATATTCTGAGAAATTCATTTTTGTCCAGGGTGAATCCTTTATAGCTTGGGAAGATTTTCAAGGAAAGTATCAGTCTAGGTCAGTGGTCGGCAAACCGAGGCTTGTGAGCCACATGCAGCTCTTTGGCTCCTTGAGTGTTCTAATGCCACTTCTTCAAAATAGACTAGCCCAGGCCAAAAACCGACTTCTGCACATGGGCCATGAAGTTTCAATTGCACTGTACATGCACCCACAAGTGGTATTTTGTGGAAGAGCTATACTCAAGGGGCCAAAGAGCCGCATGTGGCTCGTGAGCCACGGTTTGCTGACCACTGGTCTAGGTAAATCTATTAGCTACAGATCTTGAAATGTGATTAAATTTGATATTTTAGAAAGCTTTATTACATCTTTTATTTTTGAGAGCTGTAGTTAGTTGCACAGCTAAGCTGCTAAATTTAATTTTCCATAATTTTTGAATGTTTAAGTTATATGTTTATTCTGTGCTGAATTGTGTGCCCTGAGAATTCATATATATTGAAGCCTTAACCGCCAGGCCTCAGAATGTGACTACATGGGCCTATACAGAGGCAATGAAGTTCAAAGAGGTGATTAAGTAATACATCACAACAGGACCAGCATCCTTAGGAGAGATTAGGGCACATTCAACAAAGACAGGAGGATGACCCGCTGAGCACAAAGTGAGAAGATGGCCATTTGCAAGGCTAGGAGATAGGCTTTTCTCTTTCAGAAGAAATCGAACCTACTGACACCTTAATCTTGGACTTTTAGCCCCCAGAATTGTGAGAAAATAAATTTCTATTGTTTAAGCCACCTCATGTGTGTTGCTTTGCTATGGTGGCCCTAGCAAATGAATGCAATTTTGTAGTCTAAAGGTGATTTAAAATCTACACCCTAACTTCCATGTTCTCCATACAAAGCATTAGGCCTTTAATTCCTAGAGACCTAAATAACTTCAGATTGGTTAACTATACCAGCTTTCTATCAAAAGACCCTATAAGAACCAACGTACAATCTATCTTAAATATAAAGGATAAATGACTCTCCTTATATCCTTGATCAGAAATGCAAATTCTAGATGTTTGAGATCATTGCAATTTCTCATCCATGGTTTTCCCCAGAAGCCTGACTACACATGTGTGCTTGGTAGCATTGAATGTGGTTTGAGGTCACAGAGTTGGTTTATGTCCTTCACAATGGGCAGAATGTGGCTCTGCCCTCGTTCCCCCGGATCTTTGGTTTCCAGAGAAGAACTCTGAGAGCACAGAGAGCTAGAAGACGCCAGGGTCAAGATGAAACCACCCAGGGAAGCAGAAACATCTGTTCACATTTAGACAGATTATCTTGCCTGCTCCTGTGAAACCTCATGAATGTACAGTAGACTGGTTCCCTCTCTTGTCTTATTTTACTCCTTCTCCCTAATGTCTGCACGCATCAGGGCTTCATAAAGAGCTTCAGTATGAACAAGTAGATAAATGCATTGATGGAGGCCATTTCTCTATTCTTCCTGAGAAACTGGATTAGTAAAGAGTCAGAAGACAGGAGAATTATGGAAGGAAATGTGGTATTTGGCAAAGCCAAATAAACAGTTTAGCTGTTCTACTTTTTAATGTCTTTCAAAATCTGAACTGAGATACTTGTTTACATTAAACGAAGAAAACAGTAAGCAGGCTTTCCCCCTCGATTTACATGAATCTGTATCTATTTTTAGATACTTTCTGGCAATGATAATTTCTGAAGAGTTTAATCTGTCTGATTTACTTTAATATGGCTTATCATTACTATGAAATCTGAACTATATCTGAGAAAAATTAGAGTAATATTCTTTTTTTATTATTTGAAAAGAAAACATGCATTTTGCTGGATAGAATTAGAGCTTTTCTCTAAATGACACAATCAATGTACAATATTGATTTTAGGATGACTTGACTGAGTGCATGCTCAAGCCTACACACCCATATGTGTGCAAATTGTCTTTTTCATCTTTTCGAGAATTAAAATTTGATGTAATGGTATTTGACCTTGAAGGCTGAATTCAAAGACAGATAGCTCATAATGGGAACATAAAATACTCATATCAGTGTCTCTCTCTTTTTTTCTTAGTCTAGCTGTTTTTATACTGTGTGTTTTGCTTGATGTAATGACCAATTGAGAATTGCAATGTGTTTTTTTTAGGATAGGCTAATTGATGTAACAAATCACTCCCAAAAGCATATACTGGCTCAAACATAATAGACGTGTACAGTTATCAACCTCTGCTCCATAACATAAAAATAATTTATTTTTCCATAGTCTTCCACATAAATAAAATACTTTTCTTTTGTCATGGCCCAAAAAGAGAACATGAACTCATTCTCAGATCTGGAATGCATGAAGTCATCTGATCTGATAGTCCAATTTAAATCACAATATTTAATTTACCATATTACAGTCAGGAAAAATGATGAGCTTTGCCAGGACTGTTCATCGCCTTTTCTCAGGGAATGAACAGAAGAAAACACATTCTTGATACACCGGTAAGAGAATAAATCTTTAAAATAATTTAACCAGAATAAACCAAGTAGTAAAATGAATTTCCAGATCCCAAAATGGCATGATCCTCCAGAAATAAGTCAAATTCCTATTCGTTTACTTCTTTGGGTGCTTTCTAAAAGTGATGGAGACTGATACTTGCCATCTGTGACATGTGATGTGGGAACCAGTAACAAGATCCTTGCACAGACTTGTGTGGACAATTTCAAATTCATAAACTTCACTTTTACTTCCAAATTTTACATTCTGATTCAAAAATGCTCAAGGCTTATAATGAGTTGACCAAATTTAGACAAAGTTATTTTAAGCGACACAATTTTTAGATTATCACATTGTCTGATCTATAATAGTTAATAGAGATTTTTGGCTGGATAAATAAATTTCAACCTAATGGATCATCATCACCATTACCATCAAGGTAATAATAACAAAATTCTTCTTCCCTAGTTCAGGAGGCTAGAGGTCCAAAATCAAGGTGTTGGCAGAGCTGTGCTTCCTTTGAAGAATCCTTTATTGCTCCTTCCCAGCTCTGGCTTAGAATTCCTGGCGCTACTAGGTTTGTGGCAACATAATCCAATCGTAGCCTCTGTCATCACATGTCCTTCTTTCCTGTGTCTGTCTGTGTCTCTCAATCTATCCCTCCTTATGAGGCAACAGAGTTGGATTTAGACTCACTCTTATCTAGTATGACCACATCTTCACATGATCACATCCTCAAAGACCCTATTTCCAAATAAGGTCACAATCCCTGTGGATTAGGACTACAGCATATCCTTTGGGATATAATTTAACTCCTAACAGTCATAACCATAATCATCAATGTTATCATGACCCCCCCGGATGAGAGGAACAATCTCATCAAGCTCAACACTTTATGTCCAGAGTTAGGCACTTTTTTTTTTTTTTTTTATGATATCATGCCTCACAGCTTGCCCTGTGCCCTCACTTGAATTACTTATCCTTCCTAGGGAGCCAATGCCATCCATATTTATATTTGGAGTGAATAAGCAATAATCGAAGTTCATCTAGAATTATTTTTTTCCCAACTTCTCCCTTGTTTCCCTCTATGCAAAATATAAATAAGGAACAGCTTGTATCTATGATTCTATATTTCAAAAACATTGAGTTCTTTTCCATCAAGATTAGCATGATAATGACTTTCAGTTAGTAAAGGAAAACTTGAAGTAAGATAAGAAGTTAAGTTTAATTAAAAAGAAACTTCACTTAGCATTTAATTTCTGTCTGGGGCACTACTGTTGAAATGGATAGAAATATGCATGATCAAGCTAGAAGATGTGAAAAGGTTAGCCACCAAATATTATCAGCTGCTTACAAAAGTATACTTACAAAATAATATTTAAAACTTGAGGTATGCTTGCATTTAGTTACTTCCCAGGAATAATGCAAAATATGTCGAAAGAAGAAAATTTTAAATAAATCAACTATTTAACAAAAATCATACATAGACTGTATTCTGTGTAGCAAAGGGAAAAAAAAAACACCTGATTATTGATTTGCATATACCTACTACAGTGAATATGTATGAATGCTGACATTCCCCTGCTTGGAAAATATCGGCTTTCTTTGTTCTGCTATTTCAAGTCTCAGCTTAGGTTAAAAGTACTGTAGTTTAGAAGAAAAAAAAAAAAAAGAGAGGAAGAGAAAATTCCTGGTCTGCCTTTGAGTGATAAAACAGATATCATGTAGTAATTTCTAGTAGTATTACAATGTTTCCTGAATATAGTGTCCCTTGCCTTTTCTTTTAGTTCAAAAACAGTAGCTCTGGGACAAGAGAAAAGTCTTAGAGTAAGAAAGGAAACATTTCCCCGTCTTAATAAATATACCAGGGGGCAGGATGGAATGAGCCTTGTGGGGCAGGATGCCATGGGTACACGGTAAAGGGATTCCCAGGGATACCACAAATGATTCCACAAGCTGATGCTTCCTAAGGTAGATGGCTCTGCCACATACTGAAGCATTTAATGCAATTTAATGAAAATAAGCAGAGGCTATCTATTGCAAAGCACATATGTGTTACAGATTGGAGCTTTTCATCAGTAACATAATAACTCCCCTTAGGTTTCATAGCCCTTTTGCAAACAGACACAGAGACACATGTGATATGGGTGGAAAAAGATGGCTTTGCCTCTGCGAGATCAGTAGTTGGATTACGCTGATCAAAACAGAGGTTGTCCATTTTGCTTCTACTAGGAAATTTCTGGTCTCCTGACAAATTTAATTCACTTTATAAAAAGAAGTAGAAGAGCATCTTAAGTACAGGAACTGTACAATGTGTGAGTCCATCAGGAGACCTGGACGTTTTCTCTAGGTTGTGTGGAAACCGTCTGGTACGCAGTAAATCTAGCGTACATCGTCTGGGTAGTCACCCCACATAAATAGATATCTGAATTACGCTTGCACACATTCTGTAAAACAAAGAACTGTCCCTGATGAGTGGGACCCCTGAGGACTGCGTTGTAATTAATACTGATGGCGAAATCAGAGTCAGGAATTTCTTTAACGGACCCGCGGGAGGGTGCTTCCACCCAGGCCACTTAGGCTCACCCGAGGGGGCACAATACAGGTGCAAAACCCACTGGCGGAAAGGAACTCAGCAGGTTGGGCACAGCCACCGAGGCCAGAGTCGACGAACTTGTTTCCTTTCACAGGCCTGATAGTAAATATTGAAAAATGTGTAGGCCTTATGCTTTCCATCGCAACCCCTTAACACTGCTGGTGCAGGCTGGAAGCAGCCACCAGCAGTATGCAAATGAATGGGTGCAGCTGAGTTCCAATAAAATTTGATTTAGATATCCGTGACCTAGACATCATGAAGTTTTCCAAAAAGTTAAGGTGTTTGGTGTGAGTTTGCTCATGAATTTGAGTGTCCTTTTGGATCTACGGCTTTCTAGTTACTTTATTCTTTTGTACACATTTTAAACTGTTGTTGTAATCGCATTGAAAGGTCCTTTGTTCTAGCCTCAGAAGTTCCTCTGTTGAATTTCTTTAATTAAAAAAAAATGGAGATACCCTATTGTATTTTAGAAAGATTTATTTTTTAAAATATTTTTATTTATTTCAGAGAGAAAGGGAGAAGGAGAGGGAAGGAGAGATAGAAACATTCCAATGATGAGAGAGAATCATTGATTAGCTGCTTCCTGCACAACCCCCACTGGGGACTGAGCCCACAATCCAGGCAATCCCTGACCAGAATCGAACCTGGGACTCTTTAGTCCGCAGGGCAATGCTCTATCCACTGAGCCAAACCAACGAGGGCTACAAAGATGCCTAGATGTAGCCAAAATAAATTAAAAAATAGATGAGAAAATGAGGCATGGGGCTACGATAGGAAAAAGATAAAATTAAATGTTGCAGGATGAGATGGAAAGGGGACAGGCCATGAAATTCCCTGCATGTTCTAGAAGTGAACCACGTATACACATATAGTCCATGTAAACAGCTAACACTTCAGTTACATAGCATTACTTAGTATACTTTTATGTATGCTAAATAAATGGTCATTGACGATACTGACCAACTAAGTCACAGACTTTCCTCTCTGCTTGTTCTTTACACCATGGCTCCTCTCAATCCACCAAAGTAACTGCTACAATTTCACCCACTCACACTTAAGAGTGGGAACACATTTCACTTCACATTTACATTTTCAACTGAAGTTTGGCAGAATACTGACTGACTTTAAACCTCAGGAACATGAAGCCCTTTTCCTAAGGCCTCACACACACTCGGCCTGGCGACGGCACACTGCTGCACACTGCAGTTCCCTTCCTGGGCAGACAGCAGTGTAGGGACAAGCATGAGGACTAGAGAAGGCAAACTGCTTCGGTTGGATCTTGACTCAGCCATGCTTGGGGTGTGGTACTTCTCTTCTCTGTACTTTTGCTTCCATTGTCTGTAAAATGCAGGTAATAGAACCTGCCCCACAGGAACCAGGTGAAGATGAAATGAGAGGACACCTGCCAAGCTTTCCATCGGAGCCAGAGGAACCACCACATTATAAACCTCCCCATCAAATCCCTGGACTTGTGCAAAGTCACAGATCGAATGACAAGCACATAGCAATCACTTAATAAGAAATTATTACAATCCAAGCAAAATGTACATGTTTTAAAGAAGACTTGTTGGCTACCTGTCACATGGACATGGTTCTTGTATGAAAAATAACTGTAAGAAACCTCTCCACCCCACCAAAAAATAGCTGCCCCCAAATTCCCTACCATTAGAATTCTTTATGTCAACTTTATCTAATTATATTCTAGACAATGAGCGATTGAGTTTATTTTCCTAAGCTATGCCCAATAAAACCTTCATATACAAATGCTCACATTGAATTAACAGCTAATATTTCTTTCAATAAATGACATAATGCTTCTTTATCATTCACCAAAATCCAGTTTGAATTCATATTTGCTTGGCTCCTGTGAGTGCCAAAAACCCCCCACCACAGTATGTTTTGGCAAGTAGAAGAGATTTTACTAAAGATTTTTCGGAGAGATGCTCACCGTAAAGTAAATTTTTATGAAGTATATTCTGAATTATTTGTACTTTTACCCATTCAAGCTCTCCTGTCTATTAGAGGTCTCATGCCTTCCTTCCCAGAGTCCTCCCAAATCCCTCCCATTCCCTATTCTCACCTTGGTTTAATATACTCAGGGAAATAAAATGCTGGAATTAAATTCTTAAGGGAATTTCCAAAAGAATTCCAAAAAGCCTGGCCAAAAGAAAGATCTGAGCCCCTTGTTCTCAACATCCCCCTCAACCCCTTCAATAACTTGAATGGTCACGGAGACACCTCATGCTACAGTGGATCCACCATCCACCCTGCCTGCCTGTTTGACCTTCACTGCACTACTTCCCTCTGCCTGAGTGACCTTTCGACTGAAGCAGCATCAGAGTTGGGCTCAGCGGCCCTGCTCACCTCTGTGCCACCTGCGCCCCAGCCAGGCAGCCGCTAGCACAGCCTGAGGCAACAGGATCAGGTAAGGGGAGCAGATGCTCTAGCCCATCTCCAGTTTCGGTGTCTTTCTCAGTGAAATTGCTCTGCTACATATGTGGTTGTAGAATAAGTAGCAGAGCAGTTTATGTTTGTCTTAAAAAGTGCAGAGCTGATTTAATGTATATTCATTAATGTTTCAAGATGTGTTCTACAGTGTGCCATCTGTTTTACAATATCTTTCTATATACTATATGATATATATAATAAATCATATAGCTATGCCTACCCTCTCTCCCCTCTGGCATATCTGGCTGTTACTGTGTGACAAGAGAGGGAACATTACAATCTCATTTTCTTGAAGCTTTGTTGCTGTGTCAATATTTTTTCTACCTAGAATGGATCTACTCTTCTCCAAAACTTATTCACATACACGATCCTTTCTGAACCCTCCCTATTCCTGACTCTTCAGATTTGTCTGCTCCTCAAATATATCCCTGATTATTTAATAAAGTTTCTTCTCCTCAAACTTCACAAAAGCTTTGCATAATGGAACATATTGAAGCTGATGACACTGACTCCTGGTCTGGCTTTGCAGATGGTAATTCTGATAAGCAGTAGTTTTGCAATTGATTTGTCACCTGTTGAACAAAATGTATTTAATGCAGATGGGTGAAAAGCTAACAAAACTCATGGTCCAACTTGCAAAAAATTTCTACTAGCTAATACATGTAATAAAGGCAAACCAAAGGATTGCTTTTTCAAAACTGCTATCAGACCAAGAGAGGACTTATCTATCACTCATTTCCTACTGGAATGAAACTCAGTTGTTTATATTGTGCAGAGTAGATAAGTTATCATACATTTATTTTCAACTGACTTTTCTCAAAACTAGCTTGTGAATCAGTGTGTGTGGGGAGGTGGGGGAAGCAGGAAGGGCAGACTGTGTGAGTATGTGTGTGAGAACACAGGGCTAAGGCAGTGGTTGGCAAACTCATTAGTCAACAGAGCTAAATATCAATAGTACAAGGATTGAAATTTCTTTTGAGAGCCAAATTTTTTAAACTTAAACTTCTTCTAATGCTACTTCTTCAAAATAGACTCAACCCAGGCTGTGGTATGTTATGGAAGAGCCACACTCAAGGGGCCAAAGAGCCATATGTGGCTTACGAGCCACAGTTTGCCAATCACAGGGCTAAGGAACTTGCTTCAGTGATGGCATTCTGAGGGCACTAAGCAATTGGCAGTGACATTATCTTGTGGCTGTACCAATCACGGGCCTGCTAATGCACCAAACAGTGAGAGTGAGAGTGGGGAAAGGTATGTAATGAGAATAGAGCCACTGTTGTCTAATAATTATTCACCTTACTAACTATAGATAAGTTTTCTTACAAACCCTGGGAAACTGGAGGATGAAGCAAGGCTGTAAAAAGATAAGATGCCTCTGTGGTCCATTTCAGAGAAGAAATACATTTTGAGAACAGACCAAGGACAGGGGCGCACTTTGACTTGGTTGCTGCTCCTGGATCCTGACCCCCTCCAGGAGTTTTTCTCAGGAATGCTGACCATGCGCGGGTCCCAGGAATGGCGGGGCTGTTTGTAACATCAGAGAAGATTAGCCACTTTGTTATCAGACTTTGAGCTCCTGAAGGCCGGACTGCAGACCATCCCCCCCCCCTTTCCCTGTTACACTACAGCTCACAGCTGCATTTAGCCATCTTCCCCTTAGAGTGTATATAACCAGCCAACTGGCAAGGGGAGTCAGAGCAGATGTTTGTGGGTGACCGGCTGCTCTCCCATACGGCCGGCACTATGGGAATAAATGCCCACAGACAATTCAACATTCTCCCTGCTTCACTGGCTCAAGTGGCGGCCAGCAGCCTGGACCACTTGGTTGTCCGGTTACGACAGGACTCCACTCTGATCAACAGAATGCAAGTTGGAAACATATAATTCTACTGTAATCACTATTTCTTTTTCATAGATACACTAACCGAATATATTATTTTCCATGGAAATGTCTAAACTGCTACAAAAATAATTCAGGAGTATACCTATTAATCTTTATTCAAAACAATTTCTGTCTGTTCAGTGGTTTAAATTCATTTTACTTCCAACCACTTCAAGAACAGTTTTTGACTTTATTTAAAAAATCCCCCTTTAAAAGCTCAAATTTGTAAAAAACAAAAACAAAAACAAAACACACACACACACACACAAATTCTCTTCTATATTAAACAATATTTCTGTAACTTTTAAGAGAGTCTTTGGCACATTTGCTTTTTATTCCAAAGTCCTAGATAGAAGTAAAAATTACTCCCAAGTAATAATGTTGACATGAATTGCTATTTTTCTACTCTCAAATAATCACCTGAAATTAAAGTTCAGAATAACCCACTTAACTTGCCTTGAGTTACTTTTTCTGTACTATTTATTGATAACAATATCTGGCCCTCACACTCCATAGTATTTTCTTAAAATATTGGCTCTCAGGTATTGTTTTGTGACAATTAATAAAACATGTTATTAATTTTATCCATCATGGCATAAAAAAAAATCTCCCAACAGCTAATTACAGTTAGACAGCTAGTAGTAAAGTATTCCAGAAATGCAACAAAACATCCATATTGCCTGAAGGTATATGCTGAAAATATTACATTGTATTTAGGAGTTGTACCTTGGATTTGTTAACCTCGGCTTTCTGAGGACTAACAGTGTTGCTGATCTGTTAGCTTGGTTTGGTCCTGAGTTCTAAAATTCTTCTTTAACTCATATGCCTACACTGACAATTCACTCCTAAGCTTCAACATCACCGTCCTAACCACGATTGTGAACAATAGAATTAAAAAAAGGTGAGAAGCATTCCTTCTCTCGACATGACCAACTCTATATGAATCATCGACCTTATGTTTGGTGTTCTGAAAGCTAGTGTTTTGAGGAGGAAATGAAGAAGTTGATTGCCCCTAAAATGAAATGATATGAAGATGGCGAGTCCCTGCTAAGTGCAGGCTTTCTAACTGGCTAGAAAAGAAGCTCCGTCTGGAGACCAAAGTTTTTGGCAGCCCTTCTGGAAGGAACCGGTGGCTGGGGTCCTGAAAAGCTTCTGACAAGAAATAGCATCACTGGGGGTTTGCAGCCCAGGGCTGGTCTGTGCCAAACTCCTTCCCTTCATCAATATGTATGAGTGGGTGCTGCCATCTCATTAGAATTTAATTCAGAGGCGACAGGTGCAGGCAATGATTGCTCAAGCTCGGCCAAGTAAAGTTGTTAGTATGTTCCAAGTTTTGCATTTAGGAGAATCTGTAGAGGATGGTCTCTGTGACTTTTTCGTTTTATTTCTTCACTTTATTCATTTTAATTTTTTATCACGTTGGTCGGGCCCTTCTAAAGGTGGGTGGTTTGCTTCCAGTGAGCCATTGTCTAGCTGGGACAACTGACATCTGATGAAAGATTATGCTAACAGTCATCCAATTACATTCCCGAAAACTGTCATGAAAGAAATGTGGAATCACCTGTAGGTGTGTGTCACTGGATGGTCCACCTCCTACAGGGTAAATAAGGCATCTGGGACTTGCAAGGTGTGCCAAGTTCACCAGGCCCAGTGGAGGAGGAGGGGGACAGAAGTGGACCACTTCAGAGAGTGAGAGATGCCCAGAGGAGGGCCCTGAGGCAGGATGGCACTTGGTTCCTTCCATGAACAGAGAAAAGAGCAGAGAGGCAGAGGCAGGATGAGTTAAGAAGGGCGCAGCAGGAGATGAGACTAGCAAAACCACCTCAGGTGAGACCTTAAAGAGTTCATAGACCAAACTGACAGATCATTCATTCATCCAGGACGTTCAACACGTATCTACTAACGACTGCATCTGTGCCAGGCACTGTTCCAAGCACTGGGGCTATGGCAGAGATTGGGGAGAAAAAAAGAAAAAGAAAAGTAAAACCCAATTTTCACAGAACTTAAATACCAGTGGGGAGACAGAACATAAATGAGTGAATATAAAGTAGGTCGAGAAGTGCTATGGAGAAAAATAAACAGGGTAGGGCAGAGAGGAAATACCTAACATAGGGGTGTGATTTTACTCAGGGACTCAGGGAAGGCCTTGTTATATGGAGCACTTAAGTTGATAATTAAAGGACGTGAGATATGAGTAAAGGAGGTAACTGGGAAAAGAATGTTTCATTAAGCAAGATTTTTAAATTTGGACTTCTATCTAGAACTCAGGTAGCCCATGAACTTGATTTAGGAAAAAAAAAAACCCAAACTATTATTCTCATTAACCTCTAACTGAAATTTAGTATTGTCTCAAATTATCAGAAATCCACAGGAATCCAAGCAGCAATTAGAATATAGCCAAACAATTTACAGATATTTTTATTTAAAATAATGAGCATAATATGCTAATTAGACCAGATGTCCTTCTGGACATCCTTCTGGGAGAAAGCCAGGGCTACAGCCCCAGAAACAAAGGCAGCTGCTGGCTGTGAGGAAGGGATCCAGGCTGCCACCCATGGCTTCAATGTTGAGATAGCCACCCTGGCTGCAAAGGCCTACTCTTGCATGAATTTCATGCATCGGGGCCTCTAGTTTTATTTTAATTTTATTATTATTATTATTATTTTTTACATTTTATTGATTTTACACAGAGAGGAATTGAGAGGGATAGAGAGTTAGGAATGTTGATGAGAGATAAACATAATCAGCTGCCTCTTGCATCCCCCATTGGGAATGTGCCCTCAACCAAGGTACATGCCTTTGACCAGAATTGAACCTTTCAGTCCACAAGCAGACACTCTGTCCACTGAGCCAAACCAGTTTCAGCAGGGGCCTCTAAGTTTTAGATAACAGTGTTCAGACATTATAAAAAACATTTGCATGCACTCCATTTCAACATTACAGTTATTGTTAGACCTCTCTCTGGATCTGGTTATTTGGATGAATTAATAAGGAAGTATATGTATTATTTTGATACAATGGGTTGCATTAATAATCCAGTAAATTGCATGTATTGTGAAACATCATCTGAGAGGTGGACATTGGCTGTATGCTCCACTGCTAGACTTCCAGGATGGGCCTGTGAGCAGGACATGCTAAAAGAATAAAAGCCCTGTTGTAGGAGGGATTGATGTCTTCATGGGACAGTGCAGAAGCCAGTGAGGAGGAAGGAGAGGGAGCAATGGGGAGAGGAGGTATTTGTGTGTGGGGGCTGGGGTGGGGGGTGGGAGGGTGGAGAAGGAGGACAGGGGGAGTGGTAGGAAAAGAGATGAGCAAGATAGAGACCAGATCAGCAGATGGGGATTTATACACATACAATGAGAAACAGGTTTCAAGTTAAAAAAATAAAATTAAGAAAATTCACTAAGCTTGATAAAAAACAAATTACCTGAAAACTAATACCCAGAAATTTCTACCAAAGGGGGATAATAGCCTTGCTCCCTATGAGAGCCATGAAAATGCATTGCTTTCCTCCAAAGCACTTTGCTTGTTAAACCTAATGGCTCAGGCTCAGGGCCCTGAGATACTTTATCAGTGGAAAATGCAACCATGTGAATTAGAATCCCACCTAGAAACAATTTCCTTCCCTGCTTTCAATTATCTACATGCTGAGCTTCCTAAATTTGCATTTGCTTTTTCTCCCAATAAATTTGCCTCCTTTCGCCTTGTCTTAATTTATTTTACATCTTCAATATCAAAGTTTCCGTGGGTAAGACCCGGAGTTAACTAGAAGCATGTATTGCCTTGTGTACAAGGAAAGAAAGCAGATGTGTTTTTATCAGCTTGGCTATTGCATGGTTGTTAACAATGCCTTTGCCAGGCCTGCCCATCCTTCACAGCCTGGCTCTGGGAAGCCTCACCCTCCCAGCTCAACACTCCTAGGAGCTACATACCATCAACACTCCTAGGAGCTACTTACCAAACACCCCGTGGATTCTACTGGGTGTGTATGTCTTGTGACATCTGAAAAGCATATACTGGACCATAATGGCTTTCATTCCTGTTTACACAAACTTCCCTAGGTTCGTACTTTGGCATACTCACCATTGGTTTATTTGCCAGAGTTTCTTGCTCCCAGCTAGGAAGATACTGGTTTTCATTGCTGCTGTTCTTAATAACTAAAATCTAATTGTCTTTCTGCTTTCCTACTAATGTAACATTTGTCCTTTTAGATCTTCCTTAAGTTCAAAGCTTTAGGCATCTCTTTATGTTATTACAGATCTTCTTTCTTTCCATATATTTGGTTTGTTTATCTTTCCCAATTTGCTTGTTTAATACATTCACTTTTATTAGCTAACATTTATTAGAACTAAAATGCTTTTTTTTTTTTGAGAGAGAGAGAAATCCCTTTTAAACAGACAGAAGTGAAAGAAAGGATACTGATTTTTCAGGAGACACTCAAGTTTTTTCTTGTCAATGAAGAATTTTGAATGGACTTCAAAAAAACTGAGACACCAGCTTGGGGAACATAGACTTGGCCATATAAAATGTTCACTGACTGTTTTGTTTTGTTTCCATTTATTTGTCAAATATTTGAATCTTTAATAGATATCAGGCATTGCAACATTATTTGGGGACATAGAACTGACTGTGCTTGGCATGATTTCATGCCTTCATAGAACTTGCAATAGAATGGGTCAGTAGGAAATAAGTAAAACTGTAAGTAACATTCAATTGCATTGAATACATTTTTAAAACTCAGGATCAAGAGTATGGTGAGATATTTAAGTGACAACCAGCTTGACTTCTCAAAGGAAATGCTGTTCATGCTTATGCCTGAAGAATACATGCTGAGGACCGAGGCTGCATGGCCTGGGAGAGCCTTTTGGGCAGGGGCTGAAGCATAAACCACAGAAGCTGATGTGTGGCTTGTGTGGGGGGTGACGAAGAGAAATGATGCATCAGAACTTTGGATGTAACACTGGAATGGGTAGTAGTGCTTTGGACAAGTGAGAGCATACTGGTGGGAGATATTCTTGAGGGAAGGAGATGATTAGGATCTTAATTTGAAACATGTTCAGTGTGGGATGCTGGTGAAAAATTCAAGTGGAGATGACAAGTAGGCAGATAGATATATGAACCCTACTCTGAGTGGTCTGGTTTCAAGGCAACAAGGAAACACAGAGCATAGAGATACGAAACAAAGGCATGACTGCCGCAGACAGCAAGCTCAGGGAAAACACCGAGAGAAGATATGGACATTTAACATTCAGAGCTGATGGGTTGGTGGATGCATGAAAAGATGACCATCTTTTGCCAGGTTTCACTTGAATTTAGCTTCCTGCATGGGATTGGATCAAGGCATGGGCTTGTGACTTCACTCTGGGTTAGGGCTCAATGCTATCTTGTAAGGCTGCTCCTGTCACTGACCTGCGCAGTAACAAGTGTCTCAAGGGCACACCCAAGAAGCCTGGAGGCCCATGTGACCCACATGACATTACATTCTAAGACATATAGGTAGAACTCCCTGAAAACAGCGGGAATATTTAACTCATTGCTGCAAGACTTTTCCTACCAGAAATCTTGATTCCTACTCAGGGGTAGGAATGGGAAGAGAGAGAAAAAGTACAGAAAAACACCAATAGTTATGGCTGACTTGGAGAGTCCCTATATCATTTAAGTCTTTAATGAAGAACAAATTTTCTCATGGGGAGGGTTTTCTACCCTCACTCACTGTTCTCCCTGCTGCATCACCCTGCATGCTAAATGCTGCCTCACTTTGATATGAAGATGATCAGAAGAACAAGAGCCAACCGTTGTGCTTACCAGTCTTGTGGATTGAAATCAGCAAAATCAGCGAGCACTATGGCCTGATCTCTATTCCCCTTAAATATAAGCCCAGATTGAGGGCCTAAAAATTCAAGGAGGAATACATTTTGATAAAATTGTATCTCTTCCATACTTATTTCTACTATTTTTATTTTAACTTTATAAGATCAAGGTCTGGCTAAAGGGAGAGATAGTAGAGCTGTTCTCAATACCAATGAACTTGGAATCTTCTAGAATTTATACCTGACTGCTCAGAGAATGAATGAGAAATTCTGGCAGGAATGGATCTGAAAACCTGGGGTGGATACTGGAGGCCTTTGGTATCAGTGCAGGGAAGAGGATTTTGTAAAATTTATGAGCTTAAAGGGTGTTTACTCTTCAAAATGCATTATCTATACCCATGATGGTTTGGTGTTACGTTTTCAGGGCAAATAAGGGATGGATGGAGGCAAGAATAATAATGATAAATTAATTATATCCAGATCCTTTTTCGTGTTCAGTACCTTGATGAGAGCATGCACACACAAACATTGTCATGTGTGACTTTTTATACTACCTAGGTGATATTTTTTATGTAAATTAAACCACATTGCTCTGTGCCGTAGTCTTGATTTATTTGAACTACCTGAATATCTAGGAGGAATGATAACTGGAAACAAGGGTCCACCATGAGAATGTTACAAAGAATGGCCTCATTCAATCATTCACACTTTCTTACTGCTGTGGCCGGCTCGCTCACAGATGCTCAGGATGCCACAGAGAACAGAACAACGGTATCTTTGCTCTCATGGGCATTACAGTATTTATGAGGAGAAATTGTTAATTATAAAAAACACAAGCTAATCAAGTGGATGCATAGAGTAAATCAGAGATGCTAAGAGCTATGAAAAAATATGACGTGAGGAAGAGGATGGGCCGAGGGTGTGGTATTTTATAGGATCCCCAGAAGGTGACACAGGAGCAGGGCCTGACTGAGGTTGGAAAGAAGACTTGTCAGAGTCCAGGCTGGGAGGATAGCATTTCATGGAGAAGGAACAGCAGGAGCAAAGGCACCAAACCAGGGACAGGTTTTGTCTGTTCAAGAAGAGCCAGGAAAACTGCCTTTTATACTCAACGTGTCCTTGGATATACACTGAGTGGCCAGAATATTATTATCTCTGAATGCATAATAATCTGGCCACTCAGTATATATCCTATATAATAAAAAGCTAATATGTAAATTATCCCCTGGACTAGGTGTTCTACCAGCAGGCAGGCTGGCCAACGGCCCACGTACCCTCCCCCTGGCCTGGCTGGCTGGACCCCACCTATGCACACATTCATGCACAGGGCCTCTAATATATATATATATATATATATATATATATATATATATATATATATACACACACACACACACACACACACACACACACACACACACATTATATATATATACATATATATGTATATATATATATACACACACACACGCACGCACATGCACACACACACACACACACACACACACACTGAGTGGCCAGATTATTATGCGTTCAGAGATCATAATAATCTGGTCACTCAGTGTATATTTTTTAAAACTGATCTGCTTTTTAAAGAAAATTCTCTTAGAGTAAAAACATGAATTATTTAAGCAAGAAGATAAATTTTTATATGAGTTGATGTGACAGATTGAAGCTATGATGCTATTTCTTACATAGGTAAGTATGAAAGATGGTTTCTTTTTCAAATTTTATAATTCTGTTTAGGGTAGTCAGTAGAATGTTCCATTGAATATCTGTTCAACATTCATTAATCATCATGAAATAAAGTGCATCTCTATTTCTGTGGTTCTCTTAAAAGTGATTTATTCTCAGGGCAGCTCGCTGCAAAATGAAACACACTCATCCATGTAAGTACAGAACAATGGAGTTCTATGCACCTCCAATACAGTTGGTGGCTATTTTTCAGTCCTCGGAAGCCTGGAAAATGTATTGGGGTTGTGGAACGGGGAACTTAACTATCAATTCAAAGCTATGTTTGGAACTGAAGATTTGCCTCTTAGAGGTGACTGGGCATCTGGTAAGTGCTCTTAATATTTGATCAAGCCCCATTTTTGCACGCTTGCCTCTCCCTGCCCCTCTACATCGCATGGAAAGAAGTAACAACTTTCTCTTCCTGTTAGCCTAGCTGCTTAAAAATAACACATTCCAGCAAGGAGGGAGGGACATTATAAGCAACAGGACATGTGAGACTTGCCAACCGGGCCAGCATTTCCTGGCTCACAATTGCAGGAAAGGCTTTGCTCCATTATCAATGCAACCTGGATGCTTTGATAGGCAATTGTTTGAAAAGCTAAACAACACTTGCAGTTGAAATATTGTGTGTCGTACAAGGTTTGTGTGGAGGAAGTACGGCACCAGATGAGCCAGACAATAGTCCTGTCTGAGATTTTGTTCTTTTACTAGTAGTAAAATAAAACCCCCAACAAATAGCCATGAACAGCTTTGCTTTTAATACAGTCTCCTTGTTTTAGAAAAGAATAGTGGAACTGTCCTGAACAATACAGATTTCCTTTGCAAAACTGCTGGTTTTGAAACGAACTGAGTTAAAATAGACATGGTGATCCTTTGGGTAAGGACATTGTTTATTAAGCACACTGACTCCATTTTCTCTACAGTAAGTAGAAAAACTGATCAGCTGGTTATAAATGTACTGCCCTATAGTCCGGACAGAGCATGACTTCTAAACAATTCTTGGTATTTAAGGAATGTTACCTTGCCCTCTATTCTAAATTCTTATGAAATATGTAAAACATAAATATATAATCTATATAGACATTATATAGTATTTAGTACAGATTTAAAATATTACACACACACACACACACACACACACACACACACACACACACACATACAGTATAGTACATTATCCACTGCTGAGAAAATTCACTAGCTATGATGATATTTCTAAAGTGTGATCACAAAAAAGTTTTCTTTCAGGTAGGAATAGATGGAAAATAGAGCTTTATTAACTAAGTACCTGTAAAAATATCTGTTCATAATAAAACATTGTAATCCCATATCTTATTTTTAAGTGATAGAGAAGTTAATTATTTCCCTCTCAAATAATGTGTAACATGTGGTCATCTTCAGGCAACGCTGGTGCCCCTGGCTCTGGGTCACTTTGGTGACAATGTCTGCCCGGGTGCATGGGTGGGGCACAGGCCTCCTTCCTAAGCCCCTGAGAAGCATACGCTGAGTCACAGGTCACCAGGTAAGTTTCGAGGCAGTGTGGGATAATTATGGTTTCCATATGCTCTGTCATTACCCTATTAGGTCTCCCTCAATGTTTTCCTATGTGTAAAGAAGTAGATAAAACATGCATACTGACTAGAGAAAGTGAAGTGTGGATTAGAAAAATGTTTCACAGAAATGTAACCTATATGTAGTGAATAATTAAAGGAGAGAGACCTTCCCACCATGCACTCAGTGCCTAGCCAGCTCCTGCCAGTGCTGAGAATGTTCTAGGCCTCTTTAGATGCATGGCTGACATGAGGCCTGCAGGTCTGTGATCCTAACGATTCTGACTTTAGCATCGAAGTGACCTTTTTTCTAAGGAAAATAGAGTGACATGTTCATATGTTGATTAGGAAAATTGCTCTGGTTGTGGTCTAGAAGGAAAATGGAAAAGAAAGACTTTTGCAGAGAGACCCAATAAGAGCTACTGTGAAAATGCTGAGGAAATATTTAGAGGAAAAAACCCAGTTACATATTATAAATGCTTCACAAAAAAGTGAAATGTGGTGAATATTCGATAACCCTAATTTTTTATTTGGATTATGTTTGGGTGGTAATTAAGATAAACCTTTGTCTTCTATAGTGGCCAACGTTATCTGGTTTAAAAATTTCCAAACCTTAAACTGTGATGTTGGAAGTGTGTATTAGGGCAGCAAACAAAATAATTTTATTTTAGCTGCTAAGGAAATATACTACTTAGGAAGAAATCAGTGAGCACAAGTTACTAAGTGCTTTTAGCAAACTTCAGTTCGCAAACTAATTTTGATATTTTTGCTTAAATTTAATTGGTATACAGCATTTTAGCAATTTAGAAGTATTTAAAAATATTAAAATTGAGGTATTAGAAGTTAAAATCCTGGGAGTTATTATATACTCTAATTCCTTCCTAATTGGGCTTGGAAACAGTTCACTAATGTAAATAATGATAAAAAAAATAATAAATTGCATAATCTATTCACCAAATTTTTCACTTATCTTCCCATTATATTCAATAATTTGCTATTCATATTATTAAAGAATGTGATTATATAATCACATATGAAATATATACCTATGAGGTGGTGATTCATTAGATGGTTTTAATTATAAAAAGCAAAGCAGACTTTTACCATCAGGAGTCATACAGGAAAACAGAAATTACCCCAGATGATCTGAGCAGAAAGGTGTTTAATACAGAGAATTAAAGACTTACATTTTTTAAAAAAGTATTGTCCAAATAAAGCTTATGAAAAGCAGTTAAAAAGTTTTTTTAGAAAATAAGGACATTTTAGACCTGCCAAGAAATTACTATTGATGATTTCAGGTGTCTTGGATCCATTTAATAATTTTTTAAGTGGATTGTTTGTTGATTTTATTTAATTTAAAGCAAAATGTTCTGAAGAATGCAAAATGGGCTCATTGTACATTTTTGGTCTCTTGAATTTTTATATGTTGCTCTCTAACTTTGTTTTCTTCTGTCATCCTGACCTTATATATAGCTCCCACTGCAAAAATATAAAATTATCTTCAAAATTGCAATAAATTAATTTTTTAAAATATATTTTTTATTGATTTTTACAGAGAGGAAGGAAGAGGGATAGAGAGTTAGAAACATCAATGAGAGAGAAACATCAATGAGCTGCCTTCTGCACGCCCCCTACTGGAGATTGAGTCTGCAACTAAGGTACATGCCTTGACTAGAATCAAACTCGGGACCCTTCAGTCTGAGGGCTGACACTCTACCCACTGAACCAAACCAGTTAGGGTGAAATAAATTAATTTTCATTTAAATTCAGATAGTAACAATCACTTTTTTGGCTTAGAATAATTTTTCATGTTGTTTATAAAATGAAGAAACTGAATTGCAAACCTAATTGTAAATGTAATTTAAAAAATTAATTAAAACATTTAAAAAAATCTTTTCCCTGGGTTGCCTTTATGTGAGCCAAGATTTTGAAAACTGCTAAAATAATAGGCTTGGAGTAACTGCTCCTAATCAAGAGGTTAAACTGCCTGGGTCAGGTCAGAAGATGGCCTGTGAGAGAGAGAGATAAAGGGGGCGTAATGTCTTCAGAGACCAGAGCTAGGAAAGGAAGAAGTCAGAAGATTCTTGGAATCATGAATACTCATTTGTCTTTGAGCGCCGTATTTGAACTTAGTAGAGCCCCTAATACTGCAGTGGACAGGTAGTTACCAAAGCTAATGGGCTTGGAGAATCTTTAGAATGAAAATCACAGTGAGATATCATCTCACACCTGTTAGGATGACTATTATAAAAAAGCAAAAACATAGCAAGTGCTGGTGAGGATGTGGAGGACAGGGAATCCTCATACACTGTTGGTAGGATTATGAATTAAGGCAACCACTATGGAAATCAGTATGGAGGTTCCTTTAAAATGTATGAATAGAGCTACCATATGACCGAGCAATTTCTATTCTGAGCATTTATCTGAAGAATATGAAAATACTACTTTGAAAAGATATATGTACCCCTATGTTCATTGCATTATTATTTACAATAGCTAAGATATGGAAACAATCTAACAGTCCATTGGAGGATGAATGGATAAAGAAGTTGTGTTACATATATACAATGAAATACTGCTCAACCATAAAAAAGATGAAATATTGCCATTTATGACAACATGGTTGGATCTTGAGGGTTTAATATGAAGTGAAATAAGATGAATGAAATAGACCAAAACCCTATGATTTCACTGATATGTGGAATATACAGTAAAGAAGTAACAAATGAAATAACAAAACAAATAAAAACAAACTCATAAAGACAACAGACTGATGCTTTCCAGAGCAATGGGGGAGGGGAAGAGGGGTCAAATTAGGCAAAGGAGGTCACATACATGGAAGGGAAAATAATGGAAGGGAACCAGACTTTAGGATGTGAGCATGCCAAAGAGGATACAAATATTGAATTGTAATGTTGTTCATCTGAAGTTTATATCATGTTATTAATCAAACACCTTAAATGTATATGCTATTAACCAATGTTAATAATACTTCAATAAATTTACTAAACAAACTAGTAAATAATAAAGGAAAAGAAATTCGTTCAATAAAGTAAAGTTCTCATGTCAGTATATACAGACTCTTCAGATTCTTGTGGATGGGTGACTCTGCCCACATGGGGGGAAAAAGAAAGAAAAACAAGAATCTTTGGAGACTGTAAAGACTACTGAGGAATGGAAACAACACAGGCCAGGAAGAAGGAGGTAGAAAATCATTTGAATAGTTGCTTTACTGATTACTAGCTAGGAGATTTTTTTGGGTATTACTTAAATTTCCCAAGTATAGAGTTTTAAAACGTCCATTGTATGAACACTGATTTCATATGCGCTGATGTACATGAACCACAGGGCAAACAGGTCCTAGGAGAACGTACATGCCTTGCACATATTCTTCATGGTTACATAGAAATGGACTTTTGAGGAAGTCTCTCTGTCCTTCCTATTGTTGAAATCTGACCTAGTAGAAGATTACATTTCCATTCACCCAAATGCTTCGGACCATCCCAGATTCTGAGTATCCGGCTGAAGTAGTAAAACTTCACACAGATCTTTTATAACATGCTTAAGTACCTTTACAGAAAGCCACTCTAGCCCTGCCCTCACACTGCTGTGAGATGTTCTTGGAGGGGAGAGGTGGTAGGTGAAGTAGCAAGGGTAGTTCAGAAAATCTTGTTTCCAGGGAGGGACACGTATGATCTGACATCCAAAACGAGAAGGAAAAATATTTTGCAATCAAGCTGAAGAAGTTAAAATTAAAAAGATAAATCAAGCAAAGTATTTTTAAAAAATAAGTGACGATATTTGTAAAATAGAATTAGGTTCAGACTTAATATTTACTTTTATTTGAATACTGGCTCCTAATGGAACTTGAAAACAGCTGGTTTTGTTGATCTAGTGGTTGCATGTTAAGACTGAAGAGGCACCAGTCAGAATCATTAAAGTTCCATTCTCATCAGATTTGTGCTTGAGAAAACTAAGTGCGCTCTCCGAGTAATTTATTATAGACATTTCTTTGTTTGTCTTAGATATATTATTAAAATGACATAAGGGGATGAAATGAAATAGTACAGCAATTACAAAGTTTAAAACTCTTCAATAATAGAGAAGCATTCAGCTACATCTTTCAGTACCACCATCTGTGTTGTATATATCATTTTAAGATTAATAGCAGGCAGGGGTTTGCTTGTTTCTCTGTTTATAGGAAGTTTAGACCAAGATAGGGTTTTCCCATCTCCAGAGACTATTGTAAAAAGAAAGACAGTTATCTTTCTTGGGTGGCAAGGACATTCTCCAGGGTTTTCCCAGCCTCCCCCAACCCCAGTAAACCAATTGTGGTGCCTCAGCATTTGGCATATTTTTATTCAAAATAAAGAGTACATTATCTTTTTACCTAACCTAGTACAGCAACATTTTGATAATGATATATTCTCATCTTCTCCTGGAATGCTAAGTATAACATTGGTTTAAATTTCAACACTAAAATAAGACTTAGCGTTGGGGGAAAGTTGACATTTGTGGTTTCCTAGAAATAATTTGATGTTCTGAATTGCATCTCCTCCTAGTGGTCTCAGAGTGTTACCACATTTTCCACTAGGGGTAGCTCACTTCTCAACTCAATTCAGTTCAATTCACTTTCGTTCCATTCAATTTCACAGGATTCTGTTGAATACTTACTGAATATTGAGCACTGTTAGATGCTGCAGATTGAGAAGGGCAAGGGACTCCTATGATTACCCTATCAGGCGTCCTCAAACTTTTTAAAGTGGGGGCCAGATCACGGTCCCTCAGAGAGCTGGAGGGCAGGACTATATGAACTACTAATTCCTACTGTAACACCTCGGCTGCGCTCACTGCCCAAAAAACCTGGCGGGCCGGATCAGACTCCTCTGCGGGCCGCATGTGGCCCGCGGGCCGTAGTTTGAAGACGCCTGCGGCCTAAATAATGTTATTGATTAATGATGTTAATCACAAGTTGTAGTACTTTTATTTTTTTTATTCCCTTCCATTAAATTAAATAGTAACAAAATAGTGGCTCATTCCAATACAAGTAGTTGGACAAGCCTCATGTCCAAAGATGGCAACATCTCCCTGGCTAAGTTTTTGTTCTGGAGACAGAATCACTGTGCTGAGGTATCAAAGTCCAAATTCAAAGTATCTGAGGTGCTGGAATGCAGTGGGGAGCATGGTGCAATGAATCACTTCCAGAAAGGCAGAATGCTAGGCTGGAAACAAATTAGCTTTGGATTGGAGTCAGCACATTGCATTCTAGTACCTATTCTGGTATCAAGTGTCTAAATGCAAATGAGCTACGCAAATATCTCTAGTCAGACTCCTCAGTCATAAAGAGAGAGGACAGAGCCAAATACCCCTGGGTCTCTTGGACTGAATATATCTACAATTGTAGTTTTCAAACTTCCACAGAATAAAATCCAACTAGTATTTGATATATAGTGCCAAGCTTGACATAGTTTTTGAATTTCCAAATTATTTGTTGAGTCCACAGTTCCATTGAGATTCTTTACAGTATTTTCCATTATAAAAATACCTTCATTTTTAATATTTAAAAATAAAAATAAAAATAATTTACAAAATGTGTTTATAGATGGCATAAATGTGCAAGAAGCACAATGTGATATTGCTGGTAACCTCTAAATTATGTTTTAAAGTCAGCAATAATTATTTCAAACACACTTTAGTATTTAATGCAAACATAAGAAAGCAAGAAATGGAAGGAAGGAAGGAAGGAAGGAAGGAAGGAAGGAAGGAAGGAAGGAAGGAAGGAAGGAAAGAAGATGACATACAGTTGGAAAATGTAAGGAAATTGTAATAGCCAATTCAGATAATTACAGACATTTTTCTTAGACAATACGCAATACTCAGCTAGTAATTTCTTAGAAGGCATTTGCCATGTGGATCCTAAAAACGTTATTTATCTTCTAGTACTGTTATATTTAAATCTCATTGGTCTATGTAGCACTTTGAGTGAATTGCATGCATAACCATCACCATGCACGTATCACTAGGAAAATATTGGTTTACCAGGTTGAGGATATCTCTTAGATCTTGACATATTGTCAGTTAAGTTTTCTATTTTCCCAGTCTTTTGGAAACCCTACAGTCATAGAAGTTTAGTGTTGAAAGTAACTCTGGTGATGATCTGATTAAACACCTCTATCTTCTCACCTTGCAATAGAAAGGTTAAGTTGTCTATTCTAAGCCAAACAGTGACTAGATCAGGACTTGAACTCAGTCTCTAAAGTCTCAATCCAAAAATTTTACACTTGACTTTCTACTTGGAGTTCAAATTAGAGTAGGAACAATATTTTCTTACATATTTTTTTCACCTGGAATCAGGTCTCTTTACTTTTACCAAAAAATGGAAAAGTAAACATACTTGACATTGAAAAGTAATCTTTTTTGAACTAATTACAAGTTATTTTCTTACCATAGCTAATAGTTTTTTTCCTAACATTATTTTGTGTATTCCAGTTATTTTACCAAGCACTTACTCTTCTAAAAAAAAATAGTTTAATTTTGTTTTTAATCGGTAACTTCCAAAAGCCCTAACTATGAGATATTTCAACATTGCTTTATATTAATTATTTATAAGACAAACTTCATATATTCCACTAGTGATCTGGTGCACAGATTCATGCACATTAAAAGGAAATTCATTAGAAGGTGACCAGTGGGACAGGACTGGGTGAGACTGGCCAGACACACCCTGGAGTCAATCTCCTGTGGTCACTCCCTGGTGTCTACAAAGTGAATAAGGTCTCTTCAGAATGTGGGGTCTCTTGGCCTAGCCTGCAGGGATCAGGCTGAAACCAGCTCTCTGACATCCTGCAAGGGTTCTCAGAGTGTGAGAGGACACTCTGCAATGTTGCTGTTTTATCAGGTGTGGAACGCAGATGCAAGTGTGCAGTAAACCATATTTGGGCCGACAGTACCCAAGCAACAACATCACCCATGGCTGAAGGTGGAATCGCACAGCCCTGCGAAGAATCAGGCTCCCTCCTCTCTGGTTTTAGGGTGCATCACCCAAGAACTGCCTTTGCTAAGTCACTGCAACTCGGCAGCTACTGCATTGAGCATCTGCACCCTGGTGGTCAGTGTGTATCATAGCGACCGATCGGATGGTCGGACACTTAGCATATTAGCCCTTTATATATAGATAATAATTCAGTTTGTATTTTACCTTTCCAGATCTCTAAAGAATCAATGACATTAGGCTATAAATTACAATGAAAACTAGTAGCAAATCTTCAGGAGATAATCTTTCAGGAGATAATCTTTTAACTGATGTTACTTAGTTTTCCTAGAAAAAAACACCAGTCTATGCCCAGAGGACTATAAATTCTTTGGCCAGTTTAAAATTTGCCTGGATACTTCTACTTCATATATTTGTTAAATACTTAACTAGAATAATCTGTGTTTGCTATAAACCACTTTTACTGGGCAACTACTATTGCAAGGGTATATGTGTGTACATGTGTGTGCACACATATGTACATTTTAGATTATGAGAATATAGCAAATGAACTATACTATGAAATAGGGGCCCCCAGCATAGTAACTTTGGGATATAACTGTCATGGCCTCTTAAGAAATCTTTTAGTGATTAGAGAGTATGCAATGAGTGAATAGTATCTCAAGAGCTGTTAGAAGTCTTAAATCTTCTATCACAAGTAAAAGTCAATAGGCATTGTTTCCTTTCCATCATAAGTCTATATTAAAGTTATACTATTGCAAATCTGGTGTGCTTATGTATAATTTTCCTAATATCATAGGGAATTAAAGAACTTCCAAATATTCAGTCATCCCACTAGCTTCTGCAATAGCTATCTTTTAACACTTTGGAAGAGATAAGTGTATTTTTTGCTTTTATATAATTTTATGAAAGTTAGTTTTAAAATTCTTTTGGTTTAAAAATAATCACATCCCTTTTTTCCCCCTGAATGACTAAAATCTCAGCTTCTCACACCTATGCTCATCTATTTATTTTGAATTAAATAATAGGTAGACACATTTGACTCCAATCATAACAGAAGAGGATACCATAAATAACTAAACCTCACATCTTGAATTATAATGGTACAACTACCTAAATAAAAACATGAAAATAAACAAAGTTACTGACAGGTACCACATAATTTCCTAAAACAACAGTTCATATTAAGGGCAACATTTTAAAGTTTGAGACCAGTATATCACTTAAACTTTCACGGCTTCAGTTGTAAAATTACTGGGTTCTTGAATAATGTAAAATGCTTAACACAGTGCTCATTCTAGCCAGGGAAATCAATCATTGTTACTCTCTAGTTTCCCATTATAGTTCCCCTACAGTATTACTAATCTTTAACCTTTGAAAAAATCAATACTTTTTAAATGCTCACTTGGTATTTGTGTCACAGAGATTTTAGTGCGGCTCACATTATAAATAGAAAAACAAGAAAAAAAAATAGTTTATTTGCTTCATTTCGGCCACAACAATCTGGCTTCCCTTATGATTAGCTGGAAATAAAAAGCTACATTTTGTTCAATTTGCTTTAAAACCTAATCAAATTCAATGATTTTAATAGTCCATAAAAAAAAAATTGCTGTCTTTTGAAAATAACGACTTGACTCCGTTATTTCTAAGGTCCCTTCACACTTGACAGTCTTGAGTGGCAGTAGGTTGGATGTGGGGATATTGCCAGTTGGGGACTTCTATGACCATACAAGGAAACGGGAAGAGTGTTTGGACCCATCAGATGCTCTCTGGCTTTCAGACCACTGCCGAGTGGGTGTTCTGTGTCTGCTGCAGATGTTGGCCTTGTCCTTCCTCAGGATCTTCTGCTGGCATTTGCTGCTGACATCTGGAGCTGATGAACACAAAACGCAATTCTTCTCCGCTCAATCAACAGCTCTCTGCTTACTCAGCCCTTGCTGTGGCGCAGACGCCAACACTTCTCCCCTCTGGATCCTGGGTTCTGTCTCTCCGCTACCCCAAAGCAGGCTCTTGCCAACATGGGAACTCAGGGAAGCGTGGGAGATGATCTCTGTTTAGCTATGGTCCTTTTCTCCATCCCATAACCATAACACTCCCCCTCACTCAGACACAAGGTCCTCTGCCCGGCGGTCCTTCCCACGTGATCCACACGGAGGCCTGGGCGGAGCTCCTTGTCCTGGGCTCCCTAATTAAACTGATTGGCTCATTTATTCTTCAAGGCCAAGCCCAGAGAGGAGAGATGAGGACATACATCTAGCAGCCCCCCTGCCTGGTGCTTTCATTTTAATGCCCAGGAACCGCACTGTCTGCCTATTACTTGTGGTCCGCCTAGGGCTTCTCTCTCCCTTGTCTAGTTCAGAGGCTGGATATTGATTGGTCAAAAATGGGAGGTAAAAAATTTTAAAACTAATTTCTTCTTCAGCAATGCTTGGCTTTTAAGCTTAATATCTTCTTGAAGATCTATATGGTAGTAACATAATCTAAATATTGATTTTTTTTTAAAGTGTTCCTTTTGCACCCTTACCCTAGCGGTTTTAATTTATTTGAAGAACATAGATGCCCAGGGCTGATTAGGGAGAAGGTCGTATTGTGAAAAGGCAAATGACAACAAACCGTTAGTTTTTTGTTGTTGTTGTTGTTTTGCCTTAAATATGATTTCTATTATAGACACTAAACTTGGTATATTTTCTATTTAATTTTTTTATATCTCAAAATGGCTAGGAATATAATGCTGAAAATAAGTTATCCGATCTTGTTCAAGATATTTTCTATTTCTATTTGTTTCAGTTAATGTAGTATTCTTCATCAAAGAACAGCACATATTTGGATACTCTATAAAAATAATATTTCCTTAGAGGTTTTGTTTTTTTTTTTAATTGTAGTAAGGAGCAAAATGATTTCCTTAAATTGCTTGGGAAAAGGAATAGAATTTAAAATAAAATTTTTATAATATTTTAACTAAAATTATTAAAACAATAATGAAATATATATTTACATGGTGATCAAATTAGTCACAAACATACATTTATTAATATAATAATGTGTGAGCTTTCTCTCTTTCTCTCTCTCTCTCTTTTTTTCCCTTTTTCATCCACTTTAGGCTCTCTGCATGGATTCCAGCATTTGCACAGGATTTTATGCAGAAAGGTGCAATCAAAGGAAGTGTCCAGAGCATGGTAAGGGGGATGTAGAATGAGCACCATCTTGCTGAGGTAATTGTTCAATGTGTTGTGCGTGACAGAGTATCGCATTTATTCCTAAACTATTTTTGCCATTAATCCTTACTACTAACTTTCCCCTTAAGTACATATGTTTAAAATTCATTCACAATTTGCTTCCTTTAAATTCATAAACCCTCTTTCATTAAGTTCCTGAACTAATGCACTGCCTTAATAAATAGAAATACTCATTTATTACAAAGAAACATGTATTAGAGCCTAAAATATTTTATGATGTTACCATTCAAATGAAAGAGGTAAGTTTCCTAAATACATAAGAAATCTCTTATCCAGAGAACATAGGGAAAGTCATAACTATGTCATTTTTTTCAGGTATATTATATACTTCTTTTAAGATGTTCCCATTATGTATTTTTTCATTTCCATATATGTAAAATTTTTTCACTAACACATCTAATCTAATCTTATCTATTTAATCTTTTTAGGTCGGTCTTGTCTTTCTGAATTGATTAAATTTCTTCCATTGTTATCTATAAAACTTGATGATTTAAAACTGAGATAAAAACTACAATACTAATAAGGTCCTCACAGGCAGTACATCTGGAGATGAAAAATATTAACTTTAAAAATGAAAAGTTATGTAATACCACTCAGCCATAAGCAAAGATGAAGTACTACCAATGGACAACATGGATGGATCTTAAGAATATCAAGCAAAATAAGTCAGAAAAAGTCAAGAACCATATGATTTCACTCATATGTGGGACATAAAACTGAATGAAACAAATGAACAAAGAAAAACAAGAAAACTTATGGACACAGATAGCAGTAAGATGGTTACCAGAGAAAAAGGGAGTAAGGAAAGTAAAAGGTAAAGGGGATCAACTAATTGGTGATGGAAGATTTGATTTGGGGTAGTAGGCACATAATTAAATATACAAATAATGTATCATACAATTGTACACTTGAACCTGAATAATTTTATTAACCAATGTCACCCCAACACATTTAAAAAACATTCTATCTAATAAAGAGGGAATATGATAATTGACTATCATGCCCTAAAAAAGATGGTGGCACCCTCAGCCAATAAGGAGGGAATATGCTAATTGACTGCCACACTCTCAAAGATGATGGCGCCCATAACCACAAGATAGTGGTGCCCAGTCCCCTCAGCCCCGCCAGGTAGGCCTGGCCACTCCACGCACCTGCCTCTGATGTACCCCAGACCCCTTTGCCCCCAGCCACCCAGGGCCGGACTAAGGTGCAGCCAAGCCTCGGATAGCGGCTGCCCTGCATATGCCCTAAGGGCAGGCAAGCCTCAGATGGCAGCTTCCCAGCTGCCCAGGGTAGGCCTGAGATACAGCCAAACCTTGGATGGCAGATGCCCAGTCACCCAGGGCCACCCAAGACTCAGGTAATCAGGGCTGGCCAAGGCTTGCACTGCCAGCAGTGGCTGCAGCAGAGGTGTGATGGAGGTCACCTCCCACCCCTGAGGGTTCCCAGACTGTGAGAGGGGGGCAGGCCAGGCTGAGGGATCCCCCCTCCAGTGCATGAGTTTTCATGCACTGGGTCTCTAGTTAAATAATAAAGAATTAAAAAAATATTAACATACACATAGAAAGTTAAAAATGGCAAAAATTGTTGCAGGATCCTAATTTGCATTTTATTAAATTTTAACTATAATTTTAATTTGTATTTTATTAAATTTAACTTTGATAACTTGAAATATTTGGTTTTATAATAATATATACATTATCTGCAACCTAACTATTCATAATAAGTAACTGCATTTTACATGTTTAATACTTTAAATATTTTTAAAAATAGTGGCTATAACTTAGCTTCTCTTCAACTTAAAATAATATTATCACTACTTTTTTCTGAATAGTGAAATGATGTAAGGAAAATAAAACAACCAAGAAAATTGATGAATCAGAAATGGTAAAACAAATAATGCCAAAATTAAATGAGGTATGGAGTTTTAAAACTACTGGATGAAATTTAAGTAAATAAGACTATTTGTGCTTTATTTCTTCCTGAGCAGATGGAAATATACGATTGATAGATTACACCTCTTATTATTATTTTCAGATTTCTAAAAAAAGATATTAAATATTTTCCACAGAAAAGAACCATATGTGTTCTTTAAATATTGGCTAAAAATTCTCCCTTGGATAAAATAAATATTAACACTTGGCACAAAATGTAAGTTGTGACCATATTTTTCTCAAACTATCTCAGTATTTTAAATTTAAAGGAGGAAAATTAGAAGTCCTAAATTTAATTTTTGTGAATGTTAAGAGCTAGTCAACAAATGTATACCAAAAGGTCCCTTGTTTCTTCATGAGCTTAGTCCCTATTGAATATCATAAGTTTGGACGGAGTTTTCCTTGATTCAATTTGTGGCAATTAGATTCTTATAAGAATAAAGCAAAGACCACCTTTGTCTTATATTCCACTAAGGAAATACTTCCACTCCAGGGGTACCTGTATTTCCAGTCTAAGTAAGAATTCATTGAGTTCTAGAATTATTCTGCATAGCAAAATATACAAATAATTACTTAGATTAAAATTTTATATCAATGAAGACATTCAATTGCATATGAATGCCATACACTTATGACATATTCCTGTCCCATACATACACACACAAAGATTGAATTAAAGAGTAAATTAGTAGATAGATACTTGGAATTCCCTTTTTGAATATTTTCTGGCAATTTCCCCAACTCCTACGTTTATTTTTTGAAAAATTTCTAGGAACACAATGCTATTCTGATTGTTCAACTCTCTCTCTCTCTCTCTCTCTCTCTCTCTCTCTCTCTCTCTCTCTCTCTCTCATACACACACACACACACACACCCACACACTACAGACCCAATGCACCAGTGGGGTCCCTCAGCCTGGCCTGCATGATCAAGCCAAAACTAGCTCTCTGACATCCCCCAAGGGGTCTCTGATTGCAAGAGGGCACAGGCCAGGCTGAGGGACCCCACTGGTGTAAGCTCGGGCCAGGGAAGGACATGGGAGGTTGGCCAGCTGAGGAGGGACCACAGGAGGGCTCCAGGGCATGTTTGGTCCATCTTGCTCAGTACTGATCAACTGGACCCAACAGCAAGCTAACCTACTGGTTGAAGAATCTGTCCCTTGGTGGTGAGTGCACATCATAGCAAGTGGTTAAGTGGCCTTAGCATATCATTAGCATATTACACTTTGGTTGAATGGACAACCACACATCTGGATACCCGGATCAGGGTGGGGGTTCCCTTGGGGCATTGGGCAACCTGGGCAAGGGGCTTGTGGTGGTGAGCAGGCTGGCCACACCTCCTAGCTCCCCAAGTGGAGGCCCTAGTATCTGGAATTCATTTATATTCTATAATTGAAACTTTGTAGCCTTGAGTGTAGGCCTGGGATGGCCAGAGCAGCAGGAAAGCTTGGCTTCTTCAATTTTCAGGGAAACCCAAGCCTCCTGCTTGCTACAGCTCTGTGGCCACAGCCAACTTGGTTGGGCTAACTTGCATACTCACACCTGATTGGCTGATGGGCGTGGCTTGTGGGTGTAGCAGAGGTACAGTCGATTTGCATACTACTTTTTATTATAATATAGTGTATATTGTAGCCTATATAATAAAAGGCTAATATGCAAATTGTCCCATCAGGAGTTCAACCAAATGGGGTTTTGAATGCTTGCTATGACGTGCGCTGACCACCAGGGAGCAGTGCTAAACAAAGGAAGGCCTGGGCCAGCAGCTGGCAGCCAGGGGAAGAAATGCCCTAATTGGCTTAATTGCCAACCAGGCATAGGAATCCTACTGGTGCACAAATTTCGTGCACTGGGCCTTTAGTAGATATATAATTTAGCTGTAAACATTTTAAAATCAGCTGAAAGAATTGAGTGAATGAGAAAGTGGATGAAGGACTTCCATTTTAAAACTTTAGTTTGAAAAAAAATTCAAAAAGAAATCTTGCTAATCATTAATTTGTGAAATTAAAAATAATGTGGGCAGCAGAAAATAACCTGGATAAAATCTCTCAGTCAGGTGGATTGTACTAATTTAAAGCATGGCCATGGTCTCAAACCCAAAACAACTCTTTCACTGTGTTTACTTTTAGCTGATGGTAAAAGTAATATTTTTACTTTTAATGAGAAATTAAAATATTTATTGAGAATATTTTAATGAGAAAATAAAAGCAGCCAGAAAGGAACTTCCACAGCTCCTACCAACACATCTACTTTCTATTGGCATATTCTCAGCCTCTTTACCCATTAACAGGTGAATTCACCACGTTCCGTTAGAAAGCCAGCCCTGCACTGTGGACCTGCCCCAATCTGCGCTAATCTACTCTATTGCAAAGCTCCATCACTTCTTCACCTTCACTCTTGAAGTGACTTTTCATCCAGCTAATCATTCTCATATGCATACAAACATGTTTTCATAACTTTGAAAGAAATAAACAAGATACTCTTCACAACAATTTGCCCACAAACATAATTTCTCTGTTCTGCTTCAGTGACACCCTGACAGAGAGTTGTGGATCCTTCTCCCTTTCTCTCAAGTGACAGTAAAAGCCGTTTTATTCAGTGGCCTTGCCTCTACCTGCTCTTCTTTCCCCCCCCCCCAAATACTTAACACTGGAGTGACCCTAGAGCACACTCTTTAGGACATTTCCCTATCTCTTCTCATTTCTTTAATGATCTCAGTTTTAAAATACATTTATATTTCAATAGTTCTCACATTCATTGGTCTGGTCCACAAGTTTCCTGAAATTTAGATTCCCATATCCAAACCCTTACTTTAAATCTTCTGTTGGATGTCTAGTTCATCAGTTTTTAGGACTGAACTCGGACCTTGTCCCTCTCACCCTCAATCCGACCCACCCATCCCTGGAAAATTTAGCTTTTCATGGAGTCTACATCTTAGAGGATGTCCTGTCCTTTTCATGGTCTCAAATTCTGGTATCATTCATGACTTCTTTCCTTTCTCACATCCTTGTCTAATCCATCAACAAAAGTGATTAGCCCTACCAGCAACATTCTATACAATAAAAGCCTAATATACTAAGTGTTCAGTCATCTGGTGACCAGTCAACCAATCAAAGCATAATATGTTAATGATATGCTAAGGCAACTCAACTACTCGCTATGATGTGCACTGACCACCATGGGGCAGACACTCCGACCAGTAGGTTAGCTTGCTGCTGGGGTCTGGCTGATTGGGACTGAGCGAGAAGGGCCAGATATGCCCTGGAACCCTCCTTCAGTCCCTCCTTGGCCTAATCATGCTCCGGTGGGGTCCCTTGGCCAGGCCTGTGCCCTCTTGTAATCTGGGATCCTGCGAGGGATGTCAGAGAGCCAGTTTCAGCCGAATCCTACAGGCCACTCTGGCAGCAGAGAGAGTCTCTCCTGATCATGACTGATTGGGTGCAAACCCACAGTAGGCACAGTGGGGCTGGGATGAGTGGGAGTGGCAGGTAAGAGCTGCAGGCAGTGTTGGACTGTGGGTTTCAGCCAGATCCCCGCAGGCCATCTAGAGGAACCCCACCCATGCACAAATTCATGCACAGGGCCTCTAGTTTTTCCCATAAATGACCATTTCTCAACCCTTCACTGCTGCAAACTTAGCCCAAGCCACCACTATTTACCTCCTGGATCACTGCATTTAACAGCCTAACAGGTTTGTCTGCCTCTGTTCTTATTGTTTCTCCTCAAAATAGAATTTGAGGATTTTTTATTTTTAACTTGTATGGTTTGATAACTTTCTCTTTCTCTTTTTTGCACCTACTAGCGGTTTTTTCTTTGTGATTACCAGGAGACTTACATAAAATACCCTATAGTTAAAACAGTTATAACAGTCTGTTTTAAGCTGATCTCAGAGTCTTATACCAAGCAAATTTCATCCAAATATTAAGAAGCAAAAGCATATTTATTAACTGGAGAATAAGCATAATGTGCTATATTTGTATGATTATATTACCACTAAAAGTGCCTTTAGTTTCATTCATACTTATATGAAAAATGTTTACAATAAAAGTTTTAGTAAAAAGGAAAAGTCTAGTTACAAATGATTTACCAGTAGGTAAAACAGAATAATTTTTAACTGTATAAAGACATGACTAGAAAAATGTCATGTTGTTATGGGTTATTTTGTTTGGGTGGTAATTTTTGAAGTTTTTAAATGTTTCTCATGTAGTCCATTTTTTCTTTATGGGTATGGGTCATATTAGTAGTGTAAAAGTGATAGAATTATTTAATTAAAATAACTTACACAGATGATTAAATTTAATTTGAAATCGTACTTAGAATGGGCTACCTCTACCTTCAAAATTATTACATGTATTTCTTTCCAATTTTAGTATATGTGCTGCTGGAGCAAGCTATTACATGTATTTCTTTCTCCTCTTAGATAAAATACATAATTTTAAATGTGATATTCATATGTCCCCACATTAACTCATGTATCTAACATGGAGAGATAACAAGTATGCATCTATTGAAATAAATGTTCACAGCTATAATAATCTACATATTTAGCAAAGAATATGTATAGAAGGAGATCCAAAGCACAACTATGACACCTTATCTCATTAAACTCATTTTTGAGCTTCTTTTATAATGGGATAAAAGTAACAATTAAAATTTTTTTTGAATAACCCACTCCCTTCAAAACTTGCTGATGTTTTTTCTTTCATGAAGTGAAATACCAAATACTATAAAAAATTTCCGACATTTGCATTATTAAATCCATTTTTCAGTTGTGCTGTTCAATATTGTACACATAGGGTGGGACAAAAGTAGGTTTGTAGTTGTCTATAGGGAAAATGAGACAATCACTAATAAGAAATAATACAAGAATAAACTCTGTTTTGTGTACTCACAACTGCAAACCTAACTTTGCTCCACCCTGTAATTATCTTAATACTCTTTGTTTCTTTCATAACTTAATGGCCCAGGTTGCCTTGCTTCACTCTCTCTATTCTGCTTCCAACTGACTTCAGTTTTCTTTGTGCAACATCCATTTTTCTGCCTAGTTATGTCTCTGAGGGGATGCTTGTCAGATTCCTCTACTGAGGGAATAGAAGCCTGTGACACCCCAAATTGGAGGTTTGTACTGTTTCTCTCTTAAAACACTTTTTGCCTCTAATTTTCATCTAGGATTTTGTGAACCACTTTCCTTCCAGAATTCTTCAAAAGCCACATGTTCTCTGTGGTAGAAAACAAAAGTTGTTTACTATTTTTTCATGTACTGAAATGACTGTTTCTATTTGATATTTGTGGATAGAGTCTGACTCTTTTCTTTTGTAAGATATAACCTGGAAAAGTACCAGGTACAAGAAGGTGATCTGTTAAACTGTAACATAACACATCTAAGGTCCGAAACAGGAAACATCTTTTGGTCTAGGAATATTTTTACTTTATGAATTTTTTCTTTCAACGTCTCTTTTCTGTGTGGATGTGCTCACTGGCAGCTTCCGTTAGCTGCCTTTGCAGAGTACCCTTTGGAGGACTGACAGAGCTTTGCAAAATAATCTAAATTGCAACTGATTTTCCACTTTTAAGGGAAAATGCATTTTTGAAATGTTAATTTAAAATTTGCTTAGTAAGATTACCTAATAGACACAAAAATAGTATTTTAAAATACTTTCCATAAAGAACAGACATGTGCATTCTAAATAAAATGGCAGGTCAAATATGACAAACAATAGTACAGCAAGCTTGGACAAAAGTTGATAGAATAACGAAATGTAATCTTTCCAATTATTAAATCAATTCAGTGTGCTAATAAATTTATGTTTACTTAACTTTCAATTACATTTTCTTTAAGTAAAATAGTTCCACTTGGTGTTTAAACTTTAGTGTCAGAGGTACAAATTAAGGCACAAGGTAAGTAACTTTCCTTTATAAAAAAAAGGAAGATGGATTTTAAGAGAAGAGAATAAACCTAGGAAATAAAGGGTATAATTAAAGAACTAACCATTTTCAGCTCAAAGATTCCATTAGCTTTTCAGTAAACAGCACTAAGGATGAGGAGAGTAGTGAGGTAGAAAGCACCGGGTTGCATTTAACTGTGCTCTTGTTCAAAGTGCTAAGTGGCTGAGAAATTTCAAATCAAATCAGAGATGTCAATTACTGTTGTCGCATTTGTGGGGGGGGGGGATGAATCAATGTTATTGATTTTCAAAGAAGAATTAAATGGCATTTAGAGAAGCAGTATAATCAGTGTTGATTTTTTTTTTTATAAGGTCTCACCTACCACTGATCTAGACCTAGATTTGAAGCATCACACTAATTAGGTATATAATTAATGCCTTGCAAAAGAACATATAGGAGGATGCTGGGGTTTTCCTTTCCTTCTTTATATGAATTAGTTCCTCTATTCTTTTCCCTGTCACATTAAATGAGAAAAATCAAATGGTGACATAGACCATTGGGAAACCTAAGGAAGCCCTAAGAACTCTGTGTGCTGTGTGGTGAGATGAGAGTAGGTGGTCTACAGGGCCATTTGACCTTGAAAGGGGCCAGTGAAAGGAAAACAGTGTGTGAGCCATTAATCTCAAGCGTGTTTACACAACTGTAATTTTGCATTGCATGTTTACTGTGTCTCTGATGACAGAAACAGTGAGGCCTTGACTTAACAGTAGGCTTCTGGTCACCTGCCCCTCAAAATAGTTTGTGATAACACACATGATAATGCTTAATGCAACCGTTTCATAGAATCTGGTACTTTTAAGAAAGAATGACCTTTGACTACTTTTAAGTATTGACAGGTTAACTCTATCAGGTAAATTTTATTACTTTACTGTTTAGTTTTGTATAAAAACAACTTAAATTTAAGAAAAATGATGTGGTTCTACAACCTGGTAATAAGTACTTCTGAAGAATAGGTTTATTATCTTACCAGGTTAGTGACCTAATACAATATATAGTTTAAAGATGTTTTTATATGTATTTTAATTCTTATCAGTGTTAGAAGATCTTTGGGTATTATCTTCCTACTATTCCCATTAGCTAGGTATCTCTTGTTGGTTTTGTTTTTATAATGTATGGTTAGGTTAAGTAGTTCTGGGAAAGTTGCCAGATTCCTGCATAATAAGTGATTCTTTTGTAATGTACACACACACACACACACACACACACACACACACACAAAAATACACACACTGCAAAATAGTCAAGATCTTTCACCCAATAAACATCTTTCATTTGAAAATTCCATTGAATGATTATAATGTACCAAGCACTACGCTGAGGATGAGCACAAAACACATACAATCCTGACTCCTGAGATGCACAGTCCATGGCACATGTGTCAAACACAAGGCCCGCGGGCCAAATCCGTCCCGCCAGGCCTTGCAATGTGGCCCGCACTGCACTGTCATCACTTCACTCCGCTGCGTTTCCATCACAATGACAGTTTATGACTGTTCAGTAAACCATTTGGCCCGCGATTTAGGCTGGATTTTAGATTTTGGCCCCTTCTCTGATTGAGTTCGACACCCCTAGCTATGGTGAAGACTGATTTTGACCAAACAGGTCATTCTATAATATGAAGATGGCATACTCTGTTAAGAAGATAATTTAAAATGTTTCAAATTTGAACAAAGATAATTCACTATTAACTATTGTTTGAAAACATCCATGAACATGATTTGAGATGAATACCAAGTTTGACAAAAACTACCGTATACCACAAAAAAATGTGTAGTGAATGCAGAAAAAAAAAATCCTTATCTGAATATTTTATTTATTAATAGTTCAACAGATAAGTTTTATTTAATACCTTTTCCTGATTTTATGGATAGGTCTTAATTTTTAGCCATCTCAACAACTTGAAGACTGACATACATTTTTCAGCAGTTAAGTGGCCCCTTGAGATAGTGACTCTCAAGGTATGGGAGCTTTATTTTTTTTTATTTTTTTATCATTAAAACATTGTTAATGACAGGGAATAATGTTCAAAGATCAGAGAGGCAAATTCTGTACTGACAACATATATATTTCAGTACCAATCAGTTGGCTTTTTTTCTCATTTTTTAAATTAAGGTAAATATGTGTACATACCTTACCAATCCCCACCCCACCCTCATTCCCATACATGCCCTCCTCCCCAGAGCTTTTCGTCCATTGGTTATGCTTCTATGAATGCATACAAGTCCTTAATATGCTATGGGAGCTTTAAATCAGAGTTATGCAACTGGGCTTAGAGGACAGTTGTTTGGACAGTTGTTTCTGTAGTTTGAAAATAAAAAAATTTGCAATTAATTTTGGCATATCCTACCAATGGGTAGAACATATTTTTTTCCTCCTTCTCTCTCCCTGCCATCTCTTCCACTAACTAGTGACAGTCTCACAATTTTAGAAAACCTAGTATATATGGTACAGTGATTTCAGATAATTCATAGCTAATTAGGAAAGGTTCCTCAGTTAAGATGGCATGAAGGACATACCAAAAACTATAATACTGAACACACCATGTGTGTAAAGAATTGAAAATACTTATGCCCTGGTCAGTTTTGCTCAGTGGTTCGAGCATTGTCTCATGGACTGAAGGTCGAGGTTCAATTCCTATTTTAGGCCTGGGATCAGGCCTAAGGTTTCAGGCCTGATCTTTCCCCCCACACCTCCTGTATGTACAGGAGGTAACCAATTGAAGTGTCTCTTTCATATTGATGTTTCTCTTTCTCTTTTTCTACCTCCTCCTTTCCTTCCACTCTCTAAAAATCAAGGGGGAAAAATATCCTCTGGTGAGGATTAACAAAAAAATTTTTAAAAAATATTTAATCACATATTTGTTTACCAGGAATAATTACAACTGCTAAAAAGAGTTAAAAAACGTTTTTCTCTGAAATTAAGATTTTTAATGGAGACATAATCTTGAGCTCTTGTGCCTATCTGCTTTTTCACTAGCTGTATTTTCATATATGCAAAGGGTCTTGAAAAAATCTTAAATACCTATTATTGATAAAAATTGGACGAGACATTAAAAAAAATCTTCAGAATTTCCATAAACTTAGCCAAATATCTTGACAATGCAGAATTATATGTTAAGAATATAAATATTCTTTAAAAATAGATAAGCTTTAGGAAATTGGATCAGTGCTACTTGAAAGCCATAATTTCCTTTTTAAAAAGTCATATTTTCCAGCTCATGTGGAATAAAAATCAGGTCACAATAGAGGTGGTTTCATTATCATACATAGTATCTTACTGCTATGAACTCACTTTAACGTGGGAAGAAAGAATGCTATGGGGAAAGGTGGAAAGAGGGAGGGAAGTGGGGAGAAATGGGATCGGCAATCTCTCAGCAGTTTACAGAATTTCAGCACCCATACACCCACTGTTGTTCTCATCCACATAAAGGCTAGAAGCCAGACTGACCCCAAAGGGATCTCATTGAAAAGAAGAGCTGCTTAAAATAATAATTATTCCTTGAGTTTAAAAAGCCAAGCCTTCCTTACCCCCAAGATACGAAATGATTACAGGTGCACAGAGCAGCTGTTGCAAGTTGAATGCAGATGTCCACAACAGTGACCCCGGAGGGAAGGAGGATGGGCAGAAGGCCTGGAAGGGCAATAGAGTAACGTATGGGTGCGTGTGCTTACAAAGAACACTTCAGTATCCTAATCTATTCCTTTAACTCTGTTCTTCCATATTTCCTTTCCATTCTTAGATGTCCTTAGCACTGGGAAAAACTGAACAGCTTTCTGTGAAAATGTAAGCTGCTAATTTAAGATCCTGGAGTAAAATAAAAACGAAGTAACAGATTCTTCCTAAATCACAGAGCTTCTTTTCCTTTTTTAAAGAAAAAAACCCCACAATGTTTATTATTCAGTATCTATATCTATTTTGTTGATGAGAAGAAAACATTGCCTATATATTTTTTTTAAATCAAAGGGCCTGTTGGATGTTCACCCTGGTAATGAGCCTTTCACGAATTTGTCCATTGTAGATGCAGTGATGGTATGTTAAGATGAATCTGCTCACCTAATGGAGTGGTTCATTCTATAGCCCTACCGTGTCTGTGTCCACAACAATAGTACTGGGCATAGGGCCACGCTGGCCACAGAACTGCGTTCTCTGGTTCACAGGTAAGCATGTGGCCTGTGCCCAGCCAATTAGTGCAGTGTTCTCAATTAAAACCAGCCCTGGAATTGTGTATTCATTCTCATTTTTTTCATAAGAGGAATGTCCCTTATGCCATGCAAAGTCTTACTTTAGTAACAGTTTAAAAACAAATAAGCATAAGAATAGATCCTGAAGGGATTCAAAGTTTAAACTAAAAATACCACAAACTTTGCTTTTCCAACTGTCATGGAAGGAGCTTGAAAGTTGCCACTTAGACCTAACAACAAATCAAAAGCTGAACAAAGGGGAAAAGCAATAGCTCTTTGCAGACTCATCAGGTAAGTGATGCTAAAAGGATCATCACTGTCCCCAAACCCAGGAGAGATATCCACAGGAGTCAGTTCTCAACTGTGATGGACCAATTGCGAGGGGCTCAGTGTGGATGAGTTGGGGGGAAGCGGGATGGGGGGAGTGGGGTTGGAGTGGTGGTGGTGGTATCGTTTTATGAATTTTAACTCCAGGAACTTGACCAAGTTCTCACAGTAATTATTTCAGAAAAAGATCCCTTTTAGCAAAAAAGGTGAAAAGAAAACATTTTTTTAAAAATAAGTCAATGGCATTCTATTCTTAATAAGACTTTCTTCTCATCTGCTCACACTTTCCCCCACTATCCCCCATCTACATTTCCACATTACCCAAAGTGCTGCTTATTCACACCATTAATCTGATCATGTCATTTCCCAGCTTCAACACTCGCTAGACATCCCGCTGTCCACACGAATGAATCCTGGCCTCCATAGTTTGACTGTGGGCTGCTCCCTCAGCCTCCTCTTTACACCTGCCCAAGCTGTTTTTCAAATACAGTCACAGAATCCGCCATTCCCTGAGAATAGCAGGTTTTGCTACGGCTTCATGTCATTCTGCATTCTGTTTCCCTGCCTGAACAACCTATGTCCTTTACATCAAGGTGCCAACTCTTTTTCCCAAAAGACAGAGATCCTCACTTCCTCTTGGCAGGGCAATGGGTTCCAGGTGTGCTGTGAACACAATTTGTTCTTACTTCCTTCATGGCACTGTCTTTGCTCTGCTATAATTTTTTTTTTTTTTTTTTTGTGTGTGTGTGTGTGTGTGTGTGTGTGTGTGTGTGTGTGTGTGTTTCTGTGTCTATCTCCACTGGATTTTCAGTCTATTGTGAACAAAGCCTAGCCTGTTTACTTGGCACATTTTAAGCATTGAATTTATCATTCTTGAGTAAATAATTAGCCAAGATCATACCTCTGCTATGAGAATATGCCTGTTATGAGTGAGATAAACATACTCTTCCTATAGTTGTGTTTCACTAATGCCATATTTCCTGTGAATAACTGAGGTGATTATAAGCAATTTGTTTTAAAGTCGGTCTGGTTATATATATATTTAGGAATTGTCAACTTTGATTGAAATTTCATTTAAATTTGCTCTTGATGTCTGCAGAGGACACACACACTGTGTAGGTAGCACACATAAGTTATTTTAGAAGAGATTTAGAGTTCACAGGGTGTTTGAATGGAATACCGATCAGACACAATTGCGAAGCTAATGAAATGTTAGTGAAATTAAACTGCATGGAAATTTAGAAAACCTACTTTTAGGTTGCTCTATTGTTCACTCACTTTTTAGAACTTAATAGGTTAGCAGAAAAATGTACTTACTAGAATGAACTGAGACTTCAGACACGAGAAAAAAAGTCTAGATACCTAGTGATGATATAAAACATGTCCTCCTTGGCTATAAAGCAATGCTAAATTTTGTGGTATTTTATGACTTCCCACAGCCTGATTAAACAGGGTCATTATGCTTTCAAAACACAATGGGGCATTGAAGTATAAATAACAACTTTTTTTTTCTTGTTTAAATGATGTTAGTTTTCCAAATGTTTCCTGTCTTTATGCCCATTATGCTATATCCCTAAAGACCTCCAGTAAATTTAGACAGCACTATCCAAAAAAGACTACCTAACAACCACATAAATATAGTCAAAGCACACTCACAAGTTCAGTGTGTGTTCAAAGGCTTACTCCATTTTGCCATTAAAGCCTCTAATTTTCTGCAAACCCATATGTGTTGGGTATAGAGAACCTTGTGTGCAATAAATTTAGCTTCCTACTCTTTACATTTTTACCTCTGCCTCTCTCTTCTACTAGAATATAAACTCTTTGTCAAATTCTGTGATTTTTTTTTATTTCTCTTTACAAGTTTTAGCCTAGTCTCTTATACAAGGCCAATATTCAAATAACATTACTTGAATGATCATTTAATAAATAATTGTATACCTTCCCTAAATAAATTTAGGAGATAATAGATATATTTTTTTGCGCATATATTCTTTGTGTGGCTTGCGACATACAATTGGTGCGGGGGATTCATTAAGATGTGTAACTCACAATAATTAATATGGAATTGCTGGGGCCTCTCTCCGCTGCGGAAGTGGTTCTCACAAGTGAGGGTCTCTGAAGTACCCGCTTCATTAACTGTGTGAGAGCTTGGCCTCTGCGTGTAGTGCTTTAATGATGTACAGTAACAAATGGGACAACACTGGAGTCTTCTCTGTGGCTGGATTGGAAATCTGTTTCAGGTCACTATTATCTAAATGACTCTCCTCGGGCTTGTCCAGCTCCAGAGAGAGGAGGGCACAGGGCTCTGAGGAGCAGATGTGCCTCAAAGAAGTTCTGCTCCCATTACATGCAACAGGACTTAATATGAAGAGTAATTTTATGGGAGCTATTGTCATTTCTAGGTAGACTCCTTCAGTTTTCTTAAATAAAATTAAAATTCACTTGATTATTTTTAAATATATTTTATTGATTTTTACAGAGAGGAAGAGAGAGGGACAGAGAATTAGAAACATTGATGAGAGAGAATCATCAATCAGCTGCCTCTTGTACACCCCCTACTGGGGATGTGCCTGCAACCAAGGTACATGCCCTTGACCGGAATCGAACCTGGGACCTTTCAGTCCGCAGGCCGACGCTCTATCCACTGAAACAAACCAGTTTCGGCTCACTTGATTATTTTTAAGGAAGATATACAGGTCGTTCAAATTAATCTGAGAACCCACTTTATGAACACACTGAATAAAATGAGAAAGACAAATGCATGAATGTATGTTGAGTTAGTGTGAGCCCCGAAGACTTCCAATGTTCCTAGGTATCGTATTTGCTCGGTGTCAAACATTTTTTATGTTTCCCCCAACCCTCGCACAACATGAGCTTACCTCCATTTATTTCAGAGCAGCAATGCTGATTGGAACACTAAGGCCCATGATTACATCTGGGAAATCTGGGTTTTCTCCAGATGGTTTCATAGGAGGCACAGACCGTCCATCCACCATTCTTAATTCCTGCCTTGTTTATATCCAATTTAATGACCGTCTGGCCTCTGTTACTGGCAAAGGGTGTTACAAATCCCAATGGTCATTGGCGTAGGTTTCAGACACAGCTACAGAGGGGAGAGGAATGAAAGGCTGGATCTGGCTGCTACTCATGCTGCTTGTATCTACACTGTCTCATAAAGTCTGACATTTACATAATGGCTACTCCTGCTCACGGCAGGCCCGGCTGCTGACCCCGCATCACACTGATCTTGGGCTCCCTCCTTACTTTCAGTCTCTCAGACTCCAGTTCTCATGGGTTTACTCATCTCTCAGTAAACCCATTCCTTTCAGAGATGACCGACCTTATTGGATTTATTTTAGATCAGGTTTGCCAATTCTTGAGAAGGGTGTTCTAACATGCAAGTGTAAGTTAAATAAAAGGCTTAGTGGCCACTTGGGTAAAAAAAAAATTAGTGTCAGCTAAAATATTTGCAGATTTTTTTTGCCCTCATTATATCTTCCTTCTTCAAGTTTGTTCTTCTTGCTAACTCTTTGAGGATAATAATTGCATACGAATCAGTTCCTTGAATTATCAGTGCCCTGCCATTTGAATGTAATCCTTTCTATAATCTTTACATACACTTATTTTGGTATCAGGGTAAAAAATATTCAATATTGAACATACATTTTCCCATATTTTATCCACTGTTCTTTTTATTCTTTGTTTGTTAGTCCTCACTCAAGGATGTTTTTCCCATTGATTTTTAGAATGTGGAAGGGAGGGAGGGAGGGGAGAGAGAGAGGGAGAGAAACAAAGATGTGAGAGAGACACATCATTTGGTTGCCTTCCACATGCACCCAACCAGAGGGGGAATGAACCTGCAACCCAGGTACATATATACCCTTGGCTGGGACTCAAACCCAAGATTCTTGGAGCCCCAGCCAATGCTCTAACCATTGAGCACATAGGCCAGGGCTTTTATCCACTGTTCTAAAACTAAATTTTCAGAAGTCATTTGGCATTTAGAACTTGATATGTCCTTTTTTTCCTTGTTTTTTTTTTGTGTTTTTTTGTTTTTGTTTTTGTTTTTGTTTTTGTATTCTGTTGTTGTTGTTGTTCATCAGTTTGCTTTCACTTCTACTCCAGATAGATAAAAATTGTATTTAAGTGCCTAACACACTTTATGTGTTATGAATGGAAATAAATTATATAAAAAATATAAATCCATTCTGGAGGTTTGATGTCATAATGGAAAAACATTTCTTCTTTTACCTTTATAAATCATTGACAAATAGAATGGTACAGTGAGAAGCATCCTAGATTTTAAATCTGTGTTTAGTAAAGAAAGTACAAGATGGAACGCTTAGTGTCAGTAAGTGCTCAAAAATGATGACCCTCCCCCTGGAAAGCCTGCTTGAATGGGGTCCTGGTGAACAAAAAAGAAACAATTTGATAATTAAAATAAATAGCAATAATAATGAATTTAATCCATTGAATAAAATAGCAAGTGGTAAATCATTACAGATACATATAAAACAGCTAATGGATATATCAAAAATTTGATGAAGAGTAGGACATTTATCATTCAAATGATTTTGTCATCAATTATCAATGTATTCATGTATTAATGACAAGGGTTTAGAGCATAGCTGGACAGTAGGAAAGGGTGGCTGGCATTGCCTTAATGTAATGATCAGAGTAAACACCATCAGTACTGGAAGAGATGGAAACTGCTTTATAGGAGATAATGGAAAAAAGAAGATGGCAGTTCTAAGACATTATTGCCACAAATCTATAACACAAATCTAACCAAGTCTAGCATAAACTGGAATACACTAAGCAAAATGATAAGCTTATGACCTTAAAAATACCAAGGTTATGAAAGTCAAGGAAAGACTAAGGAAATATTCCAGACCAAATGAATATAAAGAGAAAAGGCAATTAAATACAGCATGTGTTTGTAAATTGGATTTTTTTTCATTATACAAGTCATTAGGATAACTGTAAAACCTAAATGAGATCTAAGGATTAAATGAATTAGTGTGTAAATGTTAATGTCATGATTTTGATAGTGTCTTGTTATTAGTATAATGGCCCTCTTTGTAGCAAATATATTGTACACTAAAATATTTGAGGTGATGAGTATTAAGTTGGCAACTTATTCTAAAAGATATTCTTAGAAATTTTTTCCACGTTTAGTAGGGCTTAGTAATATTTATCAAAATAAAAAACTAAAAACTAAATTTTTAGGTTATGATACGTTTGTAAGAAATTGCACAGTATTCTGTTTACCTTCAAAACAAAAGGAAAAGAAACAAGCCTAAGATCAATATTAAATATAAGGGGAAAGCAATAGTTCTTTTTTTAATAATGCTGAATAAAACATTTTTAGAAAGTGAACATAAATTATGGAAGGGAGCTACTGATTTAATTAGGATGCCTAAGAAATAATTAAATATAGAAAGATGTAATTCCATGCATAATATTATCTTCTGTGTGATTGTTCCTTCTCATTCTCATAAATTTTTGCTTTTGCTACTGTTTTTATATGCCAGGATATACTTTATAGCACTTAACGTACATATATTTCTCTGGAAAAAATGCTATGCAAGACCCATAACATCTATGTTTATTAGCCTCAGTAAAAATCTAGACTGTAATTGGAAAATAGAAAATCCATCTGTTTTACTAGGGTATAATAGATTTTGACTCCCAGACAGGGTAACTAAGTTATGTTTGGTATTGATATACATTAGTACCCACTTGTTTTTTTCCCATTTTTATTAGGTAATCCTTTCAAAAACAGTTTCCCCAGTGTGAATTGCAGGCATCTTGTAAAAACATGATCTACTCACTTAGTTATGGACTACTATATATTTTTTAGGGTAAGACAATGGAAAATCTGTTACACATTAAACATTAGTATATTTCTTTATTAAATCATGTAAGTTGAGCTCTTAACATTTTTTACTAGTTCTAATTACTTGGTTTCAGCTTATTGATTAAATTATTATTAAAGTATTAAGTTATTACTTTATCATTATTTTCCTTAAATAACACTTTGCCTAATTTTCAGTCTCCTATGGAAGAGAATATTTCATGTTTTAAGATACAGTAATTGCTTTACATTATTACTCGTGATTATTAATGTGATCTAAATTAAGCGTGCAGTTTTCAGAGAAGATTCATTTTAATCATTCATGAAAAGAGAGGAAATCTTAATACTATGATAACTGATGATTAAAAACGACCAAATTAGGAAAAAAATGATATGATGACTATCCACCAAAGGACAGTCAGATTATCTAACTATTTCCAAAGTTCATCTAGCCCATGCAGAGGCAAGAGAGAACAACATCTCCATGGACTGTAAAGGTCAGAGATATAACAACAGAGCAGTACTGCCAATAACTATAGGCATTGGGAGAAGGCCACATCAAACTGAGTACTCCCAGCATGCTATACCAGTTGCTTTCCAGTAGAATGTTGAGTATAAATGGACTCAATTATTCTAGACTGAACTAGTGGGAATGTTTTTTGCTAACAGTGCTCATGGACTTTAATTTAAACAAACCCATATTAAATGTATATGCTGGCAACTTAAACATCTTAAATAATAGGGTATGTTCTCCTGTGCATTAGTGATGAAGTGAGAGTATAATAGGGCCCTTCATGCAAAGGCTCCAAAAAGAAGGTAAATATTGTTTCCTTTGCATTTTATAAAAGTCTAGCAATGTTAAGTGATAATTTTCCAAACATGACATACCAATTAAAGTAGTGATAACATACAGTAATACAACAGCTATAGCACATTTCTGATGCTGGTAGCATTATTTCTACTATCTCCAGTCTATCCGTATAATGCCCTCTACTATTTTCTTTGCCTTATACTAAAATTTTCCCATTTGTACATTCAAGGGAAGTGCAACTTTTCTTGACCCTCTATGTTTTTGGAAGCTTTGCCTTTTACTCTTTCCTTGTAATGCTTAAAGAGTGGTAGAGCAGTAAGTATGGTATCCTGGAAAGTAACTGATCTTCATGAATGAACATATAATGGGGAACTTAATCCCTCTTCCATCTAGAAATCTAATATCCCACCTCACCAATTCATCTCTAAACCTATCTGTCTGAAAACTCTCATCCAATAAGAAGTAGGGGGAAAGAAGCAAAGAAGAGTTTCAAGTCAAGTTCTAGGATCAGAACCCCTGGAGAATAAGATTTGAATTGGAAGGGTTGTGATTTAGAAATGACACCAGCCCCTTGAAAAAATGCAGGAACTAGGGTGTTTCCATTGCAGGCAAAGAGAGTCATGGTAATAAGTTAAATTAAATAAATACTCAAGGAGAGACAGCAAGAAGTAACAGAGACACTAGAAATTCTGGTACTACAGAAAGAGACTCGGTTATTAGAACTGATGGGTAAAATAAGAATTGTGGTTTCAACAATTTTGGAATATACTTTTTAGACCTAAACACAATGTAGGAAGAATATCAACATGGTTGCTTAAACTGGGTCATTTAATCTCTTAAATTTAACATTTTAACATTGTCCCTAGGTTACGCTTCTCTCTGAGGAGGATAAATTCTGATAGCAGGAGTGAAACAGAGTCTCAAGTTTAAGACTATGTACACTCAGAGGAATGGAAGAAGAGCTATAAAGACAAGAAAATACATTGGTCACTATAAAGTTAATGTATTATTGCAACATTTCTGATTCTCTAAAAAGTGATTCAGCACTTATGATAATCAAATAAATCCATGGAACAAATTTCTATTTTAAGATTTATTTTCACTATATTTCATCTGGATTGGGTAAATTTCCAGTTTTTATTTCCAAAAGTAATACCATCTCCAGTTTTTTTTTTTCTCCAAAATACTCCTAGTATTTCTGGTGGTTGCCTAAATCACTTTCTTTCATACACAGTCTTTTTAAAGTTATAGTCTATAGTCTGATCTTTACTACCTATGCAATGTCTTAAAATCTAATTGATATCCTATAACTCTAGTAAAGCCACTCATACTGATTTAACCACAACCAAAACAATATTTTCTTACTTCTCATTTTTCTCTCTGCAATATAACATTGAGATTTTCTTTAATTGATGAGAGAGAGGGGGGGCGGGGGGGAGAGATACATCAATGATGAAAATCATTGATTAGCTTCCCCCTGCACATCCCTTACTGGGGATCGATACCTTTACTGTGCATTGTGCCTGGACCAGGAATCAAACTGTGACCTCCTGGTTCACAGGTCAACATTCAACCAGTGAACCACACAGGTTGGGCTAAATTTTATTTATAAATTGCTGTATGACTTTCCTCTGTTTTGTTTGGTTTTACTTCTTCCAGTTTAACAAGATAGTAGGTCCTGAATTTTCTTTCTGTGTTCTTCCTGGGATAATAGTTTATTATTTTAAATCTTAAGCCCACTCTTGAGATGAAGTGAAGTGCTCCTGAAAGAAATATCAAGAGAAGAGAATGTGTGATTTGGGAAGTGATGCTTGGAGAAGCTCAATAGTTGTAGAGGTAGAGAGTAGGGCTTTATTCTATGTAGAAAAAAAAAGAAAAGAACATTTCCTCAGTCTATAGAGAAACATGAGAAAGATGCTTGAAGTTTTACAAAAGAGGAGACCTTGGTCAGACCTGTTAGCCGTTGGCTGAGAGGCAGGGCCATGCTGGAGGAAGCAGCTGTGTAGCACTGCTGGGCCCTGCGAAGAAACATTGCCTTGCTCTAAGGGTGGGATGAATTCAATTCCAAGCAGTGGGAGCTGAAGGATGAGTCATATCTCAAGGGAAGCCTCTGAGCCACCAAGACTAATGATTATAGTATAAGCCCTTGATGCCTAGGAGCAGAGGCACAAGCCAGTGGGACATTGTAGAGATGGGGTTAAACTTTCTGTCATTGTGACAGGATGTGGTCTTGGAGTCTAAGAGTAAACTAAATAATAGAAAACAAACACTTCTGCTGTGTCTGAGTTTTGACCCTTGAATCCTATTTAATAACATGTAGAGGCTCACTAAATATTGTTAAGTCTATTAAAGAAAGACATTTCTGAATGGGGAATTGATAAAAACAAAACAAAATAAAACAAAACAAAACCCAGAAATGGAAAGTATTAGCTTTGAGAAAACGTAATGAAAGCTTTTGGAAAATTATGACATATTGAGAAATACGGACTCTCAGTAGTCACTGTTAGTTCCAAGGCTACTGGAGGTCAATGATGAGACAGCTGGGAGAACATACACAGAGTAACTTTTAACCTCTGGCATAGAAACTGCAGCAGGAAGCAAGGGCAAATGTCAGGGTGTTGGAGTTTACTCACAACATTCAGTGTTCAGATTCTCTGTAGAATGCTTTGAGAAAAAGACATCAAAGCGGACTCTCAGAGAACCTTTCTCTACCCTGAATTTTTAATAGCACTGGCCTCTTCTTAAAGCAGGAAATCGAATTTCAGTAGACTCAGCTTAGCTCCTTCCAACTAGCATGACTGAAAGTGTTAACCCCTCCAGTGGAGATATTTTGCAAATTAGGGACCAGAGCAAAGGGACCACAGTTCTCTGAAAAATGGCGGGTTTCTCTTCAGCATCCCATTCCTAGGAAAGCTGGTCTGGAGGAGAAGAAACAGCTACACAGGAAAGCTAGAGGAGCCTGTGCCTGCCTTCAGAAGGGAAACATTTCTAAGAGATTCCAAATAGAAGAGGAAAAATGGGTCTCTTTTGTTTCATTCATGGGCTCTCTGATCTTGTACATGTCTAGACCCCATTGGAGCCCATTTTCTCTCTCCAACAGATAGCTGAGGTTAATTTTAGTAGGATGAAAGGCATGGAGACCCCACCTTAAGGGTAATAACTGGGTATATAGTGCCCCACCCCTATCTACTTCCTAACAATGACCATCATTTTCAGGAAGCCAGCTCCCAATCCAGTATCTAGAGACACTGTCCTATCTGCAATCCTCTCTTATGCTGCAGGTGGTCCATATCCTTCCCACTCCACAGGTGAACCATGGATGTCAGCATTGAAGAAGATCCTAGAAAAACATGGCATTGTGGGAGAAAACTTACCAAGAAAACCAAAATGTAGCATTCTGATATCACAGTGCTAAAAGTATGAAGTGAACATAGGTCACAAAAATTAAAAGAAAGCTTTGGACTGAGATTCATACTTCTTAAAAAAGCAACAGGTGAACCTCAATCAATACTTAGAAAAAGTGTCTCATGAATAACCTCCGCCTTCCATGTACACAGACCATTTTCCAGTGAAATGCTCCTTTGATCCATGTAGTGTTAAACAACTGCATTTCAGTTTTCTGTCTTTGCTTTTCATTTGCAGAACTAATGGCCCAATTAATTGATTTTATCACAAAGGAATGGTATGCCCTAAGGGTGGAGATGAGTCTCCTCTTTCAAAAAATAAAACCAAAGCAAAACCGCCTCGTCATTTCAAAAAGAAGTATTTCCAAAAGAAGTATTTTCACTTCTAATTTTCTCACCAAATTTTCAGACATTTTCAGGTCAAGATTTCATGAACACTCAAGCTCCCAATGTAGATTTTCTTAGGTACAAAGGTTAGGAATGTAAGTCAGAAATTAAACTGATGGCAAGAGGATGAATGCTTTCTTGTCTCATATTCCTTTTTGGTCGGTGATCTTGGTGCATTAGAAGACTCTACAAAGAAGAGTAAGAACAGGATGAGCCCTTGCTGCTTTGGCTCAGTGGATAGACTGTCAGCCTGTGGACTGAAGAGTCCTGGGTTCGATTCCAGTCAAGGGCACATGCCCAGGTTCTGGGCTCATTCCACAGTAGGGGGTGTGCAGCAGGCAGCCTTTCAATGATTCTCTCTCATCACTGATGTTTCTATCTCTCTCTCACTCACCTTTTTTTCTCTGAAATAAATAAAAATATATTTTTGAAAAAAGAATGGGATGACAGAGAACAGAAATATCAACTCTTGAGTAGGTAAAATTCCACAAGCAGAAAGTTCAAGAAGGGCAGGATAAAGTACAGAAAACGAAGATCTTATGAACAAAGATTTATCTTCCTAATACGAAAGTCGTTGACAGCTGGCTGACTGCATGTGCTGCAGAACGAGCTTCAGGGAGATGCAGGTTGCTAGCCCAAGACAGGTATTAATATGTGGGTATCAAAAGCCAGGAAATGTCCAACCACCCCCAGGAAAATCACAACAACAGAATTTTTCAAGTAGAGAAAATCTAAGATTGGTCTTTTGGTCCACCCTTTCAATCTAGTGAAAAGCCTTGATGGTCATTGGTACTGAATTCACCTGGAATCTTTTACTCTTGTCTTAATGAAATAGATTTGTTCAAATAAAATAAAAATCATGCTCCATTTAACTGTTTACCACTATCACCTCTACAAGCTTTCTCTTCACTCCCCACCCATGCCAAAATATTCAACACACCTTCTGAAGTTATCTTCTTCATAGACACCTTTCTGCTTCTGTGCCTACCATTGCCTTTTCCCTTTCCCACACTCACAGCCATGTTCTCTACCAGTAGGACTTCTCTTCACTCTCTAAGAACCTACCCAAGACTCTCCTTCCTTCCTCAGGCAAAATGTGTGGCTTTGTCTGCTGGACTTGGTAAAACTTTCTATTGTCTGAATTGCAGCACTGACTGAGGTGATATAATTATTTATTATCTGTCCCTCAATAAATCATACACTTCTTAAAGAAAAGGGAATAGTATTTTCTTAAAACTTTTAAAGCTTGCATATGCTTGGCATTATATAGGTGTTCAATGTTGATAAACAAATGGCTGCCTGAACTAATACAAACTATCAATATATTGTCTATTGCCTAATAATTATTCGGAAGCCATTGTACTGGCCCAAGTCTGTGTATTTTAAAGCTTTGTGAGAAAAGAGTCACAGATATAGTCATCACGCTACACTAAAGAAAGCATCTATATTTTTTGTAGTTTCAGTGAAACAGCTTTTATAAAAGGCACTGAATATTTTACCCCATAGAGGCACATAAATATGTGTTGTCCACCTTTGGACTGAAATGCAATATAAAACTATGCATTGTGTAGGTGATTACAAGGTATAAGTGACTACCCCAGGTAATAGTGGGACATTTGTTTGGTGGTCTTTTAGGCAACCTGACATTTTTAATGTTGAAAAAAAGTGTTAGGAGAGGTCTGCTACTCCTGGAAATTGCTGGCAGGACTGGCTTCATTCACATTATTGAAAATCGTGTGGTTCTGAGCAGAAAAATCAGAGAATTTAGGCGGTTTCTCCTCTGAACTTTTCTTGAATATGTGGGTTACAATTCTTCCTCATTTCCTGAAAAAAAAAGTGTCTGCTGTAAAATAATAAAAAAGAGAGGGGGTTTACTGATCTAAATTGATGAGCTCAAATGACTAGCAGAGGTAAAGGTTTGTATCATTTAGATTACAGTTGAATTATCAATTTTAAGGGATTAGAAATAAATATATATGTAAAAGAGAAAAAGTTTAATTTCTATCCCTAAATACTAGAAGCAAACAATACATTAAAATGAAAAAGATCATGCTGATAAGGTAATGGAAGAAGAGAGAGGCATATTCCTCATGTAAGAGAGTAGACACGATGGTTAAAACAGTCATATGTGGCTTCTGGATGTTAAGGGAAAAGTTTTATAGTCTGATTTTCTCAGCTCTAATGAGGGATGATTTAGGAGGCCAGGCTAACCCCAGTCATCTCCCAACTTCACACTCCAAGAGCTGCCAATGTCTGTGGTTAATGAGGTGGACTTGGAGCCATGCCCTTAATTAGCTTGACCCTGTGAAACCCTGTTTCTCAAATGTTTTAAACTCATGACCTTCTAAAGCTTTCATGTTCTGTGTATGTAGACCAGCCAAGAAGATTCTCTCTTGTTTTTCTTTATGTACTTTGGATTATTAGTACAAAAAATAATAAGTGTGTTGTAGACACTTTTTTTCAATAGAGTTGGACTATTCGCGATTTTGACATGTCTTTAGTATGAAATTTGTACCATGAGCCGCCCTCCCCTTATTGAAAATTGGACAGTTTTTAAGATGAGGTACCTATACAATCTGGTGTGTTATGTTATGTTCTTCAAGATCAGATTCATATCATGAGTGTTATTGAAGGAATTCAGTAACATCAAATATGCAAAATGCAGAAGGGAAGCTTTCAATATTATCTTAATATTCAATTTTTTCTGTTACTTATACATTAATTATATGTATTTTTTTCTAATATCTTTCATTGAAGTTTTAATAAGCAAACATTATTTTGTAGGCTTATCTGTAGTGGGAGTGAGTGCCTCTATAGACTGTGGAATATAATCATAATTTGGAGGTATTCTATCCCCACCCTTGCCTCTAGAATGTGGTAAAGTAGAACTGAGTGTGGTATAGATCAGTTTCTTATTACTAAGAAAGTATGTAAAATTGGAGACGAAAAAATTTATGTACTTGGAAAATAGCAGAGAATAGCCCCCCCCAATACCCTAGGTTTTGGTTTCTATGCTATTAGAAGAATCATTGGAATATATAACACTTTTATTTAAAAAAATAATCAATTTAAGTGAGACACACCCAATGAAAGGTCTGGTTACAAAATTTTAAATTGAATTAGGTTTACTGAATGCTTAACAAACTTTCTGGACATGACTGGGTCAATTTTGAGAAGACGTGTGGCTGATTGATTATTCAAGGTGGAAGCCACATAATCTCATGAGTTCCAATGAATTCAATTGGAAAAAAAAGACACAGCCTACCAATTTTACAAGTGTTTATTTTCACAGCTGAGAGTAATAGCCATGAACTGTGGTAATTCTTAACTGAAACAAACAAACAAAAAAATATATTTAAAATCTCAACTTATTTCAAATTTTGGATATTTGTAAAATAAGAAATTTAATTTCGATTTGTTTCGAGGTTGGCATTTAAAATGATAATTTCATATATATTTGTGGAAAAAAAATTCTGAAAGTATAGATTTTGCTACCATTCAATGTCATACCTTTTTACCTTTCTTAAGACAAGATTTCAAAGTATAGATTTTGCTACCATTCAATGAAATTATAAAAAAAGAGATTTCTTCAGTCCACCTTCAAAGGTTCTGATTCAATATTTCTAGGGTAAGACAGAGCAATATGCACACTTATTAACTATTAACCCAAGAAATCTTGATCTAGAGAGATATTTTGAATAAATTTGAGATGCTACACTGTTAGGGAAATTTGAGGTGCCTGGTGCTCACAGCTAGTGAAAGAACTGGACCATGTATGGCACAGATAGTAATCCTATGTAATAAAAGCCCAGCGACTATAGGGTGGAATGATCAGAATGACGAGTCAACCAGTCACGAGTTACTATGATGCACACTGACGACCAGGGGTCAGACGCTCAGTGCAGGAGTGGGAAAGTTATTTTTGCAATAATATATCTGCATTTTGATTGATGTGTCCATAGCATTAAAAAAAAAAAAAAAAAAAAAAAAAAAGCTTAACTTAAAGAAGATGCTCTCTCTACTTGTCCAAACTTATTATTATTATGTCATGCTAATGGGAAGATATATTAGGGCATATATTATTGTTAGTTTTTTTCTAGGAATTATTTACTGAAAAAAAGTTATTATGCCTATCTTAAGTCTGAAACTATATTTGAGATGTAAAGTCATCCAGTTGGCTGTTCAATCAATCAAAGCATAATATGCTAATGATATGCTAAGGCCGCCCAATTGCTTGCTATGATGTTCACTGACCACCAGGGGGAAGACACTTCAACCAGTAGGTTATCGATAGTTTGCTGCTGGGGTCTGGCTGATCATGACTGAGTAAGATGGGCCAGGCATGCCCTGGAACCCTCCCACAGTCTCTCCCCCACTAGCCAACATCCCATATCCCTCCCCAGCCCTGATTGTGCACCAATGGAGTCCCTTGGCCTGGCTTGTGCCCTCTCACAATCCAGGGGATCTTAGAGAGTCAGTTTCATCATGACAGCAGAATGACTGGTCAGAATGACACACAATGACCACCAGGGGTTAGATGCTCAAAACAGAAGCTGCCCCCGTAGGTCAGTTCACTCCTGCCTCCACAACAGTGCTAAGGATGTCTGACTGATGGCTTAGGCCTATGCCCTGTGGGTCCAGGCTGGGTTTAGAGACATCCCCCTGAATTTCATGCACCAGGCCTCTAGTTTTATATAAATTATTTTGTGTAAATACAGAGTGTATGTATGTGTGTGTGTGTGTGTGTGTGTGTGTGTGTGTGTGTGTATATATATATAAACATGTCTTTACCTAGTTGAGTTAGATGTTACTTGAGAGATTAGATTTTTGGGGAGAAAAAAGTGGGAACATTTTTATCTCAGTGTTGCACCAGCTGCCAAGGAAGTCAAGAAAATATTTTATTTCAAGAAAAAGTATCCTTGAATACGTATCTTATTTTAAAAAATAGCTGTGGTACATATTTATAATGAAATATTAATCTGCCATAAAAAATAATGAAATTTTTACCATTTGCAACCAGATGGAACCAGAGGGTATTTTCTTAGTGAAATAAATTAGTATGAGAAAGACCATATGATTTTACTTAAACTTGAAATCTAATTAATAAGCTAAAGTAACAAACAAAATTGAAACAAACTCAAAGTTATAGAGCACATGTGTCAAACACAAGGCCCGCGGGCCAAATCCGTCCCGCCAGGCCTTGCAATGTGGCCCGCACCGTGCTGTGATCACTGCACTCCGCTGCATTTCCATCACAATGACAGTTTATGACTGTTCAGTAAACAATTCGGCCCGCGATTTAGGCTGGATTTTAGATTTTGGCCCCTTCTCTGATTGAGTTCGACACCCCTATTATAGAGAAAAGACTGATGTTTGTCAGAGGGGATGGGGGTTGGAGAATTGGGTGAACAAGGTGAAGGGATTAAGAAGTACAAATCAGTAGTTATAAAATAGTCTCAGGATGTAAGTGAAACATAGGGAATATAGTCAATAATATTGTGCTAACTATGTATGGTGCCAGGTGAGGTAATGGAAACATCAAGGGGAACACTATGTAAAGTATATAAGGTATGTGCTTGTCTAACCACTAAACTGTACATCTAAAACCAATACAAAATAACATTGAATGTTAACAAAACATGAAAGGAATGAGTATCCTTAGAGCAAAAGGTGTTCCTGGGTTTCTACACATTCCCCATCTATAGCCCATGTATTCATTATCCAGTCATACAGCCTGACAAGATTTAAAGACACATACCTCCTTCTGTAGTGCAATGTGCCAACCCTCTTGCACTATGAATGCAATATAAAATCCTAATGTCCCAGATGGCATAAAATATAACATGATGGCAGGTAAAACTAGACACTTATTTGTGAAACGTAAGACATAATTCTTTTTGCTCTTTTCCATGATAAATATCCTCTATATTTTCTTAGGATAAAAACAAAAACAATGAATGATAACCTCTTTTTTGTATTCTGGCGAGAGATCTACTATATAGAATGTGCTTCTAATCTGCAGACATAATATACACACAAAGGTGGGTGAATTGAAGAGCCTTAATGAAGAGGACAATGGAGGACCCTGCCTCCCATGGAATAAGGAGGGTGGAGAAAGCAGGGAGAGAGTGTGGTCATCAGGAAAGTGTGGGGGGAACTGATCTGTGTCAGGAAATTTTCTCTATGCCTCTTTTCTATCATCAATCAACTTTTCATCTAGATAAGATTTTATGGCTATTAAGGAAAGTAATTTCCTTGCTAGTGCTAAATAATAGGACATTTTCATTATCAATCATTAATAGGATGGAAAAATTAGGAGCGATGAGAATATGTGCATAAAGTATAGTAGAATCTCAATATGCTCACAATTATTTATCTATATATCTCCAGATATAATTATATATATATATATATATATATATATATATATATATAGTTAAGATTGAAGTATTTAAAAATTTTAGAAAATAGGTCACAAATCCTAACTTAAATGTAAAAACAGAAAAGGTACTTGGCTCTCTTGAGTTTCAGAAGTCAGCTGACATAGTGTGTGCACCTGGAAAAGATACAGTTCTGCTATTAATTTTTAAATGCCTGTATTTCATAATTTCAGTAGCACATCTACCATTCCTAGAAGTGCTGCTATATGAACGAACTTGTGGCCTAATGAGACATTAAGTCATCCATTGGTTGAAACTTCAATAATAATTTCCTGGAAGAGTGGATTTCTCTAACCAAGAGGACTAATTGCTTTGCTGCATTAATGATAGATATGTTGACTTATTTCCTATCAACTAATATGTACTTATTACTTTTAGGACTAGAAAGATAGATTGAAAGTGGACTTAATTTTAAGCAAGTAACAAGAAAAAATGCTGATTTACATGAGGCTAAGAACATTAAATTAAATTATTATTATGGGGGCTAAAGTGAATAGGCATATAAAAAAGGTAAAAATTTTATCACTTACATGTTTAGTTTAATTTCAAGAAGTAATATATCTGATATTGTACCTATATTTATACTTGTACATTTTCAAATGATTTTCCAAAGTCCAGTAGTTTTATCTATTGTGCTTGAACAAATATCAGTATTTTTTTAATTATTATTATTGATTTCAGGGAGGAAAGGAGAGGGAGAAAGAAATAGAAACATCAATGATGAGAGAGAATCATCCATTAGTTGCCTCCTGTACGCCCCCCAATGGGGATTGAGCCTGCAAGCAACTCAGATCACGACCTTCCTGGTTGATAGGTCAGTACTCAACCACTAAGCCATGATAGCCAGGTGAAATACTAGCATTTTTTTTAACACTTTTAATATTTTATGCCAGTTACTACTTCTTCCAGTAAAGCATTATTCATGGTTAATATTACATTAAACTCATCACAAATGTGAGAAAGAAGTATAATTTTAATAGAAAATATATATGTTAAAATAACAGCAGAGCTGTCTCACCTAATCCTGTATTTTTTCTTCAGGATTTTATTTCATTTCATTTCATTTCATTTCATTTCATTTCATTTTATTAATCCTCACCTGATGATATTTTTCCATTGATTTTTTAGAGAGTGAAAAGAAGTGGGAGAGACAAAGAGAAACATCTATATGAGAAAGACACATCAATTGGTTGCCTCCCACATGCACCCCAACCATGACCAGGTTTCCAGCCTGCAACTGAGGTACATGCCCTTGACTGGAATCAAACCTGGAACCCTTCAGTCCACAGGTCAACACTGTACCCACTGAGCCAAACAGACTAGAGCTTCTTCAGATTTTTAAAAACTCTTCATACTGTTCCCCCCATCCAGGCCTCATGCCCCCACCACAAAGGTAAGTTGAGTCATTTTTTTCCTGACCTTGGATTGCCTTATTCACTAATAAGCTTCTTTAGCAGCTTATTGGTTAGGTTAATGCTAGATAAATAATATTGATAACCTCTCACTAAACACCTCTGGGGGCTGACAGACCCCGAGATCTTTATTATATTATAAATTCTGGGAAAACATATTGTTTTAATTTCCTATTATGGTTATTTTATTTCACAGACATAGTGTAATAGTTTTTCTAGCTTCATTTTCTGTTTAAAAGTAAAACAACCTTTATGTAATCTTTGAATTCCCAACACATAGAAAAAGAGAAAAGATTGATATATACTATTTGTAATTATGAAGTCAATTTTATAGTTTTAGTGATAAATTTAATACAAAATTGATATAATTGATGTAGAATGAGCTATTAAAACCTTAAATACCAATCCACACATTTCAGAAATGTTTATATTTTCTTATGTAGTAAAATTTCAGTATATGAAAAAGCATGTGTGACATTCATTATCAGTGTGAATGAAGAGGCCAAATTTTTACTTAAAAAAAGAGGGAAATTTATTAGACTAAAAATTCTAAATTTAGTGTCTTTTGTTTTAAATGTCTCCAGAACAACAGCTTATCCTTTAGGAGCCGAGTAGCTTTAAAATGTGTAACCTAAGACTTTGCATAAGGCTTTATAGACTCAGTGAGCTCTTATCAAATCCAGAAAGCTCAGCAGGCCTGTTGGTCAGTTCCATAGAGATTTCTCTTGAAAATAAATCAGAAACCCATTGGAAGGGACCATTAGAGGTCATTGAACCTAAAATTTTTGGCTGTCCATATGCATATGCTTAAATTATGCCCAATTTGAGCACTTAATGCATAATGTGGTTTACAAAAGATAGCAAACTGCTCCTCCAAGTTTGAGAATAACTTATTCATTTGTTGCCTCTACACAGAGTGTGTGAATTACTATTATCAGTGCATATTGAAAAAATGTGTCATTTGGCTCAATGGAAATAATTCGGATATGTGTTTTTTGTTTTTTTTTTAGTATAAGTGAAAACTTTTCAGACTCACTCCCAAATTATTGACTCTATAACATCATAGATCAGACAACAGGAGAGCAGCTTTGCAATCCTTACAGCAACCATATCACATATGTTATTACCTTTAATAGATGCTAACATTGAGGATCAAAAAGGTAAGTGGTTTGATGACATCTACATAATTAAGGGAAACAGTAACTTGAACAAAAAACTTGTCCGGCTCTACAGTTCAAGTTCTTATTTTAACATTATACTACCTTTTGCAAATTACAGTCAACATATGCCCTCAAGTTGCTAAAATTACACTGGGTGCTATAAGATTAATTTTTTTTATCCCCAGTTAAATGTTCAAATTTCCCTGTATTCCATTTTTTTTAAATATATAAAAATGTATTCTATATTTCCCTTTGGCTTATACATTAATATAGTAATGATATTTATTGAGGGTAACTACAAGCCAAGTATTGTGATTTACTGCTTCAAACATTATTATACTCAATCTTTGCAACAGAACAGTCTAGTATTAATATTAACAGTATATGGAGAAAATATGGCTTATCGTGGTTAAGTAAATTGCAGAATTGGTGAATAGTAAGAGATTTGAACCACATTAGTCAACTCCAAAGTCTATGTTCTCAAATATTCTGTTAAACATCTGGCAAAATAAAAATGAAAAGAAAGATGCATAAGGAAAAAAACGTGGAATGGTAGTATCTAAATAAGCTAATGAAACTAGGAGGAGTAAAATACATTTAAAATATATTTTTAAATAGCTCCTAAAGACCATAAATAGGATAAAGCAAAGAATTTTAAAATATGACAATGAAAAATATAAAGTTATATAAGCAAGTAAGCTAAAAAGAGAAAATAAGGGAGTTGAAACTAAAATATTCAAATTTCTTAAGAGGAGTATGAAAAGTTTGCAGATGAAGGCATAGGATGGGGTAATATGGGAACAAAAAAGAGCAGAGCATGTCATAGGAACACACACATTTTCCACACGAAGGTAACAAAGACCCTGGAAGACCCCAAGGCTGCCGGGAGGATAGCCTGGCGCAACCCAAGACACAAAGGAAGAAAAGAGAGAGAATGTGCCAGTGGGTTCTTGTTTCTTTTGGCAACAAGAAGCTTCAGAATTACATCTGTTTTTCCATTTCCCTTTGCTCCTAGTGTAGCTGGATTGGAAACTCTAAAAACTCCAGTAAATTCTATCCTACTCCTTAGGATTGCTCCATAAAACATGGAAAAGTGAGGGTACGATTATTTGAAAATAAAGTCATTCTACCCAGTTCTCCAAAATGGAGATATTGTGTTGTTAGCATTTCATCATTTGGAAGAGTGCACCATGTCCCCTCTTTCTCAAAGTGGGTGAAGGAGAAATGGAGAGTCAGGAGCCAAAGGCAACAACATGGACTTGAAAGCAAGAAACCTGTAAGCTGGAATGGGTTCCTTTCTCCGTGAGTATATTTGCATGGGGAGTCGGAGGTGATACATTTGGCAAGGAGAGCTATGACTTCTAGAGAAAGTCCTGGGGCCTCCTTCACGGCACAAATGGGCACTGGGACAATCACACCTGCATGTCGCTCTGAGTATGAATACCTTTCGGTCAAGGGAACAGTATTCTGGGCCACAGCCTTTTCAACACTGTCTTGGGCAGACAGGCTTGAAATCTTGTGCAGAGAAGGTATTCCATTCCAGAACAAAATAGAGCAGCCAGGCCTCCCCTTATGAACTCATTTATTTGGTGTGATTGGTGCTCACTACCTTGTGACTCTGGCGCGGGCCTCTTTCCATGGCCCTCCCTGTTTTCAATCCGTAGACGTAGCATCCCGGGCAAGATCATTTATACGTTTGCTTTCAGTCCTGGCTATTACCTTTACCTGTGATGGTGCAGCAGAGATGAATGGCGAGGGAACAAACATGAAATACGATTTTAATAACTGTACTGCTTAAAGAATAGGTGTGCTACAACCATTTCATAACTAGGCTCATGGCAGTTAAACGTTCAATTGAATATGCTAAATTCTTAACAGGACAACCACCATCACACAGTATGAAGGATATGCTTGTATGTCTCTGCTGAGTCCTGGATGCCCCCGATGTTGGCGTCACACTTTGGTGAAGGACTTGGGGCCCAGATGTTTCTCCCAGTTCTCTCCCCTTTCTCAGTAACCGCTGCCCCAGAGCACAGAGGGGTAGGATGCTTACCACATTTCAGCATTTAACTGCACTCTCGAGTTTCCCTGCAATTTACACCTTAGGAAGCACAGTGCTCTTGTAAATCTTGGGACTTACAAGTGTCTCTCTCCCCACGGGAGCCCCTGAGCTCACAGGAAGGGAAGGGGGTGGCATGTCACACAGTTCAGAGATTTACAAGTCTGTGGTGGAGTTTGGGGTGTAAATTGCTGGGAAGCCCAGGAGGATATTTAAAGGTAAGGGACACCTAAGTGTTCCTCTTGTTTGCAACCTAATTAGACTGGGAGCTAGAGGGAGGAGTTAGGAAGATGCCTGGCTTTACTGATCCCCAAATTCCAGGCCTCTGCCAAAAGAAGGAGACTTTGATTGAGCTGCCGAAGTCCCATTTCATAGCAAGCATTTCAGTTAAAGAGCCAGACGAATCCCAGAGCAGGTGGAAGTTCTACATCAGGGCCTTTACTTCCACAATGAAAAAAAAAAGTGTTAATATCTAAGCATGATGACTGTGGCTTCCATAAATTATAGCGAGAGCTATATAACTTGCCACCTGTATTGGAACTTTATGAGAATAAATGGGGGTTCCATCCATCCTTATGCTGGACGTCAAAATCGTTATGCCTAGTAACAATTATGACAGAATAAGAGGCATAGCCTGGAACTACCAAGTGAAAATTGAGACTTAATAAAGTTACCCTTTTAGGTTACACTTAGGAATGAACAAAAAGAATATTAGTCATGTTTTCTCTTTTCTAAAACAAAGAATGGTAATTAGGAGTTCTAGAATATCATATTCAATATGTAATACGTACTTATATTTCTGAGGATAACCACCTGGAGCTTTAAAATTGCCTTCTGTTAACTGGGAATATCCTACTGGATATTTCAAAGTAGACGCCTTCCCCTTTCACCTAGTTGTAATAGGATGCTGACAGAGGAATGTTTTGTCATAAACCCGATCAGAATCACTTGGTTCAGTAGCCTCAGATAAAGTTTTTGGCTCCACAGTATGGTACAGTCTACCAATAAACGGGATTTGTAAGCAGAAAGCCTTCAGAGGTGTGAATCTCATCTTTGTCAGTTAAGAGCTGTGTGATCTGTGCAAATTATTATGGTTCCTCATCTCTAAAATAGAGTTGATAATAATGTCACCTAGTCTGAGGAGTGTTGTGTCCAATGAATTTGAACAAGCAAAATTCTTAGCATTGTGCCAGTCTCCAAGTTAATGTTCAATGAATACAGTTATTAATTGCTATTTTGTAGGTTTTAATGGCATTTTAAAATCTTTGTCAATATTATTCTCCATTCTAGTTTAAAATTAATATCATGTCACCTATAGTTGAAAAATAATTTAAAACATAATGAAAAAAACATTAAATCATACTAATAAGCAGAAAATGAAAAACTAATTTTTCCTTTCTCATCCTTGTGCTTTTGTTTTTTTATTTAATATTCAACATCTGACTTATAATACAGTATGCTTATATTTCTATTTCTTGATTTGTTAGTTTTAGACAGAACCTGTTTTCAGTCCCATAACTTATCTTAGGGTCTGTAGTTCCCCTATGCCATTATTTCCAGGGTTTTGTGGAATGACTTGGCTGGCTTCTCATTGGTATCTTTTGTTGCATATAATATAATGCTATTCCATTATTATCTATTAGAGGCCAAGAAATCCATGCATGGGTCCCTTGGCCTGGCCTGCCATCAGGGCCGATCAGGGCCTTCCTTCTCCTGGCTGCCAACTGCCAGTTGGAGCCTTCCTTCATTCCGTGCCAACTCCTGGTGGTCAGCACACCTCAAAACAAGTGGTCAAACTCCTGATTGGTCAAACTCCTGAGGGGACAATTTGCATATTAGCCTTTTATTATATAGGATTCTTTACTGTCATTCTATTGGGATCATGAGGGACAGGAACCAATGTGTTCAATTCCACCAGATTTTAATTAAGAATACCTCTATTCATCATCCTTCCCTAATATTAATGTGCTTATTTCCACAGATAGTTAATGATATATATGTTTTAGGACAATAAAAATGGTACTTTGTACATTGGCGTCAACAAGGCATATTTATGACTATTCTGTGTTCCACAATTCTACTCTCTTCCATTCTTTTTCACAAGTTTAAAAAAATTCTTTTTTTATTTTTTATAATGAGTCACCCCCCTTCAATTCATGTTCACTGGAATCTCAGATTGTGACTACAATTAGAAATAGGATCTTTGCAAATGTATTTAAGAAAAGGATAAAGATGAGAGCATACTGGTTTGGGTGGGTCCTGAATTGATGAAGAGTGTCCTTAAAAGAGACAAAAAAGCACACAGAAGACTTAGGAAGAAGAACAAGTGCAGACTGAGTCAGAGATTGGAATTATACTGCTACAAACCGAGGAAGCAGGGCAGAGCCACCGGGAACTACGAAAGGCAAGAACAGATCCTCCCTTAGCAAAGCAAGAGGGAGTGTAGCCCTACCCACCCCTTAGTTTTGGACTTCTGACCTCCAGAAGTGTGAGAGAATACATTTCTGTTTGTATAAGCCACCAAGTTTATGATAAGGAAAGTAATATACTGTTCAATCTACAAAAATAGCATCAGTTCAAATATGACATCTTTGCTCCTTTGTCATCAGTCTCTTCTATCTTTCACTTTGACTAGGCTAACCACACTCATGGTGACCTTCTCTTTTGCAAGCAGTCATTTAAAACCGTCTTAGATTTAGACACTTAATCAAAAAGACCCACCCTCTGGATTCCCTCTCCTTTGAGTTAACTGTGTTCTTTCCACTAATTATACATCTCTTGAAATTGTTTGATATCTCAAGAAGTTGACCCCAGCTAATAATGAGAGGAGATGGTATATATCCAGTCTAAACATGAAGTTGCTAATTATATCATAAAGTTATATGACTTACTTTTACACATAAGATAAATACTTGTATATTTTTCCATATTAATATCTCTAGTTACCTTATATTAGTGCAGTAATATCTATATTGTAAATATCTAGATTAAAATTATCAACTCTATATTTAAAATTATTTCTAATATACAAATAATAAATCATTTGATGACTTGCTTTACAGATGCTTATAAGAAAACATTGGAAAAGTATGTATACTTTTGCAGATATATCTCACTTTTGTTTTTGTTTGTGACACCACAGACTGTAGCTAATGGCATAGAATAATTAAAGTAAGCAATTATAAATCACTTTAACAATAAAAGTGCCATGCAAATCTTGAGAAATAATACCTCTCTTGGTACAAAAAATGTTATGAATACTTCAAAACTTTATTTCAGTGAAGCAAAGAGATTCTTTATGTTACTACTGGGGTTTATACTACATGATTTGTATGTGGGTAGAGCTAGAAATAACTGGAAGCACATTCTTTAATTTTCTAATTACTTTCAGTGGAAGAGTAGGAGTTCAGAAATATTTCTGATGCTATTAAAACAAAAAAGATATGGTGAGTTTTTGTATATGTAAGTTTTGTATAGAGCCAAATCCATTACATTAGGGGGAAAAAAATCAATGATTCTCATAATTCCTGTATTAGGTGACTTTTAATTCCCTTTGTTGAAAAATTATTTATGTTTAAAAATATAATTAGTAATTAATAGATAGTTTCTTTTTAGCCTCAATGTCCAGATTAAGCAATATAAAACAGAAATCTCACATTATTTATATTTTACTGATCACTCCAATCCAAAATTCTAGAAACCATGTAATAGAGGAAATTCTGTAGTGTACTATTTAATAGTAGAGCATCTTGCATGTAGAAAAAGATTGGCAGTAATGTTTAAAAAACTAGAGTGTTTTAAGAGTATATGCATTTGATACTCTCTTGAATTATAACAGTTCCATTACATATGTAAGTATGCTGAAAGCACATAACTTTATAGTTTTTAAGAGTAGTGTAAATTCTAAAAAATAATATTTCAGGAGAAAGATCTTTCAAAGCTCTGGAGAGAAATTCTGATCAGTTTAGTGAACTATATCTGTTATGAAGTGAATCGAATATTTCAATCAGAATTGATATGATGTAGATTAATTCTTTCATAATTTAACATCTAATATTTTTATTATTTCTCCTACTACAAATAACCACTTGCTTTCTAATATTTAAAGCTGTTTTAGCTTATACTCACAAAGGTGCTCCTTAAAAAAAATGTTTTTATTGATTTCGGAGAGAAAGGAAGAGGGAGAGATAGAAACATCAATGATGAGAGAGAATCATTGATCAGCTGCCTCCTGCATGACCTCTACCACAAGCCTGCAACCCGGGCATATGCTCTTGACCAGAGTCAAACCTGGGACCCTTCAGTCCACAGGCCAATGCTTGATCCACTGAACCAAAGTGTCAAGGGAAAAAGCTACTCTTGACCAGCTTATCTCAGCCCCACTTCCTCTGTCACTTGTGTAAGTATGGCTATGGAATTAAATAACTAAAACACAGAGGTTTGAACGAATATTTATCAAATTGGGAAGAAAGAAAGGAACTGTGTGGAACAGAAACATGCTAGATCTTTTGCCTTGGTTCCCATGCATACCAATCTCATTTTGTTTTTATCATTTTTCGTTATTTTTTTATGTAAAAATTGTCATATTCCTTGAAATTCTACCATTTGGATTTTTAAAAATATATATTTTTGGTTAATTTCAGAGAGGAAGGGAAAGGAAGAGAGAGAGAGAGAGAGAAACATCAAAGATGAGAGAGAATCATTGATTGGTTGCCTCCTATACGCCCCACACTGGAGATTGAGCCCACAACCCAGGCATATGTCCTGATGGGGAATGGAACCATGACCTTCCGGTTTATAGTTAGACACTCAATCACTGAGCCAAACTGGCTGGGCCTGTTTGGATTTTAATTTGGGATCAATAAGCTCTTCTTTAGGAAATACAAATAACATTAAACATAGGACGGCATTAAAAATCTTTCTCATATTAACATGATTTCATTTAACCAGTCCCAGATTACTTAGTCAATGCATGCTGGTTCATCTCCTGCTCTGCTCTGAGCACTTTAGGAAAGCCAGGGGCGTGAGAATGCCATGGAACTTCTTAGGACTGCAGCAAGATGATGAAGACCTGCAGTAACACACTGGTTCTTGCACAGGCTAATATTTTGTTCCTCAATTGGAATTTTCCAAAATATTTAGGCTTGTGTCCGTCATTTAATTAAGATAATTTATATAAGTGCAGTTTATAAAATACTTTCTATCTTTATTTACATAATAGAAAACATTTTAATATTATCTGTAATTCATCAATGGTCACTCTATGCTCAGGAAGACTGTATAGCTGCTATGTTTGGAAGCCAGGTTTTCTCATGTCAATTGTTATGATTTTTCTCTGAGTTATTCCAATTCTAAACTATGCCCTCAGATTCTAAGCTGAGTCCTGTCAGTAGGCATATGGAATAATGAACTTGTAGGAAAAACAGCTCAATAATGGCATTGAGTTGGTCATTGGATTTCGGATTCTAGTTCCTCCTAAGTTGAGTTCTCTTCTCTGTTCTCTGGTTTCTTTCTTTCTCTCTTTTTTTCTTTCTTACTTTCTTCCTTCCTTCCTTCCTTTCTTTCTTTCTTTCTTTTTTTCTTTCTTTCTTTCTTTCTTTCTTTCTTTTTTTAAAATATATTTTATTGAGTTTTTACAGAGAGGAAGAGAGAAAAATAGAGGAATAGTGAGTTAGAAACATCAATGAGAGAGAAACATCAATCAGCTGCCTCCTGCACAACCCCTACTGGGGATGTGCCGCAACCAAGGTACATGCCCTTAACTGGAATTGAACCCGGGACCTTTCAGTCTGCAGACTGACGCTCTATCCACTGAGCCAAACCGGTTTCAGCTGTTCTCTGGTTTCTTAATGACTTGTTTCTGCTATTTGCCTTAAGTCTTATGCTGCCTGGACTCCTGCCACTCAAATTTGGATTCTAATACCTGTTGCTTAACATTAACAATCTTGCCATATTCCCTTGTTCATCTCTCAATATTTAAATTGATTTCTTGCTCTTTTGATGGCTGTTAATTGCCTACTAATTCAATGCCTGGATAGTTATATTCATCTTGAACACAGGTATTACTGGTTCAAAGCATTCACATTCTTTTATTCTTTATCCATGGATTTTTCTCCTGGTATCTCATTTGATAATCTTTATAACAGATAACCTCCATTTTCCTCTAGCCTGAAACTCTGATATAGGAACTGTTCTTGTTATCATGTGTGTCCTGCCTCTGGTATAGAGTTTGGCACAAAACTGATGCTCCAATACCTGTTTCATAGTTATTAGTAATGAGAACGCAATGACAATAACAGCTAAATTTCATGCTGCTTATATTTTGTCAATCATTTTCCTAAGAGCTTGACATACATCATTTAATATATCTGCATAAAAAAATTATGAGCTAGTTACTAGTATTGTCTTAATTTTGAAGTTAAGTATATGAAGACATTGTGTGATTTAGCAAATTGCTTAAGGTCACAAAACTCATTAGTGGCAGAACCATAATTTGGACTTTAGAATTCTGATAATTTGCATAAAAGGAAAATGTCTATCTGAAGGGTCTTTCCACACTCAAAGGATCATTTCTATGCATGGATAGAGATGTACACCAGAAGGTTAAAAAGGATATAGAAAACAAAACTGTCAGCCTATAGGAAAATTACACCTGTCCAAATATTTTGACTAGTATTGTACTTGACTCCTACTTTCCTCTTCTTCCTTCTACTTGTTTCTCGAAACCTAGATTCCCTTACCTAGATTAAATATTTCTACAACCCATGAGGTATGTATTAAGCTCATCTAGAAATCTAGTATTGTTTTAAAGAAAAACTGATTTTTTTCAATATCACATGATTTACAACCTTGCCTCTATAGATGCACACACACCCAAACACACACACACACACACACACATTATTTTGTTTCTTCTGAATTAGAAGTCCTTTTTTGCAATTTAAGAACATAACTTCCCTTTCCTAAACAAGAATTGGTACTATATAGTTTCACACTCAACTTCTATAGGTAATAAATTGATTGGTTACCAAATTATTTATATTGCATGGCCTAACTGAAGTTCATTAAGAACAAAAGAAGCAAAGGCTATGAAAGTGAAATGAGATCTTGAATGTCCTCCTCATAGTCATTAATGAGGACAGTGAACATGAATGTAATATTTGAACCATGTGGTAAAATACTAAGGTCTTGTTATTAAATATTTTCTTTGCTATAGCAGAGCTAAAATGACTTATTCTGGCCCAAGTTTGCTGGGCTCTGGAGGCTAAATTGGTTTTGCTAATTCTTCCTTTTTTGAAGTAAGAGATAATACTGGTAATAATTTCATTTTAGTTTTGAAACCCTCAGTGGATTTATGTCATCTTTGTCACCATTTTGGATCTGTTTATTTACAGCAATCTGCACTCAAAATTATACTAGAAACAGATTGGTGGCTTTTCATGCATTGACATTATTCTCTAAAATGTATCAGGAATTAAAATACATCATGCATTATGTACATATTAACATAGTCATCTGTAACCAGTATGTTTAAGGATATATATCATTAAATATACCACATCAGATAGAAAAGCAGCAATCTTCAAAGGTCTATAAATCAATTGCATAGCTAAGCATTTGATAATGAAGAAAGGCCATTTGGAGAGGAACAAAACGAAAAAGGAAAACAGCTCATTCATAACCACACAGAGACATGGAATCAGTCATTACCATATGGTATCTAATGCTATCTGCTTTGAAAGTAAAACGAGCAAAGATACATAATATCTATTTCTGGAGCCAGGCTGACAACGATAAATTGTGACTCTTTCATTGATTATGTGTCTGCTATCAGCAGGTAACTCTCTGTGCCTTCGCTTTTCTGAAAATAAGGAAATAGTAATTATCTCCTAGGAAATGTGAGGGTTAATCAAGATAGTATTTGTAAAATGCATAGAACAATGCTTGGGTTAAAATAAGTCCTCCGTAAGTGTGGTTATGGGAGATTTATCTTAGAATTAGACATAATATAACAATGCTATTTCATTTTATGGGGGGCCTTGTTCAGAAGAACTTGGACACCCCAATTATAAGGTATTTCTAATCCATTTTTTAAAAATATAGTTCCGTGAATGAATTTAATATTTCATTCTGGTATAATCAATGTGTTTGAAATTAAGAACACTGCAGGGATAAATCTGAAAGTCCTAACATGTCAATAATCATCTAAGTTCAGTTTCTTAATGCCGTGAAATTCTCTTACAGCAGCAAACAATAAGTGAAACTTCTCACCAGGGAAATAGAAGCAAAAACTGTCATCTTGAGTAAAGCATTTTTTCACCTAGTAAAATTGCCAGGTGGCCTTATTCAATTCCCAGTTTACAGAAATGTCTAACAGTTCAGTGTGACTTCGAGAAGGCATTGTCTTTAAGCTTTGTATTTGTACTAGTTGCTAAGCTTGTAGAATGTGAAAATCGATGGTTAAGAGGATTGTGTGAATTTGGTAATACTCATGCCCTATGTATGACTATAGATTCTTTTTAAATTAAATTTATTGGGGTGACATTGGTTAATAGGATCATATAGATTCTAATGTGACCAGTCTTCATAGGATGCATTCCATCCAAAAGAGTGAAGTCCAAAGCTCTTCAAAGATTGCCTTAATTTCTGGTTCACCGTGAGGTTTGTTCAGATTAGAGCTTTGCAAAAATAATTTGTTCAGATTAGAGCTTTGAGAACCTTATTTTTTTTTTCTTTTGATAGTCTAATCCTTTCTTCCAATGGTATCCACACCTAACTTTTTCATTATTTTCAATAATGCAAAGGTTTAGCATCTGGCCTTCTTAGCAATTTATAATCCTCCTCCTAAGAATGAGTACTCCATTTGACTAAAATATTGCTAGGGTTTTATTCTTTCTTAACGACTAACAGTTATGCTTCTGAGATATAATTTAGATAATGAAATTTCTCTTCTGACTTCCCAGAAATAATTCCAAAATTTTCAGGAAAGCAAAAAGACAGGCCGCGATCTGGCAGCAATCAGTTTTTTCTCTTTCATTTCCTGTCAGATATTTTCACCACCACACACTCCCGACCAAACATATTTTACATAATTGAAAAAATTATTCGACTTCATTCTTCCTGTGTAACCTCTTTAATCCATCCTCTATGAGTTTCCAGCATCTTGGAATCATATGTATTGTTCTAAATTGTAAATGATTTCTGATTTGAAGTGAGAGGTTTTTCTCTTCCCATTCATTCTGGGGAATTATACAGGTTATAGATAATTTAAACTGTTTTTCATAATCCCTTATTCAGACCTCAGTCCCTGGATAAATTGAGAAATAAGAAATGCCATTTCCAATTTTTGTTACTAAAATATATATAGACTCTTCCTAGCCTTTCACGGGAACTAGCCTATCAGTGCTGTCCCTAGTGCAGCTGGGTTCTGAGCATTCTCCTCGGTTTGGTTTTGTCACAATCAGTATCAACTACTGAATCCTATCAGTCATGCTGCAATTGGCGTCCTTTAAATTGCTGTGCTGCAGCTTCATCATCTTTCACGTTATGTCCCTGGCCTCAGAGGCAGAATTCGAGCAGGGACATGTAGACTCTCCTGGACCTGGACGGGCAGGCCAAGGGGGATTTAATGGAGAACGTTTTCAAAGAGAACACATGTTCTGCAGCTGAACCTCACAGATCTGCTTAAATGAAACAGTAGTAGCCACGTCTTCTATAGTCCCTCAGCAGCCACAAAGTGGTGGCACCAACGGGAGAAAAATGTAACCTTTCACACCCTTTTTTTCATTTTTAATATAGATGGATTACTTTTTGAAAAAAAGAAGGAGTTGAGGAAATTATAATTCCCCAAAACCACTGTAAAAGGGGAAACAAGTGGAGTAATAAAATTATAGCTTCTATTTAATTCTCAGACACAGTGTGTCTCCCTGTGAAATATATGATTTTTCATGAAATACCATGTAAATGTAGGCACAGGCTCCTCCTGTCTATTCCTAATGGTACTTCAGCAGCCCCTATATAAATAATGTCTTATTTCCTTGGGGACTAATTGGGTTGTGTCTACTTGTCTGGATGCTGGGAACACAGATTATATGCTTTGCTCAAAGCCCTTCTTTTGCAGTCTTGTTCATGGATGAATTTGACTTTTTCTCCAGGTTTACGTATAGCAAGGTTGTAGACAAATTAATGAGGTCCCATCATTCATACATAGTGAAAATAGCTGATGGGTTTAAGGAGGCTCAATTAAGTTTCCTTCCTCTTCCAAATGTAGTTGGGTATTTAGAAAAAAAAAAAAAAAAGAAAGAAAGAAAAAGAAGACTAGCTAAATTGATGGCTATCAGTGTCTTGTTCCTTTGAGGGTAAGAAGAGAATACATCAGGCCAGTATTTGGATTTCCTATCAGTTTTAGAGCATGGCTTGCATAGACAAGTTTGTCTCTGTTAAATTTCCTAAATCAACCATTCTATAGATTTACATTTAAAAAATCTCCTTCAAGTAATTCTTTAGGGCAAGAATATAAAGTAACCACACATAACACATTGTTTTACTAAGTCACTGGGTTTTATCCTTTATAGGTTATTATTAATTTTTGTTTTATTTTTCTACTTATTAGACATGATAGGATAGACCTTTAATAATAACCCAGATAATGGAGAAATCAATTAAAACATATCTCAGGTCATGGTCCAATTTACTCATAATGGTCTCATGCATTTTTTTCTATGTTAAGCTTTGTTGCTTAGCTATATACAAGACAGCCTTTATTTATACTAAGTAAATTTGAAGGTTAAAACAGAAACTTTCAAGCAGACACAAAGAGAATATAGAAAAAGTCATGCAAACTTAGCAAATAAAATAAAGTAGCTTTCCTCAAGGCAATATGATATCTGTTTCAATGATTACCCAAACACATAAACATACAACATAAAAATGAAAAAAAAGTCAACAATAACAAAGCTTTTATAATAGCATGTGTTACATATATCTTCTTCCAGCAGCATTATATTATTAAGGAAAATTACCCACAAGTAAAAAAAAAAAAAAAAAGAGGAAAGTGTCAGGATATTTTTCAGTGGCTTGCAAAGAGCATTCTCTGAATTATTTTATCCTCTAGAAACATTTACTTGTGTTTGACTCTGTATCCATATGTTAATTAGTCAAGATATTTTATATATATATATATACATATATATGTATATATACATATATATATATATTCATATATTCACCTGAAGACTTCTGTTTAGAACAAAAGATAATTTCAAAGGTTACACTTTTATTGTCTATAGCTAGTTTAGTATCTGACAGAATCTTATCCTAACATTCTCTTTTATTTAATGTCTATAAACTCTCAGATTCTATCATTCACTTGGAATCTTATTCTAACATTTTCTCTTTTTAGAAACCCCTATAAACTTTGTTTCTAAAATGCCCTTGAAACTCCTTCTACCATGTTCCCTCATTCATGAGTTTAAGTCTAACTTTGACACATGCTAGTTTTATATCTGTGTGAGATTCTTGTTTTTAACTTTTGGAAAGTTATACCTCAACATTATCAACAAAACTAAGATTTCCCTTATAGAAAAGTATTATATACTAGCCTAAACATTTCAGACACCTAGTATATCATAAAATACTTAGTCAAAAATAAAAATTCTTTGAAGAATGGCATTAGGTCCTATACACCACAAAAAGAGAAACCAGATGGATCATATCAAGTAGAAGTGAAACCATATCTTAATAAAACCATGATTTATATGTTTGCAACAGCTTCCCAGGGGGAAGCGAGGCTCTGCCGAGGGGAAGCAGCACATGGCCAGTCTATCTGTGGGCCATTGTTTCATTCTTCAGAACACACTGCTGCTCAGCATTATGCATGATAGCCCCAAAAGAAAACTACTCTAAATAAATATACAAAATGTGTGGAATATTATTTAGTAACTAGGAGCCCATTGGAGGAAGATTCCTGCAAGTGTACACTGTGGCCATGTGCGCTGCCACCCACCCGCCCTGCCTGCCTAGCCCGGCCCCGCCTGTGCTTTCCCTCTGGCAGCCGCCTTGCTTTCTGCTTTTCCTCCTTCTTCCTTCTATGCTATCTTCAGTCTTCACTCCTCCCTCCCTCAGCCATGTAAATTAAGTCATCTTTGTTGGGTTAATTTGCATACTCTCCCTGATTGGCTGTGGGCGTAGCAAAAGTACAGTCAATTAGCAGTTTTCTCTTTTATTAGTGTAGATAATAAGAAATGTATTGAAGGTACATTCTACAACATGAATTAAATAAAAACAAAAACAAAAACAAAAACAAAAACCACCACAACCACTCTATGCTAATTGAAAGAACTAAGTAACAAAAGACTGCCTATTAGAAGACCCCATTTATGAGAAATGTCCAGAACAGACATATATACAGACAGAAAATAGGTCAGCGCTTGCTGGGGGTGCCAGCAGGATAGGAATGGAAGTGATAGCTACTAGGTCTGAGGCTTCTTTGTGTGGTAAAGAAAATGTTCCAATGTTAGGTTATGGTTGTATACTTCTATAAATATACTAAGAGCCATTGGGCAGCTAAACAGTGAATATTATGGTATGTCAATTATATCTCAGTAAAATGTTATAAGATACACTGGTATTGCTTGAGAGTTTCCAATATTCTCTCTTATTACCCAATGTAAATTTATTGAGTTTGGGTGGTTTTTATTATTATAATTAAATCACTAAAAGAATGAATGGAGTATATATATATATATGTGTGGTTGAGTCATCTCTAGAGTCCTGTGGTCATGAAATGAGACTAAAACTAGCAATATTTAGGCTATTCATGAGATTTTAATGCTATGTGGACAAATGCCATCAAATTTGATCTTCAATATTATCCAAATTATATGATAAGGAGCTATATACTCATAGCATTTTGGTTGATTCAGTAATTCAAGACATACTCAGTATTTTAAAGAATATTTCTTGAAATTTCAGGATTACTGGGTTACCCAGATAACCAGCATCTAAAACAAAAAGATTAGTTGTTGGTAACCCTAAAGGGAAAGAGTCTCCTGTCAGTGAAGTTTGCTAGACAATTAGTCCCCTTCCTTTTTTTACTTCTCCTCTCTCCTTTATCCTTTCTCTTCAAATCTCCTCACTCTTCCTCTCCTGTTTGCCTCCAATCCTGTCTGTCCACATTATCAGGGCATACTGAGGCAGTCATTTAGTGTTTGACAACCAGTTACATGAACTGAATATACAAATACTTTAAGATTGGGGGAAGAGGAGTATAATTTAAATTTCAGAAAGACATTTTCATTAATGATACAGCTGAGCAAATTTTATCTACTTCTTTATCTCTAATCCTATATTAGTAGCAAAATATGATTTTTATAGTCACAGAACTGGGGCCATCAAAAGAGAAAAGTAGTGGGTATGTACCTATAAACCTTTATTTTCTGAGGGAAAACCTAGGCTATAGTTCTTCCAAGGAATTAGTGAGCAGAAAAAGAAATAAAATAGATTCTAAAATTATATAAGATATACTTGCTCAATACGCATTTTAATAGATTTGATATCCATTTTTACAGGAGGATTCTCTTTCATGCACTGCTTTCCTCAAAGTTACAAATGATCAAGTTCCATGATTTCCAATGTTGATGTTTTATGTCTTTTTTAAATTGTCTCACCATGGCAGAGGAAAGCAGAGCCTTAAACAACAATCAACACACATTCTCTAGGTTCCAGAACTCAAACAGTTTGAGAGGTATCTTTTCAAAGACACAGGTTGGAGGGGGAAATTGCTTCCCAGCCTGTATGCAGAGGGCTGTGCGATTTTCGTGTTGAGATGCATATTTTGGCTGCAGAAGAGTCTGTGATAATGAAAAACTTGCAACTTCTTTGCAGACAGCTATGTCATTTCAGATGACCTGCTCCCTTTCCTGTCTGGCCTATTTTTTACTTTTTTGTTAGTTTTAATCCTTATGCCTTCTTAGGCAATATTTGTCTTTCAAGCATGATTTCTGTGTCTACTTGCATTTTCTTTCTCTAATCTCATGGATCAAAAATAACATATGTGCTTTTATTTATTTGGTGACTATTTTTCTACTTTGGAGTGCTATTTATTTATTTCATAAGAAATTCTGGAGCGTTTTCATCTTTATGACAGCAGATTATCTCCTCCTCATTCACAAATGATAGACTAATGAATGCTAACAAGCCATGTAAGATTGCTTAAAATATATTTCTTATATGGCAAAAAATGGTGTACACTATGCAACATCTAAAAATAATCCCACTGTAATATACCCATCTATTTTGATGATGTGTTCACAAGCTTTGTCTTTTCAGTTTGTTTCTTTTCTCCACAAAGCTGAGACCTAAAGGATTCCTCATGAACTCCTTCCTCTCAAACCCTGTGCCAGCATCTCTTAGGTTAGTTTTATGTTTAAGGTAAACCTAGAACATAACACAGTGTCCTGAGAGAGAGAAAGAATTTGTCACAGGGCAGTATAACCAATGTCTGCAGTTTCTAATACACAGTGACAAATCTACACAATTCCAATTCATTCTCTGCAAAAGACCGAATGTTCAGGAAAGCTCTTAAAATAAATGCTTTGACCTGTTTAAACAAAAGGTTTGAATTATTCAATTACATTAATCAAATCAAAAAATTGTTTTTCTCTAGGCACGATTTAAGAAACCTAAGAAATAAGATTTTCATTAGCTACGTCATCCCAATTTACATGCTCCATAGCAGAAAATCCTTTTTTGTCTTTATCTGTACTTTGATGTTGCCATTTTATTTCATCTTACTAAATTATTTATAAAGTCTTATTAAATATAAGCCTTGGGAAGTGTTATAAGCCCCTCTCCATTTTTTATCCTATTACTGGGCTCTTTCTCATTGGAAAAAAATCCCCGAGGTGGCTCTCTTCTTGAATGCAGTTTGAAGATACAGTTTAATGCCTGCAAAGACACGCTTATTTATTTTAACTTTGATCATAGCTGAGAACTTAATAGTATTTTTAAAACATATTTTCCCCTTAATTATTTTTAATTTTTTTTTTTTTACCAAAGAATAATCTAATTTTGATGCTATATGTATAAATGCATGGTTCCTCCAATAAGAATGAGTTAGAAATCCCTTTATCACCTAAATATATGGAATGCATTTCTGTTTTACAATACAAATTGTTAGCTGCATCATAAAGAATTTCACAATATGTAAATAGCAATTTATTAAGAAATAATAGTTCTCTTGCTTTTTTTTTTTTTTTTTAGCAATCTCGTTTTTGGCATTTTAATATAAAAACATAGGTACATTCACTCATTTTACCTAAATATAACAGAAATTATGAATTCAAGGTCAGAGTTGGGCAATTCAAATTTTCTTAGTCTAATATAATATCCCTTTCAATGAATAAAAATATATTTTTTTAAATCAACTAAGAAACTAATATAAGTGCATTTTTTTATAGCTCCTTCACTGTGAACTGACTTAAATAATTTTTGTAGATTAAGTACATTATTAGATTTGTAAATATATATATATTATTTGTTAATAAATATGTACCACCATGAGCCAAGCCTACACTCAGGGCTAGGACCTCCCATAGTTGTCAATATATGAAAATTACCTAAGGAACATTTAAAAACTGCATAAATCTTGGCCCTGCCTCATATTGAGACAAACTGGGGGAGTCTGTTCCCTAAATCAGAGAGTGATATGTTCAAATACAGGAAATAAAAAAGGTCAATGGGGCATCAGGATGTGAGTGGATGGGTGATACAAGAAGGAGTATACTATTGGGAAAACTCCCGTAGGAATTTGGGTGAGGACGATAGAGCATGAATTAAGACTGTGGATATGGAGATCAAAAGAAAGAATTAAAAGACAGTTCAGAGGATTGCATAAAAGTAGAGTCTAAAAAGAAGGGAAAGATTTCACTATGGTGAGGAAAAAAATTGTTTAAGAATCTGAAACATTAGACATGTACTTTTCAATTTGGTAACCACTTAGTCACAAGTAGTTAACTGAGCACATGAGATATGATTAGTCTGAACTGAGATGCGTTTCATATGCAAAGTACACTGTGGATTTTGAAGATTTAATAAGAAAAAAATAGAAAATATAATATTAGTAATTTTTAATGATTATATGTTCTTTTATTTTTAAATATATTTTATTGATTTTTTTTTTTTTTTTTTTTTTTTTTTTTTTTTTTTTTACAGAGAGAAAGTTAGAGGGATAGAGAGTTAGAAACATTAATGAGAGAGAAATATTGATCAGCTGCCTCTTGCACACCTCCTATTGGGGATGTACCTGCAACCAAGGTACATGCCCTTGACCGAAATCGAACCTGGGGCCTTTCATCCGTAGGCCAATGCTCTATTCTCTGAGCCAAATAGGCCAGGACATGATTATATGTTTAAACAACAAAATTTTGGACATGTGTGGATAATACTATTAAAAGAAATTTCACTTGTTTCTTACAGATATTTACCAAGTTGGATAATGAAGAAGAGCGACAACAAAAGAAAAACTGACTCATTTGGGATATGGTGTTGGAGGAGAGCTCTGCAGATACACCAACTGCCACAAAGATGAACCAGCTGGTCCGAGAACAGATCAATCCTGAAAACATTGCTGGAGACCAATGAACAAACAAACAAACAAACAAATAAATTTAAGAAATGGCAAAATAGAAGCTCTCCTACTTAGAGCACAGCATGAGAAGGCAGGATTCTTTGGGGAAGACAGTAATGCTGAGAGAAATAGAAGGCAGCAGGGGAAGAGGAAGACCTAATATGAGATGGATGGACTCCATAAAAGAAGCCATGGGCATGGGTCTACAGGGGCTGAGCAGAGCTGCTGAGTACAGGACATTGGGAGACCTCACTCAGAGCGTCATCAGGAGTCAAAACCAACTCATGTCACACCCATGAGAAATTTAAGATTGCATGTGTGACTTACCTTTTGATTTACATTGTAGATCTATTTAACAATGCTACCCTGAGTCTCACTTTAAATGACCTTTAATTATCCTATCACTGTTTTCTCCTTCGTAGAATGTGAATAATTATGTTCCCTGTAAAGCCCACAGGCCTATTTAGAAGCTTAGTTGAAATACTTTGTAAAATAAGCGTAAATAAGGAAACATTTATTCATTATTTCAAAAGGCATTAAGTGAATAAACGACAGTTTAACATAACTTTCTTTGAAAATAACTTTCATATAAACATAACTTCCATGATTAGGCATCTAATTGATTGCTATAAATAAGCATAGAGTATGATGCAAGGAATATATTTGGAGAGGGACAAACTTTTCACTAGTATTACCTGAAGAAATTCAGAAGTATCCCACAGCAACATATGTCTTCTATCTAGTAATCTGATAAAACCCTAATGTTCTCCATAACATATGACAATTTATTATTTTAGCTTAAAACTGCCCTCTCCACATTTTATTAAACCCAGCATTATGTAGTCAAGAAGCCATTGAATAGAGACACAGTTGCCCTACTTATAAATTATATTTTCATTATATTATCTTCAGCTTCCTTTCGCTTAGATCCTGAGTTCTGAATTAATAATTAATATGTCCATAAGTGTATTCCTTGCACACTCATTGTTTTGAACACTACACTGTGAAAGAATCTGGTCTGAACCAGTGATAATTCTTAAAGCCATCTTCAGCTGAAAGTAACTCTTTGCAATCTCTCCCATTTGGCAGGATTTTGTTATTACACACAACACTTATAACTTGCTTCAGAGAATTGCCAAAGTGATTTTTCACAAAAAAAATAAGTGAACACTTTTTTTTGGTTTTGTTTTTAAAATTAGTCACAGTGGGAGTTGATTTCACTTTAAACTGCCCTAAAACATCAAAGACTTCAAGATTTGCATTCGGAGTCCTTGACATGAAGAGAACATTAAACACTCAGTCTAATGTAAAGTAGTTATAAATTAGGTGGAGAATGTTAAGGCACACACTGCTTCTTTTCTATGTATTTACACTGTTAATTGGGGGTAAGCGGAGGACTAAGATTATTTCATAATATTTTCATTATATGTGAAATATGATATATTTATGTTCCTTACAAATAGGATTATATGATATAATCCCATATAAATGGTTGACTGTAGGGATTTTTAAAAGCCAGAACATATAATTTAATATCAACTTGTTATAAAAGCAAACTAAGACTCACACCATTCCTACTGAATTCATGCATGATCTTTACAAGAAATGTGTTCTCTTAAACAACTTATTGCGTGTTTCTTTAAAATACGTGATCAATTTTTTGTAGATATTTCTTACCTGCATGTTGCAGCATACTAGCAGTCCTCCCCAGACTTTCTCCTCTTTCCAATCTCTGCTCCCGAGCTCACCAACAAGCATAGCAAAAGGCCATCTTCAGTTCTACAGTTAAAAAAAAACAAAACTCAACTGCAGTCACCATCATCCCAAGTATTATAATATAGTCAGGTCCTGTTGCTTTTACAAAGACTGGAATGATGACATATAAGAAAAAGCAGTGGAGGTTACAGTCACTAGTATTTTAGAAGTTGACACCTGGCTCTGTCCATATTTTCTCTTATTTTTCTTTTGAAAATGTATCTGTTGGTAGTATATACCCCATGTTTCCCATCAACACCAAGATACAATCCTACCTCTCTTATGGAAGATTTGGGGGAGCTTTTATAGTGTGCTGGACCCTAGGACAATGAGGGAGAATTGGAATACAATATTAACTAATGAAACACAATATTTAAGTTAATATAGGGATAGACAGCACACATTTACTTTAATAGGCCATGGATATTAAGATGGCAGGTAAAATGTAGTGAATACCATTTTTTAACCAGGCATTTAGATAGTTCTCTATTTCATTTAACTATTCACCAATTATACATTGAACTGTATGTGTTAGCCTTTGTGTTAGGCAATGAGCACTGTAGGAGTGAATAAAATGTGTGAACTTTAAAGTCTTTCTGTGAGAAACAGATACATTTCAAAGGAAGTCATATTAAGGACGTGCTATAATTGTGATATGTGTATGGAAGGAAACGTGCAAGAAGTGAAGAGACCATATGCCAGAACAGATGATAAAGAACTTGACATTACTCTGTAATTATATAGATGTGTCCCCCAAAATGTGTGTAGACTTTGAATGATTATAAAGGTAGTGTTTATTAACATACAGTTTATTTTCAAAATTGAAAAGAATCTACAGAAGTTAAAAAGTTTTTTGTCATTGCCTGTTTTCAAACTGATGACCATTCTGTTTCAAGCACTGCTGACAACATGAAGTAATGGAATCACAAGCATCAAAAATCATTTTATTTAATATTTGTGTGCTCTAATTTCTTCAATTATTGTGGTTTTGTACCATAAACTTTATCTTTTATGTATCCCCATAAAAAAAGGCTAGTGGCACTTTAGGATAAATGTTCTTTGTTCAAAGCATAGCTTGGCTTCCTTTATTTCAAATCAGTTAAAGCTGATAAGGAGTAAAAATTAAGTGAGTTATCAGCTGTTAAAGTATTTATGCATTTTGGAGAGACACCCTCTATATTAGTGGGAAAGCTGATACAATTAACAGGGCATGATCGATGACTATTGTCTGTAAATTGCCCTAAATTCTATGCAATTTTTTCCCCATAAGATAAAAAGAAAAGATAGCATTTGTAGAAAATCTTTGTTTGTAGATCTTGTTTGCTTATTTTCTATGTTTTGGTTAATAATTCAGATAATAAATAAATACACAACTAAATAAACTGCTCCTTAGTGCCTAAAATGAAAGAAAAGTGTTGCAATTAGATGTTAGAATTTAATTTGTTTAAATTACATGCAATAATTATACCTGAGGAACTTCTATTAATGACAATGGAATAACATGTTTACAGAAACCTTGCCAGGGATCACGGTAAAATGCATACCAAGAGAAAAACATTGAAAGGTGTTAGAAAGTGTTCTAAGTCAGACTCAGAGAAGAGGGGCATTTGTTTTTGAATAAACATTATAACTGGAAAGGGTCATATCGACATAAAACAATCATATGAAGATCTGTGTTGACTACTCATAATAGCATTGTGCCCTAAACTGGAAATAACAATAGTGTTCTAGTCATATGTTGCAATAATAGTCAACAATAGAAAGGAATAAATTATTAATAGGAGAGGCCAGGGCGGCTCTATCAGATTATCAGACAGAAGAGAACCGAGCAGAGAAAACCCTAGAGACCTACAGAGGGTGCTCTTCAGTATTCAGTTGAGTATGATAAGCATATATATGTGAGGAAACTACCCGAGTGACCATTCCTAAGAGTCAGAGTAAAGACTTTGTAATTACAGGCATCAAGTAGTATATAAAGAAGGCCCGACTTTAGTGGTAAGAAAACATTTACCTGAGATAAAACCCTGCTCGGATACTGCCTGGCAAAGCTTGAAAGCAAGACCCATGAAGTACAAATTGTTTCCAAATAACAAATTGCATCCAAGTACAATGTTCAATAATGTTTATGGGAATACAAAGAGAAACAGCATCTGCCTAAGTAAAATTCACAGTGTCAGATACCCAACAAGCCATTATCAGGCATACAAATAAGCAGGGAAATGCAGCACTGAATAAGAATAAAAATTCATCCATTAAGAAATAACAAAATTGTTAGACAAGCACATTAAAATAATTATAACTATGCTTCACATGTTTACGGAGTTATCACTTGTCCTGTAAAATTGTCTTTGTCTCCCTCCTCTGCAACACTTCCCACACTTGCATGTGTATATAATTCTACTGTTCCATTGTACAAATTCTGAGGCATTTTTACATGTGTTTCACTCCAAAGACTGTAATTGCCTTGTGTATACTAGTAGTACAGTATGTTACTTAATATATAGTTGTTAGAGTGAATGTTTTGGAATTAATTGAATTATGTAGAATCTGATTAGTTGGAGTGATATTTGAACAGAAATGAACAAGTGTTCAGAAATGCAGATGGCTACAAAATGGATGCCAGAGGTGTAGCATTTAAAAAAAAAATGGCAGAATTTGATAATTCATAGGATACTGACCCTCAGAAGTTGAACTTGACAAGACATGTATAATGTTACCAGAACTAAGAGAATCAGGAAAAGAGCTAGATCTGGAAGCAAATGATGAATTCTGATTTGATTGGTTCTCTTTGAAAAGCTAGCTCAACAATGAACTTTTGGAAGAAAGTCACATTTTAGATTTCATGTTAGCTATAAAAGACTTTGCTTAATTCATTTCAATGCAATGGTTAAGGCAATGATTAAGAAATAAGTGGAAGACTTAAAAATCAGGCAAATAAAATGAGAAAACATACAAACTTGTATGAAAATGACATTTGTTTCCATCTGTTCTCTATTGGGAAACTGTTAAGAACTACTAAGCCTGTGCTCTGAGTATGTTCACATATGTGTGTGTGCTTATTCAGGCAGTTACAGAGCAGCATAATGCTTTGCATTATGCATTTGCTTTTTATAAATTTCCTTTATGCTTATTTAATGCATATGTTTTTATTCTTTCAATGATCAAAACACTTTTGTGATAATTAAGATCATGCCAGATTTCAGGCAGCACAGATTGAAGAAAGCTCTCAAAGCATGCTATGATATTTGCTAAAAGGTAAATTTCCCTTTTCTGTGCTGTCTCCATTCTCAGTAATGCATGCAAGGGATGTGTCTTTCTGTATTTCTGTGCAAATAGGACTTGGGAGAGAAGAGTTTGCAACTAAAATATTAATGATAATTTATATATGTCCTCTCTTTCTCTCTCTCTCTCTCTCTCTCTCTCTCTCTCTCTCTCTCTCTCTCTCACTCTCTCACACACACACACACACACACACACACTTTCTCCACCCATAGCTCCTTATTATCTTTATTATTTAACGTGTTCATTCAACAATTACAGATAACGGACACAAGAACAAGCATGTGACCATTGAAATCCAAGCTCTAACATCACTACCTATCTGTCCAATGAGAGACCTGTCTAACCTTTCTAAACTGCAGCAATCTAATCCCAAAAGTTGAAGTATTTATGTCATAGGCTAGGTATAAAGCTAACTGAAGCTACGCAGTTTTAAAGATAAGTCAAGGACATTTTCTTATCATGGTTTTAGAAACATTATCTGCTATTCTGGTCACTACATGCTAAAACGAATGAAGGCAATTATATGGTTATGGTGATTTCAGTCTCAAAACATTACAATAAAAGTATCTTCAGTAAATCTCAGTGTATTAGTCCTGCTCCAATAACTCAGTTTATTAGTCCTGCTCCAATTTTGAAAAAAGCTGATCAGTGAGAAAAGAGGCAAACACTGAGAGAACCCAAATGAGCAAACATAGTATTTCCTTTAGAAGCTCAGTTCTATTATGTTAAGATGGCTTTTAAAAAGAAAATTGTGTGTGTGGGGGGGAAAAAACAACTATCCTTTGTTTGAGGCTTTACAATTTATTTTAAGAATTGAGTAGAAAAAGGAGAAGTACTTTCAAGATTAAAAAATGTATGGAAGAGCCAAAACCAGTTTGGCTCAGTGGATAGAGCGTCGGCCTGCGGACTGAAAGGTCCCAGGTTCGATTCTGGTCAAGGGAATGTACCTTGGTTGCAGGCACATCCCCAGTATGGGGTGTGCAAGAGGCAGCTAATCAATGACTCTCTTTCATCGATATTTCTAACTCTCTATCCCTCTCTCTTCCTCTCTGTAAAAAATCAATAAAATATATATTTTTTAAAAATGTATGGAAGAGGTAGATATTCAGAATTCAACATAATTTTTGTTGGGTCCTATATTTTCATTGTTGTTGTTGGTTTTTATTTGTTTTTTAATCTTGTTAGGAACAAAGAGACGATATATACTGAGCTATTTAGTTTTACTTTACTTGATTTGTGAATTTTGTTGTGATTTTTCACTTAACATGGAGGATTTCTTGTTACATATTCCCATAGAAATCATTAAGATAATGCTGTATATTTGGAGTGAAATAGCAAAGGTTGTTAATTGTTCAGTGCTGATAGTTTATTTTCATAAATCATGACCCCATTAACTAAATATTCTCTTCTTAAATAACAGCAATTTTAAACCTAAATTATCTAAATAATTGACCCAATTTTTCATTTTAGCTTGCCATTGTACACTCAACCTTTGACTTAAAGATGAATATGAGCTTTTGTAAATTTAGCTGACATTACTTATTTTCTTAATGATTTTTATCTAATTAGAGTCTTAATCTGAAATAACTTTTTTCCCTTAACCTCAGGCAAGTAACTGCTGACTTTATGCTTTAAATTCCAAAATATACATGAGATATCAGTGAGATGTTGGCTGGCTTACTAGAACTCAATTGGAAAAAATGCAAAACGACTTTTTTTAAAAATAAAATAAGGTGGCTAAAAATCGTATTCTCTTTGAATGGACTGAAATTCAAAGAAATTTAATGTGTTTATTTCAATTGTATTTGTGTTCATGAATTGGTTTATTACTGTGACATTATTGGTTCTTTAATAAATGTAAAAGAGCAAACAAATAACAAAAATTATGTTTTTTATTGATTTATTTTCCCCCAAAATAAACCACTTGATTTTCGCTTTTGTTCACTGTTTTCAGTTGATTTTTTAAAGTCTCTGCATACTCTAGTGGAATAGAGGGGTGCTCTTTCCTGCTGTTTTATAGCTAGTAAGCATTCCCACTGACACAGACAGCAGCAATTAGTCAGAACTGCAATGCATATACTATGATGTGGACTTTCCCAGCCAACAAAAAAGGACTTGGAATTTTTAGTTATCTGGAGCTCAAGCTTGAGTTCCTAGTTTTTCCCCTCACCAACTTTTCCCTTGTGGTAAGATCTGTAGAAAATGAACTCCTATTTGATTAATTGCATCATTTCTGTATTTGTGGTATATGCAATACATTTTATTCATATTTCTAAAATGACTGACCTTCCCTAGCTGGTTTGGCTCAATGGATAGAGTGTCGGCTTGCAGACTGAAGTGTCCCAGGTTCAATCTCAGTCAAGGGCATGCCTGGGTTGTGGGATCAATCCCCAATAGGTGGCATGCAGGAGGCAGCCTATTGATGATTCTCTCTCATCATTAATGTTTCTCTCTCTCTCTCCTTTCTCCTTTCTCTCTCTCTCCCTATCTGAAATCAATAAAACTATTTTAAAAAATAAAATAGCTGACCTTATCTGGGGCTCTTCAGGGTCTTTGTCTCTGGTGATGTGTGGATCACCTATCTACTGCACAATTCCCTGAGATGGCTAGACATATGCAGATTCTACCCTACCAGCCCCAATCTGCCAGTTAAATTGTGGAGTCTGAATAAGAAATTTTTATTTATAAAGATAATAAGCAATTCTTTCATCTTCTAAAGATTAAGAAAAGTTATATATATATATATATATATATATATATATATATATATATATATATATATATGAGGCCATATGTATACAGTGTCGCCTGGGTTCAAAGACTTGGAGAAAGGGCTGATGCACAAATTAATACACAAGAAATATAAATTTGGAAATTAAAGGGGATGCCAGTTGTGAGTTTGGAGCAAGGGACCAAGTTCCACTGAGTCTCTGCTCCCACCTGCCTTTTATTTACTAGAATATACAATTGTCTTTTAGGAATGCAAACAGATGTATCAAAGGTGCTGTTTAGTATAAACAGCAAAGAGATCACCAGGTTTGGGAGTTGTCTTTGGCTATTGAGTCAGCAGCAGGTAATAACAATGCAGACATTCAGCCTTCTGAATATGGAAAGCCCATTCAGCCTTCTGATGAGACTTGTCGCATTTAATTACTGTTGATCTTGGCTTCCAGCATATGTGTGTGTGTGTGTGTGTGTGTGTGTGTGTGTGTATATATATATATATATATATATATATATATATATTTGTATAAAATACACATTATCTATCTATCTATCTATCTATCTATCTATCTATCTATAAACATGTATGACTTGTAGTTGAAGCTTACTTTGCATTTGAATTGATATCTATTACATAAGAATTCCAGTAATGCTTGCCATTTCAATTAACTTTATGTTGATCAGGAGACCTAAGAAGACTTCTCTTACCCACTAATCCACCAATCACTGGAGTTTAAAGCCATTCTGGAAAAGATAGTTGGGAGTCTATATTTGTATCCTAAGGCTGCTATAACTACAAACTAGGAAAACAGAACAAGGTAGAACAGAACAAAGGTACCTTAAACAAGAGGAATTTATTCTTTCAGTTTTGGTAAATAGAAGTCCATAATTCAGGTGTTATGGATCAGTGTTCTCCACCCTCCACCCCAAAATTCATATGTTCAAACCCTAGCACCCAATGTGATGGTATTATTTCTTTTGGCAAGTAATTAGGGTTAGTTGAAATCATGAGGGTGGAGCCCTCATGAATGGGATTAGTGCCCTTACAAGAGTCATGAGGAGTTCACTTCCTCTCTTTCTCTATTCCCCACTTAGACAATAACTGTGTGTAGTTTTAAGCCATCCAGTTTGTTACAGCAGTTCCAGAAAGTGAATACATTATTCTAAAAAAATTCCCACAGTTCTGACTGCTATCTCCTACCTTCTCTTTTCTTTTCTAAATAAATTCCAAAAGCCCCTGAATGTTTTCAGATGGGGGTTGTCATGATAAACTCATGGTTTTAGATAAATATGTTTGAAACTGATTATACTTTAAAGATGGATTATTTAAGTAAAAGCAGATACCTTGTGAAAAGAATGAAGGGAAGGAGGGAAAAAGGAAGGAGGATATAAATGACAATAAAATAAAGAAATAAAGTTTCCCAAACAAATAGTAATAAAATAGCGATATAAAGCAACAATGGTGATGAAATTAGAAATAAGAATGGCATAAAATTGATTTAAAAAAAAAAGTTAAATAATTGACAAAATTTTATCACAAAACATACATATTTACAATCATCTAGGAAATAGAAAGGGTAAAGTTAACCAAATTTATGGTGTGCCAAATTTGAGTGAGAAAAGACAGCTTGGCTAACAATGTACTATCACCATTTGTAAGGAGCTTATTTGGATGAGATATAGTGGAGAAAATAAAAAATTAATATTTTGATTTAAAGGACTAAAGATAAGCTGGGTGTACCAACTTAATATTGGATTCAGAAAATAGTTACCCAAACCTGAAAATCAGAGGTGGGAGTGGCACAGGAGTTGGCTGTCCCAGGCTCCTGCAGAGTGTAAAGGCGAAGTCATCCTGTCTCATCCAGTCCTTGGTTCAGCATTTTAGTCTCTGATTCTCAACCTCATGCTTCTATAGTGGCTTCTAGCGCCCCAGTTTTCTCATCCCAATTCTGGGCAGGAAGAAGGATAAAAAAGAGGAAGCATACTGGGCAAGCCAGTCCTATCAATATTTCAAAAGTTTTTTCCAAGGATGGCATCCAACCACTCCCCTTCATATGACCTACCTGCCCAGAAAGACGGGTACCTAGGTGTCAGTGGGGCAGAGGAGAGGAAATAACTGGTGGTCCCTGCTGCTGGGACATTCCTGCTTGTTCAGTTTATTTAATCGTTGAAATATGATCTACTTCTGACTCTTTGCCAATGGACTAGCTCCAGTGCTTTAAATATTTTTCTTTACAGACATGAAGAGGAAGCCTGTAGAATCAAGCTAGTAAATCATGAAATACAGTAATTTTTTGTCTAAACATTTGCTTGTTTATACCCCTTTGTGTATAGTTCTGCTTTCTGAAGAGTGATAGTTCTCATTAATGTCATCTGTTGTCAGAGCCTACATTTCTACCACATCTCACATTAACATGGAAAATTAAAAAGTTGATTCTATACCAAAGCTGTGAATATAATTATTTTACCTGTGAGTATTATAGAATCCCTTCCTTTTTTTTTCCTATTCTACTTATAAACACACAACAATAAAAGCAAGCAGTGACTTTTCAAAATGTGCATCGTTTGCTTGTTTTGTTCAGAATATTATGAGAGATCAGAATATCCCAAATAATATGGCAATTACAGTCAACTATTTAATTTCCCATTATACAGAAATATTTTCTCTTTGATGTATTTTTAAATACAAGGAAACAAGAGTTTATTCAGCACTCACTGAAAAATATTTACTTCATTCTTTTTGATGCCAGACATTATGCTCAACCACAAAGACAAATTCAGTAGCAAATGAAACAAATGTAAATTCAGTGGCAAATAAAATGAATGTAACTTCAAGGCAAGTTATTTTATCCACAGCTCCTCACACACATATATTTGTTCAGAATGTTCTGGGGCAATGTAATCAGGTATAAAGAAGGAAATGGCGTGGTATGGAGATAAAAGGTGCTGAATCCTATTCATATTGGTCTGGACTACCCATTTAGCCTGTGATTTCAGACTGGGGGGTGGAGTGTGTCAGGAAGAATGGACCCTCCCACAGAAAGTGACTAAAGCTAAAATAATAATAATAATAATAACAGTCAATTTGGAAAGTGCTTTCAGAACTATTTTCTAATACCTAGGTCAGTGGTTTGCCCTGAAACTCATAATTCTTGCTCTGTTTAAAATAATGTCCTGTCTGTTATTCCTTGTGTTGCTTCCTGGGAGCTCTTTTAATTCTCATCCAATTTTCCTTGATGTCGTGTAGTTTCAAGGGGTATGTTAGCAAATGCTCAGAAACATTATAACCACATTTGGAATTGACCGTGTTGGCACAAAGAGCAAGATAATCAGACAAGTGCAATTTTATAGCCGTCTGCCTCCAACCTCCTACTCATGAAATTTAATTCAAGAGGATAGTCTATAAAGCATACATGTGCAAAAGTGTTCCTTTGTCAGAAGTGTGAAGTCCTTAAAAACACATTTAAAATGTAAGCAATTAGCTTATCTATTTGAGTTAAATGTAATATATATGTCTTATATGTATAAGTAAGCATATGTCTTAGATAAGACAAATATGTGTCTTATATAAGTAAAAAGACTAGGGTAATGCTAAGATTTTAATGTATTTTCAATTCTAAACGTTGTTATTAAAAGCTTATTCAAATTCCCAAATATAAGGAATATTATTTTATCAATTTTGTAGTTAATGTCATGTATTATAAGAGCACAGATTCAATGTGATAACATAAATATAGCAAAATATGTTGTAATTCTAAGGTCCAAAAATTTGATTTCTAATTTGTTCACATATTATAAGTTGGATGCTTCAGTATATTAAATTGTAGGATTAGTAGTATCCAATAGCAGTAGAAAGATTTTATGGATTATATGTAACAAAGTCAGCCACTTAAGGAATTCCTATTCATCAAAAGGCTTTGAATCATGTCGATTATCAGTGGGTAGACAGAGGCAATACTATCATATAGTGACAGAGGGTAGACAGAGGCGATACTATCAGGTAGTGAAACACAAACACACACACAAATATATATATATATCATCATATATATATGATAAAACATTTGTCTTACAAATTAACTTATAGTTTCATTATAGACATGGTCAAGGTGAAGTATATGTCAAGTGAAGAAAGTAGGAATAAGGTTAGAGGGTTTCAAAGAGGTTCAAAGATTTCTCTCATCCTCAATTGATTTTCGTGGCAAGATTTCACACTTTACATTCCAACCCAAATCAAAACAAAGCAACATGAAGATATATACTAATTGGAGAATTGTTCTGTTTAGTGAGCATGTGGAAAACAAAAAGACAGATTGAATTAATTGATAGAACATTGATTGATGCCAGTTTCTCTTTCTTCCAGGGCAGTGGTTACACCATCTCAGAGGATAAGCATTAGGGAGAAGAGACTGGGAAGTTCAGATCATGTGTCTTCTAGAGGAAAAGGCAATGTGCTAACTAATTTATATAATCCACTAAAAGAAATTCAGATTTAATTATAACATGAAAGAATACATTACAACCCTCTTATTAGTTTCATCCTAGTGTAAACTCAAAGGATCAAGACATTGTGTGCAAATCATAAATATGATGGTACAAGATGTGAAAGAATCATTCATACATGCTTGGTCAAAGTCTAAATTCAGGGTCCATATCCCACAATCTATCATGACCTCATATACAGACAACTATAATTTCCTACTGAATAACTAAAATTACAAAATATATCCAAATAAATAGTTGTTATATAATTTATATGAGGGAAAATTCTGCATTTTAACTATTAAGTGTATCTCTGTGCTAAGTATTTAAAACATAGCAAGAAAAAGTTATTGTAGTGCTTATCAAGGAATGACAGGGAAAAAGCTCTGGAGAGGGAATGGAAGGGGGAAAAAAAAAGGGGGAAACAATAAGAAGATACAAGAGAGCATATTCCAGGAGAATTTAAAATAGAGCTGCCTGATAAAATAATAGATGCTCAGTTCTATTTGAATTTCAAATAAACAAAACATATTTTTCATTATAAGAATGTCCCGTGTAGTATTTGTGACACCCTTATATTGGAAAAACATTTTGTTGTGTTTTCTTTTTTTCTGAAATACCAATTTAACTGGGCATTCTGTATTTTTATTTGCTGAATTGGGCATTCATTATCAAAAACAAATTAGAAAAAATAAAAATTAAAGTTAAAAATATTTAATAAATTAAGAAATACAAGATGCAGCCTTAACTGGTTTGTCTCAGTGGATAGAGCGTCGGCCTGCGGACTCAAGCGTCCCAGGTTTGATTCCGGTCAAGGGCATGTACCTTGGTTGCGGGCACATCCACAGTGGGGATTGTGCAGGATGCAGCTGATGGATCTTTTTCTCTCATTGATGTTTCTGACTCTCCCTCTCCCTTCCTCTCTGTAAAAAATCAATAAAAGATATTAAAAAAGAAAATAAGTATAGGATGCGTAAAATATATGGGCAATTCAAATGCAATCAGTTAAATTCACACTATTATTTTAAAAAGAAACTTGAGCCTGGGCAGTGTTGCTAACTGGTTAGAGCATCAGCCTATACACAGAAGGGTCTTGTTAGATTCTGGTGAAGGGCAAATACCTGGTTGCAGGTTTAATCCCCAGCACTGATGGAGGCACAACCAACCCTTGTGGCTCTTTCACATCAATGTTTCTCTCTCTTCTCTTTCCTCCCTCCCTCTATTCCGCTTTCTCTAAAAATCAATGGAAAAAGTCCTTGGGTGAGGGTTAACAAAATAAAGAAAGAAAGAAGTAAATTAAAAAAAAAAAGAAAACTGTTTTCAAAGCAGAAAAAAAGTGAGAGTTGGTTATATTTTTACATCACTAAGAGACTATCGTGAAGGTCCTTCATATAGAAAGATTTATATAGTGCCTGAATATTTCACTATGATAAGCATTTTAATTACCAACCATTTTAACTATGATGTAACAGGAATAATTGATTGGTAAAGTACAGGTGGGGTTTTTACTAAGAAGTTGGTTTCTAGAGAAATTATTTGCTTTCAAACCATAGGAGTCTCTTTTACATTAAAATATTCTTTACATATCCACAGACCATTTTTAATTGATTATGGCATTTGGAAATGTGAGTTGAATTGTTGTTTATAAACACAGATGCCAAAGACTCTGAAACCGATGACAGAGTTAATAAGCAATTATGAATATTTAAATAGAAAACAAAAATATAGCCGAAACTGGTTTGGCTCAGTGGTAGAGTGTCGATCTGCAGATTGAAAGGTCCCAGGTTCCATTCCGGTCAAGGGCATGTACATTGATTGCAGGCACATCCCCGGTAGGGGGTGTGCAAGAGGCAGCTGGTCGATGTTTCTCTCTCATTGACGTTTCTAGCTCTCTACCTTTCTCCCTTCCTCTCTGTAAAAAATCAATAAAAAAATATTTAAAAAAATATATAGCTGCTATGTTTATTTGCTAAAGCTCAAAAGGAAATAGTTATATCCATTTTGTTATAATCTGAAGCCACTGTACTCAGAAAGATATACAGAAAATTTGGTACATATTTTTAATTTAGGTATATTACTTTATTTTCACTAGGAAACCTCTCAAGAATAAGTATTTAGTGCATCTTAAAGCCTTAAAAACTTACAAATTAACATTTTTTTCTTCAAATGTTTAAATGCCTTCTAAAGCTAATGAACCACACACACACACTCATACTCAGAAAGAGACAAGATTGGGGGGGGGGGTGTTACTTCATTTACACAAGGCTTAAAGCAGCATTTCGCAAACTTGGTACTTGTGACATTTGGGGGTGTAAAAGGTGGTTTTACTATACATTATAGGATATTTAGGGGCATCCCTAGAAGTCAATAGCATTCTCCAAGTTGTAACAGTCAGAGATGTCTCTAAAAATAAGCCAAATATTGCCTGGTGGGGTCAAGAGTAGAGCACAACATTGCCGAAGGAGCTCTAACATAACGTTTTGACCATTTATTTAATCATTACTAATGCTGCCAATAACAACTCTATTTATTCCTATTTATTCAGGGCTCGTTATGTGTTAGGTATACACCATTTCTAACCACCATAATCACACTACATAAATGCAGTTCATTTTTTTAAATGACTTAATTTTAAGAACATTTTACAATTCTAAACAAAAATGAGAAAAGACAGAAATTTCTCACATATCCCCTGCCCTCATACATGCAATACCTGTCTCCATTATCAACATCCCCCATCAAAGCACATTTGTTAAAACTGATGAACCTACATTGCCACATCATTGTCATCCAAAGTCCACAATTCACATGAAGTTTCATTTGGTGGTTGACATGTATCCATCATTTATAATGACATGTATCCATCATTTATAATGACATGCATCCATCATTTATAATGACATGCATCCATCATTTATAATGACATGTATCCATCATTTATAATTACATGCATCCATTGTTATGATATCATGCGGAGTATTTTCACTGCCCTAAACATCTTCTGTGCTCTGGCTCCACTAACTCCCAACCCCTGACAATCCTGATCTTTTTACTACCTTCATAATTTTTCCTTTTCAGGAGTGTCATATATTTGGATTGGCTTCTTTCACTTAGCAATATGCATTTAAGGTTCCTCCATGTCTTTTCATGGCTTGACAGCTTATTTCTTTTTAGCGTTGAATAATATCCCATTGTATGATGTGCCCCAGTTTATTTATTCATTCACTTACTGAAGGACATCTTAATTGCTTCCAAGTTTATGCAATTGTGACTAAAATTGTTATAAACTTTCATCTGCAGATTTTAGTATGGACATGTTTTCAACCCTTTTGGGTAAAGAGCAAGGATTGCAATTGCTGAATCATATCGGAAGAGTATGTTTAGTTTTGTAAGAACCTGGTAATAGTTTTATTTCCTGGACATTTTGTCAATTCTCAATGAATACTCAGAAAGTCCTTTTAAACTATTTTGTTTTATCAGGCAATCATTCTCTTTAGATTTAATTTTCAGATTCTGGCTTTCCTAGGTGGGCTGTTTTAATGAGAGCTAAATTTTTGGAAATTTTGCAATATTATTTTGGTCTGCTAGTTTTCTCTGGTGCTGTTGGGGTTTCCCATTCTTCTCTGCCAGGGTTGGTGCAGGGGCATTCCTATGCCTCATCATCCCTCCAATCAACATGCTGCAGAAAGGCATTTACACAGGATAACCCCAGAAAAGGTAAATGACATCATCTGGGAGTGGTGTGGGAGAATAAGATATGGCTTAAGGGGGAAAAAAGTGTTTAACTTTGTGTTGATGTGATTAGAAAATATACTAAAATATATTCTAAAGACAAATATGTAACTAATTTTCTCTGGTTGCTAGAAATGGTGATGTTGAAGGAAACCTGTTTTTGTTACTACAAAACTGCACACAGGAAGACATTTAGTCTCCAGTAATGGAGCAACTAAAACCTGTCAGACAAATTTCCTGGGATTTTAAAAGCTTTTAGTTAGTGCATCAAATTACTATTACCCAATTACATGAGTTTTTATTGCTTCATCAAAAGGAAAACTGATACTAAATAGCATAAAGGACAAAGTAGGTCAAGTATAATGGTAATGAAATCTAAACACAAAACACAACTGTTTGGGTCTTTAAATTTCAAAACCAGAAAACTCCTCCATCCATCTCTTCACCTCCTCTGAACTGAAATAAATAGCTCACATAATAAATGGAGTCACATTATAATGTCATCTCTTAATTAGCATTTGTCCTCAGGTTAACTGTGCATTTTAAAAAACAAAGAAATAAGGGAACGCTAACCTTTATAAGGTTTTAAAACTTATTGACTAAATAATTTTCAAATTAAATTTAAAAACCACATTAATCTAGAAAAGACCATATCTTAATAGCACATATCTTCTTGACAGAATTTAATTAATATTGAGTAGTATCTCAGGATCAGTTAATTGCTGACTCTGGGCATAAAAGAAAAAGCAGGAAATCCTTGGTCTAAAATTATATTTGAAAACGTACTGTTGTTTAGAAATTGCCTACTTTAAAGGGTCCAGGAGAATTTCTTCAGGTTAAATGACATGTTTGAACTTCATTACATCACGCAGACTAAATTTATTCATAGGAGATTTATTTGCAAAAGATTGATTAGATAAAACGGTTTTTAGAGGCAGTAGTTACTTGCTACTCTCAATTCATTTGAAGAAACTCAGTAGGGATGAGGTAAAAGGGGCAACTTGGGAGACTCTCCTTGGATCTTCAGGTTATTGGGACAAATTTGGTCTCAGGTCAACATGGGACTCTCAGGTCTTTTATGAGAGGACTTCATGGCCTCAACCAAGGGGAGGAGCTGGGGATGGGAAAACACACAGCAAACACTCAGAAAAAAACAAAAAAACAAAAACATATTGTGAAAGCTTTCAGGAAAAAAAAAATATAAGTAAAATATAGTTTTAAAATATTATAGGGCAATAATTCACCATAACACATGAGAAAAGATCAATGTAAAGATTAGAACAGGAGACACAGAGAGACACAATCAGTGCAGTGTGAGTCACACCAGGCGTCATTCTCCCACTTGCCTAGATCACAAAGACTGTTTTGCTGAGGGGGGAGGGCGGGTGCATGGTGTTTTCATCATGGGCCTCATGAAGTCACAGAAGTGTAAAGTAAGATGGGTTTTCTTTATTTACATTTATCCAAGAGGCTTCAGAGGCATCCAGTTTTGTTTTGCTTTTCAGGAGCATATGCAACACATGGTACAAGATGGGGGGAAAAAGACAATAAAATGAAAAAGATTTTTTTTAAAAATCAGTCTTTTTGCATGTATGCTTGTGCCTTAATATAGTTTCCTCCCTCCAGTATTGTTTCCCTCATGCAAAGGGCAATAGTCAGAAACCTCTCAAGAATATTGGAGAATAAACACTGCAGATAATAACCACTTAGTTGATAAATTCAAATTCCTGAGATGGATGGATATCGGACTAAGAAATTGAGATTTATGTTTTTATAGCAGAAGAGGGTGTAAGGGAATAAGTCAGACTCAAATGAGGTGAGAAATTTATGCCGCATGTATCTCATTCTCTGTAACTGATTTTAGTAGTGATTTCTCTGCTTCTTAATCTCCACATAGAAAACCAATTCTATATAATAAAAGACTAATTATGAAAATCAACTGAATGGCAGTATGACCAGTCGCTATGATGCACACTGACCACCAGGGGACAGATGCTCAATGCAGGAGCTGAGTCCTGGTGATCAGTGTGCTTCCACAGGAGGAGCGCTGCTCAGCCAGAAGCAGGGCTCATGGCTGGCGAGCACATCAGCTGTGATGGGAGGGAGCCTCTCCCACCTCAGCGGCAGCACTAAGAATGTCCAACAGATGGCTTAGGCCCACGGGCTCCTGGACTGTGAGAGAAAACAGGCTGGGCTGAGCGAACTTCTGAGTGCACAGATTTCATGCACTGGGCCTCTATTTCATTCAGAAAAGAGTTCTTAGACACTAATTGTCATGAGATTGAAGTGTAGGAGGACAAAATAAAGTCAAGGAGAACCATGGTTGACATATGTCACAATAGACAAAGATGACAATGTCATGCAGAATGAAGTTTGCAGGAACCAACTTATTTAATACTAAGTAATAAGTGTAGTTAATAGCTTTTAAGGAAGTGAGGACCAGGAGATAAATCTTAATCTATTTTACAAGTTGAGTGGAACTTTCAAATTTTAGAAAACACTAGTGACTATAAATACTAAGGTGTTGATTTTAACTACTTTTAAAACACATTTTACATTCAGTGAAGATTCTTTGTTAGTTGAAGTTACATCTGTACAATTCAGATAAAATTAGAATTTGGTAAATAATAGCTGCTATCTATCAAGTGTGCACCAGGTACCAGGAATGGTTCTAAGTGTTTTAATTGTATTAACTCATTTAATTCTGATGAAAAACATATGCATTTTAGGATAAGGAAACCAGACAGAGCAAGACAAAGTAACACACCTGAATCAAACAGAAAAATCCAGTCTTGAGAATGGAATAGCCAGAATGGCCCCAGTGTATGGTTAGACATTGACTGATGTTGCTTCTAAAGTAATTATTTGATTAATCTCATTTTTGTAAATAACAAATCCAATAAGTGGATTTTCCAGATCCACTTATTTTTATTGATTTAAGAGAGGACGAGAGACAGAAACATCAACAATGAGGAAAAATCATTGATCGGCTGCCTCCTGCACTCTTCCCATTGGGAATGGAGCATGCAACCCAGGCATATGCCCTGACCTGGAATCAAACCATGACCTCCTGGCTCATAGGTCAATGTTCAATCACTGAGCCATGCCAGAAGGGCTTCCACTTCCATTTTCATCATTCAAAAGCATCTAGATTTCAATTTTGTAATGTTAAAAATATGGCTTAATGTAATGCAATTATTACTACAAGTTCAGTAATATGAAGTTCCCTGATTTCACTAATTTTACCTCTTCTATTTTAACAACTTTGTGACTCATTGTGATAAGTACAAGTCTTTTTTGGCTTTTTTTCCCTTCGCTATCCATTCAATACTCACTGGTACTTATTGCAAAAGATATTTTCCTAGTCTTGAATTACAGACAAGGGTAGTTTATAATGTCCCCCTTGATTCCGACATTTTCTGCCTCTTTACCTTTTGAGAAGCACTGGATTAATTCAGCCATATGGCTCCTCTGCTCCTGGTCCTGTCTCTGTGATGGGCTCCAGTAGAGGGAAGTAGGTAATCTCACAGATTGGAATCATAGTAAGTTTACAGCAGCCAAACTCAGAGGTAACCGCAACTGCTTGGCAATCCTGTTACCTTTTTTATACCTGCCCTAATACCCATTCCCCTCAGCAATTATTCCAGCCCTTCTTCCTTGTCCATCTCACTCTATCAATTACTCCCATTCTGTGCTCTACTTTTAAGTTTTGCTAAGCACACATATTCCACACAAGCACACCTACATCCATACAAACATATAAAAAGTTGGAAAATTCATAGACATAGACATACATGAATAAATTTTTACATACTCATGGATGTGCAAACACTTATGTATGCGTATTCAACTTTTGACACAGTCAACTTCAGCCACCTTGTAAAAAAGGCTTCCATCCCTTTATTTCCAAATTCCTTTCTAGTCTTTCAGCCACTTCTCAGTTGTTGTTTTTTGTCAATGCTTCCTTTTTTCAAATGATGAAGCTCCTTAGGACTATACTTCAACTTCACGTATTCCTCATGAATCTGAATTTAAGCCTCAAGTCTTTTTGCTCTAAATTGAAAAGGAAAATTGGGTGGGGCTGGGGGTGGGGGTGGGGGTGGGAGGGAGAGAGGCTTGCAACCTAGTTCAGTATCTGGTTAAAAACTTAGTCTTACTTCCCCACTCTGACTGACTTGGGCAGAGCTGGAGAGCCTAACCCTAGGGCCCCTCCACAGCTGATTTGGGTGGAGCTTTGGGACATGCCCCCAAGCCCCACCAAGACTGTCTTGGGTGGAGCTGCAGGGACCCTCAGCCCCCTCTCCCCACCCCCACCCCCCTGGAAGAGATGCATAGATCAGAGCCTCCCAAGGAGTTCATTTCAGGCTTTGGGTCCAGAATTCCCACGGACTAACACATCTGTGAAATAAAGGTTACACTTTCCTCCTTCTAAGTGCTGGCTGATCATTCTCCTGTGCATTCTGCCACAACAAATAAGACATGTTAAACTATTGTCCTGAAATGGGCTTTCAGGAAGCAATACAATTTCTGAAGCTGTATATTTAATATTGTATCTATGTACCTACTTCTGGAGAGGAGACCCAGGATTTTCAAATTAGACTGACTCAAAGATGATGAATTATTGTTCTAAAGCATGTTGCCTCTGTATTTTTATCTTGGCCTCGTAATCTCATCACTGCTGGTGTGTCAGTGACTTCTATAATTTATTTTCCAATGTGGACTTCCAACCTGAGCTACACCTGTGGAAACTAAATATCTCTATCTCTATATCTTACAGGCACCTAAAATTGAACAAGTCCCAAACTGAATTAATTTTATTAATGGACTTAGAAAACTGAGTCACAAGATCAAGTTGCCTTCACCTTGGGGTGGGCAACAAAGAATCTCTTACTTGCTTCTGCAAGGCTACCTGCACAGCCCCACCCTATGTCATGGGACGGGAGCTCTGTTCCTGCTTTTCTTCCCCACATCGATGATATAATGTTCACATATAAAGACTTGCCTATACTATAGGACACTCTATATAGGCTTTGCTAAAGATCTGCAAGAGAGAGGATGGGTGTTAAACCCCCAGAAAATTCAAGGCACAGGCACTGCTCTCAAGTTTTGGGGAGTCCTTTGATGGGGGTAAGATGAATGTTGTCCCAGAAGCTGCGATTGATAAGGTGTAAGCCTATCTTACCTGCAAGAACATGAAGGATGCACAAGCCTTTATGGGGATTTGGGGGTTTGGGAAGACTTTTATTCTCCACCTGGCACAGTGCCTCTGTCCCTTATACCACCTGGTAAAGAAAATCTGTATGTGGGATGGGGTGGAGGGGACGGGATGCATGCAGAGCAAGCCACCTTTGAAAGGGCAAAAGAGCTAGTGTAGCAGACTGAAGCTTGGGCATCTCCCCAGAAGAGCTGCCATTTGAGTTCGATGTGTCTGTGACTCTGGAAGGTATAAGCTGGGCACTTGGCAGAGACAACTGAGGGAGAGAGTACCCGAAGGATTTTGGTCCCAGCTTTGGAAATTCTATATTCCCCCATAAAGCAACAGCCCCTAGCAGGACACACAGCATCTCCAGGGAGAGCCTCTCACAAAGGAACAGCATATGCCTGCAACACTAGGTGGATTGAGAATATGTTCATAGATCATCTCTGTCAGACTCCATCTCCCACTGGGACCAAGTGGCATGCCTATCAGCTGGAGAGGAGCACTCTGTCCACCATTCCACTATCTTTAGAAATGGGGGTGCTACCAGGTCCTATAGTGTATGTGGATCCTCCAAATGCCTGCACCCCTTATTCTGTGGTAGCCCTTGAGGCCTGCAGAGAGGGAGCAGGGGAAATTCCTGCTCATGCCTGGTACATAGATGGGTCTAGTCCTGCAATCCATCCTCATGGACTACAGTTACTATTCAGCCCAACACTGACACCAACTGGATGGAAACAGGAAGGAACTGTAGCAGCCAGTAGGCTGAACTCTGCAGTTTGGCTAGTGATCTACTCAATGAGCCCTAACCATGAACTCTTTACACTGACAGGTGGTCTGTGCTAAAGGAATTGATCCTATTAGTTTGAACAATGGGAACCCAAGAAATGAATGACCGTTAGGGGATTAGAGACACTGAGTACTTGTGTGGATATGGGGGATACATTTCATAGGTAATGATATGCAAGACTGGGCAGAAGAACATGACTGAATTGAGGTTTCATCTCCTCTAAAACCAACAGGGAGTAAGGTTGGTATAAAGAAAGAATAGAATATTCAATGCTAAAGGAATTGACCCTATTAGCTTGTACAATGGGAACCCACGAAATGAATGACCTTGCATGGGGGTCAGGCTATATGAAAGGACATTTGGGTCCAGGTGCAAGTACTCAAGATAGTTCTCACCATTTTCTACATCTGGGCTCATAAAGCACTGACACCCCCTTGTGATCAGGAAGCTGGTGCCCTAGCCCCTGTGTGAGATCTAGCAGGTGACCCTTGAGTAGATAGAGTAGGTTGGGTGCACAAAAGGAGTGCCCACCATGGTGCCTGGATGGAATTGCGGCTGCCAAAGATGCTGGATTGCCCTTGAAATACAGTGACTTTTTTTTCTTTTATTGATTAAGGTATTACATATGTGTCCTTCCTCCCTCTTTTCCCCCCACTCCACTCTTGCTCTCACTCCCTTGGTGCCTGTGGCCATTGGTTAGGCTAATATGCATGCAGTGACTTTTCAATGCAGAACAGCATGTCCTGTGTGTACTGAACAATGCCCAAGGCAACTGCCAAAGAAGTTTGGGACCAGAGTTCCCAACAGGTAAGGGTTGGCAAGTTGATTACTGGCCCCTCCCTGCAAGTGAGGATTCCAAATATGCTCGGTTTGTGCACATACCATGTTCGGCCTCACCCACGCTCTCCCGCTACTGTGCAAACCAGGCTGTCACCATTAGGGGATTTGGACATTGAGTACTTGTATGGACATGGGGGGGTACATTTCATAGGTAATGATATGCAAGACTGAGAAGAAGAACATGACTGAATTGAGATTCCATCTTCTCTAAAACCAGCAGGCAGTAGGGTTGGTATAAAGAAAGAATGGAATATTAAAGCCGCAGATTAATTTACTAACAAGTAAAACTAGCTTGGCCTGTGGAGTAAAATTCTGTCCCAGGCTTCAATACATTGGAATGATCAACCAGTAGGGTATATTGTCCCATAGTCCAGTCTGGGGACTCCTGCTGAGACACTCAATACTGTGAAGGTATGGAAGTCCCAGGAGACTGTCATTGCCCCTACTCTCACCGAGGATCAATGTGCTATGCTGCTGAGAACACCAAGCCCATCACGCCTGGGAGGAGTTATGCACCAGAATCTGCAATGGAAAGGCCTTCTGGGATGGTGAGTTACTTTGAACCCCTGGGTGAGGGGTAACTACTCAGTCTCCACTGGGATCCTGATTTCCTGATGTAAGCCAGTTCCTGTTGAAACACACTCTACCTGGGGAATGGGAACATGCACCATTAAAAGAGAGGAAAAGGTAGGGGTCCTGGGCTGGCATATCCCCTTCTCAGTCCATCTCCTCATGACTGACAGTGCTGACTCCCCAGCCAAAAGGTCAAAAGGTATAGTACTCTCAACCTGATCAGAGTCCTAAAGCTGTAGCCACATTCATATCTAAGGATCAGGCCACTTGTGTAATTTTTATAGAAGGGAAAGACATCCCCATACAAGCTCCTACTAAATATCTGTCTTTTTAATATCGGACTAACAATTCAAGTTTATTTGACTGATAGTACATCAGAAATTTCTGTTACTAGATCTAGTCAATCACAGATTCAGGAATTATTCGACCAACACATAGTAGAATACATTCCAGCAGAGGCTAATTAGTAAAACTAAAAGACCGTTCCCTTGGAAAAACAAAATTCTACATATCAAGTATCTCATATAAAATTGAAATTTAAGATGCTTTTTCTTTGGGAAAAATATGATTCAATTATTTTTTTTTCTTATTTGTCTTTAATAAAAACGAGTTGATATACACAATGAAAGGTAGAGTGATACCATTTTTGGGTGGTTAGCATAATAAAGACTAGTAGAAAGACTTGTCCAAAGGTTCTCTGATGTTTTTTTCTTTCAATTCTTGCCTTTACTATAGATTGAGAGAAGCCTCTGGCTCATGCACTAGACAAATTAAAGCCATTTTAGAGGGAGTGAAAGTGCCAATTCAAACCAGAATTTGAGATAAACTTAAATGTATTTTCATCGTTTTATTTTATCTTTTTCCTGTGAAATTTCAAGCTGCTACTTAACAGTTTCTTGAGTTTCACTAGCCTGTTTTAAAGTCTGAGGTAATACAGAAAACTAAAAATTTTAGAAGGGACATTTGGAATGTTCCTTTTACTATAAAGGGTTTTAATACAGTATCATATTTCATTTGAGAATTTTTTTTCTTTAAAAACATATGATAATCAACAATCAGAAAGTGGAAAAAAAGTAATTTCCCTATTATCTTGTTCAGGTATAGAATAAGAACAAGCTTCATGTGTCCAAGACACATAAGCAAACAGATTAATTATGGACTGTTAGCTTTAACCCTGTTTCCAGGTGATCTTACTAAGGATGTCCCAGTGTTTACTACACCCTTTTAGTGAAACATTTTTGAATGAATATGATGCACTAATTCCATGGATGAATGCCCTTCCTTACCGGCCTGAGATGTGTAGGGGAGTGGCTACAGCGGACTGGGGTCAGAGGAAAGATGCAGGCAGCTGGGTCAGATCACCAAGAGTGAGCCTGTCTCAGAGGACTGGGCCCAGGTTGTGGATGCAAATAAACTGAGGCAAACTGAGAAAAGAATGAGCTGCTGCTGATGCTTTAGTTCAGTCTCCTTTAGACTTTCTGAGAATAAAACCTCTGTTTAGAATGGTAGTTAAGATTACACATTTTGGCCGAAACCAGTTTGGCTCAGTGGATAGAGCATCTCTTGCGGACTGCAAGGTCCCAGGTTTGATTCTGGTCAAGGGCATGTATCTTGGTTGCGGGCACATCCCCAGTGGGGGCTGTGCAGCTAATTGATGTTTCTAACTCTCTGTGCCTCTCTCTTCCTCTCTGTAAAATATCAATAAAATATATATATATTTTTTTTTTTAAAAAAAGATTACACATTTTGGTGCCCTAAAGAGTTGTATCTTTTCTCTGTTTCTTTCTACTACTGCACACTCTAGGGAGGCGTTGGTTCAAATGTGGCAGTGGATGTCTCCTGGTGATATCTGATGGACTTCCACCCGTCACCTTTATCTGGGCATTGTCACCTGTCTTCAGGAGACACCGTGTACACCTATTGCCTTTCTTGTCTCACTGGGGCCACTGGGGATAAACTGCTTGTTGATTTCCCATGTCCTCTTTCCAACAATGCAGACTTTTCATACCTCCACCTGGGTCTTACAGCAGTGCCATTCATATTCTAGCAGCCTACCTGATATTGTTGCTAGACATCTTTTTAAAGTTTTTATCATCAGAAAGGTTTAAGGAGATTGAACTCACTGGTAAACATGAGCACAAACAGCATGCTGACGGAGTACTCCCCCTTGTTCTTTGAAACCTACGCGGCTAGGCTTTTTGGCTACCAGATGTTTGCAATAATCTGGAAACGCTAGTGGTTGCCACAGCTGGAAGACAGATACCACACTTTTCTAGTGGGTAGAATTTGGGGATGCTGCCAAGCACCTAACAATGCACAGGGCAGCCCAACAACAAATGATGGCCTCACACTGTCCACAGTGCTGAGAGCCACAGATACTGCTGTAAAGGCTTGTTTACCTAATAAGCTTCTGATTTTCCTCTGTTTGTAAATGCTATCGACGAAGGGAACTTAAGCCCAAACTAGAGACTAATTTGAATCCTCTCCCATTCTGGATATATGCAGGTACATGCAGCTTATGCTTTTCACACAAACATGCATAGCAAAGCCACATACTATGCAGATTCAATTAACATGACTTTTAGAACAAATCAAGTGACCTAAATAAATTGATGATTGAGGATTGGTCCTGCTGAATATAAAAGGCTAATTACTAGCAAAGAGGAAAAAAATAGTAATTCTTAACGTTTTCCTGGATACTAATTTCTACAGTGGGGTCCACTTGCAAGCATGATTTTCTTGCTGTTTTTAATACACTTGTGGTTTTTATATGAAACACCTTCTAAGTTGGAAGTAAAAACTGTAGTGATACTTCCCCAAATTTCAAAAATTAAAGTATTATGTGGATTCCATAGTGTATTCAGTCATAACTGAGTATATTTTCTGCATTATGAAAATGAGACACTATGGTAAAATATAGTAAAAATACTAAAACATCTTACTTATTTAAAACATTTCACAGCAAGTGAAAGGACTCCAAAGTCAACTTTTATGACTATGAGGATTTCAGTGAAAAATGTTGAGATTAAATATATTTAATGAACCATGTCATAATAATGACTCCTAGTTAATTTTTTCACAGTCCATGGGTAAGATGTGAAATTATTATATCTGATTATTCAAATATAATTAAAGAATTAAAGATATTAATTAAATGCAATTAAGAAAAATTGGGCTAATGCCTAAAATGAATTCAACATTTAAGTTATTTTCTAAGGAGTGATTGATCTGTTTTCAAAGATTAATTTTCTTTATCACAACATAAATAGGTGAAGAATGTAGAATATGTATTTGCCTCAGTAAATTGATGAGACTTTTCAAAAAATATTAATAGTTAAAAGACTGAATGGTCTACTACAGCAGTGTCAGTGTATACTTTCATTTTTCTTCTTTCTCATTAGTAATTGAGAAAAATTTTCAAATAGTAGGAAATAAGCTTGAAAGACAAGGCATATCATAAAAAATAAACAACAGTTTAAATGTCTGTATATTTTGTGGGTTTTTTGTAATCACTCTGATAAAATTAAAAATATGTTTTTGCTAGCCAATGATATGTCATAAATATAGAATAAATGGTAATATATCTAGGGAACACAATATATCTTAAGTATACTTTTTATGACTAAATAAATTTATAAATATTCATATTCATGAATGTAAAGTTTATAGAGGTATAAGATACCATTATGCTCATTGATACTTAATTTATAAATTCATAATATAAAACAATAAAAATTTCCAAGGTGTGTATTATGGCCAATAATACGTTTTAGTTTGGTGAACAGTGAACACTGTATGTGAGTTTCAGAAGAATGTATATTATCCTGTTGTTCGGTAACATCATCTATAATGTTACTAGATCAAGTTGATTGATTGTGTTGCTTAAGTCTATATTTTAACTGACAGACAGGCTTTGAGGTCTTCAACTATAATAGTGGATTTGTCTACTTTTGTCATTCTTTCAGTTTTAACTCATATATTTTGACACATTCTGACTAGGTACATACTCATTTAACATCTTTATTTTTCTTGGAGAAATGACTCCTATCATTACGTAATTTCCCCCTTTTCCCTCATAATGATTCTTGTTCTGAAGTGTGCTTTGTCTGGAATTGATGTCGCTAATTCAGCTTATTTATTTATTTTTTGACTAGAGATAGCATAGTTTATCTTTCTCCATCCCTTTCCTTTTAATCTATATGAGTTTAATATTTAAAGTGGGTGTGTTTTAAGTAATTATCGTTTGTTCTGATTTGTTTCCTTTGTTCACTCTGTCTTTTAATTAGTGTATTTTTTTTTTACCATTAACTCTTAAACTGGTTATTGAGTTAGTTAAATTAACAAATACTAAATTTGTGTTTTCTATTAATTACATTTGTTCTTTGTTTCTTCATTATTATTATTTTTACTCTCTTTATCTGGTTTTACTTGAACATTTCATACGAGTTCATTTTCTTCCCACTCTTAGTATATCAACTACACTTCTATCTTTAAATTTTTAGGTGGTTTCCTACAATGTGCACTATACATATACAATTAATCCAAGTTTACCTTTATATAAACAATACCACCTCATAGCTGAGTAGGTAACTTAGAGTATTCGTATTTGCTTCTCCCATTAATAACATTGCTGGCTTTCATTTTACTTTCCTACGTACTATAATCCCTCAATACATTACTGCTGCTATAATTTTGAATAAATAGTCATATATTGATTCAGATAGGAATAAGAACAATAGATCTTTAATTTTTCCCTTTATTCATTCGTTCTCTGGTAATCTTATTTTCTTATATAGATCAGAATTACTGACCTATGTTATTTCATATCAATATAATAAGTACTACTGCCAAGTTATATACTAAATACTATAAGAATAATACACTATGGTTTAACTTTGCATCAAAAATTCACTGAGCTTCTCAGGAAATAATCAATTTATTTGAGCTTATCATCCTAGAATGACTTTTTCCTTATTCTTTTCCTACCCAAATCCTATCTAGTCCCACTTCAGTAATTATTTTTTGGTAAAACCAGCCCATGTGGAACTTTTCCCATCTTTGGGATATTATCATGTTTTCTGTTTAGATTACTGATATGAATCCTTGCTCCTCACTAATTACGAACTGTTTCATTGTCTACACCCAACATCTCTGATAAATTTCAGTGTTCTAATGGTAAGAGGTAGTAAACATAGATAACTTGGCAGGGCCTGTTAGTCCCTATCAAAATGTTCTTTCAAAGATAAAACACACAAAATTCTTTTTGAGAAAAAATACACACTAGTAAAATGCTACCTTTCCCAAATTATTTGAGGCACTTTGAGAAAATCCTCTTTTAAAATTTATAAATATAGAAAGATTATATTCACACCAGGCATTTAGAAGAAAAAATATTAATGAGAAAAATACCTGTGGTGAACTCTTCACCAGCGAATGTCCTCCTGGTTTTAATATGCCTCAATTTAAAAGAACCTCAGTTCTGCAAACTAAGGACAAAAATCCATTTCAGCTGTCATTGGTTACAAAATCCAAATAGCAGCTCAAGCCATCAGGGTGTTTTTCTTAAGCTTTTATATTAACGAGCAATATCAGGCTATGTCTACATGAAAAATATTCTTGGAAAACTAAAATAATCCTATAAGGAATATATCCATGCTGATTTATAACCTTTCAATCCCTCTCCTCACCACACATATATCAAAATCTCACATAAACCTAATTAAAGAAAGAAAAGGGAATACATGAAATGTTACTTATATAGTTGGTATTAATAAATCTCACCAGATTATTGGCCCCCCTACTCAGGCACTTGGAACTGCATTCCAAATATTTAGGCGTTATGTTTATATTATATATATATGCTATATTTTTTAAGTCAACTAGTACCAACTCTAAAGTAAAAAGCTCATGTTTACCCTCAATAAGTCACATGGGATTCTTATAACTTAGGCTTTTACGTGGAACTCGATTCTCAAAAGACCAATTGAGAAGAATGGAATTTCCATCAATTGAGGGCTGATTAAATAAACCTAGAGCTATTTCCATGTGTTAACCACAAGAAGCCCATGTCTCCCAGGTCCTCCTCCATAATATGCTGCACATTCTCCTTGTTTTGAGCCCAACTCTCAGGTTTCTTCTGTTTCTGAGCTCTTCCACCAGGTGCCTCACCACAATACCTCCCAGAGCCTTGATCCCTTGTCTGTATGCTCTCTTCTTCCACCTGTTCTAATTCAAACCTGGAGCCCCTCAAGACCCTGACACTTCTCTTGTAGTTTTCTAGCATGGTTTCTGTGTCACACCCCAGACTCCTTCCTTCTCATTGCTGTTTTCAGACTGTTCTTTGCTTCTTTCTAAAACCCTTACACATTGGATCTCTTCTCATCAGACAATACTCTTCATCACACTCCTTATTGTAATCATCAACTAAGCTTCACATCTCTTCCTTTGATTTCTCAATTTTTGTTCCTGATTCACAGTAACGTTCACCAAATTGTTCCTTTATGGTTACTGGTAATTTCAAAATCCTGAGCCAACCTCTTCCCAACACCCTCCTTGCCTTTCAGTCGTCAACCACACTCTTCCAATGATATCAACTTCCAAACTCCTCAGTCACTCCATCACAAAGCCACTCCCCAGGCCTTATCATTACCAGTAGGTGTATCCACTTCATGACCATCACTTCTATTCCTCCCATTCTCAGGTCATCTCCTCCTGTCTTCTCCACTCAGTCCCTTTCGTATTTCCATTTCACAGGGAGCATTGAACTTCTCTTCCATTTTATCTCTTTATTTCCCTCTTTACTGAAACTAAATCCCATGGTTAATTTGATTTATATCTTATTTACATCCTTTACTAGCACTTTCCCAGTTCAAACTATTCTTAATGCAAAATAAAAGACCTGATTATATTCAAACTATCATCTACTTTGTGCCTTTACTCAGGCAGCTTAGCATTTTAAAAGAGAAATAAAAATAATTCTTCTGATTTGTCTTACTTTAAGGTCATAATTACTAAATTCGGGTGGGGGTATCTCCTGTGCCCACCTTTCATTCTGACTTCCCTCCATGGTCAATCCACATGCTCATTCTTTGATTATTTTGCACCTTCTCTATCATCATACCTTTAAAACTTCCTCCTTCATCCTCATTCTCAGTTGATCACCTTGCTTTCTATTTCAATGATTAATAAAAGCATAGATAGCTTTTATTAAATCCCCATCCCCCACAAGCAGACACATGTTTGCAGCTGAGAACTCCACTCCTGTTACTCATTCCACCCATCTCTAAAGGTCATTGTTGTAGTAGCTTCCCCCTCTCTCCTTCACATTGAGTAAGTTTCTTCTCTTTTTGATCAAAAAAAAAAAATATCTGTCTCCATTTTAAGAAAAAAACTTCTTTTAGTTTTCTCTTCTGCCTACTGCTCATTTCCTTCATATCTTTTGCAAATTTCTTCAACAGTCTATTCATTTTGCTTCTAATCTATGTCATTATGTCATTATATTCACCCAGTCTAATCAGGCTTTCACCCACACCATTCCACTGAAAGTGCTCAGTCCTCATTCTATTTAACATACCAGCGGTAGGCTTGATATAGTTAACTTTTCCACCTTAAAATGTTTTTGTTTTGTTTTTTCATAAGTACACACTATACTGTAATTCTACTCCTATTTCTGTCACAGCTGCTTCTGAGTATTTGCTGGATCCTTCTTATCTCCTTGCTTGGCTTTTTGTCACTGGGAAGTCTCTGTGCTCACTTTTCATCTCTTCTCATTTTTTATCTCAACTCCTGTCCTTGATCTTATTTAGCATCTTATTTAACATTTAATTATAGACTTACAAGAGCAAAATATGTATCCCTAGTTTAGATCACTCCCCTAAATTCTGATTCTTACATTCATCACCCCATTTATATATACTACAATAATAATAGATGTGTCAAAATTAAGATGTCATTAAAACAGCTTGTAAACTTGTCTCGTTAAACTGGCTTCTCACCAGATTTCTTGATTTCAGTTAAAATCAATATCATCTTTCCAACAAATTAATGGTACAAATGTAAATTAATAAAAATATAAAGAAAGATATCATAGGATAGAAAAAGTAAAAACTTGGTCCCTTTAAAAAGTATATCTATTAGTATGCAAGATTTATATATGTAAAATATTATGCATACATATAGATACATACACATGCACATATCCAACAACACAGGAATACAATATCCTTGAATGAAAATGAGGCTATCACCAAAGGTCCGTGAGGCATTAAACTCTTAGTAAATACATATTAACAACAACCTTATTCCAATTAATTTAAAAATTTACTAAAAGTGCCTTTGTTTTTAAGAAAACCCAACTTAGAAAAAAACTGACACAAAATGAGGTAAAAACTCTGAATAGTATTAAAACTATTAGAATATGTAGGGAAAAGTACCAGCCCCGATGCCCTACAGGGATTTTCCTGAAATAGCCACCATTGAGGAATACTGTTGCCAGGGAAGCACCGCAGACCACTCGAGAAACCCAGCGAAAGCACCACAAACTTTTTTGGTTTTACTTTGCTCTATTTTCATTGATTTTTATCTCACTTAAACTTTTAACAGATATACATTATTATTAAACATGGTCTAACTTTCTGTGTACCGTTTTTTATGTTCTCAGTAAGAAGATGATTGTAACTGAACAGGAGTGTTTTCACATTTCAAAATATGAAGAAGCATAAATATACTTTAATTGATTTTTCTAAATATATTTTTATTGATTTCAGACAGGAAGGGAGAGAGAAACATCAGTGATGAGAGAACCATTAATCAGCTACCTCCAGCACCCCCCCTACTGGGGATCGAGCCCAAAACCCAGGCAAACCCAGAACCCTTTAGTCTGCAGGTTGAGGCTCTTTCCACTGGGACAGTCAGGCAAGGACAGAACTTCATTTCTTTTATGAAGTTATTACAAAGCAAGACAGATAACTTTTCTTGAATTTTGAGATAAACCTTTTCAGATTTTAAAATAATTTTATGAATAATCATTATATGAACTCCAAGTAGGCAAAAAGTTCTAGGGAATTTAGAAGTGGAACATATGTCAAGGTATATAGGATCACATAGACAGAGGGTAGCATATGTGTTCTTCTACTAGGTGCATATGTATCTCTGTATCTGTAGCAGCAAAGCATTTCATTCACTATCTGTACTTGTATTTTGCTATAATGATCTTAATGGTGGCTGGAGAGAATCAAAAGTTAAGTCTCTCGGTCCAAGAGAAAAACATTTCTTTGTGTCTCTGTGTTATGTTGACCCCAAGTCATGATAACTTCAGTGAGGATATGTGGTCAGAAATGTGAAGTACTATTGGCATGACTAGAGGTCATAAGTAATCTATGTGTTAGTATGACTTGCAATATTTCTCTTTCACCTTCATGAAATGAAACATGATCGGATCTGGCTCAGTATACTGCCAAATTCCAGATGTTCACAGAGTTAGTTTTCTATCACCCCCTTAATCACCTTTCACTGGAGAAAGTAGTCAGATATTGGTCACTTTGGGCAATTGCTGTCACCAAGGGTTACTTTCTCCTGTAAGAAACGGGGTGTTTTCGAAAGGCTGAAAGCTCGTCCCCTGTTTATGTGGCATTGAAATCCCATATAATGTCTTTCATTCAAAGTTCTGACATTTGAAATAGCTTATGCCACTCTGCCGGATGACATGCTATGTTGGAATAAGCTGTAGAAAATATATTATTTGCATTCATTTTACTGGACAAATATCAAGGGCCCAAAATGAATACCCCTTCTGTTATCAACTACTCACTATATCTGGAGAATGGTTGAGAGTAAACAGAAAAAGGTGGGGGCACTAAAAAGATGAGAAACTATTATATTTGGAAACAAATGACACACTCATTGATTGGATTGAAATGCATTACAAAGTACAACTTTAACCTCCAGATGCAGGAGGAAACATCTAGGATTCGTCAGGCATGAGTAGCATGCACTTTTTCAGAGCCAGAGAGGTGTGAGGACCAGTCTCATACCACAAAGATATTATCAGAAACAGATAGGTAGTGTCAGATAATTACATTTTAATTTCAGCAGATCGAATCTGATCTTTTTCAGCAGTGAACTGTATAGTCGAGGAAAGGCTGAGGAAATTTGTAAACTGGTTCGACCTTTGTCTTGTATAATTATTTGATCTCATATATCTCTGTGTGCAGTATCTTAGCCTCTTCTCAATATAATTTCCTAGCTTGAGCATAGCATCTAGAATTAATAATCTTATTATTAAATATAGATTTCAAATAAAGATCCAATTTATACTTCAAGAACTTAACTCAGTACTTCATATATGCAAGCTCATAAAACTAAACTGCTTAAAAGTAACTATTGTGCAGCTTTAGAAACCAAGATCCACAGAATTAGATGAAATAGTTCTAGGTCACTTCAGTGAAGCTGATCTCAATGTCCAGGTTTACTAGACAGGAAAGTTTGTGGTCTTGTCTGTATAGTACCAGTGGCTTCTCAGAATTGGCTGGTAAGTAACTTGACACGGTTGGCCATTATTTGGAGAAATATGAGGAAATTAGTAATTTAGAAGAGACGCCAGCTCACAAGCTAACCACTTGGAGGTTCACTCTTGGTGGAGCCACTGCCCAGAGTCTGGTTTTCAGTGGTGGGTGCCTGCTGAGCCTTGCCATGGGTTTTCTGGATGACTAGCCTCAATTATTCAACCCGGAGATTTGCCTATCACCGACAAAAGCATTTTCTGGCAATATCTATCTCCCTGTTGATCTCTTCTGGCATAAAGCTACAACAGGTCTTCACTTCATGGCATCAACAACTTTAGGTGAAATAACACATAACAAAACCAGATATAAACAAGAATGAAGTACCTGCGATATCTAACGTAACGAAGAAAATGCATTGAACAGAATGAGCTATGTGAGGATCTGTTGCAGTTTTAAAACTTAAAAGAAAAGTTACTCTATGCTGCTCATTTAGAATATTTATTTTTTTTAATATATATTTTTATTGATTTCAGAGAGGAAGGAAGAGGGAGAGATAGAACATCAAGATGAGAATCATTAACTGGCTGCCTCCAGCACGCCCCCTACTGGAGATGGAGCCCGCACGCCCAACATAGAACCTGGGACCGTTCAGTCCACAGGCCAACACTCTATCCACTGAACCAAACCAGCTAGGCTAGGGCATATGTATTTTTTAATATTTGCAACTTAGATATCGTATATCTGCATATATCTTTCCCCACATCATTAGGCACACAGTAAGCAGGTGGATTGTCTGAAGCTCTCATTACTCTTTAAAGGTCAGAGAAAGGCCACATGCACTGAGGTTTGTACTTGACACCTGTGTCCTTGGAATGTGCTCTGAAATTTGTGGGAGTACATCCTGGACTTCATATATTCTCTATAGCCTTCAAGAGTTTCACAGAGTTGGTCTAAAGGCAGGCCTTAAAGAAACACTTGTGTTGATTATATTTGTAAGCAAAGTATCTAAATAGACATGAGCCTCGCCACAAAATAATAAATAAAACATGTAACGCTGTCATTGAATTTCACTGTTGATAAGAAGCAGCTGAAGAAAGAGAAATATGAAAGTGGACGGAATTTTTATTCTTTCTAGTTTTCTTATATGCTCCATTCAGCTCCTCATATCACAGGCCCATGTATAATTTGTGGAGAAGCTTTAAACCTATGTTAAACATGAACATGTGTCATATTTGAATCATGAATGGGCTTCATGGATACAAACTATTTTCATGAAACAAATGTTGCAGTTGAAAAAAATAGAAGATAAGGATATGTTTATGCAGTAAATTTAGATCTACTAACTAACTTTAAAGGCATAAGTATATTAAAATGAAGTTCATTGCTATACATATTGGAGGGAGAAAAAAATGAGTAAAAGTAATGATCCAAAATGACAATTTACTCAAAAGAAAAAAATGAATCACTTGAGGTACTCAAAGATTAGTGTATTAGAGAGCATAAAGAACTTGTAAAACACTCATAATAGTTGTTTTTTGTCACCTCATGATGCTTACATAAAACTGATTATTTCCATACCACCAAAATGCTCATCCCACTACACCTTATGAATTTGTAATTCGTCAATTCCTGTAAAAAATGAATATACTTAACATTTCCTATTATCTTGACTCATGGGTTTTTATTCAAATTTGCTACTCTTGTTCAATTACTGTTTGGGAAATTTAGTTTTACAAATATTTATGAATTCAGCTAGTTCAGACTGTAGAATTAAAGATATAAGTAATTCGAAGGAGATAAATTATAGGTGATATTAAGTTTTAAAAACCAAAAGCAGCCTAGATAGCTCCTGAAATCCCCTTGCTTCAGTCTCAGGGCCTTCAGTCTAGGTTGGCCTTGACCTGAGCAGACATCAACATCACATGGTCACCTTCTGTTTTGCAGGCAGACTACCAACACCACAAAGACCTGGTCCAAGTTTGAGGATCACCTTTATTCTGCCATTAAAAACAATTTTACTCTTAAAGGTGAACAGGTCTTAAAAATCTTAGGATTCTGAACCGTTCATAAATTTAATTATGGCACTTCATATAGGCTATAATTAGCAAAGAGCCCTAAATTAATAGGAAAAAATTCTGCACAAGTGTCTAGTTTTACATTGTAAACCATTTAGCAGTTACCTAGAGCCCTTTTAAAGGCAGCTTTAAATGATCCATGGCTGGTTTCCAAAATAAATAATTAAGTTTGGCTGCTAGAGAATGCTAAGAGTTAAAAACAATTTTAATGAAAAACAGTGGTGAATTCAGTACTACTGTGGCTTTTTGTTTGTTTATTAACTTTCTTTAGTGAATTTAAATGGGACAATACCTCCGAAACACTGGAACACTGGAAGCTGATAATTCTGAAAGGCAGCTATGCTCACCACTATATCACCAATGCTGCATGGAAGCTGATAATTCTGGACATTGATTTAATTCACTTTTATCCATCTCTTTATATTCTTATGGCTTTATCGCATCATAATCCAATAGTAGTATGACTTGGAAATGGCAACAAAGAACCATTAGTTTCTTCATTCTTCCTTTTCATTCCCTTTGGTTTCCTTTTCCCTCTATTTCCTTTCACTGATGTTCCCGTTCCTGACATATAAATGATAGCAACATTCTGAAATCTTGATTTACAACAAATTGTTGCAAACATTATAGTATCCAGTGTGTCAGTGGTAACAGAAAGTCATCAAACCTTAGATGTTCTTGTCTCCCTCACTCTGAGAGACAGCCCATTTGAACCTGGCAATAGTGTTTCCTTAACAAAACTGTGCCAGCTGAAATGTGCTCAGTATCTGAAGTTAGTCCTGCTTCCCAAAGAAGGTGGCTGCTGGCTCCTCTTCCACTGTATGGAAAATCAAACAGCAGTCTACTTTACTGCCCTGAGCATCGAGGTTTCATTAAAAAAAAAAATGTGTCTCTAAGAAAATGTAAAGCACAAATTGACATTTCAGCAGCTCATTGTGGAATATAAAGCACTATTTTTTTGCATGCTTTACAATTGCTGCTAGTTTTAAAAAACAAAATTATCCACATTTTATTATAGATTTTATTTAATTTAAAACCAAAATTAATCATATTAATTAAAACCCCAATTAATCACAAAACCCCAAATGAATCAATTTTACTATATAAACAAATTAATTGCATTTTAATATAACTATAATTATATTTATAATAACTATTATAAATACTTATTGACTGACCATTGTTCTGAAATTGTGTAGAGTTAAAATATAAAACTTTTATTATTATCCTATATAATAAAAGCCCAGCAACCAAAATGGTAGAATGACCAGATCGACCAGAGACCAGGGAGATGAGGCAGGCAGGTGAGTGGTTAGGGGCAACCAAGCAGGCAAGCAGAGATAGTTAGTGGAGATAGGCAGGCAGTTGAGTGGTTAGGGATGGTGAAGCAGGCAGGCAGAGGTGTTTAGAGGCAATCAGGCAGACAAGCAAGCAGTTAGGAGCCAGTGGTCCCGAATTGTGAAAAGAATGTCCAACTGTCAGTTTAGGTCTGATCTGCAGAAATCCCTATGGGATTGGGCCTAAACTGGAAATCAGACATCCCCAGAAAGGTCCTAAATTGCGAGAGGGTATAGGTCAGGCTAAGGACTCCCCCCCACCCTCGGTACATGAATTTTGTGCACTGGATCTACAGATATCTAATAATAATGTAAAAGAATATTGTCTTTAATGCGTAGACACAATTTGTATTGTAAATTAAAACCAGTCTAGATTCAGTCATTATTATATCAATTATTGGTTATTGTCTTTTACTCACTTTTTTTTTAATTGGGTCACAGAAAATTATGGTAGTTTGACTAATATAGTTATAAACTAATGTCTTAATCAAACACTGCTCACTTGTGCATGTGAGACGGAGGGTGGGAAACCTTTGTTCAGAAACAGATGAATGACCTCATTTAAACTCTTACCAAATGTTTTTGGCTCTGCATCTCTTCATTAGATCCAGATGTTCCAGTATTAACTGCCTGTAGACATTTACACTAAGAATCCACGAATTGACATTTTTGCTAATCATATAGCAAGCAAAGGTTTTTCTCTGTAACTTTTACTTAAAATGGTGGGAGAGATGGCAATCCTCCATCCCCATAGTAGCCTGTTTCCAAACCGCCCTCTTTGAATGATACCATCAATTAAGAAGTAATGGGTAATGTGTTCTCTCAAAACTCCATCCAGTAATGATCATATGACTTTAAATAAAGAATGAAGAATCTATTTTACTTATGTATGCAACTGATCAACACGCAAGCAAATGACTCCTAACTTATTACTTAGTCGCAAGATTAAACAAAGCTTACATTATAATAGAGAACATTACTCATAAATATATTTATAGTTTTCCATACCTATATTTATAAGAGGAATTATGGTATGACTTGTTACAGAAGACTGAAGTTACTATACTTCCTATGTTTGTATTGCTGTTTAAATGACAGTAGATGGGAAAAAAATGCTCATTTATCAAAATCAATAGTGTCTTACTTTTTAATACATGCTTTTAAAAAATGACAGCCACCTGTAGTCTCCACCATAATCTTTCCAAATCAAAACCTACAATTTTTCTGAGACCTGCTGTCTCTATGGAGACTTTAATTGGCTAAGATACTTTCCAATTTCATCTTAGTCTTAGTAATATTTATTTTTCTCCATTTTTTGTTTTATTTCAATGACTAACATTCTTTAGTTTCTAGCGTGCTTATTTTTTTTGGACTTTTGACGCTGGCTATTCACTCCATTTTTTTTTTATCCTTGTCAGAATGGCACAGAAGTAAAAGGCCTACATAGAAATTTAGCCTTAAATAAAATTTTGTTAATTCTGATGTTTATTTCCATGTGATGACACCTTTCTTTAGAAATTCTGTAATGTTTACCTCAGTAATCTATCCACCGTACAATAAAAATTTTATTATGAATGATAGAAGTATTTGATATTCATTTCTGATTAATTTCACACCAGTTATATATATATATTTTAAAGAAAGTGAATCATTGGGAAAGTTAAAAATTAACATAGGGAAAATAATTAGCAGAGAGTTTTGAGTAGCAATAATGTATTACATGAAGATTTTGTTAATAAATTAATATACTCAGTAGTTTACTTGGTCTTCAAAATGAATGGACCCAGACTTTATAAAAGAAAGAGAGAAGTATAAGATTTGGCATTGTCTTCAAAAGTTTTGTATTCTTGTTATTTAAAAAAACCCTTAACAGCTTAAGAAAGTATATGCAAAAGTACAAAGTAACAAGTTCTCTGAGATTCATCACAGAGAAGATTACCATATACTAAAGTCAAAGATTCTATAAATTTTAATTCTCTGAAACCAAGCTCAAAGTTATTAGAAACAACAGAAATTTTAATCAAAATATGAGACCCAGTCAAAGCTGCATCATCTCCATAAAAGTAAATAGCTTCACTTTAATTCGGCAGAGCTGGTGGTCCTACCACACTCCCTACAGACGTCTGAAGGTCATCCAAGAGCAGCTTCCAGAGGGATTTTGGTTGGGCTCAGTTAATTCTCACCCTTACACGTATAGAAACTTTAATTATCTGACCATTAAATAGACTGCCATAGTTTGATTAACATATAAGTTCCCAGAGTGTTAAAAGGCAGACATATTTAGAACCCACCCCAGATTCTATTGTAAGCACACTCAGAAGGCCATGCTTCTAGAAACCACAAAGAATTCTGATGAATTATTGCCAGGGGCAGAGTCCCAAAAGACCAGATTTAAGGAGGCTTGGGAATAGTCAGCAGTTCCTAACCTAAGTCTAGACTAAACGGCTGCCATGTAGTAGAGTTCTGATTTATATTCCAGAGGAATCTTCAAGGAGGACATAGTTATTGTTTTGGTTTGTAATTTCCTCTTTTTTTGTAGCTTGACTGCTGGGAGCTCTGCGGCATCAAATTTTAATTCTCCTTATTTTTCTTTCAAACCTGAGAATTTATTTATTTTTAATTAATAAACATAAATTAATAAAATCACATAGGTTTCAGGTGTACAATTCTAAAATATATCACCTGCATATTGTCTTGTGTATTCACCACATCAAATCAAGTCTCCTTCCATTACCATATATCTCCCGACATTTGTTTACATGAGTAAAATCCAATGTCATCACTCATAGAGATTTTATAAATCAATAAGAAACCTCAGTTCAATTATTTCTTACTTCTTTAATCTATCTTTGTCTTTCATGTTCAACACATCTTCCTATACTAGAGGCCCGATGCACAAAGATTTGAGCAAGAATAGACCTTCCTTCTCCTGGCTGCCAACACCACCTTTGCTCCCACCCAAAGCTGCCTTCCGCATCTCACCTTGCCACGTCAATTTGGATATTTTGTCTTTATTAGATAGAATTAGGTAACCTCACATTATCACCAGAGAAGTTATTGCTGTCTTGTTATATTTTATTAGCAGAGGATATGAGATGCATTTAGCAGAAGCACATATAGACATCTGGAGTTGGGATTTAGACATTCAAAGTCAGCTTCTCCATCTGACTTCTGGCCTGGTTGCATTCCCAAATCTACTAGTATATCACTGTTACTGACTTTATGCATTTGCTCCCCCTATTTCCTTTCCTTGTCATTTCTAGCATCTCTCTACCTGCACTGCCCAGACTCAAGGCCATCTCAAACCTCTCTGCTGCAGGACACCTTTGGTTCTCTCAACCCTTTTTAAGTCACTGTAATACTTCCTTGACTTACTACATTCTGCCTTGAATTATAGCTGTTTTGCACTTGTCACAGCCTCATTGCTGATCTGTGGGTTACCTGAGGTCTGACACTTTGGGTTTATCTGAGCAGCATATATCAATGGAGCCACATATTTAAAAATATATTTGTTGAACAGATTTGAATTGTATGGATTCTGAATCAAATACTTGTAATAATAATTACATATTTTACAAAGAAGACCAAACTTTCTGTAGGACTCTATACAGTAGTGATAAAAAAATAAAATAAAAACACATGTTCTTTGCAGCAATGCATATAAGACTGAAATTCTGACTCTACAACTTACCACCTATGTGATAAAACACCAATTATTAAAGTTCAGTAAGCTTCAATTTCCTAATGTATAAAATGAAGGAGGTACAAGAAAACCAAAAATGAAGGTGGGAAAACCTGCTTGTCAGGGCTCCTGTTCCCCAAGTTTGGAGGCTAGCATAGATAATCTATGTCAATCATCAGACATCTGGTCTGAGATTTTGACTGTTATTTACATTACTATAAATTATATCTGATAGTTATTAGTATGCGTGTAAATCCAGCTCACCTTTCCTCTTCATGATGTAAAAATTGGACATAGTAAGAATGAAGTCAACTATTTTATCATTCGACATGCATTACACTATTTTTGTTTGAAAACTATCTATAATAATAAAAGTGTAATATGCTAATTACCAGATGTACTTCTGGATGACCTTCTGTCCAGGATGAAGCCGGGGCTGTGATGGAAGCCCGGGTCCCAGGAGTCAGAGGGCAGCCAGTGCCGGAAGCCAGGGAAGGAAGGCCTATTCTTGCATGAACTTCATGCATCGGGCCTCTAGTATAATGATAAACATGTTCTTTAACATGCTATAACCAGTACAAAGGGTAACTAGTTAATTATTAGGTAAGTGAAGCATATTTTAAATATAGGCAATTGCACTGTGCTTTAATCAAATGCCTAGTTACTATAGCTGTGCATCTATCTTTATTTTGTATGCTGCCAGTTAATGAAAGCCAAAAAGCTGAGGATCCAAAATTTTTGCATAAGATTTCTAGAAGTATTTTTCCTTTATTTGGTCATTCCTATGTTTTTGGAAGGAAAACGAATTTGAATATTACTGTGCCTTCAAATAGCCAAATGACTGTCATTATACTAGTACATGGAGAAGGTCAAGGGGAAGTAGCCTAATCCTTCTGGAGGAGAACCAAAATTCTAAACCATCCCTGGCATTCACGATTCTGCTGCTCTCAGAGGGGTCCTGTGTGGTGACTTGGTGAGGCAGCCAAAGGACAGTGGAGAGTACTTATGTGAGTGCCAGAACTATTTTTTATTTTTTTTATTTTTTTAGTAATGTATTTCTCAGAGCCCCAAATTTGCCTGGCACATAGGAGACATTTCAGAAATATTTGGTGAATGAATTGTAGAACAATATTTTAAATATAAACAGTACTCATAAAACTAAAGTTATCATGATTAAACTGCCAGGTAACTACATATATACTTAATCTAGATACGTTGCTACATATTAGTAAAAATAAAAATAAAATTAAAATTAAATAAAAAACTGCCAAAAAGTGATACAAATAAATAATAAGAGATTTCATTCCATTTATCTCTCTTTTGTCCTGTACAGCTATTTGTGTTTATTTGTTTTTAATTTGGTGGTATTGACATGGACTGACTAATCCAAAGAAGTACTAATTACACAGCAGACTATTCTTAAAAAATTTAGCCTATCTTGCAAGCAAGTTTGATTTAGAGCTGTGTGTCATGTGATTTTAATATGCATTAACTTCTGTGAGTGACCATGATAACAATTGTATTATGGACTAATGCTATTTTTTGTTAGTTTGTGTCTCCATATTTAGTCTTCAATAATCTATGCTCAAATATTTAAAAATTATTTTCTTTTTTTTAATAATATATTTTATTGATTTTTTACAGAGAGGAAGGGAGAGGGGCAGAGAGTTAGAAACATCAATCAGGTGCCTACTGCACACTCCCCACTGGGTATGTGCCCACAACCAAGGTACACGCCCTTGACCAGAATCGAACCTGTGACCTTTGAGTCTGCAGGCTGATGCTTTATCCACTTAGCCAAACCAGTTAGGACTTAAAAATTCTTTTTTCTTCCTTAAAGAATTAATAAAACAAAACAATCTTGAAATGCCCTTTAGCATTTGAAAAACATGTTCTTGCTGCTTTGGTTTTTCAGGATGGATTTTTCTGTCAGCACAAATAATTACTAATGTTGTTTTACTGTTACAGTTTAATAATTGGTGACATTTGTAAATTTGTGTTTACATTTAGCAATGAACAGTTATAATTAACTGTTTCTGATAGTTTCTAATTTTTTTCATCTCTGGCCCCCTTCTCCTTGACAACCTCTACACCCTACAGGGTTATTTGAGGTCTGTTGTAAAGTTTATGTACAAATAAAATACTGTTATATTATACTAGAGTCCTGTTGCACCAAATTTTGTGAAATAGGCTTTCCTTCCCCTGGCTGTTGGCACCAGTTTCCTCTGGCACCCAGGACCCAGGCCTTCACTCTGGCCTCTGCCTTCCATCTTCATTCCGGCTGGAGCCTTCAGTCTTTACTCCAGCCAAAGTGCCACTCCTATAACTCCCTCTGCCCCCTTTCCTCCCTCTCATAGGAGGCATCTCTCCCTGCTAGGCTGCTCCATGCCTGCATGCCTGCTGCCAGAGGCCCAGAGCAGCTGGGGCCAGGACTGACACGATCTTTGTTGGATTAATTTGTATATTTACTCCTGATTGGCTGGTGGGTGTTCAAAGTGACAGTCAATCTGTATATTTCTCTTTTATTAGTGTAGATGTATATACACGGTGTCCCAAAAATCTATACTCACTTTGAATAATTATAAAACATCAGTTTTTATTAACATACTAGAGGCCCAGTGCACAAAATGTGTGCCCAGGGGGTGGGGGGTGTCGCTCAGCCCAGCCTTCACCCTCTCCAATCTGAGACCCCTTGAAGAATGTCCGACTGCCTGTTTAGGCCCGATCCCGATAAGGCCTAAACAGGCAGTTGGACATCCCTCTCACAATCCAGGACTGCTGGCTCCCAACTGCTCACCAGCCTGCCTTCCTGATTGCTCCTAACTGCTTCGGCCTACCAGCCTGATCACCCCCTAACCACTCCCCTGCCAGCCTGATTGATGTCTAACTGCTCCCTTGCCAGCCTGTTTGCCCCTAACTGCCCCTCCCCTTCAGGCCTGGTCATCCCTAGCCGCCTCCCCTGCAGGCCTGGGCCACCTTCAGGCTTGATCACCCCTAACTGCCCTCCCTTGCAGGCTTGATCACCCCCAACTGCCCTCCCTTGCAGGCTTGATCACCCTCAACTGCCCTCCCTTGCAGTCCTGGTCCCTCCCAACTGCCCTCCTCTGCTGGCCATCTTGTGGCAGCCATCTTATGTCCACATGGGGGCAGCCATCTTTGACCACATGGGAGAAACCTCTTGTGTGTTGGAGTGATGGTCCATTTGCATATTACTCTTTTATTAGATAGGATATACATATATTCACATTAATCTGGCTAGAGTTATTATTTAAGTCAGATTAGAGCAGTTCACATTTTGCAAATGAATACTTAAAATATAAAAGTATTGTTTTTGAAACTTGGTATATTTCTCAAGAATGCTTATAAGAACTCTATTATTTGGCTACTATCCAAATTTCCAAATGGCAAAGGGCTGACTTATTCAAAGGTGAATAGGGATAGTTAATTCTGCTGTTGCTTCTTTCTTTGATTTCTACCTCATTTCTTAAGTAAATTTCTATCTTCTTACATTGCTCTTTAGTCTCATCTACATTTAAATTGGACACAGGAGAAATTAGGGCAGCAACATCTGGCTTCAATGAAATAGAAATAGTTATGTAACCAAAGGTCATAAATCACACTGCGTTTTGTTTTATTACACATGTTATTTCAAGCAGTCACACCAGATACACCCAACATAATGAACAGCAGTAGAAAATGAATTAGTCCATGCTGCAGAGAATTAAAAACAGAAACCCAAATATCTTATCACATTCACTTCAGGTATAGTCTGGCTGATTGAGAATTTAAAATACTGAATTTATAATTACATGGAAGATTTCCACTGTTTAGTTTTCTAAAATACAGAAATAATACACATGCATGACAAAAAGATAGTTTGAACAGTTAGAAAGGCTCAAAATGAACATTCTCTTTCTCTACCCGTGTCTCTCTTCCCAAAAATATACTTATGAGGTTCCAGGTTACTTTTAAAACTGCTGTGGTGCCCGGCTGGCATGGCCTAATGGTTGAGCATCTATGTGACCAAGATGGTCACGGCTCAACTCCCAGTCAGGGCACATGTGTGGGTTGCAGGCTCTATTCCCAGAGGGGGACATGCAGGAGGCAGCCAATCAATGATTCTCTCTCATCACTGATGTTTCTATCTCCCTCTCCCTCTTCCTTCCTCTCTGAAATCAATAAATATACTTTAAAAATAAATATAAAACTGCTGTGGTATACATATATCTTTAAATATTGATGGGTTATTTTTGATATATTGATTATTTCACCACTGTAAAGGTTGATATATTTACTCTTACTACCTCTATCATCTCCCTCAATTGCTAAAGGATTCTGTCCTTTTTTTGCAAGTAACATTTCTCCCCAAAATGTGTTTGTAATGCCTAACTCTATTATTTGACTCTTTATTGCAGTTTACAAGGTAAGTCTGTAGAATAATTTCTCTAAAGTTTATTAAGAAGTGCACTTGATAGAAGAATAACAAAATTACAAATTTATGTCTCAAACAAAACGTTTTCTTCATTTACTTGTGCCTCTGCCCTTATTGGAGGGCATAGATATTGTGAATAAAGCAATGGGCAACCTTAGTGGTTACACTGGTAAGTTTTGGATAAATTAATTCATATTTAAATATGAATAGACTGAGTGATCTCTAAACTATCTAATAATTTTCATATTGAATGAGTGGGGAAAAATCAGATGATAGATTTTGATTTCCTAACACTATTTCTAGGCGTAAATAACCTAACCAGCTATTCTATAAATCTGATTGAATTAGAATATATATTTCTTCAATGAAATTAGATAACTCTGGAGAGTATAGATCAATGACAGCTGCCAGATTCTCTAAACCACATGTGTCAAACACAAGGCCCGCGGGCCAAATCCGTCCCGCCAGGCCTTGCAATGTGGCCCGCACCGCGCTGTCATCACTGCACTCCACTGCGTTTCCATCACAATGACAGTTTATGACTGTTTAGTAAACCATTCGGCCTGCGATTTAGGCTGGATTTTAGATTTTGGCCCCTTCTCTGATTGAGTTCGACACCCCTACTCTAAACAAATTAATTTCTGGTCACAATTTAGTTTCTCATGAAGGTTTCCTCACAGGAAATTGACACACACTCATATCTGGCAGACAATATTTTTTCATAAATAAAAATAAAGTCAACAATATTTTTTCATGATCTAAATTATACAGGTATTGTACTAGGTCATGAAGGTGCAAAAAATAAATAACAAAATTGAGGAAGGCTAACTTATGTCAAGGAATTATAAAATGGAAAATACAAATAAAGATATGCACAAAGTTCTCTGAGAATGAAGAAAATGGACCTTGATCTAGACAACAGGAAGAGAGTGAGCAAAGATGTGCAAAAGGAAATATTTTGCATGTTTAACTGCATGCTATCTGGTGTCATTAGAACATAAGGTTTTGTGGGGGGATTAACATTGAGGCTAAAGGGCATGAGAAAACATCCCAGTGCTTACAAAAAAACTGTATGCTAGACATAAATGATCTTCTTCCAACTTCTGATTTATCAAACCTCAGAGGGAAGGTGGTAAGGGTGGGGGTAAGGGGGAGAAATCAACCAAAGCACTTGTATACATGTATATAAACCTAAACAATGGACACAGACAACAGGGGGTGAGGGCATGAGTGGGGTGGATGGGGGATAATGGGGGAATAAGCACACATATGTAACACTTTAATCAATAAAGAAAGTTTAAAAAAACACCTTGCTATATTTAGACAGGAGAAATGGTGTTTGCAATTGGCATTTTCAAAGCAGTCTGTGATAAATCCAGTAAAGATTTTACTCATTCAAAAACCTTAGCAATGTAAAAATTTTATAAGTTTGGGTAGATGTACAAATATGTAAAAATGAAATCATGAGAAAGACATTTAAAAACTTTGCACACACAATAATTGATTCAAGAATAACTGAAGTTGTGTGAGCCAGCAGAGCCATTATTTTTCTCACTGAACTGCAAGATAGCAGTCAAAGCCGACCACCCACAAGTTTGATCAAGCTAACAACTGCATCTAAATATTTCCTGGAGTCCATGACTTTTCGCTGGTAAACCTCGATCTTAGTTTCTTGTCTACAAAATGTTCATTTGCATTTGATCAAACATTAAAAACATTAAAAAGCAGTAAAAAAAAAATCCTACCAAATTTAAAGTGAGTTTTAGCTCTATTCTAAAACTGGAAAAAACTATGTTGTTTATTAAAACCATATTTTCCAATTAAGTTCTTGCAATGTTCAGATTGCATCCAGCCCTATTGTGTAGGGTTATTTCAGGAGGTGCTATAACTTTAAGAAGTGGTGCATGTTCAGTTCCAGACATGAGTTTCTATGACAAATTCACATTTTCATTTGATCTTGTAGTAAATAAGAACATAAAATCCTTCACAAATGGCTGGAATTAGAGTTATATAATCCTCTGGGTATTCTTAATTTGGAGAAGTGTGTCTTTTGATCATTTCTGGGGGAATGAGTATATGATTTTTTTTTGTGTGTGGTATTACTTATGAAAATATTTAGAACAAACTTTAGCTATATATACATTTTCAATAAATGTAATATATATTTAGTGGGCTGTGCTCCACATTTACTTTTATATTTCAGACTATACTATAAAAGCATCTATTGTTTCAAAGAAGAAATTTGATTTTAGAAATACTATAATTCGGCAAAATTAAATAGTTTATCTTTTTTTTTTAATCTCTGAATGGCCAAAATGTCCATCCTCTCTGCAATTCTCATTTTTATAGTTTAAGCTCTCAATAACATAAACTAGGGTGATTACAATCCTTCTCTACCATCATTTTACAGCATGTATTTTCCTTGGGTGAGCTAACACAGTCATCTTTCAGTTTTCTTCTACCTCTCTTATGGTTTCTTCTCTTGTCTCCTCTTTTTCTCTAAAAAAATATGTTAGCATTCATGAAGGCTCAACCCTGGGCCCCTAGCTATCTTATTATCATGCGTGGTTTTAACTGCTGCCTAGAGAGATCAATGGTCTTCGATGGAGACCTTCCCAGGGGCCTCTTCACTTAACTCACAATCTGCCTCCCAGACTACTGCACGGTCTTCTTCCAATGTTTACTGCCCTAATGAGTGATATCACTATTAACTTCACTGCAAGGACAGAACATAGACAATTTTCTTGACACACTCCAAAGTCCTACCCATTAATCCAGTCCATCAAAAGTCCTACTGTAGTTACTGCTTAGCCATTTTTGCTTTACTTCTGCATATTTGAAATTCCCAATTACAATCATCTCTCTCTTCCTTCCTTTATCTTCAGTCTATCTATCTGGCACAAGTGCTGTTCTACATTATAAATGCACTCTGCATTTCTGCAAACACTGTTGCCAAAATGTAAACTTTAATATCCTTCATTGCTTAAAAACCTCCAATCAGTTGTTTCTGTCATTTTGATAAGGACAGACTTCTTTAACATGTCCTAAGAGGCCTCACTTACTCTCTTTACCTATTGTTTGGCCTCTTTCTAACTACATATTTCTCTAGTCATTTTCTTTTCATACTTTATGACCTTGTTTCATTATTCATAGCTACCATGTTTTTATCCACCAGGAGCATCTTAAAAACACTATTCCCTTTCTTTTATAAAAATGTATTGGCTGCAAGTAATGGACAAACCCAACTCCATTGGCTTTTCCAGGACAATTCATTATATTCTGTAACAGGTCAGAGGCATTTGGAAAGGGTTAACATCAAGGTTTAAGACTCCTCCAGTCTTTCTTCACTATCATTCTCACATAATATGCCTCCTCTTGGGTAATCATTTCTCAGGATTTAATGATGGACGTAGAATCTCTGGGAAAATAAAAGTAAGTTTTTTTCTCTTCCCTGTGTTTCATTTTAAGATTCAAAAATATCCTGGCTAATTTACCTAGAAGCATAACAAGCCAAAAATTCTGTTATATAACTATGAATAAAACATCAAGACAAGTAATATGGGGTACAACCTTGATATTTCCAATCCTATAAGTGTATTATATGGTGTAAATATACCATATCACACATAATGAAATACTATGCAGCTATAAAAAGAAGGATCTCTTACCCTTTGAGATAGCATGGAGAAATCTGGGGCATATTATGCTAAATGAGATAACCCAATCAAAGAAAGATAAGTATTACATGTTCTCACTTATATGTGGAATCTAATGAAGAAAATAAGCTGATGGACAAAATAGATCCATAGACATGGAAGCATGAAACAGACTTATGAGTCTTAGAGGAAAAGAGGGGATTGATTGAAGAACTTATATCCATAGATGCATAACCCATGGATACAGACAATAATATGATGAAGACCCAGGACAGGGGCAGGTGCAGGGTGGAGGGGTTCTATGGAAGGAAAAAAGGAACATATGTAGTACTTTCTATAATAAAGATAAATTTAAAATAAAAAAGAAACACTGGCCAAAACCGGTTTGGCTCAGTGGATAGAGCGTCAGCCTGTGGACTGAAAGGTCCCAGGTTTGATTCTGGTCAAGGGCATGTACCTTGGTTGAGGGCACATCCCTACTGGGGGGTGTGCAAGAGGCAGCTGATCGATGATTCTCTCTCATTGATGTTTCTAACTCTCTATTTCTCTCTCTTCCCCTCTGTAAAAAATCAATAAAATATATTAAAAAAAAAGAAAAAAAGAAACACTGTATTACAGGTCCTGAGAAGTCTATTCCTATGTACTGAATTCAGTACGTTGTCCCTTTTACTGCCAGTTATATTACTGGAGAAGTGATCATTGCATTTGGTTGTGCATGAAGTGAGATTCTTAATTCCTAATAAAAAATAACATAAACATTCTAGTTATAGATCAAGGTTTAAATTCTGCTTTATAATCTTCAAATTGTCAAGAATGATGAATTCCAGGATGGTAGTTTGAGAGGGTGTACAAGCTATAAAACTATAAAACAATAATCATTTAAAGTATCTGATATTATACTAAGGTCATATAACAAAATAAAAACCAATTATTCAAGAAAATCAATTAATATTCAGTAATAACAGCAAGAGTATGTGGCATTTGAGCCACAATTGATTCATAATCCTCCTTCCCCCCTCAACTCAACCTGATGGAAGCTATACTCAGGGTATGTGTGGCAAATAGACAAGCTCTCCACCCTCCCAGTTCCCAACTAAGGGCTACCTCATTTCACTGGGCAGCACAAGCTGCCAGAATTTCTCAACCAACTCCCATTTGAAGAAGCTAATTTCCTGGTGATCTTGGCCTATAGTTCAAGGGCTCCCTTATTCAACCCACCCTTATCCATAGTGTAGAGATTCTTCTTTATTTATCTGAAGGTTATATAAGATATACCATATCTATAAAAACTGCCTGAGGCCCCTGACTAGATCCTTAGCATCCCAAGTATAAGCCTTAATGTTCTCACCCCAGATGACTTAGGGTGGAGGTCCTATGCTGGGAGAGGCAGGAAGAAGAGACCAGGGTCTAACATTCTACTCAGTCCCCCCCAAAAAGTAGCTAAGAGGTTTTGGCTAGTTAGGAGAGGCAGTCCACAAGAAAACAGAGATCAAAACTCTCCCTAAAGGAACTAATTTCATGGCAAGTTGAAGCTTCAGGGTGCTCTCAAATATAATAGTTCCCCCTAATTTCAGACCTCAAGTGTAATCAAGTGGGTCACTCTTTCTACCTCCAGCTCAGGAGTAGTGGTTCAGACATGTTTTCCTTGGAGAAAGACAGTCCATAAGAACATAGAGCACTGAAACTCTCCACAAAAGAAATATAATGTTATTTGTGACAATGTGAGGAAGTTCAAGCCAAAGAGTGCTCTTGAAAATAATTGAGATTTGGGATGTAAACAATTCAAATGAAGATGGCAGCAGCATGAGAAGCTGACCTCCAGGCAGGCTAGTTTACAAGAAGAGAACCAGGGAAAGGGACAGCTCAGGGGAGCCCACCTGGTGTCAGACAGTTTTAAACACTGTCCTTAAAAACAAAGGGGCCCAAATTTCATTGGACCAGTTCATGCTCCAAGGCATTCTCAAAAGCAGGAAAACAATCAACTGTTAGGGTGTCTGGGTGTAATACCAAATGGGGAAGGCAGCTTAACAGACAGATCAGAGAAAGAGAGTAAAAAAAAAAAAAAAAAAAGCAGCCCAGCTAAAACCATTGCCATCTAAAGTGAATGAGCACTTGCCTAAGACTTTGAGGATTAATACTAAATGATTCATTCAGCTGCCTTTGAAGAAATTAACAACCTGATTTTAAAATTTCCATGGAAATTCAAGGGACCCAGAATAATCAAAAAACAATCATGAAGAGAAAAACCAAATTTCAAGAACTCATACTTCCTAAAACCTGGTACAGTAATGGTATAGTAATCAAAACAGTGTGGTGACGGCAGAGTAGTAATATAGATTAGCGAAATAAAATTGAGGATCCAAAAATAAACTATCATCCTATATCATAAAGAGGCAATATGCAAATTGACCATCACTCCAACACACAAGATGGCTGCACCCATGTGGACACAAGATGGCCACCACAAGATGGCCAGCAGGGGAAGGCAGTTGGGGGAGACCCTGGCCTGCAAAGGAGGGCAATAGGGGGCAACCAGGCCTGCAGGGGAGGACAGTTAGGGGTGACCAGGCCAGCAGGGGAGGGCATTTAGGGGTGATCAGGCTGGCAGGCAGGCAAGCGATTGGGAGTCAGCAGTCCTGGATTGTGAGAGAGATGTCTGACTGCTCATTTAGGCCTGATCCCAGAGGGTAGTCAGACATCCCTCAAGGGGTCCAAGATTAGAGAGGGTGCTGGCTGGGCTGAAGGACACACCCCTCCACACCATGCACAAATTTCATGCACTGAGCCTTTATTAGTTACATAATGAGCATTCTGTTCAGGCATGCAAGATAGATAATAGGTTGGGCCACAAAATAAGTCTTAACAAATTTAAGAAGATTGAAATAATACCAAGCCTCTTTTCTGGCCACAATAGTATAAAGCTAGATAGACATCAATAAAAGAAGGAACATTAGAATATTTACAAATCTGTGAAAGTCAAACAGCATATCCCTGAACTACCAATGTGTCAAAGAAGAAATGAAAAGGGAAATAATGACAGTTAAATCAAAACACAGCATACTAAAATTTATGGGATGTATCAAAAGCAGTTATAAGAGGAAAGTTTATAGCAATAATACCCACATTAAAACAAAGAAAGGTTTCAAATAAACAGCATTAGGTTACTCCTCAGGGAACTAGAAAAGAAGAACATGAACATACTAGCATTAAAAAGAATAAATATTTAGAAATATATTTAACAAAAGAGATGAAAGATCTGTACACTGAAAAATATAAGACATTGTTGAAAGAACTTAAAGACACAAATAAATTGTAAGATAGTTCATTTTTATGTATAAGAAGAATTAAAATTGTTAAAGTGTCCTGACTACCCAAGAGTTACAAATTTTCAACAAATAGAAAAAAAAAAATCCTAAAATTCATATGGCACAACAAAAGACTCCAAATAGTCAAATGAATCCTGAGAAAGAGCAATGCTAGAAAAATTATATTACCTAATGTTAAGATATATTTTAAAACTAGAGTAATCAAAACAGTATAGTAAGTGGCATAAAAAAAATAGACCAATGGAACTGAACAAAGAGCACTGATATAAACACATGAATATATAGTCAACAAATCTTCAAGAGCATGCCAAGAATTCACAATGGGAAAGCATAATCAAACCTTCTTCAGAGCTAAGAAAATAACATGAAAGGGCAACCTACAATGTGGGAGAAAATATTTGCAAACCATGTATTTGATAAAGGGTATCCAAAATACAGCAAAAACCTCACTAAAACTCACAAGCAACTAATTAAAAAATGGGCAAAGGGCTCTGGCCAATTTGGCCTAGTGGATAGAGCGTCAGCCTGTGGACTAAAGGGTCCCAAGTTCAATTCTGGTCAAGGGCATGTACCTTGGTTGCAGGCATATCCCCAGTGTGTGTGTGTGTGTGTGTGTGTGTGTGGATGGGGGGGGCGGGGTTGCAGGAAGCAGCTGATCAATGTTTCTCTCTCATGGATGTTTCTTACTCTCTGTCCCTCTCCTTTCCTCTCTGTAAAAATCAATAATATATATATATATATATATATATATATATATATATATATATATATTTTTTTTTTTAAATGGGCAAAGGAACTAAACAATTTCTTTAAAGACATACAAATGGCTAATGGGTACATGTATAGGTGTTCAACATACTAATCTGCAAAGACATGCAAATGAAAGTCACAATGAAATATCATCTCACTCATATTAGTAAGGGGGTGTCTATAGTAAAAAAGACAAGATTTTAGTGCTAGCAAGGATGTGCAGAAAAGGGAATCCTTGAACACCACTAATGGGAAGGTAAATTGACACAGATATTTGAAACCATATTGAGGGTCCTCACAAAATTAAAAATGGAACTACTGTATGATCCAGCAATCCTGCTCTAATCCCAAAGGATATGAAATTAGTATCCTGCACTTCCATGTTCATTGAAGCATTATTCATAGTAGCCAAGATATGGAAAAACCCCACATGTGTGTTAATGGATGAAATAATAAATTATGAAATTATATATAAATATAGGCATAGATATAGGTATATACACATACACGCAAATATTACCCATATATTACATATATTATACAAAATTATCTCTATATAATAAAATATTATTCAGCTTTAAAGAAGAAGAAAATTCTGACATTTGGACAATATGGATGAACTTGGAGAACAGTATGCTAAGAGCAAATCTTAAATGTTTTTATCACACATGCACAACTGGTAACTACGTGAGGTAAATATGTCAATTAGCTTCATTGTGGTAATCATTCCACAAATCACACTTTTTCAAAATACCACATTGCACACTTTACATATATGCAATTTTTATTTGTCAATTATACCTCAATGAAACTTGGGAAAAAATAAGAAAAGGCAAAAAATAAAAAAGTAAGGTAAATTTATTTAATTTGTAAAAAGTGTTATAAATAATTGGGAGTCTGGGCTAATATTAAATGGCATTTGGGATGAAGTTCAAAACCAACATCCTGTCTGCCCTAACTCCCTACTCTCCAGGAGGTTCCTAAGGCAGCTTCAGTAAATGCAGAACAAACTCTGATAATCAGATATCTCTTGTGAAGTGTGTGGCCAAAGCCGAAGGTCTTGGTGGGATTTTCACCCTGTAATAAACCCAAGTTAAAATCTTACCATCAGTCAACCTTGATTAGAGAAGCAAGGAACAGACTGCAGTTGGTGTGAGTGGAGGCAAAGAGAGGACCAGATGTCTGGCATTGCTCTTGTGGATTCACGAACCACATTGAACATTTTAGCACATCATTATCCGCCATCTAATAAATGTAGCCTCCCTCCTCTGAGCACAGAGCAAGCAGGGTGGTGTAAGACTGAAGTGAAGCCCTCCTCCCTCCTAAAATGCAAATGTGACCTTGTTTATATTCCCAGGCGTGAGGACATCTGGGCCACATGAACAGATGCATATTATTTATTTGTATATTTTATTTTTATTGGGTTGTTTTATTAATGTTCACACCCTTAAACTTGGGAACCAGTGAGTAGTGTGATTAACAGTATGTGCCTTAGAGAGAGAGTTCTGAATTCAAATCCTAGTACTTCCATCTATTTGTTTTATGAGCCAGGACATAAAAGTAAACCTCCAAAAGCCTCAGTTGCCTCCTCAGTAAAACAATGCTAATTCCTAGGAATGTTTTATTGCTGTGATTATTAATTATTATTATTATACAAGATGTTTATCAGAATATTTGGCACAAGAGTTCTTAGTACATTTAAAAATATTTAGAGACAAAATGAACTCATTCCCACTGAGAACTCACTTCCCACTGGTAAGACTGACATATAAATAGTTCTAATGCACTACAAAAGGCCTATATAGGTCTTAAAATTATGGGCAAAGAATAGTATTCCTCAAAGGGAGGAAGTAGAGAAGTTGCAGAGGCACTGATCTGGGTGGAGGGGAAAGCGCCCACAGCAAAGGTGTAGATGGGAGGAAAGTTAGTTGAGAAAGAAACTGAACATTAGATGAGGAGTTTGCATGCTATAGGTTTAGTGAATGGCCATGGCAGGCAACAATGCTCCTGAGATCTCATTTTTTATGCTATAAAATCTGATAGATAGCAAGTCAATATTTGCACTGAACTATTAGTAAGAACATGACCTTAGGTAAACCCAAGAATATGGTTTAATCTGTCAGTGTATGTACATAGGCTCTGCCTACAAACAGTGTTGGTATAGGGGGAAAATGACATTATGACACACAAAATATAAATTATAATATGAGGGAAATATTTTATTATGACTATTTGCTTTATTTTAATAATAAAAACATGTAGATATTTTTCAAGGGACATTTCATTGAAGGTAGATCAGCATAGTTGAGAAGAGAATTAGGTTTTATTGGCCACAAAGAATTCATATGATGTTAATTCCATCTTTCATCTCTATTTCCATTCTGGTTGTAAATTCCATATTTGCACATTCTAAAGGCCAACAAGGGAGGAATGCATGGGAGACAGCGAAGTCTGACTCCACCCGATTTATGTTCCAACCCTGAAGTCAGGTAGGTCCAAGTAGATTTCAGATAAACATCTGAACTTGGGGACCTGGTTAAATGAATCAAATGTTCTAAGTCCTAAACATAAGACAGATGTTTATTTTATGACTAGGCCAGATGCTCGCTGAATAATGTTCCCACACTTGCTGATATATTTGATAACCAAACACTACATTCTTTCTCAAAATTCAAGATAAAGAACATGTTCAATAACAAGGAATTAATTACAACAAAGCCAATGTAAATAATGTAGATTTTAAAATTAAATGTAATTTTTTAAATCTAAGTGATCCCTTTGTACTGAAATGAATTGTATGCTGCTAGTTCCCCCCATTTACAGATTACGTTCATTTAAGGAAAGAGGTACTACAGGAAATGATAAACTGAACATTTGAATGTGTCCAACTGACACTGTTACTAGATAAGATAGAAGAAGGTCAACCATCTAAATGTTCTCCTTAGGAATGGAATTATTATTATTTTTTATTTTTTATTTATTTTTATTTTTTTATTTTATTTTATTTTTTACTGCTTCCAGGAGTAATGTTCAGAGTTTAAGGTGAAAATACCATCTGGCATTTTAAATGGGATATGGGCATTTATAAAATTACTACCGTATTCCCCTCAAGTATAAGACATTTGTTAAATATCAACTGCCTCTCTTTCTTGGTCCAGTTCTCACTCATTTGGTGTAGAAAGAACCAGGTATTCCTTGGGCATGTATTCCCCTGAGAAATGTGTTGGGAGAAAGCAGACGCACATGCATCATGGAAACTACAGTGAGTGATTTTGCTACTGTGCTTTCGTTATTAAATGTAACCATTGTGTTAATTGATAGTCATTAGGGAAAATGAATATACACCTACCTTCCCTAGCATAATGACACTCCACATGTATTTATTCTACAAAATGAGATTTATTCCGTCTAGTTTATTCTTATAACTGGAGAGAAATTCTATTTTTAAAATCAGGAAAAGCAATTTATAGAACTGCTAAGAACAAGTAATCTAAATATCCCAATGCATTCAATTTATTAAGTAGGCTACTCAAGTCAATTGCTTATCTAGTATTCTTTATTTACTTCCCACTGCATTTAGATTTCTAGTTGCATTGAATTTCTAAGATAGCCAAGTGAAAAGACTCCATGATTATTGCAAGTGGCAGCCAGCTGTATTGAAGGAAGAGCTCTAGAATTGTGTGTTTCAGTGTCATTCTTTTATGTATACACTAGTAAGTCCAGTGCATGAAATTGTGTAGGTAGGGTCCCTAGGGCCTAGCTTCCTGCAATCAGGGCCATATTCTGCCCATTTGCCAGTCTTTAGGCCGAAAGCTGCCTCTGCCGCCGGATATATATATATATATATATATATATATATATATATATATATGAAAAATATATACACACACATATATATAGAGAGAGAGATTATATATGATATACTTATAGCTATATGTATTAGCTAACCTGAAATGCATATAATTTGAACTATTGTCAGTAATACTTGCATAGTGGATTTGAGAACATTGTACTTGTACTAGGCACTAAGAGATAATGCAATTTAACTAGTGTGTATTATCTCATATAACTTATAAGCATACATGAAAAACTAAGAAAATTAAATTAATATTTACTAGTTGATATTCATGCCAAGTTATGTTGTAGGAAACTGATATATAAGTCAGGAGGCTGAAGCTAGAATTGGAGCCATGGTCAAGTGTAACAAAAACAGTACATGAGAATGAGCTGAAAACGTATGCAGTGCGATTAATATGTAAGGGCTTGAGACGTTTCACACAGCCCTGTGCTTTTGACATTTCGGACACTTGATGGACATCAGTTGAATCAAGGGTCATGTACTGGTACAATTTAGGAGCAAAAGCTTTCTACACTGAAGAAATAGCATTATACCAGGGGCACTCTAATTGGGAAATAAAGATGGTGGGGTGGTCAGCAAATTCATTTGGCTTAGGAAGGGCACCGCATCAAAGTTAAAAATGAATAAATGGCTAAAAATTGCAGTGGGAGAATGAGATTGCATGGGCTGTAGCACTGGTGAGAGCTGGACAAGAAGTTCAAATTCATAGAGGAGTAGCCGAGTGGTGTTCGGAAGCAGAGGCAATGTTGCAGCTTGAGTGTAATTGATGCATGTCTAGAGAATTGCTGAGAGGCTGGACCTACCAGAAGTCTTTTTCCATATAACATTGAAAAACCTTCTTAGAGGAACAAATCTAAGTGAAATAATAGGTGAAGAAAATGAAAGAAAAAAATAGGAAGAAAGGTGCAGCTCTCTCCTAAGGGTAAGCTAGTGTTGTGAAAGCTTAAATTGGAATTTGTTTCCCAGACTCTTTCTCTTTGGTCTCAAATCTTTGGATTTTTTTTTAAGAACTATGGAGAATATATATATTTTTGAGGGGGTGGTGAGAGAAGGGGGATATAAAGAGGAAGCGAGACAGAAATACTTGATTAATTGGGTGACCATATAATTTCTTATACCAAGTACGCTACTTTTGAGAGTAAAATAAATAACTGCTAATGATTATGCAGATACAAGAGTGAACAGGATTAGAGGTAATTTTTGGTAAATCATTAAAGTACTTCTAACAGCGAGCGAAGTGGAGGAAGAGATGCTCCCTTTGAGCCACCAGCCCCGCACGGCCTGCGCCTGGAGAGAAGAACCAGAGCAACAGAGTGTTTGACCATGTGGACACTGCGGTCAAGCCAAGTGACACATAAAACTAACCATCACACCCCCCGAGAGCCTGAGGAGGGCAGTTCACAGTGACTCCTTCCAATAGTACAGTTTGAAAAGAGAGGGAAAAGCAACTTGAAAAAAACTATTACCTGTCAGGTGTGGTTACAACAACCTATATACCCTGAGATGATGTGATGAACATGGCACTTTATCTCTTTGGCGCTTTATCTTCTCCAAGACTCAAAACCTCAGTCTAACCATGAGTGAAACATAGACAAACTCCATCTGATGAGCATTCTACAAAATACTGGATCAGTGCTCCTCAGACCTGCCAAGGCCATCAAAAACGGAATATCATAGAAACGGTCACACCCTAGAAAACCTAAGGAGACATGATGACTAATTGTACTGTGGTGTCCTGGTTGGAATTCTGGTACAGAAAAGTGACGCTAGGTAAAAAAACTAAGAAATCTTTTAAAAGAAAATGTTTATTACAAAAAGAAACAAACAAAAAGGTGTGTAAATTTTTACATCAGACAGAGTTTAAACTAGAAAGGCTATACCTCATAATATTATTTTTCTCATTTCCAAAGATTGCAGAGAGAATATATTTCAAAAAATAAACATGTACAGTTACTAACAAATTACCTGGCACATAATATGAGCTCCATTGTTTTAGTTTCCTCACACTGCTCACACCTCTTAAGATTTTAAACAAACAATATTAGGTTTATTGTTATTTTAAGTAAGAAGGCTGACAATGGTTATTGATTCTTTGAAAAAATTATATTCCAACCCACAGCTCTACATACTTATTTTAAATTTCCATTAAACAGAGGGGATCACTGGTGGTAGGGAAGCATAAAATTCTCCGTGGAAAGAACAAATTTTCAATGCAGGCAAACAATATTCTCAGAACTCTCAAAAGAAAAGACTAAAAGGAAAAGAAATCAGATAGCCTACTGCTGGCGGAATGTGCTACTACATCCTTAAGTGGAGGTATGTTGAATCTGGCTGTCTTTGTGGTGGTGAGCAGATAAATCTCTTTTCCAGAACTCACAGGTCAGCTCAAATGCACAGCAGACACATTGAAGCCAGACTGCTTTGGTGGAGGAAACTCTGTTGGTGGTCACAGACACCAAGGATCCAATTCTGAATTAGGCAGTCTCCAATCTGAAATCTCCCCTGTATCACTACCCTATCCAATCTGAATCTCCCCTGTATCACTACCCTATCCGAACTCTACCCCCTCACCCCAACATACAGAAACACAGGTTACTGCACTATGCATTATCTGTCTCTCCTCTCCTCTCCTCCCCTCCCTCCTCCTCCCTCCTCCTCTCCTCTCCTCTCCTCTCCTCTCCTCTCCTCTCCTCTCCTCTCCTCTCCTCTCCTCTCCTCTCCTCTCCTCTCCCTCTCCCTCTTTCTCTCTCTCTCTCCTAACAGTTTGGATTTCAGCTTCATTATACTACCTATACACTCATAAATTTAAAAACAAACACAGATTAAGTGTGTATGCCTAAACTGGAAGTGCTCTTACCTTTCAGACAGATGGTCATGAATTCAAATAATATGCTTTGGGAAATCTAAACATATTTTATCAGCTTGCATCCTTGGCAACGCAAAGCATTGCCTGCAACTGGAGTCAATGCCTGGCCCTGCAAGCCATTAGCTACCCCGTGGTTCTTGTTAAAGGAAATTATTTCCAACTCTGGGTTATGTGACTCAGCCCCACAATTCATCAGATGGCCAAAATGATGTGTGAGCAGAGGAGTTTGTATATACAACAATACACACATGTACACATAAAATCTTAAATGTGTGTAAGCAATAAAAACATCCTAAAAAGCTTTAAGAAAAATTTTTATAAAGTATTAGGTGAAACATATGTAGATATTTTTACATTTTAGTGTCTGCATTCCTGATCTTGCATCAGAAACATTTAATAACATAATTTCTCATAAAATTTATTTTCCGAAATTAGCAAATAATTTCTATATCACCCAGCTCCAAGGCAGTAGGTTTTCAAGTTTATTAGATATTTATTTAAAAAAGCTATAATGAACATTCTCAATTTAGTACTTACATGTTATCTATATTTAATTCAAATCCAATAAAATTTATACCATTCACCATTGGCATATAAATGTAAGCTACACATATAATCATGTCTTAAATTAATAAAGCACTTTCTATTGCATGAGGAGGAGCATTTTCATCCACTAGTTCACTTGCTTTGCTCTCCACAATTCTAAGTTAAATGAAAATAGTCATTATTGTTTACATTTTATAGATATTAATAACTTATGCTTCTAGAGTTTTTACTATGTTCCAAAACTGATTAAGCATTTAAAAAATATTAAATCTTTAATTCTTACACACTTTCATGAGGTAGTACATTATTAATACTCTCATTTTATAAATGAGGAAACTGAGGAATAGAGTAGGTCATTCATATAGTAACTATAAATTCTGATATTCAGATACAGGCTGTGTGTCTCCAGAGATTAGCAGGAATAAGTGTTATGTTGTTATTATAGAACTAGAGGCCTAGTGCATAAAATTTGTGCATGGCGGGGGGAGGAGGTTTTCCTCAGCCCAGCCTGCACTATCTCCAATCTGGGACTCCTTGGGGGATGTCCAACTGCTGGTTTAGGCTCGATTCTACAGGGATGTGAGGAACCCACAGTGATTAGGCCTAAACTGGCAGTCAGACATCCTTTTCACATTCCGGGACTGCTGACTCTCAACCACTTCCCTACCTGCCAGCCTGATTGCCTCTAACTGATTCTGCCTGCCAGCCTGATCACCCCCTAATCACTCCCCTGTCAGCCTGATCAACACCTAATTGCTTCCCTGCCAGCCCAATTGCCCCTAATTGCCCTCCCCTGCTGGCCTAATTGCACTCAACTGCCCTCCCCTGCCAGCCTGGTCACCCCCAACTGCCTTCCCCTGCAGTCCTGCTCCCCCAAAATTGCCTTCCCCGGCCAATCTGGACACCCTTAGTTGCCCTCTCCTGCTGGCCTGGTTGCCCCTAATTGCCCTCCCCTGCTGGCCTGATCACCCATAACTGCCCTCCCCTACCAGTCATCTTGTGATGGCCATCTTGTGACCATATGGGGTGGCCATCTTGTGTGAGAATGTGATGGTCAATTTGCATATTACCTCTTTATTATATAAGATAAAAAACAAAACTGACTAACCAACAAAACAAACAAACAAACAAACACAAAACAATGGAATTGAGTTATTTAAAAAATATTAAATCATTAAACTCACAAAGCTAATTACAGTCATGAATTGTTTAACAACAATCCAATGACAAACTGCATGTATAACTACCATCCCATAAAATTATAATGGAGCTGAAAAATGCTTACTGCTGAGTAACATCATAGCCATCATAACATAATGTCATTGCACAATAATTCCTCACATGTTTGTGGTGATGCTGGTGGGAACAAACCTATTGCACTGCCAGTCCTATAAAAGTATAGCACAGGTGATTGTGTACAGTACATCACACTTGATAATGATAATAAATGACCGTGTTACTGCTTGATGTACTATAATTTTAATCATTATTTTAGAGTGGAATGTTTCTAGTTATAAGAAAGTTTGCTATAAAATAGTCACCCCGATAAATTTATTAAAAAAAACAAAACACACCAATATGTCTTATCATGCCCACTGCAGCCTCATGTATCTCACATTTACCAGGTCTTATGATTGCATTATTTTCTCTTGTGTTTGGTTTAATCTCCTGTCATTATATACAGTAATGTACTGTGTAGGCTTGTAGCCTAGGGACAATAAGCTAGACCATGTGGTGTTGGTATGTAGGAGGCTATATCATCCATGTAGAGTGCAAATACACTCTGCGATGTTCACATAATGACAAAATTGCCTAAGGATGCATTTCTCAGAACTTACCACCATCATTAAGTGGTACATGGTTGCAGTAATGATTTGGAGATTTTGTACAACTCAAACAGGGAATATTCTTTTACTTCAGCTCTTATAATTTGATAAGTATTTAAACATGCAAAGTTAGCTGAAACCAGTTTGGCTCAGTGGATAGAGCATCTGTCTGTGGACTGAAAGGTCCCAGGTTTGATTCCCATCAAGGGCATGTACGTTGGTTGAGGGCACATCCCCAGTAGGGGGTGTGCAAGAGGCAGCTGGTCGATGTTTCTAGCTCTCTCATTTAACATATTGTTAAACCAGCAATATGCCTATTTCTCCTCTACCTGCTTCCCTTACGGGAAAGTCATATATATACACATTTTAACTGTTGATAGCTCAATTGATGTTTCTTTCTTTTCAGATTTAACCCATTGAAATTAATAATTATTCAAAATGTATATACATTTTGGGGGGATATCCTGTATGTTTAAAAGAAAACAAAAATAATTGATTTTATTGTAACCACTTTTATTATATTTTTTACTTTCTTCCTTTAGTTACTGTCTATGAGTAACTCTTTAGCATATTTGTTAATGATCCCTAGTTCACACTTTTACTTCCAAACATTAAGCAGCCTATTGGTATTTATTCAGCACTCCTTATACATTTAGCTCTAATGGAAACAGAAGTATGAAATGTGGATTCTGTATTAAAGATTCTATAAGAAACTTGGGAATATAACAACAATGCTCATTAATAACACTCATCAATAAATCAAAACAATATGGGTATATTATTCATAATGAAAGGGTTCAAGAAAGAATTCTCTAGGAATAAGAAGACATTAACCTAAAATAATGTTTCACTCTATGCCATATACTTATGTCCTCTCTCAACTAATGCTCTCAGCTGTTAAGAGAGTTATGTATCATTAGCATCCTCATTTCATCATTAAAACAACTGAGACACAGAAAGAGTAAGTAGCTGGCCCTTGGTTAAATGGTGCAGTTGGGTCTGAAAGTCAGGCAGATGGAATCCAGTGTCTGTAAAGCCTTAGTTGCCTTTTAACCAGATAAGATCAGTAAGAGAATAGAAAAAGATTATGCAAAGAATCATCCAATGGGATGCAACAGGGTGATGTTTCTCCTCATTAAGAACTGCCTCTGCCACAGTTCATTACTTTCCATAATAATAACTAGAGTCAGAGCTCAGCATGAGCTGAGAAAAATAAATGCTATTCCTGTTTAGGGTTGGAGAAGTGATTATGCCCTAAAAGAATTGCAGAACCCAGCTGACAAATACTAAGACAGTAACTGGAATCACACTCATTGTAGTGAAATGTTAGATCATCAGGGACAGAAGTTCAGGTCAGACAAGGGAATGTTTATTGATTGGGTGGCACTCTCCCATGATCCAGGGTTTAACATCCTGGTAAGGGTGCCTGGGTTGAGTTCTAATACACTTCAGGAATGATCTGCATTTTGTAGATCACATATAATTAATGAGATAACCATGTTGAAATGGTTTGGCAAATATTGAGGAAAAATATAGAAAGTTCAGAAAGATGGGCATGCTAAAATGGAATAATTCTGTGAGAGAAGATAACCAGCTTCTGTGTATGTTTCCCAAGAGAACACAGAAGACAGTTCTTTCCCTAAAATGTTGAAAAGGAGGAACTCAGTAGCAGCTGCCCACTGTGGGCCAAATTAATAGTAGGAGACACTATTATTGATCTTGGTGACCTAGTGTCAATGGAGATACCCTGATTTTGAAAAATAAAAAGCCATGTGGTAGGGCTTAATCATCAGAGGTAAGGTTTCATAATAACAATAATAGACAGCAAGGCAATAATGTGGATTAGGAGACTAGATTTTTCAGGATCTCTAGCAATGGCCAAAAGATCTTGATATTCATAAAGCTAGACATCATAGCCAATGATGCTATTGCATGACTTAGATAACAAAAAATGATTACAATGTAAAAAATAAGAAATGTCAACCACAGTAATGAAAAATTACTATCCCTCACATGCTTTCCAGACCTGAACCAATTCTCAGATCCAGACACTATCGGTTGAAAGGGAGATCAGACTCACTTGAGAAAGAACTCTGCAATGCTGCAGAAGGAACACAAAATCCATATTTTCAATTATCTTCTCCCTAAGGGGCCCTTGACATTTACCTAGGTAACTGTACACTTGAGTAAAAAGCATGTATATATCTCAAGGGCTCTTGGACACATGATCTGAGCTGACACGGAGGCCAGGACAGCCAAAACACTGTCACATCCTCCAGGTTAGACTAGAGTTTCTGTGGTCAGGTGAAAAATGGATTCCTGAGTAATGTCTGTATTGCAGTGAATTCAGTATACCCACTGGACACACAGTCCACACTGTGGTTAACTCCCACAGTTCCAGAGTGCATATCTGAGATGGATCTGCTTAGCTGTAAAGAGACCCCTCAGATCATTTTCAGGGTGTGTAACTAAGAGTCATGTGAGGATAAAACAAAATGTGAGCAGTCTACAACCTGGAAAAGGGCTCTTATCAGAACTCAACCTAACTCGTGTCCTTACCTCAGACTATCAGCCTCCATAAATGGGATAAATTTCTGTTGTTTGTAAGCCTCCTAGTCTAGGGTTCTTAGTTACCACCCAGAATGATGCCCATATTAACATTTTCAGAACTGTCTGCAGGTCTGAACCAGTGCCTTATTTTTCACTCCATTTCTGAGACTCTCATTCAGTTCTGCTCTATTTCCTAGATCCTAGTTACACAAAGTACAATCAATGGGCACTCAGCACTTGTGTCACTTGGTGGTTTGTTAGAAATAAAGAATCAGATGCTATCCTAGACCCACTGACTCAGAATCCACATTTTAACCAGATCCCACCTATGTTTGCATGCTACAGCTAGAGAAACGTTGCCCTAGTTTGCCAAATGAATAATAAGCAACATGCCAATTAGCAGCAGAAGCAAATACCTGCTGGGCGGGGAGTCCCTGGATTCACAGCAGAATGCTTTCTCTAAGTGTGTGAACCTGGGGCAAGCCACCATGGGGCTCATGCCTGCCAACTCCTAGTCTAGCAAATGTCTCTTCAGTTGCTGCTAGAAGGTTTCTGCCCTGTGGCAGTTAACTAAACGATGACCACATTTAAGGCTTTTATTGCACAGAAGCTCTAATCAGTTGAGAAGGCTATCTCCTTAAGACTGTGTTAATCCTTTCTGAGCGTCCCTTGGATTTCATTAAGAATGTGTCATTTAGGCCAATGGCCTTTTCAGAAGTCCTCACCATGTCAGTTATCCTAGGACTGAGATTTCTAGAGAATGATTATAGGTTGGCTATGCCTTCTGCCAATATATTCTTTTATAGTTTATTAATGTCTTATTTAATTAAGACCCATACTCACATGTGTCTTTAGAGTGTCTCTCCTTGTATGTTCTATGTGAAATAGAAAGCAACCTTTATCTTCTTAGGTGTGTTTTCTTTTTAAACTTCTTTATAATGGATAATACTTCTGGGCATTATATTAAATATATTAAAAATTATATTATGTCCCTGAAACTAGATTATAAACTAAATGAATGTGAGAAGTTGGTTAAATTCACCACTCTACTATAGTGCCAAAAGTAACGACGGCACATTATTTGCACCCAATACATACATGTCAAATTAACAATCAGTGTCATTCTGTAGCCTCCACAACTGAGAAGGAGCCAGAGGTTAGCAGTCTCCTCATGCATGAATAGTTTCCAGGCTTAATGCCAGTTTAGATCAAGATAATCCTCAACCCAAGAATTTTTAAGGCTTTATTTCAGTCTACAGGGGTCTTCTGAAGCAACCTCAAGTAGGCACAACTATAGAATGGTCAACCAATGCTATGGTACCATTCTTCAAAGTATGTTTACTATATTTTCTCTCATCTGGACTCACAGAATTTCTTCACTCATGTCATAGTAGCTGTGTGGGAAGTAAACCAGTAAAAAACCAAAAGATGCAGTGAAAATGTTTAACTATGAATTGTTACATTTATAACTCTACATGGAAGAAAAACATAGTGAATATCTATGAAGTACTTGAATCCTATACCAGACTCAAAATAAAATAAAATAAAATAAATAAATAAAATAAATAAAATAAAATATCTAGTGAAGGCAGAGAGAAAAGTTAGAGATAGAAGGGTCAAGAGACTCAGGATCAATAGGCAACATGTAAGCTATGTTCACTAGGGACTGTTGTTCACTAGGACAATAATAAGAAGGACAATTGGGTGCTGATTTAGTTTCTATGGGACACGGAGACAATAAAATAATTTAAAGAATGATGCCATATGTTTCTTTCTGTAGACTTTCCAAAAGCATTAGCTGTATATGCATGGATTTGTTTTCTATCATGCCATCATTTTAAGTACTAGACTTATTATTCATGCTTGCTTTTCTCATTTATCATCATTTGAAACGAGTTTGCAAATGATCCATTATCTCTTTGTATGAATTCTTTTTGCAGGCTTTCAAAGTAAATTAGTCAGCACCTGCATAACTGTCTTTGTATTTATTCCAGCTTGTAAAGTTAAAAGGTTCCCAGCAGATAAGATTAATCATAAGCAACATGTGTTTACAAGCTACCTTGTTGTGACAAATAAAATTGTGTCAAATACAGATGTATAAAATTAACTGATCTGAACGTAATCTAAGGTAGATTACTTTTCATTCTGCCAAGAAAAACGTTTTGACATGTTGGGCAATATTACTCACTGAATGGATTTAATTTTAATGTAATTCTTAAGTTAGTCATTTATAGAATCAGAATTACTCATTTTTAAAACACCTTTAAAAAAAATCAAATTTATCACCATTTAAAAAGTCATAAGTACTGTCAGAATAAAGGTTTCCCTCATGCTCTTGCTCACACTCACATCCTCAATACGCTCTCTTGCATTGTCTCACTGCCCCCAAAAGATTAATAGAGGTATCATGTGTTTCACATGTGTAGAATACCGCTTTGTCGAAGACAGTAAGCTTCTTTCTTCTGATCAATTTGAATAGTTCACTCATCTAGCTGTCCCTTTACTTTCCTTAAACACATAACTAGAAACAGAAATTTTACCTTTTGTTTATGGAAAGAATGTCAAGGTCTTGGGTTTCTGGACAATCAATATAATACATGAGTTGGAACAGGAAGTAGACCAAACCATCAGGAGAAAATCTTGCCCAGTTTAAAATCCTGCCTAAAGTTGGCTCTATTTTTCAGTGCAGAAACTACAACTGCAATCTCTTTGTTCTTTAATACTTTGAATTGAAAGAATCATGCCTGTCTCTTTAGACTGGAGACGAAAACCACATTCAACTTCAGGATATTTCAGATGATTCAATGAAATAAAGTTCAACAATTATCTGAAAATTAAATTACTGGTACTATCGGGCAGCCAGAAGTCTGAGTATTTTCTATACTTAATCAATTTTCCACCTTAAAGTCATAGTAATTTACTGTATCAATCTGAAATCATTTTTACAATATATCTTTTTCAAACTCCATTTATTAAATAAAAGTCCGTATAGCTACTTGAGGAGTTATTCCCATATTGGCGATGATAGTTGGAACAAATACCATTGTGTAAAAGACTTTATCATCTAATATGATTTTAACTCATGATAGTGTCCCTCAAGAATTTGAACAATTTCACTTTTTTAAATGTTGTATTGTTTCCTTCTATGGCAGATTTGTCCATAATATTCTAAAATAGAATCAGATGATCACTAAAGAACTTGCTCTGTGTGTTTAGGAATTGTGTCCAGGCTCTGGTTGAAGTCCTCAGCACCACAGTGCTGGATAAGTTAGACTTGTGATGAGAGACAAGTCTGTAAATATCTGGACTCCGTACCCTGTCTACAGATCAAATGTGTTCCTCCCAGTTATCAAAAAGTATGTGTGGTCTACATTATCTTGTAAGCACCACTGGAAAGAGGACGTGAGAAATAAAAAACAGTGGGGCCCTTCAGAGTTCTGTAACCACAAAAGGTGACATATGTCATTATAATGAGGTGGCATGTGCACTGATCCACAGTGCCCAAGATAAGGCCAGTAACTTCAATGCAGTCTTGAATGAGGCTACTGAAGCTCTTACCACAAACACTCAGAAATATATGTATTAAATATGTTTGTTCAACCTGACACCTTGAGATTCAATAAAATCTTCATTGGGCAGGTTTAAATTTCTGTCTATATAGCCTATCTTATATATTTGTTTGACACTTTGGGTTAAAATTTATTTAGAAATTACTATGGGCATATTAATAAATAGTCAATCATTTATAGCTAGCTGCTGGTTAGTAATTTCTTCACTCAAAATCCATTACTGTTGCCTTTAAAAAAAAAACACGTATAAAATGAGGACATCACTTTGTATCTGCAATATTTGGAAAGATTTAGTTTTTATTCTTTAAATGTACCCCTTTAAATGTGATGTGTTCTTGTGAACTATACTGCAAGCAACTGTACTTTTTATGTTAAGCAATCTAGCAAAAATACATAATGGGATGAACTGAGAAGCAGTATGTTATTGTGGATTTTTAATCCTCACCAGAAGATATTTTTAGAGAGAGAAAGTGAGGAAAACATTAATCAGGCCACTGGTTGTCTCTTATATGTTACCCACCCAGGGATCAAACCTGAAATAGAGGTATGTGCCCTGACCCAGAATTGAACCTGCAACCTTTTGGTGTACAAGATGACACTCCAACCAACAGAGCCACTTGGCCAGGGTAAAAATAGTATGTGTTTAATTAAAACCATTAGCAAAATGTAAAGCAATTAAACCTAGTACAATGTCTGTAACTTGAATATTTAATAAGAATTTAATTTTAAAAAATTCTTAAATATTTTTAAAGAGAAGCTTCTGCATATATACAAAAAAGCTCCACAAGTAATATATCTAGATTTTAAATAATAAACTAGTAAATTAATATTGCCAAATCCATAGGAACTTTTGTTTACTTGACTCTTGTTTGACAGATTTTAACTGAAAATAGAAACACATTTTGTCTAGTTATCCAACAGAAGTGGACCTACTTGCTGATATTGGGCTTAAAGCAAAATGAACTCAGAACTCTAATGTGCTATTTTCACCACCAAGAATTATATAATTCAAGCATGTAAAAGTAAGCAATGTTGTAGTAAATGCCAAAACAAGTCCACTCAAAGCTGTCTCCCCCCCCCCCCCCGCCTCCCCCTCCACCAAAAAAGAGTAATTTGCCAAAGCAGCTTCTGCTGTAAATAATCAGGCAGTGCTAGGAAATATAAAGGACAGAACATATAATTTTCCTCGTGAGAAAATAACTGATTTCATCATTAAGAATCTGTTCAACTTTTTTGCGCATTTTGTTTTCCAAATGCCTCTTGGCCCAGCATTACAGATGTTTTCTCAATAACTAGTGATTTAATACTGAAATGATGAAAGTAGAAGAAATGGTATGAAAAATAACGTGTAATGTAGGACATACAGATATGTCCTAAAAGGTTAGTTAAGAAGATCATATATATATATATATATATATAGTTGTTTATTCCTTTTATTCCTTCCCTATAGTCTTCCTTGTTATCAACATCTCTCACAGGAGTTACACATTTGTTTCAAAGTGTTGAAGCTACATGCGTTATCAAAGTGCACAGTTTACGTTATAGTGTTATACATTCACTTTGTTGTACATTCCATGGATCGGGATGAATGTATAATGACAGGTATCCAGCATGATAGTATCATACAGGTCAGTTTCACAGCCCCCAAAATTTCTGTGCTCCACCTACTGCTCTCTCCTGCTCCTCATCCCTGGCAACCATGGACCCTTTTATTGTCTGCAGAGTTTTGCCTTTTCCAAAATATCACATACTTGAAATCACACAGTGCATAGCCTTTTCATGCAGCTTCTTTCATTTAGTGGTATGTATCTTTTTCCTCCATGTCTTTTTAGGACTTGATAACTCATTTCTTTTTAGGGCTGAATAATATCCCATTGCTTGGTTGTACCACAGTTTAGTTATCCACTCAGCTACTGAAGGACGTCTTGGCAATTATGAATAAAGCTGCTATAAACAACCATGTACAGACTTTTGTATGCCTAAGTTTTCAATTCCTTTATATAGGCTTGCCCATAGATTAAAATAAAATGCAACAGGTAGGTAATTAGCATGTTGGTCACTCAAAGCAACATTAAAATAATAAATTCAGATCAATTACTCAGTGGTGACTTTCATTCTTCATATTTATTGTTCGCTGCAATAGATTTGGCTCTTAATCATCATAAGTAAACTTTTTAAAAATATATTTTTTATTATTGAGAGTATTATAGATGTCCTCCCCCTTTTTTGGATTTTATATTCTTATCCTTAGGAAAGAAAACCTATGTTTCCTTATTTTCCTCAAATGAGTAAAAATTTAGTCTAATTTTTGAACTATTACCTTGTATCTGCCAGAAAGAATGACTAGTAACTATGTCAATTAATTACATAAAAATATTTTACAAAGTTGTATTTCCATATTTTATACACAATTCTATTTTAATGGTCCATAGTTACATGTGGGATGTATGAAAATCAATTCTTAGCTAACAGAAAATGGAAAAGAAATCAATCTGTGTGATTGTTTCCCTAGCTTGGCCAGCAGTGAAAATCTATAAAAATTTAAATAGCAATGAATATTCCATGAAATATGATGAATTGATCACACAGTTAGAGGTTAGTTGCACCAAATTCTTTTTTGCCATATTGCCATCACCAAGCTGTATTAATCTCCATAACATAACAGACAGGGGAAAAAAAAAAAAAACCAAGTCTTCATTCCTTATAATTAGAATTCACCACTTTGTTGGTTAAATCCATAAATGTATAAATAAAAATAAAATTATAATTTTTATAAATGAAAGTCCAACAGAATATTATTATGTACATAAAACATTTAAATTCTAATATAATCTGCTCCTTTATAAAAATCATTTTTAAGGCAATATTGTACTGTGCTTGACACAGAAAAAAACCCTATATTTTGAATCATGAAACAACTTCATGCTATTAGGAATAAAAGTGTCCTTAGAACTAATGGAAACTGGCATTCTTGTCTGAATAAAAACAGCCTGGAAAAAAAAATTCTCATTTTAGAATCATTTCAGCATACGCATGATATTTAGAAACATCTGGTTTTAATGATGTCCAGAGGACATTCCAGAATGGTGGGGTCTAGATGTGCAGATATGTAAAAAAGCACTTCTTGTTAATTTTAATAAATGGAATACATAAAATGGATGAATGCAGGCTAAAGAAAGATAGAAATCGTTATTTTTGAGGTTCTTTGAAAAAATTAATTTAAATGCCTGGATTATATACTGTCTGATGAGCAATTGCTTGAGTTGCTGATCTGAAATCAAAGTCACAGTTGATATTTTTCCAAGATTCTTGACAGGCTGAAATAAATGGCACCAATTCAAACCATTCTGGCTCACATGGTTGAGAATCAGTCTCCAGAACAATAGCCTGCTAATCCTCTCTCACATGGGAGATAAGTTAAGCTTTGCTTTGCCTCCAATGACCTTAGAATTTTTATTTTTTTAAGTCTTAATTTAATAAGTTCAATATCTTTTGCCCCCAACCTTTTTTTCAAGTAAATTCTTACTTGAAAACAAAGCATGGCAAACATATAAAACACATCTCCTGTGGTAGAGCAAATGTGATGAGAGGTGAGGTTCTCCATCCACATGAGCATGCCATCCCTCAGCTAACCTCCTAAGATGCTGAGCTGGACCATGGCTAGAGCAGAGAATGGAAACCACTGGCACAGACCCCGCTGAAGGGCTGAAAAGTAACGGAAAGATCACCTGGTATAAAAGATATGCTAGGCCAACCCCACAATGGTGAGTTTCAATAAGAACTGTCAAATAAATCATAATTTAGGTACATCTCTTTACTCATTTATTCATATATCTTTATATTCAGACAAAATGGTGAAGATATTTGACACAAATTATTCAATCTGATAATTAGAATTTCTAAGCTCAAGGCAAAATGTGAAATCTATCTTTCTCCTGAAAATTAACATTTTACAAATTCATTCATTCTGCTGTGCTCAAAAAAGTATAGTAAAAGTATTTTAAAATTTAAAAAGTTTAAACAAATAAAAATAAATGTCCTGCTGTGTTTTGCCCCAAAATAGTTATATACATTTTTCATGAATAAAAAGTAAGAAACAAACAAACAAACCAAAACTATGGGAACAAAAGTGTTCTGGTATTTTCCATTAAAAAAATAAAAGCAGTGTATGTGCTGATGTTTAATAGTATGACATGGTTTAAATTGAAAGCTGATGAAAATAACTAAATTATTACTACAAGCTAAAATCTGTTTTAATCAATGTAATTAAAATAGAATGGGAAAATTTAATTGTTGCAATTTGGCTATTCCTTCCAATAGTAAAACAACTTTATTTATAACAAAGATGTTACTCATTTATTTCCAGAGAACATCTTAGAGCAACTACATTGGAAAAATAAAATCATAATGCTAAAAAGAAATAAGTTAAAATGTTAAATCTTTATAAAATGTATTTTTGTTTATTAAAATACAATGCAAGATGCAGATGATGTATTATAGAATTATACACCTGAAACTTATATGATATTAACCAATGTTTACACACTAAATTTAGATTTTAAAATAGATAAATGAATATGGTAGCTATTATTTACTGAACTTAGATTGCACATATTTTAAGATTAATATATCTGAAAGTAGAAGCAGTTCCTACTAAGAATTTACAAAGATCCAAGCATTCTGGTCAGTCTAGTGTGAAATTTGTAAAACAAAGCCTTAGCAAGACTAAAAACCTTGTTCTAATTTACAAAATTAAAAAAAAAAAGGGGGAAATGTTACTTTATAAACTCAGGTCTCTCTGGTTTTAAATCTTCTGCTGTTAAACAATCCCCAATCCATATCCTGAACTCTTAAAAAGGAGCCCTTAAAGAAAATGTCTTGAGACTACTAATTTTCACTGAAAAGAATTAATAAATATCTTCTTCACAGAGTTCATCTATTATCTGCTATTTGAAGAATGGGTCTTAAATTAGATTAAAAACAAAACATTCATAGTTCTTTAGATCAATCTGAATGTTTCTCACACATGGGTATGTGTAGGTGAAATGAAATAAAAATGACTAGCCCTAACCGTTTTGGCTCAGTGGATAGAGCATCTGCCTGTGAACTCAAGGGTCCCAGGTTTGATACTGGTCAAGGGCATGTACCTTGGTTGCGGGAACATCCCCAGTAGGGGGTGTGCAGGAAGCAGCTGATTGATGTTTCTCTCTCATTGAAGTTTCTAACTCTCTCTCCCTCTCCCTTCCTTTCTGTAAAAAATCAGTAAAAATATTTTTTAAAAATGACTAGAATACATTAATTCAAATTGAAATTCATGAATTGGTTAAAGGCTTATGATGATTATTAACTGTACTTATATACATATAGAGTTGTATAAATATTTCTTCTATTTGATTATATTATATTTGTGTAATAATTATTTTATGTTGTATAATATTTAGATTTTCTTTTTTATCCAATTTATCTTTGAATTCTCAATACAATTTCATGAATATAATAGAGTAATTCTAAGAATAATAGAATAGAATAGAATAGAATAATTCCATTATTATTCTCATTTTAAAGATATTCCTTTAAATTTGGTCAATTAATATGACCAAATGCAATCAAGAGCCAAACAACAGGATTAAGAAGCAAACTGAGCCTTTGATTCCACATCTCTTATTGCAGCTGGCAGGCTGGTTATACTTTTCTAGATCCAATATGCTGTGAAGAGCTTAACCATATAGTTATGTCTATTCTCACATTTTCTATTTAAAAATCAAGTTGAGAAAACATTTGGATTGCAGTAATGTCAAATTGCCTACCTATTTTGGCGAATAATTTCAGCATTTCATTTGGGGTAAAAATAATAAACAAACTCTGTCCTTCTTGGGAGGGAGGAGGGTTAAGGTCTTAGGGAATAACTACTCCAATACCCAGCCTCTCTCTCATTCAGCCCACCTTGTCTTGCAACTGCCTCCCAGAACATAGTTGGAGAGAGAAGAGAATGGATCGTGGTGGGAATGGAGGCAGGAGAGGAGAGATGATGGAGAATTATCCACAACATATCTTCTCTTACAAACAAAAAAAGCTGATGATGCTTTGGCAGGATTCTCACATCCATCCACTATATATTCACTCAACTACAGCAATTATATGGCTGCATGCACCCTGTTTTGAACAGCAGATGCATTCTCTAATTCACAGCTGTTTAGCAGTTTCCACAGAACCTCTTCATTTATTGATATTTTAGTTGCCTATCAGTGACTATATCAGCACCCATAGGCAGCTGATATTGTGACACTGATGCTGATGTCAGCAGAAGAGAATGATCAACATAGAACAGTGGGGAAAGAATGGTTATTTAGAACAAAATCTGGCAGTGCTTTCTCAGCACGTTTTAGAAAAGAGTTATCTAACCAGCAAATTCATATACTTGGCAAGTCTATCCCTAATATAGGGATAGGTGCATTAGATAAATTTAGTCTAGCACCACCATATAGTGAATTACATAACTCTTTTGGCCCTGTATAAAATAACCAAGCAACTTAGTTTCTACGTGGTGGATTTGCTCTGGTCAAACGGATAAAATTGTCTATCCCAGCACTATCCAATAGGAATATAATGAAAGCTACATATGTACTTTGACATTTTCTAGATGCCCTATTGAAAAAAAGAAAAAGGAAACAAGTAAAATTAATTATAATTACACATTTTATCCCAATATGTAAAAATAATTTTATGTGATCAATGGAATAAATTAAGGAGATATTTGAATTATATTGCACTAAGTCTTTGAAATTCAGTGAATAGTTTTTACTTACAGCATATTTCAATTTGACTGGGCACATTTCACGTGCTCAATAGGCATGCATGACTAGTGGCTACTATACTGGATAAGATAGGTCTAATCTGCTTAAAATCTGATTCTCATTATAAAATCTAAACTGTGTACCTGCCCAGCGCTTGCACATTTAGCAGTTGTTACACTCTCTGAGTTTAATGTAGCATGGATCACAGATAATATGGAAATTCTTTGTCTGTAAGAGCTAACGGCTATATCTTTTACCCAATAAATCGCTCTACCTGAACTACCAGCTAATTAGATAGTAATCAGTATTGTCTAATAAGTTATCTTCTCTCATCAGCAATTGCTACATTTCATCACCTAAAATATGGGAATTATCACTGTAAATGTAATCTTTAGATATGTTGTGAGATTATATTTGACCATTATTTTATTTGAATTTATTAATCAAATAGGGTAAGGCAACTGCTATTTTCTCCAAATCCTATGAAATTACTCCAGGCTCTTCTTTACACAGTCTTTCTTTGCCATGTTATCTCCTTAAAAAAAAAGTTAAGGAGTTGTTCCAGCTGTCTTTTGACCACCATGGTTCATTCTAAAAGTTCAAGACCCACGTTTAACTCTCTCCTGCCATTGGTCAGAAGCATGACCCACAGCACTGCCTCCCTGCTTTCCCTACTGAACGCTACCCTGAAAGGGAAAAGACAGCCTCTTCCCCACCAGCCTTCTGCTCCCTGTCTTGGAGTACTTTGCTTTATGTCACTGACCCTCAACAAAATCCAGCCTGTTTAAGTTAAAGTACATGGCATTATCTACATTCTTCTGGTAATAGCCTGCATTTTACATGCTGAAACATCATTCATCTTGCTTATTTACGGCTTGTATAAATGAACTAGTTTCCAACATGCTGTTGAAACAAAAACAATAAAAAAAAAATTCTATTAAGAAAAGGAGCCCTCTAGCAATTCTTGCTTCACAGCCCATTGCTTCCCACAATCAGTAAACTGCGGAGTTCACTAAAAGTAATTTAGACTAATGGTTTGGTAAAAGGCAATCCACACGAAGTGCCATTATGGAACAATGCAAACTGCATTTATTTCCTGGCCAGTCAGTGGGAGAAACCTTGCAGAAATCTTGGAAGGAAACTTGTCGCCACTTTTCACAGGCCTTCCTCAAACTGGCAGCCTGTTGTCCAGCCAGGGAACTGGTTTTCTAGGAAATGCTTATTCTAAATGGGGAGAACAGTCACACAGTAGGATCATAGTAGGAATCTGGGGATCTAAAGGGCTTATAGATGCCACTTTGGAGATTTAGTAAATGTTAAGATAATATAAGTTGATGATTATATGATTATGTGGAAACCTGGGCCTAATCCAGTGAAGATAATCCTATATAATAAGGTAAGTGACTGTTTGACCAGTTGGATGTTCAACCAATCAAAGCATAATATGCTAATGATATGCTAAAGTCGCTCAACCACTCACTATAATGTGCACTAACCACCAGGAGCAGACAGTTGACCAACCAGTCGCTATGGTGTGCACTGACCACCAGGGGTCAGACACTCTGACCTGTAGGTTAGCTTGCTGCTGGGTTCCAGCCAATCAGGACTGGAGCCTTCCTGTGGTTACTCCATACTCCCCGGCTGGCCAACTTCCTGCATCCCTCCTGTTTCTGAATCATGCACCAGGGCCTGGCCTGTGCCCTCTCACAATCTGAGACACTTACAGGGATGTTGAACAGCCAGTTTCAGCCTGATTCCACAGGCCAGGTCAAGGGACCCTGCTGGCACATGAATTCGTGCATTGGGCCTCTAGTATTAAAATAAACATGAACCCAGACTAAGTAAAATTGTAAAAAGTGGTAGGGAGGTAAACACAAATATTATGATATGAATACAAAATCAATACTACAGTATGCTAGAAAGGCATGAATTCAAAGGAAACAACATTATAAACAACAGATTATATAAATAGGATTATTTACTGAATTTTAAGGAAAGTATTTATATTTATTGTACATCCAATTATTGTTTACTTGCTTTTTTATTAAAGTAAGTGATGGTTTCTATTTTCATACTTTAAACAAAATCAACTGTTTACACAAACAAGGATAAAGCATTCTGATATAATCTATGCCATCTAATAATAAAAGAAAATCTCTTTAAAGTGATCCTAGCCATGTAATACAATATAAAATTGAATCAACTCAAATACAGGGTATCTCCTCCAACATGTATACATATTTTTAACAATTATATAGGCAATGTTTATTAAAATATATCTCATTTTCAAAATGTAATAGAATAGAAGACATTGTGTGTATACATTTTTTGGCAACACCCTGTATATCATTGGAAGAAATTCAATCATTTTCAGATGAAAACATAGACAATATTATATTATCACTACAGGCCCAGTGCACAAATTTGTGCATGGGAGGGGTCCCTCAGTGTGGCCTGCGGGGTCTGGGCCAAAACTGGCAATCCAACATCGCCTGCTGCTCCTGCCTGCAGTTCTCACTCATCCCAGCCCCACTGCACCTGCCACAGGCTCATGCCCAGTCAGTCCTGATCAGAAGCCCTGCATCTGGCAGCCATCTTGAGGAGGGTGGGGGAGTTGGGATGTGATCAGCCATCAAAGCAGGCGGTGGGACTACCTCGCTGGCCTGGGATCTAGAGCGATCCCACTGACATTCGTATCTGTTGTCAGGAGCCACCTGGTGGCTGTTTTTATATCATTTCTTCCTTCTGGAGCATCCAGCGAGGGAAAGTGGCCACAGTGCCCAAGGCCAACTTTCAGAAGGCTGGTAGCACTGTTGGGATTGTGCCAGCAGTGCAGCATCGGTCCATCAGTGCCTGGTCTGTTCTCTGGAAATTGGACATGCAGAACTACTGAGGGAGTGAGTGGCTACTGCTGGGCTGGTGGGCTGCCATAATGGGTCGGTCAGTCAACTGAGTGGCACTACTGCTGTGGGAGGTACTGACAACCAGGGAGCAGCTCCTGCATTATCTACCCCTGGTGGTCAGTGCACATCATTGCAACTGGCCAACTGGTCGTTTGGTCGTTTGTTTGCTTAGGCTTTTATATAGATATTAGAGGCCCAGAGCATGAAAATTCATGCACTGGAGAGGGAGGGGTCCCTCAGCCTGGCCTGCCCCCTCTAACAGTCTGGGATCCCTCAGGAGTGAAAGGTGAACCAGTGATAAGGCGAAGGCCAAACCCCATCACACCTCTGCTGCTGTCACTGCCAACAGCGTAAGCCTCGGCCAGCCCTGGTTACCTGCACCTCAGGTGCCAGCTGGGCAGCCACCAATCAAGGCTTGCCTGTGTCTCAGGCTGGCCCTGGGTGTCTGGAGGCTGAGGGGGCTGGGAGATTCTAGAGGCAGGTTCGCTGAGCAGCCAGACCTGCCTGGAGTTGGGCCCAGCCTTGCCATGTGCCTGCCACCCCAGCAGGGCTGAAGGGACTGGGCATTGCCATCTTGTGGCTATGGGTGCCACCATCTTTGAGGGTGGTACAGTGAATTAGCATATCCCCTCCTTATTGGCTGTAGGCACCGCCATCTTTGAGGGCAGGGTAGTCAATTAGAATATTCCCTCTTTATTAAATAGGAAAAATGGTGTTATCATGCTGACATGTTTTTCTATCATAAGAATGAAACCTGAATCAAATCCATGACTTATGTCCTGGTAATTAATAGCTTCCACCTATGGATTGTCACTCCTGCTTTTGCTCTCTCTGAGTGGTCATTGGACAGCAATGACTCTCTCACTTCATTAGCTCTGCTATTTACAGAGCTGGTTGACTGTAGTGAACTCCTTAGTCTAATTTCTCCCTCCATCCTTCTGTTTCTTTTCCTGCCCACTCCCGCTCAGCTACTCATTATTATGTTCACCTTCTCCCCAAAGAAGAGAGACTTTTCTTCCTTTGCTATTGGCCTCACTTTCCCAAAGGATAATCTGCATAAAATGGATTTTAGTTAGGGTTAATTAATGTTTTCTTAGTCATATTGGTTCCTTGTTCAGTTTGTTTGCTCCTTCTAATACTTTTCCAGTTATTTTTTCCTGTCAATCTTTCTAGGTAAAACTAATATACATACATTGTTCAATTGAGTAGAAATGCTATTTCCCCCTTTGTTCTATTCTTTTAAATATGTTTTTATTCATTTCAGAGAGAGGAAAGGAGAGGGAGAGAGAGATAGAAACATCAATGATGAGAGAGAATCATTGATTGGCTGCCTCCTGCATGTCCCCTACTGGAGATCAAGACTGCAACACAGCATGTGCCCTGACCAGGAATTGAACTATCATCTCCTGTTTCATAGATTGATGCTCAACTACTGAGCCACATGGGCAGTGCTGTACTATTTTAAAATATATTTCAAGGTGAGGTCTATTGTTAGTTGTATGAGAGTGTTTTAAAAATAATATGTTCAAGATTTGTTCAATTATGTATAAACCATTCTGTAAAATAAAAGGCTACTATGCAAATTGTCCCCTTGGGAGTTCAACCACTCACTATGATGTGCACTGACCACCAGGGGCATCACAGGATGAAGGAAGGTCCCAGCTGGCAGCCAGCAGCCAGGGGAAGGAAGGCCTGATTGGCCTTGATCATCAGCCAGGCCTAGGGACCCTACCCATGCACGAATGTGGTATACCAGGCCTCTAGTTCAACATACATCCTGAAAACAAGTTAAATATTATAAAATGTTAAAAGATATGGATATTTGTGTATTTAAGTAACTATAATCTAGGAAGTGTCATTTAATTCTTTGGAATACATTAACTGCGGAGTCTGCATCAAATTTCTCAGTAGACTGGATGGTACCTTGCTCTGGCACTTGATGTGGTGGGTACAATAATAAACCAAAGTTCTTGCATGTGGACTATATGAAAAGTATTGGAGGGAGTACCTACTTAAGTCTCTAATTAGGGTTTTTCACCAACCTTAGCAGAAAATAGTAGTTCATAAATTCAGGGTATTTTAATGCTTTGTAATATTTGCACAAGGAAATGATCATATGAAGAACCATGCCACCCAAGCAGCAGCTGTAAAAAATAATGTTTTCCAAGGAAGTTTGGAATTGAAATAAAAAATGCGAGGCAAAATTCAAGGAATTCAAGGAAAACTTAACAAAATAGGAAAAAATTTACCTTTTTCGTGTGTTTTTAGAATAAACATTCAAACTGAATGTATGGAAAAGTTACATGTAATGAACTTTCCTGAAGTGTTCACTGTGGTGCTTCTAGATTGGTGTGTAAACAGGAGTTCAGAAGGGCTGTAGGTGAAGATGGGGTTGCCTTGCTCACTAATTCTGGCTCTCCATCAAAATATGTATAGCTTCTCGTACCCTAATCCCATTTTGGGCAGTGCTTTAAATAAAAATGAACTGACATTTAATTTTATCCATTATTGTGGGCTTTCTGTCAACTTCTTTCTTTAAAATCCCCTTTATTATACAGAAAGTGGTCCTTTCGATGGGCTATCTCTCCCTCCCACATCACTGGGTCATACACCAGAAGTCTACAAGTATGCTGTAAAATAATAATTTAAACACTACTGCAATCTCTTGATGAAAAAGTATATACTGCTTTGACCCTCCTAGGCAACTAATTGATAAGCTATTAAAATCACTTACAAAGTCATTTAGAAAAATATTATCAAATATTCACCAGCTATTGGGTATGTGCCATATCCCCTACATAATACCATTTATTTGGCCATCAGAATTTAGTCCATTTCAAAGTCAGAAATGATTCTGTCCCTCCTTGGAGCATCTGTAAGGCTTCAGATTAAAGCAAATGATCCTTGTGTACTGTACCCCTTCTTCTACTGTCACAGTGGATGTGGTTCTTCATCTTCAAAGTTCACAGAATTTAAATTAAATTTTAAGAAACTATAGGGACTGGACAAGCTGCTAAATATACAAAGTGGATACAATGGGCATAACTCTACATTCTAAATAAATTAGCAACTATATATAGTTTTATATTTTAAAATTTTGAATGGAAATTCATTTGAGTAATGGAAAAACTGATAATAATTTTTGAAAGATATTAATGTTGATCCAACTACTGCTTTTGATTTTTGGTTATATATAAGGCTAAAATAATCTTTTAAACCATATTAAAATAAAAAAAAACCTTATATCAATAATTTTACATGACGATGGTGACAAAAGGATTCTTTATTTATGAAATAAATGGTCAGCTGCATCACCTTTCATGCCTACAGTCTTAGAGAGAAGGTTATTCACAAATATGAACTGGTAAACAATTGAGTGTGTTCTTCATGAGTTTTTATAAATTGTTAAACAGGTGATTAGCAGATGGTCATTTAGGAAAAGTTATTCAATACATTTTTTTTACATCCTTTTATTTGCATTTGAACTACTGACTTTAATCTCCCATGTTCTCCTTTGAGTTCTGATAGCAGCTGTTTGATAGAATTTTGGTGATTTTTATTTTTGAGGGAATCATCAGCATGTGAAGGAAATAATGATTAGAGTACATCTGTTTTTACTAGAAATTGTCAAGCCTTTCAGGCCTACACACCTTCCAAATACAGAAAAAAAAAATAAAGGAAAATATAGAAATATATTAGTATTCTATAAAAATTCAGGTGTTATTTGTTGCCAAATCTTAGGTCACTGGATGTGGTTCTAAGGTACCCAGAATCATGTTATGATTCCTGCATTCTCAGACAGTTAGCTATGCTTTAAACCACTTTGAAGTTTTTCAGACAAGCAGAAGCAAGGACAACTATTGTTTTATGTTTATGTTTTATATTGCAGAGGAAAATATTTTCAAATAAATACTCTTTATGACTTTTTAGTAGTAATTTTGAAAGTCAGCAGGGTATCTTTGCAATCATGAAAAGATTTGCAAGTTGTAGTTTATTCACACTTTTTTTTTTTACCTAATTGACAGTTTTTAATTCAAGCATGCTTTATAAAATATTGCAATCTTTAGAGAAATATAAAATACACACACATCACTAAGGACCAAAGACCATGAAACAGAAGAAAATAAATTATAAAATATATTTCTATCTATATTATAATCAGGATTTTGTTATATTTTTATATCCATATATTAAAATATATATTATATTGTATTATATTAATTATATTATGCAATAAATAGATTTATATTATATTAAATATTTGAGATATTATCATTGAATGGGATAAATTACCATTTATGATGCAGAAGAAATATTACTCAATTTGGTGTCATATGACAGGTTTCAGTTTTAACTGTCACATAATCCCTTATCAGGTGTGTTCCTTGACTTAGGTGGTCCTTCAGTCTAAAGTAACACTTTTTAAGAAATTCTCTTCCTATTCAGCACAATATTTTGCATGGAGTCAATTCTCAATAAAATGCAAATGGATTAAAGGCATTGTTTTCAGGGAGCTGGAGGTTGTACATCTGCCATGATTGTACAGGTAACAGAGGGAAAAAAACGCTTCAATTTTTTTGAAAATTCTTGACCTTTTTTTTTTTGGTGAAACTCTGTCTTTTTGTTTTACTTCTCTCAGATTTGTTGATGATCATTATAGAGAGATTTTTGAGAAAAAAATTACCATCTATTACAGATAACAGCTAATTATATATTAACTATATAGTTGACTCAGTAGTGATTTTTTTCCCTATAGAAACATTTGCACATTCATTAATATGCCATTACATGGTTCATTTTTTGTAATATTTAATGAGCTACTGTAGAGAGCCCCTGAGTTCTTATTAAATTTCCTGCAGGGGAACAGGATAAAGGGAATGTATATAACTTTGTTTTTTATTTACACGGGAACACAGTATCTTGTCTCCTCTCTAGTCTCTTAAATTTTCTTCATTCTTTGATTGTCCCATGATTTCTACTAAATAGAAATGTGATGTGGTGGATTTTTTTTTTTTTGAGATCTGAACTTATTAAACATAAAAAATAACTTTCTTAGTTTTTATGGACATGTATAAAAGAAGTTGAATAGTAATATGTATTTTCTTCTTTGGAGCCCATACCATGTTTTAAACTTTATTTGCTGTATTTTTTTTGTTTTGTTTTAATATATTTGTATTGATTTCAGAGAGGAAGGGAGAGGAAGAGATAGAAACATCAATGATGAGAGAATATCATTGATTGGCTGCCTCCTGCACACTCCCTACTGGAAATCAAGCCTGAAACCTGGGCATGTGCCCTTGACTGCAATCAAACCAGGGACCTTTCAGTCCACAGGCCAACACTCTATCCACTGAGCCAAACGAGCTAGGGCTAGTTGCTGTGTTTTGATCAAGTGAGTTAAAACACAGCAGATAAAGTGAAAATGCATATGAAATCTTCATAAATTTTTTCTTGGTTTACAAGTACTATAGAAAAGATGCATTTCCAAGATGTATGTAATGAATTTCCAAGATGTATGTAAGTTGGGTTACCTTTTTACCTTGGTTTTCCAGAATTTTTTTTACTATCACATTGCTAGTTTCCTTCATTTACATCCTCATCTAGACCAGTACTCATAGATACATATTGCTTGATATCCTAAATACCCTATGCAAAGTACTAGATTTGAAATTAAATTGACTTTTTAAATATGTCACTATTGTAATTGGAACAGTCAGAAATGAACTTTTTTTCAGCAATAATTATTTTCTTTCTTTAAAGTCAGTTTATATTCATTAATGAAGACCAGAACGGGTACAAAAATGCTTAGGTAGGCAGAGACAAACAGGAACTGTAAGTTATTTCTCTCATTTCCCCTTGATAGATATTATTTCAGTATTTGAGTGCAATTGACTTCTTCCAGCTTTCTGTTCCTGGTTGGCTTGAGGTATTGCTTATGGCTGTCACATCTCCTACTGTGGCTTTAAAAGTGATTTAAAAAGCCTGTTGTTTAAATCTCTCAGGCAGATGTTACTTTTACCACCACAGTCAAGCATGGCTCCTGTGTGTTTGACTTTCAAAATCCCTGCTAAGTTCCTTGCTGAGATCAGAAATGGTTTGTTTATTAAATCTATATCTTTACATAATGTGTGGGGTCTAGAAAGAAATACCAGTTCTGTGACAAAATCTCAAGAGAAATATACCTACTTAATCTTTCATCCAACACCACTTTCCAGTAACAAAGACTTATGTATGTCAAGAGTAATAAAATGAACAACCAGTGTTTTGGCTTTAATCAGTATCAAGTTAGTTTATATACTATCAGGAATTTCCAGAGCACAGTATATGTTATAGTTGTTTCATGTATGAAGCTAGACTACTACAAAAGTCTACTTTTGTTCATGACATGTGTTGCAGTCTAACTATTCACTATTGACTTTTCATCACAAATAATTTTTATATCTTCGATCAGCTTAGGGATATGGTCTCTAATTAAGCTAAGACTTGGTGCATTTAAGTTAAACCATGATTTCAATATAAATTAATGACATGGATAATTAGTGTTATTAGGATATTATTTGCCTGGTTTGAACTACTTTAATATAATACAATTACCTGGCCCTGAACCTAGAGAAAGTAAAATCCAAATTCAATTATATGATTTCTGCTGAAAAATACATTGTTATAAATGGAAATCTACATTGAGAAAAAAGCTAATTACATTAAAAATTCATATTCATTCATAATTGGTAATAGAGAAGTCTTTCTTCATTTATATTTCCTTTAGGAAATTAGAGAGTACATTTATATTATAAGAAATGATAAGTAAAATAATGAGAGACATAAGTAAGATTTTTGAAAAATAATATATTATTAATCAGTCAGAATTTTGGGCCTCAGAGATAACCACACTTTATTTGTGTTAAATTTTTCTTCCTCTTAAAAAAACAAACTTTTAAAAGAAAATATTTATGTTAGTCTTATTTTTTACTATATTAGCTATCAAATTTATAATTAGCACAATTAATTAATGCAATCCTATCTAATAAAAGGGTAATATGCAAATTAACCATCAATCCCTGACAAAGATATCAGCCCCCATAGCCACAATATGGTGGCGTTCAATCCTGTCAGCCCTGCCAGTTACAGCTGACAACAGGCGGTGTGGGCAGCCTGGTGGATTGCTTGCTTCCTCACTGTGGCTACAAGGCAAGCATTTTGCACCCAGCCATGGAGGGGCCTCTGGGCCACAGAGAGCCTCTGGGCAGAGCGTGTTGGGTGGCCAGGCCCCACAGAGGCTTCTGGCACACAGACTCATGCACAGGGCTACTAGTTAATACATAACATTACTTTTTAATAGCAATAAGAACAACTTATTTGTAATTATAGACACTGGATTAGATTTTAGCAAGAATGCTTGTACTGCAGATGTTTAATTTCCTCACTTGTTAAATGATGATTACATTTATGTTGCGAATACTTATCTGTGATATGTGTTGTCAGATGCACAACACTTCAAACCATGCTAACAGGGAAACGGATCGGGAGTTATATTTTTACCCCTAAAATCCTGTTGTAAATTAAAAACCAAAATCGGTCATTTATTTATGAGATTACATTGCTTTTACTCTCAGAGAGAATAGTCACCCTAACACTTTCGTCTTAACTAAATTTTACCCCTCCTCTGAGAACAGATGGTGATTTTTCTCTCTATAAATTGTTGCCTAACTTCCCTGGTGGAGGTTTGGTGTTTAATCCATTTGACTGGTGTCATTGTAAATAGAGGAGAGACATACAGAGAAGACGGTGATGTAAAGACAGATGTAGAAATTCTATTGATAATTATTCTACCATATGGTAAGGTATGGGGATTCCAGAAGCTTAGGACACCAGGAAGGATTCAAAACTATTATAGAATCTTCAGAAGCAGTCTGGCCCTGACAATACTTGGATATTATACTTCCAGCCTTCACAATTGTCAGAAAATGTGTCTGTGGTTTTAAAGCCACTCAATTAGAAGGAATTGGTTATGGCAGTTCTAAGAAAGTAATGCAAGTGGTTCGTTTAGAAAAGGAGAAAGTTTCATAGCACCGTTGTAACTTTCAATTTAAGAAATTAGAGCCTGGCCCGTGGCTCAGTGGTTGAGTATCGACCTACGAACAAGGAGGCCGTGGTTCCATTTCAGGTCAGGGCACATGCCTGGATTGTGGGCTGGCTTTCCAGTGTGGGGCCTACAGGGGGCAGCTGATCAATGATTCTCTCTCATCACTGATGTTTATATTTCTCTCTCCTGCCTCTCTGAAATCAATAAAAACATATTTCAAAAAATAAAATATAAGTTAAAGCCAGGAATATATAAAAAGGCACAAAGATACCATCCCCAAAGGGCTTTATCTCACTCAGTAATAGAAGACTACTTTGCCATTTGACAATTTCCCAATGTATTTCATCACATTTATAAAATAAAAGGGGAAAAATTCACACGTGACCATTTTAATAGTGTCTTTCCACTGACAAATGGTGATCCATAGAGCACAAAAATGACTGTTTCAGTTACAGATATGAAACATCTTTCTCTTCTAGAATATTATGCCCTGGTTGAAGTTGCACATATATAATTTGGAAAATATAATTTTAAATAACACAATCTCACTTAATCATTGCAAAACTCTCATGTGGCTTACTTTAACTAGGTAACTTCCACCAAATCCTTACAGACCAGCTGCAGAATCATGATGCCAACTGAGACTCCAAAGCCAAACTATCCAAGTTATAATAATTGGTGACCAAAGTTTGGGAGAAAACCTATTGTTTATTTTTTTAAATTACAAATATTTATGGAGAAGTTAAAGATGAGAAAGTAACGACAACAAAAATAAAATGCGACAGTTGACATAAAGTAGAAGCTGGCATTTGGGCAACTCCATAAATATTGAGGGAAGAAAGGAAATGGGGATTATAGTGTACTTGTTATTGTGTTCTTATTATACTCTGTTATTTAAATACTAGATACCAAGTACATAAAATTCATGCACTCGGCAGGGTGTGTTTGTGTGTGTGTGTGTGTGTGTGTGTGTGAGGCGGGGGAGGTCCCTCAGCCCAGCCTGTGCCCTCTTGCAGTCTGGGAGCCCTCAGAGGATGCCTGACTGCCAGCTTAGGCCTAAGCCATCAGTTGGGCATCGTTAGTGCTGCTGCAGACGCAGAAGAGGCTCCTGCCACCACTGTTGTGGTCACCAGACATGAACCTGGCTTCTGGCTGAGCAGCATTCCTGCATTGAGGAGTGTCTGCCCCCTGGTGGTCAGTGCGCATCATAGCAACCAGCCATTCCACTAGACTAGTCAATTTGCATATTAGCCTTTTATTTTATAGGATTCTAACCATTAGTTTTATATTGTATTCTCTCTATCGAAGGTTACTCTAAGAATTTTGTAAATTGGTAATCTTTTTATTATTATTTTTTAAATTTCATATTTATTAGCTATTTATTCTTTTAGGAATTAGCTTTGAGCACCAGGAGTAAAAATGTTTATTACATTTCTATTGTTTCAAGGAGCAGAAACTAAGTCAAGCCCAAATATAGACTTTCCTGAAAAGGCAACATGAAATTCATGGGAAAGAAGGCTCTGCAGCTTTGGTGATGTGGAACCAGGAGTAAATTCTTATCATGATAGGAAATGCTGACTGTTTCTGAACCTTTTCACTCACTCTCAGAAGAAACTGTCTCTTTCCTTTTCATTTGAGTCTCCAATCTGGGGAGTTGATTTCTCTTGATCCATAGTCTCTGTCCTTAACTTTACTTAGATTTATCTTGGTGCTCTTTCACATCTCAACTTTTAAATGAAACTGTAGCTCCAAAACCTACAGTATGTATCTATGAGTTCCATTTCAGTTGTTGTTGCTGTTTTTAAATATCAGCCCGCTTCTTAGCTAATTCATTGAATCCGTTGTTCAGGTTAAATTTATAATCTGGTCTAACCTGATAGGGCCAGAACGTTGGGTCCAATAATACTAGTACAAATATAACACTAACATGGGTGTTTCAGCTTTACCTATTACAAATAATTTGTCAGAAATAGTTACATGAAAGACTATGAAATTTTGTTAGAGTTGAGAAAAAGTTGCTTCAGACCTTAATTTTCCCTGAGAAGATGCATTACTTGTACACTTGCCTTCACTTTTGTCGCTGTAGAGATGGGAGATTTCAAGGCTTCCAGATGAAGGAACTCAGAAAACATTTAGTAAATATGTTCTTCTGGATAAGGTTAAATTATGTTGCACCTATGGAATTTCTAATAAAATCAATAGCTAGAATGAAATTTTATACACGCAAAACTATGCAATCCATGTCTGACTAGACTATGTGAGGTGTGACTGGCAAAAATGTAAGCCAAGATACCTTGGGAGCAAATCAGCAAAGACTGGGAAAAACTACTATCTTTAGAGCAGATTTAAAGTATGGATCATCAGGACTAGAGACTTCTGATTATCATGGATTTTGAGACTATATTTTGATAATCTTAACATTTCACTCAGAAGTAATACCAGACTTACAGAAACACTGCAAAATAGTACAAAGAATTCCTGCATAAAATTTACACCCAGATTTCCCAAATGTGACTAGTTTACCAAAGAAACTATATAACCTATAAAATTTCTGAACCATTTGAAAATCAGTGGCAGACATGATTCCTTCTGTCCCTAAATAATTTTCTAAAAGCGAAGACTCTCTTACATAATCATAGCACCATTATGAAAATCAAGAAGTAATCGCTGACATAATAAAATTATTTAATCTGTACACACTATTCAAATGTCAACAATGTCTCCACTACTGTCCTTTATCTGGTCAAGGATACAATCCTATAACATCTACCATTTAGCACTGATGCTCTTTAATCATCTATAATTTGAAAAATTGCTTCCCTTGTCTTTTAATTCCTTGACACTTATAAGTAATACAGAAACTCTCTCAATTTAGGTTTGTCTAATATTTCCTTATGGTTACATTCCAATTTTGTATTTTATGGAATGTCACAGAAGTGATTTTTAAATTCTTTTCAGTATGTCATATCAGGAAATACCTGATGCTGATCTGTCCTATTACTAATGATATTAAATTAATCACTTGGTGATGGTGGCAATGTAATAGTTCTCTATGATAACATTAGTGTATTTCTTTTCTGATCAATAAATGTAGGTATTTTGGGGAGATACTTTCAGACTACATCTCACTTAGTCTGAAAGTATCTTCCCACAATAGGAGATAGAAGCTTCTATCTCCTACTATGAAGCACCCATTAATATGAATCAATTACTTTTTGTGGTGGTCACCAATACTGATGATGCTAATTTTATTAATTTTTAAGCCCTTACACATTTTGAAATAGTCCTAAAACCACAAAGAATGAATGTTTTCAAATTTTAAATAATCAATTTATAATTTTGTTTATAAGCAATTCACCATTCTATTTTGCTGTGAAGTATACAGCTCTAGTAATTGTAAGCAAGGTTTCATGGGAGGGATTAAAATAAATAGAGTAATATAATAACACCGATATCTACAGTACTTCTGCATCCCTCCCTAGCCTATTCATTAATTTGAAAAAATCCATATATTTGACACTTCCTTTAAAGTTCACTTTAATTTTTATTTCCTTTAGTTTGCTTTTTATTTTTATTATTTATTTATTTATTCCCCTCCCCTATAATTGTTTTTACTCCGAGTGGCAATTCAGATGTTAGATTTTATCCTTTTATTCAGCCATGCCACATCAAGCAATGCTACAATCACCACTTTTGAATAGAGCAGAATCTTATCTCATGTGATTATTTACATTCCCCTGTAAAAAACTTGGCTTTTGCCTTTATGAGCTCCATCCTTGCTTTTGGAGTAAGATTGTCTTCCCCTGGGCTCCTTTCCCTCAGCTACAGCTAAATATAAGAAAATGCTTTAAACAAACTCTTTGAATTATTCTTTGATATTAACCTGAGGTTCTCATTCTCTACAGAATAAGTCATCAGTGTTAAATCAGATTTCCCTAATAGTAAACTTCTCTTAATCTTATCATGTCTCGAGTCTTTCTATTTCATTTATCAATAATGTCTGAATCAGCATAGATATAATGTTTTAAAACCAAGGTATGGAAACATTTCTTTAAAGAAAAAATATTGACTAATCTGAGAATAAAAGTGATGATTTAAGGAAATGTGCACAATTTTATACTATGGTTTCACATGCCCTAGGGCTATCAACAACCCCTCTTTATAAAAGTCAGCTACAGGATATTAAAAAGGTTTGCCAACCTGCTCAGGTCAACATATTCCTGTTCAGTTGGCCTCATTGTGAAGGAGCAGGATGTAGGGGCACCCCCAATCTGGATTTTGCTGGGAAATATACTGACCAGCCACAACAGGGTTAATCAAGTAAGGACTGCATGTTTCAAATATGTCATTTCTAAGTTTCACTGAAGAAGTAAGAGATATGAATGGTTTATCCTCACCCTATATGATTAAACTATGGTTTGTTTTAAAAAAAATAAAGCAGTAGAAAAGAATATTCATCTCCTTGTATTCTTTGTATTAATTCAAAGAGAACTGAAGCAAAATAAAACAAATCTGTATCAAGTTTAGTACATGGTAGACATATTAGTATTTTTAGTTGGCACAACAAAAACCTGTCATCATTTGTGTTCTCCATGTGTTTTTGGAATCTAACTGGTTCATTAAAGTCCTGAATGATTGAGGTAAGTAACAGAGGTTCTCTAGTAATGAGGTTTCCTGAAAATTGACAATTGTGAACTAAATGTAGAGATTTCATTGACTTAAACTTTCAGGGTGTAGAGAGAAAGTCTGTGTCTTGGAGAAGAGAAGGAAATATCCTAGTTCCTATCCCATCATGGTGGAATCGAGGTGATCTCCATTTCTCCAGTTCTACTGTTTCCTGGCCAATACATAAACCCTCACTGTTTTGAAACTAAAATCATATTATGAAATTCCTGACATTCTGATGTCAAAATGTGGAATATTTCATCTGCCATCATAAAATCATAGATGCTCAACACTCAAAGAGACATTGAAGGACATCTTATCCTACCCCTGTGGTGGAGATTTAGTTTGGTGCCATCAACCCTACACAGATGCTACCTGAATTACAAAGGTTCCAATATGAGTTTTGGATGTTATGATGGTGTAAAACTGATACCCATTCAGTAAAACCCTACTTTGAATTTTTATTTCCCCCCCCCCAGGGTATCAATCTCTCATCCCATAAGCTCCCATGATGCTGGGCAGCCACAGCAAGCTGCAGGTCATCAGACACTCATCATGAAGGTAAACAGCCAATCCTTTGCAGTATACTGTGTTGCCTGAGTTTTTATGGATACCACATTGTGTTCTGAGGCATTAAGAGTAGGCTAGGCTAACCTATGATGTTTGGTAAATGAGGTATATTAAATGCATTTTTGACTTACAATATTTTCAATTAAGGGTTTATCTGGACATGACCCTTGTAAGTCAAGGAGCACCTGTTGACTATTTTCTCAGTGAAATTGTGTGTCCTTCTCTTTGTACACTGTCCCCATATCTTATTCAGATTAATGCTTTAAGTTTCTAAATAGAGTTTTGTGATATATTTTTTTTTCTGCAGCAATACAAAGGGATAGTTGGCATCCATTTTCAGTTTACCAGAATGTCATTGAGATATCTCCTTTTTCCTGGTGGGACAAACCCCAGGTTTAATGGCCTTTGTGGAATAAGCCTGCATCATCACATTCTTGCACTGCTTTTTTCCTGCTCTTTATGGGTCTGCACATGTAAACCCATAAAAACCAAAGAGAAGCATCAATCCCCAATATGTCAATACTCTGAGTATTAGCATAATTCCACAAGTGCATTCGTCTTTAAAGAGCTCAGGGTGCATGATCTCAACTCACATTGCTTGGAAATATGGTTCAGATTGTCAAAGGAGAATAAAACCAAATTGAAATCTTATCCTGGCTCTGTACACTACAATAATTATAGACTCTAAAAGGAGCTTAGGTATAACATTCCACACACTGAGGACACGCAACACATTAAACCTATAGGAGGCTGATATCAACCCGGTACAGTACGTGTGACCAAATGTGATAATGAATATGAACTTTCTGGCTGTTGTGCCTAAAGAGAACCTTTCACAACCACCACTGACACACACACACACACACACACACACACACACACACACCCCGTCTTTTTCAACATTCCCAAACTGCTCAGTTGGACAAGGCCCCCACTCTGCTGAACGCGCACAGTAAATAATCCAAAGCATGGAATGTATCATTGCAGGACCTACTGTTGGTGAAATCATCGTGGTTTTTATAGCCGAGCTCACTTTTACAAGCAGAAGTGCTGTGAGGGGTCACAGCCCTGTTTCATGTCATATGGCAATTGAACGGAGCTGAACACCCACCGTGAGGCCCCGAGGTGGCCAGCTGGCATGGCGGGGCCCCGCCATAGTGCTTTGCCCACCCACACAGTGTGTGCTCAACCAGTACGAAAAGAAAACAACAGTAGTTTTACAAATTGCCAACCGTAAATAATTAACTCATTAGATGAAAGTGCTGATAATAAAGGAAAGAGAAGGAAATCACACAGGAATCTTCAGCACACTGGAGTTGCATAAACCCTTTCCAAAGGCAATGAACAGGCCTGGGGGTGGGGTGGGGGGGGGGATCACTTAAAGTGCTAAATGAGACAATGCAGTCTGCTACTCTCAAAAGTTCAGCCGAGAAACGACAGATCAGAACTAGGTTTAACTACCACTGTTGGCCATGATATTAACATGCAATACCCTGTAGGATACTTTCAGTACCTCCCTTGGCACGCGGAAAGCAAGCACCCTGTGAAGTAAAACAGGCTATGTATTAACTAGGAACGCCTAGGCCGGGCTCCAACCCCAGGACCTAACACAAAACCTGCCATACTGAAAAATGAAAACTAGCGGGGAAGCTCGGGTGATTTACATAGCTTGGACCTCTCCAGTGTGCAGTTTCACTTATTCCAAGCAAAATTTTAATTTGAATTGCAAACGAACTTCATTGGGCATTCTCAATTGATTAATGGGTGCATTAGGAGTTGTTCTTATTCGTTGGCTAATAAAATAACTAAGTTAAAAAAATTACTTTAACCAAAATAATAAGTATGGCCTGAAAGAAATCTTGCTTTGGTTAGAGCAAGGGTGGGTCCAATATTTCCGTACGGAGACTGCTGACTTTCCACGAACACAGTGTCTCCATCATTTCACAAGGAAGATATATGTATTTTTACGTAAAGAGCTCTGGTTGCTTGACCACATTACGTTCCATTGAACCTATTGTTCTTTGTCTGCAGCCTCTGTTGATTTTTCATCTGTGAGGCACCCTGTGCGCATCTCTGCAGGATATTTCTGCTGGCTCGCTTTGTAAAGGCTCAGCAAGTTTTCGCAAAGCTCGACTGGGATTCCTATTGAATGCATGTGATCACCAAGGGAAAAGATGATCAGAGAAAATATTATTTTTTTAAAAGGGCCAGATTCTGCTATAAGAGCAGCTTGTTATTAACTCTTCCATCCCTTTGTTTTGATATTTTGTAGAGAGCCATAAGTCCCAATGAAATTGAAAAGTTTCCAACCATTCACTTGATCATATATATGTTTTATTTCTCTAGCCCTCTTCACTTGAGCCTTCCTTTCTTCAGGGTCTCAAACAATCAGTTTGGATTTTATTTTATGACAACAATAGTAATCATGTAAAAATGTAAATTGTTAAGACTGAAGAAGGGTAAAAACAAAAAAAAGGTGAAGCAAATCTGTCTTCCATTAGCACATTTTGACTAAAACTAGCATATCAACATGATTTTTTTTTTATCAAATTCCTTTCTAATCACTTTTAAGATGTGTCCCTCCCCACTTCTCTCCCAAGTATGGCCAGCCTAGATTCTGGGTTAGAAGCTAGACTACAAGTCACAGTTAAGACACAATCTTAGACTTTGCCTCCCATTGTAGAGAGAGACAAAGGAGAACGTGAAATGGAATTCTGGGTGATGCAAGAATAAAGTGGCCAAAGTTTGTGGGAAAGGGCATGTCTGCTGTGAAATCCTAAGAGGATGTTTCTTGAAAATTTTCAAGAGAAAATGTTCACAGGGAAATGAAGATTTTTGTGGTGTGCTACGTAAGAGCCGAAAGAGTTCATTTGTAAGTACACAACATTTGGACAGAAAAGCAAAGGCAAAACAAAGGGACTGAGCTATTGACTAAGTATGGAAAGGGGAAAGAAAAAGACTATAACAAGCTGGGGTGAAAGGAGGACTTGATGTGGAAGAAGAAATTCCAGTGGTCAGCCCCAAGCTGCACTGACCTTCACACAGTGGAGAGTGGACCTGCAGGCTGGTCCCCGGAGGAAGGGTTTGCATTGTGGACGGGGAGGGCTCAAGATGGCCATGCAGCAGGAGAACACTAGAATAGATTGGAAATCTGAGTTTTAAGCTGGGTTTTTTAATAACCAAGCCAAGGACTTTGGAAAAAGGACTTTCTATCATTGGGCTGAGGTACCAGCACCTGGATATGTTACAGTTAAAGATAAACACTAAGAAGTTTGACATTTCTAAATTCAATGTCCATAAAGTGGGTGGAGTGAAGGAGGGGATCCCTGGTATGGGTCCCCAAAATTGCAAAGGTGAACTGCAAATTATGTATATACTTTTCAACTGTAAATTACTTCGTCAAGGATGTCATGTATTGATTGCATTTAGTCACAATTATTATTGCAACATTTTCCACCACCCCTGTGGAAGCAAAGAGCACATTTTTTAACTGTGCAACATTTGGAACTGGGCATTTTTTCTCCTTTTTGTGATACATATCCTTAAGTGGTTTAAAACAATCATTAGTCCTGATTTATGTCTTGTATATAAAGAGAGTAAACTATTCTCTCACTGTAGTAGTTTCCAAGATACCATTTAATAAATGACAAAATATCAAGTTAACAAAAGAAACTGAAGTCATTAATAAGGAAAACTGCTTCTCTGGAAACCCAAACATCTGAACAGCTCAGCTCTGAATAGAAATAAGCAACTTAAAGGTTCTGATAAGACAAATCTGTTACTATGACACCACGGAAGGTACATATGTTGGACTTAATTTTTCCCCCAGGAGGAGGAGCCTCCTGCAGTGGGAATCCATCAGTCTGGGGCATCCACTAGGAGGGAGGGAAGACAGAAAGAATGTCCTCATGTAGGGGTGGGATTTAGGAGCAGAGACCTTAACTGTTACAGAAGGTTCTTGCTCCTGAATAAAAATCCTGAAATTCTGCAATCAGTGTTCTCTAAATTTGTTCCCATGAGGTTTTCTTTCAAGAGAATGCTCAGAGAATTTGTTTTCCCCCAGGAAATAATAGCCTGGAGCCTATGGCATGCCCTCACTTAGGTGGTTTTATGGAATTGTGAATGAGCTAATCAAAAATCTTAGGAGTACATAAAGAAAAAAATCAATTTAAAAAATCTTAGAAGTACAAAAGAAATCTATAAAACTAGCTTAGGGACGTCTTCTCCATTTACTTTGTTAGCCTCTAAGAAGCATATTGAAATGAGGTTAAAATGTTATTGAGTAGGCTTAAGAAATATTTGCAGAAAAATTAAGCTATTAAGTATAATCTATAAAGCAATGTATCACAGAGCAGATAATTATAAGAATGCTGACCTTAACAATATTTTGCTTATCTAAGAAACTATAATTGTAACTATGTATTGCTCATCTGATAGACTGACTAAAACAATAAAAAACACATTTAATTGATAATGTGCTTTCCCTAAATAATTATAAGTAAAAAGCGTTCATAATAAAAATAAAATTAAGGTAAGTAGATATTTAAGAAATATTTTTAAAGCTCACAAAAGTGATTATAATTCTGTTATTGTTTATATCTGTTCATTTTAACTCTTTATATGCAAATTAAAAAAATGGTTACACCTTGAAGAATTTTTTTCAAATTCTCCCTTGATGAAAAGTAAATACAGTTGACTTTTGAATTGTGCAGTGTTATGGAAGTATGGGATTTTCTCTTTAAAAACAAATGACTAAGCAATGGCTGTTGGCTTTCACAAAGTTGTACTTGACTATAAAAATGCTTTTAGAAGTGAATTATAAGTTATCTGTGACAAAGAGGTGAAGGGTTTGAATATGCTTAATTGCAATGATTGCCCAGAAAAACATTCCAAATTTGATCTAAATGAATTATCTTAGATACACAAAAGCTATGGTTTTTGCATAAGTTTCAGCTTGGTCAGTAGCTGATTTTACAAGGGCATCTTGCTTATTAATTAAGGAATTTTGTTTTTTGGACTGGCAAAACTAAACAATAGTGTTAGCTTAGGTTTTCTCTGGAAATTTTTTTGTTGTTTTAACTGTATGTGTCAAACTGCAATATCAAAATACATTTATAGATATATTTAAATAAATTTTCAAACAATGAATTATTTTAAAGTTTCTTAACACACACACAAAAAAAGAACATGAAACCCATTGGAGACACATTAAGCTAAGCTCTGTGCATATTAAATATGTTGCCCATTCAACATTTGAGAAAGTGTTATAATGCAGTTTTATCACACCAAACAATTAGTGTTGTCCGTCAGTATTATCTTAAATATACTCAATTATACTCAAAACAGGCTACATTTGGATCAAATAACTTTAAATATGAAGTAGTATGTGATTAAAAAAATAATGCTAAACTATAATTTATTTAAGAAAACTTCACATATACAGTGCTTATTGGCCATTACCTTGTTTTCCTTTAATGAATATCATCAGGGATATAATTGAAGTTAATAAATTTTACTCTTCAAGTGCCATGTAGTTTCAACACTCTTGAAATTTATTTTTTAAATCTCTATATAATATTAGATTTCTAATTCTTACTCTTTCAGTAACATGATACTTTTGAAAAGAAGTCTTCATTGTGAAGAACTGTGTTATATGCTAATTACTGTCTGACCACATGTGCCTTGGAAAAAATGTTCAAATTAAAATATTTATTTAAGTAAACCAAAATTACAACTGGGTACATTCAATCAGACTAAAGTTTGTTTCTGATGGGAATACTTGTTTAAGTTTCAATTTGTTAAAGGTTGTTTCAATCACAGAATTGTTTGCTCCTAAGACACTGAGGATAATATGAAATTTTTGTAATTTGCAAGACATACTGCAAGTTAAAATGCAGTTTACCCATGAAATAATCTCGGCCTGACTGGAATTTATTTTAAATTATGTAAACGGCGAAACCCTGCCATCAGTCAGTAAACTCGAAAAGTTTAACTATACAAAATGTGAGGTTGTGATAATACAAGGTTAACAAAAACAATAAACTTTTTTTTTTTTTAGTTTGTCTTCCAGCTACTCTGTGGTAAAAGAAAAAACAATTATCATTTTTTAAGGTTACGTATTAGTCCAAATGGGAAAATGTCTGATGGTTACAAATAAAATGTACACACTATACTAATCTGAGAAAGACCGAAGTGATATAAGAAAATCCTTTTTTAGTACTTCCTTCTGCCAATCCCACCCCACCCCAACTACCACTACCAAGAAAAATCACTTTTCACCCACACTGGTGTTGCTTTTTGAGAACTTGGGTTGGCCAGAGATTGGTGCTATTCAGCAATTCCATACCACATAACCTGTATTTGAATACGGTGGGGATTTTACTGTCATTTGAAATACCATCTACCCAACAGCCTTTATTTCTTGGTACACTTATCATATTGCTGATTGCCAAGGATTTATGTAGTTGATCTGACTGTGCAGTTGAGTGTAATATCCCTTCCTCATTGCCTTCCAGAATGTGTGTTTAATTGACAAGAGTGACCTTTCTAACTAAAGAATAGCTTTTTTAGCAAAAATGTAAATGGAGTAGTTGCACTTCTCTAAGGGAAATTCTAAACACTTTGTGTGTGTTTGTTTTTGACCGTTCCTAGGGTATGTAAAACTGTGTTTTATTAAAATTGGGGGGTGTTTTTTTAAGAGCAAATGTTTGTATTATTTTCTTTTAAAAATGAAGCTCTATTTTTATTTATTTATTTATTTATTTACTTACTTATTTTTAATATATTTTATTGATTTTTCACAGAGAGGAAGAGAGAGGGATAGAGAGTTAGAAACATCGATGAGAGAGAATCATCGACCAGCTGCCTTCTCACAATCCCCACTGGGGATGTGCCCACAACCAAGATGCCCTTGACCGGAATTGAACCCGGGACCCCTCAGTCTGCAGGCCGATGCTCTATCCACTGAGCCAAACCGGTGCTGGCTGAGGCTCTATTTTTAAATAGATTTATTTCTACATTTACTTTTTCTTCAAACTATATGGTAGTTCATGAAAATAAAAATATGAATAATTCACAGCCTTTGTGCCCAAGCTGCTCCTGCTCAGGTGACAGCAGAAAAGAAGGAAATTGTAATAAGGGTGATACATGCTGTAAGGCCTAAAGGGACTCAGTAGTGCCATCAAGGAGCAAGCAGGTTTGAAAGTAGACTAAATCTAAGTATAATGATTGAAAGAAGTTTCAACATTAAAACCTGGGCAGTAATGAAATATATTAAGAATTTGATGTTCTTTTCAAAGTTACCTCTAAGAATAGAGCAGCAATTCTTTTTTCAAAGACTTGTAAAAAGGAAATCCTTACTACTCTACTGAAAGGAAATTGAGGAGGAGGGGAGTAAATCTCATGAGCAGAACTATTCTAGTCACTGCTCTTTGGTACGTAGGGGCCCTAGGATACTTACACTAGGGATTCATAAGACACACAGCCTGTAATCTCATAATGAAAAGATGATTATATTTCATCTATGCCTCCCTTGGGGCAGAAATATATTATTTAAAATCAAGTTAGCCAGCAAATAAAATTGTTTAATTTCATTCTGGGTTTGGATCTTGGGTATGGGTTTAGCAAACCCCCAAACAGTTCTCTGGAGAGATAAAACTAGAGATTATCAGAGTTATTTTAATGCCTTTATCCATTGTTTCTATAACTATTTTCAAGATAAAAATGCCAGAGAGACTTTACAATAAATCACATTGTTGTGTTCTCAGATATTATATCATTTGAACGATAAAGCATCACCCTCAGAGTGGCTCCACCTTTTGTTGTTATAATTCTACCAACTTCTAGCAGTTAAGACAATGAGCAGAGGTAAATAAGAATCTCCAGCTTGGCCAGTGTGGCTTAGTGATTGAACATCGACCCATGAACCAGGAGGCTACAGTTTGATTCCAGGTCTGGGTTGCTGGCTGGATCTCCAGTGGGGGGCATGCAGAATGCAGCCAATCAGTGATTCTCTCTCATTTTTTTGAAAGTAGCTGCTAGACTGTTAGTAGGATTTTGTCAATACTTAATGCATGACCCAGGGGAATTTGTGACTCTCTTGCCTGATTTTGCCCTGATGGAGTAGATCAAGATGTACTCAACAACCAACAAGGTGAAAAGAATCCAGAAGTCTTACTTGTCCATCGGAAATGGTATATTTAAAAAATGCCACCTGCCTAGCCCCAAATGGCATCTTGGCATTACATGAAAAAGTGGGAGTGATCCTCTATTCTGCCAGCTGGAGCAAAGCTGCAGACCTTGGGACCCTCAACTCACTGAGGCTCCCTGAAATGCCTGGGTTGGATTCAGTGATGACTCTGCTCAACTAAAATTGATTTTTGTCCATGAGCCTGTGAGGTTGCTAGGCCTTAGAATCAGCTATGTATAGCCAAAGGCAAACAAGGTCACTGCTTAGTGGGCAGAACTCAAGGACATTATCAGCTCTCTGGCCAATCTCTTGATGAACTTTGTTATATTTTACTGACTCTGCCACTTAGAAAACTGCAGAGTGGCAGATTAAAGATACTCTGAACCCTGGGGACCATGAACCTAGAAACAAATCTAGCTGCTCTTCACACAGTCTAGGAATCATATGCAGATGCTCAGAGCAAGGGCCCATTCTGTGCTAAGTCAAACTCGAAGTAAGCTGCTGCTCAAGCCTGCACCATTCTTTCACTCTTATTGCTTGAACCCATCAATGCAGCAGACATGGACATATTCAATATTATATTTGGCTGCAATGTGAAGAACTCCAGGCCATTTTTTGGTCTCTGGCCTAGGAGTCTTCTAATCTTGTATCTTCTGCTAGAATCTGTGGACCTTAAGCTGGCCAACTTGTTCACATACAAATAGTGTAAAATCTCAGACACTCTACAGTTCTCGACACCTGTAGATAAGCACTTTGGAATCTGTGATTTTATAGATTTAATAGTTTTCATATGCAATGCTTGGATTTTGGAATGTGTGTGCATGCATGTACATGTACACTTCTTGGTGTTTTAGCTAATAAAAAAATCTATTTATAAAATTTCATTGAGGGTGCATAAAAGTGAAAACTTCTGGATTATTCAAAGAATAGTTTCTAAGGTGTATTTTGTAGAGACAATGCTAATTGAAGTACTAGTGAAAGTATTTCCCCAGTAATACTTTTGCCTGAATAAATGATAAATTTTTAAGATTACTATTACTTAACAAAAATATTTCAACCACTCAGTGTTCAAATCAAGAGCAAGAAATACTGGGTTAAAAGTTGTGCTATTATCATATAGACAGCACCTTGTTACTGCTGCCTTTCTACCTTTAATGTGTTATTTATTTCTAGGAAGTATCAATTTAGTAGTTTTATGATTTATTATTTTTTTCTCAAAAAGTTACATCTATAGAATATTATAAGTGAATTAATGAAAGTAAAATATCAAATTCTAAGAACGGGTGTTAGAATTTGAAAATACATGATTTAAATTATTGTTAATAGAAAAGGGTTTTTCCCGATTGTATTTCTTTTTTCCATGAAAAAATAGGTTTATTAGACCTATTCCCATGCCAGCGAATGCATTGTGTTCCACCAGAACAAAGGACAACTGTGCGCTGTTTTCACTGCCACAGAAAACAGATGACAATTTGAAAGCTAGCTCTTTTGGTTTGTTTCATGCATATACAGTACCAATTGGACAATCACCCCATCCTGAAGAAGGTCAACATTCCTTGGCATTTGGTGATGCTTCTTTATCAGTAAATACAGTGATGGGTAAGGGAATAGACATTTTAAAGACACAGGTGTTGTTTTATCCCTGGGAGAGGACACAAACAGCCCCACCCAATCATCTATTCCGAGAATCAATGTTGGACAAAGCATTTGATGAAAAAGTTTCACCCAACATGGTTTAATGAAAAGAAAATACCTTTTGACTTTTTCTTTAAATGCTTAAAAATAAGTTTATTTTTTGGCTTCTTTCTCTCCCAGGAGTTGGTTACATGAAAATTATTTTCACACGTACAGTGATCCTAGCATTGCTAATTAAAAAGTGTTTTGTTATTGAATTTTAGCTACAATTTTGTGAAGTTGGGCAACATAATGAAATTTCTTTTAGAAAAAAGGTCTAGTTCACTTTTGTATGAAAAGGTAGAGAGCAGAGCTCCATTCAGACTTCTCTGAAGGTTTTAATCCACTAGTTTTTTTGTAGTCTCTCTTTATACAAGATATCATATAAATGTCAAAGTTATCTTTCTTTCTACCCATTAGATAACTTTTTTTTTTTTTTACAAATTAGAAAGACTTGAAGTCCTATGTTACTGACACAGATGTCCCATTTTCAGAAAATCTTGAAAAATTCCTACTTATACCAGGTTTATGTAAGTATACCAAATTCATGACCTACTCCCCCTATAAGTAACCAAAATGAGCTTGAACCTTTAAGCTATTACTTGTAGATGTGGACTTTTAATATGACTGATATGCTGTGTTACTGAGAAAATATAAAAATGTTAAAATCACAAGATTGTCAAGCAGTGTGACCTTTGTTTTCTTTTTTTTTTTAATTGTCTGTTTTTTTTTAAATATATTTTATTGATTTTATACAGAGAGGAATTGAGAGGATAGAGAGTTAGAAATGTCAATGAGAGAGAAACATTGACCAGCTGCCTCTTGCACACCCCCCACTGGGGATGTGCCCACAACCAAGGTACATACCCTTGACCAGAATCAAACCCGGGACCTTTCAGTCTGCAGGCTGACGCTCTATCCACTGAGCCAAACCAGTTTCGGCCAGTGTGACCTTTTGGATTTTATCTCTGTAATCTCTCCAAACATGAACACAAGCTACTGGAGGGTTGAGCTTTTCCCGTTAACAGACTATTCAAATCACCTAGATCCAAGAATATTGCTTGGGGTGTAGGAAGTTTTAAGAATACTAGTGTTTGTACCTGGGAGTTTCTAAAACATTAGTTAAAATTCTAATTGCTTTCCCATTATAATTAATTACCATTCAAGATAAATTAAATGTTGACAAAGTGGAATGGTTATCATTTTGAGAAATCAGAATGCTGCTGCAAAATGATTATTAAAATATACAATGATTCCTTTTTTTAACTTTCAGAAGTGCTAGAATTACTATGAGAACTATTGTTGTTATCTTTACACATTAAAAATGTTTAACCTTTACTTTTTAAAGAATAGAAGCTTAATTAAATAAAATAAGCTTTATAAAGTTCTACAAATGGAGCTCCTCTTTCCAAAGATTTTAATTATAACACCACAATAAATCAGTGGAAGTATAGTAATACTGCAAATAAAAAGAATAACCACAATCGACTTAATCAATTTCTTTCTTTCTTGGTCCTAAAATAATTGCTTATTCTCCTGAATGCCCAAATAACTACTGTAATTTTCCCCTTGGGGTAATTCCTTCCTAATTCAAAGGAATTATCCATCAAATGCTTTGTCCGACATTGATTCTGGGAATAGATGATTGCGGGGGTGCTATTTGTATCCTCTTCCAAAGATAAAACAGTACCTATGTCTTTAGAGCCAAAACAAAACAAAACAAAAAAACACTAACCCTCCTTTTGCTTAAATTCTGTATCAATTGAGGATTGATCCAAAAGTGTGAGATAGATGGGAGATCAAACATCCTCTTCATTCCTAAATAACAAGTGTGGCTCTACAAAATGTGCCTGAATCTATGGGAGAGCCGGCCTCCTCATAATTAACATAACTATATTATTTAGTATCTTAAACCAGGACACTTCTGAAAAAGGAGCAAGTTAATAACGATATTAAACCTAAATTGAGACCATCCTGACAAACTGACAAGTATGTTTACACTATTTGTAATGCACCACAGGCTTCAACAAATGCACTCACCCATCCCACACCAGAAGACTGCACTGAAAGATCCCACCACTTCCCTGTGGAAACAGCCTCTTTCTGCTTCATGCTGGAAGCAGAGATTTAGCGTATATTCTCAGCAGGAGGGTTCCCCCCCCCACCAAGAAGAACAGAATTGAGCCACGCATTGCCAGTTTAGTCTCCCCAAATGCATTGTGCTAATTCTCTACTATTGGAGGGACAGCAGAAGGTTTCACCCCATCAGACATCTGCCCATATGGACAAAAACATCAGGAATGCATATGAGGTATTCCCCTATTCCCCCCTAAACTCTTGCATTACTTTCCACTTTCAGTCCTTCCACATTTGGGACACATGCATCCGTGGTTCACACGAGGTGTGTTTTAACAGAAAAACTAATCTGAGTCCACTCTAGTTCTTGTGCCTCCAAAGACTAATCTGAAAAGAAACCATATGAGGGTTAGCCTATAAAAGATGACCAGTTAGAGGTTGTTTTCATAGCCTCTGGCCATGGAGAGGAAAGAGACAGAGACTGATAGAAACAAGATGGTGAGTGTTGACATGGGCCTGGGAGAGAAGATTTTGCTTCATGCCCTGCAGAGCATGATCCTGGGGTAACCATGGAAGGGTGGGTAGGGGAAGAAATTCCAGACAGAGAGCAGATAACAGTGCCTTGCTTCCTAAATGACAACTTGGTGAATCCCTGTGCCCAGTAGTTCAAGTAAAGTTGTGGCATCAGTGAAATAGACCTACTGTAAGAGCAAAAATTATCCTTTTTTTTTTTTTTTTTTTTTTTTTTTTTTTTTTTTTTTAATCTTAGCTACAAGGATAAGTCACAGAGACCCAATGACTTTTTTTTGGGGGGGGGGGGAAGATAAAGTAGGGACAGCAGCAGAGACACAGATTAAAGTCCAGTAGTCTCTTATTCTGGGCATTTTTGTGTATAATATTAGTTGAGCAAGTAAGGAAGGCAATTACAGCTAACAATAGTCAAGAGAACACAAGGATAAATAAATTCTGAGCTGGACACCATACAGAAAGTTCAGAGCTGATGTCTCCTTACTTATATGTCTCATAAATGGTTGATGTTGATAAGTTTGAAATAAAACATACCCTTGACTTTGACCATTTTGGTTGTTATATTATTAGGACTACATAAATGAACTGAGAAATGGAAGCATCTTTCAGATTTGACATGTCAATCTCCTATAAATTCCCTCTAGGGGGCACTAGTTTTGAAACAGGAAAAACCATAGTCCTGGCTGGGACTGGGTTTAGCTAACAGACTAGGACAGGTGTCGGCAACCTGCGGCTCCGGAGCCGCATGCGGCTCTTTTTAAGTGAAAAAATCCTTTTTTTTCTTCAGATTGACAGCTAACTACGCGATCCGGTCTATAGCATTAAGGTAAGAAACAATATATGCAGTGTTATATTTGTTTTAAATGTCGCAATGGTTTTGCGGCTCCCAGGTTTTTTTTTTCTTCGAAAACAGGTCCAAGTGGCTCTTTATGTCTTAAAGGTTGCCGACCCCTGGACTAGGAGGATGACCCTCCAAACAGATGCCATACGACTAATTCTAAGGCAGAACCTAGACTTTGTTCTGAGACATAAAACCAACTTAAACATCTTGCTGGAATACTTGCTTAAGACACGTGTTTTTTTTTTGTTGTTGTTGTTGTTTTTGTAAATGACTGCTATGTAAAAACAAAAACAAAAACAAAACAAAAAAGCAAACGGAAATTGAATACCTTAGGGTAGAGCAGAGCTTCTTAAATTTTAACATGTATTAGAATCCTTGCAGGGCTTGTTAAAACACAGATATTGGCAACACTCCCAGAGTTTCTAATTAGTCCTGGGGCCAGGGATTTGCATTTCTAACAGGTCTCCAGGTAAGAGGGGTGATGCTGCAGGCCTGGGGGCCCACTGGGAAAGCCACGTGATAGAACAATTATCAGGCCTCCATCCCCAGCACCGCCTCACAGTCACGGTACCTTTGTGGTTCCTAATGGCTTAGGAGATACCTTCTACCTGCTTAGGTTACAGGAAACAGTACAGAGACAAACAGGTTGGAGTTGAAATTACTCATTCCAGGAGAGAGACCACCGCCAAAGCAGAATGAATAATACAGATATGAGAAGGTGTTGAGGGCCAGTCTGAGGGGAGAGGAATGACTTGGGACCAGAGAGGGGAGAGGGTCTTTCCTTTGTGGACTTCAGATCCAGATCTGTCTGAATGGAGGTTCGACACGAGGGAATTAGAGGGAAAAGAACAGAAGAAAACTATTCACGTGCTTGGACGTTACCTGCCACCCAGGGTACCTACCTGGAGTTGACCTCAGGGGTATGCACCAATACTGACAGAATTAAGGGAAAGAGCACCAAAGCCTTTAGATTAGGGGTGTCGAACTCAATCAGAGAAGGGGCCAAAATCTAAAATCCAGCCTAAATCGCGGGCCGAATGGTTTACTGAACAGTCATAAACTGTCATTGTGATGGAAACACAGCGGAGTGCAGTGATGACAGCGCGGTGCGGGCCATATTGCAAGGCCTGGCGGGACGGATTTGGCCCGCGGGCCTTGTGTTTGACACATGTGCTTTAGATTCTTAAAAACTAGCCGGGCAAGCTGGCCTGTGGCTGAAACTTCATCTACATCCAGAGAAGAGAATCTGCATGGAAACTCAATCTGTGACTAAATTCCATAGATTTGTCTTCATTTCCAATTCTTAATACACTTATTCTGGATGGTTTGTCCACATTAAACCAAGGCATTGGAGGAAGAAGAGCTCCCTCAGAGGCTGATGGGGGTGCAGCCTGAACATACATGTGCCCCGTGCAGGAGGGGCATGGTGAAGCTGGGGCCTTGCACTCTGGTGAACCTCAACAGCCATGATCAACTGGTAGCTCCTCTCTTCACGCATGACAGTTCAGAGGGACAAGAAACTAGAAAAACAGCTGCCCATCTTCCTTTCCAGAAGCAGCTCCCTAGCACCCGCTAGATGCAAATGCCACTGTATAGATTAGACCCCCACAAAAGATGGCAATGATCGAACGTGCCTATTCCCCTAAGGGACACTGCCAGCTTGCAGAAGTACGTGTGATCTAAGGCCTCGCGTCTCAGACGCCAGGAGGGAAAAGTATTTTAGGCATCAGTTTGGATTTTTGTATATACATATAAAAGAGGGGCAAAGAAAGCCCTTCACAACTGTGGCAAGACACCCTGGCATTTTAAAGACTTCAGATAACGTGATGAAGAAAATGCCTCTTAGGACCCGAATTCAAAGCCATCATGCATGGAATGTCTTTCTACAGAACGAGACTATAGTAAAAAGGGCACATAAAGGGAAACCCTGAAAGCAGGCTTTGTTCGATGTCAGCGATACGTGTCTGTCCTGCCTCGCAGGGCAATAAACTGCACACCAGCTGTGTTAGGAGCAGGGTGCTCCTCGCTGGCGGTAGAGATGAAGGCCCTGCGGGGACTCTCTCCCACACACACGCAGGAAACACTCTGAAGACTTCGGAGTCATCCAAGCCGTCCAGAGCGAGCGCTTCCTGGCACCCGAGGTGCTAAGACTGTCCTGTCACATGAGGCTGCCTTCTCAAGCCAATGGAGTTTTCTTAAATGTCATAAAGAACTTTGCCCAAATGCTTCGGCTACCAGCCAAAACTTTTCTCCCAGCTTGAGGAAGAGAGCATCTGCCATTAAGTAAGATCTTTCCACAACCTCCCAATGGACGTGAAACATAAAAGCCATTGCAATCCCACACTACTATTAAAGGACGTCATAAAAATTGTGGTGAACAAAACAGATATTAATATTTTCTGTAGAGCCAATTTTGCCACTAGACTGACATTTGATGGGTAGTGGGCAAAAGTCGGGCAAATGGCTTCTCCAGGATTCTGCCTCCTGCCTCTGGTCTGAGGAGGGCAGAGCTGGCCAAAGACAGAAAGGAGGCGGTGTTAGAATTAGTTTTCAATCACTGATTTGTGAAACTGAAGTCCTTCAAACACTAACGTTTTCTTATTATCTTCCTGACTTCAGTTGCAAGTAGAAGGTGGAGGCAGGGGGATATAGAGCTAACAAGTTATAAAGGTAGAGAGATAGGTAGATACATAGATATATGTAGTATATGACATACCATATGTAAATATACTAAGTGACCAGATTATTATGATCTCTGAATGCATAATAATCTGGCCATTCAGTGTGTGTGTGTGTGTGTGTGTGTGTGTGTGTGTATCCTGGTGCATGAATTCATGCATTGGTGGGATCTGGCCAGCCTGGCCAGGGGGAGGAGACATGGGCGGTTGACCAGCCTGCCTGCTAGTCGAACTCCTGGTCAAGGGGACAATTTGCATATTACCTTTTATTATATAGGATATACACTGAGTGGCCAGATTATTGTGCGTTCAGAGATAATAAAAATCTGGCCACTCAGTATATATCAAAACCTTATAAAAACATAGATATATATGTTATATATATATATATATATATATATATATATATATATATATATATACATGTGTGTGTGTGTGTGTGTGTGTGTGTGTGTATGTATATATAGTATTTGCTTTGAGAAGTATTACAGGTAAAGGTAGAAAAAGTGATGTTTGCTTATGCACACTAAAAGATTAGAGCAGTGCCCTTCATAGTATTTTATTTTACATAACATCACTATTCTCTCAGAATTCCACACAGACAGGCAATACTGAAGTGCATGCTGAGCAAATTCATGGTAGAAAAATAGAAGCACAGGTTATTATTAACTTCAGGTTATTCTGGGTGCTCTGATCAGCCAGAAATAATTTTCATTAGAACAATGTACAGTTTACATCAGTGGTTTAAATTATCTTGATAAAATATAGCTCTGTGTTGGAACATAGTGTCCTAACAAATCCGTAAGCATTCATGGATAACTTCACAACCCTGACAACTGTATATGAGGTCATTTGGCGGGGCACATTCTACATCCTGACAGAGAGGAGCCCTGGGTCCCGTGACCACTAACATCAGTGCTAAACACGTCAGGGGGAGATGTATGCCGTCTACTTGAATTGATTAAGCAGAGGTGAAGCCACTGGGAGCAGCCCAGCCTGGTTCGTTTGCTTTAGTGAAATGCTTTTGATAACTTGTTCACCTAGGAGGCTGGTTCTCCTCCAGGCAGACATGCAGGGTGTATTCTTACTCCCTGGCTAGAGAAGCAATTCCTGTGGCTTCTAGAAAACTGATCTTTCTAAAGTGAAATCTGGTATAACTGCACATCCCTGACTGCTGTGCAGGATTGGGAGTGGCCAGTAGAGATAGGGAGACTGCAGCTGGCTTGCGTTGGAAGACCCTTAATGCAGACTCAGTGTTGTGCTTAGCTACATGAAAAGGCCCAGCTGGTGTTTCCAAATGGACAGCGGATGATGGGCCAGTGCTGGCTATCTTAAGAGCAGATGAAATCTGTAAAATGGAGTCACTGAAGAGCATGAAACAAAGAGGAAATGGTATTGTCCTGGGATCCCAGTCCTGGTAGTATCTTCATAATTTGAAGGCAAAATACTTTCTCCTTTTCTCTTTCCCTTTATGTTTCCCAGTGATTTGTGCAAAATAAATGGGGGAAAATAAGTGGAAAAATATTATGACTTTTTGACCATGTATAAAACTTCTTTGATCTCAGGGGAAAACTGATTTGTTTCACACAAAAGTATGATCTTTAAAATAATGCTCATATTTTATAATTTGGAGATATTTCATGGATAATTATTTGTTCCTTGTGTTATACCAAAGAAATCCCTAAACATTGATACCATTTTTTTTGTGTGTTAAATTTAAATAAATAATAATATTATTTCCAGGCCCATTATTTATGTTAATGATAGCTGTATATTGCTTAATATATTTTCACAGAAAAGTGCTTAATAAAATAGAGCATTTTTTGAAAAAAAAAAGTTATTTATACTGCTTGATTCTCTGTAATATTAAGCAATCTGTAATAATAATAATAATAATAATAGTAATAATCTGTACCATTGGTTATGAACAAATGGAGACAATTTATATATTGTTCCTTCTTATGTATTTTATCTAATGCTTAGTAAACCTCAAATGCAATGAAAAATATTATTTAAGAATAGGTGATCTAGTAAGAAGCTTCCACCAATAAAAACAAAGTCTAAATGTAAAGAACAAAACAGACAACAAAGCATTCAGAAAAAAAGAAGAAGAAAATCTTGGGAAACAAAATCCATAAAAACAATGTGGCTTCCAAGTAAATTTTTAGCAAGATAGGAAATATAAAGCAGGAACAATAGTTTTAAGACCTTTATAAAACTATATAATATTTTCATATTACTTATTTCTGATGACCCAGACTGTTTTAGCTGAATGATTAATGATACATTGCTTAAGATAAAACTGCTTAGAAGGGCTAGTTTCTACGGAAGTGTCCACTAACAGTTATTTTTTTTCCCTATTGGAGAAAACTCCAGCTCACTAGAGTAGGTAGTAATATTTAGAAAGAAAGAAAAAGAAATCACACACACACACACACACACACACACACACTGAGGCAAGAATAACTATGCATTTAATATTATTATACAGATCTTTGTAAAAGATTGTAAATAATCATGTACCCATTCTCCATAAAGAATATTTACTGTCACCGAAACCAGTGTGGCTCAGCCGTAGAGCGTTGATCTGCAGACTGAAGGGTCCCAGGTTCGATTCCGGTCAAGGGCATGTACGTTGGTTGCGGGCACATCCCCAGTAGGGGGTGTGCAGGAGGCAGCTGGTCGATGTTTCTCTCTCATTGACGTTTCTAGCTCTCTATCTCTCTTTGTAAAAAAATCAATAAAATATATATTTTTAAAAAGAACATTTATCCTCAACATTACAGAATTACTTCTGATATAAGACCTTACATGTAGATGCAAGAGTTTACTTGTTCTTAAAAATTTGCTTTAAAAGAACTGGGAGAAAGGTCCTATATTTTTCTACATTTCAATGGAAGCTAAAATATATTTTCCTCAACATTGTTTTCTTGATTTAAAACAAAACAACAACAGAAAAAAAAAGACATTGTTTCTGATTTGTTGCACTGAAATCCTTAAAATGTTGCCTTTTTAGACTCTATGAGTTTGAAAAATCATTTTCAACAATTTCAATAATTATTATAGAGGCATTTCTTCTAAATGCAGGCCTATTTTCTCAGTATAAATAAACATTTATACTGAATATTCTGTTAGTGAGAAATTTCTCCAGGTGTAAAATGTGAAATAAGGCTCATGTTATAGCATCGATCAGACCACCAAACCTCAGAGGAAGGTAGGGGAGGGTGGGGTAAGGAGGAGAGATCAACCTAAGGACTTGTATGCATGTGTATAAGCCTCACCAATGGACACAGACACCAGGGGGGTGAAGGCATGAGTGGGGGAGGGAAATGAGGGCATAAGGACATGTTTGTAATACTTTAATCAATAAAGAAAAAAATATTATCCTGGTTTGGAATAAAGCATGGATTAAGATAAACATTTTTAAAAATGAAGAAGGATATGCTTGGTAAAGAGACAAACTTTGTTTACTGTTCAATTCACAAAGTTTGATGTTTTCCAAAATATAATATTGGCTTAGGAAATGGGGTGTTTTTTAGGTTGAAGCCAAACTATTCAAAATTTAGGGGGGGGAAATTACTGAATTTAGTTGAAAAACAAGTTCCTTGCATACTCTACTTAATTCCCATTGCCTGCATTTTGTATTTGTGCGTGTTCTATCTTAGCATGAGGAATGATGATAAGCTGAACTGCCTTATTTTAGTCCAGTTACTACCCATTGTATAATCTTCAGTCATACACAATGGATGTAACCAAATGTGTCAGGCAAATAGTTCAAATTAAAATAAATAAAACAGTTCAAATGAAAAACACTTTTCATCATTTTATATTTTTACCATAACTTCATCTCACCAGAGAGAGTCACAATTTATAAACCAACATTTTGTGCTACCACGTTTGAAAATACAATTAATTTTACATTTGTTGGCTAGCTATAAGTACAGGGTAGGGCAAAAGTAGATTTATAGTTGTGAGTAAGTTGAACAGTGTTAATTCTTGTATCCTTATGTATTAATTACTGTACAAACAACTACAAAACTTACTTTGCCCCACTCTGTGTGTATGTAATTGATATTATTCTCTTCCTTTCTTCTTTCCTATTTTCTATCTTTTTATCTGTTATCTATCATTTATTTGGGTGAAGAACATTAAATGTTATTTTTTCATCTTTGATACACTTCCATTCCTGCATTCTAGAGCTTCATATTAACATATCACATTGATATCATCATCACCCATCCTACTGGCAAACAATTTGGAGATTTCACATATTCTTCGAGGAGACCAGAGAGCTAGGCACTCACGTGTTCATGGCAAGTGTAAAATTTGGAAATAGTCTTCTGAGGAATAACTGGCCAGTGTAAGTTAAATTTTAATTGTGTACTGGAAGCTGATTTACAGAAATGACATCCTACTACAGATGTTCATGGAAGTATTTCACCAGCAGTGGACACCACTTACTTTCCCATCAATAAGGGAGTAGGTAGAAAGTGGTAGGTCCATAAAAGTGAATGTAGAGCTGCCATAAAAAAGAAAGAGGAGATTCTGAGTGCTCTGAAAAGGTGCAAAGGGTATGTTCAGTTATTAAGAGAAAAATAAAATAATATTCTATTTCCCCAGAAATAATAATAGCTGAATATATTTTTGCACATCAGTAAGAGCCTGGAAGACATGCACCAAACTAAAGTGGAGGATGGAGGGTAATGATGGAGGGGGTGGGATTCCTTGCCTTTTACCTTTATGCCTTTGCAGCTTAGGAGTAAAACCAGTTTACTTAACAAACTTTCCTGCTACATCCGGTCCTGTAAACCAACGATGTTCCTCCTGATCAGCATTTTTCTTTTTTTCCTGAAAACCGCTGTCCATCCAAAATAAATATTTCTACTGTGCCACAAAATGAAATTATTCAGCATTAAAATTGCAAAGCTAGTGCCATGTTAGTAAATTCCAGGGAGCCATGGCAAAACTCCATCTTCTATTCAGAAAGTGTTTATGTTTGACCGGTGGGAATGATGATAAATTGTTTATGTTACTCTTTGTCTTCTGGGGAAATGTTTTCATTACGTCTGGATGCCATCAATGATGAAGACAGGAAAGTTTGAGAAAAGCTACTGCAGTTATTAAATCACTAGATACAGAACGCATTAAGATGGAGCGAGGAAGGGAAAAATGACCATACTGCCTGCTCCCTGTTCACCTTGCTGCCCAACCTCCTACTCTGCAAGATGGGAATAAAGCATCTTCCTCACTCACAAGGGACTTTCTTTCTTTCTTGCAAGAAAAGGTTATACTTTATTGCTGAATATTTTTTTAGTGTTATGAGTGTGTGTGTGTGTGTGTGTGTTAATTCACAAGGAATTGTAATAATTATATAAGTATAAAAATATGTGCTTTTTGCCATCTCTAATGTTGCCCTATCTCAAATTAATTAAAATAACTTAATTGCTGCATAATGTTGCAATAACATCCATAAATATCCATAACTTACATAGCTTAATTCTCTTTAAGCATTATAACAATTTCAAATATGAAGGACTTATGAAACAGACATGTAATTCTGTATTCTGCTTTTTCAGTTAACATATTAATCACTTCCCATGTTTCTATATAAATATGGCTGTATAATATTAAATAAGAAAATCTGGTATTATATATTTGAGCACAATCAACCCTTGAACATTTGGTATAGTTTACTTTTTGATTTTTTTCTATGATGTTGTGATGAATACATTTATATGCCTGAATTGCCGCTTTTTAATTTATTGCCTTTAGAGATATTCCTAAAAGTAAAATTAATATATTGAACAGTAAGACTTTATTTACAGGCATGGCTACATTGCCTTCAAATTTAGCATTGCATATTTAGCAAACTATTAAAAATATTGTCAACTTGGTTTTACTAAATTTCATAATAATTTAGAATATTTATGTAAATTAAAAACAGGTGGAAACATTGAATGAACACTATTGATTGATTTGAATTTACCTTATATGTTTAAGTAAGGCTTATGTATTTTTTTTTTTTTGTAACAGCTTTAAGGTCCTATCTACCTGGCTAATGAAAAATCCAGTTTAGTTTTATTTTGAGGACATTCTCTATTCCTAGCTTTCTGTGGTTTCTCACAGTGCAGTAATATCACTGGTCTTTAGTTTGATGATCTCCACTGCAATGTCCATTATCTAAGCCAATGTGATTTATTGCGATTTGCTAACTCAGCACCTGCACTGCAAACTAGGCTTCACAGGCTCCCACTTTTAGTGTTTTGCCCCTTTAATGTTTGTGTCTCCCTCTCACTCCAGCATAGCACAGCAGTCTTCTGCAATGCTGAATTTTGTTACTTTACTACATCAGTAAAATTCAAATTCAGTTATTCATTGGAGGAACTCGGAGGACTCAGAAAACCATTATACTTATTCTGGATTAAAGAAAAGGCTACAGATTAAAATCAGCCAAGCTAAAGGGCAGAGTCCAGGAAGGAACAGACACACGCTTTCATGTGTCTCTTCTTGATCTTGGTAGAATCTTTTTTTTTCTTCTTCTTTTTTTTTTCTTCTTTTTTTTCTTTTCTTTTTTTTCTTTTATTTTTTCCGAGGCCCATTGCACTTGAGCCACGATTTGTTCCTTCCTCTTCACTCCAGAGATTAGAATGACAGCATTTCTTTTTGTTTGTTTTTTGTTAATACTTGCCCAAGATTTTTTACCATTGATTTTTTTTTCAGAGAGAGTGGAAGGATGAGGAAGAGACAGAAAGAAACATTGATGTGAGAGAGACACATAGATTGGTTGCCTCCCCACATGGACCCTGACCAGGGATCGAGCCTGCAACCCAGGTATATGCCCTTGATCCGCCTGACATTTCTATTCTTGGAAGATGTAGCAAAGTATATGGGGTTTCCTCTGCCTTAAATATCAGTCAAGTGCAACCATATCTCTTTGAGAGAAGCAAACAACCAGCATTTATTATTTACCTCAGCTCCACAAAAGAGAGCCTAAATTCCAACTAGTACAGCTGAGAGGTTGGGGTTTCCTTCCATTGCCTGGCTTTCCTTCTTCTGCCCAGCCCACAGCCATAGGTTGGTGGTTTCACCCCAGGAGTGAAGCCTGAGAATACTGGGGCCTATTTATCCTAGCCCAGCCTGCTTGTGGAGCAGAAGTTCTGTGCAGGGAAAGGTAAGCTGAGAAGACCAGAGGCAACTGGTCCACATGGTGCCTTACTCATAAAGCAGAAGTGTACTTTCTGAGAGAAGGGACCAGTCTCTCCACTCCCAGTTCAGGATCACTGCTCAGAGATTTTCCCCAAAGAGTACGATAGACCAAAAGAACACAGAGCCCCAAAGCTCTCCTCAAAGGAACTAATTATATTCAGAACCACGTTTAGGGAAGGGAAAGCCTAAGGTATTTTAGAAAACAATGGAGATTTTGGTGGTCAGAAATTTAGAGAAGGCCAATCACACCATGAGAAACGCAAATTAAACCACAGACCAGCTACTCTTTCAGGAAGAACCAGGGAAAAACTGATCAGAAAGCCATATTGGGGTCAAAACAGCCTTAAAGACTGACTTCAAAAACTCTTTCTGCAGGGACTCAGACTGAGTTGGATTAGAGTAGGGAGCATTTTTACTCTCCACTGCATAGCCTAACAACTGGGTGGAATACCCACAGAGGCAGACAGCTAACAGAAATACAAATGAGAAAGTCACAAAGAGCCCTGCTAACCCCAAAGGTTTCTGTTCACATCCCCAAGGCTGGCTACGCCCTCTGTAGAGCAACATCGAAGGCCTCACACAACAGGGGAAATAGACTTCACTAAAATAGTCAAGATAAATCTCTAATCAAGTAATCAAACCTTAATAATAAGCTTTAGAGATGGAAGATCAGTATCCAGAGTTGCTATACTACATTATAAAATCTCCAGCTTGTAAGAAAGAAAACACCATGAAGGTATGAAACATACATAGGAAAAAAAAATAAGCAGCAGAAACTTTCTATTAAAAGGCTCAGATGTTTGACTTAACAAACATATAAAACAGAGAAATATGGAACATTAACATGCACAGGAGTAGCAGAAAAAGAAGAAAAAGAGAAAGAAAAAAAAGTACTTGCAGAAATAATGGCTGAAAACTTGCTAAATATTGTGAATATTTTCAAATGGTCGTTAAGCACATGAAAAATAATCAATATTCTTAAACATTGGGAAATGTAAATTAAAACAGTAATGTGATATACTTCACTAAGATAGTTATAATCAAAAAGATAAATAAGTATTGGCATGGATTCAGAGAATCTGGAGACCTCACACATTCCTGATGGAGTGTAAACTGGTGTGGTCACTGGGCAAACAGTCTGTCAGTTCCTCAAAAGTTTAATCTTGGAGTTATCATATGATCCACAAATTCCATTCTAAAGTAAACAATTAAGGGAACTGAAAACATATATTCACACAAAAACTTGTAAGTAGATATTCATTATTTATAATAGCCCCCAAATTGAAGATCACTCAAATGTCCATCAACTGATAAATCTATAATATTCTAATAAAAGGGTAATATGCAAATTTGTCAGGACACCCTCACAATAATGACTGAACAAGCAGGTTGCTTGGGGCGACAAGACCAGCAGGAGGGTTAGCAAGGGATGACCAAATGACTGAACAGTAGGCTGCATGAGGCAACCAGGATGGCAGCAGGGGGGGGGGGGGGGGGCAGTGAGGGGCAATCAGGCTGGCAGTGGAGGGCAGTGACGGGTAGTCAGGCCAGCAAAGTGGGGCATTGAGGGGCAACCAGGCCAGTGGGGGGGGGGCAATCAGGGGTGACCAGGCCAACAGGCAGAGGCAGTTAGGGGTGATCAGGCTGGCAGGGGTGCAGTTGGGGTCTATCAGGCAGGCAGGTGAACAGTTAGAAGCCAGCAGTCCTAGATTGTGAGAGGGATGTTCCATTGCCAGTTTAGGCCCAATCCTAGGGATCATCCCTCAAGCTGTCCCAGAATGGAGAGGGTACAGGCTGAACTGAGGGGACCCCTCCATGCACGAATTTTGTGCACCAGGCCTCTAGGAGAAAAATAAAAGACTGTATCTGTGCAATGGAACTTTTTTTCCCCAATAGAAAATAATAAAGTATTGATACATGCTACAATATGAATGAACCTTGAAAAGAAGATATTGAGTGAAAGAATAAAGTATTGATACATGCTACAATATGAATGAACCTTGAAAAGAAGATATTGAGTGAAAAAATCCGGTCATAAGTGTTCTATGGTTCCATTTACTAAAAAATGATGAGGATCAACAACTCTAGAGAGAGAAATAAAGTATTGATACATGCTACAATATGAATGAACCTTGAAAAGAAGATATTGAGTGAAAGAATCCGGTCATAAGTGTTCTATGGTTCCATCTACTAAAAAATGATGAGGATCAGGAAGAGGTTCCAAAGCATGACACTGATATTAAGTAAAAATCTGAATTTCATCTGTCATTTTACAGATGAAATTGAGTCCAAGAGAGATTGCAGGAAAGGGGGGGGGGAATGAGTTGAGGACAATTTAATGACAAATCTGGGATAGAGTTCAAACATCTTAATTTCAAGTTCAGTGTGTGCTCTTATATGCTGCCCAATAGATTAGCTAATAATAGTTTGGATAATCATATAGGAAACCTAATAACAATATGTGACATGGTAATAAATGATTTCTATTTCTGGCTTGTCAAGGATTTGGACGGTAGAGATTATGACCAGCCCTAAAACCATTTATTATACAATAGTATCCTACTACATAACATTCCACCACAAGGGCCAGCCCCAGCTCAGATCTCCTGGAGGGCCAAGGGGTCAGTTAAGTCAGCCCAGCCAACACCAAGTCCTCTCGCTTGGCTTCAGAGCTGCTGGCGTTTGCCTGCCTCCCAGTGATCCCAAAGCCCTGCCAGCATTCTGGTATCGTATGAAAGAAACTGCATTCGGTTTGCACAGTAACGACGCAGTTACCTCTTCCTTTTCCAGATTTCCTGTGTGACAAACGTCAGAATTAAATTGTTGCAACATTCGGCACATTTTTATCCAGATCAATATTGAAAACATATTTAATGCAATATTGAAGGGATTAGAGCATTCAGGAAAGGGAAAGTCTGACTAATGCAGCAGCTGCACCGCATTCCAAGGCGCCCGGGCCTTGCCAGCACGTATTAGCCAGTGGAGTCTTTGACAGCAAGCAATCTGCCATCCGGCTCAGGCTCCAGAGGATGTTTGCTGGAAGCTGGTTTTCTGGTCAGTATTAGCAGCTCTTGTTTCTGCAGGTTGCCTGTGTTAACTGTTCGGTTAACATCAGAAGGCTTTTAATAAGCCTCTATGTGTGCCTTTAATTGCACTCCAAAAAAATTATATTTTTATGATCATGATCCAGTTTAGAAATGTTAAATTGAGATACAACAAAATAAGGAATGCTAACAGAACATAAGGTATCTTTTAACTACCCAAAAATGACCTGGCTTCTTAACATGTTATTACAAACACTTTATATCTAAAAATAAAATAAAAGATAGCTGTCATTTTCTTCAGCCTTCTTCCCTATATAAGTCCCTGTTTACATCCCTTTATAAGTTACGTTGTCTCATGATAATGTTAAAATCAGGCAGGTTCATCTGGAAAGGCCCAGGTGGTTACAGAAATGGCTTCTTTCCTGATTGGATGGGTTTTGCTCTGAGTGATCTGTGTCCAGGTCAGACTAGTTGCTAGATATTTTGAATATTGCTCCTGGATAGAACGGATCATTAACATGGCCAAAAATTGTTTTTGGTAGTTAACATTGCAAGGTATCCAAATGATATGTCTAATAGATAATTGAAACAAGGAGTTCACAAACTATGCAGAATGGAAATAATAACGGTCACACAGCACATATTCTACATCTGGTCTCATTTTGATCAATAACAGATATTTATGGGGTATAGAGCAAAGGCTGGAAATACAGTTTGAGTTTGTATGATAGAACAGAGTGAAGATAAATGAGTCAATCAACTGATAAAAATACTTGTACATTCATCTTACCTCGTTTAGAGCGCTATGTGTCAGAACAGAAGCATTTATTTTTCACAGTTCTGGAGGATGGGAAGTCCAAGAAAAGGCAACAATATGGTTTTGTTCTGGTGAGGGCCCATTTCCTTGTTCATAGATGGTACCGGTACCTTTCACTATGCCTCCCCTGGTGGAAGGGCAAGAGATCTCTGGGGGCCCCTTTAATAAAAACACTAATCTCATTCATGGGAGCTCAACCCTCATGTCCTAATAAGCACTTTGGCAAGGCCTCATCTACTAATACCATCATATATGTGGGTTAAGACTCCAACAAACGAATTTTGCAAGGGCATCAATATTCAGATCATAGCAATATTATATATGCACTAGAGGCCTGGTGCATGAAATTTGTGCATGGGAGGGAGGTCCCTCAGCCTAGCCTGCACCCTCTCACAATCTGAAACAACTGGCTCTTAACTGCTCACCTGCCTGCCTGCCCCATTGCCCCTAACTGCTCACCTGGCTCCCTGCTTGCCCATAACATTTTTTTCCTACAGTATATCTGGAATGATGTCTGGAAGGTCATTTGGGTGTCTGGTTTAATTAGCATATTATATTTTTATTATTATGGATAGTCCATATTTTTATGAAAGCAAACAGCCCCACAAGTGAAAATACCAAAATGAATTGAAAACTTTAATGAACTTTCATATTATTTTCATGATATGATTCAGGTAAGTGATATATATATATATATATAAATATAAATATATATATAAATATATATATATGTATAAATATATATATATATTTTTTTACTTGTGTTATAGTAAGTATTAGAGGCCCGGTGCATGAAATCCATGCATAAGTAGGGTCCCTAGACACCTGGCCCATCCTTTGCACCCCTACCTGGCCACTTCTGCTGGCCCCTGGTGGTCCCCTCTCTACCGACAGCCCTGCTCCTTCTTCTGCCACTCCCACACCCTGACGGTGCTGGTCCCACTTGTGCCTGCTGATGGCATGGAACAATTGGGGCCAGCGCTGGCAGTGGGTGTGAGTGGAAGCTGCTTCCTCAATTACCCCTCAGGAGCAGGGGGAGGTGGAGAAGCCCTGAGGGGTGATCAGGGCTGGCACTGACAGCAGGTGCGAGCGGGGCCTGGGCCAGCAGTAGGTACAAGTGCTGGGTGGGACCATGGTGCGTGGGAGCAAACAATTTTCAGTAACAACCAGAGGCTCACCCTGATGACAGCCACTGGTGCCCTGCGTTGGTCTGACACACGCCCGCCACCTGCTCCATCATCCCGCAGCAGTCCATACCCACCATGTTCTGCACACCTCTTGGTGGTCAGTGCATATAATAGAGAGCAATTGAGCAGCCTTAGCATATCATTAGTATATTACACTTTGATTGGTTGTTTGGTTGTTCTGCTGTTCAGTCTATTTGCATATTACCCTTTTATTTATATAGGATATTTGCCTAATACAATAGTAAAATAAACTTTTTTTTCTAACCTTTCCCCCTCCCAAAGAGCTTTGATGAATAGATAAAAATATAATACCTCTTGTTTATTTAAAAGATTTACTGGATTGTATATAATTCTACAGATATTTATTCAGTTGGGTTTTAAAACACCCAATCCTTTATACTGTTCAATGAGATATTTATAAGAAAACTTCTTTTTGAACATGTAATAGTTATATTCTAAGATTCAGCTCTTATATGTCTTTATGTATAAAGGAGTTTGATGCCTGTGAACACTTCACCATTCCTTTTGGCCTCATTATTTCTTATTAAGACATCTATAAATTGGTAATGCTTTTTTGCTTAGATTGTTACCATTTATCTAAAATATAAGCTACTCAAGGAGAGAGCAGGCATGGAAAATTAAGTAATATAATATTGATTGAGAAAAAAGCATTTTAGAAAACAAAAATATAACATATTCCACTGGGTCAGTAAGAGACCATAAACCTGAGATGATATTGATTTTGTATGCTTTTATGTCAGCAGATTTAAACTACATGCTATCATATTTTTGTAGATACTTGTAAAGAAATTATATTTATGTGAAACAACCTCTTACAACTCTCTGATAGAGTAAATGGAGTATTACCTATTCCCCTTTTCCCATTCCTACAAAGAAGATATATTTTCTGAGGCCTTGTGTTATCAAAATATTGTTAACTAGGGAATCTCAACCGACATAAAGATTGGATAGAGAGTTGTCTTTCTAGGAAAAGGAGACAATCCCTACAAGTTTGAAAGATTCATTTTGTATATTAATTTAAATGGTTGACTGATATCAAATATGTTTATAGTTAATTGCATTAACCTGTACTTTAAATTTTACCTATTGTTCTATAAACTATCCTACAATACTAGGTTAATTAAGATAATTCTGTTAATTTTCCAAGGGGCTAAATAATATTTTAGCCTAATTCTTCATTACATACATCTCAAAATTTTGACCTAAAGCTTCATAACCGTTTCACAAATGTGATGGAGAGTCTCTTAACATGTAATTTAAGTTTTAGAGTTTATGTTTAGATTATTCAAATTTAATTTGGTGACCCATGTGACCATATACATAGTAAACTCCTAGAAACCAATGAAATATGCTAGAATAAATGTTTAAAGGTTGCATCACTATGTTATGTAAAAGTGAATATATATATATATATATATATATATATATATATATGGAATTTAATTTTTATGATGTTTCTATTTATGGAGGCAGAAATAATGTTCGCATTCTTGTTGTTGAAACAATCTCAAAATACCTTTATAGATTAAATAAATTAAAGGTAGAAAAATAAGAGAAATCCATGTTTAAATTTCATAATGAGGTATGTAAGTATCTATATGCATATAAATACAGAGTATAAATTGTTAGAAAAAATGCTATGTGTGAGTAAAATGTTAGTCTTTATCTTTTACTTTAACTTATATCTACATTTTTATTTTAGCAAATGAAGTCCTAGAGATATTTTCATTTAATTTTTTAAGTTTAGATTTTCACTGTTACCTCAGAATATTTGTGCATGGGGGCGGAGGGGTGGTGTCCCTCAGCCCAGCCTGCACCCTCTCCAATCTAGAACCCCTCTGGGATGCCTGTCTGCCTGTTTAGGCCTGATCCCTGGCAGCCAGACATCCCTTTCACAATTCAGGACTGCGGGCTCCCAACTGCTCACCTGCCTGCCTGATTGCCTCTAACTGCTTCTGCCTGCCAGCCTAATCACCCCTAACCACTCCCCTGCCAGACCAATCATCCCCAACTGCCTTCCCCTGACAACCCGGTCACCCCCAAATGCCCACCCCTACATATTTTCGCTTTATTGGATAGGGTTTTTTCTTTAACATATTGGACAGCCCTAACTGCTTTGCCAAGGTGGATGGAGCATCAGCCTGCAGACTCAAGGGTCCCAGGTTTGATTCCAGTGAAGAGCATGTACCTTGGTTGGGGGCACATACCCAGTGGGAAGTGAGCAGGAGGCAGATGATGGATGTTTCTCTCTCACAGATGTTTCTAGCTCTCTATCCCTTCCCTTTTTCTCTGTAAAAAAAGAAATCACTTTTAGATTAAAAGAAAAACAAAAAACATTTAAGATTTCTTCATATCTGCCTGACTGGTGTGACTCAGTGGTTGAGACCCCAGGCTGCAACCACTGGGAGGAGATTGTGCCATGTGGGTATATGCCTCTCCCAGGTTGAGACTCCTGGGAGAGATTGGCCCATGGGGGAGGGATTGGCCGGTGAGGAATGAATTTGTTTTTGTTTTTTTATGAAGGGCCAGGAGAGCCTCTGGGAAGCATTCCACCAGGCCGCTTACTCTGCAGGCTCTCAGCAGCAGTCCTCCCTGAGACTGGGGGACTCCAGTGGGGCTGAGAGGACTGGGTGCCACCATCTTGTGGCCATGGGCACTGCCATTTTGTCACGGAGTGATGGTTAATTTGCATATTATTCTTTTATTATATAGGATTAATCCCCAAGGCAAAAAAAAGTTTGCTTTTGATTCCATCATAACTTAAAATATCTGAAAATTAATTGCACTATTTTTGGGGAAAAGATATTGTCTTACAGATAAAATCCATGAAGGAAATAATTTAATCAGGCAAGTTGATATTTTTAGAAAATTATGCAGTTTGTACATGGAGTTGAAATGGAAATCTGTGTGTAATTTAAGTGATCAAATAGTATTATAATTATGATTTGTGGAAGAAAAACATTCCCAAAATTCATAACACATTTACCTGAGCTTTATTACATTTTCTTGTTTTCATGGAGAGACTCGGAAAGTTCTCAAAAAAATAAAATTAAATTAAATAAAGGAAAGTGGCACAACCAGCAACTGGTAATCAGGATGTCAGCCAATTATAAGAGTTCACCATTCCCTCTCTATGAGGACATTCTTGTGGTAAAGTACACTACTTCCTTCCCTGGCATAACCATTCATTAACCTATGCTTTTATAAAATTGCTTTTAATTTACATAAAAGTAAATTCAATAGCTATACTAATTTTTTCACTATTCTATATGTCTGCAGTCATTAAAGTAAAAATTTAAATGATTTTGAAAAGAAAAGAAATAAAACAGAGGTACATGCTTCAATATGGGTAGCTCTTAAAAACATAATATTGATGTTATACATTAACATTTTTAGAACATCAAAGCATTTGAAATATTAGTTTCATAGTATATATATCAAAAGAAATGAGTAGAAAGGACACCTACAACTTTCCTTTAGAGTTGACCCATGGGATTCTAACAGAGTTTTGGACACATGGCTAAAAAGAGAAAGGCCATTTGAAATTTTGCTGTAGGAATATATAGTTGTGCCCTACTTTCTAAAGTTAGGAGACTCACCCTCCCACACCTTAGCAGAAGACTTCAGGTTTATTCCATAGAGAGCATAAAACAGAGTATTTCTGGGAAGAAAACAGATAAGTAGAAATGGGAGTACTATAAAAAAATGTAAGATAAAGTAGAAGTTTATCATTATAATATTGAGATTCCATCCCACCTCCAATGTTTTTCATACTCAGTTTCCAAAATGAAGGCATTCATAATTACATCCTAGAATCAGGAGATTGCTGACAAGAAGAGGGATTGGGGCTTATGAATAAAGCAAGCAGGCCTAAGTACTAAAATCATTTAATAAATATTCATGGACAATGAAGACACACAGTTCATAAGACCCATTTATATAGACAAAATTTCAAATCAGTTTTAAATGCCCTAACTTAAATAAGTGGATAAACATAATCAAGAAATATCTGGGAAAGCCACCAATCCTATATAATAATATGCTAAGTGTCTGATCATTCAGTCACCCATTGAACCAATCAAAGTGTAATGATATGCTAAGACTGCTCAACCACCCACTATGATGTGCACTGACCACCAGGAGGCAAACACTCTGACCAGTAGGTTAGCTTGCTGCTGGGGTCCAGCTGATTGGGACAGAGCAAGACGAACCAGACACACCCTGGAGCCCTCCTGCAATCCCTCCCTGACTGGCCAACCTCCAGCATCCCTCCCTGTCCCTGATCGTGCACCAATGGGATCCCTCTGCCTGGCCTTTGCCCTCTCACAATACAGGACCCCTCAGGGGATGTTGGAGAATCAGTTTCAGCCTGATCCCACAGGCCAAGATCAGGGACCCCACTGGTGCATGAATTCGTGCACTGGGCCCCTAGTATGAAATAGATAGTTCATAACAAAGAAGCAAAAAATAAATTTGTAAGAAACATACTAGGCAGGAAGAAAAAAAAATGACTATTATTGATATTATTAGAAAGATAAAAGAAAGAAATATTTCCATGCAGAAGGCCATAATGCAAGAAAAAAGAGTTACTAAAGAAACAAAAAAAAGACCTTTGGAAGTGTAAATACATAGCAGATATGGTGACTGGAAAATTAAATTAAGGAAGCCTCCCATAAAGTAGACCAAAAAGACACATTTATGAGCAACAGGGAAGAAAAGTTCAGAAAATTAGAGGGTCAGGTCTGGAATCTCAACATCTAAATAAAAAGAGCCCTTTTAAGAGAGAACGGGGGGGGGGGGGGGGAAGAAAAGGGTGAAATAAATTAATTCAATAAATTATTCTTCAAATAAAAGGACTTTTTTTTTTTTTTAATAAATAGACCCACCAAGTGCCTAGAACAATGGAAGAAAATGGATCTACCTCTGCTCATGATCCTACAATTTCTGAAAGTTATTATTAATGAGAACAGCACAATTTTTAAAGAGGAAAAATAGAAGTTTTTATATAAGGGATGACAAATCATACTGGAAGCTAGAGGACAATGGAGGTAATGCCTTAAAGATTCAGGACACTTTTTCCCCATCTAGTATTCTGTTTCTAAAACAATTACTAACTAAATGTGATTGCAGATGTTTTGATATGTAGTGTTGAAAAACCAATTACCTCGATGCACTCATTCTGAAAAAGCTAACAGTAGATAGTCTTAAAAGAAAAATGACTAATCAATAATTACCTAATTAAAGCTACAGAGGCTGAGTGCATAAGAAAAAGAAAAGAGAATCCTAAAGTGATAAAGAAGGAATGTCTGAGAGCAAACCATCCAGATGAGGACAAGTCAGAAATCACTGGGAGATATGGATGCAAGAAGATGACATTTGAATATATTTAGAAAAAGTATTTTATTTCTATAGGTGAACTTGGGTTTGGTGATTACATGGAATTAATGGTTAAAAACTAAGCAATTAGGATTATTAGCAACTCCACAGAAAGCAATAAATTGTTTATGAAAAGTAAAATACCAGTAATCCACATGACTTACACATGAATCCTGTCTACACAGTCAGAATAACATAAATGCAGACTACTGTCCTGAATAAAACTCTATCTAGGTTAAGAAGGGAGAGAAGGAAAATGTGTTTGTCGGGTGTGGTGGGAAAGAGAGCTAAATCCACACACACAGAGATAAATAACAAATGTAATGAACAAAACTAAAAGTAATTGTTTCTGGGAAGCAGTGAATGATGAGAGTTTTTTGAGGAGGGCTTAGAAGACTACATTTTCATAAAGAAAGGCTTGATGCTTTAAAAACGTATGTTTGAAAAAATAAGTATAAGTTTGACCAAAAAATGATCATTTAAAATTATTATTTGACATGGAAGAATCAAGTACAATTTTGTCCAAGCACGGTTCTTCAGTGGGTAGATATGTGCAGGAGAACCGTATTGGCAGCAAAAGTAATTGGGAAGCACCACATGGTACTTCATTCTACATGACCTGTCTGTGCAAGTGCACGTCTTCACTCTTGTTTGCTCCTCTATTCCACTGAGGCTGCCTGCAAATTACAATACATGCAATCCTCTCTCAATGCTCACCAGATGGAATGCTTATCATACATTTCACTCTTTTCTTTGATCTTACAGTATAGAGTTTACGTTTAAATCTAAACCAATTTTATGAAAAAAATGTCTAATGTAAAAAAAAAAACACACACACATACACAATAATGCTAAGAGAACATTTACAGTACAATAAAAGGCATGATTATAAACAGGGTTACAAATCATAGCATGCATAAAACCACTTTAACTTTTAACCAGATTATCATCTGGAAGGCAATATACACATTCTGAGATCTAGAGTTGTTGCTCCAATGTTTTAAATTAAAATGGAATTCTGCCAGTAGGAAAACACACACACACACACACACACCACAAGTAAACAAAGAATAAAAAGAATAAACCTAAAAACTTCAAGTCAAATTTACTGTGTTCTAAGAGAGCTGTAATTTGAAATCAAGCGCTTTGGAGGTTGTAACATCTACCACTTGGGATCCTCTAACCAGGTTAAAGCGTAATGATCAGAAAGGTAAAATCATGACTCAGGCAAATACAGATGCGCGACTATCAGAGACCTTTACTTAACTCATTAGCTAACAAGTGAACTAGTAAAAATGTTAAAATCAGCCTGAAGAACACCCGAGGAACAAAATAACCAATTTAATAAAGGAGTTTCCGGGCAAGAATCTGGGGTTAAATGCAAGACTGCTTACTATCCAAAGGAGCAGAGCAATAAACCATAATCTCTGAAGAATGCTAAAACAGCCTGGCCGGTGGCATATGGTTCCTAAAGGCAAGCCCGGCAGTGCTGCAAACACACCCTTTTGCCTATTTTGAAGTTTGGAAATGTTTTCTCACACAAGTGTGCTGCATATATTAAGGCGCTATGCTTTCTGTTCAAGAACCCTAACTCATTTTTCCTTTTTATCTTCCATCTCACTCACAGAATTTCTTTCACCTGATCTAGTCCTATTGTATTTTTTAAGGCAAGCCCGTTAGTCAGCTGCCCCACTTCTGTAACAGAGAAAATAAAAAAGAAAATGTCTACTGGGAGACTTTGCTTTAGTTATTTGGGGAACACAATCTCCTCCTGGATAGAATAGCTTCAGTTGAAAGTTTGTTTAAATATCTGTTTGAAGTCCACAGAATTGAACGTACCTCCATACTTCAGTGGGTATATGGAAACTGCATTTAGCAGTTGAAGTTAAATACATGGAAAAGGAGGAATTTAGGGGATTTGAATCAGTTGGTCTAGGCGTGTTCCAGAAAAATTCAATCTGTCTGTGAAGCCCTTCCAAGGCAATGCTTTTAGAAACTTCCTGGCTTCAGGGCTTCTTGTCAGAAGAGGTAGTCATTTCCTTGTTTGTGCAGGACAGCTATACAGAGGCTGCGATTACACCAGTTTTCACTCTCTCCCATCCACTGCTGCTTCCGTGACAACAAGGTCATCCCATCCAGTTGGGAGAAGGAGGTTTAGATGAGAAGAAAAATTTGAATGTGTAAGTAAAAGAAGCTCATGCTGTATGATAGAAATTAAAACTCATCATTAAAACATTATTATAATTATACAGCACCATAGCAAACTAAACATTCTGCTTTATAACATATGCTTTTAAAATAACATAAGAACAAAACTTGTTAAAACCACAGGCTTCCCAGGAAGAACTGTAGCTATGCACAAGTAGCTCTTGACCATGTTGTTATTTTTTGTATCCACAATTAACCTGCAAGTACAGTCCTAATGAGAAATGTTGACTGACATGCTGAGCAAAGAGAAAAACCTATTCATGGTAAATTGTATTGCAAGATTTCTTTTGTGCAACCTTAGCTTATTATATTTTTTTAAAATTAAGTAAATTTACAGTTGTAAGAAGGCTAGTTTTTAGCAAAGAACAAAAATGCCTACTTGTTAAATAACATCAATTTCATGAGCTATGGAATCACATTAATAAACGCTACTTACTTGCCTTCAACTTTAAAACAAACTTTTCTCATTATTAAATATCAATAGTAGAAAAAGCCACTTAGTTTTTCCAGAAATGTAACCCCCCTATATTACAATGTTCCAATGGGGAATTAGTCTTTGAATAATGCTGTTTTGAATAAAGCTCATATTACCAGGTATGTACCATGAAAATTTTTTTAATGCATAGTATATGAGATATTAAGTTTTTGAACAAAATCTTGCATTTAAAAATTGCAGAAATAATGAAAAATATATTAGCTAATATGATTTTAAAATATTTTGAAACTTCATTTTCTTTCATTGCATTTTTACAAATCACTCAGTTTTCTTACTTTTTTCAGCTTATTATGACTAGTATTTCAGACATAGTAAGTTTTCTTCCTTTTCATAAATCCACTTTGGCAAATTTATTTTTATTTCAAATTTCTTAGGATAATCAGAATTACTCTTATCTTTTTAGCTGAAGTACTATACAAGTCCAGGAAGGCCAGCACTGGGTTTTGCTCACTACTGTGTCCCAGGTCATAGAACAAAGGCCTGGTCTACAGTAGATACTTTTTGTTTACTGAATGGATTAATGATATTTTAAAATGCAGTGATGTTAAATTTGCATCAATTTAAAATTATTTTCAAACTCATAGGATGCCTTTCTGTCATATTATGAAATTTTTTTCAAAGAATATTTTAAAAACTGGCTTACAATTTTGGTAGTTGTTGATACGGGATTTCTGGACTGGAAAAGGAGGTGTTCCCCTGAGCAGGGTGGCTCCCGAATTCTCTGTCTGTAGGAGTCAAAGAATGAATCCACAGCCACGAGATGGAGATGGTATAGCAAAGGTGGGGATTTATTGAAGAACAAGTGCAGACTCTTACCTGGGGAAGGGAAAAGAATCTCACAGCACAGACTCCCACATGGGGAGGGGGACAGAGTCCTGCTGACTTTCTGTTTCTGAGGTTTATAAAGGCTCCAAGTCCCTGTGTCCTGATATCCCTTCTGATCAGTCAACATTCCTTTTTGAATTGCTTACTATAGTAATTCACGGAGTTCTCCTCTCTCATTGTCCTCCTATTCCTTCCAGGTTTTCTCCCTCTTTCTTTATTTTGTAAATATGGACCTTTGGGCAACTCCCAGTTCCTTTGTCTTTTGTAAATGTAACTGTTTTGGCTCCTTTGTGTTATAGAAATGTACCTCCTCCAAGCTCTTTTGTCTTATGGAAATGTAAGTTCTACCAGTCTGTAGCTCTGTGTGTTTTCCTTGAACCTCCAATTCTAAAAATTCCCTAACCCTGCCTATATCTTCTTAAAATTCCTATTTCATTGTGATGGATATAATTTAGGCTATTTCCACAAAGAAAATGTCTACTATGTGCAAAAAATCTCACCAATTTCTATACAATTGTTGAACTAGAACAATAATTTTCAACCTTTTTCATCTCATGGCACACATAAACTAATTTCTAAAATTCTGCAAAATGCCAAAAATATGTTATATTTTTTGCCAATGTGACAAAAAATTGATGTAATTTTGATTGATTCACACTGGACAGCTATTATTGTGTTGTCTGTTGTCATTTTTTTTTATTTAGCAATCTAAGGGAAATGAGGTAAAGATTAAATAGTCAAGTATTGCATGTTTTAAAAATTCTTGCAGCACACTGGTTGAAAATCACTAATCTAGAGAGAGAAAAAATCCTCAAATAATGTTAAAAATCGCTCATTTTGATACATGGCCAATTAAACTTGGTATTTTTATATAATTTTGCTCATACATTTATCTTACCATCTGTCTGCACCAATCCAGCAGCCTCCCTTATTTTGGCAACCCTGAGGAATGCCTTTCTACAGGAAGCCTTGACATATTTATTTTATGCTCTTTCATGAGGGTTACAAAATATGTGCTACATGATCTAGAAAAGAAATGTGCTAGCAACTAAAAACTGTAAAACGTCTTTACCATCACTTGAAAATCTCATATTTGATTTTCTTAGTACTCTCCCTGATAACAGAAAGCAAGACAATTTAACTGTGATATCAAGCAAAATTTCTTCTAATGTGGAACAGTTGTCTCTGCAAAGAATACACTCCTGAAGCAACAGGTATTATTTTTTTAAATCAATTTCTTATCACAGGCACAGCTGGGTGATTAAGGGTCTCCTTTTTTATTGTAGAACACATAAAAGAATAAAAAGGCAAAGGGAGCCTAACTTATTTTAGTTTGTGTTACATGTCCTTGAAAAGAAAGGGAAGAGGATAATTTAGTCAAAAACAACAAACATTCAGTTACCATGAATTTCAAACTCTCAGGTTGAGTGAAAAGGCTCATTAATTTAGCCATCTGATGGGTTGGTGAAATGGAAAAAAAAAAAGACTGTCCTTTGACTTGCAATGGCTACTACTTCCTTTAGTAAATTGTGTTTGAGAGACTATCTGCAAGCTCTTTAAGCCTTTTGTAAGACAATGGAGAGGGTGGAGGGAATGGAATCATGCTGTCTAAAGTACACATCCACTCATCCAGAATCCCAACAATGTAACTCTGGCTGCTAACAGAAAAATAGAAGTAAGCGTTTCCTGAGGATTGTTAAGCCAACACACTATTAAATATACCACCTAACATTGTTCTTTTCCTCTACTTTTTCACTCTGCAGCTACCACATGTGATGGAAGAAATCCAAGTTAAACACTCTCACCAGAGCATGCTCCAAGACAGATGACTGGGCCTCAGGCTTGGCCAATACAATGCACTCCTATTCTCTATTTATTTTTGTAGTTCAAAGACCTGGCAGGAAGGGCCCTGATGCCTGCCATAAGGACCAGTGCGCTCGCGATTACTGCCCAGTGACTTTTATATCTCTATGCCAGCTACTCAGATAGACCCTGTATGAAGAGTAGGGGGGCTTTTTGGAAAGGAAAAGAAACCCCAGCTTCCACTTAAGCTTTGAAATTTCAGATGATATACTGCCAACTTACAGACCTTGCTTTAATCAGAGCAGCCACATGAAAAGGCTGTTTCTGTTTACCCCAGGTCATTTCAAAACCAGCGATAAGTAGGCCGTGCAAAATTTCAACTTCTCTTAAAGTTGGCTTGTTCTCCTCAACTAGAGTTGAGTCTTGATTTCATTCTCTGAGTAGAAATATTTACAACCCTGTCATACATGAGTTTGAGCCTTCCTTCTGTGTACTAAACAAATGGGCTTTTAAAGGAATGCTTAGAGTTAGCTGGAAGTTGGGATGTGTGTGTGTGTGTGTGTTTAGGGTGGTCCTATATACATTTAAATGACTAAACTAGCCTTAGCCTTTTTGGCTCAATGGATAGAGCCTATGGAACAAAGGGTCCTGAGTTTGATTTTGCTCAAAAGCACGTACTTTGGTTGCAGGCTCCTCCCTGGCCCAGCCTCTGGTCAGGGTTCATGAAGGAGGCAACCAAGCAATGTGTTTCTCTTATATGGAGTTTCTCTCTGTCTTTTCCTGTCTCTTCCACTCTCCCTAAAAATCAATGGAAAAATATCCTTGGTTGAGGATTAACAAAAAAATATAAATAAATAAATAAATGACTAAACTGCTCTTTACTGGTCTAGTTCAAATTTCATCAGAGACTAACTTCTCTAGAAAACATTCATATTTTATTTTAGTTTTAAATTGTGTATTCATGTAATCAACAACTCGTCTTATGGAACACATAAAGTAAGGAGAACCAAGATGGTGGCATAAACACCTATACTTGCTGCCTCTCAAATAATATTTTATACTTACCTCCTCCCACCCCCACTTTTGTTACCATTTATAGAATATTCATTCTCAGTTAAAGAGCCACGTTCCCATTTGATAGCATTTCCCATCAATCCAAATAACTTTTTTTTTTTTTTTTTAGCATTGCTTACACCACAAATCTGCTTGCAAAAATTTTCTCAGTTTTCATTTATCTGAAGATGCCTTTATTTCATCCTCTGTCTTTCTAAAGGATTATTTTACTGAAAATAGAATTCTGGGTAGACTGCTTTTTCAGGATTTTAAAGAAGTCTTCTAATGTGCTAGACCCATTGTTTCAGATGAGAAATAACTCATCATCTGTATTATTATTTCTCTGTATGGAATGTGTCTTTTCCTCTTAGATTAACTTCTTGACTTCCTCTTTACTTTGATTTTCATCCTATGGGTTGTCTTGGGCTGTTAATGGATGGTAAATATTAATCCTCAACTTTGTAAAAAGCCCAGATGTTTTCCAGCCATATTTTATCTTTTACTGTTTAAAAATGTTAGATTGTTTGCTAATGCCTCTCAATTCTGAGACTCTGAAAGATTTCATTGATTTTTTTTCTCTCTCTTTTTTTTATATTGTCTTATTTCTATTTACATTCAGGTTCATTGAGCCTTTTTTCTGTCACCCTCAAGCCCATCAGTGAGCTGGAGTCCCAGTGGATACTTACGGTAATACTAAAAGGTTTCTCTTCTGTGTTGGGGCCAGAACTTCAAAGAATCCCATTGTGGATGTACCTGTGGGTCTGCCACAGCCAATGCTCTCTAGTAGGCCTAGTGCAATCTCTCCTAACACGTATACAACTGAGCCCTCAGCCGAGACCCTCAGGTGTCTTCTGTTCTGACTCCAAACAGCTCTGTCCTTTATGTTGCTTCAGCTCCCTGCACTGCAACCAAGAAATTCTATCCAAGTAGAGGCACAGGCTAAAATCTTTACAATTGCTTTACCAGCATGAAGTCAAGTTCCTTTTCATTCTCAACAAAGTCACTTTTCTCATATGGGTCATGTAAAATGAATGCCTTCTTCCTTACCTGATAATTTTACTTCTTGCGAACTCCCAGGAATGGTGGAGGATACTGAGCTCAAGGAATCAAACCTTCTTAATCTCACCTAGAGAAAAAAGAAAAAAGAAAAAAGAATGCTTTCTTTAGCGATGAAGGATCTCTTCCTGCTCTTTGAGTTGGGTCTGTATTGTTGACCATACTGAAGTCAGACGCTAGTATTGTCTGCTGGGGTCCGTATAAGCAGAATTAGCTCAGGTGTACTAGTAAGTGGGCTGGAGGGAAGATGAACAACTCACACTTTCTCTTTGCAAATGGGCTATGCTAGCACTGCTTCTAGCCCTGCCATGTCTCCACAGTGCTGCAGCCAGGGAGCAGTCAGTGGTACAGTTCATGCTGGCCTGCCTCCCAGGCCAGTAATAGTGTGCCTGCATTATCCAATTGACTATGCCCTTCCCCTATGCATTCTAGACTAGTTATAAGGCCTAGTCTTTCACCTGTATTTCCCAAATTCCAATTCTTTCTTTTAATGATAATAATATGCCTTGTCTCCACAGCTCCCCAAATACATAATTGAATGCAACAGTCTTATTTTGATGAACTTTATTAATTTTAGCTACTCAGGTTTCTTCCCCGAGGCATAAGTTTAGATATTTGGATAATTACATGCAGTTATCCAACAACTTGATTTTGTGCTGTTCATCTCCTTTCTAGAGATTGATGCACTCAAACTACACTGGTTTCTGGTAATCTCTCTCTCCATCACCAGTGTGAGTGAGAATCTGCACCCCATGGCCACACACCTGGGATGTTACTGTGTCTGACTGCCCCCACTATGGTCTCTCTTTGTGAGCACTTTCTATTCTGTAGTGTATATTATGGTTCCCCGCCCAGGCCCACCCTTTAGGACTGCAGCATTCAATTTCCTAGGTGCTGGGAATATCGCCTCTGGATGGTTCCCATCTGACTCTATACTAACAACAACAGCAGAGTCACAGTTAACCGCATGGTGTCTGCTTTTCTGCTGTCCTACATCAGAACTTCTATTCCTGAAGAAAAGAAGAACTATCAGTTGGTTCTCTGATAAAGCAGGCAAAAACAAAACAAAACAAAAACAAACTCAGAGGCTTTTAGAGCTATCTACTAGTATAGTCCAGACCCACTAGTTTCATGGCCAAGATAAAGATCGTGGTCAGGTGGGCAGCCAGGCTTCCTCCTACGGTCATGAAGGGTGTTTCTGGAGCAACTCTAAGTGGCAAGCAGTTCATTGCAATCTCTCTGAATAGTGCCCCTCAGAATCATGGGCTGCGCAAGCTATACAAACTTCTGTGTAGCCCTACCAGGCAGGGTTATATTTTTCTCCTCAAAACTGCAAATATATTGTTTTAACATGATTTTTCTAATTTCTCTAATGCAGAACTAATTATGGCATTAGGTAGTATCCATAAATGGACATGGTGATGTAACTCCAGGGCGTCACTCCACCACAAGTCATGGTTGTCAGTAGGAATGTTGTTGCAAAAGCTTTCTAGCATGTCTACAGTATCTTAATTGTTTGAACTTAAAATGAACATTCTCTTCGAAACTGTACTATATAGTGATTCACCAAGGTCTATTAACTCTTCAGTTTAACCTAAGTGAAAAAAACAATACATAAGAAACTAATTCTTATTCATTCCTTTATGGTGCCTGGCTCTTGAGTAGTAGTACTCTAGAATTACACATTGAATGATGAAATAAATTAATAAATATAATGATTCTAAGGAAACATGCTAAGTGTTCTGGCTTGTGACATAGCTACTATGAGACACAGGTGTCATTTACACATTCTTTTTTTCTCCAGCCTCAGTCCCAGCAGCTGGACCAATAGTCTACCCATTTCTAAGCATCAATGCCAAGGAAAAGAAAATATAGGGATTTCTAGATTCTCCATTCTTAGAGGGACCTAGATACTAATGTGGAAGGATCAGTTGATGGTGAGAGACCTGTGATGATAGTGTATTGGGAGAGAGGTGTGCTGAGTGGGGCTTGGGAGGAGGATAGGGACAGGAGCTCTGCACAGTGGCAGTCCACACAGAGTCTTCACTGGAGGTCAGTCCCTCCAGCTGCAGCATTTCCAATGCATGGCTGTCATTGATGCCAATGGGACATGGATGCTCTTGTGGAGCAAGGGGAAAAAAATGTTCATTTTGCTGACCACAGTAATGTTACCTTTTTAAGTGTCCTAAAACTGTCATTTGAAAAGGGAATGACATTTTGAAACTGAAAGATGAATATTTAAATACAGCAAGTCTTTGGGGACAGATAAACCACAAGTAGGAATCAGACCTGGCAGGCAGAACATAGTATTTAAAACAAAAGGCAATGGAATGTAGCTTCTGAGAAAGACTAACACAGGGGATTTCCACAGAACTTTCTAGAAGTCCAGGACGAGGTGACATCCGAGCTGCAGACAGGTAGAGAGGAGACATGAAATAGGCAGGAGTCAGCCAGAGAGGCAGACAAAACACTAGTCCTTAAGCTACACAAATGGCTAAGGTTAGAGAGAGACAAGAGAATGGCTGTCACATACTGGGAAAAATACAAGGACTAGGTTTTAGGAATCTGGCAGAAGTCCCTTAGCAGAACAGGAATAAAAATTAGAGTAGACAGACTTTGTTCTAGAGAATGAGATAAAGTGACTTTATTTACTTACTACACAAGATCAAGATGGGTCCCAGAAACTGGGAACAAGTTTTTTTTGCTTTGGGAAATCAGAAGCCACAGATGCCCATGCAAACAATCCCAGTCTGTATACAATCCTTCACATTTTCTTCACATTTCACTCCATCCCTTTCAATGTGAACACAGCCTTGTGCTTCAAACCTTTCAAATTTAATTCAGTCCATAGGCTGAGTTTGATGAGCTCCATTCAAATGCATCCTGGGTGTTTTGATTTCCATATTTGCAGATCCTCTATCTCTTTATCCACCTCCTTATATATTGTTAGTTACTCTGTTGCTTTTTTATTTTTAGGCTTTCAATTTGCACTTCTTTTTATCTCTGTCCAGTACCTGATGTAGCACTTTGTGCCATGAGACAGAATCATTTCTGCATAGTTTTGCATTTGAACTCTCCAAAAGAGTCATTATTTTAATTCCAAGTGACACCCTAAATAAACCATGCAAATCTCCAAGGCCCATTTGGAACTGGTAGTAAATAGCACATGTGGAAAAACAATCCAAATACTGAATTGTTTAATAGAGTTTGATGACCACACACAGGGTATTAATTTGATCTTAAGAGAATTATCCATAAGAATACATAAATGAATTTTCATTGAATGTTTCATCAATTAAATTTTAATGATAAATAAACTGGAAGGAGAAAAACTTCAAGGTCAGAAATAAACATGAACTATTTCCTGGACATTTAGAAGACAAAGAAAAATGAACCTCAGTATTTATATTTGATTTGAACAGGAACTGCAATGAAAACTAAGTGATAAACCATTGTAGTCAGCTTATCCCCTTGATTACAGATACTGCAACAGACCTCTTGTCCAATGTACAGCCATTACAATAAAAATAAAAAAGGTTTGGAATATACGTCTAGTATTCTGAAGATTTGTTGATAGAGAATGAAATACAGTAAGAACATTTCCTTATAAAGCAAATACATAGACTAAAGAATTAAAAGTCTTCTGATCACTTATTTGATAGTTTTCTAGCAAATTAACACAATATACTCTATTTCAATCAGTTTTTGTTGTAGTAAAAAAAATAGAAAATTTAAAAAATGCTTAAAGAATATTAGAAAAGTTAAAAAAAATGTTTCAGTTAACTTCCCTAACAAGTTAAAGTGTGATATTAAAGATACATTCCACACTGCCCTGAAGTGTGTGTACCCCAGAGATAAGGATTTGAACTGACCCACAATGACTTGTGTCAAGATAAACATTTGTGTGAGTGATGTACTCTCCTAGCCCCCTCACGGTGTTTAAGATTAACATATGTGAATTAATGTAAATCATTGATAACCACCTGAGCTGCTATGGATATGAACAAGCTTTAAATATGGACCCTGCCAGCCAAGGATGCATGTCTTGTGGAGACATTACAAAGGCCCATCCCATTGCCAGTCTGACAAGCGATGCCCTCCACACTCCTTTTCCTGCCAAATGATAGGAAAACGGCCAGTAATTCCCAGTTGATAAGTGAGGGAGCTCTTAGGAGAAGAATCCCCGCCCTCTGTACCTGGCCCAGACCAGCCTAGCTGCCTGACCACAGAGGACACCACCACACGGGGATCCCTAACTAAGTTTGTACCTGCAGCTGCTCAGGAATTTGTGTAATAAAGAGCTGTGTGATTTGCAACTGCATATGTTTCATGTGGTGTAATTCCTCTGGCAGTTAATCGAAATAATTTGCATATGCTTAAACTTAAAATTAAAGCCTTTGGTCTTTTTGGTCCAAAGCCTGCCCTCCGTCCATCAGCAACTACTTGAATGTCCCAATCCCTGCACGGTTGAAGTTTATTTCAAGGGGCGCCTTAGATGAACGCCCCAGATCCTTTCCGGGATCTCCTGAGGACAGTTTTCAATAAAACAAAACAGAAGTTTCACATTTTGAATAGGGTACCAATAAACGGAGCCAATGTAATTTCAGAATTTATCTAGGAGGGAAACATAGGTGGAATGAAGTAGGAGCTTCCTTCTACTTTCTAAAACTTGCTGCATTTTGTACCTTAGGCTGCAGGGTACAGTGTCCCCTCCAAAGATTTATCACCAACCTCAAAACCAAAATCTGATCGTACTCACAAATCTAACTACCAATTTACAGGAAATATAAGACACAGCATACAAGTTAGTAAATACCAAAGGGATGCAATTAGCAAATTTCATACTCTAGAAAATTACACAGGAAAAAATGTTATCTTCATTCAATAAACTTTAAGGGGAAAGAAAAAAAACACCTTGAAGTTTATTGAAATGAAGATAACAATTGTAGGAAAAGAGCTCCCAGGAAGGGTAAGATAAATTTTATTTAAACCAATTATAATGTATAGATCTTAATTGTATCTTAATTCTAACAAATATTCTACAAAACAAATTTTGAGATCACAGGGGAATTTGAACATTAACTGGATATTTCATAATTTTAAAAAATTATTCCTAATAATGTAAATATAATAATAGAAATATTACTTTTTAGGATGATTGCTGATTTTACAGACACACACTGAAATATTAAAGATAAAATAATATGATTATTGAGATTCAAAATAAACCAGAAGTGGGGGAAATTGACAGTAGCTATAGGCAAAGCAAGATTGGCCATGAGTTCATAAGGACAGAAGGTAAATGGTTGATCTCTGTATAAATACATAATAGATAAATAAATATATATACTTAAACTTTTCTATAATAAGAAACTTAAAAAATAATACTCTTAGATCTTACCTTTATTACATGCTATTAAGTTATATTACTATTAAATTATAATAACATCTCTTCAGTTGCCAAAAAGAACATAGAAAACCGTATTTATATTTTTCTTTCTTCAATCCTATGTCCACTTGGTTACCATGAACTAGATGTCAAAGGTTTTCAGTGTTTTTCATTACCTTTCTCTTTTTTGCTACTTCTGCCCAAGTGGAGGAAATCATTATGTTTTGCAACTATAGGGTGATAAGCAAATAAGCTGCCCTGTCATTTAACTCTGAAGAACAATAATGGTTACTCTTTATTGAGTGGGAACTATTAAACTGTTGCTTGGTACACAATCTTTCTATTTTCCTGTTTGCAATAAAACTCTCTGAATTTTGCTGCCTGTACATTAATCTGAATTGGAAGCAGGCAGCATGGCCTTGTGTGGACATCAGGCTGATAAAATGTGAGGAGGAACTTCTGTGGGTAACACAGAGCAATGCTTTAAAGATAAAGGTGCTCATTGGGTGTCTCTCTCTCTTTTTTGACTTCGTGGGGAAGACAAACCCAAAGCAACATGGGAAGTCCAGTAGTAAAGATGGCAGAACTTCTATAATTGAATCTGTTACATGGCAGAGAAAAATCTTTCCTCCATAGTTGACTACACTATTTTGGATCTTATTTGTAACAACTTCTTATCTTGTATTCACTAGAGTATTCATATTCTATTATTAATGACAAAAACTACACAAATATTTACTGCACATGATGGTATAATATAATACAAATATCTTTCCTTTCAATGAAGAATATTAATTTTTATTCTTTCCTTTCTATTACATTTATTGGGAAGATACTAGTTAACAAAATTATACAGACTTCAGGGGCAGATTTTTCCAACACATCCTCGGTATGCTATATGGTATGTTCACTACCCCAAGTCAAGTCAAATAGAACGTTATTAAACTCTATGCATATTAGTATAATGCTAATGCTTTGTCTACATCATGACTATCAGTTGCCTTTTATTATATTTGAAACAAGGTCATGAAAGAAAAGGAAAGAAGGGTTGGAAATAAAGAATAGGACATAATAAATGAGAAAGAAAAAAAAGCCAGAGGACATAAAATTTTGAAAGTTCACTAAAAGAAGAACAATATAAAATATTGGTATGTGACTAATAAACAGTTCAAATAAAAATTCTTTTGTTAAAAAGCCTTTTACATATTTCTAAAATCTCTCAGAATCTTTCTTTAAATAATAATAAAAAAATTACCTCCATATAATCCAGGAAAAAACACTGTACTACATTAGATAGTTAAATTAATTGTTGCTGAAGAAATATATGCTGAAGGTAGGCATAAATCAATGGACTTTCAAGAATAATGTGTATTTGTTTTCTGAAAATATTTTAAAATTTAATTTAATATCAAAATTACATATATATATATATATATATATATATATATATATATTTGATATGCTGACATGTTTAACTAAAAGGGTAAGCTTCTGTAGGCTCTTTTTATTTTGTCAAAATTTAAATGCTACTGAAATTCCTAATTTCATTTATAAGTAAAGAATTCAAATAAGAAACCATGGGCATTTTGGTAACAGAATTCATATCAGCCAGCATTGAAATGTGACTTAAAGATGAGATCCTTAAAATCTATCACCCTCTTCTCTAATGCGAAAGCAAAAATTAAAAAAAAATAATTTTTAATTTCACTCCCTTTTTGAAGCTCAACTTTCCATCAGATGTTTTTTCAGGAATAATGACAAAATTTACAGCTCTGATTTTCTTTTTATTTTTCTTGCAAAAAATTCATAAAATAAAACCACATTGCTTTAAAGAAGAACACATGGTTAGTTTTTAGCAGAGAAGTGAAAAATCTCTAGTTTGTCTACCACTGTAATTATTGGCAGCCGTGAAATTCTATATACAACATACGGCACAAATTAGCTGATCATCAACATGTGTGTAGCCACAAGGTAACACATATTAAACTTGGGGGGAATGAAGAAAATGAAATAGGTTAATAGATGATGACAAAGAGATAAGATGTTTAGTTATTTGTTCATTAGGTTTTGTCACATGCCATTTGTTTTTGTCTTCAATGCCAGTTGTTATTCCACCTTTTCACGAAAAGAGGCATTCTATGATATCAGTTTTCATTTCAGTGGGCTTATTGCAACATAAGTTTCTGCATTTGGGCAAGAATAGAGAAAATGGCAACAAATGCAAATAGGGCCACATTTTTTTCTGAGGACATAAAGCTAATGTTAAGTCACCCTGTCAGCAGAGATTCAGAGCCAAAGGAGGGGAAAAGAGTAAAGTGCTGTAAGTGATTTGTTCCACTGTCCAATTTTCTGAGGCCTCTAGTTCTGCAATTAGAAACTGATGACAGCTCACCATATTGAACTTAAATGTTCTTTTTAAACATTTGTAGGGAGGGAAAATCACTGCATTTTTTTTTTTTTTTTTTTTTTTTTTACATTTTACAAACAACAATGCCCACATATTAACATTTTGGAATTGTTAAAGAATAATTAAGATGAAGATATATAAGGAATAAAGGTAAAGCAACCAACTGGAGACCAAATAGAAAAAATGGAAAAGAAAACAAGAAAAGGCAAAAAGTGCTTATGATAAAGAACCCCAAAGTTGAATTTTCACTCATAAAATCTGACATTTGTTTCATATTTGCAGCTTGCAAATGATTTTCATATCCATTTAAAACTTAATGCCAGTCCCAATAAGCAGAACTTATAATCATGCCATGTTTTCGATATTACATTTTGACACAGAGGAGTTAGGCAATTAAAAGTCAGATTCAGGAGACAGAATTATTGGTATCTGGTCTGAATTCAGCTCCCAGGGGTACCTCCCAAGATGCTTTCTGACCTTCTGTAAGGTCAGTTATGTTCTCAGCCTAAATGTGGTACATGCCACTGAGTCTGCTCTGACTCCCAGTGATACTATGAATGGGTGACTTCCACAGTGTCCTGTACTCAACAGCCCTGCTCAGCTCCTGTAGACTCATGCCCATGGCTTCTCCTATGAAGTTAATCCTTCTCATATTTGATTTTCCTCTTTTCCTGTTGCATTCTACTTTTACCAGGGTTATTGTCTGTTCCAGAGAACCCTGCTTTCTCCTGATGTGCCCAAAGCAGGACAGCTTCATTTTGTCATCCCCCTCGCTCCCCAATGACGCTTCAGACTTATTTTGCTCATCTTTATGGTGGTCCAAGGTATCTGAAAAGCTCTCTGCCAATACCTTACAGGGGTAGGCAGAAGAGGGTTACAGCTGTGAGTACGAGAAACAGAGTTTATTCTTGTATTAATATTTATTAATTACTGCATTATTTTAAATACAAACACCTGTAAACCTACTTTTTCCCACCTTTGTATTTATTGATGTTACCTAAATATCTAAACACCTTTTTCTATATGACTAGGATAACAGTAGCATCTACCTTATGAAGATATTGAGAAAATTATATAGGGTAATTACCTAAAGCACTTAGTATTATACCTTGTCTCAAAAAAACCTTAATTTTATGATCACTATTACTTTATTTTTAAACTAGAGGCCTGGTACACAAAATTTATGCATGGGGAGGGGGGTGGTTTGTCCCATCAGCCTAGCCTGCACCCTCTCCAATCCAAGATCCCTCAGGGTCCTAGGGATCAGGCCTAAACCAGCAGTTGCACACCCCTCTCATAATCCAGGACCACTGGCTCTTAACTGGTCACCTGCCTGCCTGATCGCCCCTAACTGCCCCCTGCTGGCCTGGTTGGCCAAACTGCCCCTCCACCACCAGCCTGGTCACCCCTCACTGCCCCGACCCCCCGCCAGCCTAGTCACCCCTCACTGCCCCGACCCCCCGCCAGCCTAGTCACCCCTCACTGCCCCGACCCCCCGCCAGCCTAGTCACCCCTCACTGCCCCGACCCCCCGCCAGCCTGGTCACCCCTCACTGCCCTGACCCCCCGCCAGCCTGGTCACCCCACACAGCCTGCTGCTCAGACATTTGCTCATCCCTCACTAAACTCCCTGCCGGCCTGGTTGCTCGATGCAACCTGTTTGGTCGTCTGTTCAGTTGTTTCAATTGCAATGGTTGCTTAGGCTTTTATATATATATAAATTACCTAAGATCCATGATCATCTCAGTGCAACCTGCTTAAAACTGTGACAAGAATGTTTATTTTAAATGAGTATTTTATATAAAATGATGTAAGATTTCAGGAACATGAGATTCAATGGTAAATATACCTATCTTTGTAAGTCAAAGAACTTGATTCTAAGAACTTGATTCACACTTTTTAATGTGATGTTGACTTCATCCATTAACTTCTTTGATTTTACTCCATTTCTACATCTGTAACATTGGGCTAACAAAATCTGCTCTGTCATAGTTATTGGGCTGTGAGGATCCCATGCAAAAGGACAGCGAAGACTGGAAAGTACTGCACATGTGCAAAATATTATTAGTACTTAGGAAATAATTGTTTCTGAAGTCGAATCCTATCATAAGACTCCTTTAGCTTCTCACCATCTGGTATTATCGTATTGTTAAATTGTGCCTTAACACCCATTTCAAAAGAAGGCAAAAGAAAATGGCTTTCAGTCTTGGTAAGTTCAGTTTGCAAACATTTTTCTCTAAAAGTAATTTTAACAAAAATAGAAACACTAGTAGGTAACCACCAAGCAAGATACTGAAGTATCCGATTCACTCAACTCATGTTCAATGTGATCACAGGAGTTAAAATGACAAGACAAAATGGGACCTTTTAGCAAGCACATGTGTTTCATTGCATGTTGAGTTATAAAATCCTGATCTCTGATTTTTAAAGTAATTTCTCTTTTGACTCTCTTCAACAAAAGTAGTTTTGAACATGTGTTAAAGTGTAAAACAATAGAGCTTTAATGGGGTTGCAATTAATTCCAGCCTACTTTGTGATCTGTTAACAAATACGTCAGCTCCATTTTGATTTGGATTTTTTCAACTGATAAGAGCTAAAAATAAAAAGGCTTTGATTTTTAGTTCCTGTACAAGAAATTAAAGCTTCAATGAGAAAAAAACAAAATTGACCTGCAAATAGATTGGGTTATTTTGTGAGAGATATTAAAGAGCACAGAGTTTACAGATAGATCAACCTAAGCACATAGCATCCTTTCATTGAATGAATATTTCTTCAACAACTGTACCACATAATCTCTAGGCATTGTGAATACACAGTGAGCAAAACAACAAAAATCTGTGTCCCTATTGAATTTACATTCCCAATGTATTATTCAAGGAAGCAGAAAAGACAGAAAAACATGACTTCATGGTTATTTAGGCATGTAGTTGAATACTTTAACCTTAAAATCACCCTCTATATACGCGTGCTCTCTGAGATGTCTATAATACTGTTTGGAAAAAAAAATGAATAAAGACCTTGTGGTTTATTCAAAGATCACTAAAGGAAATTTTGATCCCTTAGATCACATAGCATTCATACATTTCCAGTTATTTTGGAAGTCAAGGTATACCACATGTATAAGTCCAAGTTCTCCTGTCTTCTGTGGGTCACCATTATTTTAGTAACAGAATGAAGTAGCTCGAATCTCCATACCATATTCTGTTGTGTGTCCCTACCTTCTCTATAAATTCCTCTGGCATTCTCATGTGGGGAGTTACTTCTTGATTCAGGTCTCAGAAACTGCTGAATTCCTGATCCTGCTATTACTTCCTTCCCTATGACCTCTACTTGGTCTTTCTGGTCCACACCCAAATTCTTCCTTTCACCCATAACTGGCCCACTCAATTCTTATCTGTGTTCTGGATCACTTATCATTCTTCTGGATATTTCTGACTGGAAAAAAATAAAACAGTTTATTTAATTTTACACAATCTATTGCAACTTTATCCATTTTTGCCCATTTAGATCAACTAAGGGGCCTTCATTTCTTTCAATACATACATATATATATATATATATATATATATATATATATATATATACACACACACACACACACACACACACACACACACACACATACATGCATACATACAAATTCCAATTAAGGGACTTGTTTCAACGAAGAGGCAAGAATATTGCTTTTCTCTAGATAAGATATACAATACACACACAATTCCCGGACTCATGTGAACCTGCACACAGACACACTTCTTAGTAGTAAATAAATCCCCTATCATCTGCTTAGCATAGCATCCGCATTTGTATGACTGTTATTAGGTTACAGGAAGACATACCTAAGTTCTATCTTCACTGCTAATTACTTAGGTGATACTGGAAAAGAAATCAGTAGGATTGTTGAATTATATGAGATAATATAAATGAAATATATATATTATAAATTACTTGTAATCACTCTTCATTTGCAGGAAAGTCAAGTTTCTTTCATGATCCCCAAATTCTCTCATCTTTCTTTTGTCCTGCTCCTTCAGGGACTGGATTTTTCACTCTTAACTAGAGCTGCCTGAGGTATTTCAGCCCTCCTGTCAGGAGTACTTTCCTTATTTTTAATTCAATAGGCTTTTTGGGGCAGTTTTTAGTTAACATAAAATAGAACAGAGTTCAGAGTTCACATGTCTGTCCTCTGTCTCTTCCTCTGCCTCCCACAGCTTCCCTTGTATAAAAATCTTGCATCACTGTTGTGTAGTTTTTACAGTTGAAGAACCAATATTGACATTATTACAAACTAAAATCCATAGTGTTCATTTGCATACAAAATCATTCCTTTCAATGGATATGTGCATAGACTTTGAGGCAAGATTCCCAACCTGAGCAGAGGCTGTAATTAGTGGTCAAGCACCAGTGAGAGGTGATTTCTCAGGGAGGGGCCCATGTAAACTATGGAAAGATGGGCAACAGAATTAGACAATGGCATTCCATAAGGAGTTCCAGTAAAACTAGAAAGGAAGAGAAAGAGAGAAAGCAGCAATTGAACGCAGCTTTGCAAGTGTAGGTAGCTGAGCTAGGCTTCATCTGCATAGGAAAATCCAAGAACTCATTTTTCTGCTTTGCCAGTGTTCAGTGGAACAAAGCATCCAGCACAGTGAGTGGTGGTAATATCATAGATGTGACTTAGTACTTCCCTGAAGCCAATCACTGAGGATAATTTCTACCCAAAATTCTTGACAATTCTGGGATGCACAGTGGATATTCTGTTGCAATACCAGTCACAAAGGAATTGTTACAAGGTTCCTATGACAGAGACTCTTCCTGCAAGAAATTTCACATGGGCACAACCCAGATAATAAAAACTAGACTTAAAAAAATAACTTTCATATGAATAGTGTATGAACCCTAAATTTCCGTTATTTTCATTGCCACCAGAATGGATGCAAGGCAAGTAGACAGAGGTGCTGGCCTAGCTCTTTTACAAATCTTATATTTTACTAGTAGTTCTCATTTTTAAGTCAACATTCAGACCCCCTCGTTCTATTTTTTTATACTTGGTACTGTATTACATATCTGTACTTTTAAACAGTGATATTTCAGGGATTAAAAAAACAAAACATTCACCACATTCTCAGTTAATCAAATCAGCATGATTCCAGGTTACTGTATAAATCTATGTGAAATATAAGACTACTTACCATTCTTCATCTTTACCCTATATCTAGTGTGGGAAAACTGCTTCCCACAGTCTAATATTGCTCCCACCTTCTGCCCTTAGAGAGCTTTTTGGGGAACAAGAGTTCCACTCTCCCGTTTGTGTGTCATGGTGATGCTTTCCGGCTACAATACAGAGTCAGCAGTTGTGATACATTATGGCTCCCAAAGTCTCACTTAACTATTGGGTCCTTTACACAAAAAGTTTTCCATTTCTTGTCCTATGGAATGTTCTCCACCCCTTTACTATCTTTCACCATTTCTGATCATTGTTAAAGTTTTTCATTCTATTTAAAATATTTTTATCCTTGCCAAAACCGATTTGGCTCAGTGGGTAGAGCATCAGCCTGCAGACTGAAAGGTCCCAGGTTCGAGTCCAGTCAAGGGCATGTACCTTAGTTGCAGGCACATCCCCAGTAGGGAGTGTGCAGGAGGCAGCTGATTGATGTTTCTCTCTAATCAATGTTTCTATTTCTCTCCCTTCCACTCTGTAAAAAAAATCAATAAAATATATTTAAAAAATAAAATGTTCTTATCCTTTATTAATAATAAATACTTAAGCAATCTTCCAAAACAGAAAAGAGAGCACTGTACATTGTCTTTCTGTCATTTTCTACTATTCTCAGGACCAGTGATCACATAATATCTGTCTTTTATTAAACATTAGTTATGTGGTAGAGCCAAGGATAGAAAATGTACATATTCTTCTTAATATTCAAACAAAAATAAAACAGCCAAAAAAACAAAACAAAGAAACAAACAAACAAACAAAAAAAAACCCCAACCTACCTCCAAGTAGTAAAATTGTGAAAAATAATGCCTATCCAACTGGAAAATATCTTTCTCTTTAAGATCAGTCTCTAAGATCATTGTTATATATTTTATATGTATAAGAATATTCTTAGATATAAATAATCAAGAAGGTGAAGGACCAGCCAAAGAATACATAGATATAACCCATAAATACAGACAACACTGTGGTGATGGCTAAAGGGAAGGGGGGGCAGGGTTGGATGGAGGTGGGCAAAGGAGTGACAGATGGAGACATTATTTAATAGTGTAACAACAACAAAAAATGTCTACCAACCAGATAAATTATAAAATACACACTTGGTCCATTGTCAAAGTTATCACTGGTCTTCTGTTCAGATGCTAGCTATATCACAAAATTAAAATAGAATTTAATAGTGCATCCTCCAAAAATTCAGAGTAAGCACAGATGATATTAAAGGCACAGAAATATCCCAGAAAGCACATATTGATATATTTCTGAAGCTAAACCCTGTAGTTGGGAGCTGGTAATTACACACCTAAAATACCCTATTAAGTCTGGTCTGATCCAGATTGATCCAGAGAAGACAAACTTCTTCTAGAGCAATGCTTCAAATCCACAGGTAAGAAAATACTTTAGATTCATATAGGCTTTGATTCAAATGTTAGCTCTGAGAGTTAATCTATGATTAATTAACCACCTTAGACTTTCTCCAACTGAAAATAATGTCGTCTGTTCTTGTGAGCATCATCCATAACATGTAATTATAGGGTCCAAAGCCTTACAAAAACTAGACACAATTGAAGAGAGTAAGAACTCTAGTTTTCTTTTTTCTAGCCTAGATCCAAGTAATATTATCATGTTTTATCTAGAAAAAGTAAGAAACGGAATAATCTCTATAAGTATCTCTAAGACCAAATTTACCAGAATTCAGTTAACTTTAGAATCATGAATGACCTTCATACAATTCCAGCTGTTTCACTTCAGTCTTCTGTAAAATACAGAATAGTTTATTGGATTGGCAGCTGTGATTGTCCTGAACTCTGTCCTCTGATCCTTCATGGCTGAAAGTTACCATATGACACAGCAATCCCTCTTCACATGTTCTGTTTGCATTATGGCAGCTCTGTGTTGCATCTATTAACAAATTTATCTCAGGCTAAAAGCCACAATAAAAAACAAAACAAATAACAATGTTGATACCTCTCAATAGCCTTCTTGTGCCTTCATATAATTATATTTTTCTGTTTTGTTTTTGTAACTTGTGTAAAGTTTCTTGCTATCAAGAAATTGGGTCAGATAAGATTTTACTTAGCAGGAGTGTAAACTGGACTCCATGCAGGTCTAGGTAGTCTGAAAGATATTCAGATCGGGGAAACTCATTAATGTTGTCTGACAAGAAGCATTAAAATCACGGATGAATCTGGTGAGAACAGAACATTTATATCTCTCCTCAAATTTCAAATGAATACAAAGATAAATGAAATACATGTTGGCAAAGGTAAAAATTGCATCTTAACTTAATTACTGATATTATGAACTAATTTTTTAATGAACTTCTTAGAAAATATAAAAGTTATATGTTAAAATGCTGCATGTTACATCACTGTCTAGAATTTTTCATTTTATTTTATACAATGTGCTACATATTTTGGAACGTTAGCATGACTGTCATCTTTGACTATAAATGAACATTATTTGGAAGTCTTTGATCACAAAAATTAAAATACCACAGACTCCTTAGACAGTTAACAGATCATTAAATATTTTGCTTGTTGTTATTCTCATTTTAGCTGCCTTTAATTTTTATATCTATTCTATTGATTGTAGTTAAGTGTTTTATTTTAACTGCTTTCTAAAAGGTGAAACAGTTCAGTACATCAATGCTTATGTATAAGTAGTTATATGTTTATTATTTTAAGTCCCCTCTGTTAGCACTGCAGACTATTACTGTCAGATTTAGAACCAGACATAAAAATAATTTGTCATTTTTAAGAAATTCAGCAATTTTATGGGTAAAATAACATAAAAATCTTTAAAAATATATTGTAACATAGTACTTCCAGAACTTTCTGTTAATAATAAATGCTATCAGAAACATAAATCTTAAATAATTTGGAGGCATGCCAAAAATATAGACTCTAACATTATATTTTGTAAATATTAGGCACCTGCTTGTTCAACTAACTGCTGAAAGCCTATGAGTTTCAATAGATATTTTTAAATATGTTTGGGGTAGCTAAATAATTAAATATACATATGCTTAAGGACTATAAGGGCTGCTAGTCTATCTACAAAAATTTAATTTTATTACACTAATTGACCTTATATTTTATATTATTTATGTGGTTAAATTGAACAAATTATATATGATGAAGACTACACTGATCAGGTATATTTCTTTCCTGAATCTTGGCAGAGTTGATGATTTATTGATTGTGAGAGTATCAACATTCAATATTTTTTAATTTGTCTGTTATAGAGGTTTAAATAAATATACCATTTGTCTTTAGCAATGCAGTAGCAATTAAGTTTTGCCAAGACAATACTAGCTCATAATTAGCAATCCTATCATGAAATTTCTAATTATATAAAAATTGTCTGCTAGAACACTATTCCTAATTCTTATATAAACATTAGTTTTGTGTAATAAATTATTTCTAGCATTGGTCTTTTAAAATGGAAGCATAGTTAATAATTTTATTTGACATTGTCATCTTCATTTAAGATTAACAGTTCAAATATACTTTCACTTTTTATTTTAAAGAATCCTATTTATAGATAGTAATATCTTAATAATTGTAATATTATAAATACATTTCAGAAATCTCAGTGATTTTCTTAGAAAAATATTCCCAGATTTCTGGTTTGAGTTGGTGGGTTATTATTCTGTTTAGTTTAGCATAGGAAGAATTTATTGTCATATTAAGAAATTTGATATTTTGCAATCTAAAAAAAAAAGGAAAGGAAAAATGTATATGAAAGTAGAAAAATGTAACTACAATAATCTTTAATACTAAACGATACTTTACACATTTTCAATGTTTAAAATGTAATTGGTATGTTGATATGACATGTATTTGATGTTAAAAATTAGCTTATTATAGATTCTTACATCCCTAGTAAAGGTAAAAACAGTGGTAGTGTACACAATTGTTTTGGGTACATAAACCCTAATCCATGAGAATAGCATAATCATTTTAGCTTCAACTATTTGTCATCTCTGAAAATGTGGTCTAAAATCTGGCTTATAATGTCCAGTTATTACTTCAGGATCCTCAGGATCATGTAGTTCTTCTTGCTCAAACCTATGCTTAGCCACAGTCTCCAAGAACGCAGCCTATCAGAGGACAGGGTTAGAAAACTGGAAGGAAAGGCATTAGAGCATGTCAACATTGAAGAAAAAAGTAGTGGGAAAAGGCAGGGCCTTGGAGACAAGTGGGCTGGGAGGATTTGAAGAACCACATTGGAGATGCCTTATTCGTTCATTAATAGTAACCTCACAGTCAAACTGTGTATTTCTCAACCACTTAATACCCTATATTCCAAATATGTGGCGTCTATGTATTATTTGTTTATATATGTAACTAAACATGCCTTTGGTAGAATAAATTGTACAAAGATGCAATTACACTAATCATAGATAGATATGAAAATATCATTGTTTACCATCACAATGTCCTATAAACTTCACAATTATATGGATATCATAGATGGCAGTATTGAACTTTGTACTTGATGAGGTTTACACCAATTTCTAAGACCAACTTGGCCATGCTTTAAACAGCTGCTACTTGATCCAATAAGATTTACTTTAAAACACTGGTGTATTAGTATAAAAATAAACTTTCTGTTTAGCAATGTGTACTTGAACCTATTATTTTGCTTAATTCATGAATATTTTAGCTTAAAATTAGGATTATACTCAAAATTTTAAAGAATTTGGGGAAGTCTCTACAGAAGAATTCTAAATTGATTCCAGATTGTGTTGATTGGCCTTCTTAGCTCTGTAAATGGTAGCCAAGGAGTATTTGAGTAAGACGTTTCCTTTAGTAGAGCACAGTGGATAATTCCAAGCAAATGGCTTGATCAAACGTTTCTGCTAAGAAGATCAATCCTTTAACCAGACATTACCACCTACAACCATATGCGACAAGTTCATCTTTGCCAAAAGGATGTTTACAGTAACTGTGGCATAAGTTACATGTACTATTCTGAAACAATGGGCTTGTTTAAAACCATAAATCAGTGAAACAAATCAAACAAAGTGTTTGGGAGATATGTAGACATAGCTATAGACATAGCCAAAGAATGAGGTCAATCTGTGGTTACATTGCCTTCATGATAAAATATTTAATGTTGCTCTACACCATCTACTTCAAAGGAACATAAACTCATGGTTTACCCTAGTTATTAAAACAAATAGTAAATTAGGTTCTAGTTGTTTTTTATCTCCTAATCTAATTTCCAAAACAAGTTTGCATTTCTTCATTCTATGGCTCAAAAGTAATTTATCTCTGGGGAGCTATAGCTAGAAATGTCTGAATCAAAACAAAAAAGCCTGTGTGGATATGAAACAAAAAAGAAAGAAAAAAAAGATGAGTCCCATGCTGATGACTGTTTTCTGTATTATGTCTTCAGGTATGGACATAATGCTAATGTTTTTGGAAACAAAACCTAAATACAACTGAATTCTCAATGTCATCCTTTAAAAGGAAAAATAGAAAACACAAATATTTAGAAAGTACTGCTTTGTCCAAGTTAAGAGGTCTGAGCCAGAGAACACTTTGTTCAATAGGGTACTATTTCTATTGATATAGAAAATACTTTGGTTTCCTTAGATTATTCTCCATTAAACAATCAGAATTTTTTTAAAAAAAAGTTTGCCACATTTATCCTTGGTAGACTCCACAGTTATAGATAAGAAAAAAGTTTCCATGCTTTTTTCCAATAATTTTTCTTGGAGAAGAATGATAAATGCACAATTTTATTCACAGAATTTCTGTCTAACTATTGAAAAGTCAGTTTTAAAACTCTACTTCTCAAAGAAGTAGATACCAATGTTTGTATTTGTGGACAAGTTTTTTAAAAATATTTTTTTTTATTTATTTCAGAGAGGAAGAGAGAGGGAGAGATAGAAACATCAATGATGAGAGAGAACCATTGATTGGCTGTATGTCTCCTGCATGCCCCCTACTGTGGGATTGAGCCTGCAACCCACACATGTGCTCTTGACCAGAATCAAACCCAGGACCTCGCAGTCCACAGGCTCTATCCACTGAGCCAAACTGGCCAGGATTATGGACACATTTTTACATGTTCTTGATATTAATTATTCTTCAATAGATGGGTAGTTTTCTAGACACACCAGTCATAATCAACATCATCATTTTCAATAATGAAATACTTAATAATTTAAATTTAAATATCAATATAATGACCAATTCCTAACAAATATAAAGTGGTTTTTAAATATTATTTGATTTGAGGTCATATCTCATTAAGTTATGATTTTGGATTTGATGATTAACGGTGTTGAGCACCTTTTTATATAGATGTTGGCCATTTGTATATCTTTGGGAAAATATTCATGTTCTTAGCCTATTTTATAACTGGGTTATTTCTTTTTTGGCTACTGATTTGTAGGCACTTCTTATGTTTTGGATATTAACTCCATTAAAATATATGGTTTGTAGATATTTTCCCCCAGTCCAGAAATTGCTATTGCATACTGTTGTTTCCTTTGTTTTGCAGACGCTTTTTAGTTTTAAGTAATAACATCTGTCTATTTTTGCTTTTGTTGCCTGTGCTTTCGGTGTCATATTTAAGAAAGCATTGCTGAGGCCAATGTCAAGTAGTTTTCCTTCTATTCTTTCTTATGGGAGTTTTACAGTTTAATGTCTAGGTTTAGGTCTTAACCCATTTTGAGTTGATTTTTATATATGGTGTAAGATAGAAGAAAGTAAGATAGCCATTCTTTTCATATGGCTATCCAGCTTTCTCAGCACCATCTGTTGAAGAAACTATTCTTTTCCGATGTGCATTCTTGAACCTTTGTTGAAGTCAGTTGATGCTTTATGTGTATGTTTATTTCATTTGGTCTAAGTGACTGTCTTTATGCAAGTGTCATAGTGTCTTAATTACTGTAGTTTTGTAAAGCTTTTTGAAAATAAGAAATTTCTATGAAATTTTTATTTTATTTTAACTAATTTATCCATGGATCACCTTGGTCTTAGACTTCCTAATCTCCATAACTCTCAGAAATAAGTGTCTGGTGTTTACAATCTTCTCTGTCTATGGTTGTTTGTTACAGCACCTTGAACTGATTAAGACAAATACTACCTATGTGATTTTGGACAAATTAAACTTTCTCAGCCTAATTTCCACCATTTTTAAAAAGGAATAATAATATTAATTTATGCAGCTGAATTATACATTGATATTTATAAATCTTAGTCATTCTTTTTAGTTCATGGTCAGTCTATTTCTTCCCAGAAGCCTTCCTAAATTACCTGAGCTTACATTGGTTTCCTTTTTTTTTTTTTTTTTTTTGGCAGTAATATGTATTTATAGTAAATATATAGCACCTGGTATTTTACTAGCAATTCAACTCACTAGATTGAGATAGCATTGCTAATGAAGGCAGACACCTTTTAAGTTATAGATTACATATCGCATATATGTGTATTTTTTGGCTTAATGTATACATTTAGTTAGTTTTCTTGAATAAAATCAAATAACTAAAACTCTGTTAAGGTTAAATTTACATTAAAAAGCCACTGAGTCCTCATCAGAAAGTTATACAACAGGGTAAAATGATGATGAGTAAAACTATATTTTTCAGTTTAGTGCAGTGACATTTATGGGAAATCTAATCCTTTCACTCTTTTATTTTTCAATTCAATTAATAAATGTAGAGTGGTATGAGTAAATCATGTAGTATGAGAAATGAAGTATTGCTGGTTTATTATCAATCATTGAGCCAATTCTTTGACTTTAATATTTATATTTGGATTTTATAAAAAATATAAAAATAAATTGTATGTATCAAAATAAAGAATGTAATCTTCATGAATACTAATAAAACTTGTCTATGAGTATCATGTCATCAAGTAGAAAATAACCTTCTAATGTATATACTTATTATTCATATGTAATGTCCAACATCCTATAAAATATCAGTTGTCTCTCATTAGATCATTACCTTACAAAAGTATTGTTACATAAAGAAAATGACTACTTATATCATTTCAAAGGGCATCGGAATCACATACATTGACTTCATTCTTAAATGAGATATAAATCATTTAGTAATGTTATGGAATAAATGTGTACTTAAATTGAAAATAGAAATAAGAAACTTTTAACTGCAGAAAAATTGTTTTCATTCTGGGGAAGTTTTTTTTAAAAAACTTGTTTAATTCTCTGGAAGTTTTTGTTTTTAAGAAAAAAAAATCCACTATATATAAATGTATAAACCATAATCGACCATAGCTCAATATCACATTGAGTTCTTATTTGTGTGTAAGATTTAATGCTCACCATTTATGGCTTAGCTTCCCTGCCTGTGGTCTGCAGGGAAAAAGGTGATGTAGATCTAAATATAATAACTATGTTCAGTATCCATATACTGGGTTAGTATCCTTATACTGCTCAGGTCATGAATGAAAATATGTCACCATACGCTGGCCTTAATAAAATTTCAAAGTCCTATTATGAAATCCCAACCATTAACATCTTAATCTCTTGCCAAGTCAATATAGTAGGCTATTTTTTGATCACACAGAAATGACACTTGAGTGCCAGAAATAAAATTTCTAGGAAACACATTTTCATCTGGAGAAAATGACTATTAAGTAAGATTTAGGACTTTTACCATGTGAAAATAAGTTTTACAGTAAGCAACGGACATAAAATGGTATATTGGAGATGTTTCATTCAGGCCACAGGCAACTATGGATAGCAACAGGAATTTAAAACATTTGCACCTTACAAAACTTTATGGTCCAATTAAGACAAGTTTAAATATCCTTAGTGTTATTGAGAGTCATCTAACTGTGAGCTGACAAATCATTTACACAAAAGCTCTGGAGAAAATGCATTGCTGGGATAACCAAATTCTGCTTTATGGGGAAAAAGAATTCCCATAATCCTGGTGACCTAATTTAAAATGTTGCATATGGCATGCCAGCTTTCCAAAACAGATAAATCATCAATTCTAAAAGGGGAAAGAAACAGCAATATTTTAACAGCATAGCTTGTCATTATGATAATTAAAGGTCATATCATGTTTGTTACAAAACCATTTCTCCATCATTTACTTCTGATTTTTTTAAGATCCTAATATGGGAACATTACTGTAATGAACCCACTTTGGTGACACAATCAGAAAATAAGTTGCACTTTAAGAGATGCTGACGTGTGACTTCTTCCAAAGCAAATTGCTACAGGTAAGAGTATTCATTTTTATAGCCAATCTTCTCAAGTATGTTTAGGAGGAAAGCAAAACAACTTTGTGTAAATAGTGTTTTATAAGAAAAGAGGTAGAACAAACTCATGTAGTTTAATGGAAATAGTATCACTAATGGTTTAGATTGCCAAGCAGAGTTCTTTTAGTCTCCAGAACCCGTGTTTACTGCCTTTTTCCGAAGTAACTTAACGGATTTTTAAAACCATGTCTTCAGTTACACTGCTCATGCTAAACGGAAAGTTTAATGTTAAGCTTCTCCTGATTCCACTCAGTGGAAAATCTCTTTTGCATAATCCCACAGCTTTTCTTTACTGGACACAGCTTGCATAAAACTTCATTGTGCAAACTCCTCTGTCTTTAGAGTTGACAGAAGAATTTTAAAAGATGGATATATATGCTTTGACAGTAAGGCTTCCATCTGACTTAGGTACATCCTTTAACTTTCAACCTTTCACTGGCCTGGTCCTAATGCATGCAGGACTCCTGAAAGCAGCATTCAGATGTGGCTGTTAAATCCTTTATCACTTGGTTTTTAAACTGACAATTTTTTTGTCTTTGAATTGTGATTGGTTCTGCTTATATGCAATGCACATATGGATAATTAAGGGTTTACATCTAATATCTTCCTATTTTGGTCAACACAACAATGCAGTTAAAATACTTAAACAATATTTTATCCATTTTCCTTTTATTGTTGTAATGAACACGTCTATTTTATTACATAGCCAGCCAACAGCTTCCTTTTGGTCTCTTTGTTTGTTCTGATCACGAACATTTTAAATAGGATTCCTATTGAAGACAGCGCTTTTTTTTAAAAAAAAAATGTAGGTTGGCCACAAAAGTTAGCTGGGATGAGGGAAAGCTTCCGGTCCAGTTTGGAGTCCTAATAATCTCTTATGGGATCTTAATTGTATTGCCTATGCAGTCATTGCCAGTGAGAAAATTTTCCACAACCTCCATGCTTTGAGGTGAGCAGAAAGCTGGCTTATCTCACAAAAGTCAGCACCAATACTCTGTGTGTGTGTGTGTGTGTGTGTGTGTGTGTGTGATGACTTAGTGATCATTTATTCCCCTTCAGCTATCTTTGACCAGTTGCCCCCAAACTAGTTAGTATCTACTATTTCCCCACTCCACTCATTGATTCCATACTTCCTCTATATTTGTTTAGTCTCTCCTCCCATGGTATATTTCTCTTACGGTCTGGCACCTAGGGACACTTCTGTAGTTGATACTTATGCATAAGTTATAGTTCCAAGAAACATGTATCAGAGGACACTGGGGCTATGATACATACTTCTGGAAAAACTGGTCCTGCCAAATATATAGAGAGATATATGTCCCCTTTGAATTGTCCCTTTCTTGGGTCTCTTTTTCATGTGTTTGACAGCTATTCTTTGTAGTTTGTGGCTTGAATTGTAAAATTATTTCTTTTCCTTGAATGGTTTCAGGAAAGAAAATGAGGTAGAGATATTGTTGCTCATCTTGTTTTAAACATAAAAATCCAGACTAATTTTAAGCACTTTCTCCATGCCTAAAGAGGAAAATCTAACTTCTGATTTTGGAAGGAAAATGTGGGTGAGTGGGAGAGGGAATGAGGGATGAAGAAAGATGAGAGGAAAAGAGAGAAGGAGAGAGGACATGAGACAAGACAGAGATGTTGCTTTGTCTGTGCATCTATTTATGCAGCCAAGGAGCCTAGTAGTGTTTCACTTGTGAATTGTGTGCTTTTGCTTAATTATTATCGAGATATTGAAGTATAAATTAAAAATAAAATGTAATTCAATTTGGTCAATTACTAAAACTATGAGAATATAAAAATAAAAAAAAGTCTGTAGATAACAATATGTAGCATGGAGCTAAAACTTTTCCATGTATTCTGATGCCTTTAAATTATTCCTTTGATGTGACAAAATATATAAACAAACTAAGGCCACCAGGTTCTTTCAGAAACTGGAAGACAGAGACTCAGACCAAACTGGCATTGAATTCAAATCCACATGAAAGGTCTCCAAACCAGTGACCATGTCCAACAGTAAATAAATGAATTTTCACAACCTGAACTAACACAGATGGCACATCTGGCATCTTGAGAAGCTCCATCAGTTACACATGAGCCATTGCAAATGTTGGGCAACAAGATATACTCATTAAGGGTGATGCTGGGAGTGCCCAGTGGAAGCATTAGTCTCTACCAGACATGTGTTTGAGTTGAGATATATTCAAGGAACGTCTTAGACACACCTTTTCTGGGCACCCTGCTCTCGGTTTACTCCAAGGTTCCACTGAAATCAACACACAAAAATGTGCTTGGAAACCACAGAAGAGACACACAGGTTGGGTGCAAGGTCATTTACATAACATTTTTTAATAATGTCTCCTTTCTTTCCAAGGATGTAACATGATATATTGATATAAAGTGCTTTTAGGGCTATATAAGAATCTACCAAAGGTAGAATGCAAATGAGAAACAACAAAATAAAATTAAAATGAGTAGCCGAGGAAAAATGGTATACGCCATGATGCCCTGTACAAAAATACATAACAATCATGGAGAAGTTAGACTCCTTAAGAAAGTCAGGGATGACATTTTTCTTCCAGGTGAGAATATCTGAGCCAAGAGAGAGCATGAGCCAGGGTTACAAATATCAAGGGGAAGAGTGTGAGAAATGCCCAGACTAAGACATGAGGTGCTCAAGCACTTTCCCTTCCTTACTGAGAGCAGTCAACGTCTAGGGGACATTAGGTTCACTTCATTGAGAGATATTTCACTGTCTCTTAATCTACTTTTGCTCAAACTTGAATTTAAAGTACAGTGTTTTCCTGAACAATATTCCTAAGAAGTTTTTTTTTTCTTCTTCTCCAATATGCTTTGCGGTATATCTTGCCCCAGGTACTTATTAATGTTAATGGCATCTTTTTCCATTTGCTCAGTGCTTTGTCTCTCCAAAAAATTGAGACTTATATTCTGCTTGTTGAAACCTGTTAATCTGTTATTTTTGTTTAACAGTGAAATGCCAGCTAATGCACTGTGATTGGCCACAAGTCACTTGCCTCAGATACCTTCTCATATTATAACGACGGGTGGGGGTGGGGTGGGGGAGTTATAAGGAGACCAGTTCTTAGAAAGCCTATTACAAAAGAATCTATTACTAACTAGAAACAGACTCAATAAATGTCATTCTATAGTGACCAATAAATATTTGTGGCATGACATTTGAGTTACAGGAATAGGTTTTTCTACATTAAAGCAAGTCTGGCCAAGCCTATTCTTACCAGGGTTGGCTGGGAATTAATTCTAAGTCATAGTGGATAGAGTCTCTGTCAAAGAAATGGGAATCTTAAGAATCTTGGGCAGCCTTAGCCGGTGTGGATCAGTGGATAGAGTGTCGGCCTGTGGAGTGAAGGGTGTCCTGGGTTTGATTTTGATTAAGGGCATGTACCTTGGTTGCAGGCACATCCCCAGTAGGGAGCGTGCAGGAGGCAGCTGATTGATGTTTCTCTCTCATTGATTTTTAACTCTATCCCTCTCCCTTTCTTTCTGTAAAAAAAAAAAAATCAATAAAATATATTAAAAAAAAAAAAGAATCTTGGGACAATTCATAAGGACTTGAGCCCAGTGTAGTTGCTTTGGAATTGCTTACTTTCAAAAATTCATGGTTTATTTAAAGGCACAGTTTGCTGTTCTGATCCACTTTCTGCCAGGATCTCCTCCTCAGCTCTTAAAATTTCTTTATGTAGATTACTTTCCCTTTTTGAAAAACCACCCCTCCAAATACTTGGGGCAGTTATGTTCCCAGGACCCTTCCTGGGTGCAGAACACAGGTGTGCCCCCCCCCCCCCCCCTTGAAGCCTGCCTGCTCTCTATCCTTTGTGATCCAAGAAATAGGATCATCTAGTTCTGCCCCTTTCCTTCAAGCCCTGATCTTTCCCTTGTGGGCAAACTATCTGCTAGTGTAATGCCAGCTTTGGATATAACATAGGCCATTAACCTTCTCCTTGAACAGTAGTAGGCAGACTCATTAGTCAACAGAGCCAAATATTAACAGTACAAAGATTGAAATTTCTTTTGAGAGCTGAAAACTGACTTCTGTGCATGGGCCACGAAGTTTCAATCACACTGTACGTACGGGCCCACACTTGGTATTTTGTGGAAGAGCCACACTCAAGGGGCCAAAGAGCCACATGTGACTCTCAAGCCGCCGTTTGCTGACCACTGTCCTTGAAAAACAAAGCCCAGACCCGGAAAGCTAGACTGAACCTAAGGTAGCACGCTTTCTTCAAATTCTACAAATGAAAACAAAGGCAATCATTGTTCTGGCTGATTATCCTGTTGCACAATTTATCACCATCCTCTGACTACAGTAGTTAGTTTTCTCCTTTAGTCTTCCCTCCCCTTCACTCCCTCTCCCCACAACTCAGATCAGGTGGCCTGCTAATTATCTCTTGAACCCATCTCTCAGGGAATTATCCTAGATTAAAACATCTCCTCTCTTGCCAGGACTACTGCAAGGAATCTACCCATCTCTACCCCTGTCCTGCTCAAGTTCCTTCTTCAAGGAGGAGGAGAATTTTAAATACAATTCTGATTATGCCCACACCCCCACTTTCCCGCACACCACTTGCTCAAAAACTTTGAGCCCCTTCTCCTTTCTCAGAATCAAGTCCATTGTTTAGCCCAGGACATCCTGGAGGTCTGGCCCTTCCCTAGTACTCCAGCTAGTTTTACACCAAACAGCACTTTGCTCTGCCTTGCTATCATCTGCTCTCGTCTTGCACCTGGTCCTGTGCCTGCTAGACCCCCTGGGTCCTCCCCACAGAACCCCACAGAGCTCTCCTTCCCCTGCTGCCGTCCTCTGGGAAAGCCAGTCCCCACATCACCCAAGTACCGTCATTTCTTCTTTAGACCTCAGTTCACTCAAGCTTCCCCTGACTTTTTTTTTATTTTCACACTTAAATATTTCCTGTTCTAACCACTCCTCTGCAGACTGTATTGGCATCAATCTAAAAAAATAAAAAAATAAAAATTTTTTTTTAAAGTGTGTGTTGATATCTGTCTTCTGACAGACTCTAATCTGCATGAAATTGGGGCTCTGTAAGTTTTTGTTTATATTATAGCTACATTATAAAATATAGTTTCTGGCATTTTGTAGGTGGTGAGTCAATATTTGTTAAAGGAAATAGTAGAACTATGTAGAGTATCGTAGCTGTGTGAGTGATTATTTTCAGTAACTGTTACTTTTTTTTCTTTTTGTGGTGTTGGAGTGTAGTTTTTTGAGTAAGTGAAAAGAATTCACACATATGGGGGAAATCCTAAAGACGAACTATTGTTTTAAGACAGTCTTCGCTTAGAAAACAGAAAATGAAACTAATTCTAAAAATATTTTATCTGTGTCTTTAAAATATATGTTGGTTAAAATAAAAAAAATAAGATATTTGTGGTTAAAAAAGTTAATATTACTTAACCCATTTTCCACTAAGGAAGCTAAGAAACTATATTACTTAAACTCCTAACTCCTGCCCTAAATATTGGGAATAAATACACTGATGAAGAATCAGGCAATGATACTGGAAGATAGACATCTTGAAAGAGAATCTAATTCAATTCTGACTCATTTTCACTGAAAACAACTGTGTACTAAAAAGTTTCAGAATCATAGTCAAGCTTGATATGCTATTCAAGTTATTCTCTGACACCCTTCACGTAATATGTAAAGAAAAGTTGAGGACCACACAGCCAAGCCTCAGTTTTGTAAAAAGCCACTGATAAAGACATCATTCATACCACCATGTGCCACACTCAGCGAGGTGGGTGCTGAGGCCATGAATTCATTCTGATATAGGAAACTGGGTGCAATTGCTGAGGGTTGATAACAGGTGATAACTTCTCCTCTGTTCAATTTCCTGAAAGGGAGTGCACACTTGGTTGGATTCATAAAGGCAGCTAACAGTAATGGTAATAAATGGGGTAGCACACCGAAAACAGTTTGGCTCAGTGGATAGAGCTTCAGCCTGTGGACTGAAAGGTCCCAAGTTCGATTCTGATAAAAGGGCATATACCTTGGTTGAGGGCACATCCCCAGTAGGTGTGCAAGAGGCAGCTAGTCAATGATTCTCTCTCATCTATGTTTCTAACTCTCTATCCCTCTCTCTTCCTCTCTGTAAAAAAATCAATAAAATATATTAAAATAAATTAAAAAAATAAATGGTGTAGCACAGTATCTAAGTGTGCTAAGTCTAATAGAAAACTAAAAATAAATAATAAAACCCTTAATAATAAATTGACACTTCTTTAAATAGTTTACCAATAAATATTACTCATTCATATATAAAATTTCCAAAAATTTAGTTTAGAAAGTTGAGTCATGTTTTTTTTTTGGAAGTTATACATATTTAGAATAGGAAATATTGAAAGGTTGACCAAAACATAAAAATAAAAGGAAACTATCACTTATCAAAACTTGTTTAAAATTCTTTTGATAAGAATTCCTAGCATGTTTGGATCAAATTGTTTTTGAATATTAAAGTTTTCCAATAAAATAAAATTTTTATTTTATTGTTAGTTTTTCAGACCAACAAAAGGAAAGGATTTAAACAAAAGTTATTTTCATCTATTCATAAAATGTAAGAATGAAGTTTGAAAGAAAAAAATAGTTTTATACACTCATAGGTATATATATTTTTAAAACATATCATATTTTCAGTTATTCACCCCCTATCCATACATTGTAAACTCTTCAAGGGTAGGGTTAAGAGTATCTCAATCAACAATACATTGGGTCACATAAATTATGTGTTGAATGAATAAACACACAACAAATAGCTAATGAGTGAATTAATAAATTAACAAGCACATGATCTTAACTTATTTGGTAGTTTGTATTCATTTGATAGTCTTTATTGCCAATTGCTGAACCTTGGGACTCACATGGAAGATGAGGTCATTCTAAAGTAGATTAAATGGGTTGGTCAGACCTCATTTAATCTGAGTCTGCCTTTCTAGATAAAATTTTCTAAATGAACCTGATGCATCAGCTCTTTCATCACCTTACAAAGTAAGATTCACTGCAAAACATTATAGTGAGGCAGCCAGGATTAGGAACTTCAGCTCATGTTTTGAGACTGATTTGTAGCTGGTAATGAAACAATCTAAAAAAAAAAAAATCCTTAAATAGTAAAAAAAAAAAAAGTAACTTGTTGCTTTTTAAATGCTGGAAATAGCATCAGTTCTATACTTTGGTTCTGTAAAAAATTTCCTGAATTTGGCTTAGTGGAGAGAAAAAAAATTGGAATGTTAATTTCTTTCATTTCCATACAAGCATCAGTTAATCAGTGAATACCAATCTGAGACCCTCAGTAAAGATAGGTGTATATATATATATATATATATATATATATATATATATACATACATACATCTGTGGAACCTTAGGCATTCTCTATCTTTTTCCATAGGCATTCTCTATCTTTTTCCATAGAAATATAAAATTTAGATTATAAATAACCTAAACAAAAAAAGAAAATATTCAAACTCCATTTTTCACAAAACTATAAAATATGTCTAGATTATTAATAAGGGCTGGTAAAAGTAAGTAAACTTATGCAAATATCATTCTATAGAAATATAAGTGGAGACTTATAAAGATGGTGTCAAAAGTCAAACATTTCTGAAGTTATAAGGAGTAAAAATGAGGCAAATGGGAGATGTCAAATAAACCCTTTGACCCTCAGACTAGTTTTAGAGAAACAAAATGTGTCAAAGGTAGCAAAAAAACCTTCCTACCATAATATTCTCAAGAAGCAGCTTTGTGGCAGCTAAGAGATATTAAGTTAAGAAAAACAGATACCATGTATTATTACACTGCACAGACCACTCCCATGATAGAAATATATTAAAATAACTAGTCTCAAAACACCAAAATATTCTTTGACTAGAATTTTTTTTGAAAAAGCATAGCACCTAGAAGTACATGCAATAAAAAGAAGAAATGAGAAAAAATATTATTATTAAATTAAGAGCACTAATTAAGACACTATATAAAACTATTAAATTATTAAGTAAAAGTCTGTAGGAAGAAAAACTAAGATAAAATGGAAAAACTCTTGAAGGCATTGAGATATGAAGAAATAATGAAACACACCCTAGCAGAATTCAGAAAGTTGTCTTAAAGTCACAGTTCTACAACATTATTTCCTATTCTAGACCTACAATTATACTAGTGCTTTTAGAAACTTGGTATATCACAAGAACTGGCACCTTATTTCTCTCACCAACATTTAAATGTACAGCTTCAACATTACAAAAGAAAAGGACACATATTCTAAGAATTCTAATGTAATTGCTCTCTACTTGTGGAAATTAGACTAATATAGATGTTCCTATGTCAGGACTATGTGCATAGTCTCTTTGGGCATAATATTGATGTATGGATGCTCGATACATCAAACAAAACCATATTAAATATAAACGTATAAAGCATATCATAAACCCAAGTTACTGAGCTTTATTTATAAAATGTTAGGGATTTATAGAACCACTCATTTCTTTTAATGAGTTGGAAGAACTAAGAGTTCACTGTACTCAAGATAAAATAAGGGGCAAACAAATCAGATAAGAACAAAAGTAGAGGTCTTCTTGCGTTTGTCTCTCAGATACATGCCACCTAATTCAAATAGATTTAAGAGTCATCTGAACTGAAGTAAAAATTAAAAGTAGAATTTATCAAGCACGGGCCTTCTCATTCGAAGTGCAGAGACCTGTCAATGTCTGTCTCTTGGCAACCCTCTTTGTAATAAATGTAGGCTTGATGTATAATGAAAACCAGCTGAGTAGTTTAAGGTACAGATGCCTTCTTTTCTTCTTATTCCAACTAAGATTGGTTTTACTCTTCATAATCTCTTACAGCTGCCAAAAATTCATTTTATCTTTGCATGAGGTGAGGTTTCCATTAACAACTATTAGAGCAGCAGAGGTCAGACATCCAGTGTCAGATGTGCCACTAAAAAGAAATGCTAAGCAAAGAAAGCATCGACCAAGAACGGATAAAATTCATTTAGGAATATTTGGGACTTTAAATGTTTTCATTGCCTTTATTGTTGATAATCTTGGGAGAAAAAAGTCAGGGGAATCTATCTACGAACTCATCAATTATGGTGCTTGAAGAGAGATTAGAAGAGAGATAACTTAGGGCTTGCATCATAACATTTTGCCAATTGGAAAGCTGACATCTCCAGGGTATAGCTGTAATGATGCTATCTCTAAATGTAAATAGTGTTGGTAGTTTCAATATTTGGTCATTTGGAAGATTCTCTGGTTCAACTTGTAACACACACCTGAAAGAAAGCAATAACAATTTTCTTTTTTTACTGAATAAAATGCTAAAGTACATGTGCAAAAAATAGCTCTTAGCCAAAACCGGTTGGCTCAGTGGATAGAGCATTTGCCTGCTGACTGAGAGGTCCCAGGTTTGATTCCGGTCAAGGGCATGTACCTTGGTTGCGGGCACATTCCCAGTAGGAGGTATGCAGGAGGCAGCTGATCGATGTATCTCTCTCATCGATGTTTTTAACTCTCTCTATCTCTCTCTCTCCCTTCCTCTCTGTAAAAAAAAAAAAAAATGAATAAAATATAAAAAACAATTTTTAAAAATAGCTTTTAGTTTATCCTACCTAATAAAAGAGTAATATGCAAATTAACCATCACTCTGCTCAAGCCACACCCCAGCCATGCTCACCAGCCAATCAGAACAAGTATGCAAATTAACCCTAACCAAGATGGCTGCAGCCATAGAGAGCAGTTGAGAGGCTTGGGTTTCCTAGGCAATAGAGGAAATCAAGCTTTCCACACACTCTGGCTGGCCTAGGCCTCCACTCAAGGATAGAAAGTTTTAATTACAGAAGATAAATCCCAAGAAAAATGGTGGCAGCCATGGAGCTGGAAAGAGCAGACTAGGGTTTCCCCCAGCAACGAGGAAGCAAAGCTTTCCACCTGCCTGACCGGCTTGGGCCTCCACTCCAGGCTACAAAGTTTCAATTATAGAAGATACATAAAACCAAACAGAAATGGCTGCAGCCATGGAGCAAGCAGGAAGCTTGGCTCCACTCCAGGCTACAAAGTTTCAATTGTAGAAGGAGAGCAGTTAGACATCAATCAGGCTGGCATGGGAGTGGTTAGGGGGTGATCAGGCTGGCAGGCAGGCGAGCAGTTGGGAGCCAGCAGTCTTGGATTGTGAAAGGGATGTGATGTCCAACACCAGGATTGGGTCCAAATGGGCAGTTTAACATCCCTCGAGAGGTCCCAGATTGGAGAGGGTGCAGGCTGGGCTAAGGGACACCCCTGACCCTGTGCACAAATTTCGTGCACTGGGCCTCTAGTATACCTATATTAAGAAACAATTATGTATAAGGGTATGAATACATATGAAGATACTATGTCATTTAATTCATTCATTCATTCTTCCATTCATCCAGTATATTCCACTTCATTGATTCATTAATATTTATTGAGTGCTTACTATTATCCGACATACCAAAACCAATTATCTGAGATGAGACCCAGGATTATATTCTAAAATAAAATTCTAATAGATTATGATTTGCGGACAGATTTCAAAAGCAATAATTTTGAATGTATGTCCCAAGCTTTAAGCAGGGCAGGTTGAACAAAATGCATTTTATAATGGGGCTACACAAAAACGGAACTACCAACCCACAGGCTCTAAAACTGGCTGTGAGATCCTAAAAACGTTCACCACTGAATCTCATTGTATGTCTTCCCATGGATATATTCTTCCCATATCAATCTCAATATATTCATAAGTGACATATTTATTTATTTAGGCTTACTCTTCCTTCTATATTTACTATCATGGAAAATCAGCAAATAATTGATGGTGAATCACTGATTATTCGGTGACTGGTTTTCACATGTGAAGAGAGAGCTTCCATAGGAATCTCATTAATTCCCCTATTGGTCACTGCAGAATGTGAAGTCTAAGCTGGAATTCTACAGTTTCACTGCCTTCTACATCCATCTCCACTCATTTTTTATTCCCTATAAATTCACCAAAATTTCAGATACGTTGCAAGGAAAACCCTTCTTTACTATATATAAATCAAAGTAAATGTATGGGCTCTCTCTGCAATCCTAAACAGTTGTCTACATAATCACATTCTGATTTGCAGTCATTCAAGTACAATCAAACTACAACCCAATATAACTCAAGTTATAAATTCAGAATGTGCAGTTTTCATTGTTTCATGGAAAATCTATGTTGCAGAAACACTTGGCTTGTAGCAAATCCTATTTTTGTTTTAATTTGAATTTTGTGTAAAGTTTACTATCTTATCATGGGAAAACATCTTAAGAAACAGTAAGTTAAATATTTGGTATAAGGTAAATATACTAGCTATCTTTACTCTTGCATACTTGAAATAATGATGACTATTAAATTAAATTGTTGTGTAGTATTTCATATTTCCCCATGTCTTACTATAGTTTTAAATCAACACTTAATGTTTTGTTTTTCTCCAGGCCAAATGAGTATTTATTCCAAAAATAACTCTGTGCTTTCATGCATATAAAAGTACTTTTGCAATAAACCATACTGATTCACACTCTTACTATAAAGTATATGCACAAAACATTTCTGTGGAGGGGGGATAAAATCAATTCTTACTGATGTCACCAAATAATGGATTCCAAACCTGATAGTAGGAGGTTGAATATAGAGAATGCATAGCAGATTTATAAGTAGACAAAACTAAATTTAATTTAATTTGGCTATTATGTTCTCCTTAGCCTACAACATTATCCTTAAATTCTCTGATCTCCCTCAGCATATGACTGTAAAATCATTAGTATTTTAAAGGTAATTATTTTGTTACAATGATTATTAGGTAAGTTTCCTTATGGTCTGGAAAATAATATTCCCCCACTTCATGATCATCTATATTAATATATTTCTGTTCTAGAAAATGAAGTTAATGTTTATGCTTAACATTATATATGCATTAATTCATTTATAGAGGAAATTTAATTTAAATAATTATTATTGTGTATTAAATATTTCTTCCTTTCGTCCTAGTTAACAATATGAAATTTATGTAATATTTATTACATATGTAATAAAAATAAAAATGGAATGACATACTCAATAGTTGCTTAGTCTTTTGAAAATTATATTTCTTGAACCATACTACTTTTGATTGCTTTGTGATATCTAATTTTAAAATAAACTAATTTTTAGTGAGGTGATGGAATAGAGTACAGCTCAAAGTGAATATTCTGTGAGAAGCTTGGATTAAGATCATGTTTCTCCAAATATTTATTTGAAACTTCTATCAAATCTTAATGTATCACACATTTATCAGTTAAATACGTTTAATTCTGTACATTTCATGCACTGACATTTTATATGTCACATGAACTTTGTTTTATTTAACTTTCAAGTAATTTGACTAAATTTTGAGAAAACTTAAGGTTACCAAAATATTTGGACAGTTCCATTTGTGATTCCAACCAAAAAAAATAAGTAAAACATCAATTAAATATGATCTTCAATTTCGTTACTTTGAATAATTCAATATAATTATCAATTAATATAATTATTGTTGCAAGGAAAATAAAATTATATCTCAATTAGAATGAACAATAGATAATTTACTATCTTACATAACAAGAATCTTCAGTAGTGGATGACCCAGAATAGTTCATTCAGCACTTTAATACCATCAAGATTGCAGTTTCTTTGAATCCTTTTACTCTGCCATTCTAAGTACATGACGTTGGCCTCAGGCTAGTGTACCTCATTTTGGGGTGAGTATCATCTTTCCAGGAGTGATGTTGCAAAGGCAAAACTATACCTCACTAAAAGGACTCTATTTTCCTAATTAAGAGCATGAAATCTTTCTCAGCAAACCCCCAGGAGACATTACCTCATATTGCCTAGACCTCTAAATAAATCACTGACATAAAAAAAAAAAAAATGGAACTGCACAATTGCCTGAGAGTGATAGGAACTCAGTCTGAATCATGTGGGAGAGATTGGGCACCTACATAAAAGTGAGGTGAGCCAACCTGGGTGAAATAGAGAAAACAAACAAAAAAGGCCCACTTCCATCCCTTTTTCACTGATTCTTTACTACATAAGTAGCTTCATACTCACCATGTATCGATAATAGATGAAGTGCTAGGGATAAAAAAAAAAGTAAATAAAAACATGATATGGCCATGCTATCAAATTAATTATGACCAACCAAGTAATAAGCAATAATTGGACAATTATAAATGTGCAATGCGGTAAGTGCTATGGCAGATATGCAAAGTGTGCTGTGGTGACTGTAGGAGGAGCATATAAGTTAGGCATAGGTTTCAGAGGTCAACTAGTGCTTCAACCTAACAGAAAAGGGGCTATGAGGAACAAGTAAATCTTTAAAAAAAAAAAAAAAAAGAGCCATCTAATGAAGTGATAATGTTCTGGTTCAATAGAAAGAAAGATAGAGAGGATGAAGAGCTCTAGTTTAAATAGCAAAAGACTGCCCTTGGAAAACATGAAGTTGGGGTAGAATCATGAAGGGCCTTTCCTAGCATAATAAAAGAGTTTGAAACAGAGCCTTGAAGGCATTTAGGAAGTCATTAAAGGATTCTGAATAGGATAATGACATTTATATTTGCAATTTGAAGTTCATTCTGGCTCAAATGCTGAAGATAAATTGTGGCTGGAAGTGGATTAAAGACGGAGAGATTCGTTAACAGGCTGTTTTAAGTAACACTAACAAGGACTCAGAACTGTCTGAGGCTAGGTCGTGGCAGAGAGTGGGGTCTAAAGAAAGGGGTACACTGGACAAATACTTAAAGATAACATTGACAGGGTTTGGTGACCGAACATTTTGTGGGAAAATGACTTAAAATGAGAAATAAAGGAGGCTTGTCAACTCTGTGACTTGGAAAGATTTCTCAAGGGTGCTGTCATTCCTGAGACCAGGATGTCCAGAAGGAAAAGGTTTGGTAAGTAATCAAAGCTCAGTCATGCGCTCAGCCCTGCAATGTACCAGAGAAATTCGCTTGCTTGACTGCACGTTTCCTCTTTGTTTTCTACTATTTGAAATATAATTATTTTTTCATATTTCCCCTAAAATGTAACTTGCTAGTGAAAGCATCCCTGAAATCTTCTCACCACATTTTCTCCATGATTCTCTTCTATCATATCACTTGCTCTGGTGTGGCATACCACACAGCTGGTGGCAAATGCTTGTTTGGACAGCCAGAGCTTCTTAAAGACATAGTACTTATATATCCATGTTTGAAACTCCCCAATGCCTAGCCAAAAAAATATGCTTGCATGTAATAAGCCCTCAATAAGTGCTTTTTGAATTGAGCCAAACTATAATATTCTTCATTGAATTCCTTTAAAGTGAAAACAATAGATGCTTTTGGTCTCACTGTTAAGTTGAAGGTAAGGTCATTTCTTGTCAGCAGGCTAAGACTGACTTTAATTAAACGTTTTGTACCATTGATCTGCTGCTGGGTAACATGTCTTTTAAAACACAGGAAACATTAATCTGTAGATAAATAGTATAAAAGCTTTTTTACAGTATTTTTCTCCGTTACAAGGAGATTATATCCTAACCACAATATATCTGCTGCATTCTAGAATCATAGAAGAATGCATATTATCAATAGACACCTACAGCGAGGGTAATAATGTACATATGGTACATTATGACATCCTTATGCTGGTTTCAAAACCGAGAAAAGAAAGAGCTAAAGAGTGGAGAATGTTATGACTTAAACAATACAAGCATGTGCATTAAGTCAGGTCTTGAAAGGACAGATTTCACATGTGGGAAACATAAGTGAGAGCATTATGTGTTTCACTGTGTGGTAACCCCTTATCTTCCTTCATTTGGTTGGCCTGTCCCATTACACTGTGGGTGTCCCATAGTGCTCTGTTGGGGGGAGTGATGGGAAGAAGGGAAGGCAGGCAACACATTGACCTGCGCCAGGGCAGAGAAAATGGGCATGGTGCAACCCTCATGACATATAGTGCATTGCATATTGATAGAATTGGTTCCTAGACCCAGTTCTGTCTACGAACTATCAGGTTGAAGCTGTGAGGAAGTTGAATGCAGAAGAGCTAAACTTGAAACAAGCCTGAAATGATGTTGGAGAGTCGGAATGACCAATTGTCTTCAGTTTATCTTCAGTTCCTCATTTGGCAGGCGGGCGAGGTGGTGGGAATAATCTTGGAGAGTCAAACATGCTATGAAAAATGTGTAGTGAGGGCTCCACCACTTCATCTTCCTACTCTCACCTGCCTGGGGATGCTCATCTGGGAACAACTTTCCTGTTCTCTGTTTTAGTGAGAAGCAGGTTGACATGTTTGTCTTTTATGATCTGGTCTTGATTTAAGCTTGTGCAGGTATTTTCAAGCCTGACGCTGCAGCGGTTTCCATATTTACAGCACCGGAGATCACAGCACTCAAGGTTACTGAGCCCTTTCTTGTTCTGAAAAGATTCTTCTCTTGTCTTCCAAAGTTGTGAAATTCCTCCTTGTAACATCCTGGACCCTTTGCTAAGGAATCTGACACATGTGTACCCTATAGTTTTCTTTGAAATTTTGCTTTGTACACAAACTAAATACTTGATCTCCTAGAAAATTTCACAGGAATATCAATCTTAAATTTTATAACCCTCTATCTTTTACCTATCCCCTCCACACTCAGTCACAACCACATACTTTTATCTCCCTCAAATCAATCATTTCCACATTTTAATGCTTAAACTCCAAATGTACCTTGAATTCCTCCATATCTTTCCATCTGCCTTGTCCTCACTCAGATCCTAATCAGCATTGTTTCTCATCTACTAGTAGAGTATCTGAGGAGCCTCTACTGGTCTCCAAACTTCTTTTTTCATGCACACCTACCCATTGTCCCCCTAGAAACAAAAATGGAATTTTAAAATAATAAATACTATATGGTCATTCTCTGTTTAAAATATTTTAGTTTCTTTACGTCTCATTTTATAATCATACACTGAGAACCATTCTTCTACTTGCTCATTGAGGACCTACTATACTGAGCTTGGACCAGTTCTCAGGACACTCCCAACTCTTTTTAACTCACAGATTTTGAATATGCTTTTTTTTAAAAAAACACTTTATTGATTTTTTACAGAGAGGAAGGGAGAGAGTGAGTTATAATAGAAACATCAATGAGAGAGAAACATCGACCAGCTGCCTCCTGCACATCTCCTATTGGGGATGTGCCAGCAACCAAGATACTTGCCCTTGACTGGAATTGAACCTGGGACCCTTTAGTTTGCAGGCTGACACTCTATCCACTGAGCCAAACCAGTTTAGGCTGAATATGCTTTTTGTACATGCTCTTTATCCTGCCTGGAATGCTCTCTCCCAGCTTCCCAATCTTTTTTCTTTTTCTTTTTTTTTTCTTTTTCCTAACTTCTCCTTATTCTACTAGTTGTCATTAAAACACCATTTCTTCAGAGACAGCTTCTAGGTAGTGATCATGAAAAATTAATTCCACTTTCCGCTAGTACTCCCTCTCAGTACACTATTTTAATTCATATAAATAATTTAATATGTTTATTTATAATTTATTTGTTTACTCTCAGTCTCTTCTGCTAAACTGCAGATTCAATCACGATAGGAATATCTGCTTGGGTCTCAGAAATTTGCACAGTGTCTTGATGAGTATAAGATACCAATAATCACTTATGGAATAATGGCTTAATTTTATGACCTGGTTATATGTCCAAGAGTTATTATTTTTCTTAATGACTTCATAAAATACTAAAAATAAGATTACAAGGCACAGAACCATTTGGAAATTGTTGTGAAGTATATTATTTTTGTTTAATTTTTTTGTATTTTCTTTTAGATATTGCTGATGGGTAGAAATAATTTAGTTTTGTTTCCTGGTTTAATGTTTAATCTCCATGTGCACAGAGTCAGGCATTGCAAATAATACTGTAAATATGTGCCAGAAAAAAAAAAAAAAAACATTTTTTTAAAGCAAGACATTTATCAGGATTGTGTTAATTATAAACTAATCACTTTAAGTGTTGGATTGCTGTAAGGACACAAAAGACTCAAATAGTTTTACCTGCAGATCTCTTTTGTTATAGGCAAAAGGTACAACAACTAAAGCTATGCTTTGGGAAGACTCCAGAAATCTCAGGTGCAGTTGACTCTCCCACCACTGGGCCAGATAAAAAAGGATGCATATTGCCATCTGGCCTTCAACCATTGGCCAAAGACCTTCATATCAGGAAGCCAAAATTTCCCTTGTGCTGAGGTTCTTTTTAGTAAGCTGGGTACATGGGCACATTCTATCCATGTTCCCAACTCTGTTAGACTCTTATCACCCCAAGGCTCCATGGAAACCACATACTAATCATAAATTTTACTATTATCGCTAAACAATGTTGACAGACTAGGAACTATTTGTTCCATAGTTTTATGATTTGGCCAAGAGTCAAGCATGAGATCAATCCAGGCCATATTTCACAAGTGAGAATGGAACTTAGAGAATGCATAATCCTATATAATAAAATGATAATATGCAAATTGACTGACGAGCCAGAACAACTGGTCACTAGAACGTAACTATAATGCAGGAGCTTCCCCTTGGTGATCAGTGTGCTCTCACAGGGAGAACGCTGCTCAGCCAGTAGCCAGGCTCAGGGCTCACAGCTCTTGATCACAGCAATGGTGGCAGGAGCTTCTGCTGCCTCTCCTGCAGCATTAAGGAAGTCCAACTGACAGCTTAGGCTTGGCCAGGAGTAGGCCTAAGCTGTCAGTAGGATGTCCCCGAGGCTCCTGGACTGCAGGAGGGCACAGGCATGGCTGAGGGACCCACCACCCCCAGTGCACAAAATTTGTGCACTGGGCCTCTAGTATTTCATACATTTCTTCCATGCAATCTTACATTTTACTTTCACACTGATAACAGGAAGGTTGTATAATTTCTGTTATGATACAGAGTGGATATTGGATGCAGAACAGTTAAGATGTTTCTTACTCAGAATCAAATATTTAGTAAATAGGAGAATTGGTATTTAAATACACATGGTTAGATATGAAGTCCAGTTCCATTTTTTGTTTTTCTATTTCACCAACACTGTCTCCCAAGCAATCTACTTTCTTAATATTTCTCTGTAATATTTTAAACATAGTTGATAAACAGCACATTGACTATTATCTACATTCATATTCTCTATTCATCTTTCTTTCATCTATTTACAGTATCTTGTGACAATTTAACATATAAATTCCCCAAATTTTATGCATTTCCTATTTCTTTCCCCTTTACATAAAATGTGAATAATGAGTTTCAGGCCATCCATCAACTCATGACCTTCACATCTCCCCAAGCCTTATTATATTTTGTTATTCTCTTGAAGAGCAACTTTGGGAGAGTTGAATATGTAGAGTTGCCTTATCTAATAATTTATATCTTGAAGAATAGATTAAATGTATACCATATGGTGGAAATAGAGATGAGCCAGATTTAGATCTTGCAAAAAATACTTGCAGTGAGTGAGTGTGTATCTGTGTGTGTGTGTGGGTGTGTGTTTACAATTAATTTATTGATATTTCTTACTCTAGTCTTCTGCTTCTGAGCAGGCACTTCTTTCAAGGATTTATATGTTTACAGTTTTTAGCATGGAGATCTTCATGAGTTCTTCTCTGATTACTTAGGCTTAGAGAATCAATATTGAATCTTTACATCTAATTTAATTTAATTCAGCCACTATTTATTGTCCTCTCTAAGAACTTAGAGAGATGCTAAAACAGAAAGTTATTTTATTTGCTTATTTGCTTTGAATGGAATATTAAACATTATCAACTAGAAGAAATGGCACGGGATTTAGGATTTGAAGCCATGGTTTGAGTCCTTCCTCATAGTTTATTAATTCATTTATATAAAATGATCTACTTGGGAGAATTATTTGAAGAACTTTGGTTGTGCAAGTACAAGTTTTTCTGTAAGCTAAATTACACTGCTAACTTTTAGTTACATTGTTTAATTATAAATGGTTTGCTTTTGCCATAAAATAGAATAGCACCATTTGAAGATGATAGGCATGATAGACTAAATGCTCCATTTTTCTTCTCCCTTCTAAAAACCAATTGGAAAGATGGTACAAAAAAATACAAATTCCATAATTCCAAACCATAAAGAAATAGGAAAAAGTGCATCAACAAATGTGAGATTTGCATAAACTTCTAGAAAGCATAAATCAAATGTTGAGGTGTTTAATGGGTCAAATATAATAGTAGAAATAATCTGAAATATGGACACTGGAGAGAAATATCCAATGCCAAATCATTTCCCACAAGTCTGATAATTCAAAGGTTGTGGCTAACATTTGCTGGTTGAAGGAGAAGGGAAGCTGACAACTGTCCTGTAAAAGGGAAAGCCATTCCTTGCTATCTTTCTCACCATAATTTCTAACTTCTAGCTATTTATGCAGACAATCACTTGCAACACTCTTCTATAAAGAGATTGAACAAATCACCTTGTGACAACAGGATAGTTTTTAGGGCATTAGTGCCTCAGGTTCAAGCCTTCTCAGCTAGAAATTTCAAAAGCTACTCAATCAACGCATGATTGCCTGGTAGGGCTCCTACCTTGTCTCAAATGCAAATGTGTGTGTTAGCTGTTCTTGAATCAGCTGATTCCTGATGACCATGTGAATGAGTGATGTCCACAATGTCCTATTCTCAAGAGCCCTGCTCAGCTCCTGTAGACTTATGACCATGGCTTCCTTTATGGAATAAATCCATGTTATATTTGGTCTTCTTTTTTTTTTTTCATGCTGCCTTCGATTTGCCCCAGCATTATTGTATTTTCTAAAGAAGCCATGATGTGTCGGAGGTTTGATAGCTATGTACATAGTAAATTCATAGAGAGGTCTTAATTTTCCTTCTTCACTCAAATAGTGATCCTTTTCCCTAGATTTCATTAGTTTCTTCCTTCAATATGAGTTCGTCCATGGTCTTTATTTATAGTCATGTTACCTGCTATTTTCTTTACAGGCAATTGTACATCTTTGGGAATATTTTGGAATGATTTAGGAACCAGCTGCATATAGTAATGTGCCATGTTTTTTCTTTGCCTATAAAGAGAATATGTGCTAGATATGCTGGGATAGAGTGTGCTTTTGTTTGTAGAATGAATCAGACATCTTCTTGTATTTCCATTTTAAAGAGAAAATGTTGTCATGGTTCACCCACAAAAATCCAACCTTTAAGTAACAATTTGCTGAAACACCATAGCTGAGTTATTCTCTATTGTACAATCTTGGATGGAATGAGTTCATGGTCACTGCACAAAGAGTGTGGAGAAAAGTAAGCTGAGACAATGCCTGCCATAGCATTCAGGGTGTTAAATCTCCTGCTAGGAAAACACAGGAAATATTAATAATCTGAAAGGAACTGTCAAGGTTCACATGGTGGTCTTATGCCAGTGGGCTTTGTAATACTTGAAAGAAAATAATTCTAAATGATCTGGAGAAAAATCTGGCTATAAAACTTCTATTATGTTATGGTTGTTCATTTTTTAAGATTTTAAAAAATTTATTTGAGAGAGAGAGGAAGGGAGAGGGAGAAAGAGAAAGAAACAGATGTGAGAGTGAAACATAGTACAGCTGCCTCAGGCATGCCCCCTACTGGGTTAGGTTTGGAGCCAGCAACCTGGGCATGTGCCCTGACTGGGAATTGAACCAGCAGCCCCTTCAGTGCATGGGCTGACCAGATGAGCCACACTGGCTACGGCTATGGTTCTTTTAATATTAAAAAACAATATACCAGTTGGCAGCTAAGATAATAATTCCCAATCTTTTTTATTATAGCACATTATTAATAATTGACTGACTCATCCATTAACTTTGAATTCTGCCAAATGATATATAAGGATGGACACATTTAGACATACATATATGACATACATAGACTTTTCATTTTATAATTTTAAAAACTGATCTCAATTGGAACTAGCTTCTGGTAGCAGAATTGCTTTACCTCCATAGATTCCTCCTCACCCCCATCTTATATCAGTACCATAAATGGCCAAATACCCCTGATATTATAGATATTCTGTTGATAGCAGTAACTATTATTTATACATTTGATTCTCTGGTTACATTAAGTAGTTGTAAAATATAAAAATTACATCTTGTCTAATACATTCAAGTACTCATCCAAAAGTATTTTTCTTCTGGATGGTCCTTACATTTCACTCAAGTGGTAACATAATTATATACAAATCAACTATATGTACTAAATATTCTCTTCATTTCTCTCACTTACCCTTAATACAAGCTACCATCACCCCTTCTTTGATCTAATGAAGTAACCTTCTAACTAATTCTTCCAAATATACTCTTGTGATTCTTTGATTACTAGTGCACACAGCATACTCTTTGTCCTTTAAAAATACCTACCTGACCTTGACACCCCCAATACACAGATTGATTTTTCATCACTCCTTCCGTAAAAACCTACATGTCCTAGTCCCTGCCCAGATCTCCAGTTCTCTATGTTCAGTATCACTCTGCTTCTTTCTTCACTTTTTACATTTAGGCTGGTACCACTAGAGGGTCTTTTCTATGTTGTTCCAATTGTTTGGAGCCCACTTTTCTCCTCTCTTTGTCCCTAGTTAACTCCTATTCATCCTTCAAATGAAGTATTTCCTGCCACACTTCCTCGCCCTCAGCATCGGGTCAAATCTCCCACGAGACACTAACATCTCACATACCTTTCCTTCCATAAAACTACTGACTATCACGTCAAGAACATGCACCAAACAGATACAATGGAGTCCTGCCTGACATTTAATTAAGGAAGGCATAGATGTGCTGGAGACATATAATCCTGGTGCATGTGTACATGAGTGGAAATTAAAGAGGGAAAGAAGCTGAAACCGGTTTGGCTCAATGGATAGAGCGTTGGCTTGGGGACTGAAAGGTCCCGGGTTTGATTCCGGTCAAGGGCATGTACCTTGGTTGCGGGCATATCCCCAGTAGGGTGTGTGCAAGAGGCAGCTGATTGATGACTCTCATCAATGTTTCTAACTCTCTATCTCTCTCCCTTCCTCTCTATACAAAATCAATAAAAATCTATTTTAAAAAAATGAGAGATTGGAAAAAGGAACATGTAAAGCAGACACCTTCCAATTGATGAGACATTTTCAAAAAGTTAAAATATTTACTCATGTTTGTATTTAAATGCAGATGATGTCTATAATTGTGTTAACATTGGATATAATCAAATGAGTATGTACCTTATTTTATATTTGTTTTAAAAGTTAATACAGTAGACCCTCATTGTTCTCACATTCCTTTTTTTTTTTCAAATACACAAAACTTATTTGTAACCCCCAAATCAACACTCAGTGAACTTTCATACAATTTCTGACCATGTACAGAGCTGCAAAAAAAAAATAAAATAAAATGGAGTCACCTGAACATGCCTGTTTCCAGGGGATGTTGAAGAAGCAGGAGATGCTGCTGTTTCAGCTCTCACTCAGAGAAAACCAGGGGACGGAGGGAGTGGAAGGCAGTGCAGTGAAGTGCATGAAGCTCTTACTCTGGGGCCTGTCAGAGGGGAGTTTGGATCCCAAGTCAGGCTCTTATTATACAGTGTTCTCCACTGAGCACATGTCTGCCTACAGTGATGATTATGTTTTCTTACAGTTAGTTTCAGCCTCATATCAAAGTTTTGGCTACTGGGCTTGAATCAAAGTGTAAGGTGACCGTGTCTGGGAAATCTCCTTCAAAGAGAAATGATGGAGGTCCTTTGCCCCATCTCCTTCTCTTCTTCAACCTCCTCAGAGTGAGAACAAGGAGACATGACCCACTTCACAGCCATTCAGACAGCGTGATTAGATAAGACCTGATGCTCAGAAGACCCACATCTAACTGCCGTGCTGCAGCCCTCCAGAAATCCTTAATTTTATCTTTGAGCTTATGTTCTGTAGTTGAAGTCCTGAGGGTCTGTGGAGATGGGTGTGATCCGAGGAGATGCATGCAATATGTGTTTCAGATGGTGATTTTTTTTTCCTCCTTATAGCATATCAAAGCCCTGTGAGGAGAGGATACAGTGGACCATGTGACAAAGTTCAGTGAGAGATGCAAAGTGAGGACAAAGTAAACATGTTACAGGTTTGACTGAAAAAGCCGGCAAATGCTGCCAGTTCCAAGAGACCACAGTTTGTATTTCAAGAAGAACTCGCTTTAAACTTTGATGGGATTCTAAGACGCATAAAGGGCCAGGGAACCTTGTCGTGTTCTTTCTCAGCTGCATCACTTCCTTGTCTTAGCCAAGTATTTGTTCTGAAAACAGTAACCTGGAAGGGATGGGAAATAAGGCAACCCATTATCCTTTTCCTTTCAGACTTCCCTTAGCATCCGTAAGGTGAAGATAGAGAGTAGTCGTAGACTGTGCGTGCGTAAAAAATGAAACGAAAGTGTCTCCACCACTCCGGATGTATGAGCTATGAAATAGTAATTGTGTCTTCGGTAACAACATATATGAGTGAAATACTTCTATCCTTGTACTTACAACTAACGTTGTATAATATCAAGGAGATTAGTAAAAAAAAAAAAAAAAAAAAAAAAAAAAAAAAAAAAAAAAAAAAAAAGATGTTTTTAATTTAGGAAACATTAATTATAAATAAAAAGTGTTTCTTAACAAACTGAGATACTGTGTAAGATAGAAATGACTTTGTATTCCAGCACCTTTAACTACATCTTTTCCCTGTTTTTGAGAAAGGGAGTCCCATATTTTCATTTTGCACCATGGCCCGGGAGATATATAGCTGGCCCTGCATGGAGATGATGGCTGGAAACCATTCTCAGTCCATGAGACGGAGGGCCTATGCCTGGCAGTGGCGGAACAGAGAGCTGGAAGCAGGCTGAGTTCCATATGACTGCCAAGGATTATAAACCAGCCATGGGCTGTGCACATTCAGATTCCCCAGAATGAGAAGTAAATGGCTATCATGTTTAACCAACCATTTAGGGGAGGCTGTTATTCACAGCCTTATACTCTTCATTCACACAAGCACTAAATCTAAGCATAAGATTTTAAAAGAAGCAGTTGAAGTAGTTGATCTCACTGCAATGCATGTGCATTATAGGCACTTCTAGAGTTAACACACAAATATATCATCTTTGGAGGAAAAATGGTCACAGAGATGATTGATCAGGTTCATAATAACTCAAGTTTCTTTCTTTCTTGATTCATAACATGTAAATGGATCTTGATGAAATGTTTTATTTGAATAGAGATACTTGAGTTAGAGTAAGTTAGTATTATCTTCATCAAATACACAGTTTCTCTTTGTATTAATTGAATATATTCAAAACCCAGGGAAAAACCACTATGAAAAGGTGATGCCTGAGGCACTGCCCAGATGCTAAAAAAAATTTTGTTATGACCGACAGACAAGAGAACATCGAGCCATCCATGGAAAGTCGGGTGAAACATTTGTTAGTTTACTGATGCAAACCATGTCATGGGAACAATTGCCTACAAGTAAGATCTGGAAAATTATGTGTCTCAGAAGCATTAGAGCTATAAATTGTATGATCAATGCGATACTAAACGAAGAGAAAAGAAACAGAATTTCCAAACTAAGTAAAAGAGAGCCACACAGGGATCTTCATCAGACAGAACAAGTCTAATCAATGTTATGCAAGTGAACTTGCTCTGAGGGATGTACAGGGACAGGCGAAAGTAGGAAGTAGGTTTATGGTTCTTACGATGTGAAACACAGTTTATTCTTGTATTATTATTAATTATTGTATTATTTGCATTATAATTGTAAGCCTACTTTTATCCACCCCTGCATTTAATGTTTTCTATAAACCTTTCATAGATAGATTATTAACTGCTCTTGGAATGTGAAGTAGGGGTAAAGGGAGATGGAAAGGCTTAGAAAAGATGAAATATCTGTCTGGAAGTAAAACTTAAACTAATAGCTAAATATTATGAATATTATTTTGTTCTCAAGGAAATTATCTTTTATTAAAATAAAGCAAATAATATCATTGAATGACAAATGGAGAGACCTAGTAGTGCTCTCCCTTGAACTTCTAAAGGAAGAACTGCTCTGATAGAAGGCTTATCAAGAAATTTCTCCAATACCATTGGAAACAGTTTAAAGGAGAAATGGGAATTAATTGGACCAATCAAATAAGAAAATTCAATAATCCAGATAAAATGTGATAAGGTTGGCCAATAAGAGTGCAATGAAAATGAGACTGAGGGAATTTAAAGTAACAGAATTATATTTTAAAAGAAATTTGTTTAGGGAACTCAATATATTCATGTATTTAATGCTGTGTCATTTCTCCTGGAAATATGTTGTGAATACTACTATATAATGAGTGAGCAAAAGTGTTCTATAGAAAAGAGAAACCAAGATGGCGGCATAGGGTAGACACCTGAATGCCGCCTACCACAACAAATTTGAATTTAGAACTGGAAAACAGGGGAAACATCGCCCTGAAGAGGCTCTACCATCTGGGAAGGCTCTACCATCTGGGAAGGGGGAAACATTGCCCTGAAGAGGCTCTACCATCTGAGGAGGCTCTACCATCTGGGAAGGAGAGAAAAGGCACGCTGAACCTCAGGAACTGTGAAGGTGCGGTGAACTGTGCGTGAAAAGGCGGCAGCCTGACTTCCCTACTGGCTTGCTTGAGGAGCGCAGAGAGGGTGGGCCGAGTTCGCTGCTGGCTTACTCCCTGCACTCGGAGAAGGTGGACAGCTAATGCGCGGCTGGCTTTCTTGTGTGGGAGGAAAACAGAACCACCCTATTGCTCTGGTAGATGGCCCCAGACAGGGAGAGGCCAGACTGTCTGGCAGTGGGCAGAGATCTCTCGGAGGTGTGTGAAGCTAGCGGCCATTACTGCGGGACTCAGAAACCAGACCCTTATAGGGAGGGGCTGAATAAAGCTTGTCTGCACCATCCCAGACTCTGCTCAATCCAAGCGGAGCACAGAAGCCCTTCCAGTGGCTAGCTTTCTCATTCGCTGAGAATAGGATTCTCCTAGGAAGGGACAGACAAGAATCCAAAGCTTGTCTGCGCCTATACCAGAGGTGCATGTGCCTGCAACCAATTGTGCGGGATTCAACAAGGCTTGTCTGTGCCACCAGAGACTCCGCCCCATCCAAGCAGAATACAGAAACCCTCCTAGCTGAGACACTTCTGATCCTCATAGCCGATTGGCTTGGAGATCAACACTTCCCAGTGACACCAACAACAAGCAAGGCTTAACAACAAGACTGCACACACAGCCCACAAAGGGCTACACCAAGACTGTCTACCTCAAGTAACTGGGAGGCTGACCCACTGAACCATATAGGACACCTTAGCACAGAAAGCCACCCTACCAACTCAGGGAAGCTGTGAAAATGCCAAGACAAGAAAATAGATCACAAACAAAAGAAATGGAGGACAAGAAGCGACGGGATATAGAGTTCAAAACCATGCTAATAAGGTTTTTCAAGAATTTCCTAGAAAAGGCCAATAAAATAAACAAGACCTATGAGGATATGAAAAGGGATCAACTAGAAATAAAGAATACATTGTCTGAAATAAAAGATATTATACAGAGTCCTAAAAACAGAATGGAAGATTGCAAGAATCAAGTCAAAGATTTAGAACACAAAGAGCCAGAGGACACTCCTTCAGAGAAGCAAGAAAATAAAAGAATCCAGAAAGTTGAAGAAAGTGTAAGGAACCTCTGGAACAATTTCAAACGAACCACCATCAGACTTACGGGGGTCCCAGAAAAAGAGGGAGAGCAAGATACCAAAAGAATACTCGAAGTAATAGTGACAGAAAAACTTCCCCTATCTGGGGAAAGAAATAGACTTACAAGTCTAGGAAGCCCCCAGAATCCCAAACAAAAGGAATCCAAAGAGGACCACACCAAGACACATCATAATTAAAATCCCAAGAGCAAAAGACAAAGAGAGAATATTAAAAGCAGCAAGAGAAAAGCAGATAGTTACCTATAAAGGAGCACCCATACGATTATCAGCTGATTTCTCAACAGAAACTGTGCAGGCCAGAAGGGAATGGCAAGAAATATTCAAGGTGATGAATAGCAAGAACCTACAGCCAAAAATACTCTACCCTGCAAAGCTATCACTCAGAATCAAAGGCCAGATAAAGAGCTTCACAAATAAAAAAGAGATAAAAGAGTTCATCACTGCCAAACCAGAGTTATATGAATTGCTGAAGGGCGTTCTTTAGGAAGAGGAAGAAGATAAAAAATTATGATCAACAAATATATAACTATCAACAAGTGAAACTAAAAGTCAAGGGAATTAAAAAACCTGATGAACAATATTAACTGGTGAATATAATAGAATCAGAGGTATGGAAGGGGAGTGGACTGACAATTCTCAGGGGAAAGAGGAGTGGGGGGCGCGGGAAGAGCCTGAACAAAAACTGTGTACCTATGGATGAGGACAATGGGGGGTGGGGAAAGGGCAGAGGGTGGATTGGGAACCTGGTGGAAGGGAGCAATTGGGGGGGGGGGGGAAGAGGAACATTTGTAATAATCTGAACAATAAAGATTTATTTTAAAAAATGTTCTGGACAAAACCAGTTTGGCTCAATGGATAGAGCGTCAGCTTGGAGACTGAAGGGTCCCGGGTTTGATTCTGGTCAAGGGCATGTACCTTGGTTGTGGGCACATCCCCAGGAGCAGGTGTGCAAGAGGCAGCTGATCTATGACTCTCTCTCATTGATGTTTCTAATTCTCTATCTCTCTCCCTTCCTCTCTGTACAAAATCAATAAAATATATATATTTTAAAAATGTTCTGTAAGGAAATAGAAAAAGAAATAATAAATAAATAAACAAATAAATAATTAGCTCCCCAATATCAATTTCTTTTTTCCTAGGATAATTGTTCACAAATATCATTTATGTTCTCAGACCAAAGTGGATTGCTTAAAATGAGATGTTGGTACAAGTTCATGTTTGTGAGTCAGGACTTTATTTTACCATTAAGAGAATGAAAACAAAATTTCTGTTCCATGTTTCAATCAAAATATCAATCAGTCCACTTATAACAAAATTAATGATTAAACTCAATGTGTGCTTTTGCAATAATGATATGCGTGGCAAGGGCAGTCACTGACTTTTGTGGAGTTCCTATTATGTGTCAGGTCTTACCTCACAAAAGCACTATGGAGTAAATATTGTAGTACCACCCTTTATAGGCCAGAAAGCAGCAGCTCAGTGAAGTGAGGTAAGTTGCTCAAGGTCACATAGATAGGAAATAGATTTGCATCTACCGGTAAGTCTGTTATAGCAGAAAGAGAAGCTGTGGAAACACACTGACATCCAGGCAGAGCAAGTGGCATTAATCATCTATGGAAGAGCTTGTGAAGTCTTATGTGGATCGAGTTTGTGAGGACTAAAAAGGTCTTGCTATTTCATCTACCACTTTAATCAAGTTTCAATATGCACTACCGAGCCTAGCAACCACTGAGTTCCACATGAAGCCAATGGAAAAAGAGATCATGAAGACAGATGGGGCCTTTGGATCCATGCACGATTATTGCCTTATGTTCTTTTACATGATCCCTGTAAAAATAGGTCAGCTTAGCTGTCTTACTCAGATGAAAATGTAATAAATGTTTACACAATTCATCACTTAAAGAATCTAAATTTAATTTCCTTCTTGGACTCCTGTCTGTAATAAAAATATGGAAGAAACAGCCTCTGTTATTTACCTCTTGAGAATGACAAGTTATAAAGTGGGATCTCTGAGATAGTAAGACTAAGTGTTTCCATAGCTTTTTGCTCAATTCACTGCAGCTGTCTTTGTCTTCAATATAGATTGATTTGAGCACATAATTAATGTTTCCTATTTACTAAAGAGTTTCATTTGACAAGGTCATCAAAACCACACCCTTGGTTATTATAGTGGCTAGGTATAGAATCATTCTTATTATAATAACTCATTAAAACAATATTTAGTTGTCCTTTATTATTTTTTTAAATCCTCATCTGACAATATGTTTTTATTTATTTTTAGAGAAATAAGAACTGGGGGGTGTATGGAGAGAGAGAGAGAGAGAGAGAGAGAGAGAAACATTGATGATGGGAGAGCAGTATCCATCAGTCGCCTCCCATTTACATCTCAACCAGGGATTAAACCTGCAACCTACATATGAGTTCTGACTGGAATCAAACCTGTGATCTTTTGGTGTTGTATGAGACAATGCTCCAACCAACAGAACTATCTTGCCAGAGCTAAGTGACCTTTAAAGAGATGGCAAGTTTTGAAAACTGGTGATCACATTTTCAACTATTTTAAAACAAAAGAGAATATTAAAATCAGAGAATTCATAGTTAAGTTTTAAATTGCTTAAAGCATCATTCATTGACATAATGTTGTTATATGAATTTTGAGGGCTTCATAACTTTCATATATTATCTATCTCCTACTTACTAAAATTTTAATGTTTAAGATATATTCTTTTTTATACTATGATTTAACTTCTATTAAAAATCTTTTAATGTTAAGATATTTATATTCTTAACATAATAAATTAACTTGTATTATGTTAAAGTCACCCCTTTGGAAACTCTGAGTACAAAGGGCACTAGTAATGAGTGGTTTGATAAAGAGGTAGAAAGAGCACTTAGAACTTATGTGGATTAAAATAAAGATAGATAAGTAACATATAAAAGAAATTAAAAATAATGTTAACGGACCAATTTGTCTACTAGTATTTTACAATTTTTACTATAGATCCTTTGCCTTATTTTATTACAAGAATACAAGTCCTTTAAAGTTAATAGATTTATTGTATTTCACATTTGCTCCACAATAGTTAGTTATATAATGAACTGCAGAGAGAGGAGACAAAAATGCACTTTTCCCAGTTTTTCCTGAAAGGGGTCTGTCTGCAGAAGTTACAAGCTACTGACAGAAACTCTTGTGTGTAGCTTTCTTCGTTTTGGGACATTCTACCTTTCTTTACAGGGAATGGTTGCCTCAGATGTGTTGTGACTCATTTTTGTCCACGAATCCCAGTTCATCTTTCTGTCATGTTATTAATAACTGAATATTTACTGAGTAAGAGATAATTTTATTTTTTATTTTGCCATGGAGGTTCCAAAGTGTCACACATGGTCTAGGAACTATCTAGGACACATCTTTGCTTCCCCCAGCATCCAAACTGGAATGTGATGTTTCACCTTTAGCCTGTGAGCTTCTTTAGCCAGTTTCCCACAGACAGAGAGAGGAGGATGTGAGAGAGCCCTATTTGATCCAAATGCCTCCCCCAAACTATCACCTGAAGAGGGGCTTGGGCTCCTCGCCTGCGTCTTCTCATGGGGAGAGTCGGGCTCCCAACAGTTACTCCTAGCTCTTTCTCACTGTGATTGGCTGTGGCATTGTTGACCTACACATCTGATTCCCTCTCTGTCTCTGTTTCTTTTTCTTTCTTAGGAATTACGCTTACGTATCACTCGTGGAATTATTCATTCTAAAACAGTATTTTCTATCACTTAATATGCTTTTAAGTAGAAAGGAGGAGTGCTACAGATGCATTTATGCTCAGATCCTTATCTCTAGAGTAATTTTAAAACAAACAATAATTAAGTTCATGAAGGATATTGAAGGTTCTTTATAGTGCCAGAGTCTCAAAGTTCTGTTCTTATTCACATTTGGTTTTGTTAATCTTAATCCTAATTTCCAACGCTTCCTCAATCAGTTTTAAAACTAGCAAACAGTTAAGGGGAATAAGCAAGTTTAAAATATCTTTAACTGTGCTTTCTCATGTCTTCATATGACTTTTTCATAACATATGAATTGGTGAGGCAAAAATGTATTTTAAATATAGTTAATTCTAATATAATCTTGAATATAGATTCTTGTGTGTATCAATTATAAATAAAATTAACTTGAACATATTATAATTAGGATGTTATTGTCTTTTAATAACCCTAATCACAAAAGAATGATTCATTTGGTTCAATTGGGGTTCAGGTGTACTGCAATTACCAATGGCCAGCAAACTCATTAGTCAACTGAGCCAAATATCAACAGTACAATGATTGAAATTTCTTTCGAGAGCTGAAAACCGATTTCTGTGCATGGGCCACGAAGTTTCAACCACACTGTAGGTGCACCCCCACACGTGGTATTTTGTGAAAGAGCCACACTCAAGGGTCCAAAGATCCACATGTGGCTGGCGAGCTGCAGTTTGCTGACCACTGGCCTACCCCTTTGGACCTGCTTCCAATCCCAACACCTCCTTGTTTCCTATGTTGTCCTGAGCCATCTGCACAAAATTCCATTTTATTCTCAGGAATTAGCACAGTGTTTTTGCAGGCAGTAAGTTCTCTATCAACGTATGAAAAAGAATAGATAGTATGCTGGCAAAAAAAAGGGGGGGGTATAATGTAAAAAATTAAAGGAAAAATCTCACATAAATAAAACTTATCAAATTGATGTTGATGTGTCTATATTTTTAAATGCCTTATACCAAGGAAACCTATAATTTCCACTTGAATGATTGTGCCTTACTGCAACAAATTCTCTGATTACTTCATTATCAATTGACTTGATTTCAGATGCATGTAAACTTGCTCCAACTTTTCATAGGGGAACAGAGAAATAATTAGACAAAAACTGTAACAACATTTATTATCAAAAGCATTTATTGAGTACTTGTCTCTATAAGACACTAAGTAGTTGCCATGATTCTTGTGTTCAATAAGCCTACAATGTCCTGAATTAGGAGTAAATATAACATTGGTGGTTTATTATACATATTTGGAATTTGTATGAAAACTCATTACACAGTTTAATGACATGTTTCCCTATTTACTCAGGAACACTAACATTCCTTTTAAAATAACAATAGCATCCTTATCCAGACAATGATCATTAGTCATGATTCTGACCTTGGGTATTTAGCCAACTAGAGACATTCTTACCTGGTACAATTAGCTAACTGAATTCAAGGAAGGACAGGGGAGGTCAAATCAGGCATTATTTTCATTAACTCCTTCTGGCTTAGTCCATGTTATATGTGTAAGCTTTTTATGGTACCTGAAGTGTGCAATTATGCAGCTCAAAGTGTGAAATTGCCATGTTTACTTAAAATGAAAATCTAATTTTCCTACAACCAGCATTTATGTCTCTAGCATTTACCAAGATTGACTGTAAATTTAGGAAAGCTATTTATAAACTCTTCGGTCTGATTTTCCTAGATTCTTTATAATTTCCCTCTAACACCGGACATTTCATGGTATGAATTGAAAACATTTACTCTCAGTAAAACTGACTGTCAGTTTGTAAGAGTGATAGAATAAAATTGTATATAAGTTATATAATTTTAAGAAAAATGTCATAAAGACGTAGTTTTGTTTGGCCTCCAGACCTACATATATCATACGTTTTCCCTAACATTAGGAAGAAAATAAAAGTTGTTTTATTCACAAAGAAACTCAATTTTAGCCATGCAGGGCAGAGCTAAGTCTAAGTCACAGGGTCTCATCTGTCACACAGAATTCTATTTACTTTTAACATTTAACTATAGAAATGCTGAATTTCATTTCATTGGAAGGAATAAATCACCGTTTCTGAGTGGAGAACAGGAATGAGGGAGAGAGGAAATTTGGCAAGAGAGGGAAATTTCCCTCTTCTTCACCCCTATCACTTCAGCATATTTTCTCTTACCTCCTAGACATTAATTGTACATTAACCATCCTCTTTTGTGCTCTTTCATTGAGTTCTTTATTTTCCTTCCTTTTTGCTGCCTATTGTACCTTAACCAGAATATAAGCAAAGTAAAATTCAAATCACCTAAATTCATGGTTTACTGAGAGCTGTATTCCATAATTTAACGGGACATTCAGGAACATTCGGGTAAAATAATATTAGCCAAGTGTCATAGTGTAAAATAGAGATTAGTGTTGGGATTAGGAACAAAGGACTGAGGAATTACTGACTTAAATCTGAAGCTTGGCTCTACAGCTCCCTGAATTATGTGGACTTGAGAGTTTGCTTATCTTCCCCACCCCTGCTTCTTCTGTTAGACAGCGAGAGCATTTCCTAACATGTGTCATCTTTGTGGGGATCTCCACAGGTGTTATAAACAAAGAGAGTCCTTATTTGGTGACCAAATAAAAATCCAATGGTTCTTAGCAACTTTTACAATTTCAATTATCTATCATTTTATACCATGCCATAAAATGAGTTGAAGTTATTCACACAAATGCACAGTATATGCACATGTTTAAGATTTTTAAGATTTTTCTCCATGAATACAACACTTTCAATGTAAGCTATAATCATTGGCTATAAGGACAAGAGCCCTGCCTCACTCTGGGAAGTACAGCATACCTATGCATACAAAGTTCTCAACAGAAAGAAAAAAACACACAAATATTTTATAATATGACCCTCAGCAATGGACCCAAAAGTCCTAATTCCCTCTCTCTCACACTCATTGGTCTCTATTTAACTCTGGTCCTGTTTACTGCCTGAGAATTAAAACTAATTTTCTTTCCTCTGTTCATTTTCATTTTACATCATCTCTACAGAGTTGTTCTTTTTCTGTCCAATTTGATTAGAAACCCTGGGCCCTGGCTTAGATTCTCTGTCCCCACCCCAAGTATGATCACAGTCCCTTGGTCTACACAGAAATGCTAATGAATTTGTGGTTCTACTATTAGTCCCATCTGTTACATACCATTTAGTTAATCTGGTTTCCAGATCCAGATCCTGCAGTCCATCCTGCTGCAGCCCAAGACTTAACATGAATTTACATCAGTAGATGCACACATTCCACATATATCACCACAGATTAAAATGGAACTTTGTCAAATATCATGCTGTGACAATTTACTCCAGTATGCTTTTTTGATTCTAATCTTGATTTTATAAGTAAAGCTAGCCATCTTTAACAGAGTTAATAATGAATAAGACCATTTAATATTTTTCTTTATCTTACTTTATTTTTATCATTATCATTTATCACCCCTATATACTCTCTTTTACATCTCCCCCCACAATCACCACACTATTGTCTGTGTCCATGAGTTCTTTCTCTATTTTTTTCATTTTTTCTCAGTCCCTCCGCTGTCCCCCACATATCCCCACAACACAGTTGTCAGTCTGTTCTCTTTCTAGGAGTCTGTCTCTATTTTGCTTGTTAGTTCAGCGTGTTCATGAAATTCCACATATGAGTGAAATCATATGGTACTTGTTTTTCTCTGACTGGCCTATTTCATTTAGCATAATATTCTCCAGAGTAAAATGTTCTTCCTTTTTAACACCAAGTAGTATTCCATTGTATAATTGTACCATAGCTGTTTTGTTCACTCATCTACTGATGGATTCTTGGGCTGTTTCTAAATCTTAGCTACTGTAAATAATGCTTCAATGAACATAGGGGTGTATATATTCATTTGAATTAGTGTTTTGGATTTCTTTGGATAAATGCCAAGAAGTGGAATTGCTGGGTCATGGGCAGTTTTATTTTTAATTTTTGAGGTAACTCCATACTATTTTTCACTCTGGCTGCACCGTCCTGCATTCCCACCAACAGTGCACTGGGGTTCCTTTTTCTCCATATCCTAACCAACACTTATTTGTTGATTTATTGATGATAGCCATTCTGATAGATGTGAGGTGATATCTCATTGTGGTTTTAATTTGCATTTCTTGATTAATGACATTGAGCATCTTTTCATTTGTCTATTGGCCATCTGTATGTTCCCTTTGGAGAATTATCTATTCAGGTCCTTTGCCCATTTTTTAATTGGATTGTTTAATTTTTGTGGTATTGAGTTTTATAAATTCTTCACACATTTTGAATATAACCCTTTACCAGATATATTGGCAAACATGTCCTCCCATTCATTGGGTTGTTCTTTTATTTTTTGATAGTTTTTCCTTTTTGATAGTTTTTCCTTTGCTGTGCAAAATCCTTTTAGTTTGTAGTCCCATTTATTTATTTTTCTTTTGCTTCCCTTGCCCGAGGTGATATATATATATATATAGCTATGAGGAATTCAGAGATTTTTGTTGCCAATGTTTTCTTCTAGGATTTTTATGGCTTTGAATCTAACATTTAAGTCTTTAATTTTTAAAAAATATATATTTTTTTATTGATTTTTTACAGAAGGGAGAGAGATATAGAGAGCTAGAAATGTCGATGAGAGAGAAACACTGACCAAATGTCTCCTGCACACCCGTGCATGCCCTTGACTGGAATCAAACCTGAGACCTTTCAGTCTGCAGACGGATGCTCTACCACTGAGCCAAACCAGTTTCAGCTAAGTCTTTAATTTTTAAAGAACTATGTAACAACCATTATAGCATATTGGTATAAACTTTTACTATCTAGGAAATGGGATCATCTGCTATTTGTTTTTACATTTTTTTCCTTAAATTGATTTCAGACAAGAAGAGAGAGAAAGAGAGATAGAAACATCAATGATGAGAATCATTGATCTGCTGCCTTCTACATGTCTTACACTGGGGAACAATCCTGCAACCGGAGCATGTGCTCTGACTAAGAATTGAACCATTGCCTCCTGGTTGGCAGGTTGATATTCAACCACTGAGTCACACCAGCTGGACTATTTTTACATTTATACCATGGAAATTAACCATAATTCTAGAGCACAAATAATATACAGACTGTCATATATAGCTCCATTTTAGTTTTCACAAAGTACTCTAAAATGGCATCAATTTTATATCATAAAATCTTAGGCATGAAGTCAGTGAGAGGTAATAATTTGAAGAGAAAGAATCAGAGACTACCAGTGATTAGCTAATTTTATCATGCTCAAACACATAATAAGTATTAAATGTTCTCTTAAACTCAAGTTTCCTTAATCCTCGTCTGGAGTGTTCATCTCTCATGAACTCGCTAGAGTGGAAGTGATGAATAATGTATCTTGTTTCCTGTGATTCTAATAATAAAAGGGAAGCAGGATATTTTTATAGGAAACAAAAAGGCTACATTTACAAAAATGCTTGCTTTTTGTATGTTTGATTTGGTCTGTGGCATAACTACTCCTATTTTGCTTTTAAGTGTTGATTATATAAATACTGCAGACTATGCATAAAACAAATGCCTATGGAGTAATTTGAGCCTAATTTTTTTTAAAAATTGTGATTGTAGCTGAAGGATCTTTTACTAAAACAAATTGTGGGGGGAGGGGTTAAAATATTGCTTATCAGATAGACACACTATCAAATAGTCATTTAGTAACTACTTCCACAAAACAATACCAACTCATTTGAAAACATTGTGCCTGGAATTGAATAGATAACCAGGCTTGCCTAGGCCCTTAATTGAACCTTCAAGAAATCCATGCAATGAGTGGCTTCCCCCAAAGTGTCCAGATGCCTAATAATAACTAGAAAAGTAAACCACCTGTGGCACAGGGCCTCCCACATCTGTCACTCTGCAACATTCCAGCTGGAATTCATTACTGGCAGGTTCCCCATTTTGCTGTCCCTTACTTCCTCCTGGAACCTTACCCCACTTGTTGGCATTTACTCTCGAGCTGAAATTTCTCTCCCAACTCTACTTCCCTTGACTCTGGGTTTTGTTTAGGTCTGATTTCCAAGTCTGTACACAATGACTGTCTACCCTTCCTCATGTAGTCATGTAACCAGATGGGATCCATTTTCCAGACATTCTCCTTGACCTGGAATTCAAAGCACAGACATTCACTCCCCGCTATGAGCAGAAAAGAGAAAAGAAAAAAGAAATGCCCTGAGCCCTCACCACCTTCCCTACGTTCTCAGAGTCAGCCACGTTGGCTGATATTTCTGGGATCAGCCCCAAGGAACGGAACCTACCCAGGGGCTCAGAGTCTGGTTAACAGATGGGGGTCTGCTTCCAGCTCAGATGAGAACTACTTAGGGCATGTTTTCCTTCTGTTCTTCCTAGGCCTTCTCTCTGTTTTCAGATTAACTATACCTTCTCTTTTGCACCTTTGTTAGGGTAGAATCCATGATATTCATAGACGAAGGGAGAAGCACAGAAACAATTTAAACTAATGAGAGAGAGAGAGAGACAGAGAGAGAGAGAGAGAGAGAGAGAGAGAGAGAGAGAGAGAGAGAGAGAGAGAGTGTTAAATATTGATTTGCTGTTTCTCTTATTTTTGCATTCATTGGTTTCATTGGTTGCTTCTTACATGTTCCCTGAATAAGGATTGAACCTGCAACCTTGGCATATAAGAACAATGCTCTAACCAACTATACTACCCAGTTAGGGCTAGAAACATTAATTTAAATAGAAGGCACCACTCTTTGTCTAATATCCCACTCTAAGCATTGGAGAAAGAAAAAAAGCACAGAGCAATACAAGCATAATGGAAGACTTAAAATGTGCTAGGTACTGTTTAGTATTACATATACATTGCACCTAACATAATCTTCATATTGGCTAAAGGTAAGAGACATTTATTCATTTTCCTATTACATAGAGTTAACTGAGCTTGAGACAGTTTAAAATGATTTGCCAAGTGTCTTTTAATAGAAATAAGTTGGATAAGTATAATTTTTACTTCTGTTGCATTTCATGTCTGTCATGTCTTCATTATAGAAAAACTTATTATCAATTATCACATAGTGTTCTCCCTCTATAAAAGGAATCATAGATAAGTTAGCCCAGATATGAATTTAATAAAAGGTGGCTCATCATCTGTACATTTCAAGCTATTCCTAAGTATCCCACTGCTAAAGTACTCACTTCTTCCAATTTATTCTGAGTCTTAATATCTGGGGACAGTAAAATAAGATGTCTATTTCCAACTAAGCATTTGTTTTGGAGGGTCTCTTTTTAAAACTGCTAAAAAATAATGTGTAAGATTGCACAACAATTCAGACATTTGAGACTGTTCCAAACCCAGGTGAACTTCATTCATTTTCTACATAATCCAAAACAGAGGATTACATTGCAGCATATAAAGTATAAAGTATAGTTTAGTGCAAAAAATGCAAATGGGCTAACCAAAACAGTGGGATTTAATGCATGAAACAGTATTTTATGTATCATTTCCAATTTAAATATTAATAACTGATGGAATACATTATTTAAAAATGAAGATTACAAGAATATAACAATGGAACAAGTAAATAATAAACCCATCCATCCTGAATCTATTAATCTGTCTGTTAAAGAACACTGACCAGTAAAGAAATGGTTTGAGTGCAATAGGAAGGGAGGTCACAATGCCCCCCTTCAAACATATTTGATTATTCATCCTAGATAACTTAATTCTACCTTCAAAAGATACTTATTTTTAAAGAATTCTTCATAGTTAGCCAAAAACTCCCATCTTATATTTTCAAACTATGGTTTCCTAGGTCACAGTGTTCAAATTGCTTAATTTTTCACCTGGGTACCTCACTCTGGAATATTCACCATATGTTCCCTCCCTCTTAATGTGTGGTGCCCAGAACACAGCATAGTACTATTTGAATGTGTTCTAACAAACCAAAAGTAAGACTAGCATATCCTCTTTTTTCACCTCTACACAATAATCCTGCCACTACATCATACAGCTTATTCACCTTAAGTTTATTGTAAACTAAAATCCCTATGTGCATATTAAATCACTACCTGCTAAAATGCCTTTCATTTCCTCCTTTCTTACGAAGACTTGGAGGTTTTTAAACCAAAATTCAGATTTATCCTGTAACTTTCCTCCACATTACTCTAGGCTATCTAGCATTTTGAGATACATACTATTCCTCTAGTTAGCACACCCACAATATAATTGTCAAAACCTAAGTAAATACTTAAAAGAAGTCCAGATATACTAAAAGCTCTGATTTTCACTATATTTAAGTCTACCCATAGGGAGGGATGGTTCTTACTACTAACCATTCCATCCTGTGGGATTTAGAAGAAAGAGTCTTCAGTTCACTATTGATAAGGAAACATCAAGTTGTGTGGAAAGCACTGTCTCAATAATTTTCAAGGTCTACTTGGCCATGCCTCTCCTTTCACATTAAAGTAACTTCCAGGTTTTTATTTTGTTTTGTTTTGTTTTGTTTAAACTTTAATAATTGAGAAATTGTTCTTGAAAAATGACTATTGTAAACATTTTCCTCTTACATGAAACATAGTTTCAAAAGGTAAGCACAGTAATAATGCAACCATTTTGAAAGCACAATGAAATTATACTTAAAGAAAATATATTTATACACGTATTTTAGGTCTATTTTTAATTATATAAATATGTGCCTTCATTCCATCTTATTTAACTTGAAAGGAAAATTATTATTCTTGTATTAGTAGAAAAACTACAATTTTTTCATGAAACTATAAATCTGCTGTTGGAAACACACAACTTGTTCTTTGATCTCATACGTTCTTTTTCACTGAAAATACTTGTAGAAAACATTACCAGAGGAACTAAATAACTGTGTCTTCTTATGTTTCCATGCCCTGAAATCATTTTTTTTTCTCCATGTTTCTTTTCATGCAGGATTAATGGGAAGAGAACAGAGAATAACATGTCAACTTCTATATTGTGTTTTCAAACATAGTCTATTTTCTATTTTTCCTATAAAGATGACATACTTTTCTCCTCTCAGCTGTTTCCTTCTAGTTAGAAATTTTCTAGCACTTTAAGTTAAACTACAGTCTTTTTCACATATCTAAAAATCAGTAAATTTTACATACACTTGCCTCCGATATAACTGCTTTCTCAAAGAAGTTGATCTTTACCATAGAGACTTCCACTGACTACTTCATATTATACATTTTTATTTTTATTTTTTTACCAGAGAACACACTCAATAATGCTTTAAGTATCCTCCATTCTATACCATTTAATGAAAGAGCTAAGGAGAATATTTAGAGATTCACTTGATGTGTAAGCCAAATAGTCATTTACTTATGATATACATATCACTCAGTTTCCCAATCTCCTGTCTAGGCAATTATGGGATATTAAGTGCAATAACTCTATAGCTACAGAGGTTCAGTCTTCCTCCCCAGCACACAACCTGACAGGTTTTGTTTTCCCCGGGTGTCTCTGTGGACATCTAACCCAGTATAACACCCCAAACTGTCTTACTTGCCAGGTCCCACACATATCTTGTCATCTTCGTCCCAAAATAGAAAACAAAATCTATACAGAATCTTTACTGTTAACTGCTTTATCAATTTCCAAGTCCCTTTACAGTAACTTCACTCTTGTTTTGTTACCCACTTCACTTTCTACCAGGATTCAAGTATATTTTCCAATACTATTGCTAACTGTTGACTCCCCACAAAACACCAAAGGGGTGGGGAGAAGCTATTGCTAAGGCAAAAACAAGTTTATTACATTTACTAAAGTAAGAAAGACTCTTACCTTGGCTGATCTTTATAATGTTTCAAAATGGGAAACTGGTGCAGAGTATATATAGGGATTTGGTTTTTAGGGCCCTTTTTGGGAGATTTTTTTAAGGGAAGTCTGATTAGGTGAGGAACTGATGGTGATTGAGGATAATTTATAACACCTTAGCTTGACATAGCGGTCACAGTGTGGCAAGGGTTTTGGGTGAGTATGAGCAAGTTTAGAGTATTGAAAATAATTTATATGCTTTTCAAACTCACCTTTCAGAAACTAATATTTTGGAGCAAGGGCTAAAATAAATTATTTTCACTTGGTGCCAGCATTGTTTAAACTATGGACAGAAATTGTGATCATTCTCATTATTTTTTAATATACTAGGTTGGTTTGAGTTCTCAGTATGTATACTCCCAAAGCCGTCCTAATATCTATTTATTTTTTATTGTGTTCTCTTCTGTACATATAAATACCAGTCCTTATCTCTAGGCTCTATGAATACCATTACAGTGTTCACAGTTCAATATGCAGATCACAGGGTATTTGCTGGTACATGGCATGTGTTCAATATAATATTCTGTTGAATAGATGAATATTTATAATGTATGAAATTTATAGAAATTTTTACTTACTAGTTGTAGGATAAATGTATAAGCATCAAATAAAATGTGTGTGTTAGAAATAACTTAAACCTTTGCTCAGATCACCTCAGCTTTAGGTTTCAATTCAACATGTATATTTTACTTTCTAAATAAGTCAATGAGATAGGAACCCTAGTTCAATGTCTATATGTAACAAAGGAAAAACCTGGAGGACATTTGTTAGGAGAGGGAGATATTCAAGAATTATTTCCCTGAGGAATTGAAATATTTGCGCTGCAACTTGAAATATGAAAGGGAATTACCTAGGCAATGGGAGAATGCATTATAGGCAAAAAAGCAAAACACACACACACACACACACACACACACACACACACACATAATATTGTAAAATTTTATATTATCATGTTCAACAAATCAAAGAAGGCCATTTTTTCTAAAGATAGAAGGCAAGTGGTTTAAAATGATGCAAAAGAAGTAGGTAGTGGCCAAGCCATGAAAGGTTTTGTCGGCCGTCTTAAAGAATCATCAGACTTAATCCTAAACCCAATGTGAAGAAATTGATGTGTTATGAGCAGGGGAGTGATGGCCAAATTTTGGTTTTGAGAAATTGCTCTGGCTGCTTCCTAGAGAATGGGTTAGTCAGGAGGAACTGTCAATACAGGGAGACCACTTGGAACCTGTGGAGGTGATTAAGATCAGAAGATGGCAATGGACTTGGTGATGACAATAGTAATGGAGAGAAGCACAGAAACTTGAGAAATAGTGAGGGGGCAAAGTAGGAATTGAGTGATTGGTAGCGTCATAATCCAAGTGTAAGGACACTACTCCTCCGTATCGGTGTTGGGGTGATTATCCCAGTTTAGTCTTCTACATTTACATCTGGAGAGATTTTAGAAATGTGAAAGTAGAAGTAACAAAGTAATATATATATGTAAATGTTTGGATTTTTCACTAAAGAATGGTGAGGGGCTATATATTTTTCAGTAATGACCTTCTATTACAAGCTATAAATGTGAGTAATATCACCTAGGTAAAATAAATATTAGAAAAGCCTTACAGAAACGTCAACATTAAGGGTCAGAGAAGTTTGAGCCAGCAAAACAGGCACAGAAGGGGGCCCATAAATATAAAGATAAAACCAAGAGAACATGATGTCCTAGAATCCAGTAAAAAATAAAATAAAAAGTTCAAGAAAGGCATGCTATGAAAAGCTGCTGAAAATCAAATAAGGTGCATTAGAATTGAAAATGTCATTAGGTATAAAATTACAGAAGTTATTGGTGACATCTCTTTTTTTAAAAAAACTGGCCTTAAATTTGATTATTATTGAAAAAAAGTAAAATGAAATATAGAGTCTGAGGAAAAGTTTTCTTTAAGTTCCATCTAATAATGATATCATACTGCAGAAAATTAAATCAGGAGATAATTATATAAACGGCAGTGCTGTTATTAGAGACAGGTTGGGATTCGATCATATGAGGGAATATTTATAGTTTCAGACATCTGGCTCTTAAATATGAATCTCAAATAAATCACTTTTGTACTCCCTTAATGTGTTAAAAAATATGTTTCTATCTGTTGGTGAATAAATCGCTCAAAAATAACATAGGCTGGGGTTTCTATCCTTGGAATAACTTTAAATATACAAAATCCAGAACTTCCATGTTTCTAAGAAAGACGGTGGAGCTCAGCTCAGTGGATGGCCTTCTGAGGCAGTCTTAGGAGGAAGGTGACTCCATTGAGAGTTTTGAGGCGAGAGATTTAAGGGGGAGAAAAATAAAATCTACCTTCTTCCAATAAATTTCTCTCTAAGCAAACAAATAGACTGCAATCACAAGAAATTTAGGAAAACATTACAGTTCTGAGAGTTGTTTGATTTTGTTCCTTTTTGTTTTGTTTCCTCTGCTTTTATGGCAGCACTTATATTGGGTACGTGATGCACCCTTCAACCTCACTACTCCTTTAAAAACCATGGTGTTAAGACAAAAAAAAAAAAAAAGATATTCTCTAGTCCTAAAAGAAGAAAAAAACAGTATTTACTCCTTCCTTTATAAGTAGAGGATTTTCATGATTTTCAGTCTATAAATTAATTGTTATAGCTTGTGATAATGTGGCATAAGATTGATAATTGATATAATATCAAGCCTTATTACTTAAGCATCAAGTAAGGTTTACTAGTAAATTCACTGTTTTGCCACAGTAGCCTATAGCATGGGAAATGTAGTATAGATTACTGGTTTCTATTATATGGGAATTATTTAAATGTTCTGACCATTAATTGATAGGGATATTAATTTTTTAATTGCAGAGGAGATTACTTCTAAATAAGCAAATATTATGGAAAGTGGGCTAATATCATTTTAAAGAGAAATTTGAGGAAAATTTATAGCATTAAATGTATATATTGGGACAGAAGAAATATCAAAATAAATACTATAAGTTTCTCCCCTAGGAAATTAAATAAACAAGAACAAATTTGATCCAAAGGAAGCAAAAGAAAAGAAATAATAACAATTAGAGCAGAAATAAATAAAATTAAAAATAGAAAATCACTAGAGATAGTGAATGAATCCAAAAGGATTCATAAAATTGATGACTCTAGCCAGACTAACTAAGAACAAAACAGAGTAAACACAAATTAGAAGTGAAAAAAGAAATATCACAACATATCCCATAGACACGAAAGAAACAATAAAGGAACATGGTGAGTAGCTCTAATCTCACATGTTAAATAACTTAAATGAGAAAGGACCGATTCCTTGAAAGAGATAATCTGTTAAAATATACACAAGAAGAATGGACTGTATAAATAGAACTATTAAAGAAATTAAATAAATAATTAATAAAGTAACTTTCTAAAATAGAAAACATAAGGCCCGGAATGTTACTGGAGTACATTAACAGACATTTAGGAAAGCAGTTACACTGATTCTCGCTAATCACTTCCAGAAGCTAGAAACAGAGGGGATACATTCTAATTCATTCTCAATCCAGCATGGCATTTATATAAAATTCTCACATTGGTGAGGGTAACCATTTTGAAATGCATGGCAGCATTTTAACCTTGACAAAGCTATTTTACAACACAAAAACCTACATATGGATATTTATAGAAGTTTTATTCATAATTGCCAAATGTCCTTCCATAGGTGAATGGATTAATAAACTGTGGAACATCCAGACAATGGCATATTATTCAGGGTGAAAAGCAAAGGAGCTATTGTGCCAGAAAAAGACATGGAAGGAATGCTTATTTCTGAATGAAAGAAGCCAATCTGAAAAAGCTGTATTTGTATGGTTCCAACTATTAGACATTCTGGAAAAGACAAACTATGACAGCAGTAAAAAGATCAGTGATTTCCAGAGATGAGGTGTAGGAAAGTATGAATAGATTGAGCTCAGAAAAATTGGGGGGCATTGAAACTAATCTGTCTGATACTATAATGGTGGATACCTGACATTATACATTTGTCAAAACCCATAGAATGTATAATAGCACTATCGTGGGGTGTGTTGATAGGACTGTTTGTATGTAGGGATGGGGCACTCTCTGTTCTTTCCACTTGATGTTGCTGTAAGCCTAAAACTGCTCTAAACATGAAGTCTATTTTTAATGAAATCATTATTTAAAAATACACATTTATAATATACACATTTATTTTATGATTCCCACATTTGAAACCTAACAGACAGTGTACTTGGTTTAGCTCAACATTTCCCAAATGTATTTTACTCCTAGAACTGATTTTACATAACATTTCTTTTATATCCCTCGGGCTTGAGTTTTATATAATGTTTTCTGTGAAATACTGGGTTTAGATATACCAGTAGTAAATAAAAAAAATATATAGGGAAATCTTCTGCTGTGTTTTTTACTCTCTATATAGCTTACATTTTACATTGTTTTGTGTGATTAAATAGTGATCACATTAAAAGGGACTAAAATAAGAAATTGACATATATAAAGTAGCAGCAATAAACCAAAGGTAGCATGCACTCCTATTCCCTGACTCACAGTGTCAAGTACACTTAAAAGCATCTGTAGTTTTCCCATGGAGCTGAGAGTATTTGTGCTTTTCACTAATCCACCCAGACAGACACACATGCACGCACACGCACGCATGCACGCACGCACCAGTTTCCACTTTGAATTGAGGGGCGGGCAGATAATCTCTATCTCAGATCTTTGTTAGAACCCTATTGTGCTTCTCTGATTTTATATAAACTGGCTTCCTCCCTGCAACTGTGCGCTCACACTTGCCTACTTCTTTGGACTTGACCTCCTGCCACTCACTTTCAGCTCGGTTTGAATCCAGGGCACTCTGGCTGTTTGGTCTTTGTTTTCAGTTTCTTCCCACTCCATTTGGAAATCTCGTTGATGACCTCAGGCTGTACACTTGGATTGGATGCCTTGTTTGTTTCTTTCCTGTAGCAGCAGAGTCCTTAGCCTTGGAGCACGTCATCTCTCTCCGGAATTACAATATCTGTGCTTTCTAACCTCCCGGGTTTGGGTCTGTGCCTGCCAGACATTCACTGTCTTCAAGGCCTTTCCAGTTGGGCTTCTGATCTTGACTTTCATGAGTCTGTCCCAGCTGGCTCCCTGACAGTTTCCAATACTTAGCAGACATGAGAGAAGTCCTCCTTTTCCTGTCACTGCTTTTGGTAAGTCAAGCATAACACTTCCTGCAAACTCACAGGGCTATCTTCAATGCGCACGTGCCAAATACTTATTTAACATGCAAACTTTTTCTTCTCATCACACTCCCTATTCCCTTTCCTTGCTTAAGTTTTCCTCTATAATATGTATAACCTTTTATCATACTATCTAATATAGTCATTTATTTCCCATATTGTCCACCTCCTCCCCCTAGGACAGAGATGTGTGAGTCAGAGCTTTGTCAGTTATTTCTCAGTGAAATACCCCCCAATCCAGAACAGTGTCCGGTCCATAGTAGGTGCTCAATAAACACATGGTATGTAAATGAAAGGAATGGGTGACTTTGAGGTGAACTGGGAATAAGAATGCTGCTATTGGCAATTTCCATTATGGAAAGCCACAGAATTTTTATCCAAGACTGGCCCATTGTGATACTCACTAAATCCTCTGAGGGAATTTGCAGTCTGGGCATCCATGGCCACTATGATCAAGATGTAAACTTTGCAGCAGAGAAATCAAAGTTAAGTTTACCTTACTGACATAGTCTTCAAGGAAAAGTGAATACTTTTTTGAGGCACAGATCTCAAGGAAGTTATTGACAATTAAAGGCTGCATGGCTTCCACTTTTCATTATTTATTTCATAAGAAAACCACACTGCTCAGTTATTCCCAACTCCAAACTTCTTAAGAAGGGAAATTAATTTTCCATCATTCTTTTATTTTTATGCCTTTTGTAACTGAAAGTGTGTTTTATTCTCAGTGTCATTGTTAAGTCTGGAATCTCCTAGTTGAGAGGAGTGATCATTTCTCCTCCCAATTGCATGACTTCTGGAGTACCTCCACTTTTTGGCTATTACAAATAAAACTACTATAAGCATCATGTCCAAGTTACTGTGTGAACGTAAGTTTGCAATTCTTCAAGATAAAGGTGAAATTGCTGAATTGCATGGTATCTACATTTAGTTTTACAATGGCTGTGGCCTTTTTACAAGCTGCCAGCAATGTATGAGCAATCCTGTTTCTCTACTGTCACCAGCATCTGGTATTGTCTCTACCTTTCTCTTAGTCTTTGTGTAGACATATCTCCTTTAGGAAGACATCACTCTTATTTAACCTATTTAGAACTCTACTTTCTGTCACATCTTCATCTCATTCCTTCCTATTTTCCCAAAGTGACACAAATCACCAATAAGAGGAATGTCACAGGGACTATCAGTACAAATTTTGCAATCATTAAAATATCATTAAAATAATTATAAGGGAATACTCTGGACAATTAGATGCTCATAAATTCGACAACTTCAAAAAATAACACAAACTTACCAAAAGTCAACCAAGATAATATAAATAATATAAGTTGCCTTGTCACCTTTCAAAATTTAAAAAGTATAAAATAATAATATCAGACTCAGTTGGTTTCACTATAGAATTTACTATATATTAAATAATTGTCAATGTTATATAATCTCTTCTAGAAAATAGAGAAGGGAACACTTCTTAACTAATTTTTCTTGGACTAGTGTTATATTGATAGCAAACCAGAAAAAGACAGTAAAAATAAAGAAAACTATGGGCCAACATCTCTCATAAACTTAGAAAAAAAACAACTGAAAAAATATTTGGAAACCAAACCCCACAATGTATAAAAATAGTTATATCCAATGACCAGGTAGGAGTTACTTCTGTAATGGAAGGTTGGTTTAAAATTTGATGATAATTAAATAATACAATCCACCATTTCAACAGGATAAAGACAAAAATAATATAACTGACACTGAAAAGGCATTTAACAAAATTTAATATTTAATTATGAAAAAACCTCTCATATCAAGTTTTAATGTATAATAAATTCTGAGGTTAAGAACTGAGAGGAACTACCTATTTTACACACATCCTGCAGCTAACATCAGACTTAAATTGTAAAAGTCTAAATTATTTCACAAAGATCAGGAACAAGGCCATAGAGTTTGTTCTTACCAACTTAATTCAACATGGTACTAGAAGTTCTAATCACTGCAATAAGGCAAGAAAAATAAACATCACACAGATGAAAAAGAAAGAAAAAATATTTTCTATTTTCAGATAACATGATATCTATACAGAAAATCCTCAAGATGTACAATACAATGAAACGACTAAATCTAATAAGTGAATTCAACAATGCTATAAATACAAGATCAATGCAAAGGAAAAAAGTCACTTTTTTTTTTTGCATACTAGCAATGCATATGTAGAAACCAAAATTTAAAACACAGCACCATTTAAAATTGCTACAAAGAAAAAGAGAGTTAGAGATAACAACAAAACATGTACAGGCTCTTTATGCTAGAAAAATATATAATGCTGATAAAGAAAATCAGAGAGCTAAATAGACATTCTGTGCTGTTCGTAAATATTCTCATTTAATTCCCCTTAAATATTATAAATCAAAATACAAATTAATAATATATTTGACACTACAATGCCACAGACCAAATGAAGACCTATCAATTTTATCTCCCTCTTAGGAATTAAAATCCTTTTTATGCCAATATTTTTCTAATGTAGTTCCAAATGTTTACATATATATAATGACTTATTACAATCTGGTCTTAAGCGTTTCTGTATATGTTGATATATTTCAGACCAAATTTATTAAGGAAAAACAAAACAAAGCAAAACAAAAACAAGCCACATTTTTTTGTTTTGCTTCATCATGTTTATGGTTTTTATTAAATCTCATGTTTCTGTATAATTGGGTTATTGGTTATGTTTTATAAAGTAAGCAGAACATGTTTATTATAGTCCATCATTAGTCAAAATCACAGTGTTTATATTGTGCAGATAATAAAACAATTAATTAGTGTGCTATACTGGTGACTTTATTTACTCTCAAAAGGACTATAGGTTTTATGACTCTAAAAACATTTTCTACACTAAGGAAGAGTGAGAAATATTCATGAAAAAGAGGTAAAAATATATTTGAAAATTATCCAAAAGATTTATGATGAATTACCATGAAATAACTATATTTCAATTACACCTTTAAAGTTTCAAGACATATTTACTCTCTTCTATTTTTTCCAATGTTTTCCATTGAAAATGTCTACTCTAACAGTATGCTTACTCAAAGGATCTTAAATGAAATTTTTAATAATATATATTTTTTAAAGGTTGAAAATCATTTTTAATAATATATATATTTTAAAGGTTGAAAATCAACAAGATAATATTGAACATGAAAATCAAGTAACAGAAGTTAAGTCTGTCTGAACTGCACATAATAGAATTAGAAAGAAATCTGTAACCGGTTTTGCTCAGTCTGAGGACTGAGGAGTCCCATGTCTGATTCCGGTCAAGGGCATGTACCTCGGGTTGCAGACACATCCCCAGTAAAGGGTGTGCAGGAGGCAGCTGATCAATGCTTCTCTCTCATAGATGTTTCTAACTCTGTATCCCTCTCCTTTACTCTCTGTAAAAATCAATACTATATATTTTAAAAAATAATTAGAAAGTTCCCCGTTTTGAAATAATGATACAAAATGAGAAAAATATTAAGTTCAGACAAGTTCTGTTTTTATTACCTCTTAAATATGTTAATTACTTTTATTTATTGACTTTTAAATTATATGTGTTGAGGAAAATAAAAATAAAATGAATAAGTTTGATAGTTATATCATTTCAAAATATAGGGCTGGAAGTAAATTAGTCTCATGTATATATATTTACAAATAAGAATATTTGGGGGGAATAGGGCAACCAATAACTATACATATATCTAAGCTAGACAGAAGTCACTTTCATAGAAAATAATTACATGGAACCTCAAACACTAAAAAGGTATGATAATCTTACAATTTCCTAAATTGGATTATATTTGTTATCTAATTCACTAAAGAGAAATGTGTTTGAGTGTTTTATTGATACTACACATACATTATATCTCATCTTCTGAGTTGGACTGAATGCCTGTATTGTATAGATTGGAAAAAATTAATTAGAAAATAACTAATTGAATATATTTAATTTAAAATGTCTAATCAGACATTTTAGAAATAGTTTAATATGAGGTCATTAGATAAAAGTATATAGGTAAAAAATATAAAGAACAAATCTTTAAAATCTTCCAGATCAAATATTAGGCATATATTTTGGCTTTTAGCATTTTTTTCCATAAATTAAAAATTAGTCTTCATTAGGTTTGATCTATTTAAACATTGAGTTTACTTGGAAGCTTACATAATTACTTTTTTAATTTATTCATTTTAATAAATCTGCTTTAAATTCAGGGCAAAGTATTATAACTCTACTTAAGGCACCATTCAGTGAAGAAGTATAGAATACTCTCAGAACATAAAATGGCAGTTTATTTTTCTCACTCTTTCCAACTTTATATTGCAAATTTAATTTCCCCCTGAAACCAGGAACACATACCGTTCCATGGAACTATAAGGTTTGAATCATTATTTCTTCGCCGTCTCATGTTATGTTTTGAGATTGGGATCCATCATAAATATTAGTATTATCATCTGGATCTGATTAAATGTAATGGATATGCAGTTTTGGAAAATAACCCACTTTTTTGCCTATTAGTAAATAATATTGATTCTTCTTTATACAAATCACTAAAATTCTGTAACACCCAGTAAAACAATGGTCTTTAAAAGCTTGCCCAGTCTTGTGTATAAAGTTTTATTTTCAGACTTTAACTCAGCCTGATTATTTTCATTGTTTTTTTTTTGTGTGTGTGTTATTTTTTTTTTACTATAATAGCTCTAAGATTACCTACTGACATAAAATATTTTAAGCATCCATAATTAAAACCTAGGGGGAAAAAGACAATAAAACTTCAAAACTAGTATAAAGCTTTGCAGTAATATTTTATGGCCAAAGAAAGCAGATAAGACTTTCACACTGGGCTGGAAACAGCAGGTAATTAATTCCCATGGCAGAGTAGTGAAGGAAAAGCACATTCCAAATTCTCAGGGTAAAGTGCAGCAGGAATCTGCAGCAGGTCCTGTTAGGTTTCAGCATTAACCTATGAGAGACACTCAGAGAGCACAGGATGGTGGTGGGGGTTGAGGGGGGGGAGACTATGAAAAGTATGAATTATATAATAGAAATGCTTCCGGTTGCCAACCACCCACAAGAGAAAAAAGGCTCTAAGTAATACAACAAAAGGGCTTAAGAAGTGTTTAAGTTCTTTCCTAATTATACCGTCAGCCTGGGCTTTATTTTCCCTGCCATGCTTTCCCAACTAAGCCACAACCAACTTCAGACTGAAGCCCTGGCTTTCCCTCACTCTGCATTCTATGGTTTAAGGACTAGAGTTTCCTTCATGATTTGTCATAAGCTCCCCTCCCTTTTAGTCATTGATTTCAAAGGGTGATCTGTAGTTCATCACTAATTTGGGGAAATATGTGTGATCTCATGAATCCTGGAAGTTGTAAAGTGGAGCTGGAAGTGGAGGGAGGAGGAGAAGACAGGGGCCTGAGCACCATTAATGAGGAGAGCTTGTCATTTTCCTGGATTTGGCCAAGACTTGACTGTAGTGTGTTTGCTACATCAAGAGGGAATTTAGTAAACAGTCCAAGGGGTGGGTCCTAACCTCACACACTTAAAGAATACACACTTTGTTTAATTTTTTCTCAAGTAGCATTCAGGTGGACAAAAGTTGAGTATCATCATTATGACCATGTGCAGAACAAACAAAAAAGTATTTTTTTTTTTGCCAGTGAGTATCTAAAATTTAAGTCACAGCCCTCAAACACACCTTGACCAAAGCCTTGTCTCATATACCTAAAGAGTTAATAAATGCAGCGGTTGGATACAGAACATACATTATCTGACCCTTCTCAAGGGTAAAATTCACACAATGGTTTTAAGGCTCTATGCAAAAAGTTCTGAGAAAGATACTGTAGGAAATGACCTAGATGCTTTCCCATAGTCATTCCTATTTTCCCCCCCGCACTTCATAAAAGTGTTTAGTGTTCCAGGATTTTAAAGCCCACATCAAATGAGCATATACGTCCAGCAGCTGCAGGTGTCTCCTCTACACATCAGATGCCATTAAAATTACCGAAAGGTTTGCTCATATGTGTCAATAGGTTCTTCTGCTGAGCCTAGTCCTTAGAATAGATGAAATGAGAGAGAAATACCTGTTATTTTTCTAGGTACTATATCTGAAATGGTGCTCTACATCCCATGGGGTCCTAGAGATGCCCGGCCCTGGTGAAAGTACTGAGGGAGGGTGATGAGGGCCAGGTAGGCAATGGTCAGAGACCCCAAATGTGCTTTCATCAGAGCAGGCTCACTGTTACCTGCTTTATATTCTGGAAAACTTCTGCCACTTAAACAACCATTTCACTACGAAGGCTGTTCTGGTAAAATTTAAGATCCAGACTGCCAATGTAAATATGTAAATGGAGAATAACTTCCATGTGTTCTATTTGTTTTGACTGCTACACTATTTGAGCACATGTAAGGAATTTGCTTGTTGTGGTCTTTGGGTGAGTGTTTAACATAGATTGCAGGTAAAAATTATAATTAACAATTATAATTTGCCACTTCATTGTGTTAATTTCAATCCATCATTCTCACTCCACACAAAATTCTTAAGAGCATAGCAGTAATTTCTTGGAGAAACCAAGATGGCAGCATAGGTAAATACCTAAACTGCTGCCTCACACAAAAATTTTAAAACTACAACTAAAAGACAAAACAGACATCATCCAGAACCACAGGAAGGTTGGCTGAGTGAAAATTCTACAACTAGAAGGAAAGAGAAAAGCACACTGAGAACTAGAGGAGCTGCAGGAGGCAGAGGTATGAAGGCGCATGCAGAGAGGACTGAGTGTGCAGTTAGCTTTCTCAAGCAGGAGGGAGACAAAAGCTCCTGACTACACTGAACTCCTGTTCCAGGCGAGACTCTGGGGAAACCTAGCACACAAAGCCACTCTATCAATTCAGGGAAGCAGCCGAAATGTGGAGACAAAGAAACAGATAACAAATGAAAGAAATGGAGGAAAACAAATGACTGGATATAGAGTTCAAAATCACAGTTATAAGGTTTTTCAAGAACTTTCTAGAAAACACCAATAAATTTAGCAAGACCTTCAAGGATATGAAAAAGGATCAACTAGAAATTAAGCATACACTAACTGAAATAAAAAAATATTATACAGAGATCTAATAGCAGACTCGAAGATTAAAAGAATCAAGTCAAAGATTTGAAATACAAAGAAGCAAAAAGCACCCAACCACAAAAACAAAAAGAATCCAAAAATATGAAGATACTGTAGGGAGCCTCTGGGACAACTTCAAGCTTACCAACATCTGAATTATGGGAGTGCCAGAAGAGAGAGAGCAAGATACTGAAAACCTATTTGAAGAAATAATGACTGAAAACTTCCCCCACCTGGTGAAAGAAACAGACTTACAAGTCCAGGAAGCACACAGAACCCCAAACAAAAGGAATCCAAAGAGAACTGCACCAAGACACATCATAATTAAAATGCCAAGAGCAAAAGATAGACAGAATATTAAAATCAGCAAGAGAAAAACAGTTAGTTACCTACAAGGGAGCACCCATACAACTTCCAGCTGATTTCTCAACAGAAACTATGCAGGCCAGATAGGAGTGGCAAGAAACATTCAAAGTGATTAATATAATAGCAAGAATCTACAACCAAGATTACTCTATCCAGCAACGCTATCATTCAGAATTGAAAGTCACTTAAAGAGCTTCACAGGTAAGAAAAAGCTAAAGGAGTTCATCACGACCAAATCAGTATTATATGAAATGCTGAAAGGTATTCTTTAAGAAGAGGGAGAAGAAAATGGTAAAGATAAAATTTATAAACAACAAATGCACATCTATCAAGTGAATTTAAAAATTAAGTTAATAAAAAAATTCTGATAGAATAGAATAGAATAGAATAGAATAGAATAGAATAGAATCAGGGGCGTAGAAAGGTAGTGGACTGACAATTCTCTGGAGGAAAGGAGTGTGGGGGTGTGAGAAGAGACTGGACAAAAATTGTACACCTATGGATGAGGACAGTGAGGGAGTGGTAAGAGCAGAGGGTGGGTGGAAACCAGGTGGAGGGGAACTATGGGGAAAAAAAGAGGAACAATTGTAATAATCTGACTAAAGATTTATTAAATTAAAAAAAAAGAACATAGTGGTAATTTCTTAATTTTCAGAAGGATAGTCATTAGTTTTCTGAGTTGTGACTTTTTGTTTCTCCCACTCAGTTTATATTGATCCCTACAGTATGCATAACACACTACACATCATGACAGTAAAATATAAATTAGTTTGTAGAATTGAAATGTTCTGAAGTCTGGGTGCATGCCTTTCCCTCAAGAGCTATTATTAAACCAATGACCTCATAAAAATCTTTAAAACTAATGAATGACTGTATTGCTTATCATTAGGTATGTATCTCAAATGGAATTTAGACACACACACATATTAATACTATGTTAGACATAATAATGTTTTGGTTTCTTTTTTCCTTCACAGATAAGAGACAGAGAGAAAGATTACTTGATTCAGCTTGATGACTGACTTCTAAGAGTAGAAACTCAAATGTTCTGTTACTTCTTCAATATATTCAAGCTGTCTTTGCAGTCAGATTTTTTATTGTATTGGTAGATATCATGGCATGACCATCACTGGCTAGTTGTCCAATTCCCTCTATCCTATACACAGAAATGAGTACTATACACATTTTGTTCAATATGTTTGCTGTGCCCCAGGGGCTTGAAGTCACACTTGGACTGGTTCTTCTACCAGCCTGGATTGTCAACAGGGTGTATTTCATATACTGGCTAATGTTTTAGCTAGCATATTATCCTGCTATTCTCCATAGTATGGCACATGAAACTGTATTTGATAGAACTTTGAATGCCTCACATAACCTAGTACAGTCTCCAGGCCATGTTTTTATTTATCTGCCACATGTATGTATATTTACATTTACATGTGAGAGATGCTTACTTTTGAGAGACTTGAGTCTTAGAAAGAAGACAAATGCTACTTATTTTAGTTTGTACGTAGAAAAGAAGATATTTGTTATCTACCCACACCTGACTCAATCTCTAATTGATAGAGTGTACCTGAAACTTGGGTTTGTAACATGTCATCTTTCTAGAAGATTTTTAAAAAATCAAAGTCTGTAACATTTTTGCCACTGTAAAATTATTATCCTATATAATAAAAGCCTAATATGCAAAGTGTCCAGTCAGCTGTTCAACCAACCAAAGTGTAACATGTTAATGATATGCTAAGGCCACTCAACTGCTTGCTATGATGTGCACTGACCACCAGGGGGCAGACAGTTGACCAGTTGACCAGTCACCATGACGTGCACTGACCACTAGAGGTCAGATGCTCCAACCAGTAGGTTAGATTGGTGTGCTGGGGTCCAGATGATTGTGACTGAGCGAGATGGGCCAGACATGCCTGGGAGCCCTCCCATGGTCCCTCCCCAGCTGGCCAACCTCCCACATCCCTCCCTAGCCCTGATAGTGCACTGGTGAGGTCCTTCAGCCTGCCCCATTCCCTCTCGCAATCTGGGACTCTAGGGGGATGTTGGAGAGTCAGTTTCAGCCCAATCCTGCAGGCCAGGCTGTGAGACCCCACTGGTGCATGAATTCGTACACCAAGCCTCTAATCAATGATAAAATCTTGAAAGCAAAGAAACACCGCTAGTTTGACACTCACAAAGTGTTTTGAAAACACAGAACAAAAATCATGTCTACTTGAACTTATGAGTAGTAGTTCTTACTAAATGAGCTGACTTGCTTTCTCCTCATTACCTTCCCCCAATCTCCTTATTTAATTCAGATTCTTTTACTTTATTGGCATGGCCATTAAAGCATGGCCAGAAAAATACTTTCTTGCTTTCCAAAAATATTTGAGAGTGTTGGGTTCACTTTTGGTTTCACAGTAATTTAGGATAATCACATAAGTTGTTGACAAATAAACATTCAGGAAATTTTTATGAAGGATAATCTTGGCAAACCACAATAGCTTTTAAACTTTGCTTTAAATTAAAATTCTAGCAGTTTATGATGCTACTTTTTGCCAGGATAAGGCTATAAATTGCTCTCATATTCAAAAGAATGTTTCCATTTAAAATTTATATTTACAAGTCCAATAAGATGCTGGAGCTCATTCTATTCACAGGGAATCTATTGAGTTGCACAACTTAGCATTATTAGAAAACCAACTTATTGTTCCTTGAATCAATTTATGGTAGTTAATAGTTCTTTAATGATGGAATTTTATAGTGATTAAAGATAATGATAAAATCTTAAGATGAAGAGGCTAAATTGATAGTTGCATATAGACAGGCCAGTTATATGTTATAAGACAAAGTGTAATGTTTCTTTTTTAAATCTATTTTAAACTTATCAGTACTTTATGATCAGTTTACGTAGATTGTTTGGAATATTCTCTTATGTCCAGTTTATGTTTAGAACAGAATTTATAGAAAGTATTTAGAGAACGATATAAAGTACATTAAAGACATATGGCATGTGGTTTCATCCATAAGAGATGCTTCACCAACTATAAGAAATATTCCAGCCAATAAGCTTATGATTTATAATACATAGAGAGTGTGCTAAAGTTTAGGCCAGTTCTTTGTGAATATGAATTGTGATCCTTAAAATTCATGCAGAGTTTCAAATTCTAAATTGTGTGATGTAATTGCTTTTTAAAAAAAATTTAAATATTTGGAAATAGTTTTTTCAATTAGACTTCTTCGTTATTAGTATCTGATATGACAAATTTATACCTTGTATATTTGTTCTAAAAATGAAATTCAAAAGACATATTTAGTACCATATGTAAGCATATGTCAGAAATAAAGAGAGAAAATTTTGATAACCAAATTGCCTTTAGTGGGAAAACTTACATTGATTTCTGTGAGAACCATAAAGACCTAAATTTAATTTATGACAAATCATATAGGTTATCCATAAAAAACAAAAGGTGTGACCTGAGAGGTGGAGGTAGAACTTCTGCAGAAGACCCCAACCATTTACATGAAAGTCTTTATAGTAGTTATTATCTATTGGATAACCTAGGGAGGGGCAAGTGTTTACAAACCATTTCTAATTTATTGTATCTTCCTTAAAGCACAACCAAATGTGCTTTCAGCTAAGCAGGTTTTATGAAATAAAAAAAAAAAAAAAAACCTACACAAAGCCAGACATATACACACACACACACACACTCACAATGGGTAAGATCTCCCAAGATTACGCTACTGAAACTGAAATGAAACAAAAAACATTTGTCATTTGTGGTGAGTAAACTACCATATATATTTTAAATGAAATGGGTGAGAAAATAAGTTTAAAACTGGTACAATTGTAACTATGTATGATGACTGATGTTAACTGGAGTACTCTGGTGATCATTCTGCAATATATACAAATATAAAATCATACCTAAAAGTAATATAATGTTGGATGTCAATTATAATGAAAGATAGGAAGGAAATTGGGAAGGGAGAAAGAAAAATAATTGGCCCTAGCCAGTTTTGCTCAGTGGACAGAGCATCAGCCTTTGGACTACAGGGTCCTGAGTTCTATTCTAGTCAAGGGCATGTACTTCGATGACAGTCTCGTCCATGCAGGAGGCAACCAATCAATGTGTTTCTCTTACATTGATGTTCCTCTCTTCCACTTTCTCAAAAAAAAAAAAAAAAAAAAAGGAAATATATCCTCGGGTGAGGATTAAAAAAGAAAACAGAAAAACAGGAAAAAAAACTGGTGCACATACAAGCTATGGAGAAATATAGACTGATCTCTAGTGCTTGCTGGCTGTGTATATGTACAAATATAATAAAACTACCATCAATTATTAATGTATGATTAATACATATAGGGGAACAATATTTGCTCTATTTTAACAAATGAGAAAACTGATACTTACAAACAATATCTAACTTGCTCATGATCACACAGGTATGGGTAAGTGGCAAACACATGATTGAATCCAAATCTAATTTCAAGATCATATCTCTACTGCCTCATGGGTTGGCAGTGTGAATACATGAAACAGCACTTATAAAATACCAAGTATAGTGCCTGACATATAGGAGATATTGAACATGAGCTATATTCATTAGGCTTTGTTAACAATTAGTGCTTACTCTTTGGGAGGTTCTGGGCCGTTTACCAGGAAATGATCTTACCTATCCTCTATTGTTCACTTCAACTCCATATAAAACGATTGCAATTCCACAAAAGACACATGTATATAATATAAAAAAGTAAAGAGTGTAATAAGCTACATCTCTGTGGCATGCATTACAGTCCCTTGTTTCTCATAGCAACAATAGTCACAGTGGCATTTGGTCTTCGATTTCCTACTGCCAACTTCGACAAACAGAAAGTTACTTATGGTAATGATCCCAAGTCCATTATTTATTACCATTTTCATGATGTATCAATGCATTTGAATAACGCCAGAATCCTTGTCAAAGCCTTCTCATCATTTCTGGGGTGAGAGTGTGGTTAGAAGGAGGGGAGTTTCTAGGAGATAAAATTCTTCCTAACCATATTGTACAATTCACCCTAACTCTAAATTCTCTTTTACTCAACTTTTTTTTTTCTAACATGTGTACTCCAGTTTCATTTCATCTCAAATGTTGTGCAAAACACTGGAGATACATTAGTGTGCAAACAATGCATTGTGTCGTGCCAGAATGCCACACTTAAAGCCTTTACTAAAATTCAAATAATAGAAGCTCCAAGTACAATACTGTGTGATAAGTACTTAGATAAAAAAAAAAAATTGAGCACCATTTGATCAAATATAAGGAAGTCTTTCCTAAGGGATTCAGAGAGATTTCTCCAGAGAAATTAAAGGTTGAAGCTGAAACTCTACAAATTATAAACGATCCCTGATTTCAATTTTTCTCAATCATAATGGAAAGCCTTCTACTCTCAAGTCATCCCTGGGGTGTATTTTATACAGACAGCTGTGTATTCTAAATAAGTGTTTCTACTCAGCCATAAATACAGAAGGTGCCTATGATTACTTCTTGATCAGTGATATATTTATACTATGGCAACATAATCAAACCTATCTCATCACTGACAGAGAACCAAATTCAACAGCACGTGCCTCCACGTAGTTCTTGCCACTGTACCTTCTCATGTTTATCACTGGCCCAGCTTTCCTGGTTTCATCCCTAAAAAAGTCATGTCTATTAACAAGGCCACTTTCCCTGCTTCTGAAGGAGTTAAAATTTAGCTGAGACTGATCATCTGAAAGTCAGCGTAGATGGAAAATGAACAAAGTCATCTGACTAGTAACTATGCTGGGAGAACAGTTACTTAGAAAGCCAACTGCAAAGTTAATAAGAGACATTGTTTGTTCATAGGTCATGTAACAGCTTTAAAATGCCAGAATACATGCCTCTAACTACTGTTTTCTAAATCATGATATCCCAAAACCCACTTTGCTACACCCATCTATCCCTAGGGATACCCAATGGCTGAATGACCCTCACCTCATGGAGCAACCATTTCCTACTTAGTCCCTCCAAGGAAACAACTGCTAACCCCAACCCCAACCCTAACCCTAACCCTTACCCTAACCCTAACTCCAACTCTAACCCTAACCCTAACCCTAACCCTAACTCCAACCGTCACCCTAACCCAACCCTAACCCTAATGCTAACCCTAGTTTCCTCCTCAGAATCCCTCAGAGGGAGCCCAAACCTTATGAAAGGTACTCCCGGCTTCCTCTTGTGAGGTGGTGTCCCCTGGCTCCTTTGGAACACCCTCCTCTATTGCAGAGTCAATACATTTGATTTTGTCAGGCTACAGGTGTGTGACTAGTGGTTTCTATCCATTCAAAACTGGTTTTTAAAAAAATATTAAGAATTGTCTAACATTTATATATCAATCTATGAACATTTGTAAATACATTTTTAGATAAATAACATTTTGCTCCCAAATATTTCATGTTATTTAATTTTACTTGAGCAAGCTGTTCATAAATATATAAATGCAATATTTAATATTGGGTCATATTTTAGTATATTGATTAGGCAAACTTCTATGAATCTGCATAACAATTCCATTGCTAAGAGACTCTGAACTAAGATGTAAGATATACAGGGATGCTGTATCTAGTTGTACCAGCCTTGCACTGTGCAATCATTAAGTGACCCACTCTCATTAGTCCATGGGAATGGTACCCCCTCTAGTTACTCATTGCAATATTCTAAATATTCAAAGATACTATATTCTCAAAATGTTTCCCATCAAAATCTACATCATTAACAAAATTATTCAAGCATGCTCCAATTAGCATTAAGCTCTAATGTTTTCTTCACATTTAAAATGACTTCTCATTTAAAAACATTTTATCTTCTAAATGAATAGTTTAGGAGTTTTAGAGGTTCAGTTCTTACAAGTAATTTTCATATTATTATAACCAAAACATAAAACTACAACCCCCATACTAGTTTCCTAAACAGACTGCGATGAGAATTCGAACCTAATATGAACTTAATTCTACTAAACCATAAGTCTTTCCTTAACAAAATAAAAACAAAGGTATTTATAGTTGCTTTAAGTTCAACTAAAACTAAATAATTACAAGAGAACTGATATATCATTACAGTTTTAGATGAGTGTAACAGTTCCATGTACTCTCATTCAAGAATTATTTGACAAATAGTGTAAGTTGTAAGAACTTCTGAGGAACACCAATCATATGCCATGAGATGTTCTATGTTATCTGAGAGCATGAAAAGTGCCAGACATCTCTAAATTGGTGAGTAAACTTTATCACACTTCAAAGGAGAACAATGCATGCAACAAGGTAAGAGAAGCTTTGTTAAAGAGAAGATAGGGACTGGAATTTGAAATGGGAGATTATGATTACTAGAAGAAAACAGATGTGAAAATTGCATTCCTAAAGATGCAAGGTATACTTGGAAAACAACATGGGGATTAGTGTGAAGAACTAAAAAAAATAAGCATGATCAGAAAATAAATACAGAGCCAGAACGTATCTGATTCTCTCAGATCTCTCTCCTGTACACATAACAGAACTACTGCTTATAAAGTTCTAGGAAAATAAATAAAAGCTAGAGATAAAAACAGAAAATAGATGTGGAAATATCTAGAATAAGGTTGAATTGTTAGCAATTAACTGACTGAAATCTTGTTTTATATAACACACTTGTTTCTATATCATACTAGATATTATATCATGGCATTTGCATTCAAGACAATATATATATATTTCCACCCCAAAACTAGTAATTTTTGTTCTTATAAAACTTCAGACCATTACATCAACCTTTTATTTAATTTTTAAACCAAAAATATAGCTATATTATATTTCCCAATTGGGAATTTTATTTATCAAGTTTACTCAATAAGAGAAAGCTCTACAGAAAAACCAACATATTTTCAAAGTAATTTCTCAAGCTTTATTTGCAATTTTATGCCATTTGATACTATCCACTCTATTTTTGGGAGCTCAGTATAAAGTGTGTTGTTTCATCTAGAAATAAATTTTCTTTCCAAATTATTATTAACAAGAAAAATAGTAATGGGCACAATTTCATTGCTGAGTAGTATATTGGGTTGAAAGTTTGAGAAGAAAATGTGCATGGCAGAGGAGTAGAAGAAAGAGAGACAAAAAATGTAGATATATAAACTGGGAATTTATCTAAATGAAGTAAAGCATATTCAGCCATAAACTCAGCAACATGGGCCTAATGGAGAAAAAAGAGAAAATATTAAAAGTAAACATTTATAAAACCTCACTAAAAGCCCAGAAAGAAGCATAAGGAGCAGAAAGTGTAGGAGAGGCTGGTGGAGATGTGTTGAGGCACTTCTTTTGAAACACAGAATTACATAAAAGTACAGGCTGCAGCAGCTTAGAGCTGAAATCTCCACTATTAGTGGGTGAACAGGATGTATCAGTCTGGTACCAAATAAGATCAGTAGCTGCAATTTATTTTCAGTGCATAGATGTTATTGTTGCCATTTTAGCTGTGAACAGTAGATATCAAAGTTTAAGGGGGGGGGGGGGAAGCTAACACCACAGGCAATCATGTGTGAAACTCTGTCAGGAACTTGAGAAGTTTGTAGAGTAGCATAGGACTAGGAGTCTATGAACAGAGTCAAAGCCAAAGAAATATTTCAATTCTCTGATTCCAAATTCCTCGGAAACTGTCCCTAATAAAAGGTCACGGCAAGCAGGTGCTATTAATTTACTATGTTTAATAGAATATAAATTGAATCACAGTTCAGAAAAATAAGTGGCAAATGTGTTTTTCTTCCTTATTGAATTCTTTCAAACTAAGAGAATATGCTTATATTAAAATGTCTAGTATCATAGGTCTTAACATGGCAGAGGTGATGGTTGTTTGGAATGCAGAGAGCCCTGAATGATATACTATAAAAGTACTCAGAAGTGTATATAATGTCATATATTTTAATATATTTATGGCTGTTCAGATTTTCTATGTGAAGGGAAGCAGTCAAACCAGCACTACCTCTTCACACTTATCTGTCCATCACTACCAACATACTATAGCAAAAAACATGATTCCAAAATCTTTTCTAAAACTTAATTTTTGGGAAATTTGCCAGAAATACTTTGGTCCCCAAGGATTGAAACATCAGAGATGAAAAGTCATCACCAATATCATCAGGCACACACACACACACACACACACACACACACACACACACACACACATTATCCATATGAACCAATGTCTATTATGGGCATGTATTCAACATTTTCTTTCTTCATGGTATTAATACATGTGTTGGGTGGGTGCATCACTTTAAAACTTCTAAGGATGTGCTGGTGTGACACCTATGCTTTCTGATCCTTTGGAAACTATATCTTCTTTATGGGGATAGGTAAACAAATCTATGAAGCCTAGGAAACTATGACATTATTTTTTCTCAAATTCAAAGTAAGCTATTACAAATATAGTATTTGAAGTGAGTTTTGAGTAAAGCTTGGGTTAAAATACTCAAATGGAATTTTATTGATGTGTGACCAAGAACCTCAAACATGGAAACTTTAAGCCCTGGTGCCTGTGGAAATCTTCCGAGATAATTATACCAGCCTCACAAGGACCTTGGGAGGACTTAATGAAGTAATGTCTAGAAAGAGATTAACACAATGCCCGGCTAATAGTAAGTGCTCAATAAATTATTAGCAAATTACAATATAATTACAAATTATGGGGAAAAAGTTTTAACATCAAACTGGCTTTACTTTAACATGGAGAATAACATTTTTTGAGCTCAGATTGTGTGTTTTCTAAGACTATATCAGTAAAAAAAATGTTTTCCTTATGACTCACATTCTTTTCTTGCCTCTCCTCTTTTTCCTTCTTTTTCTCATTTCACTGTTACTCAGACTTGGGATTTGTCTTTAGATTTATCATAACTTCAATGATTCCAACAAATTATTTTAGCACTTAAGCCAACTTGCTCCTCTTAAGAGTTTACTGAATGCTTTTCCATATAAAAACATGTTACCTGACAATAAGTACAGGTTGCTTGCTTTGGCTGATCTAATTGAGTACATGTTTTATAATGTTTACCTCTCCATAAAATTTTAGTTACCTTTTATAATGTCACATGATGATTAGATATATAGCAAAAATTTATGACAAAGAAGTTTAAATTAATAGTTTAATGATTTCCATAAACCTCTATTTCAAGATTCTGATGTGTTTTCATTTTCAGATTAATTCAACTATTGCTATTGAAACATGAACTTACTTATTTTATGCCAAAGTGTATTAAGTGCATGCATTCCATAATTCTCCCATATAGATGATGAAACAAGAAATCACCCAGCATATAATAAGCAGAAATAGATTTAAAATTTATATATCATTGGCTTCCTGTCTCATGTTGATCTGGGGGACAATACAAGCATAGTATTATTCATGTTTGATTCTCATACAAGAGGTCTGGAACCAAAACAAATCTGAACCTCGCTTGGTAAATTGAGTTTGCTTTGGGCCTGTTCCATCTGGTCTTAACAAGCTTCAACTTTATGTAAATCTTGAAATGTGTCCTATACAAAGTCTATTAAATAGACAGCTAGGCTTGTGTTTCCACTTCTATTATACTTACAGTGGACTGATTCTCAGCGTCCTTCTCCTCCTCCACATGCTTCCTTAACTCTCTTACTCTCTGGCTGCCCAAGCGTTTTATTAAATTAATTAATTTTATTTCATTTGGAACAATGCCCTAAAAGAAAAGCTTAAATCTCCTGGTCATTGTATTTCTTGACCTTATCACTACTCATGTTCCCTCCTAAGGTATTAGTCAGGTACAGCCAGGATAAGGGGCATCAGGGACAGCAAAGTAGTGATAAATTTAAGTACAGAAGATCAGAGATAGTGTAAGAATCCTGAATCATCATGACAATTAGTTTGTCTTTTTTATTATTAGTGATCAAAAGTCTGTGGCTTAAAAAAAAACTGTCAAAACCCATAGGACTGACAAAGTAAGAGCAAAATTTCCTGCAAATTTAAAAAATCATTTAGGAGGTCGGATATACATATCTATTCTGGGATTGAACAATTCAGTAAATGTATGGCAAATGACAAGCTTCACATTTCTCACTGTTGGAGTGGAAGGTTATATTTAAGCAAAGGCAGGAGGCTTGAATGATTCATATGGTACTGGATTAGAAATGTAGACACCAGTATGAACTCATGTTCTTCTTAATATAAATATAGAACTATTTCCAATGGAAATATTTTTAGAGATGTGTATATCAGTAGGCATGGGAGAGTATATACACATAAAAAAGTCTGTCAAAACCCATAGGACTGACAACATAAAGAGCCTTGTCTGCTGAGAGAAACGAAAAGCAAGAACTCACAGCAGCAAAAAGCACACCAAGCACTTGGATCTTGGCTTTTGATATCCTTCTCCAATAAAAAAAAAAAAAAGAAACAAAATCCAGGACTCCTTAGAGAAATGGTGGGTTCTAGGGCCAGAGCAGGAAATATAGGAGGTGATCTGGGAGCCTCTTATTGTGCCAGAAAGTAAGATTGTTCAAAGCAAACAAACAACCAACCTTCCAATGATGGAGTTATGTCAAAGGGACACAGTGCACTGAACAACATTCCAAATGGCCAAAGCTGGAACAACCATAACAGTGAAGTAAAGGATTATTGGCTTATAGCTCAACATATAAAATAAATATTTAGATTTCATAAAAGTAGGACTTCACTTTCTAGGGAGTCTTATGATTTACTGATTTCATATCATCTTTCACTTTCTTATAAAGAGGATAGGAAAGATACCACTATTCCTAACTTTAAATGAGAAACCTAAAACTTAGCATGTTACCTGACCTGAGGAGTGCCATAACAGAGTGAGCGGATGGAAGAGTCAGAACACAGAAGTGAGCTCCTCCAACTCAGTGATTTACTTTCAATTTTCCCTGAAAAGCCATCTAATTTGGTTCTTTAGTCATTTGTAAGACAAGATGTGTTAAGAGTGCTGGAATTTACTTCAGTTCTCTTTAAAGAGAACAAGGTTAAATTACATTATCCTTACATCTTACTGTAAATATAAAAATACAGCAATTTTGTTTATGATCACTCAAAAAAGCATTTTATTCTGCTTTTGATGAAAAGTAAGGTTGTAGAATAAAAATAATTAGAGTTTTATTTTTGCAAATACCAAACCTCAGGAAGAATGAATGTATATGATTTCAACTAGAGGCTTTATTGCTATAATGCATGAACATTTCCTTATTCATAACTTCATTTATATAACAAATATTTACTAAATGACTGATAGTATCAGGCACTGTGTTAGATGCAGCAGATAGATGGCCAATAAAGCTAACTCCATTCTTACTTACCCAATACCTAGAGCCTAATAGGAATTATAGATATTTGAATACAAATATGAGAGTGTTACACTAAAAGAATAAAGTGTCTGGAGATAACACCAGCCTATAACATAGTCTAGAAGAATTAATAAAGACTTAACTAAGAAAATAATACTTAACACCTTAATAAGAAATAGGAATTGTTTATGTGACAAAATGTCAGGATTTTAAAGTGGGGATATTAGGAATGGAAGTACACAGATGTTCAAAAAATAAGTTCAAAGGAACTTAAGTGAGAATGTGATTCTTTGATTAAAGGGTATACAGGGAAGAAGAGCACATACGAAGAGGGCAGCCTGAATAAGGCAAATTTAGGACTTTGATTTTATTCTAATAGCATTGGGGAAATGAAACTTATAGTGTTTTACATAAGGAATTTATTTGATCAGTTTGTTTATTTTAAAATATATTTTAGTTAATGTTGAGCATTGACTAAAGAAAAACATAGCTTGAGGTGAGAATATAGTTTAAAGCCTGATTTGTTATTCAAAGGATACCAACTATGCATTAGCATAGACTAATGATAAAAGAAAGCAATTCAGTTTATAAGGGGGTGGAAAGGAGTAAAGACAGAAACAAGTAAACAGATTTTAAAGAAATTTGGGGTAAACAATTTTAATGCCTTCATGGGGAATTATAGACAGACAAGTTGAAGAAGAAAATCCATAGAGGTATTGAAAATTCTGGTTGGAATTCAGGGTGTTTGGTTGTGTCATACACTACATGGCCATGAACGAATCAGCATGTTGATAATCTGTCTTATATGTTATAAAAGTATTCTACAGGTAAACATAAAATATCTGGAACTAAAGCATCGGCTCGAGGCAGAGATTATTATGGTGTTTCAGCACACTGGGGACCTAGCAGTCATCAATCTCACCCAGATAGGTGACTTAGAGTAATATGGGGACAGGTTCTTGAACAGAATCATGAAGGGATCCAAACTTGGGAATGGAATTTTCAAAGTCAAGTTTCTTCTGGGGCCAGTCAGGTGTTATAAATTAATCAAACAACCCAGATGTATCAATGATAATAACAAAAATGATGATGATGATAGCTCAAATTCTGGTTGTTAATGTAATTTTTAAATATTGACAACTAATTATTTTTTTAAAAAAACCCTTGTGAGTATCAAACAAAACACAATTATAAACCAGATTCTACAGAAGACCATCCCATCTCATTTTAATGGAATGAGAAAAAAAAAAAAAAGAGTACCAATAGAGGATACTGGGAATGTATGAACAAAGATGCACAAATTCAGTGATCCTAAAGAGTTAATAGACTTCCTGATCCATAACTAAGTGGTGATAAGCTATGGGATAATAGATCCATGTGCTTGGAAAGGACTTCAAATACCAAACAGCCTGTATTGATATAATTTACAACACTGCCTCCATCTCCTACTGTTCATCTTCATCGTGAAGGATTTATTATACTCCCATGTGCATACATTTCAGTGCTAGTTGTTCTACCAATAAATGGACTAGATAGTTCATCATTTTCAAAAATATTTATCATTTGCGGTTTATCATTTTTTGTACTTCCAACATATTTCAGGAATGTACTCATCCTAATTCTTTTTCACTTTCAGGTTATTTTCTTCTACTGGTCTTGCCTTAAATAGCCCAGTAATGTATCCTTATTGTTTTCTTGATAAGATTTTGCAAATGCTCCAACTAGAACAGAATGTGATTGCCAGGTTTTGTGTAGCTGAAATGACAGAAGCACATTTATGTTTCTGCGGGCTTTATTGGCTAGAATTCAAACACTATATTGACTTGGCTCTAACAAGGTTTCTCTTATGCACCCTATGAGGTATTATATTTTCTTGGCAAACATAACATACTAACCCCTCTCTCTTGGGGTTGAAGTATAGCCTGCCTGAGTAGAAGGATGAACTCGATAACCTAACAGGTATTTTTCTATTCATGATTGTTGTCATCTAAGTCCAACAGACAACTAAAACTTTGTAAACATTTCATTCAAAAATAAATGCACTTAAATTATATTAAAATATATTCTATGTAAAACATATTTGCTTGAACCTACACTGCAATGTTGTGAGCAATTCCTTCCAACTATATTTTGCTTCATCCTAAAGTTTTCAAAGAGAAACTTGGGAAAACCAATGCCGTATATATTTTTAGTAAAATGTCAAAGCTGAATTGAATTGGTGAAGGATAATATTTTCTCAGGAATTATATCAATGTATTAGAGCCTTAATTTTCATGTTTTCTTATGACTTAATTCCAAAATTTACAAATAGCTCTCTAATCTATAACTTTGCCTGTCACATTTAATAAAGTGTTTTGAAAAGGCTAAGTCTGCAAATGGCTCACATTTTTAATTTCGACCATATTTTATTTGAGTCACTGAAATAAATCTCAGGATTTGAAATAAGGTTCTTTTGAACTATGTGTCCAAGTAAAGTACATAATTTTATGCAAATTTTAATATATATGTCTATTATACTTTTATTAAACATTACCATAGTTGGGTTACCACCTATATTCACCTGTAAGCTAAGTAGCCTATTCTTTCACACTTAGGCATATAAAACTCATATTTCTCCTACAGCAAAATTAATGTTTACTATGCATTATGAATTTTTTGGTATCCTATGAAAGAAAAAATCTGGAGATATTGAAACCCCAAATGGCAATGTATAAAAAATAAGTCTTGAAAAGCTCAGGGAAGAAATAATGAAAAAGACCACACAAATATTTCAATTATTTCTCTCTTTGTATGGGTCAATTCTGTGGTTACCTTGTTCATCTATCTTTAGCCACTCTCTGTATCCAAGTGACTCCTTCTTTATTCCTATTTATTTATTCAGCTACTTAAACAACTTAAAATCCTGTAGTGATCCCTACCCAAAGCCTTCATATTTTAAATGTGCTTTGTGCCTGCCTACCCTTCCAAATCTTCTAACCGAGTGACTAGAATTAATCAGTCCCTCAAATACTCTGAAGTCCTTTCTCTTGTAAGACATTTTCATGTGCCCTTCCACATTTATGGAGTGCTCTTGACCTTCGCCTTTCAAAATGGCACCTCCACGACCCCATTCAACTTGTCCTTAAGGACTTTCCTTTTCTATGACAAGCTTTCTGCCCAGATGCCATGAAGGCCTCCTGCCTATACTGTGAATTAACTCAATATTTCTTTCAGAGAAATAATTAAATGTATATTGAATCACTTTATGTGCATCCCTAGTGTTAACAGTGTTTGATGTATATTGGAGAACAACAACAACAACAAAAATATTTGATAATGAACAAATGAACTAAAATTGCTGTATTTGAATCATTTGATTCATATTTTAGGGTATGAGATTCTAAATGATTTCTCTACTTTTGACTTCAAATGTAGCTAGGATTAAAAGCAACACACAGAAACTATGTTTGAACCATGCTTAGTACTAATGTGTTCCTCCTTAACTAATACCATTGTGCTGACATTGACTTATAAGACAAACTATGAGTCACTTTAGAAAATATTTGTTGCATTATTAGTGAAGCCAAGTAGTTAGTTAAATAAAGCAAATATACCCTTTTTATTTTATTTATTTTCTCAACATTAACCAAAATTTCTTTAAGCAGAATATCCTATAATCCGATGTTAACCTCAACAGTTTGAAGAATATCTCTTAAAACATCATTATGACAATCTAAGGCTCATTTCCCTCATTTCCTAAAAACATAGATAACTGCACACACACACACTCATGCACACACATAATAGAAAGCTATGTGAAATGAGAATATGTTGATTTAGTTATTTTAAGTAATTTTACCACTATTTAATTTTTATAATTTTCTTTTAATGTAGGTAAATGTTATGTAACTTTTAAATTGAATCTTAAATTGTGACATGCCTGCAAGTCTATAAATCTTCAGAACAAACCTACTATTGATTGATTGATTGATTGATAAAACTCTTCATTTTATAAATGAGGAACCTAAATTACTACAACTCTGATCCTCTTTGTTAAAAGTATTATTCAAACCTAAAACTTCATTCTCTCAAAATAAAGTTAGCACTTCATTGAGTATTGTAAACTCAGGATACAAATTATAAATTTCTCATTTAAAGAACTCATTCTGAGAATTTAAGACTATAGATACTTGAAATATAGAGTATTAAAATATATTGATCAATTTATTGGATGAGTAATCACTTTGATAAAATGTAGGAGATAAGAATATGGGTTAGTGGTTTATCTATATTAAGGATAGGTTCCATTCAGACCCTAAACTTTGAGTAAAAACGAATGTTCATAAATAAATTATTAAAGAATTTAAAGCTAGCTAACAAATATCAAATAAAATTAGTTTTATATTCTATCAAGAAATATGCCTTCACAACCACCTGGAAAGCCAAGATACATTTAAAGGTTTTAGACTCTACAGGGGTCTGTGTTTGAATGCGCTGGCCAGTGGAGAGCCAGACCCCAGCTCCATGTATTCAGCCCCCAGCTTGCCTCCATTGTCTTCCAGTCCCTAGCTTTTCTCATTCCTGGAGTCACTCAAACTCACAAGTCTGAATATCCCAGCTCTTACTTTTAGGTGCCATCTAAATGGCCTCTGTAAAGAACCTTTCTTTGGCTCTTCCTTGGGTCTAAAAGTGTGTACATGCATGCATACAAGTCCTTTGGTTGTCTCTCCCCTTTATCCCACCCTCCTCTACCTTCCCTCTGAGGTTTAATGGTTTGGTCAATGTTTCTCTGTCTCTGGATCTGTTTTTGTTCATCAGTTTCTGTTGTTCATTATAGTCCATAAATGAGTGAGATCATGTGATATTTATCTTTTTCTGACTGCTTATTTCACTTAGCATAATTCTAACCAATAAACACAGACAACAGGAGGGTGAGGGCATAAGTTGGTGGGGGGGGGGGCGTAATGGGGGAATAAGGACACATATGTAACACCTTAATCAACAAATGAATTAAAATAAATAAAATAAATAAAAATAAAAATACTTATAAATAAAAGCATGTACATACCATTATGCTCTGCCCTAAGTAAGACAGACTCAGAGAAGAGGCCCATAAGGGCACTAGGAACGTGTCTCTGAGAAATTAATTCTTTCTCAGGAACACTAACTCTCTATCCTTCATTTCAATGATCATATTGTGGGGCTGTTCTTTGCCCCAAGTCTAAAGAGACACACATAATCCATCCTGCCGTAGAATTATTTGTGCTCAAGCAGGTAAAGAGACCAGGTCTCTTTGTAATACAGATACTTTGAGGTCTGAAATCGAGGGAGTTCTCTGGGAAGCTATTATTTTCAACCATTTGGACAAAAATCTAGGAAAATGATGCCAGTAGGTGGAAGGGAGATTTTGATTCTCAAACAATGTGCCTGATCCTGTTAGAACTGATCCAATCTCATCCTGGTGCTTTCCTGCAAGGCCCAACCAGGGTCCTTACAATACAACTCCTTTTCAGTTGTTCATGATCCTAAATTATAGGAACATTATCAAGAAAGCAAGAGAACTGCCCAAAGAGCCATCAGCATATTAGAAAAAGTGTTTCCTTTCACTTTATCTGAAAATATCATTTATTTTGCACCAGTTTGAGAGCAGCTTGCATCCTAAAACTGTGGCAGATTTTCAGTGTCTAACCTGTGAGTGTGTATGTGTGTGTGTGTTGGGGGGTGGGGATCCCTATAAGTGCAGAGGCCATATGGTGCTTCCCTGCAGTCATATGGAAAACCAGCTGGGCTGCCTAAAGATTTATGGTCAATTATCTTTGCTCAAAGTCCATAAACCCATTGAACAATGGTTCTTTCTGGGTTGCTATGCAAGGGAAATATCAACTATTGTAAAGCCCCTTTGTCAATAGGAGAAGTTATTAACTCAAATAACAAAAGTTTATACTTCAAATGGACCCTTTAGTTGATAGTAAAAAAAAAAAAAGTATTTGAAAGAAGTTTTAGTCTTCTAATAAACATATCCACAGACAGAAACATACATAATAACACACACACACTCACCCACATACATAAACACTACCAAACTTTCTGGTATGATTTAAGTAAGCACTGCCCTGGGACTTACGTATGAAAATTGTGATTTTTAAATTGTTTTCCTCCTAACTTCATTATCATTTTACTCTAAGTGGGGCAAGCTTAGAAAATATTTTATGAAACTAATTCTCATTTGTAGGTTTTTTTTATTATTCAGTTGTCTACTGCCCTAATTAGGTAGTTAACTGCTTTTGAGAAAAGATTGTACTTTCGCCGAGACCGGTTTGGCTCAATGGATAAAGCGTCGGCTTGGGGACTGAAGGGTCCCGGGTTCGATTCCGGTCAAGGGCATGTACCTTGGTTGCGGGCATATCCCCAGTAGGGGGTGTGCAAGAGGCAGCTGATTGATGACTCTCTCTCATCGATGTTTCTAACTCTCTATCTCTCTCCCTTCCTCTCTGTACAAAATCAATAAAATATATATTTTTTAAAAAAAAGATTGTACTTTCTTTAGATACTCCTCAACATAAATACTACTCAATTTTTTAATGCTTTTCATGCTATTGGCATGTGCATTTTTTATATCTGAATTATTCCAGAAGGAATTTAATAAAGAATCTCTATAAAGTACTTTTACTAGTTTGAGTAAAAATTTTATTTATTAGTACTTCATTTTCAATACTGGTATTCTAGAAGGGAGTTGTCCCTTTATCAGAAGAATGGAATACAGTTATTTCCATCTCTGTGCCCAAAAGGATGCACAGAGAATGAGGAACAGACTTAAAATGAGACTGAGCCTGAATTAGAAATGGGGCATTTCCTTTTTCAGTCTTCTAATTGCTTTAGGATAAAAATCTGGGATTAAAAAAATAAACAGCCTTGAGCTGTTACATTGCATCAAATGTCATATTTGAATTATTTACCTCCAATGGCATTATATATTGCAATAAACTCTGTACCATACACCACATTCTAGGGTCTGACATTTTTCTCATTATGGGTTTATGTTATACAGTCATTTAAGTTTATTAACATGCTTAACTGCATAAGTCCCAGTTGATAGTTTTTGTGTTATAAATACAATGCTGTTTGCTTTATTTTTACAATGAATCTCTATAAGGGTCCTTAATTATGATTAATTGTAAAAGCTAAAATGAATTATAAAATTGATGGAATTTTTTTTTTTTTTTTTTTACTAAATCTCAAACAACCATGCAGTATTTATGCCTGGCTAATTTCAACAAAAGAGGACTCAGACTAACACTCCCACACTATTGAGTTGGCTTATATATACATGTCTCAATACCACTGCAGAGAAAATGAAAATCTATTTTATAAGTAATTTACTGTCAAAACAAGAATCAATAAACTGTGAATTTGATAATTTACTTTTCTTTCAATTAATGGAAGGTCTTGATAATAAATAATCAATTAACAATTACCTTATAAAATTATTCTATCTGTCTTTACAGGGCAATAACTTTTTTTCTAGAATATTACGAATATTAAAGATCATTCAAATATAGCCAAAACAAATAATATTTTCTAATATTTATAAACTATTTTGTAATAGTTTATAAAATTACTAAAAAGTTCAATATGACAGTGGCAAAAGAGAGAAGAAAAAATTTAAAATATGTGCCCAAATATTAAATGTTATCACTAATATTACATATTATCATGTTTAAAAATATTAGAAAATTTAATGCAGTTTTTTTTATAGGTAGTTACTTAACCATTTTGAAAAGTTTGCAGTATCTTTCATCTTTACATAAGGAAGACATTTGTGTCTAAGAATTTTCTTTGGGCATGGGTTTGCCTCAGAATAAAAAAAGAAATTGACACAAGATTGCAGAGGTCCCTACCCTGCAGGATGATTGACTTGTTTCCTTACTGTGTGAAGACTGTTGTATGGGGGAGATGGCTAAATCTGGAGGAGAAAAAATGTAAATGAGATTTCCAGAAAATTATTAATAGAACTATTCATCTGTAAGGATCAAATCCCTAACATCCCTAAATATATCTGCTATTACCAAAGAACTCCTCAGCTGTGGAAAGTCTATACTATGTGGAATCATTATGGCAGATCCTTCTCTCAGGAAATATATGGACAGACAGTATGACAAAATGTATTTAGTGAGTAAATAGTAAAGGTATCCTGTAGAAAACCACATACCACAACATACCTACCTCTACACAATGATATCAAACAGAAGTGGGAAGCATGGATGTTGATCAAGGTCTGCAAAATATTTTGAGATGTCCACTTTATAAAATGAATCTTCATGCCTTATATATTTGAACTTGTGATTCATGTTTTCTCATAGGTTTTCAGAGCACTAAAGCTATGTTATATATCACATGTGTCAAACACAAGGTCCGCGGGCCAAATCCGTCCTGCCAGGCCTTGCAATGTGGCCCGCACAGCGCTGTCATCACTGCACTCCGCTGCGTTTCCATCACAATGACAGTTTATGACTGTTCAGTAAACCATTCGGCCCGCGATTTAGGCTGGATTTTAGATTTTGGCCCCTTCTCTGATTGAGTTCGACACCCCTATTATATATGGTTGTCAGCTTTAACTTGGAAAAACTTTAGTGTTTATTCTAATTGCTATTTAGCCCTTTGACTTTATTGCCACTGCTAAATCAATAAAACAAATTAAAATTTTAATTGAGACTCTGGGACACAGCAGTGTTATAAAAACAATGCCTAAAATTATAATGGTTAAGGATGCATGTTTTTAAAACTCTAAAATATAATTAGGAACAGTGGACACAGTATCTGAGGCTCATACCTATTTGCACTCCTTCAGTAAAACCAGACATAATGAGCTCCCTGTAGTCATTAAAAAATATGAGAGGCGATTTAATTGTTTTGAGGGCTCTCAACCTGATGCTTATCCCAGAACAACTCAGACAAAGCATATTTATCATGTACCATAGCAAGTGAACCTATGAAATCTATGGAGCGAAATGATATAAATCACCAGGCAGTAAACAGTCACTGGGCCTTTGGACTTGCAGAATTCCCACTTCTTCAATGAAGCAATATGGGCTCTATAAGAATGGTAGAAGAGAAATTTAATGATCTAGAATAGAGATGACAAACTGGTGGATCAAGGGAGTAAATATTCACTGGACTTGTGGGGTTTAAAAATTCTCATTTCTTTATGGAGCAAATAAATTATTTATGTGGCTGACAAATATGCAAGGATAAACTATCAAAGAGATTGCACACCAGTGGCTTGGGAGATTTAGCTTAAGAATGTGCTGCATTTGCAGAGTCAGGCATGTAGTCAGTGTGGATTCCAAATTTAACGTAGCTGTCAACATTTAAAAATCTTTAGTTTTCCTATAAAAATCCACTTTTTAGTTGATGTTAAAATTGAGAGAATCTGATAACATGGTATCTCATGAATACACGGTAACATTTTATGAAAACAGTGAAGCAGCTGCTTCTTAGACAGGATTCCTGTTCTACCTTTTGTCATGGTTTGGATCTCTCCTTCTCTGAGTTACAAACATAAGATTTCACAGGGGATTCCTTGAAAGCCCTTCTGATCATCCACCCACTGAGTTTAATCTCCATCGTGATTCTCTGCACTATGTCAACAGCAATTATCACTACTGAAACAGTCTTCTTTGTTGATTTGTTCATGATTAGTCACAAATTTTGGAATATATTATAAAATACCGAAGTGTAAGTCTGTCGGCTTTCTAATCCATGAACATGTTACCAGGGCCTACCATAAAGCCTGACATACAAAAGAGTTTAAATAAGAACAGGGCTAAAATACTTGATTCTCAAAGAATGGAAAATTAAGGAACTCATATTTGGTAAGCTTCTATAATACGGTAGGCACTGTCCTAGGGATGCTATAGATAATATCATTTTAGTTTTATAGAAATTCTATGAAGTAGTATTTTTATGTACATTTTACACTCAGGCGAGTGAGATGATTGTCTTGAGGAAGTCAGAGAAACATAATTTGGTTCTAGATCTATAATGCCCTTGTCATTCCTTTTCAAAGGTGAGATTCAAATAGGTGAAGAGAAGGAAATACCCTAGAAAAAAAGAGAGAAGATTTGCAAAACAAGTAATGTAGCTATGTTTGTGAGACTCAGTAAGCAGATCAGTTAAGTTTGAGGTTAAATGAAAGCAGGATCTCACAATAATGTGTCCTTTGTATTATCACCAGAGTTAACTTCCCAAAGCATGTATCCATTCATTCATGCTCCAATTATTTATTGATTATTGGTCCTGTATCAGGCACATGCTAGCCATTTGGAGACATTATTTTAAAAGTCAGGCAACAACAAACAACAAGCAATGGTGGTTATGTGGAGAAAAGGGTACCCTTGTGCACTGTTGGTGGGAATGCAGATTTGTGTAGCCACTGTGGAAACAAATATGGAGTTACCTCAGAAAATGAAAACTGGTACTGCCTAATAATCCAGCAATTCTACTTCTGGAATATATTCAAAGAAATCCAAAACACTGATTCAAAAGAATCTATGCACCCCTATGAAATCTTAAAATTCTTAAAAAAAAATAATAATAATAATAAGTTGCCACTGTCAAGTGTTGACAAAAAAGGAATACACATAGCTAATGGACCTAAGACCATGCCACGGGGAACATCATTATCCAAGCCATCTGGAAAGCAACTAATGCCTTGAAGCATGAGAAACTGACAGGCCTTTTCACTTCTATCCTTGCCAGCATAGGTCTTTAGGATATTTTATAACTTCTAAGTCAGACGCATCAATGTCTCCATCTGAATACAAAATGGTAGCCATGATCAAGACTCAAGAACCTGATATTCTCAGATTACACATTGCGTATTGTCTGTGCTGTGATTTATGTCAAGAGTAAAACAAAAACAACATGAAACAAATCCAAGTATACATTTATAGACTATTCCCAACTCTTCTATATATAAAATGCTGTGTTTGTCATGCAGCAAACAGATTGCTTAGAGCAGAAAACTCACTCATACTGTGTAATAGATATGTAGAAATACGCTTACCCATAAATAGAATTCAAAGGTTATTGATACAAACAAGACATTGATAACCAAAAGTCAAAAGTCTTAGCATTTAGGTTATTTTATTTGTTATCCTGCAAATATGCACCTTTACAAGGCAGATGTCTCCTCTATGATATTCAATGCAACATACAGTTTATGCATGACAAAGTGTTGAATTTAAAAAAAAAACCTATAAAATGAACATGAACCTTCTTAAGAGTATTAGTGCCACTCACTATTTAGATAAAATAAACTTAAAATGTCACAAGTCTTAAAAATTTGGGGCCAAAGCATATACAAGAAATTTAGAGAGAAGAATAGTAGTAAGTAATAACAAAGGTTAGAAATCACATTTTGGTGTTAATAACAGTATTACACTCAGGATTAGAAATGCTCTTCTCCTAAGAGTTCCTTCATAAGCAGGCATTATACAAAATAAAAAAGTCATTTAACAAGAGACCTCAGCCTTACTAATAAGATTTAAAATAAGAGCTGTTTATTTTCATCTCCTTGGATCTGAAATGTTCAACTCTGAAGAAAGATAAAGACTGGAAACCCTGACTTTACCCATATCCTCATGGAAGCAGTTGGCAGAAATAGAAAAGGCTGACCAATCCTGAGTGAAGACTTAGTCCCTTCTTATATGGGCTTCAAGCATGGCTCATACAAGTGCAGCAAGGGCCCTGCCAGGGCACTGCACCTGTAAGGTCATGCCCAATAACTATGCCTACTTCCCTATTCTACAACAGAAATGATTAATATCTAATTAGAAAAAATGCACGTAAATAGTGAGGTTCCTACCAAGCTTTCAAACAAAGATGTGCATTAATTACCCCTACTTAGCACATTAATAGTATTGCAATAACAGTATTACTAATGGCTATACCCATGGTCAGCAAACTGTGGCTCGCGAGCCACATGCGGCTCTTTGGCCTCTTGTGTGTGGCTCTTCCACAGAATACCACAGTCTAGGCGAGTTTATTTTGAAGAAATGGCATTAGAAAAAGTTTAAGTTTAAAAAATTTGGCTCTCAGAAAAAAAAGAAAGGAATGAAAGGAAGGAAGGAAGGAAGGAAGGAAGGAAGGAAGGAAGGAAGGAAGGAAGGAAAGAAGGAAGGAAGGAAGAAATTGCAATTATTGTACTGTTGATATTTGGCTCTATTGACTAATGAGTTTGCCGACTACTAGGCTATACCATCATTTCTACCACTAATACTACTATTGCTACTACTACTACCAATTTGAATTCTATGACTACTAGTCCTTCTACTTTCCAAAGATAGTGGTTTCAATAATTTCTATAACCAAATCTATGTTGTTAGATAGCCCAAAAGTTTTGTAATTTTTTTTTCTTATTATTATTAAACTAAAAGTTGACCCAGTAATCCCACTCCTAGGAATATATCCCAAGAAACTAGAAACACCAATCAGAAAGGATACTTGCACCCCTATGTTCATAGCAGCACAATCTACAATAGCTAGAATCTGGAAACAGCCTAGGTGCCCATCAGCAGATGATTGGATCAAAAAACTATGGTACATCTACACAATGGAATACTATGCTGCCATAAAAAAGAAGGAATTCTCATTATTTGCAGCAACCTGGATAGAACTAGAGAACATCATGCTGAGTGAAATAAACCAGTCAATGAAAGAGAAATAACACATGGCCTCACTCATTTATGGATATTAAAGAACATTATAAACTGACAAACCAAAAGTCAGATATAAAGACAGTAAACAATAAGCAGACTGTAAAATTACAGCGGGGAGAATAGGGAGATAAGAGACCAACCGAAGGACTTGTATACATGCATATAAGTACAACCAATGGACACAAAACTCTGGGGAGGGGGGTACGCATGGGAGTGGGGGGCAATGTTAAAATACGTACACATAATAATTTAATTTAAAAAAATTAAAAAATAAATTTAAAAAAAGTTGCCTTCCTTATATTTGCATCTTTTTAAAAAATAATAGTCTCTTCATGGAAACACCTTTCCCTTATAATAATTCTTATTCAGATATATACTAAGAGTGTCATATCCCAAGTTTGTTTACTCAGTTTTCTCAATCATCTGTCACCCTGAGGGCTTCCCACTACTCATTCACACAGGGTTTGGATCATCAGTGTTCTTTATAAATGTGGAGTTCTTAATCAAATCAGGTGTTATCCATGCAGTCAGAACCGCACAAGAAATATAACACTACTTTACATTTAACTGGGAAACTTACTATTAAGTTTATTTAGGATTTCAATGTCTTGTTTCTATAAACTTTCTAGCATTTGCATGACTTCCCCTCTATGGCCTCTTTATAAAATTAATTGTGTAATTCTCACGCTTAATTATTCTTTTTTAAAGAGTACACATTTTTCTTCATACCTCCAATATTTTAAATTATCTGTTTGTTTAGTCATCTCCCTTATGGGACTTTGAGTCTTCGTGTTCAGGGAATACCACATTCATCTTGATGTCTCCAGTGTTTATTGAATAAACATTATCAGCAAATGACTGGATTGGGAATTTTAATCTTAAAAGTCCAAGACCTGGCATTTCACTTTTAAATTCATATATTTTGTAGTAAAACTTCAAGTCACAAAACTCTTTCCAATAACTTATTTTAAATGTGGAATCAAGAGATAAAAAGTATTTACAACTTATTTTTGTAATGAATATTCAATATAAGCATTTTGTTCTTTTAATATGAAACACAAAATCATTTTAAACTATCATTGAATTAATGCTATAATGCAATGAGCATTACTACAAATAATATGCCAAATATATTAAAAACACAGACTTCAATATATCCTATATAGTGCTACATTAAAAAGTAATTTTTAAAATCAATAATAGGCTTCCCTAGTTCAAAGTGTTAGAAGTTTCTAGAAGTTTCTTTAAAAAATTAACTTTTTAAACAAATATATTTGTCTCGATTTCCATGTCAAAAACACAGGTTACTAATACAGATACCTTCTTCTCTGGAAATGTCTGTAAAAAATATGATTTTCTTAATAACCTAGAAGTCTGAGGTTTTTAAAAATTGCATCATAGCATTTACAGATGGAAAATAATTTAGACTTTCAAGAGCCATCTGTTGATGAAACCTTTAACTTGCTATTTGTTGGCACTTGTTTCAAGATTAATCATTCCAATTTTGTATCTATTTTAATCAAAGCAATTTCATAAAATTCAAACCCATTTAAGATGCTGTTACCAGTGTTAATAGAACAAAAATGAGAGTATTATCTTCAGTAGTCTTAAAGCTAGAAAATGTTCTAAATACAGAGTCATATCTTAACTTTTTAATTTTAATAAGGAAATCAAACATTTTAATTGTTTTCTCATGCTGAGGCTATGACTATTTAGTGCCAAGTAGCTATTTAATATTTAACATTATCTTAAAACAACCACAAAAAAAGAACAAAACAAAAAAATTAAGTTCTCTATAGCCAAAGCTTGAAAAATTCTTGCATATCTAGCATTAGTTTCTCCAAAGTTCAAGAGTTCTTTGCCTTGAACTTGAATTTCATTTTATAATTTTTAAATCCCTTAGTAACCATAAGAATATAAGCCCAAAATAAAATAATTGAGTTCTATAGTTAAAAGATATAATGTTTTCTTTATTTTTACCCTTATGGCTATATTGTCTTTTTTGATAAAGTGAAAAATCAAATGAAACTAACCAAAAACGTCCACTGGAAGGCATTTCCAAACACTGTCTCTAAGTGCTGAATTTTAGCACTGAAGGCTTGTTGGACTTTTGAAATATCTTCTTTGATCTTTGGCTTAGAGATGAATCAGTTTTAATATATACTTCTATTCTTTTTTCTCCAATGTATCCTCAAACTTCACAATTAAAAAAATATGTTTTATTTCAGAGAAGAAGGCAGAGGAAGAGAGAGAAATATCAACAATGACAGAGAATCATTGATGGGCTCCCTCCTGCACACCCCACACTGGGGAACGAGCCCCCTGGGTCACAGGTCAACACTCAGTCACGGAGCCACCATGGCTGGGCTCAAACTCAATATTTAAATAAAGCAAAGATTTAAAGATTATTAGGATTTATAGCCTCTGAGCCATGAGATGGGCGGCACTCTGAATGACATCCAGATAAACTTTTACGAGATGCAACTTCAAATATTAATCATGTTAAATACTAGGTAATTCCTTATTTTTAAGAAATTAGATGTAATAAAATCATATTCTCACTGTCATATAGTTAATGTCTTCATAATAGGGACTACTTTAACGAAACAGACTTTATTAAGAAGAGATGTTTCCCCCTACATTATTTCAAGCAATTTAACTCCTCCTACTGAAGCCTGAGTTGAACATATATGATATTTTAACCATAATTGTGTAGTCCACTCTTAACTCATTTCACAGTGATAACCTGCATGTCTTTTGAATCAGTGATCCCCTGATCTGATTTCATAACTATTGTGCAACAATGTTATGTCTTTGTCACTGCCTTTCCCTTTACCACAAAGCTGGAAGCTTCTCAAGGCCATCAGCCATGTGGTAATTTTCTTCCTACTTTGTCACAACACCAACATGGAACAATGCATAGAAGAAGTGATTAAAAAATACTTTCTGAATCAACTCGCTGAGTGTTTATTAAAACTAATTTCACATCAGGAGAATAAGCGTGTGGGGCAAACAGCATTTAGCCTCTAATAGGGATTGGCACAAGTGATTGTAACTTCTGGCAAACATCATGCTGCCAGTCTAAAAGAAAACAGCTGGCCAAAAACCAATAAATTGTAATTTTTAGTATTTTTTTTCAAGGGTAAATCTAGGGTGAATTAAAGCTCTGAAGTCTACTAAAACAAGAATAACTAAAACATGTAAATTATACTTTTTCCCCCTGTCAACTAAAGAGGTATGGTTTTATAAGCATGGTTTAATCCAAAAAGCAGATGTATTTTTTTTTCTTACGATACTAAAGAGAGCCAATTGGCTTACATACCACTTCCCCCACCCCCCATGGTTATTGGAAGTGGCAGGTTGAAAGACTAAGGATTATAATTTCAGGACATGGTAGAAGAAGCAAAGAACTGAGTTCCGATCATTTAGAAGAAATTGAAAATAAACCAACAACAACAACAACAACAAACAGACAAAGAATAGAAGAGGGACAGTTAAGGGAAAAGTATGGGCATTAAAAAATGATGTAAACAGAAACCACATTCTGAAATAAGCAATGATAATACTAAGACGCAAGTATTTTAAGTCCTTAAATAGCTCTTCAGGATGTATGTAAAGGGCTCATTCAACCAATTTTTTAGATGCTTGCTAACATTGCTAACATTTGAGTCCCTCACTACTAATATCTAAATCCCTTTCTACCCCCACCAAAAACAAAAAAACAAAAAACAAGAAGTAATAATCGTGTTGTTCTGCTATGATACCCTATGAAGGAATATTTGTTGAATCTATAAACTTTTCTGGACAGGCCTATGGATTTCAGCTCCTTGATGGATCAGATGGCTTCTTATTCATTTCTGAATTTGAGCCACATATTTTACTTAGTACCTGTTACTCCATAACTATTTTTTTAAATTTCATATATAGGAATGTAATATTCAGAAGGGTTGAGTATTTAGTTTTGTAGTTAGAAAAATTTTATTCTGGGTCCACCACTGACACATTTGAGCTGTATGACTTGGTAACAGTGGAATAAACTTGTTTAGACTTTTTATATTTTAATTATTGCAAAGTCCACACTATAAAGTTGTCCATCTTTCCTTCCCATAGCATAGTCAATAAATAGGGAAAAATAAAGATTGGGTATAAGACAGGGAAATCACTGAGGAAAGTGTGGGGATATCTGAAAATGCAGGGAGAAGATTTATAAGGATATTTATTATGAAGCTAAAACTCAAGGACTTCTCACTTCCAAGAGTCCATTTCAAAGCCTTGAAAGGGGAATCTACAAATGTGTTTACCTGGTCATCTGTTTTTGTAAAATGTACAGAAATACATTTTAACCACAATTGTATAGACCATTGACTTCCCTGAGTTACATACTCTTCCTTTAAGGCACCATTGCAGTGGCCATAGAGATTTTTGAAGATCTGATAAAAGGAAGTTGAGTTATAAATACATTTAGTTCTGGGTTAGTGGAATCTATTTCTGTGGTTCACAGTCATTTCAGTGTATTATTATATTCTGGCTGACCATCACGTGGCAGTAATGACAGCAAACAATGTACTTCCCTTCACTATAGCACGTCAACCTTTAATACCAAAGGCAGGATGAAGGTGGTATCAGATATGTATTGAAATTTAGCAAATTAACTTGAATGAAACTATATAAAAAATTTCCCAAATTTGGTATGAAGCATAAAATTTACATGTCATTACAAATAAAAATTGTGAAATATGGAACTTTTTAAAATGCTAGTAGTAATAATTTTTTTAAGAAATTCTTAATTATTTTTCTATTTTTATAGAAGTTTGTATTATAATATTATTATCATATAAAGAGATAAACATTTTTTTAAAAAGTATCATAGGCTTCTGACACTTAATATAATTATTTTGTTTTTTTTATGGATGCTGTAAAATAGTATTTGATAGGCTTTACATTTGGAGATTCCATTACATTAACAAAAGATAAAATTGTTTTCCTGAGGTCTCTGGTTTCAAAAATTTACTTAAATGTCATCCTACACGAACACTATAGGAACTTCTCTCTGGAATCAGATGTGAGAGTTAAATTAAAAACTACTGTAATAGAGAAAATAATTTTCTCTACAAAAATTTTTCTGAATTTTAAACTCATATGATAAGTAAGTTAATGTCTTATAATTCTCAGATCCTGATCAAGCAGGGCCAAAGTTTCTAATGCTGAAAGAATTTAGGATTGAATGAGTTAAGTGAATGCAAATTAAGAAAAAAAAAAATATATACAATGCCGCCAGTTTTACTTTGAAAGTAATGTAAATGACAAATATAGATTTCTATTGATTTTCTTGCTGTATTTTCTGTCAATTGTCTTAATAAGAGCCTCTCCCATGAAGTTAATTTTGCCTTTGAAGAAGTGTTAAATATTATGTAGCTTCTAATGTGTTGCTATGGTGAAGAACACTTTTGCTGTCTGCTCTTTGAAGGTAGTTAAGCTCAAAGGGTTGTGTAGTCTTCTGGTTATTCTTGATTTCATCTTCAAGTCTGCAGCTGGGAAGAAAATCTTCCTAAAGGATGTATGATATACGACTTGGTCAGGAATCAAAACACTTTGAAGTGGCTCCTGAGCCAGTGAAAGAAACCATCTGTCTGTGAAATATCTGTGAATGAAGTCTGACAGTAAATATCAGGGAAGTGAGCGTTACATGGCAACAGACTACCACACACAGTTACAATACGCACTCAAATTTCCTTTCTAATGCACGTTCATATGGACATCTAATCTGGCCGATGAGTAGCAGTGATTGCTTGGCAGATCTAACCCATCATCAAATCCTTTTTGGCATCTGGGTCGGATGTCTGTGATTTAACCTCTTTAGAGTGATCTAATAGAAATGGACTAGAGAGAATGTGGAGAAATTGAGCCTGCTGGACCAGATTATTGAAGGAACTGTCCAGGTCAATAGCATCTCGAGAGGTCCACTTTGATCAATAGAGTCTGTTACTTAATTCAAACCCCACTTGAAGGGATCTGGAGTACTGCATTTCTGCGTTCCTTCAATTAGACTGGAATTCCTTAGCACTACCTTTGGGAAAAGCATGATTATGCTACTTCCAGGGATAAACCCTATTCATATGTTTGCAAAATATTTTCTAGTTTTTAATCCATGTAATTATATAATATATGTGCATATAATGTGCTTTCTGTAGGTATATTCTGAAGGTACAGTAGGTCCTCGGGTTCCATGGGAGATTCGTTCCTATTGCACAACGTAACACGATTTTCGCCATCAGTCGGAATCCACCTACATAAGCACCTATGTCACTCACATGGAGCACACACACAACAGTAATGCAGTGAAACAGTAAAATAGTTTAAAAGAAAGATAACAATTCCTGACCTTTGCTTGAGGTAAATAAATAACAAAAAACATAAAGCACATATGTACATACATCGATATGACGGAACTTTTTTTTTTTTTTTAATAAATAAATGGGAGATGGCAATGTAACCACAAAATGACGTAGGTCGAGTCCGACGTAACCCAAAGACTGCCTATATGTTGTCCCAGCATGTGAATGGGACAAATGTGTTTTTACTTTTTCATATAAGAAGACTTAATACAATGTGATATATATTGTATTATACTGTCACTTAAGAATATTATTTTAAAATATAACTAATGCCTATAAACCATATATACAATATTCATTGGACAATTTTGTATTTTCCAGTTATTCAACATTAAAAATAATATTTTATCAGATAGACAACTACAGAATGTCCATGATATCCATAATTTTATCTGTTGAAGCATTTTTATAATGGCTATTTAAACTTTTTTTGTAAAATGATACTAACATTTCTGTCATCTTGTTTCTTGACATCTACTGCTTGTGTATTTTCACTCATTCTCTATAAATGATTCTTGAATAGATGTAAAATGTCATGCTCTAGGTCATCATCTCTTGCCTGCTTTCTACATAATTAGAACCAATGGATGCAAGTCTTTCATCTAAGACTTGGGTATCACATTTCAATACTCTTTCTTTCTATCTCCAGTTGCTTATTTTCCAAATAACAGTGGACTTTCTGAAAAAAATGCATAATGTCTTAAAATGCTAAAATACAGACAATCACTTGGCTTTCTATTCCAGAGGGGGAAAATTGACATAGTCCAAAATATGGCTGGGATTACAGTAAACATTATTATGTTGAAACCATGATCTGCCAATAAGAGAGAGAGTGTAAAGGATACATATCAGTTATGTTGTTCACACAGTGTATAAATGGTAATCTGAGATTTTAATTCAATTAGAATCACCAAAAAGAACATGATTATTGTGCATGCTTATTCCCCATTATATTACTACTCTGGCAGATAGTGCTGCTTTCTGTTAAAGAAAGTCTCTTCCATTTTATTATGTCAAAAACTAAGCCAAGAAGACAATCTTACCTAATAATAGACAAACATGTAAATTGACCATACCTCCACTATGCCACCAGCAAATCAGGAGTGATATGCAAATTAACCCAACAAAGATGGTGATTAATTTGCATACATAGGCACCATCTCCATCACTTGGAGAGGTAGAAGAGGATATAGGGAGCTAAATGGTGATGGAAGGAGACTAATCTTGTAATGGTGAATACACAATAAAATATACAGACGATGAATTATAGAAGTATACACTTTAAACCCATATAATTTTATTAACCAATATAACCCCAATAAATTCAGTAAAAATATTTTTATTTTTATTTTTATTATTATTTTTTAAATATATTTTATTGATTTTGTACAGAGAGGAAGGGAGAGAGATAGAGAGTTAGAAACATCGATGAGAGAGAGTCATCAATCAGCTGCCTCTTGCACACCCCCTACTGGGGATATGCCCGCAACCAAGATACATGCCCTTGACTGGAATCGAACCCGGGACCCTTCAGTCCCCAAGCCAACGCTCTATCCATTGAGCCAAACCGGTCTTGGCAGTAAAAATATTTTTAAAGGAACACACTAGAAATCAGCACAAATTCCAAATAAAAAAAAAAGTATGATCCTCAAGTAAAATCGGCTCACTTATGAAAAAGGTACATGAAAAGCCCCAATAATTGCTATAGATCAGGTTTACAGTCAATTTTGAGTTTCTAGGCAACCAAAAGGAAAGGCAGCTTATTATATGGAACTCCACATCAGAAAGCTCTCAGTTATCATGTGACTACTGGAAAATGGGCTAGACATCACTATTAGTTATTTTAGAAATTACTGATATCTAACATACACTAACACCAGCAACACTAGCACAATACAGAGATTATTCAGCAGTAATCAAGCAATGAAGAAACTTATTTCCATGGAAGTAATTCTCCCTGAGGTGTTTTAAATGTGTGGATGTGAGGGAGGTATCCTTAGTGTTTTGGAGAAAAAGACTCAGGATGGTAGACATGCTCCAATATGCGCAGCAGTCTACACAATAAAGTTATCTCAAAACCTACCTGGGTTACAAATGCCCTGCCAGACCTTTACCTACACGGAAAATGTATTTATAAGTATTTGAGCTTAGAAAGTATTTTACATAAGAAATTAAAAGTACTTCTTTCATAATTATTCACAGAATATAAATTAAATATATATAAATATATAAATATAAATACTGGTTCCTGGTATGTGCAAGTCTTGTCTTCTTTATTATACCTTGCAGTTATGCTATCTACTAATTTATTTTCAGTAAAGTATTTATTACACAATGCTTGATGTAAAAAAGTGAAAAGGAGACTTTTGTCTGGTGAATTTGAGAATGACTGGATTAAGATAATTTAGACAAATTCATTTTTATGATGCTTATCTGACTATAAGTGCAGAATATAAAACAGAGATGCAGAAAAATTATCATACATAAAATTACTTCCCCAAAGTATTACAGCTTTCAGTTGTTAATGATATTTAGGTAATTAATAATTTAAACAAATATTTTTGTAATATGTCTAGAAAATTTTAATGTTCTTTCTTGCTATTGAGGAAAGATTTATCTGATTCAATAACATGGGTTCAGTTCTATAGGGGATAATAATCAAAACTACTGGAAAATGATAATCTAGGAAAACCTGGTTAACAGAATTGCAATGAGCAACTTAATGGATATATTAGTCCATGAAGATGATGGAATAAAATATATAGTATAATTTGATTTAAATTTTTTATTCCTTCTCTAAAATTTCCCTTATCCAGAGTCAATAAAGTATGCAAAGGATTTGGGATCAAAGCCCTCTCATCTTTTGCTGGTAACTAGTCTCCTTTTGAGAAACAGCTCTTGATTGGCTACTGTGCCTGAGTTGAAAAAGAAAACTTAACCACAGGACACTAGTTATCAAGCCATGTATATACAATATCTTTCTGGTTCAGTTTCTTTGGAGAACCCTGTCCCATACATACAGGGACTGGCAAAAGTAAGTTTATAGTGGTGAATGCTCAACACTGTTTATTCTTATATTATTAACTAGAGACCCGGTTCATGAATTCGTGCATGGGTGGTGTTCCTCTGGATGTCCTGAAGGGGTTGGGCCAAAACTCTCAGTCCAATGCCACCTGGAGCTCCTATCTGCTGTTACCATTTATCCTGGCCCCACTGTGCCTGCAGCGGGCTTGCACTCAATCAGTCCCTATCAGGAGAGTCTTGTGCTGCAGCAGCAGTTCTCACCAGACATGAGCCCTGGGTCTGGCACTCTCCCAAGGGGAGTGGCCTGCAGGATCAGGCTGAAACCAGCTCTCTGACATTCCCTGCAGGGCCCAGATTGTGAGGGCACAGGCCAGGCTACCGGACCACACTGGTACATGATCGAGCTGGAGAGGAACTGCGGGAGGGCTCCAGGGCATGTCTGGCCCATCTCATTCAGTCCAAATTGGCTGGAACCCAGCAGCAAGTTAACCTTCCAGTCAGAGCTTCTGCCCCCTAGTGGTCAGTGCACATAACTTGTCGACTGGTTGACTGTCTGGTGGTCAGTGCATGTTATAGAGACTTGTTGAGCAGCCTTAGCATATTATTAGCATGTTACACTTTGATTGGTTGTTCTGTTGTTCTGTTGTTTGGTGTATTTGCATATTACCCTTTATTATTTAGGATTATTGTATTATTTACCATATGAACAACTATTAACCTACTTTTGTCCATTTGTGTATGTGTTTACATTAAGATTTGTATTCCACTGTTCAAAGCAACATTATTTAATTAGGCAAAATCTGAAAGGTATCAACGAGCAAGTGAATAAACAAACTAGGGTATAATCAATACAGTAAAATACTACTCAAAAATTAAAAGTAGAAAACTGTGAATATATGAAGCAATCTTGATGAATCTCAAAAGTATTATAATTAGAAAAAGAAGCCAGACAACAAAAGTTACATACTGTATAATTCTATTTATATGACATTCTGGGAAAGGTTAGATTATAGAAAGAAATCAGGTTAATGGTGGCCAAGGCCTGGGCTTAGGGGAGTGGATTAACTATGAGGAATACCTTAGAACTGTCTGGAGTGATAAAAATATATCTTGATTGTGAGAATGGTTACATTGATGAATACCTTTGTCAAAACTCTTTGACCCATATACTTAAACTAGTGCCCCAGTGCATGAAATTCATGCATGGGGCGGGTGTCCCTCAGCCCAGCCTCCCCCTCTCCAATCTGGGACCCCGCAGGAGATGTCCAACTGCTGGTTTAGACCTTGATCCCTGTTAGATCAGGCCTAAACCAGCAGTTGGACATCTCTCTCACAATCCAGGACAGCTGGCTCCTAACTGCTCACCTGCCTACCTGCCTGATCACTTCTAACCACTCTGCATGATAGTCTGCTTGCCCCCAATTGTCCCCCTGCCAGCCTGCTCACCCCCAATTAGCCCCTTGCTGGCCTGCTTGCCCCCAACTGACCCCCTTCCAGCCTGCTTGCCCCCAACTTGCTCCCCTGTTGGCCTGCTTACATCCAACTGCCCCCCCCCCCCCCCCGCCCTGCACCGGCCTGATCATCCCAATTGTCCTCCTCTCCTGGCCTGATTGCCCCTAATCACATCTGCCTTAGCCACGTCACCATGGCTTTGTCTGGAAGGATGTCCGGAAGGACCACCAGAAGGTCTCCTGGTCTAATTATTATATTACCCTTTTATTAGTACAGATGGTAAATTTTATGTACATTTTACCTCAGTAAAGGTGAGATTAAAAAGAATTGAACTTTAAAGAGTCATCTTCAAATTTCACATAGAAAAGAACAAGAAAGGATTCCACTGTGAACTACTCAGTTACCCAGTTAAAAAAATTTAATAACACATAATTAAATCATGAGGGCTTCTAAAGACCTTCTCCATAAATTTCAGCAATAGCAATTCTTCTCCCTCCCAAAATGATCCCCATTTATGTGTAGCAACATTTCCATTAATTTAAGGATACCATTTAAAAGTGAAAACAGACATCTTTTGAGTCCACGACCAAAAATGAACTAGGAAATCAGGGTAAGAACTGATTGTTGCCTAAAGTGAAACTGAATCTGCCTGATGCTCACTCAGTACAAGTAATGTCAGATCTTATGTACGTAAACTTCCTAACAAAAGTCAAATTCTCTGGGTGGGTCAGTCTAGAGGAAAAGTGATTATTTGATATGTGTTTTGGCAAGATGTAGGTAGCATTCTAGAATAACATTATGTATAAATCTAGTTGGCAGTATTTAGAAGAAAAAAAATGTCTGCCATTTTAAAGTATGCTATATATTTCTTTTTAAAATGCCTACAACAGAATGTAATACAGCTTGTCTTTCAAAAATTTCCCAACAGATGCTTTTTATTTATAATCTGTTCAAGTACAATATTTCATTCATTCTTAATTAAATGTTTATATGGCTCAAATTTAGGTTCACTTGAAATTATGTGTTTTATTTGAATTCTGAGAATAGGTAATGCCCCATTCCATCATGGTATAATATAAAAGGCAAATGATTTCTAAATATTTTCTGGTGAAACAAACCTTTGTGTTCAGCACAGAAACATTTTATTAGCACATATTGCATATTCTGCTAAGCAATTAAAAGTCTCTCTTTTTTGTGAGCATAATAAAGAGCGGTAATGGTTATTTTAAACTTGTCTTCGACAAAAAGTTACTTCAACATGTCATTTTTGGACACTTTCACAATGAAAGTTCTAGAACTTTAGACAAAATATTCATACCACAAGGCAAAGTCAATGTGAATTTTCTAAACATTTATCTCAGAGGGACTCATTTGGAGAAATTATAAACGCTCAGTTTCTAAAAGTTTCAATGCAATGCCATTATAAAGTGTTCTTAAAATTAGCCTTTTCTGGGAATATTTGAGTTGAATTGAGGAGAAATAAGTAAAAACAGTGAAAGTAGCCACGAGGGTATCCAGAGTAAATTCGGTGAGGAAATTTAATTTTATAAGCGGACCCTCAAAATCTGCCCAGATATAGTTTCATTCTAGTAACTTTTCTTGCAAGATATTTTTGTAGAACTTGCTGAGCCCCCAGTACATGTGATCACATTTCAAGGGGAAAATATGGCCAGTATTTTCATCATCTCCCTGTTAGAACTGGAAATGGATGTTCTTTTCTCAGTCAAGAAGAAGCAAATCATGGTGAAACATAATACAAGAATGACAAAACCCAGTGCCATTAAGGGTGTGACTGTGTGTGTGGCCTGCTCAATCCCACAGCTCTGAAAACTGGTGGGGGATTTTAAATATCTCAACCTGTTAGAGAAAGAACAAATTTTTAAAATAATAGTTACATGATATTATTATGAACTTCCTTTTATGTTGATAGATCTATCTTTGCTTGGGTTCAGATAAAATATTACTGGAATTATCTGGAAAAAAATATTTGGAAAACAATGATGTTCTGACCCTGAAGTCCTGATGTAAAGATATTTTTGATGGATTAGAAAAAGGAAACACAACCCCTCTCCTTTCTGAATTCCCTACTTCCTTTTCCTCTATCTTGAGTGTGTGTGTGTGTGTGTTCTACAGAAACACAAGAGTTAATAACTTGAATGCAAAGGGATTTAAAAAAAAAATAAGAAAGGTCCTCATTATAAAGGTGTTTATTAAAGGGAAAAAAACTCCCAAGTTCTGTAGAGGAATGAGTGAGATGCCAGTTTCTAAAATGGTGAAGCACAATGGGACTCCCTAGCTCTGAAGAACTTGATGCTACACTTAATCTGGGTGAAGGCTAATTGTAAACATCCTTGTGGAACTAAAATAACAAACCCGCAAAAACAGTGAAGGTGCTGCTCCCTGGGCCAGCAGAGGGTAACAAAATGAATTCATATTTGATTTGGCTGTTACTCTCATACAATGAAACCGTCAGAATCTTTGTAAGCAATTTAGAGTCTACCTTTCATAGCAAACTAAAATAATAAAGCCAAAGTTTATGTTGTGTATTGTTATCAGTCTTTCCAAATAGAAACACATAAATCTTGTTTCCAGCAAAATTGCTTCTTAAATTGATCTAGTACCAAAAGATTTCAGTGCAAAAGGATCATGTTTCCATTATTATTTAAAGAGAGGAAGAGAAAAAATTTGGGAGTGATATAGAAATAGAGGTCGACTTGAGAGGTACTAGACCTCAAGAAAAGCTCTAAATATGTTTCCAAAAATAATTAACACTCCCCCCTCAAGATGATGGTAAAAAAATGATATTCCCTGAGCCATTTAAAATTTTTCTTTTAAGATTGATCATTCTTGTCACATTATTGGAGTAGTTTCTCAGTTTTTTAAAAAATAAATAAATGAGAAATGCCCAATATTGTTTTTCCAATAGTTATTTTCCCTAAAATATATTTTTCTTAAAAATATGTTTTTTATTTAAGTTGCCAGTTTTGTTTTGTTTTCTTCTTCTCTGGGCTTCTGCAAAAAGGAAGGGGAATTTAGAATAACCCAAATAGTCTCTAATTAGAAACTCTTCAAGATGTTATGCATTCTCTTCAGAGTCTTACTGTCAGCGTTTTCTGACTTTTTTTTTTTTTATTATTAATGTGAACCTTTAATCCCTCCTAAACTTATCCCAACTTAAAAAAAAAACACTCATACAATAATTTATAATTATTGTAAATTGTTTAGTTAAAATTGCCTGGTACTTTCCAATTATTTTATCATTGAAAGAAAACTAAAACACATTTCAAAAAACAACTGCCATAAAAAAAATAAGCAGAACAATAAAACAGGTCCTGGAAATTACCAGAAGGTAACATTTGGGAAAACAATGGTTTTCAGACAGATCAGAACCACTGCCATTTGGGAAAGAGGAAGGAAAGGAAAAGCATTTGTAGTATATGGCATGAAAGTATCAAGAGTGGACTCCTGCTGGATGCTGTCCTGCTTATTTATTGTTGTGTAACACATGACTGAAGTAAAAATGAATTTATTTTCACCCCTGGTGTGGTCAGAATGTGCGACTCAGGGTCTCTCAGAGGGTAACTGTCTGTTGGGGTTGGCGCAGGGACAGGGTTGGGTGATGTGGGGGATCTGGGCCTGCCCTGGCTAGCTTTCCTTTGCTTCTCTTCCTGTCCTCTCAGGGCTTCCCCATGTTATTTCTCTATTGAGCTCCTTAGACTTTTTAAATTTCCAACCCACAGAGCCACTCAATTCCTCACTGGCAACTCAGGTCTCAGTGCAAGGGTGGTGAGCAAGGCAACAGAAGAACCTGCCCTCAGAAGGCACCTCACTCTCTCCGTCTGTGTCTAGTGTGGGAACAGTCACAGAAGCCTGCCCAGCTCTAGTTCTGAGTGAAACCTCCTCACACTGTCAGCAGGGGTTGTGGGCTGGCAGATATCCCTGAGGTCATCTTTGGAAAATGAACCTTTATTAAAATTTCATTTATTTTTTTCCCCTTTTGTTAAAACATATGCCCATTGCTGAAATAACTTATTTGAATCTTAAAGTAATCCAAGAATTAAAAAAAAAACAAAAAACGATTCCAAATAGAGGGAAAAGGTCAAAGAGCCACACATATGACATGATAGATATAGCCTATATAATAAAAGCCCAGTGACCAAATGGCAGGATAACCAGAATGACTGGTCAACCAGTCACTATGATGCACACTGACCATCAGGGGGCAGACTTTCAATGTAGGAGCTGCCCCCTGGTGGTCAATGTGCTCCCACAGTGAGAGCAGCGCCACTCAGCTGACCAGGATGACACCCCTCACCAGTGCACAAATCCCATGCACCGGGCCTCTAGTATTTTTAATAATCAAGAATCCCTAGAGACTTCTTGGGCATACACTAGACAACATGCCTCAGTTAGCAGGTTCCTAGTTTTATTTTATGTTCATCTTTAACAGTTGTAATGACTGATGGTTGTGCAAGCTGTACATCAAAGCTGCAGGACAACTTTTAACACACTCCCTCATCCAGTCTTCACTACTTCCTTCTAAAATAAGTAATGTTTTCCATGTTCAGGGGGGGGGGGGGGGGGGGGGGGGGAGATAAGGTGGGGTCAGGCAATTCCCACTCCAGTAAAGAAAAAGAAAATGTCAGGATACAGCTTTTGGCAACAACATTCATAAAAACCTTTATAGTTCTTTCCTTCTCATTTTATTTATTTTAGCAGTATTAGTGGGCAGTGACATTAGGCTCCTATTTAGTGATAAAAGTATGCATTGAAAATTCAGGTCTCACACAAGTGAAGCCTGCGATGACAGAGCAGTCATTTGATGAAGTCAGGGCACCCACCCTCCTGCCCCACAAAGGTGAGGGGGAAAGGACTATAGAAAAGTCTTAAAGTATTGCTGAACATTCACAATTTTGTCAAATAACATTTTATAGTTTTACGGAACCCTCTTTCCTAGAGTTTGTACTTATTATGTGTTTCCCATTGTCTTCCGTCTTTAGCAACAGCAAATGCAGCATCTGCCCTGCAGCCAGGAGACAGATGGACAAAATCTCTCAGACAGACTGCTATCATCACAGTGAATAGCGATCCCCAGAAGGAATGCCAGGAAATAGAGAAATCAAGTATCATGCTCACAATTCCCTCATTTGGCAAGTTCTTGACAGTCAGACACCATCACCAATTTAGCAGTCATGAAATTGGCATTTAAAAAGGAAAAGGGGAATAATAGAGAGAAAATAAAGGGGAAAAAAGTGTATTGTTTCTCCCCATGATCCTATTATATAAAATAATAATAGTAATGATACCTTTAAAAAAACAAATAATTCTTTTGGCCTGCTTGCAAAGGAAGCAGTTGACTTATATAAAGGGTTGATTATGATTACTTTCACTTATGCTTTCAGAAAACATTTGCTTTATATATTAATTTGAGAACTCATCAAGAATAAAAATATAAGTCACAAAACATCACATTTATTTAAGAATAATTGACATGTAAGTTAGTTTTCATTGGAAAGTGACTAACTTACATGAAATAATCTCTAAATTCCACAAAAGCACACCAATTTGGGGGTGTTCACGAACATGAAAACTTCTAACCATTCGTAATAACCACTACTTTCCAGAGCCCCTCATACTCAGAATATGGAGTTAGAAATTACCTGATTGATAGCAAAGTCGGATAGAGGACTTCTTAGAATCTTTTCATAATGTTAAATGTTTCCAATTCCACTTTAAAGCAAAGGCAATAATGACAAAATACATGTGTTAAGAAAAATATAAACTACCTACTTGACAGTGTGGAAAACATGTCAGGGAAACTTACGGCAACTTCTAAGTAAAAGTTCTTCACTGAGTTTACATTTATACTCTATATCCCATCCCACTCCCACAACAGAAAACATATGAGATGTCAAAACACCTAATGTAAAGAAAATTTAAATATTCTAAAAGTATATATGCAAAAGATACACTGTACATATTGCACATGGGTTATTTGTAGAGCAACCTTCTTCTGTACATCCCCAAATGTTTAGAGGTTATCACTGTAAGACAATGATATATTGAACATAGGTGGTCAATAAATTATGTTCCTAAGCCTTCTGAATGACTTTAATAAAAAGTCCACCATGAAAGACCAGATGGCTCAGCAGATTGGCAATTTATGAGCTAACTTTAATCTCTCACTGGACAAAATGACTAAAGGTTATTGCCATTTGCCATCTGCCATGTGGCATCTGAATAATGAAGTGGTAGGCTTAGTCTTATTACCATAGACAGGTGTCTACCATAGAAGAGACGAGCCTCATTCCAATTGGAAATAATTTATTTACATCTCCATAGAAAGACCTTTGATAAATGGTTTGAAAGCTGAGTTTCTGAACTAAAGTTGAAAACATCTTGAGGTTAAACTTAATAAAGTGAGAGACTAATAAAAGTAATTTCTAAACTCTCTATTTAAAAAAAAGGGGGGTATCTATGTCCCCACATATTTTCATGACATTAAATTAATAATCTTCAGAATAAGAAGTTATTAGTCATCTTTCAAATGTCTAACTTTGTAGAATATTTTTCAGAGTAGTTATGTATAGGCACTAGAATAATATTTTGAAAACTCTAGGTATCAATAATGTGTGGCATAAAATATACTATTTAACATTTTTATCTCTAAATATAAATGTATGTGAGTAATTGATATTTTTAACTCTATATAATTTTTAAAAAGAAAGAATATATGCAAAGTGATAAAGAGGGAGAGAGCTTTGGCAAAAAATAAAAAAATAAAAAAATAAAAAATACAAACATAATATTGTTACCTAAAATTGAAAAACCCTAAGTATTTAAATATATTTTCAGGCATATCTAAAAATCAATTACTAAAAAGATTCTGACTAGTGTTTAAAAAATGTTGAGTAGAAAATTTGTGGTTAGGATTTTTTTCTTGTCTTTTACTCATTTTTTTCTTAAATCTAGAGTGATTCAGATTTCTGCATATTGAGGCATCTTTACTCCATGAATATCTTTCCAAAAGTGGGTTCTGGTGATTCTGGAGAAAATCTTAAAGGGCGCAGTCATTGTACCTAAATAACTTTGAACCACAGAGCTGTTACATTATTCACTTTCTTCTGATTAAAAAATGAGGAAAGTCATTAGAATCCCTATAAGCAGTGCTAATCTCTCCTTTTAACAGATAGCAGCATGTGCAGAAGTTATGATATTGACAAGCAAATCTATCTAGCTAAAATATAATGTCTTGTATTTCTACTCTACTGTGATTTATTTCCATAGCTACTTTACTTGATCATACCTCTAACAAACGTTTCACTTGTTTTATCCTATATAATAAAAGGCTAATATGCAAACAGACCAAATGGTGGAATAATTGGCACAACCGAACAACCAAACAACCAGTCGCTATGATGTGCACTGAAAATCCTTTACTTCGGAGTATTGCAGTCCCACCCAGCACTAGCACTTGCTGCTGGCGCCAACCCCACTCATACTCACTAAAAGCACAGGCCCTGTTTGCATCTGCAGCCAGCATATTCCCTGACTGTAATTGAACCATGACCTCCTGGTTCATAGGTTGAAGCTCACCCACTGAGCCATGCCAGCTGAACCTAACATTTTTTTTTAATATATTTTATTTTTTTTACAGAGAGGAAGAGAGAGGGATAGAGAGTTAGAAACACCGATGAAAGAGAATCATCAATCAGCTGCCTCTTGCACACCCCCTACTGGGGATGTGCCTGCAATCAAGGTACATGCCCTTGCTCAGAATCGAACCAGGGACCTTTCAGTCCACAGGCCAATGCTCCACTAAGCCAAACCGGTTTTGGCTGGACCCAACATTCTAATATGACTAGTTATACCTCTAAATTCAGTGTGCTATTTAGATAAAAATCCTTGGGATATCATATTCTTCTGAATGTACAAACTTCTAGACCCACAGTGATTTCTTATTTCCAAAAACTTGAAGCTCCAACTTGAATTTCTTAGTGTTCTCAGTTCTGAAACAGGCAATAAATACTATACTTAAATATATAAAGTGTTTCATTATTTACTATATTTACATACATTCACACTATATGAACTTTCAAATGTAGGCACACATATCCACTTTGAAGACTATATAAACTAGGGTGGGAAATGTGATGGACAAGGAAGGGGAAGATAAGGAAAAACTGATTTAACTAGGGTGGTCATCAAAATGACAATTTGGATAATATTTTTTTCAGGCACTGAGGAACGTCACAAAAATAAGTTTCATATATATTCATATGAGTGCTACAAATGTTTTATTAAAAGCAATCAAAGTTATTTGGCATTTTACCAGACAAAAAACTAAATAAGATGATGATTCTTCCCACCAAATATAAGTAACAGGCATGGAACATGAATAAGGCAAAGATAATGAGCATACACAGAAAGGAAGTACTAAATTTGGAGAAAAATAAAAGCATAAATTGTGTCCATAGAATTTTAGGTAAGCCATTTGGATAGAAAAAGAAAATATCAAATAGTAGAATGTGTCAACTAAGTAAAGCAAAGAAGGTTTCATCATGTTAATATATTGAATAGGTGTTGCATGTGTACAGTACACACACATTGATGTTAGATGTGTGTAAAAATGTACGTACATTGATGAAATTAAACAAATCAAATTATTTAGAGATAGTTTCTCAATACAGGATGAGGCAAAGTAGGTTTACAGTTGTATGTCAAACACAGAATTTATTCTTGTATTATTATTTATTAATTATTGTATTCTATATGAACAACTGCAAACCTACCTTTGTCCCACCCTATAAAGTCTATAAACATATATATGAAATACTTAATTTCAGAAAATACACAGCATTCAATTTTCCATAAACCGTAATACTATCTACTAATAAAAGAGCAATATGTAAATTGACTATACCTTCATGACACCCAGCAGCCAATCAGGAGGGAATATGCAAATTATCAGGACAAAGGTGGCTGTGGCCCTGCCCCCCAACCTCCAGGCAAGAAGTGGCTGGGTGGGGCAGGAAGCTTGCTATGAGGGGGAGCGCAGAGGGTTGAGGGAGCTACAGCAGCAGCCCTCCAGCCAGAGTGAAGCAAAGACTCCGGCTTGAGCAAAGCAAAGCCTGCAGACACCTGCAAGAGTCAGCAAAGACTCCATCTGGAGTGAAGACTCTGGCCAGAGCGAAGGCAGAAGAGGCAGCCAGAGCGAAGGCCTGGGTCCCAGGTGCCAGAGGAAAACTGGTGCTGGCAGCCAGTTGAAGGAAGGCCTATTGCATGTATCTTCATGCAAGGGGCCTCTAGTTTTCAAAATTATCACTTAATGTACTAGGAGAATGATATGCAACTGAAAAATTCATTTCTTACACAGTCCTCAAAACATGACCATGAAAGATCATAACTAGTACTTGTTCTAAGAATTTGTGACAAATACTGAAAAGGAAGAAAATCAACATCCTTAGTATTATTAAGATATATGTGCAGGCACTGTCCACGACTTTAGGAGGTTATAGGGCAAAGAAATTGTAATTTTAAGACACCATTCTTTAAACCCGTATGTATCTATGGTGAGCTATTTTACCTATTGAAAAGTAAAAAGATAAAACTAACGCTTTGTTTGAAATATTACAATTAAATTCAATAGGAACAAAAATTAGGACATTTAAAGTATCTGTGGTTTATCTAAATGGGAATATTAGTGCTATGGTTCATATACTGTTTGTGGTGTTGTTTTTTTACAGTAGAAAATTACATCACTGAATGTTCCCTCCATGATATAGCCCACTTTTCTAAGGAAAGTAAAACTGTAGTGGATTTTATTCCTTAAAAACTATATTGTCTTCAAGAGTCATTTGAATAAATATTAGGATTACCTTAATTAAAAAAATGGCCTGGTAAAAAAAAAGGTTTTCCAGGGGAGAGGGGTGAATATAAACAACCACAACCACCACCATGAAATATTTTTTATTAAGGACTAAGGCACAACCATTGGCATTTGCCATGGCTTCACATTTGAAAAACACTAATATATGCATACATTTATTCAGTAAATAGTGCATACCTATTACATGACTGGAAAGATAAAGAAGACAGACAGCACTCTCTGCAGATATATAATAATAAAAACAAACAATTTCTGACAGTGACATAACTTTCTGCAGACAATGAAACATAAAAGAGTGATGCTGTAGGGAAGGAGGGAGCTACATCCTGACTTAGACACATTGTTCACAGAAAGCATCATTGAGAATGTAATGGGATAGAGCTATCAGTGAGAAGATCTGAGGAAAGAAAGTTCTCGGTTGAAAATGGGAATTGGGAATGAACATGAGCCTGGGACGTTCAGGAAATGGAAGATTTTCCTATATGACAGTAACACATGAGACAGAGAAGAATCTCATGAACTGCTTGTGGGAACTGAAACTGCTCAGCCATCTGAAGAACAATGCAACAGTGCAGGTACATGCTATGACCTAGGCCAGTGGTCAGCAAACTCATTAGTCAACAGATCCAAATAGCAACAGTACGATTGAAATTTCTTTTGAGAGCCAGATTTTTCAAACTTAAACTTCTTCTAACACCACTTCTTCAAATTAGACTTGCCCAGGCCGTGGTATTTTGTGGAAGAGCCACACTCAAGGGGCCAAAGAACCGCATGTGGCTCCCGAGCCACAGTTTGCTGACCAGGGGCCTAGGCAAAGTCATACCTGAGAGTACTTCCCAGAGTGATTCTTGAACAAGTATGAGAAAAATATATATGAACGTTCATTCTGTGTTTTTAAATATATATATATATATATATATATATATATATATATATATATATACTTTTTTATTTCAGAGAGGAAAGAAGAGGGAGAGATAAAAACAGCAATGAAGCATATAAAAGATGAGAATCAGTGACCAGCTGCCTTCTGCACGCCCCACATTGGGAAATCCAGCCCACAACCTGGGCATAGCCCCTGACTGAGAATGGAACTATGACCTCCTAGTTCATAGGTGATGGATCAACCACTGAGCGATACAGGCCTGGCTAGAGAGTGAATTTCTTTATTCAGGAGATTATATATCCCAAACCTTAGTGCCTTCGCATTGGCCACACTCTTTTTGGCCAATGAACTCCGTTCCCAGGTGTGAAAGACAAGGAAGTATCTTCCTATGCCATCCCAACTTTAATGGGCCTGCATCTGTCTTAGAATCCTGGGGAGGATAAAGTTGTAGCTTCCTGGTGAAGCTTCCCAAATGACATGCCTATAATATCTGGCACTCCCTTTGCTTCTTGCCAGTTATTAATGACTAGTTAATGACAATGGGATCATTTGGACTGCACAGTGGCATGAGTAGAAGCTGGGAGATAATTCCAGTAGTTTGTGGGAGTGATCAGAGTGGCTCAAACTATACAGAAGGCAGGCCAAGAGGGAGGGAAGTGGAAAAATTCAGCATGTATTTTGGAAGTGGTGCCCAGAGATTTCTAGACACCGTGACTTTACAGCAGACCATCCCATCAGCTCTGGCAGGAACAGCTTCCCCTGAAGAGATATTCTAACCGCCCACTCCCTTTCTCATACATTTTTAGTTACATTACTATAGAAAGGAATTACGCATTTACCATCTTGTTATAGACCAATTCCTGCTGATGCTGGCATCCTGGTCACATACTTTTGCCAAGGTGATCCTTGAACGTGAATTCCTTATCATACATGTAAGCAGGATTAGCTAAGTTTTGTTTTACATGATTTAAAGAGATATTTCTTGATATCTGACTTTGGGTGGTGGGCACACAATGCAATATACAGATCATGTATCATAGAAATGTATACTTGAAACTTATATGATCCTATGAACCAATGTCACCTCAATAAGTTTAATAAAAATGAAATTAGTTCATAGGTACAACACAAGCAGGAAAATAAAATTATATTGCCTGTACTCATGACCAGAAGGAGAAATGTACAAATAAATAAAATGCCAAAACCATTTGTTATGGTAAATGTTATATGAACTAAGTTATTTTTTGACGAAAATCATTGCCCAGAGTTTATAAAGCAGTTCTGTTTTCACAATGCTAGTCTTAAAAATGCTATTTGAATATAACACCATAATTCTAAATCTACGGAGGAAAAACCCGAGCCATCGAAAAGCTGGGAAGTAAGCTGCAGGAAGCCTCCCAATTCTACACTAAAATAACAAAATGACCAAATTATTTTTTTTAAATAATAGTCAACATCTTTGAACAATCTTTTTCATACACTAGGCAAGGCTGTTCAACATTTTATTTTTCATTTCAAGGACATGTGAGCCAACTGTTATGGATGATGTATCTTGTGGGGATTTTGAGACTAGCATAACTTATATTCATAATATTTGGGTGTTTAGTATTTTTCTTGGACTTATCTACGCATTTGTGTTCGTGCCAGCAAGAGGAAGGAGAAAAAAGAATTCGATCCTGATTCTCAAGTGTTTAAAGCTATAACAGCTCTTGTTCTTTGCTCTCTGGATGCAAGACAGAATGTCTACCCTGCTCATGGAGTGCAACGGCTGTGTCTATGACTTTAACAGCCTCAGCGTAGTCTGAAGAGTCCAGACCTAACAGCAGCCCCATGCCATGAGGAACATACCGCTTTCTGACTGACAATGTGAAGGAGCTACCAACCATTCTTTTGTCTAGACGTTTTTCCTCCCAAACTTCAGAATCAACAAATTCAAGAATTACAGCTGCATTGGCGTTACTTACAGACAAGATGGGTAAACAAAATCTGACTTTCTTCCTGTTAGAGTAGGCACAGACCCTGAAAAACACATTTCCTACACTGTATATACCACATTTCAGCTGCCAGAAGTAAGGCCTAGAGACCAATATGCTTATGCCTCTGCGTGATATGTGGACAACTGCCACATATTTCTACAGGATTCAGTTTTCCCCCATTCATCACAGATATGTTCACCAAAGGTAAATAATTTTTGTTGCAGTAGGCAGACCTGAAGATGCCATTGGCCCCCAATCTCAAGCATGCTCTGTGGCTCCTTATTTTTCCAAATCACTGCTTTCTCTAAAGATAAAGCTCACTTATCCTTCCAGTGGCTGCAACCCAAAAAGGCAGTGTGAGAGGTGGAGTTAATGCCTCTGAGGACAATTTTCAATTTATGAGGGATGAAGGGAGCCAGACAAATGCTCTAGTCTCCATTCTTAGGATAGACAACACAGAGAAAACATTTTATACATTTTTCAGAAGTTCCTGCAGAGTCAAGCATTTGTGTGTTGCTTCTAAATGTGACCTTGAAAACAGACCATTCATTGGCTTTCCTCTTTCCCTGTCTTACCTCCCCAAGTCCCTCACCTTCTTCCTCTGAACACCTCTCAAACAATTCACCCAAGTCCCTTTGTGATTCCCAAACTAAGACAGTTACCAGGGAATGAATATGCCATACAGAAATGCACATCTCATAATTACCCAGTAATTTTACATTAAAACATTGTTTGCATACTATCAATGCACATTAGCACTTTGAGGGTCTTGAGTTGCTTTTAAGAATCTAATAGAAGCCGAAACCGGTTTGGCTCAGTGGTAGAGTGTCGGTCTGCGGACTGAAAGGTCCCAGGTTCAATTCTGGTCAAGGGCATGTACATTGGTTGCGGGCACATCCCTGATAATAGGGGGTGTGCAGGAGGCAGCTGGTCAATGTTTCTCTCACATCGATGTTTCTAGCTCTCTATCCCTCTCCTTTCCTCTCTGTAAAAAATCAATAAAATGTATATATATATATTTAAAAAGAATCTATAGAAGATATAGACCTCGTATGGATAGAAATGCAAGAGACTTATTTATCAGGAAATCCCATCTACTGGCAAAGTGAGTACTCTATAACCATTTCAGAGTTTAACACAACATGTTCTAGGAACTGCAATGCCCATCACTGAGTAGGAGATGGAGTTAATAAAAAATGTTGTGCCTCCCTGAACATCAAAGGCTAGCAGTCAAAAGATTTTTTTTTCAAATCCTTTGGAAGGTCCTGGAAAAGAATAGAGACTCCCCAACAAGGAGGGTTCTGAACCCTCAGGGTATCATTTTTAAAATTTTCATTTCCATTTTTACTAAAACAGGATATTTCTCACCCTAGCTAGTTTGGCTTAGTAGATAGAGCCTCAGCCTGCAGGCTGAAGGGACCCAGGATCAATTCCAGTCAAGGGCACATGCCTGGGTTGTGGGCTCAGTCCCTTGTAGAGGGTGTGCAGGAGGCTGCCAATTAATGATTCTCCCTCATTATTGATGTTTCTATCTCTCTCTCCCTCTCCCTTCCTCTCTGAAATAAAAATATATTTAAAAATAATAAATAAATAAAACGGGATATCTCTCCCCTCAATTTTGATGGTTCCCTGCTGTCAAGAATCAAATACATCACATGACCTGTCTTCTGCCATCATATTGTAGTGAGCAGATAACATTTATCAAAGAATTTCACTTGGTCCTGAATAAAGACACTGTTCTCTTGCTGTTAAAATATAGCAGTTCTAACACAGAATGGCTCTCTAATAGCCACACATCATTTGATGTATTGTCATAAATGAAATTGCAGAAATTAAGAATATGTTTGTCTTCCTCTTCCATACAGATTGCCCCATTTTAATATTGCCTCCCTCAGTTGACCATTATTCTAGACTCAACTGCCCAAGGCCAGTGAAGTGTGACAAGGAGAAGTATAGGGATCCTGCAGAGATTTGCTCCTTGTGAGCAGAATGAAAGATTTCTCAAAGGTGGGGGACATTAAAGTGGTAGAAACTCATTTTCAAATGAGGAAGGTCTGAGGGCAAAGAAACAAGGCTAGGAACCTAGAGCTATCGGGAGTTTTATGTGAAACATATTTTTAAAAATTATCTTCATATATAATTGTTTCCATTATTACATAAAACTCTGGATTAATGTCTAATGCAGCTGCAGATGCAAATTATTTTGATGTATAAAGAGAGTACATTTTAGAGAAAAGAATAGTCTTAATGAGTCAAGAGATTGGATATGAGAGGGAAGAACAGACTGTGATGCATTTTCCCTTCTCCTGATTCCTCTGGGAAGAAACCTCCATCCTATAGAGGAATGTGCCCAGGAGTTTTGGACATTGATAAACATTGATGTGCTGCTTAAAAGCGACATGTTAGTTTATGTCTGAGTATTTAACTTCACTTTTTAAATTCTTGACTTGAAGGAAACCTAGGTGAGAAAGCACAGTGACCTAAATTCAAACTGCAGCAAGGATTATTAAAATTCTCACCTTTGACTTAAAATCAAATGGCTCCTTAGAAATCCATCTGATTTTAAGTCAAAGGCAGGAGGAGATGTCATGAGAACAGCATGCATCAAAGGCTAGCAGAGGTGAGCTGCCACAGGGAAGGCACACACTTGTGTTTTCCAGTTTTGCTTGGGGGTCACTCTATCAATGTGTTTCTTCAAATTTGAGATTGCATGGATCATTAATTTCTCATTAAAGTATTATTACCTTCTATATTTATTATATAGGGTTACAAAGAATCATCCTAGATCAACATAGTCCTCAAAATGAAATTTAGAAATCACTTCTTGACTTGAAATTTGACCTCAAATTAGAAACGGAAATCACTTCCTTTGGTATGTGACCTCCCAGCCCTGCCTGTTGCCCCACTAAATGGATGCTTCATAGATTGGCTCTCATACCACTTGGGACCATTCCAGGGATTACAAAAGCTTGAGCTCAAGAGAGGCCCCCCTCATGGAGTGAAGACATGAACTCATGTTGCATTAAGCAGTTTGAAAACTTAAGTCAAATTGTTCCACAGTTTTCAAGTCAGCGGGTGAAAAATAACTTAGATAAGTTTAGAATAGGGAATACCTTACTTTAAAAGTGTTTATGATATAGGAATGAATACAAATGAGGTGGGGGAAGTACAGGTAGATGCATACCAGGAACCATTGCCATTTTGAATAGTAGCCAAAACTATTTTCCTTACAGATGTTTCTGCAAGAATTTTCTCTAAGCACCCTGTAATTTTGAGAAGTACTTTAATAAATGTCTTTATGTCTCTGAAGAGCTCATTTATCCATGTATCTTACCACATTTCTCTGATGCTTTCCTCTGTTTTCATGCCATGTCATTTCTAAAAAAAATAAAATAAAATCACCTAACAATGAGCTCCATTGCATACATCTTTACCTAACCTTCATCCCCTGAATAACAAATGGACCTTCTTGCAGAAAATTTCCAACATAAGGAATATATTGTTGCGATAGGTTTCTCGTGGTTGTTTTATGCTCTGTGCTACATCCATATCGTTTTTAAAGGATTCAAATTCCTTTGAATAATAGGGGTATTGGCTGTTCATAAAGAAATCAAATACACCAGGCTGCTATTTTCAAGTTTATTTTATTATTTTACAGCTCATATTTCTTTCTATCCAGAGAATTCAAGCCAAAAATTTCAAAAGCACTTTTGGCAGATATGTAAATAAATTGGATAGCAAATATCCAATTAATAAATTTTGGCAGATATAGACTTTTGGATCCACATAAGAAGAGAAGACTAGTTTCATATCCTTGACCAGTTCACAATGAGCCACATAGTCCTGCCCACACATGTCAAACACTGCGGGTTTTACTCAAGGGGAGTACAACCCAGGAAATCAGTCAGTGACCAAAGCCCAAACGTTCAGATAACATGAAAGTAGTGTTCTTGCTTTCAGCCACTCTGCTTCCTCCTAAGAACAAATTAAATGAACTTCTGTTCATTTGCTTTTCTCTGAGTACTGTTTTTATTGTTAATTGCATATTACAGTAAAAGATGAAAGACCTGTCTTAATTGCTATGATCTCACTTCCAGAGCGACTTCTGAGGACAGGAGCCTGACTCTGTTCTCAGAGCACTTTCTCTCTTCACTCAACAGCTTCTTGGTCCTAGGACTCTGTTCAAAGCAGTGACTATTAGCGGAGTCCGAGGGACTTGGGGAGAAAGCAATGTCTCATGTTCCTAACCCCATCCAATTGTTTCCTCTCATAGAGGAAGTAATGAGACCTGGAACAGTTTCTAAAATGGAAAAGCCAAGACTTAACCTTTCCCATGAAGGGATTCAAGGCCAAAGCTTCCCTTGCAGAGCAAGCTTCCATCATTGAAAACAACTTTTGAAACCCAACTTCTATTTTGAAAAGCCACACAGAAATTCTTTCATCAATGTCCATGTTAAAGAAAGCATCCATCGTAACTACAAAGTCTGCTGTGTTTTGCCTTTCTGCTGCACAGAGAGCTTCAGAATGCTGCATGTAGATGTTGTTTTCCATTATTACCAGAAATAATTACTTTGATGGTTCCTGGCTACCTTTAAGATGAGGAATGCATCAATGCTGTGACGTGCAACAGTGAGACTTTGCAGAAGCCGCAGGTCCTCACGTCTTCACCAGACCATCAAGTCTGAACAGTCTGCCGGTCATTCACCTTCTTCCCTCAGACTCCAGAAGCCCCTCTTCATCAAACCTGCATCCTTCAAACCACAGCGACAGTCCTTGGGGACAGTGCATGGTCAAAATTCTTCTCTCTAGAATCCACCGTAATGGAATGGAATCCTGATTTACTTATTCCTAATTTACAACCACATCGGAACATCATTTCTGTATTTTAGGTTCCAGTGCCTCTTACATTGTAAGAAATTTTCTAAGATCGTGGAAAGAGATAATACACAACACACAGGTGCGCTCACACACATACATACTTATACACACACACACATACACATTATGGATATAAAGTACAGTTTTGTTTGTAAAAAAGTTATTTGTTTGTATAAGAACATTTTGTAGGTCACATAACTGCATGTTTTCCTTCTTCTGAGGTTGTGATCATTATTGAGTATGTACCATAGTTAATTACCTGTGTTCTTTGATTCAGCAAATATTGAAGTCCTACTTTTACAAATCATTTTTTAACAGCTTTATTGAAATCTGTTTTACATTTCTTAAAATTCCACTGTTTTAAGTGTAAAATTAATTGATTTTTAGTGACACCACAATTATACAAAAAGCATCATAATTCAGTTTTCAAACATTTTCATCAACCCCAAAAAATATTCTGTCCGTTGGCAGTCATTTCACTATCTTCAGCTTTCTGATGCATCTTTTAACTTTTTATATAAATTTGAAGGTACATTATGGGATCTTTTACACCTGACTTCTTTAACTTAGCATGATTTTCTCAGATTCCTCCATCTGGAAGTGTTTGTTAGCAGTATACTCTTTTCTATAACTGAATAGTATTCTATGGCATGGATATAACACATTTTGTTTTTATATTTATCAGATGACATTGGGGCTGGTTTTAGTCTACGGCTCTTATGAATAATAAGGTTATGAACATTAATATACAGGTCTTTATGTGGACATATGTTTTTATTTCACTTGTGTATACACCTAGGAGTGAAATTGCTGGGTCATATGGCAAATTTATATTTAACCTTTTAAAGAAATGGTCAACCATTTATTTTTCTAAATAATTATACCACTTTACATTCCCACCAAAAAGTTATGAGGTTTCAAATGTACCACATACCAACCAACACCTGTTTTTGTATGCCATCCTGATTACCCCCATTCTATCTACTGTAAAGTGGTATCTTGTGCTTTTGAAATGCATTTCCTAATGACTCATGTTGTTGAGCATCTATTCATGTGCTATTGGCCATTCATTTATCTTCTTTAGCAAAATGTCATTTCATATCTCAGACACTATTTTATATTAGAAGAGATAGTAAAGAAAAAACATTAATGCCTCACCTTCATTTCAAATAGTAGAGAAACTCAGACAATGAAAACATGAAACTATACTTAATGGTATTATATGATATGAAGCAATTTGAAGCATTGTGATGGGCATGGGAATACCAGATTAGGGGTGGGTATCCTATTTTAAATAAAATTTACAAGGAAATTCTCAATAAGTAAATAGCAGGAGGTCCTGAAGAACATGAGGAAGGGACCCATAAATATTTATGGCGGATAAATGTATATAGTACCATATTTGCATTTAAACAGGTAGTGAGTAACTATTCAATGCAAAAGAGTAATAGCACTTTCCATTTTCCTGCCAAGTACACTGTTCATTAAATTGGAGCTTGAGTAATTGAAAGAAATATTAATGCTGGTGCTAGTTATTAGTTTAGGTTCTTATTGCTTTTTATAATCATTTCAAAAGATGCACAGAGCAAATTATTATAATATGGGGGGCCAAAAGTAAATTTAAAATTGTGAGTATGTGAAACACATAGCTTATTCTTGTATTATTTATTAATTATTGTGTTATTTTTCATACAAATAACTGTAAACGTACATTTGCCCACCCATGTATTTTGGTAATCTAATATATATTGTGAATCAAGTGACTGAATTTTCCCAAGTACCTGGCTGTTGCTTGCATGTTTGTTTTTTTTTAAATGTTGTGTCCCAGAAATAAGATAGTTCACATTCTGCTTAATAAGAATCCATTACTTATCACTATTGGAAGGGATCTGCTCTCACCAAAACAGCTAAAAACACTGCAGCCATTACCCACCACAGTGTCATGGTGAGGGGCCCCGTGGATAGCACGAGAAGAATGCAGAGTAGCGGTTCTATTTCAGTGATATTAGAGCACCTCACAGATTGTTTTTGTTGTTTGTTAAAAAAATGCTATCAGGTAATTGCAATGTGCAGGATATACTAGAAAGGCAAACTGTCTATAATAAAAGCTGACAACTAAAACTGTTCTTAGAACAAGTTCACAAGCAAAACACACAGAAATTGGGTTCCTAAGATACACTAGACACTCCAGCACAAGGGAAGTGACCTGGGTCCTACAGCAGGGACTAGCCCCTAGACCAGAAACAGACGCGTCTCTTTATCTCCCACCCCTCCATCTAACAATTTGGCAATTAATCCCTCAGTTTGAGTCATCCCTTTTCTAGTTGATATCTTAGAGTTTCAGGTTTTGTGTGTATGGTTCGTTGGGTTGGGTTGGGTTTCTTCTTCTTTTCTTTTTTTTTTTTTTGGAAAGGGCATCCTGGTAAGAAGAAAGTGTATCCATGACTATGTGGTCATTTGTTCTCTGACGAGATTTTGGCCTCTTCCCTCAGTGCCGAGAGGCAGCTTCCAGCACATGCCACTCTCTGGTTCTTGTTTCCCCTTCCCTTCGGGCTCTCTGGGTGGGTATCAGTGACTGGAAATGCTGCCTGGAACTCTGCTGCTCACTTGGGGCATGACTGTTGACAACAAATGGATCTGGTTGGAATTAGCCATACAGACTCAGTCACTGCATGTGCAATAGAAATTTTGGAGTTACCAACACCAGAGCATTATCCAGACTGAGCATGATATTTCAAGAAAAGAAGTGGAAAATACCAGAGATGGAGAGAGGATATGTGCATAAAGTGCTTTAGTTTTTTAATAATAAGGCTGTGGCAGGGCTAAAGTGGACTAAGGTGGCAATAAATGATATCACAGATCAAGAAAAAAAATGGACAAAAAAATCTGACACCAAAAGATGTTACGTTGCATATGTACCATTACAAACTATGGGCATGGTCTCTGCCCTGATGAAGCTTATAGATCAGTATGTAAGAAAATTAATAAGGAACTCAAGAAAATAAACCATACTAATGCTACCTACCTTTGTTACTTTATCTGAAGGTAAGACACAGGAATTGGTATACTTTGGGTGAGAGTGTGTAAGAAGTAACACCCTGAAAATGTCCAAAAATGTTTAAATCTGGGAAAGGAGCAAAAAAAAAAAAAAAAAAAAAAAAAAAAAAAAAAAAAAAAAAGGAAAGATAAAAATGACTAAAAATATAGAAAACAACAATAATATAATAGTGTGCCATAGAGGCTACCGAAGAAAGAGTTTTCACAGAGAGAGAGGGGGACAAAGAGAACTTTTTAAATATTTCTGAAAGGTTAAAATAAACACAGAGAATTAAAATTTCTAGACTGGATTAAGCAACCTGAAGTCCCTAGTCTTTTAACAAGAGCACTTTCAGTGACTGGAGGCCTCAGAGCTGAAGGGAGTGGGAGTGTGGTAGCAAAGGCAAGTCACTGAAGCAGGGAATGTGATTAGAAAGGATTGTTGAAGAATCAGAGTCCCTTTAGATGCTGAGGACATGACCTAATAGAGAATACGCAGATGAAAATCAGGAAGAAAAAAAAAAGGCATTACATAATATATCTTGGTTAGAGGACGTTGGTCTGGCATTTATTTGGGCCAGGCTAAACCTGTTACTCAGACTGAATCTCCACCTTAGATCAAGAAGGGGAGAGAGATGGTAGGAATGGCATGATGTGCACCACAGAAGTTATAAACAATATTAGCCCACAGTCTGACTAAATCTCATATAAAGGGACGGCTTCAAAGTTCATCAGTATTTCACTTGGTCCTGTTTACTAGGAAATTTAAACGTCTTCCCCTTTGTGTGGAGACATGAGCTATAAATGATCATTGGGAGCTACTGCCTGGCTCTGTAGAAGTCTTAAAGGGAAGAACAGTAGAGGGGGGAGGGGGGATATGGCCATGGAAAAGAAGGCAGGTCAAGTAAAGGGCTTTGAAGAGAGGAAATGGGGGGAAAAAAAAAAAAAAAAAAAGGGTGGGCTGGGAAGTGTGTACCCACAGTCTGCCTCTTACCACACAACCTGGTGGTCTTTCTATGTTTATCCTGAGTTTCTACAATGTCTGTAATTTCCTGCTCCAATATACCAAGAAAAGTCTATGAAACCAAAGTGTGAATTATAAAATTTCCCCCATTTTTAAAAAGGCTTCGCCTAACTTTGTAGTAACGATAGGTTATGGTGTTTTCAGAGACTTTGTGGTTGAAGAACACTTAGGAAAATTAAAGAGCATTTTGTTTTCAGAAATGGTTAGATCTGGAGCAATATCTTTCGGGAACAAATTTCTCATAATGATATTTTCAAGAATAGAGAAATAGGCCTCTTTTAAAAATAATAATGATAAAACTATAATCAGTGATGGATGATCTTGAATCACCTTCAGACTCAACTGAAGGCCCGAGGTCCTTGAGAGGGGAAACCTTACAGATTGCTTTTCCCACGAGGTTTCTGGTAGGCTTTGGTTAACGCCTGGCTCGGAATTCCAGTACGAAAGCCTTTCTTGTGGTGGCTCGACTCTGTCTTTTTTGGATGTAGCCAATTCCAGGAAATGGACTGAGATGAAGAAATGTAGTGTTTTTGTTTGAGGGGATTTTTTGGGGGGAGGGGGCGGGGGGGAGTGTCCGGTTACTCTACTGAAAAGCTTGCATTAAAAAAAAAGATTTCTTTCTCTCAAAGAGAAAGGTTTTCAAAGGTTAAGAGAGTTTGTGTACTCAAAATGGTTCTGTGATTACTGAATTAAAAAATGAAATACTATTGCCTACTAGCAGACTCATGAACACATCAGCATGTGTGGTTGGCAAAACTCTGGAAACTGGGACTAGATTTAGTTATGGGGGATTTTTTACCTATTTAGATTGCTTTTTGTATGTATCATATTGAGTAGATATAGATCCAATAGAAGAATTGATAGTTTCCCATGGGACCTAACTTAGGTCATGAGGGAGCGTGGGCTTAAGGTCCTTCAAAGCATCAAGGGATTCCGAATCATCTATTCACCATTACAATGTGTAATTCTCCTTCTGCAAAATGAGGAAAAATTGAGTTTACTTTCTGTGGTCTGAAGCCCTCCCACTTTGTTCTGGGACCCCATAAGCAGGGAACTTGTAGCCCGAAAGTGTCTGTGGCACTCTTTGGACACCCAAGGAGAGAAGGTCTGCTTGGAAAGTGATGGTAAAATTTCAATTACAAAACCATTTTGCAAGTAAGTTCTGAGTCTGTGTCCCCAGGCAACTTTAGAAGAGGTTGCAATGTTGCTTTAGGTGTTGGGTTTGGATGAAGGATATAATTTGAGGTTCCTTTTGCTTTTGCCTTTTCAAGAAAAATAAGGTCAGCTCTTGGTTTTCTAACCACAATCAGTTTCATATTAAATTCCTTCTGAGTTTTCACCTTCCAGCAGAGAAGTGCTCTGAAATGGTTTGAATCCTTCTGTGATGGAAAACGTTGCAAATTTTGGAAATTAATTTTTCTAGGGTTAACATTGTTATTACTTTAGGTCATCACAATCTAGTGGACATTTTCCAATAGATATAACAATATTTTAATGAATTATGCATGGTTTCTTAATACTATCTTGTTATATTGATATTGTTTTGAATACAGTATTTTATGTACTTTGAATTTCCTGGTTTTGAATGGGAAGAAATTGTGAAGTTTGACTAACCTGAAATCTGTGTACACACAGACACCCAGGCACACACACAAAATTAAAATCTTGTCAAAAGCCGTTCCTTCCAAAATTTTGTCTACACTCTGCAAGGTGAACTGCTTAGCAAAAAAGCTCAGTCAGAAAAGCACTCCAAGAAAACATAAGCAAAAATATGAATAGTTACATAAATCTCTTACTATTTTTTTGTTTTAAGACCTGCTATGAAGATCCTCTTATAATTTTAAAGCTTTTTTCAAGCTAAAGAAATCCAAAATTTCAACGTCATACTCTGTATATCAAAACAAGAAAGAGATTTTTTTACAGAGAGAGCGAGAAAGGGGAAGTGCTGTGTGGTAAAGAGACCATGTGTAATGGAGTTCAAGTTCCTTCTTCGTCCTAACATAGAAAGTCACTTAGGTCTTAAACAGGAAATGAAAAATGCTGGACATTTTCCACCTGTTCCAAACTCGAACATTATCTTACTCTTAGCAATGTTGTTGTTTTGCTTAGCTTTCTTCTTATTGCTTTCTTTTTCTTGGATCACAAGTGTGTTTAATTGAAATTTAAACACATTTACTTAATTTTGCTTGTATGCATTCCTAAATTGTGTGTGCCATAAAATCTCTTTTATTTTTTTTATTTTTTTTACATCAGTGGCAGTTTAGTAGGGACCTCTCTTTTATTTTTTCACTCAGACTCTGGTTTTCAGATTCAACCACGTGCATATCTGAAGTTCTGCTCCTAACTGCTGCATACTTTAGTATTCACTTTCCCGATTATGGTGGCTCAGAATTCCTCAGGCTCTCCCCTCCACGAGCATTTCCACAGTACTCAGCCTTGCACACTTTATGAACATGTGTGAGAATTTCTCTTAGGTAAATACCTAGGAATGGAATATCCGAACTAGCCATGGGATATATTATTAATTTGACATAATATTGCTATGATGTTCTTCAAAATGGCAAATTTCAGAGCATATTCTCACTAGCTGTGTATAAGTTTCTATATCCCACATCTCCACCAACACTAGTTCTAGCCAGGTTTCTAATTTTTGTCAATATAACATTATAAAAGCCATTAATTAACGTCCATTACTCTCAAGGTCATATATATCAATATATATCAATATATATCAATATATATCAATATATATCAATATATATCAATATATATATATATATATATATATATATATATATATATATATATATGTGTGTGTGTGTGTGTGTGTGTGTGTGTGTGTGTGTGTGTGTCTAAGTGACCAGCCAACCAGCTGGTAACTATCATGTATACGAACCACCAGGGGGCAGATTCTCAATGCAGGAGCAGAAACCACAGACATGAAAACATGAAACAGACTGATGAATCTCAGAGGGAAAGGGAGAGGGCAAAGGGAGAGGGCAGGAAGAAATCAACCAAAAATCTTATGTGCATATTAGAGGGCCTGGTGCATGGATTCATGCCCAGGTGTGGTCCTTCAGACTGGCCTACAGGGATCAGGCCAAAAGTGGCTCTCCAGCACCCCCCAATTGGTCCTGAATTTCGAGAGGGCCCAAGCCAGGTTGCAGGAGCCCACCGGTATACAAATCTGTGCACCAGGCCTCTAGTATAGACATAAAAGTTAGGCTAATTGATTCTGATATTATACCTAATAATATTGTTAATGATTTTATCAGTTAATTTTTTCTAGATATTGTTTTAAAATAAAAATATTATAGAAGTATACATAGGAACATACCAAACATTTAACCTATAAATTCTTTTGAACATACTTATTCTAACAGGTATATAGGGGAAAAGATACCTCTGAAGAACAGATGCTTAGCTGGAAGAAAGAATAGAGGACAAACAAGAAAGTGGTAAAGACTGGTGTTTTATGCAACATTTATCATATTCACATAATAGTTTATTCATCTACTCTTTATACCCAGAAATTACAGCCTCACTATAAATATAAAGGCAAAATAATCTTTTGTAGTGACAAACCTATATATTTCCATATACATTGCTTTCTTTCACTGCTTTTCAATGATTGCTTGTTAGAAATGTGTCTTTGCCAAAACCGGTTTGGCTCAGTCGATAGAGCGTCGACCTGCAGACTGAAAGGTCCTGGGTTCGATTCTGGTCAAGGGGACGTACCTTGGTTGCGGGCACATCCCCAGTAGGGGGTGTGCAAGAGGCAGCTGAGCTATGATTCTCTCTCATCGATGTTTCTAACTCTCTATCTCTCTTCTACTCTGTAAAAAATCAATAAAATATATTAAAAAAATAAAAAGAAATGTGTCTCAAAGGCCATTATCTTTAAATTTTTCTTTTATCTTGTATATTGCATGTGAGAATTCAACAGAACTATTTTTACATTACTATAAATAATTTGTGTATATTTTGCATGAAATTTCATAAGTTTCTATATGCTTTTATTTTATTTTTCCCTCAATTTTGTTTCCTCTCTTCTTCCTTTGTTTTCTTTCTCTGCCTAACTATGTCACTGATCTATCTACCTATCTACCTACCACTATATACTTCATATATAAATAAATGATTTTTAATACCTATGCTTGTATTTAGCTTAAGCTAAATGTTCTTGGGTTTGAAGGGAAAAAAGCCACTGTTCTTTTTGGCATTGTTTTTGATTACTGAAATTAATTCTTAAGACAAAGGTAATTTTCCATACTTAATTTTTATAATTAATTTATTACAGTTATAGAAAATATTATTATTCCTACCTTTACAAAAGGAAGAGAATGCATGTCTATTTAAAACTATGTATTCAAACTTTTCATAACTTTGACAAAGATAATCCTTTCAGGCTGAAAATTTCCATGCTTGGTCTCAATCAAGATCATTACCATAAATAAAGACATTTGGAGATCAGCTGTTTTTACGTTACCAGTGCACAAACATAGAAATAGCAACATCTGAGTAGTTTTAGTAGTTTTTAGCTTTCTCGACTGCTCTGTTTGCTGTTATTTATTTTTACATATTGTTTTTAAAAAAATTGTTCCCTATCACCATTTATTCCCCTTATATTCTCTTCTACTTCCACCTACCACTCCCTCCCCCTCAATGTAATCATCACACTGCTGTCTTTGTCCATGGACTCTTTCTCTTTGTTTTTTTGTTTGTTTGTTTTTGGTTTTCTGTGCTCCGGCAATGGCTCTGTTTTAACCAAGGTTTGAACACTGGCTGGTGGATATGTCCCTGTAAGTCATAATACTCTGTGTGGCTTTTCAGATACCAACATTGTTGTACTGACTTGAGCTGAATTTGGTAAAAGCTGGTTATTGCTAACAAGTTTTGCAGTTTTGACTTTGAGATACAGTTATAACCTGACATGTTAATAAATATATAATATCAAGCCTGTCTTCTGAAGAAAAAAAAAGTTATTTTTTTCTAATTTTTTTTTTCTTTACAGAGATAGAAAAAATAAAAATTTGGTCTCACACAATTAGACTTTTTTAAATTATAGTTTACTGATTTTATTCCATTTATTTACCCAGCTAATGATAGTATTATATAAATTAAATTAAAAACTGTGTGTTATGAGTTTTATCTAGATTTGATAATAAACTTAAGCGAGCATGATAATAAATTCATTAGTTTAAATGTGCATTTTAATCACCTGAGAACTAATTCTGCCACAGAAAATTTGTTAAGAGTGTGACTGTCATCAGTTGTTTGGGGGACCACCTAACTGAAGCACAATTAAAGCTTCTGTAAGGAAGAAAGCCATTTGAGAAATAAAGGAAGCAATAAACCCTGCTGATGTTTATCTCTTCCTGCCTGTCCCCACTTCTATTCTGCACAATTTATGTCTAGACAAGTTGGGATATAAAAATACATTTCAATCCTAATATGTTATGAGCCTATGAACATGTTCATGGTTTTTTGTTTCATTTTTTGTATTTTATGCATCAAACAGATTCCCAGAGTAATATTAATGAGGAAGAAGCTATTAAAAGTAGCCCTAAAAAAATAGCAGTGGCAAAACACTTAATAAAACAACATTTTTCCAGGCAGTTACAAAAACTCAATTTTTGAAACTAAGAAGTTCCAAATTTGAAGAAATACTAACTCAAATAACTGACAAGTTTTTTAGACTCTCATAAATTAATGTTGATGTAATTTACATTTAATTTACAGATATATATATATAGATAGATAACTATGTTTTACTAAAGTGCTATTATTAGAGATTCAAATCTTGTTCTATGGATTCAGAAATTATTAATTTAATTAAAAAGTAATGTGTACTGGTTCATGGAATCATTACTCATCTGAAGTTTGTTTTTATTTTGTAGGTATTTTCATATCTCTAAAATGAGGGTTTTTTTCAGAACCCGCTTGAAAGCAGTAAAATATTGTAGAAGCCTCACAATATTAAAAAAAAAAAAAAAAACAGAAGTTCCTCATTAGTTGAATCTGAGTAAAACCTTTCTTTAAGTAGTAAAGCAATCCCAAGGCCTGTAAAAAGGTCAAATCTACACCCTTTGGATTATGGCTTCCTTAAAGACTAATTGCTTTTCCTATTAAGAAAAAATATATATCAAATTTCTATAGCCTTCTATCATTATCAATGATAGCATGCCAGGTGTTCACAGTTTATCACTGTCATGACTTCACAAAGATTTATGTGAAATTATGCACAGGGATGAATTATCTAAGCAGGCTTGAATTTTAAATGCTAACTTTTGACTCTCATATGTGTACACTGACATATATGTGTATGTATGTGTGTGTGGTTGGGTGGGTGTGGGGTGTGTTCCACTATCATGTCAAGAAACATGTTGGTAACTTTTTTAAGGCCAGAAGAAAATTATAACTATAGGCAACTATTTGGTTTCATGATATAGCAAGTATAAATTTACAATTATTTGTTATAATACTAGTGATACCTTCCAATTTAATATCTATAGGAAGGTTCAGGATTTAAGGATTTGATAAACACATTAACTATGTTTGTATATCTTGATATTTTCTATGTTTTTAATCTTTAGTAAATTCAGTCATGATACTTTAAAATTGTTTTCTGTTCAAAGCATTAAATTCAGTGATTTTTAACCAGTGTGTCCCAAGAATTTTTAAAACATGCAATACCTAATTCTTTTCCCTTAAATTGTCAAGTAATAAAAAAGTAACAATAGCCAACACAACAATAGTCATCCAATGTGAATGTATCAAAACCATACATATTTTTTTCTAATCAGCAAAAAGTATATTTTAGTGTGCTATAGAATTTTAGCAATTAGTTTATATGTGTCATGAGATTTAAAAAGTTGAAAATTGCTGTATTAACTGAATATATAACATACATATATATGAATATGTATACATGTGTGTTTGTAATAAATATAGCTAGATCAAGTTTTAAAAATCATGGTCCTAACAAAATTATTCAAAGGAAATGATTCAAAATTCATGACTGAAACAGAAGTACAGCTCTTTTAATAGCGATGGTAAATTTGAGGGTATTTGGTAACAGCAATCCTTGAGAAAACTCATTGGAAGACCTTGCTCAATAATATTTGGTTCCAGAGGTCTCTGTGGTTCAGGTTTGGGTTGGAATAAAATCTCCACAGATGAGGAAACAAAAAATAAAAGTAATCCTTCACAGATTTTCACTCTGTAGGCAATCATTCCTAAATCTGAATGTGATGCCCTTTCCCTCATTATTCCCCATTATTCTTCTGTTTGTTCTATATGTGTCAACCCTGCTTTAATAATACTACCTTTACAGATTCTTAAGGATTCAAAGAACAAATGAGCACTGATTGTTTTCTTAACATATGAGTGCCAAGAACCCCCACTGCTGAGCAGGTAAGACATGTAAAATCAAAATAAACCATTATATACATATTAAACATTAAAATTCTGGCCAAAGTGATAGAAATACAAAGGAAAAACCATAGTCATTTCTTCTCCTAGCATGTTATAATATGTGTGTGCAACTATGTTTTCTAATGTGATAAAATTGTGATACATATTCTATCATGAAAACCATAACGCTAAGATTTTCTAAGATAGTGCATATGCATATACTCTATATTAACTACACATCATTATATTTGTATCTTCCAAACATCATATTCTATTTTTAGAATAGTATTATTACATATCTCTAATGAAAATATGAAAAAGGGTAACTTGAGAAGAGACTTTAAATCATGCTGGGTAGCAGCCTGGACCTAATAAAGCTCCCTGAAGGAATTAAAGTCTTTTTTTTCAAAGGTCATTTTATTTCAGTAGAGATAATTTTTCAGGTTTACCTCAGAATTTAAAACTCCATCTACTCTCACATGATTTGACTGTTGGTGATGATTTTTAACAAACTGGCTAATGCCACTCAAGTTTTGTTTAGCTCATACAGTGTTGTAAATATTTATCTATATATATAAAAGTCTAAGTGACCAAATGACCAAATGACCAAACAACTGGTCGACTGGTTGCTACGATATTCACTGACCACCAGGGGGCAGATGCTCAATGCAGGAGCTGCCCCCTCATGGTCAGTGTGTTCCCACAGGAGGAGCGGTGCTCAGCTGACTGACAGGTGCCAGACGCCAGGCCAGGCTCATGGCTGGCAAGTACAGCCCTGGCAGCATGATCCTCTCCTGCTTCCTTGGCAGGTGCAGTGAGGCTAGGATGAGCAGGAGTAGCATGGTGCCTGGCGTTGGCTTGGGTTCCTACCTAGCTGCCTGCTGCATTAGGTACTACTACATCTCTTGGCTCCCAGATTGTGAGAGACCAAAGGCCAGGCTGAGGGACCCCACCAGTGCACAAATCTGTGCACTGGGCCTTGAGTATCTATGTAATATAAAGAAGTCAGACTAAATTATTTAAAAAGCTGCAGTTCCAGCTTCTTTGAAGACTCAGAGCATGTGAGAACACCAAATTCTCATTTGCACTTAGCAACAGTTGTCTGAGTGAAGCCCATGTTTTCATTGGCCCACCTGGTCCATCCAGGAGCTTTTACCCCTGCTTTAGAAATATAGGGAGAAGTGGTTGCTTCCACTGAACTACATGAAGAATAATATTATTTTATAAAAAGAGGAAAATGTTTCCCAGGAAAAAAAAAATGTAGTCTTATCTACTCAAATTGGCAAAGGATAGAGTTATTCTACTTACTTATAATTTCTAAATATTTAAGGTTCCCATAATAAATTGACCCGAAGCAGCTTAATGAAGGTGTGCAGGGTCTCTTTGTAAACACTAAGTAATCTGGTTCAGGAGGATGTAGGTAAAAGGGTAATGAATATATATGCAATGTCTATTACAATCAAGTAACTCTGGTGTATTCATCAGAGAGTTTATCATATGACTTCCCATGGTGGAAGTAGGCAACAAACCCAATTATTTTTAGCTACCACTACATCATTTGCTAGGTGTAAAGTGCAAAAGAAATCTAAATGAGGCAGAAGCTTTTTATAACAAAAAGAATTCATTTTATCATAACCCTCATGGTGTTGCGGTCATGTGTCTAATCTATTGATTACCTATTCTTGATATTTTTATGCTTCTATTAACCATGGACACTTAGTTTTTCTTCTAAACTCCATGTTACAAAGCATCAAAAGGGTTTTTTGTTGTTTGTGCATTTTCCTAACAAAACCACCTTGTACCAATTATACATCGGATGCTCTCCATTGTTCTTTCTGTACCAGCTGGCCATGCATTGTATGTATGTGTTGTAAGATTTTAAAAATTGATTTTAAGCAGTGAGAAAGAGAGAGAGAGAGAGAGAGAGAGAGAGAGAGAGAGAGAGAGAGACAATGATCAGCTGCCTCTTGTAAACTTAATGGGGATCAAGAACATCAAGAACTGCAACCAGGACATGTACCCTGACTATGAAGTTGAACCAGCAACCTTTAGGTGTCCAGGATGACACACAATTAATTGAGCCATACTAACCAGCTGGTCAAGTTTTAATTCCAATTAGCAGTGAGCCATTTATGCCAGCACTCAAGAATCTGCCTAAACATTTTCCCAGTATTTTTGTGTATTTATTTTCAAGAGGTTAGCTCTATAATTACAATGTGTTTTTTCAATATATGATAATATTCTTTAAATTTCCAAAAAATATATCTTATTTTCAAGTTGAAACATGTCAATTACAAAAACATATGTGATTCATGAAGATACTGCTCATTAATTCAAGGAAGCTCAAAGCCATAAGCTGTTTTTTCTATCTACAAAAAAAAAAAAAAGACTGAATTAATTTAGATTTAGACTTACACAACAAGCATTTGCTTTAAAGTCATTTTACCTTTTATTTCTTTAGTAAATTCATATTTAAATGTTTCAGCACAAAATATCTAGGAGATAATCTAAATGAATGTTCGTTAAAATATGGTACTTGCAAAATGTATCAGAAAATATTAATTTTTGTTTTACAAGTACAGAGTTATTGTCCAAAGAGTAAACATCTCTGCCAACTATTTCTTGCCCTAATTACTAACTGATGAAGCAGAAATTGTCATTTCATCAATGCTTTAATTCAAATGAAAAGAAATGAAATTTTTATTACATGTATATATGTTAATTTGAACTTCTTTCCTATCCCCTTAACACATTGTTAAGTGAACTGGACTCATTTTCATCATATTTCTAATATGAATTAAATGTATTCATTTAGCATAAAGAGCCAGGGGATCCAATAAAGAGGGGATATTTGATTAAAGTGAAATGCAAGACCACCTTCACGGTGCTTTCTGTTACAGTCCAGATCTAGCAAGCGCCCCATAATTGAGTGTTCTTATATAGTGGAATTATCTCCTCACTTTCTGAACTTGCAGCATTGTATCACTAGTGTATTAAGCCCCAGAAAGAGTACATTTGGGTATTGAAACATGATACAAAGAGTCTATGGGTTTTAGAAAAGGTGATATATTAAATATATTTCTGGCAAAAAAAAAAAGAAAGTATATAGTCCGGGTTTTCTTATTAGGATTAAGGAGAAATACAACTAATATATACTTTCTACCATTATTGCATTCTGCAGTTTTTATGTCCTCCATCATTCCATGATCCCAGATAGGTATCTAAACACAAGGAAGGCAGACTGTTTTCACAGCTGCTCTTACAAAGCTGTACCTATGCACTCTGGACCACACAGGGGGAACACAATTGCTCCATTGTTAAAGCAATAACAAGAGATGCATTCCTGAAATTTAGGTTTACTCAAATTTATTTAATTGCCCTGCTCAAAGATCAATTCTCTATGAATATACCTATCAGTATAGGAACATAACAGTAGGAGATTTATTTTGGAAGACTGCTTTGGAATAACATGGAAAGAGGACTGTTGTAAAATAGGTAAAGTCCCTTGATCTTTAAAGTTAAAAGGTCATTGATTATGTCCAAGAACATGGACATTACATCTCAAACACACACTTCAGGATAAGAAAAAAATAATGCTAGTTTAAGCAACAGTGTCACCATGTAAGATTATATTCTGCTTGCCAAAGTAATTTCTCAGTATGTTCCAGGGGATTACACCATTTTCTTATTTATTATTCAACTCAGATCACACACACACACACACACACACACACACACACACACACACACACGTACCTCCATCACCAAAATCTGTCATCTGTCAAGAGAACAAAGTAATGAGGTATGTTCTACCTTTCCTTCCTAAAGGCTACTCTTAAGTGGCAAATTTTTAAGAAAGAGGAGATAGATTGTCATACCTATGAAATTCCAAAATAAAAATTAATACTTTGGTTTCTATTTTAGTATTTTTTTTTAATATTCTCAGCAGTTTACAGGTTTATTTAATCCCTCTAGAAGTGAGGCCAAACCACTGAAAAGAGAACCCTCAGCTCACCTATTAATGCCAGACTGCTTCCAACAACTCCCCAGGAAACTGTTCTAGACATGTGCTGTCAGACTCCACTGGGCTTTTATTAAGTGGTGCACGGACACTCCTAGAGCCTAGTCAACTGCAACAATCTAACGTTTCTTCAAAACCCAGCTTCCTTGTATGGATCTATCTCCCAACCTGCAGTGGGTTTTACTTACATATTTTTAAGTTGACTGATTTTGATGTTTATTTTTAATAAAAGTGACTGACACTTGCTGCATTTTCTACCCTTCCTTCAAGCATTTTGGATGTACTAACACATTTAATTTGCAAAACTATGAAATATAAAGCCAATCAGAGAAAGATAAATATCACATGATCTCACTCATATGTGGAATTTAATGATCAGAAATAAACTGATGAACAAAATAGATCCAGAGACACAGAAGTATGGAACATAGAAGGTGAGGGTATGTGGGTGGGTAGGAGGGAAGAGATCAGCCAAAGAACTTGTATGTACATATGCATAACCCATGGACACAGACAATAGGGTGGTGAAGGCCTGGGGCAGGGTTTGGGGCGAGCCAGAAGGGGTCAGTGGGAGACATATGTAATATTTTCAACAATAAAGGTTTATTAAAAATATATATAATTTAAAGACGAGAAAACTGATTTAAAGAGAACTTGGGTTCTTTCCAAAAGCCACATCCAGAGTCAAGGGGGAGAGTAAGAATTGGAACCCAAGCCAGCTGACTGGCCTCTGAGCCTGTCCTCATAAACACAATGAAGATTCGCCTCTCTGCTTACTGTCTCTCACTCCCCATTTAAAACCCAACAAGAGATAACTCTAACTGTGGTCTACAAGGAAGCTGTTTGATCCATCTATATTTATCCTGAACATCAAAAGAATTCCAAATGTGCATAGAATTTTGTTTTTAAGAAGTGAAATGTTCTTGCTTATGTCTGAAAATAAATATAAAGATTAGAATAACCAAAGGCTAGTAGCAGTTTGTTAAGTCTAAATATCTGAATTTAGGGAGCTTGCACAAAAACACTATGGGTGAAGCAAAAATAAATATTAAAATAGATGTGAAATAAAAAAATATATATAGGTAAAAATATAAGCATTGCCTTAAAACTGACTTACCTGACACTAGACCTCAAAACTATGTAGTGATACTATTTAGCATGACACATATAGTGAGCCTGGTATCACAGTTTTTAACCTCATTCACAAAAGTACTGCCAGTTGAGCCTCGTAGTCCAATAAGCTGAGAGAAGGGAGATCAGACTTCTTATAAATGTAAAAAAATAAATGTGAAGATTATGGTCCAATACTTGCTTTGTAATATACTTTATTTTAAATTTTTAGCAGTAGTTATTCTTAACTAAAATACTTTTTTTGAAAATCTCAAGAACTTTAAGAAAATGTATAAAATACTAAACACAAGTTGGGAAAAATAAATAGCACAGCTGCAACCATGAACTAATTCATTTAATTTGAAGCCTCAGAAATTTTTTTCTACTTTTTCCAAAGTCAACTTTTATCATTATTTTATTGTAACTTTATCTTTAGCACATCCTCCTCCTCTTTCATCTTTCTCTAATGTAGTCACTCCAACAAAAATCAATTTTATTGTTGGACATCTATCTTTAGAGTTGTAAACATGAGATTATTTGTTGGTTTGAATAAAAACATCTGCATGGTTGAATTTTTCTGTTTTCACTTGGATATTTAGTGTCATATAAACATAGCTGTATCCCAGAGATATGACAATATTTTTATTTTAAATATTATACTTGAATTTGTTTTTACCAATTTTTAAGTGGTCTTTTTTTAAATACATTTTTTTTTCTTTGACTAAATTCAAAGGAGGTTTATATTTTGACTAAACTAAAGCAGATTTTAATTGCAAAGGGTGTTTTTCATTTATTTTGGATGTGTTAAGAGTTCCTTGTAGGTGTCCTATAAGTAAAAGTGTAAAGAGTTAGAACTTCCTTTACCAGTTGAGGATTTTTTATTGAGATAAAATTTACCTATAGTGAAAAGCAGAGATAGATAATAAATGTGCATCTTGAGGAATTTTTATATATTTATCTACCTACCTATCCATCTATCTCCAAGTAATCAATCCACTGTTTAAGATATAATACATATTGTGTTTCTTTATCCCACTGTAAATCTAAATCACTGATTGGCAAACACAATTCTGATTTCTACTATTATATGTTCCTAATTATAAGTTCTAAGTTCAAGAATTTAATATAATTGATACTTCTCAAATTAGTATTTATGTATTGTATGAAGAGATTTGTTTTTCCCTTTTTTCCAGTTTCTCAAAAACAATATATTAAATTTTTAAAAATCCAACAACTTTTCTTTCTCCACTGAACTGAGATGGTACTTAGGCTGAAAACTGATCATGTCAGTGCACACTCATGAACTCTATTTTATTAATATATTTGTCTACTTATGCCAAAAGTACATTCTCTTTACTACTATAGCTTTATACTAACTTTTGATAACAGATATAAAATTTCTCCAAAATCATTTTTCTATTTTATGATTACTTTGACTATTGTAAGGACTATGCATTGGCATTTTATTTTCAAATAAGTTTGAAAATTTCTATTAGAAATTTTGTTGTGATGATTTTCAATCTCTACATCAATGTGGAAAGAATGAAATTAATGACAATTCTAGGGGTGTCGATCTCAATCAGAGAAGGGGCCAAAATCTAAAATCCAACCTAAATCGCGGGCCGAATGGTTTACTGAACAGTCATAAACTGTCACTGTGATGGAAACGCAGAGGATTGCAGTGATGACAGCGCGGTGCGGGCCACATTGCAAGGCCTGGCAGGACGGATGTGGCCCGCGGGCCTTGTGTTTGACACATGTGATTTAGACTCTTCAAGTCCATATACTTGGCATTAACTTTAATTTCTTTTACCAATATTTTTATTTACAGTATAGAGATTTTATACATATTTCCTAAATTTTACCTAAATATCTATGTTCTCATTTATATTAAAATAGTATTTAAAAATATTTTTTTATTTGTTCTTTTATATAATATATAAATAAAGTTGATTTTTGTTTATTTATCAATTACCTGTGAGTTCACAAATTTATTTATTTCTCCTAGTATTTTGGGAGCACAAGGAGGAGGTGACAGATTCCTTAAGATTTTCTTAAATAGCAAAAATGTGTTTTATATTTAAAGAATGTGCTATTTTTCCCCCTCAATCTTTATGTCCTTATTTTGCTCCTGTGTACAACACTGTGTTCATTTAATAGGATGTCACGAATGGACATTCCTCAGAGGAAGCACACATAACCTCACCATTATCCCATTATCATAATGTATCTGTGGATGTTTCCTAAATGCACTTTGTCACATTGAGGACCCTCTACTATTAATCTGCTGAGAGTGTTTACCCAAAGTGTGTGTTGAATGCTGTCAAATGCCTTTGTCTGCGTCTGGTGAGATTTTTTTTTTCACATTTAAACATTTACATTGATTTTTTGAAATGAAAAACTAGCCCTGCATTCATGAAATGAATCCAAATTTGTTACAATAAAAATCCCAATACATTATTAAGAATTTGTGTTTCTATATTTAAGAGGGATATTGTCATTTTTATGATATCGTGTAAGTTCATGTGTATCATTTTATCTCTCAGTTATAAGAGCATATGAGATTATGTTTATAGGTATATAGGTATGAACATTTTTGCTGTATTTGCTAGATTGTCAGTTTTAATAAGTTCATTAGTCTCACTATAAGGTTAGAATAGAACAATTTGTTATCTTACAATATAGGTTGGTCTTTGATCATCGCAGAGGCTGTGATACATATACAAGCCAGCTTTAAGACTGATACATGATTTTCTAGAACTTACTGGAGCCAAAGGAAGGACTTCAGGTTCTACTTGAATCTTAATAACAATGGAGAAGAAGGTGTGAATGCAACAGCCTGTGAATCCCAAATATCTCTGAATCACCCCCCAACCTTTACTGTCAGGGGAGAAACAGCTATTTGGCCTGCAGGTCCCAGGAGGTGCATCAGTAATGGCCAGAACCAAGATGTGTCTTTTGCTACATGAGAAAGGGCTGTTACCTCCCTGCCCCTTTTCAGGTGGAAAGTACACCTGAGGGAATGAAAAGCTGGTCTCAAAGACAGTAACAAAGAATTCAGGTTTCACATTCAACGGTGTCAGGCTGAAAAGATTTTGTAATCTCCAGGCAAAAGGTGACCCACCAAACTATTATCAGTATATAGCTAAAGCCTGTCATTCATTCACATTTTCAATGTCACTTAAATGCAAACCACTATATCACCAATAAGTTGTGCCTGCCCGTTTTACATCTGCGATGTGCAGATTTTACTCTAGTGAACACTCCAGCAAATAAAAGGAAGTTTTAAAATACCAAGGCGAATTTGTAGTTGCTGTCATTTGCTTATTTAGCTAAGGCCCCAGATGAAGAATTGATTGTCCCAAACTGGACATCCTAAGGCATGTGGGCTTTCTGTTACTTGCATCTGAACGAATCTTGACAAATCACTCTGTTAACGTAAATCTGCTGCAGTAAAACTAGGCTACTCTGAGAGAGCAGGGAACATTCCCCCTTTGTACCCTACCGCTGGGAGAGTCACCGCTGAGGCTAGGTGTGGTGCACCAAAATGAATACTAACTGAATAAAACTTCTTGCAAAATTCTTTCGTCCTGATTCTCTAATTTGCCTGTGCTATGAAACATTTACTGTAAAAAAGTGAAACACATCTTTCCTCTTAGACACTATTAGGTAGGTAATTTGTGTAACTATTTTTTTTTTAATTTATCTTTTCGTAACACTTATAGAATGAGCAAGTCATTTTTTTCCCCTATCTCCCACACTCCTTACACAAATATTTTTCCTGACCTTCATTTGAACTGAAAAAATAGCATGAATTTCATAAATATTCTCAAAGCATATGGTCTCATTAATTTTTGTGTGTGTTTCATTCTGAACTTAAGCCGTCATTATTGCACCTGTTAGAATATTTTGCACACATATTGTAGACTTGACATTTTGAAGATAGCTGCTGTCAATAAAAATGATAGATGTTTATTTTAAGTACTGTGGCTAGAACTCATCCAACAGATCCTGGAGGAAGTTGGATCTGATGAAGGCAAATACATCCAAAAAATATTACTTTTCCATATGGTTTCAGAGGCTTAAAAAAATATGTAGGTGCTTTTTAGCATTATTACTAATGAATTAAAATTAACCTATGCAAAACATTTTTAATGGCATGAGTTTATTTTAAGATAATATAGTTAAAGAATACTTTCGTAAATTTCTCTATCATAGATAATATTTATAGTATATGACAGGCCATAATTCATTGAATACTATCAACTTTATATTCTCATTCCTTTTAGTATTTTGTTTTACTAAAAATGTAATGTATGTTTCTTTTTTAAAAATAAATAGTTGAAAAGAATATAAATTTTCTCAACAAAAAGCTAATCTTCTCATATCCATAACTGATTTCATAACTGATTACATTGGTATTTACATTCACACAAATACACTTTTTTTTTTTTTATCCACAAATCCCTCAGGAAGCAGATGAACTGAAAAATTAGAGGACATACTTATTTCAAATTCAAGTTAAAGAATACTATTTAATCAAATCTTATATTACTGTTTTAAGAACTAAGGAGATTCCAGACCTGTTATTTTGGGTTGGTAACAGGTTTAAATAGAATTGTCCCAATTTAAAGATAAATAATAGAGGAAAAACTAACAAGATCCAAGAAAAAAAAATCATCCAGCAAGAAAATTAGAAACATAATTAGTAAATTGTAAATTTTGAATTGGTATATCTATCTATCTATCTATCTATCTATCTATCTATATATATATCATATAATCAATGTATAATAAGGATAAGGATATGTGATTAGTAATAGAATTCATATTTAAGAAATAACACAAATTGTATAGGCATAGAGAAAAAAAAGAAAGGTGAAAAGTCCAGGAATGACAGGAGTGATGCTTAGTTTCCTGTGTCAACTTGGTTAGTCTATAATACTCAGTTATATGGTTAAACATTCTTCTAGGTATTTCTGTGAAGGACTTTCGTTAATGAGCTTATCATCTAAAATCATTTGGCTTTAAGTAAAGGAGATTATCATCCTTCATAATGTGGTGGGCCTCATCCAATCAGTTGAAGGCCTTCAGAACAAACTGAAGATTCCCTGGAGAAAAGTTCTGCCTTAAGACAGACACTTTTCAACGTGCCAGTCTGCCCTATGGATTTGTGACATGCCAACCCCTACATATCTGTAAGCCAATTCCTTTCAATAAATCTCCATCCTTGATAGGTAGATAGGTAGGAAAGTAGGTAGGTAGGTAGATGATAGATGTTAGATAGATAGATAGATAGATAGATAGATAGATAGATAGATAGATATTGGGTAGATAGAGAGGTAGATATCATATAGTCATTCATCAGTAAGTTTAAAGAAAGAATGCTGTATGGTGGCAGATTAATTGGATCATCTACAAAGAACAGAAGAATATTCACAACTCTTGACAATATGAGATGTCAGAGAAAATGAGCCAATATGTATAGAGTTTTGATGGGAAGAAGTGATATAAAACAAGATTTGGGAACCATTTGACTTTTTTTTTTTCACTAAAAAGAACATAAATATATTATCATGTAGGAAATAAAAAGTAAGTACATTACTCATATATCTCTTCTAAACTATGAAATCAGAGAGAAATCAACACTTCAATGTCTGAGCCAATTCCTGTCTTTCTAACATGTAAAGCATCTAGAAATAGCTTGTTTCTACTAAAAAAATAACTCTGAGAAGCCCTAGATTATAGATGAATCCCAGAAAATATGGAGATAAAGATTAATAAATTTTATCAGTTAAGATGTTACTTTAAACTTTAAAAAATCTAAGAAAGCCTAAAGTAATGAATTGGTAAAATTAAAAAAAAAAAGTCTATGTAGAAAAAATAACAAATATTTTATTATAAAATTGGCAAAGAATATAGATATTTCACACAAAAAATAAACTGTACATAAAATAACTTCTTAAAAACTAAAAAAAAAGTGCAAGAATATAGCCATATGTTTCTTTTGCCTATAAAATTAAAAGCTATGAAATGTTTTCCAATTTCAGTGCTAACCATGTTGGGAGGTAACAGGAGCTGTCTTTGAATCACTGATAGTAGTACAGACAGATGCAGCCTGTTTGAAATCCACTTTTGTGATATATTTTTGCTAAGTTTAAAATGTGAACACATTTTGCCTCAGCATTTCCAATGCTAGAAATATTTGCAATGGTAGTTAATGACATATATTTGAAAAGAAGGCATGTGCATAGTTGTTCTTCTTGGTGCTATTTATAATAATGAAAAATTATAAACACTAATTGTTAATTGGTTCAATAAATTGTAATAGATCCATAGGCAAGAACATAATGCAGGCATTATAATTATAATGGATACCTATATTTGTTTATGGAAATAATCACAAATATAAAGTTGAAGAAAGATTTATAAAGCAGCATATCTAGAAAAGTAACATTGATTAAAATATATAGAATAAAGTGATATCTAAAATACTGAGAAAATATATAGAATAAAGTGATATCTAAAATATCATCAAACTTTCTTCTATATAATTTTTATGTGTTTGCATTTTTCTATAATGCATATGTATGCTTTATAATGATAAACACATTATATTTAAATAAACTCTATAAATCTTGTTGGAGAAAAGATTACCTGATGATTTTAATAAGAGAATGTTATAGAAATTGCATTTCATAACATAAAATTGTTTTTAACTATCTACTGTTGATGTGAGACTCCATTAAATAGTAAAGTATTCTTTAGAAAGAGCTGCAGGAAATGATAACCTAATATTAACTTTCATACACTTATTATTGTGTTACAATGATGTTAATAAAGAATTCTAAATTTTGATGGAAAAATCTCCCAAAGGAAATTTAAAGGATGATAGGTAATCATGTAGAACTAATACTAAACATTGAATACTGACAAAACAACTGCTTATGTTTTAGAAGTTAATGAGATAATATTTCAGAAAGCAAAATAATATAACCTAAGAGGATACCATCTGGGCTTTGTGTTTAGTAATTAATTTTAAAGAAAGCCCATTGCTACCTATAATTTACTCCATCTTTTAGGAAAAAATGCAAATTACATGAAGGCTATGTTGGGACATTAAGAGCCCGTATACCTGCTGAGGTTGGTATTTTTATGTCTTATAGTCTTATCAATTTAGTCACCAAAGCACAATGTTAAAAGAGAGTCAAAATGGAATATAATTGAAAAGGCAAAATCTATATAATTTATTACATGCTTATTGGAAGAATAAAAATGATAATTTTAAGTCACCAAAGCAAGAACATTTCCATTATTATTCAATATTAAGAAACCAAATAGACATACATTTTCTACTTACTGAAGAAGTAAATCTGTGAGGACGGATTGACTCATCTGACCTCATCATACAATAGTTGAAATATCATTCAAAAGTATTCTTTTAGACACTAAAATCTCAATAAAATGCATTGAGTCATAGAAAGACTTTATACATTTACCTAGCCTAGATCTTGAAAAGTCTCAAATTTTTCACTCATATTTTCAGTAATTTCTTAATTGAGTTCATCCTTCTCAAAGGACAACCTTTCATAATGTTTGTAAATTGGTGGGTTGGGGCTGTCTGATTGTTAAGGACATAAAACACCAAGCTGTTAAGATTCAGAAACCAGCCCACCCATAATAGCCTCATAATGGCCCATAGCAAGCAACTCAGTCCATAGGTCCTGGAATCCTATCTGGACTAGCCACATGAATGCCAGTGTGTCTGTCTATTAGCAGACCTGGCCCAACAACTTAAGTCAGTCAAAGAATTCAAGGCCAGTGTGGAGTACATTCCTTCCTCACCCCACACTCAATTTATAGTCTCCCTAAACAAGACAAAAAAAAAAAAAAAAATGCTGGAAGCAAGTGTTTGGGTTGAATTGGTTTAGTGAGTGCAAAGGTGGCCTCTTGCAGAGCAGGGGGTCAACCAGTAGTCTGGAATCTAAGCTTTAGCTGTAAAGCAGCCTTTTCACTGAGCCTCAGGGGTCATTTTATAGGTGTTATATAAACATTTTACAGCTTTTCTCTGGCCATTCCTTTTTTATAACTGCCCATCTTATCCTTCCTGGAGGTGCTGGCCCAGCAGGGGGTGAGGTAATGGCCAGTTATGGAGAGTAGAATGGATGGCTTTCTTCACCCACTCACCTTCCACCTACTGTTTAATGACCACCCACCCATTCCCAGCACACTCAAGAGAAATTGGCAAGAAGAACTCTGAGAGGACGAACTAGAGGAAATTCATACCTGAAGGTCTCTCACTGCCACTCTGCTAGTGAATGGCCATCCCAGTGTGCTTCTTTGAATACAGGCAGGATTGTATTTAAATCAAGAAAAATGCAACTGGACCTGATATGGGAAGAATCATGGGAAAGAAGACAAGACAGCATAAGGCTCCCTCCCTCGTCATTCTGACATGAAAGAAAAGTCTTTGCCTAGTGCCCACACAATAATGGTCAAAAAAATTTTCAGTGCCCGAAGCACAATTTTGAGATTATGTGTCTAAAAAGCCTATAGTAAAGAAGGAATAAGATTTACTTTTTTAAAATTTTATCTTTATTGTTGGAAGTATTACAGATATTCCCCCCTTTTTTCCCCATTGACCCTTTTCACCATGCATCCACCCCTCCCAGGTTTTTACACACTATTGTCTGTGTCCATGGGCTATGCATATAAATTCCCCCCTTAATCTCTCTCTACTTCCCCCACCCCTACCTTTCCTCTGAGATTCATCAGACCATTCCATGCTTCTATTTCTCTGGATATATTTTTTTTCATTAGTTTGTTTTGTTCATTAGATTCCACATAGGAGTGAGATCATGTGATACTCATTTTTCTCTGGCTGGCTTATTTTGCTTAGCATAATACTCTCCAGGCCCCTCCATGCTGTATTAAAGGGTAAGAGATCCTCCATTTTTACAATTGAATAGTATTCCATGCTGTAAAGGTACCACAGCTTTTTTTATCCACTCATCTACTGATGAGAACGTAGGCTGTTTCCAGATCTTACAAAGAGAGGAAAATCAGTTTCTTCAATAATTGATGTTAGGGAAACTGGACAGGTACATGCAAAAAAAAAAGAAGGAAGGAAGGAAGGAAGGAAGGAAGGAAGGAAGGAAGGAAGGAAGGAAGGAAGGAAGGAAGGAAGGAAGGAAGGAAGGAAGGGAAAAGAAAAGAAAAGAGAAGAGAAGAGAAGAGAAGAGAAGAGAAGAGAAGAGAAGAGAAGAGAAGAGAAGAGAAGAGAGAAGAGAAGAGAAGAGAAGAGAAGAGAAGAGAAGAGAAGAGAAGAGAAGAGAAGAGAAGAGAAGAGAAGAGAAAAGAAAAGAAAAGAAAAGAAAAGAAAAGAAAAAGAAAAGAAAAGAAAAGAAAAGAAAAGGGAGGGGAGAGGAGGGGAGGGGAGGGGAGGGGGGAAGGAAAAGGGACAGAAGAGAAACTAGACCACTAACTTATACCATACACAGAATATAATCAAAATAGATAAAAGACTTAAAGATAAGTCATGAAACCATACAAATCCTGGAAGAGAAGAAACCATTGGCAGCAAAATCTTAGACATTTCTCACAGCTGAAGAGAAGGGAAGAAAAACTAAAGAGAAAATAAACAAATGGGTCTACACCAAAGTAAAAAGCTTATTCACAGGAAAATAAGATTTAAACTTCTGGGCTTTTCCTAAAATATTGAGAATTTTTTTGGTTCTTTCAAGTCTGCTTCTGATATAGTTTTAATGTTCCTGAAAATATGTAATGTGGATGAAAATGCACAGCAAGAAGAAATACTTTGGGTATTGAGATGGTTTGTCTGATTTGTCAACTTGACTAGGCTATAGTACCCAGTCATTTCATCAACCTCTAATGTAGGCATTGCCGTGAAGGTATTTTGAAGACATGGCTAATATTTACTATCAATTGACTTTACCTAGAAGAGATTACCCTTTATAATGTGGCAGAGCTTCAATCAGCTGAAGACTTGAGGGCAAAAACTAGATTTCCCAGAGAAGAAATTCTGAAAAAATAGGTTATTACAGGTCCTGGGGGAGGTGGGGGAGGGGGAGTAGGATAGGAAATGGGGACAGGGAAATACCATACTATAAAAAGAGCTGCCAGCTTTGCTCACAAAATACAAGGCCAGATGATAGTTCAAGATTGAAAAGACAAATGAAAAAAATATTATTTGAATGATGGTTGTCTGCTTCCCTGGAGAAGGGGGAGGGTCTCTTCCTCCTCTGGGGAGACAGCAAGAACAAGAGGAAACTGGTGCTTTTCAAGGGAAGAAACCAATGAGGCAAGGGGAGCGGGGTTTGGATTGATTGGTTTGAATGATCTTAGCAAATTGGGGCATAAAAGCAGTTCTTAGTTGCCTGGTACCTCTGACCCAATGTGATTAGGGCAGGGAAGATTGAACTAGAATGGGGATCTGAATTGGTTAGTTTGCATATAAATGGTGCACACAGAGTCAGAACCTTTGCTACCTCCAGGAATTGACTAGCCCTGGGAGGGGCAGTCTCTCCAGGGTCATAAGGCCCAGAATAAACAGACATGCTTAATAAACCCTCCCTGTTTTCTTTACTTCAAAATCCACCCCAAAATGCTTTCACTCTAACGTTTGCGTGGCTGACATGTAATGTTAACATCCCCAGGATTCAGCATACACAGACAGGCCTCCTCAAATAGGTAAGTTAAGACATGTTGTACAGGACTTTCTTCCAGAGGCTCCTCATCACTTGGGATGGTCCCACTCTGCATTTCCAAAAACAACAATTAGGAGAGCAGTGAGCAAACACAATGTGACACACTCTACAAATACTGCTCTGTGGCTTTATTTATTTCACAATTCTTCTCTGTGATATTTGGACAGTCTTGTAAATGAGAATCTAAGCCAAATGCAAACCAGCATTTTCAAACAAATACGCAAGCAATAACACTAGTCTTATCATTAGGTAACCACCAAGCAAATGTTTTCATTTGTCTCAATGATAACTGCCAAACACAAAACTTAAGAGAACCAAAAATCTCTCCCTAGGTTTCTGACCCTTCCCTTCCCTTCTTGTAAAATATTTGTTTTCTTTCTCTTTTTTGTAGGGAACACATTTCAAAAACTTTTCCTTTTGACTTTTTATAAGAACTTAGAGCTGTGATGAGCCTATTGAATTTTTTCTGACCACTATTTTCATGTTTATTTTAGTTAAATTTAGAGAATTGACCTCATAAAATGTATCAGCATGAATGGGGAAAAAATTGCAGATTTGTTTATAGAATGCAAGGACAGATGAGACTTTGAGAAGACTGTAAATTATTTGAATTAATATAGAAATTATATAGAAATTATTTGAATATATTAATAACTTCATCCTCTATCCCACATAAAAAAAAATTCCAGATTTCAATATATACGTGCACTATAATAAAAATGTGTATTCTTGTCTAGCCACTGTTTTAATTTTCAAATATAAGGTCTTTCCATTTAATTGTCCACTCAGAAAGTTTTAATTAGCCAAATTTCTAAAACATGGCAATCACGCTGCTGAAAATCAGCCACAGTTTTGATTTACAAATCTGCAAAAAATTAGTTGGTAGCAATCAGAATGAACTGCACAGCTTAAATCCAAGGCTTTCTCATGTGGTATAAACACAAGCAAATGGTATGGTAATTCTCCTTGATTGTACTAGTTGGGAGAATTCAGCAAAAGCAGCCAAAATCTAGCTTAAGGTATGCTATCTACTGGGCTACATGACATAAAACAGCTACGCATGTGTACTGTTGATTTTATCTACAAGGATGGGCAAAAGCCGGTTTATAGCTATTCAAATGAAAAACAATACAATAATTATGCAAGCATAAACTCTGTGTTTCATGTACTTACAACTATAAACCTATTTTTGCTCACCCCTGTAGATAACATCTATATAGCTTTTCAATGTATATTTAAATTCAATGTGGAATTTATTACTCAGCCATGTCACTGAGAAACAAGTGCTATTAGGAAGGCAGGACCATCTGGTATACAGACACTGGATTTCAGGATTTGTTTGAGGGAAGGTGGAATTTAGCACATTTGGCAGAGCTTTCCAGTCCACCTTACCTCCTCCCCCCAAGTGCTATTCTTAATATGACTTTTGTTATTTATAAGTACTGGCGATACTCAAGGACAATAGAGAAATACAATAGACAAAGGAAAGCTGACTTTCTTAAAGTTCTTGCTCCATCTTAAATGTCTGTTAACTTGTTTATGTAGCCAAATTTTATGATTTTTTTTTTGTAGCAAATCAACTTTCCAAAGAGAACCCCAAGGTGCTAGCGGCTTACAGTCTATGCCAAAAGTTAATATCTCTAATAACATCAGCATTCATATCTCTAGCCCAAAGGAGAAACATCATAAACACCACTGACAAGATGCTCAGGTTCAAAGTAGGATTTTAACTTTCAATACATGCATCCTATCCATCAGCTGGCAGTACGAAGGGTCAGGTCACTGGTTTCAGGATGCCTATTCAAGTGAAAACAAGGGCTATAATCTGTAAGCATGGGTATTTTTATTTAAGTTTTAAAAAGAGTATAATATATCATAAAGCAGGACAGATATATGACCTAAAAAGACTTGTGAGGAAGTCTCCATTTCCTGCTGGAAACTTCAAGGCTGCTTCAAGGAATCCACGGTACAGAGACTAGTTTTAATTAATGGAAAGTTTTTCCTACTCTTTGGGTAGGAGAAAGTTTCTTCAAATAATATGGGAAGAGTGATGGTAGAGTCTCCCCTCCCAGAAGAGATTAAAACAACAGCAAAATAAAATATAAGATTACTCTCTATTGTGCAGCATACAACACAATGTGGTAAGTTAAAATGACCATTTTTAATGCTGAAAATAAGTTATTTATATACTTCTAGTCCTTATGTTGGGGAGAAAAGATAATATACAAAATTCCTAATGTTTATTATATGTATAGTTTATGCTAGGCTTTGTGCTATGGAAATTGTAAACATTTCATTAATACTTAAAACAATTCTATGCCATAAAAACTATTATGGATTTTTATTTTTTTTTAACAAGTAAAGAAATGAAATCCTGGAAGAATAAGTAAATCCTCCAAGTCCAACCTTCTAAGTGATGGAACCAGGAAGTGAAAAGCTCTAAAATTGTGATCTAGGAGTGATATTTAAAAACATATCCAGCCCTAACTGATTTAGCTAGCAGGTGGGTAGAGTGTAGGCCTGAAGATTCATTTCTAGTCAAGGGCTCATGCTGGTGTTGTAAACTTGATCCCGAGTAGAGGGAAAGCAGGAGGCAGTCAATCAATGATTCTATCTCATCATTGGCATCTCTATTTCTCTTTTCCTTTCCTTTACTCTCTGGACCCAATAAAAATAATTTTTTTAAAAATACATAGAAATCTCAGAGCACTTCTGAAAAGCTTTTTTACATAATTAATTTTTACACACACATAAAAAAGACTACTAGTAACATTTAATTTCCATTAATGACGTGCAAATGAACATGATACCAATCCTTCATCAGAAAGCTAAAACTATAAGGAGGTATCTTTCAAAGTTTTTTTGAAAAGGAGATGATTTATGTTAAACAATTTCTGAGTCAGATCACATCAGAAAGGCTATAGGAGTAAGCATAAGATTGTTTTTCCATTGGTAGAGATTACAAAGGGGAAGGAAACAATAGAAGCTGGAGAGGTCTACCATGATGCTGGCTACTGCCTTATATGGAAAATTTCTCTATTTACAGGGATGGATCTCAATCAAGGGCAGTGGAAAGTAACTTTGAATATTGAGAAAATTACAGGGTTTATTTTATACTCTTGGAAGGGTCATCTGTCAGGACACTCCATCAAGCCATCATGTCATTACTATTTCATTAGAAATGCAGAGATTACATCAATTTAAGCAGAAGTTCCTATCCAAAGCTTCATACTGGATGAAAACAGTGTAGATCTTCCCATAAGGCAAATGGTGTTTCTACTCTGACAGGTAATTTGACAATTGGAATGGAAGAAATAAAGATAAAGTGGAAGGAAAGCAAACTTTAGATTGTCCTGGTTTATAGCTCAGTACCACTAAGTAAGCGATGTTAGGCAGTATTCTATTTAATCCGTCTGAACTTACCTATAAAAGATGTATACATAATATTAACAATTACATATACACATATATATGGCCTGAGATAGAAGGAGGTCTCACTGGTAACTATTATTATTAAGGCAACTGAAGCCTTAATCTTTTAGCTTTTTATTGTTGTTAATCCTCACCAGAAGATACTTTTTTTCATTGATTTTTAGGGAGAGTAGAAGGGAAGAAGAGGGCGTGAAAGAGAGACACCGCTATTAGTTACTCGCCTTCTGAATGTCCCCCACCTGAGCCAGGAATTGAACCTGCAACCCAGGTAAGTGCCCTTGACCAGGAATTGAACTCCCCACCCTTTGGTTCATGGGCCAGGGCACCGTGTAGCTACTTTTAATGGTTGCATGGGTCTCCTTTTTAGCGATGCTTCCTCAAAATTATTTCTCAAAACATTAGATTTATAAGACAAAAATATAGTGATCCTTTAACATAAATATATAAAATGTAAATTGTGAATTTCCTAAAATGGGAGTATACTAACATAATATACTAGTATAAACATTTTCTAAATGACTATAATCATAGTATCTTTTTTTCCCCTGTAGGGCATTGATTGCACCCTGAGAAGATATAATTGTAATGAGCATATATTACTTTTCCCCAGTTGTCTTTCTGGAATTACCAGCAAAGCTACCAGGAATTGAACAGATCTCTCAACGCCCACTGGCAGAAAGGGAATTGAACAGGCATAGTTGTCAGAAAGATATAAATTTATCTAGAAGATTCCTAGCAGTCTAGGAATAAAATTGGGTTAAGCTTCCAAATTTCTGAATTCTATAATAAAGGAAAGGCCCAGGAAATTCTCTCTTCCTTTCCATTAATTCACCTAGCCCACTTCTAACAGATATTTAAATAATGGAAGTAGTAAAGACCCAATTTCTTGCTCATAAGCCTAAAGAGACTTCAGAGTTAAATAAATGATAAAATCCCAAGGATAAAAGGGTAGAAAAGCTCATTATCTCCATCCTATTTATTCACCATATAAGAACATCCTTTGATATAAGCACAAATCTCTCCCCAGGGCAGGGGGATGGGAGAAAGAACAAGGCTGGATCTTCCTTTTCTGTAACAGGTAATTACTAAATGAACTCAAATAAAAAACAAACTTTTAATGGAAGATTTGGGGGGAAACGTCATCTAAAGCACATATTCATTCTTTGAGTAAAATTTGAGAGCCTACTATTATTCTACATGGCAGTTATAGAACAGTCATAAAACTGACACCATTTTTGCCTATGCTTTAATACCTGCTTATTTTCCTCAGAAATCAGAGTATACGGTGAAATGAACAGGGAGGTTATAGTTGAAAGAAGAAAGTGGAAAGAAAAGGCCCTGAGATATCAATCATTTATATGGTCCTTCATTCATTCCTTAGTGCTTTCCACAGTGTCAAAGTTTGCTGAGAAAGTAAGGAAAGGAAGAGTCGTGACTTCACTGAGAACAGTATTTGTGGGGCGATGGCCCAGAGACCATTGTGCAGTGGACTGAAATGAAAGTATTAGAAAAAGAAACTGACACATTAATTATGAACATCTCATTCGAGAAGTTTGGCTTTGAAGACAAGAGGAACTAGGGCAGTAACTGGTGTGTTTATTTTATTTTATTTTATTTTATTTGGATAAATAAGAGTGTTTAAAGAAGAAATTTGAGACTTAAAAAGTCAGTGCAGGGAACTGTAGTTGAGAGAGAAAAACTGAATACAATGAGAAGAGAAGGAACAATCTCAAGGTAAATTCTTAAGGAATTAGGAGGAGAGGGAAAAGAAATAGGCAAAGAAACTTGAAAAAGGAGTAAAAGAATCAATCTGTGTCTTCTTTATTTCAATACATCTCTAGCAGGCACAAAAACAACTAGAGAATATGTTAAATGCAGATTTTAAATCAAATGATTGCCATGCTCCCTAGCCCACTGAAGTCATTGTGAAGTTCAGCAGGCTGGAAAACTTGGGAATCCTCAGTGAGAACCTTGTGAGAAAGACAGAAAAGTGGAAAATGGCAATCAAATGAGCTGAAACAAAGTGTTATAAGACTAGTTCTTTCTAAAAAACAAAAGAAGATAATCCAACACGTATTTTTTTTTAAATCAGCCTATCAGCTGCCAATGGGCCCAAGAGTGCAATAGGGTAAAGAGAAATAATGATAGTCAAGGGGTTATGCCATTAAAGAAAGAGGTATTGCATTCTCCCTGCCACAAAACAGAAACAGAGGCACAGATACAGATACAGAGAAAAAATTGACAGCCGTCAGACAGGAAGGACTGGGGCTAGATGAAGGGATTAATAAAAAACAAACAAAAAAGCTTCATAGACACAGACATCAATATAGTGATGAGCAGAGAAAAATGGGGAGAGGGGAGATAAAAGAAGATAAAATAAAGATAAATGATGATGGAAGGAGACTAGGCTTTGAAAGATGAACACACAATACAATATATAAATGATGAATTATAGAATTGTGCACTTGAAATTTATATAATTTTATTAACCAGTGTAACTCCAATAAAATCTTATCCTTTCAGACGGCAAGGATGAACCTGCAAAGCATTATGCTAAATGAAATAAGCCAGTCACAGAAAGACAAGAACCAGATGATTTTACTTACACGTGGAAACTAATGAACAAAATAAACCAGCAAACAAAATAGAAACAGGCTCATAGATACAGAGAACAAACTGACTGCTGTCAGAGAGAAGGGGGTGTGCAGGGCAGGGTGAGAAAAAAGCCTCAACATCATGCTGATTACCAGAGGGGAAGGGACTTGGGGGAGGCAGAAGTGTGTGAAGGGGGGATAAATGGTGAAGAAAGGCTTGTCTTGGGGTGGTGAACACAGAACACAATATGCAGATATGTATTAATATAATTGTATACCTGAAATATATCTAATTTTATTAATCAATGTCACCCAATAAGGTCAATAAAAAGGAAGCAAACAAATAAATAAAACATGGAAAAAAATAAAAGAAAAACATTTTTAAAAAAGATTGGAATGACTACAAATGACCACCTCATGAATAGAATTTTATCCAATGCTTGAGGACTTTTATGTCTTCTCAGCAACTTCATTTATGCTTTTATGCTCCCACTAAATTATCAAGCTCCTTTCTTAAACTAACCACAATTACTGACCCACTGTTTGAAGAGAATATCCTCCAAAGAAAACACAGATGGTAGTATAAAAGTAAAAGCATGACTCATTTCCCATCATCCATGAGTACAATAGGGCATCCCATTTTCCTAAACTAGTTAGACATAAAAGCTTTAGTCTCAGCATCCAATCACTTCACTGGGCAAAATAATTATATCATACAACTACATGAAACTTATAAACGAAGAATAAAATGGGCAGAAATCTAATATCTAATTGAAAAATCAAACAGGAAGGTTTCAAGGCTTTTTTACTTTTCTGAAATAAGATGCAAGTGGGAAAATTGGGACGAAAGGTGCCATGATATTTATGTTTGCTGAGGATGTTGTAACATAGAGGAATTGCAAAGAGAGTTGTGTGTAATTTAATCACATTGTTTAGCAACATGGTCTGTATCAATATGTTACAAGTGGTTCTACATAATCCTGTCATCCAATCAAATGTTTTATAATGTTTATTATCTATATATAGAAAAGCCTAAGTGACTGACCAACCTGCCAGTAGCTATGATGAGCACTGATTACCAGGGGACAGATACTCAATGAAGTAGCTGCCAAGCTGGGGTGACTTGGCAGCTGCAGTTCTTGGGTGACACATCAAGAACCAGAGAGGAAGGAGCCCGATTTCAGGATATGTCACCTGAGAACTGCCCTCTCTCAATCTGGGACCCCTGGGGGGATGTCGGAGAGCCAGTTTCAGCCCAATTCCTGCAGGCCAGGCTGAGGGATCCCACTGAAGCACAAATGTACTGGTCCTCTAGTAACATTATAATAAAGTTAGAATTTAGAATTCCAACACTTACTCTGTAGAACAAAAAGGTGAGGACATCCTAATAACCAGGGCATCCACAACTGACATGGAATATCAGACGAGAAGTGTACAATAAAATATAAGGAGGAAGGAAAGGTAGAACAGAGATACTGGGGAAGAAAGGGTTTACACCTGTAGTATGGGAAAAGAACTACTTCACCACAATGAAACATTAAGGGTAGAAGCAAATGCAAATTAATTGGGGTAGAAATTTGAGTCACATGCAAGTATTTATTTTCCATACAGTTCAATGGGGATGGTTTACAGAAATGAAGGTATATTGTAGGATAAAGGACTTAAAGAAATCAATAAAAATTGAAATACATGTGAGAAAGGAGAGAAGGATTTGAGAGAGGCAAAACAGTATTACAGGCTATTTTAAAGGTCCAACAAATCCAGAGGTTATGGGATTCTCTCCACATCAGAATAGTAGGGTTCTAGGTTAGTGCTTCAGAATAAGTATAGAAGAACTGGTCCTGGAGTGTATTGTAAGGTAAAAGGAAATTTAAGGTATTTCAGGAAAAAAAGTAAATGAATATGTGGCATAGCCTACATAGACATGAAAGTGAGCAACAACTTGTAGAAGGAAAAAAAGAGATGTGTGATTGGTGAAATTATATGAGAAATAGAATCAGAACAAGAGAAATGGACTACTGGGGTCAGACAGTGGGGTGATGATATTTGGGGTTTAACATTAGTTTCACTTTGGGGGATTTGTACCTTTCTTTGAACTTATGATTCTCAGTAATATTTGCAACCCCTTCTATGTTCTTTCTTTAGCTCACTTCCTTCTGCCAATATTCTTATGGTAAAGATAGCCGATGCATTCAACCTCCTTATCTGTCAAGAAGTATTCTGTTCTTAAAATATGAGCTAATAATGAAATGTCATTGGACATTTTTTTTTATGCAGAAAGACTAAACATTACAAAGGCAGCAGTATCTCAGGAGCTTAGTATTATTAACAACACTGGTAGTCATGAATTTCAATTTGGCTCAGTAGATACACCACTGTGAAAAATAATTAAAATATAACAGAAAATGTACAAAGTCTTTCACATAAATTAACAATCTGGCAAGGAATAACAAAAGGCAAAAAAAAACCAAATATGATTGAGAGATGGGAAGAGCATAGAAGGTGCCTTTTCCTCTGGGAAATTTGCTGGACCCTGGTGAGCTGTCTTTGCAGAGCAATGGAGCAGAAAGAAAGCAACATTCAGAGCTTGCCTAAAGTTGGGAATGCAAGAGGAAACTCCCCACATTAACCTCCTTAGTGTGTGGGCTAAACTAGAAATAAACCTGACACTCACCAAAAGGATTGTAAGAGAAATTGCTGGTCTCAGGCTTTGCCACAGAATCAGATGGAAGAGAGAAAGAAAATCTCTCTGGAGAATTTGTCCCAAGATGGTATTCATATGTGTTTACGGCTAAAGTTTATACTACCCTAGAGATTTCAAGCTGATAATTTATTTTAAAATGGTCTCAGGTTGTTGTCCTCCTGGGACCACAGTAAAAACTTTTCTCAAGAAAGCCACAGTCGCTATTAGTTTTGAAGAAGCCCAATTCCAAGAACATGAAGCGGCATATAACACATGAGGAAATGAGCGCCCATCTGATGACTACTAGAAACAACAGACAGCTGAATTTCAAAAACATGAGTAAAAACATCAATTACTCATTTTGTTCTTCTCAGTTAAAGAACAAGGTCATCATAGTCAACCCAGCAATAGCTTCTTTGGATCCTTAGATCTGGGTTACATATGTTAGCAGTTGCAAACTGTTTCTGACCACACACCACAATCAGAGGAGCACTAAGTGCACTCTGTCCTGAGCATCCCGTGATGCTGATTTATAGGTACTTTGTTGGGAAGCCTATCCCCAGGGAGCTAGCTCATCGTTGGGAAGAAAAATACACACACTAAAATCAAAGTGATTTGAACATTTTAAATAACAAATATGGGCTATTTAAATTAGAAAAAATGTAAACATATCTTCTCTTCTATGCTTCCTCATAAAAGTTAGCCTTTTACTCTCCCAGAACCTCTGGGTAAGGAGACAGACTTTAGCCAGAAGATTAACTAGGTCCATCCCAGTAATATCTACCTCCATAAATAAGGAGGGTAGAGTTCCAGTTCTTTAGAATATATTAGGAGCTATACTATTCACCCTGGTCCCCACCTTGCATTCCTGGTATATTTTCTTGAATATGAACCACTGGATAGATTAGATGAGTGCCTCATACTCAGGCCTCCCAGTTTTTTGTTTATTTCTTCCCCAGATCTGGTCCTAACCAACATCCAACAGTTTATCGCTATCATTATATTTACTTTAGCCTGAAAACTGACAAGTTTCAAATCCAGCATTCTTGGAAGCAATGAAAGCATCTTTGATAATCATTTATTACCACAGTTTAGATTTACAGGAGCTAGACTTCCCAGGACAAACCTTTTGTGTCATTGGACTAACTGAACTGAATTGCACTGTGATTCTCCAGCAAGAGATTCCAGTATTCATCACTCAACTATATTCCTAAATTAGATCAGCATCATCCAGGAAAATATGTAACAGCTCAGAATGCCCTTGATTGTAATGAAGCTCAGAGCAGAAAAAGAAGACAACAGCCTTTTAAATCCTATGAGGAAAACTCTTATTTGAGGTCATACATATGGCAAGTGTATTGTGTCATTAGAAGTGCATTTAATGAACTCATTTTCACTGCAAAATATGGTTGAAAGGATTGCCTTTATTTTGTGAATTTTAATCCATGTAACTAGAAAAGAGGGAGGTAACTCAGGCACCATATATGATGGCTCTGTGACAGATAGGATTGCTCTCTCAAAATTCCAGGATTAGGCATGTCTTTGCTTTGAGGGATGGAATGTTCATATGATAATCCAAAGACTAGAGCTAGAATTCAAATTCTCAATGCCCACAGCTAGCCTCAGTGGCCCTTTTTTAGCGAGTAAAGGTTACAAACCAAGCCCCACTTTCCGCTAGTAAACATTGTACTGAGTATCACTTCCTTGGTGATACCACTTTCTGATTTTGGTTCCTGAACCAGTTGTCCCCAGGCTAAAATTCAGCCCATTCCTCTACAGATGGTTAAGTATATTCCCCCAGACATGACTTGTAAAGGCTAGCTTGGTGTCTATTTATTAACATATGCAATAGTGTAATCAAGTAGAAATGTCATTTCTTCAATATCACCTGCCTTATTCTCCCTCACAAGACCACTCCCTGAATGATTAAGTCCTCAGGACAATGAGGTTCTGGTTGACATAAAATAATCTTAGGAACAAAGCCTTGGGTACGTTTACTCCAGTGACAGAGTTTTGGTCAAATTAAATCTAATAGCTAAATCTCAGTTGTGTCTGTACTCCAGGCCCAGAAAGGCAGCAAAACCTGACATCAGGAACAGCTGTACTGGCAAACTACCCTCTACCCTAGGACTGTTGAATCAGTAGAAATCCTGACCCTGATCATGACCCCAGCTCCCTTAGTCACTGTGATTAATGATTTTCACCCATATAACCCATACCCCGGAAGCCATCAGGAAGCTAGATCTTTGAGAACTTGCTCACATGTGGCTCCTGGTGTGGGCTACTTCCTAAAAATAAACCCTTACTCTCTCCGCTGAAAGCTCCTATTCCTGTGTGATTGGGCTTTGATCACCAAGCAAAAGGACCCATTTCATTTGGAAACAATAGCCTCCTCAACATGGAAATCAAGCAGAAAAAGAGTGGTAGTGAATTCTTGGGGAGAGATTTCCGGTGCCTGAATGCCAACACTTAACCTTCATTAAGTGTATGTCAGTATAACAATGACCTAGTTTACTGCCTGACACAAGAAAAAATAAATGTTTCTTTTTCTCCATCCTGGGTATCAGTAGTTATTGAAATAGAGCACGCAGCCCTGACGTTATTAAAAGATGCCTCAGGATCTTTGTTTTGTGAAAACAAAACAACCATCAAAGAGGTGAAGTTCCCGCTCTCTCCATCCCATGCACTTCAACCTCCAGACCTGTTTTCTATCAGCTTCATCTGTGCAAGACTTGTATGAAAAACATATTTCATTGAGTTCTAAAAAGGAAGAAAAATTGAAAACCACTGTTCTATTTCATCAACTCTAACGATATTTTGTTATAAATTATCTGGATAATCACAATTGTGCCGACCTCATTGTAAGCGTAAATGATGAGTTTGGAAAGGTTTGTTTGAAACCATAACAACAAAACAAAGCAGCACTGTTGTCCCTCAGTTGCCAAAGATGACGGACTACGCCTGGTGGGAACATGCTGTATGCATGTGTGTGAATGCCTCATACTATACGATCAGGATAATGAGAGTCTGTACATGAAATAATGCATAATAGCAAATTATGCACTAATGTTTCTAAATGTGTCAGGAATGCTAGTAGGGTTCCATGGAGATTACTAGTTGTATCTTCTGGGATGTATGATGGAAATCAGTGATGACACACAGATTTTGTAATTTTCACTTCTTGATTCTATCAAAGATAGGGATGAGATTTTAGGTAGCCTCTTAGTGAGTTTAACATATGAGCACAATCTCTTGCAATTGAGAATGAGGTATACGGGAGAAGAACTTATCTGAATCTTTCCCAAGCTGTTGTCCAGATTTTGTGGTGTCTTGGAAGACATGCACTCCAAAATCAATTTGATGTTCTTGATTGCTGTTTGCTTTATGGACTTAACACTAAACATGTGTATACACAGGTGGCCACTTAACAGCCTAAAGTCTTTGCATTTGTGCAGACCATCAAAATGAACTTAATTCACCTAAAGGGATCTTTTCTGTGAGATGAGTCTTTCATCTTCACAAATTTGAGGTGACGGAATTTTTGTAAGTTGGAAGACTGAATTTAAGAGACCCCTTTCAAAGTGCTCCCGTTGAAGGGCTTTTGAGGACAGGATGAATATGATCTTCAGCCTGTTCTGATATATGCTAAAGAAGAAAGTCTGTCAAAGGCTTCATGACCTATTTCCCATCTGATTATTTTCACAGGTCATTTACTAAGATTCGATTTTAGAAACAACGATACATGCTATTGGCCCTAGAGTCAATATTTTAAATTAAAATGAGGTTACCCTATAAAGCCGCTTCCCATTTTAAAGGAAGATTTACATTTTTGGAATCTTTAATTTAAAACAGTGAAATATACTGGCACATCATCCACATTTTCATCTTCTCTCACTTTTCTTTTGGCCAATAATACTGAGCACTTCTTGTTATAAGAAAAGTATGAAAATATTAAGCTGTATACAACCAACTAGGTTTTTCTTCCTCCTTAAGTTTTTTTTTTTTTTTTTTTAGAACTTAAGTTGTTTTACCACAGGATTCAAAATAAAAATTGCCTATTTCACTCCTTTATTACCTTTTTTGTGGAAATAAACTTCAGACTTTCCTGGTAGACATAGCAAGGTGTGATACTTATATACAGTTTTTATATCATTCAATATCAAATGTTTACCTAAGAGATCAAAGTATACATTCCCATAACAGGATATTGTTTTGTCCTGATGGAAGAAAAATAAGAGATATAGAATTAGTTTATTTCAATTTGTTTTGAAGTTTTCCATAGAAGTTTGAAAATTAGTGTGCTAATTTTTTAAATGCTTGAAGGATATTGCAAGACTCCTATATCACATTTTGTACCCCTCTTTAAAAATCATTTTCATTACTTTCTCTCTACTTTATTGTAAAAAAAATGCCTAACTGATTTTCTCTATTTCTTCTTCTTTGGTTTCTCTCAGGTACAAATGTTTCTAAATGATCTATTGTCCATTTTAGTTATTTCACTGTTATACAAAATCTAAAGTTCACTCTTTCTTCAGTGTAAGTGAATTGAATTTATTTCAGCATACCCAGTGAGTTTATCAATTAATTTGGTACTGAATCCTCACAGGTAAGTCCTAAAAAATATTGATAGCCAGTGAATCTAATTTTTACCCTCATCTTTGAGGTCAATCAATTATGGGACAGCATGCATTTAAGAGAATGTAAAGGGAAGACAGTATTGTCTAGTGCATTTACTCTCTAGTGCACAAGACCTACTAAGACTTGGTTAAAGGTAAGACTAATCAGAGAACTTGTCAAATTATCTTTTTAGATCTCACATAATTATTTAAATTAGGCTAAGCAAAGAAACATGTTGAGCAAATTTTTAAATTGTGTTTTCTTATTTATTTGTTCATTTACTAAATATTAATTGAGGATTATAAGTACCAGAAATTGGACAGGATACTATGGATATTGTACTATATTCCCATGTCTTGGAAGATAAAAACCTTGCTCCATCATGTGTGAACTAATCTTTGTATTATTTAGTATTATTTAACCTTACAACTTCACTTTTCTTATCCATAATATGTGAAACATAATGATATATACAATCATTTTGGTAGCTGAGAATAATAAATTATGAAACATATAAAGTATTTTAAATCAATCCTGAGCTGAAAAAAAATAACTCAGTAATAATATTAATAGTGCCATCTAAGAGATACATTTAAGAAATAATTACTAATTATAAATACTGCATTATAAAGAAGTATGGAAGTTAAGAAAGCTTATATAGGATTATTCCACAAATAATAATTATTCAACTACAATTTTCCTAAACATGTAAAAGTATAAGCAAGACTACTATATACATTATATCCATGATAAAATATTAAATAACACTAAACTTTGTAAAATGGAAATTTTGTATTTGTAGGTGTATCTGCATTTACATCATTCTCCTAGAGACTCATCTTTAATTTTTCTCAATCCAACTATTTCTGTAAAAATGTCAAAAAGGAAGTCATGATAAGCCTCAATAAGTTAGGAAAAAAATAATGAGGTTTCAAAATAAAAAATGGACAAAGGAATATATGGGAAAATATTAGAGGGGTTTTTTCACAGCTGCAGTCTCAATAGCAACAGTAAATCAGGCATAAAAATTCTAGTCACATTTCCACCACATATAAATCCACTTCTCTTATATGAAATTGCACCAAAGAAACCAGTGATCTAATCTTTGGAGAAGTCCCTACATTTTACTAAATCATATTTGAAAGTACAATACGTTTATGTGTTGTAATCAGTGAGACATTAAATCCCATGAAGCATGCCACCGCCTTTTATATACTAAATGTTCAATGAACATGTGAGTGTAAGGGAGGAAAAAATCCATTCTTAAATTATTGCATTAATAATGAGGTCAATACTGTAATTAAAATTACTTTTTAGCCCCAACATGCAGCTGCTTCTGCCCGGATTGCCACAACAGCAAACCAATAACTTTCATGTCTCTGTGAATGTGCTACTTGACCAGAAACAGAGTCTGTCAGGGTTGGCCAAACCAACTCGGGGTCTTCTCACCCCAGACACTGTTGATTATGTGACCCCAGCCAATCTCTTCCTTGATCTTTATTCTTTACTCTATAAAAGCTTCCTGCCTTCTTCCCATTTTGTAGTTCTCCTAATGGAGACTGTCCACTTCATGAACTGTTAAAGTTTGTTTGTCACCTAAATTGTCTCCTTTATTTTTAACAGTTTCAAGAAAAGTTTAGAATTTTACAACTTTTGGAGATCTATTATGATATTGCCTAAACATAACACGGGTTTTGACTTACATTCCCAAAAAAGATCTGGAAGTCAAAGAGTTAAAGCCTCTCACCTATCATACATCATTTTCACTGTTCAGATATTTCTAAATCTCTAAGGGGAATGAGTTCCCACTAGCAGAGCAATTCCACACATGCATCTTAGTGATGCAGAAAAGGCCAAGAAACCATGGGGCTATATCAGACATTTCAAGTTATTTTATGAAATGGCATATAAAAATAAGGTTGAACGTGATGTCCATCTCTTTTATCTATGCTAATTTATTGCAATTACTAATGCATTTCACAAAGAATGTTCCAGGCAAGTTCATTAAATACTTTGCATAGTTTAGGATTGAAGATATAGTCCTGTTATGAGAATACTGTACATGGTGAGAGTAGACTAGCCAGACTAAATTCACTCATTCCAATACCCCATAGCATTTTCAACATAACATGTTTGTTATGCACCCTTGTCCTAATGAGCAGCTTAAGATCCCAGAGAAACATGATTATTAACCACTTCTGATATGGTTCTAACTGTATCCTTCTTAGAACTATCAATATATTAGAATTGTCCACCTTCACTATTGTGAATACTGTAGCAATTCCTTAATTTAAGTGAATTCATAGAAATTGGGATCATGCTTATCTAGGAATGTATTCAAGTTGAAAATATTCAAAAGAACTTTAAAGGAAATATTTCTTGATGAATAGAAATAACAATAGCTAACACTTGCTGACCATTATATGTGAAACACGATCACATTGTTAAATGTCATTGCAATTAACATTTAACCCTCATGAAACAAGAAACTGGCACATAAAGAAGTTAACTTAATAAGTCAAAATGCCTAACAAGGACTGATAGAATGAAAACTTGATTCAGTTTTCTGGAAACAAGATGCAGTAGTGGTTAAGCCTATGGGATTTGGAATCAGATTAGGCAATTTCAAATTCTAATCTTAGTATTATGGTACGATATCAGGTTCATTAAGTGTAAATTAGATAAATTGTGAACTATACCACAAGGTTAAAAGGAAGTTATCTATATGCATTTATACATTTAATAAGATGGTTATATAATATTTTATTAGTTTTTTTTCCAGCCAGTGTTGCTCAGTGGTTGAACATCAACCTATGAACTAGGAGTTCACAGTTCTATTCGTGGTCAGGGCACATGCCTGGGGATGTCGGCTCAATCCCCAGTGTGGGGTGTGCAGGACGCAGCCAATCAATGATTGTCTCTTATCATTAATGTTTCTATCTCTCATTTTCCCATCATTTCTGAAATCAATATAAATATACTGTCTTTTTTTGTGTAATTTTTGTTTTCAGTATTGTCATGTCCAAATATACAAACCTTTATACTTGAGATAGGTTTTGGCCTCAGAATATTTATAAGTTGTGTAGTCCGTGAGAAAATTTATTCTTATGCAGAACTATTCTATACAATGAATCCTGGCCTTTGCCCACTAAAGAGCTCAGTCAATGTTGCCAAAATCTTACCAGTATTTTCTATAGCCCTTATCCCTGAGCATGCTGCCCATGGAGATTCACTACTCTTTGGGGCAAGGGACATCAAGCAGCTATTCAACAAGGAACACCTGACTTGGAATTACCTGCTGAAGTAACTGGAGACTGGAAAAAATTAAAATTTTATATACTAATTATATATGTATATTTCTAAATATAATACCTATAAATATATATTTGAATATAAATTCAAATATAAATATCTATATTTGAAAAATTCAAAAATTATATATCACCGAAATAGGATTTGTTAGAGTAACAGACACTTTTCTCTATGGATTGATACTCTCTCCTAGTACTACATCCTTTCCCTTTGTCCAAGAGTTTTATTTCTTGGCAGCTTCCTTCACTTGGTTTCTTTTCCTTGGGGCTCTCTAGACTTTTCTTTAATCAGGGCTCAATGTCTTCTTTCCTAAATACCAGACTTTTTGCATGGTTATCTCCTAACACCCAATCAGATTTCACCTTACATTCACCTCATAAGGAAGCCCTGTTCTGGACCAATAAGTACTTAGTAGCTCTCTCACCTCATCCGTGTCACTTCCTCTACCACCAACAGTAATTTTCTAACTCACTTTGTTTTATTTCTATTGCAGCTTCTACATCATTCTGTAGATCAATGGTCATTTCCTTTATTAAAAAAATATTTATTGTTCAGATATTACAGATGTTCCTCTTTTTCCCCCCATAGCTTCTGTTCACCTGGTTCCCACCCCATTCCATGGCCTCACCACTGGGTATAACTGTCCTCATCCATAGATTTAAGATCTTTGTCCAAACTCTTTCCACACCCCCACACGACCTTACCCGGAGAATTCTCAGTCCACTCTATTTCCATGCTCCTAATTCTATTATATTCACCAGTTTATTCTGTTCATCTTATTCATTTGTTTTTTTATACACTTGTTGATGGATATGTATTTGCTGTCATTTTGTTGTTCATAATTTTTTATATTTACCTTTTTTCTTCTTTTCCTCTTCTTAAAGAATATTCTTGAGTATTATATTATATTTCATATAATACTGGTTTGCTGGTGATAAACTCCTTTAGCTTTTTCTTGTCTGTGAAGCTCTTTATCTGAGCTCAATGCTAAATAATAACCTTGCTTGGCAGAGTAATCTTGGTTGTAGGTCCTTGCTATTCATCACTTTGATATTTCTTGCCACTCCCTTCTGGCCTGCATAGTTTCTGTTGAGAAATCAGCTGACAGTTATATGGGTACTCCCTTATAGGTAACTGTTTTCCTTTTGCTGCTTTCAAGATTATCTTTTTGTCTTTCACTCTTGGCATTTTAATTATGTTGTAGGTCTTGGTGTGACCCTCTTTGGATTCCTTTTGTTTGGGGTTCTGTGCGCTTCCTGGACTTGTAATTCCATTTTTTTCACCAGGTAGGGGAAGTTTTCTGTCATTATTTCTTCTAATAAGTTTTCAATATATTGCTCTCTCTCTTCTTCTGTTACCCCCCCAATTCAGATGTTGGTATGCTTGAAATTGTTCTAGAGACTCCTTACATTATCTTCCTATATTTTGATTCTTTTTTTTTTTTTTCTTCTTTCTGCTCTGCCTGTTGGGTGTTTTTTGCTCCTCTTATTTCAAATCTTTGACTTGTTTCTTGGGATCCCTAGTCTACTGTTGAATCTCTGTATATTATTCTTTATTTCAGTGTTTCTTAATTTCTGGCTGGTCCTTTTCCTTATTTATTTATTTATTTATTTTGCATTCTCACTAAGATCCTTGAAGTTCTCATTAAGTTTCTTGGAGGCTTCTGGGAGATTCTTGAGTAGCCTTACAACTATGGTTTTGAACTCTATATCCAGTATTTTGCTTTCTTCCATTTCTTTCATTTGTAACATGTTTCTTTGTCTCCATATTTTGGCTGCTTTTTTGTGTTTGTTTCTATGTATTGGGTAGTTGCTAATACAATTGAGTTGATAGAGTGGCCTGATGTGTTTAGGTGTCCTATAGGCCCAGTAGCTCAGCTTCCCAAATCACCTGAAGTAGACACTCTTGGTGCACACCTTTCTGGGCTGTGTGCACAGTCTTGTTGTAGTTAAGCCTCGACTGCTGTTGGTGCCACTGGGAGGAATTGATCTCCAGGTCAAATTGTTGTGAGAACCAGCTTTGTCTACAGTGGAAAAGCTGCTATTCAGTAGACATGCTTATGGAGCAGGACTTGCTTCAGTGGGGCTTTAGTGCTAAGTCTGCTCCTTGAGTGTAAAGAGTTGTAATATGGTATAGTCTCACACTGACCACTGGGTACACTGGATCTTGGATCTCCAAGGAGGTGCAAAGACAGCTATTGCCTGAGGCCACCCACCAGAATCTACAGAGAGATCTGTAGATTCCTCCTCTTGTATCAGGTATGGAAGTGCCCAGTCGAGGCCCTGCTGTGAAGCTAGGTGCTGGTGCCAGTTCTTGGGCCTTCTTTTGATAGCTTTGGGGTTCCCTGACCCAACTTTTGCCTATTTGACAGGTTTTAGGCTGAGAAAGGACAAGCGCACAGCTTGGGTGGGATTGTAAATTGGGTGGGGCAGGGTCTCAGGGAATTCCCAGAGCAGAGCAAAAAATCAATGGCTGCCAGTCAGCCCTGCACCTGAGAGGTCCCAGCACAGAAACAATGACCACTGCGAGAACCTCTGTCTGGGAGAAAGCTGCCCTCATGTTCTTGCCCCGATGCCAGACAGTTCAGTTTTTCTCTGAATGTGTCTTGGTACCCCAAAGTCTCTCCTGGAACTGGAGTTCAGAGCAAGTGGGAGCTTGTATCCTCCTCCAATTAAAAATGCAGTGCACCCAGGTGCCAGCGCATTCCATCCTCCTCACCAGTATCAATGCACTTTCTTCACCTCTCTGGTTGTAGTGCTTCCCCTCAGCCAGCTTTCCCATGGTTCTGGATGATAGTTGTTCTGTCTTTTGGTTATAATTTTGATGTGGTTGTGAGCGGCAGCAAGTACAGGTGTTTACCTATGCCAACATCTTGGTTTGATCAATGGCCATTTCTATGCAGCCCACAACTGAGCCCTCAGTGCCCAGAACAAGGCCTGGCACATGGTAAGCACAGAGCTAAGGCTCTATGTGAATAATTTCATCTTATTTCTCGCTGGAATACATAGTCACCAAATCACCTCACCACTGATCTCCACTTGTCTCTAATGTCCAGTGATGCTGGCTTTCATCTTGATCTGACAGAGAGCTACAGTGTGGGGAAGGGGATCTTATCACAAGTTTATTTTAAAGCAGAATGTTGACATTAACTTAAAACATGGTTCCTTTACCATCCAAACATTTGCTTTATATCTCATTAAAATACAGTTTTTAAATATTTGATTTGTTTCCCCCCTAGAAAAGTTTATATGACTGAACCAATTAAAAATATGCTGGTGTTACTTATTCATGTTCGTACTTAATATTGGTTCTCTTAAATCTCATTTTTAGTATCAAATAATTTCCCCCAAATTAAATAGAAATATGGCAAATGCCTGGTAGTTGAGAGTGATTTTATCACATTAGTTCTCCTTTCCAGATGCCATGGTTTTATGTAGTGCAAATGATCCTCTCATTACCAGATGGTATGAGAAAGAAAGTGCTTCAGGGAGGTATATGCTAGAGAAGCCTGTCCACTAAGTAGCTATAAAAAGTGAAGCTTTGTAAACTTGCCAGCGAAGTATCTGAACTCAGCAGTGTGGACTGGGGAATGCAAACACTGAAGTCCCCATCTGACCAGATGTGGCCATTCCTAACGGAGAAGTTCAGTCAACCAATAAAATGTGTTCAATTAAAGCTTAGAGTGGTGATTATAATGCTAACATTCTTGCCTGGAAAATATAACTGAAGTAGACAGAGATACATAAGAAAAGCAAATCAAGTGCAATATTTACCAGGCTAACTCTTAAGTTAGCCTAGTTTCAGAATGCCACAACTTACAGTATTTGAGATATAAAAGAATTACACAAAGATAACTGCTGATTATATTTTATCACTCCAAACCTAATCCAATCATTGTTTCATTGCTGTGATTTTAAATGTGGTTGCAGAGGAAGCTTTTATCACATAACTACCTATCAACATGATGGCCCAAATATTTACTCCCTCCCAATTTGAGATATTTATACTTTCAACTATTAACACCCATTTAACATCTCTAAATGGACCCTCTTGTGGAATGCCAGCTAACTCTATCATCACAGATATAAACTCCAAAAGGAGGGCCACTCTGACCACTGTGCCCCCAGCCTTATGCCTTGATTGCCAGCAGTGGATTCATTATTTATTTCCTTTGCTTATCTCACTGTTTCCTCTTTCATCCCCACTCTCCTGGGAGGGCATCCTCAGTGGATCTCTGAACTACAGAATAAACCAGATTTTTGGTTATCTAACCTAGATGAATTATGCTATTAACCCAAATCTGAAAGTCATGATATTATATTTCCTATTTTCCATCTGGACTGAGTCAAAACTCACTGAGATAGTCAGGATCCCATGATCCAGCTTCATCCTTTCACCCTTATTGTCCAAAATAATGTGGACTTTTTTTCTTCCTGAGAAGTCAGTTTATTCCCCCTATTTGATGACGTCAGTGAGACATTGCAGTGCCCATGTTGCCTTGCCAGTTATCTAAGAGCTTATTCACAGCGAGTCTACTGACAGTCACCATCACCATTGCCTTTTAAAAAACCTAAATGTTTTTCTTCATATTTACTCGTATTTTAATAGTGTACTTTTTGCGATACATTAGTTAGTGTTGGCTTTCTTCTGAGGAAGTTTCCTCGAACCCATTTTGGAGTGTGGCAGAAAAGAAGTGCAGAATTAACAAACCTGCAAGTGAATTAAAAAATAATAAAAATAACCCTGTGTAATAAATGCCTTTTTATTTCCCACGGAGATTGTCTGAAATGATGCCACTAGACTGGCTGTGTCATAATGAAGCAATGAGGATACTGATTTTATTTTCTTCATAGGCAGCTGATCGATACATCTCTATCATCGATGTTTCTGGCTCTCTATCTCTCTCCCTTCCTCTCTGTACAAAATCAATAAAATATATTTAAAAAAAAAAAAAAAAAATACTTGCTTTGTTAACATTGAAGCCAAGTTAGAGATAAGTTAATATCACTATGTTAGTTAAGAATTATGAGACAGAACAGAACTGCTGGGTTCTCCATACAAGGTCCCTCTGCCAGGAAGGGTCCGCACGGGGGCAAGGGCATCATTCTTGCAGCATTAAGCCTCTGCTGATGAAGGTTTTATTAAATTCTTCATTGGGGTTTTGTGGTCATAGTTTAAAAGGTCTTTTTATCTTATTTTAAATTAAAACAAAATTATCACCCTATAAACAACTACAAAATTAAATTTAGTTTATTGCCATAGCATATCCTCAAAATGACACTCCAAATGCGATATCGACCAAAATTCAGGTTTTATGTATATTTTTGTTACTTGAGATTTTATATACAAACATACAAAATTCTTTAAAATTCAACATCCACCTTGCATCTAAAGAGGGGACAGGCAGTCCTTGGGTTACATCAGACTTGAGGTAGGTTGTAACATGGTTATGTCACCATTCCCCATTTATTTACAATTAAAAAAAGTTTCATCATTTTGACGTATGTGCATATGTGCTTTATGTTTTTTATTACTTATTTACCACAAGTAAAGATCAGAAATTGTTATCTTTCTTTTAAATGTTTTTTTTTTACTGTTTCACTTCATTACTGCTATGTCTGTGCTCCATGTGAGTGACGTAGGTGCTTATGTAGGTGGGTTCCGATTTATGGCAAAAATCGTGTTGCATAGCACCATAGGACTGGATCTCTGATGTAACCGGAGGACCTACTGTATATGTTCTTCAAGGCTGTTTGCATAAAAAACTTTAAATGTTTTTATCCTGGGGGCGAGGGAGGGAGGGAAGGAGGATGGAGAAGCCAGTTAGCTTTCTATTAGAAATTAAAATTCTCTTGGCAGAAGAAAATTGAGTAAATGTATTTATAAATAAAATACTCGTTATATTTTGCTTAGAGTATTACCATAGGCTTTGTAACCAGTATTTCTTCTTACACTAGTAATTTTCAGATATTTTTTAATTCAGAAAATATCTATTAACCTTTTGTGAAAAGGTTAATTAAGAGAAGAATATCTATTCATAATGATATTCACTTGAGTCAAGAAGTTTAAGGAAGAAATGACAATTAATAATGTGCTTTGAAGCAGAATACTTAATAAAGTCTATGTTGCATTTGATCTCAATTGGATTAATTGGAACCTAGCAGTGATTTTCCCTGAGTTCAAGTATAGCTCAAAGTCCTAAGGAGTCTATTGCTTGACTACTAGTAATCTGGCATTACAAATATTATAAATACCATTTTTAGCCCATTTTCAGAAATGGAGGAAAGGGAGAAGCAAGAAACCTAAAAGAGAATCCCAATTTATACTGATCAGACCTGAGGTCTCTTTGAAAATATATGGGTGCACAGATGGCTTGAATTTAAGATTAATTAGTTTGAAGACCAGTTAGTTGACATATTGTACCCTCTCCAATTTGGGACCCCTTGGAGATAGCTGATTGCTGGTTGTGGGATCAGGCCTAAAGCAGCAGTTGGACAACCCTCTCACAATCCAGACTGCTGGCTCCTAACTGCTCATCTGCCTGCCAGCCTGATGTCCCCCAAATGCCCTCCTCTGCAGGCCTGTTTGCCCCCAACTGCCCTCCCCAGCCAGCCATCTTATTGTGTCCATCTTGTGACAACATGAGGGAGGCCATCTTGTGGTGGCCATCTTGTGATGATGTCACACTAGGGCGTAACTCCATCTAAGCTTTTATTATATGGGATATACCTGCTTATTTACTATAGATATTATAGGAAGGTGGGAGCAATCCTGAAGCAAAAAAAGATGACTAAGAGAATTTATAAAATACTTATCTGAAAATATGTATAAACTCGAAACTGAAGGAAAATTTTTTTTAAGCAAGAAATCAAGTATAACCCAATATAAAAGATATAAATCCAGGCTGTGCCAGCAATTCTAAAGGTTTTTGAGTAAATGTTAATAACAATACTGAATCAAAGAAACAAATTGAAAACGGAGAATGAAACAGAATAAACAGGAATATACATAGATATGGCTTTGCACCATTGTTTTTCACTTTCAGATCATGTTCCTATATAAGGCCTGACCTGAGGTTATATCTACTACATTCTTGGTGGGACGGAACTAAGAAATCCTTTCTAGGTATTATTTTTCTTAGGAGTAAATGTAAATGTGAGTAGGGAAGGGGTGGAGTAATACTAGATATTTCAAAAGAGAATGTTTAAACATAGGACAAGCATGAAAGACCCATGGTAATTCAGGGATTTTATTTGACGGAATCCTGGGAACCAATCTGTTCATAAACATACAATAACAAAATTATGTATTAAGAATTTCTTAAAAGTTATTTGAGAGATCATTTTGGCATTTCTTCTGCATCCTCATTCCCATTAGACTTATTTTTCTAGGGAGTAAGTAAAACCAACAATGTCTGGGAGAATTTTCTGAGATCCCAGGAATGATTAACTGTACATTTGCGCTTGAATTCATTTTTCCTGCCCACCCTGCAGTTCCTCAGAGGATTTCAGAACTCCCCCAAAGCCTATATGAATTCTATTCTTTTGGGACTTGTTCAGGTCTTGAAATCAACCCAGGCCTAAACTGTCTTCAAAGCCATCACCATTCAGCAGATTCCCCAGCAATCGGTAAAGCACCTGGGAGATCCACAGTGTCACACAATCATATAAGTGGTTTGGAAATGTGTTTTAATGAGGTGTTTGTCCTACGGGAAAGAGGAAGGCTTGACTCTAATTAAAGTTGAAGCCAATGTATTTTTATTTTTTGGCCGCTTCATTTAAAGATGATTAGATGTCTTTTCCATTATAAAAAGCTGCATGACTACGCATTTAGACAAACGTTAGGCAGAATTTGCAATACTAATAATAATGCACCCCTGCAAGTGTTATGGACATCTATATTTTACTTTGTAAGGAGAGTGTTCTCAAAAAGTTTTAGTGTTGGCAGAAACTTGTGGATTCCAAATTTATGAAATTACTAGAATTTGAATTTTAAAAATCCAAGCCACTGAGTTGTAATAGATGAGAAGTCATTGTTAAAAAGCTCATTTGAGGATGAGAAATCATTGTTAAAAAGCTCATGTGAAAAAGTCTTTCCCATTGAGTGGAAGCTTGGGCTGTGCAAATGTACAAAAGTATTTATTTGAATCTCTTTTCATGCTTCTAAATTTATCATAACAATGGCTTTTCGAAAGTTATATTATGCCAGAGCTAAAGGCAACTTTAAGAAAATTAATTAAAAGATTTAAGCTCACTTCTATCTTTAGACACTGCCATGCTTGTAAAACATTTTCCTCTGGAACAAGCACCCCCCCCTTTCATACTGATGTTCACATTAGTGATTATTAAAATGTATCCCATTCTAGCAAATCTGGATCTTTAGTTATATCTACCTTATATTATGAAAGACATTTTCAATTTTATTGTTGAAAAAAAAAGGAGGAAAAACTCAAGAGAGTGTCTAATTATCCTACAAGTAATTTTACTATAGATTAATATCAGCCCCATGCTAATTCTGTGATTCTGAACTCCATAAAGAATGTAGGCCAATCTTAACTCATCTCTAGGTATCACTACTAAAGTATCCAACATAAATGGACAGACATGTACTTGTAAAGATTTTATGAAGTAATAGTCAGAGTCTGAATAATTTATCACAAATGATGCTCAATCAACTGAGCTACCCATCCAGAGTCAATGCTATGCTTTAATGTACCCTATTAGAAAACAAGTGTTTGCTTTCTGATGACTTTAAATAATAGGCTTTTTAGATACAGTATAATTTTAAATGATAAATTTTAAAATAATTAAAAGAATAAGTAAGATAAAATTTAAGACCAGGCTGACTTCTATAAATGAAGCTAAATTTATAGACCCCCAAGTTGTCTCCAAGGCAGCCCTGGGATGAAGAACGCCAGCCATCCAACCAGCTTGCGTAACCCACAGCCCCCTCCCCGATTTTAGAAGTGGGGCCCAAAAGGGCCACTTCTGGCAGCAAGGAGAAATGGTAAAGAGGCATTTATGCACCATGAAGACAGAGGGGGCCTGAGTATCAACTTATTTCAGTATGTGGCTCCTGTCCCCCAATTAAGATTAAAGTCCATCTAGACAGGCAATCATAATATATATGATTTCAGTGAATATATTAGTTAAGGTTTAATTGATAGAGCAAATATGAGTAATGGTAAATAGAAATTTGTTATAGGAAATGCATCTTACAAATATGGGAGATGCTAGGGAAGTAAAAGTCTAGAGATTAATGTATAATGAGAGAAGTATTAGATTAAGTAGATTCCCAAACCATCCAAAGTCCTGAAGATAAGTTACTGTAATTTCTATAAAAGTGTACATACTTATAGGAATATAAATACCCATGAAATCTAATATTCCATACATATTCATAATGGAAAGTATATTAATAACAATATCCTAATACTGAGAGCACTCTGCTATTAGCTCACTTTGACTTAAACTAAGTATAAAGTATTAGCAACCACAAGGAATGATTCCCTCAGTTCTACAGCCTCATTTTAAACTCAGCATATTAATACCATGGTATTCTGATAATTCCTTCAGAATTATCATCAATAACAAGATTGACAAAATAAACTCAAACAAAAAACTAAATGAATTAAAATAGGTTAAAAGAATACATGATTATGTGACTTATAAATAAAACTAAATACATCTTATTTACTAGCATTTGTCACAGTAAAAATATTGAGAAGTATGAAATTCTATTAGCAACAGCAAGTAATATTATTCTATTTAGGTATATACTTCATGAGGACTGGATTAGGAGAAATGAAGAAAGTTACAAATGCTCATAGAAAATCCTATATAATAAAGAGATAATATGCTAATTAGACTGGATGAAGGAATGACCTTCCAGAATGACCCTCCAGAACAACCAGTCGGCAGGGGGTGAGGCCACTAGGGCTTAGTTCCTTGCACAAATTTTGTGCATCGGACCTCTAGTTTTAATTTATAAAATTTATATATAATTTATAATTTTTTTATTTATAAAATTTATAAAAGTAATTTATAAATTTAACATATTTCAATTTATAATCCCAACAGAATTTAAATAAATTATGTAAAACATTTCTAAAACCCATAAGGAGATATATGTAGGCAAGAATATTAAGTTTTATTCTGAAGGCAAATAGAACTCCTACGTTGGAGAAAGGAACAGAAGTGATGAAGCAAATACTGCCTACCTCATATTACAATATATTTGAAATATTTAAAATCAAACCATGCCATGTCAGTAGAGAAATAAAGATCAATGGAGAAAAGTTGTGAGTTTATGAACAGACTCTAGTTTTGATTTTTAGCAAATCATGAGTAAATTTTGAAAATATAGCAAAGAATAAGTAAATTGTGAAAATAATCAAAATTAATATATTCTATAAAACTCTGATAGTAGTATAAAAGAAAAAATACACATATTAAACTATAAATATGTGTAAAGAGGAGATGAAATTTTTTAAAAGTTAAAAACTCAAATGACAGAATCAAGAGGTTGTAATATATCTTACCTTGCTGGATAAACAGAGTTAATCTTGTTTTATGAAGCCAAGTAAAGCAATAACTGATTGAAGAATGTCCAATATATATTTGTCAGCTTCCTTAAAGAAAAAAATAATATCTTAGTTAGCTTGACCAAAGCCTTGAGATTATATATATACATGTATATATAAATATAAAAATATATGATTATATGTTATACTATATATTTATATTGAGAAACCACTAAGGAAGAAGAATGTAATAGTAAATGTCACTGCACAAATTTTCAAAGACAAATTAAATATTAAAATAATGAAAAGCTTTTTGAAAGAGTATTCTTATTCTAAATAATCATTAGACCATTTTTGAAGGCCTCAATACCTTTTGAGGAAAACATAGCTATGGGGAAGTCCTCTATGAGCCATACTGTTGGGGTAATAATGAGCAGATGCCTTGATAAAGCTAGCCAAATACGAAGTGAAATGCAGTGTGTGTGTGTGTGTGTGTGTGTGTGTGTGTGTGTGTGAATGTGATGTCCTGATCAGACAAGTTATAAGAGCTCAATATTGTAGTGCCTGTAACAAAGCATTTTAAATCATGAACATGATATGTGAGAACCAGGTAGATGTATGACCGTGAGTGCAATGTTATTCAGTATTTCCACTCTTTATTTTATAAAGCATACTCATTGTGCAGTTGTCAAGTGTGGAAAGTGTTAAGTACCACACAATATATCTTTAATTCTACAAATATGCATACAATGTATAAACAGTTCTCTGTACCAATATCTATGATAGACTTTTAATTACACATCTTTCTAATGTTACTATGAAAACTTTAACTTTGGAATTTCCTGACTCTTGTATGCTTAATTCCTCAGTGCTAATGTTCCAATACCAGATCTGAATGACTATATATATGGATATTTCTATCTGCTCAAGATGCTTCTAGAATATAACATTTAACCTTCTAAGAAAATATAATGGAGGTGGAAGAGGCAAAAAAAAAAATCAGAAACAATAATAATCTGTTCTGTTGGTTGGCAGCAGATCTCTTTGTTAACTGTTGGATGAGAATGTGAAAAGGAATCAACACCCACAGCAGTGACAGAAGGTAGTGTAGTGACGGAAAATTAATGAATATATGCAAAATGTGTGAAAAGACCTCAGATTGTGGAGAAAATGTCCAAATGATCAAACTTGCTAATAATTGAGATAATAATACAAAACTTCATATTAATAAGCTTTCCCTTCCTTAAAGCAAAGCAAAAAATGCCTTTGGAAATCATTCACACACACATAAAAACAGCTGCCAGGATGAGGCACGATGCTGATGGCTGCTATGCAGGATAACTTCTGAAATATCACAGTGCCCACCCCATGGAGGATTTGGCCTAAGTAACTCTATGTGGAGGTGCCCACCTGTGGACACAAATGCTGCTTGTGTTCTGTTTAATTATTTAAACCAGGAAATGGTAGAAAGGACTATTATTATGGTTCTATTATTATGGTTTGTCATTTTTATAAGAAAACCTCATGTTTGAGACTGGTGGCTCATTGGAAACATTATATTTTTAACAACTGAGGCTCATAAGAGTTCACCTTGACCCTAGTCAGGGCCTTGGAGGGATCCTAGAAAGACCACATACATGATAATTGACACCATTTATATGGTTTGATGATACCAGCAGGGGCTCCCTGGCTCTCATTTGCCCAACTGCTTGCCTTAGTACTGGACACCTTTCCTCCTTCCTCCAGTCTGGCATGTTCAATGTGTACATGTTGTTTCTATCACTCTAGTCATCATGCAAGTGATGAGGAAAACTTGAACAGGCATCTCAGAGCAAGGAGCATGTGTCTTAGGGTTCAGTTTCCCCAAGTTGTTGATGTGAAAGGAAACACTTATTCTTAAAAGTTACTCATAATTTTTTTTAAAAAGTAAATATAATTTTTAAATTTTCCTTCAGTCTGTTTCCTGGCTTTAATAAGAATATAATTTTTTAGTGAAAAAACAAAAAGAGCATGTGTGCATGTGGGGTATGTGTGTGCTGCATTCCAGTGAATTAAATGAGTTCTCAAACATTGAAAACTCTTAACAATAAATTCTAATGAGGAACTTTAGAATCTATTTTGTTCAAGTGGAATAAATAATTGATGAGTTTTACCACTAAATATGCCTTAGGCACCAAAAGAGAAGTGTCTTAATTTAAAAGTATATTGTTTTAGCCATTATCACCACATAAATAGTTGTTGAAGACCTGGGCTCACAAATATAAACAGAAATCCAGGCTGACATATTTACCACTATAGACTTAAATCATTTAAGGAAAAGACTATAGAATGCAGGAACACATATCAATAACTGACCATTTATTATCTCCAAACAAAACAGTGAAGCAGGCAATAAATACTTGTGTCCCTTCCCACTCTCTTTGGATGTCACCTTTCCCTTCATATACTACAGATTCCTAGTTGCCTAGTGACCACTACTCCCTATTGCTTCCCTGGCACAGCTCTAAGAAACCTCTAGAGTCTCCTTAGGAATGTTTAGCAACACCATGGAAGGAAGGAAGGAAGGAAGGAAGGAAGGAAGGAAGGAAGGAAGGAAGGAAGGAAGGAAGGAAGGAAGGAGGGAGGGAGGGAGGGAGGGAGGGAGGGAGGGAGGGAGGGAGGGAGGGAGGGAGGGAGGGAAGGGAAGGGAAGGGAAGAGAAAAGAATAAGCAGACAAGAAGAGAAAGAGACAATGTCATTATTATCCATCATCCCATTTCCCAAGCCAGCATTGTTCAGTACCAAAAAGAAACTTCCCAGCTAGAAACTTTCTCTCACTAGAAAAGAAGAGCAGGATGAGCAACCAGCTGCTGCACCCTTAGTGGGACTCTGCACAAAGGTCCCACTTTTCTTTTTTTTAATATATTTTATTGATTTTTTTACAGAGAGAGGAGAGAGGGATAGAGAGTTAGAAACATCAATGAGAAAGAATCATCGATCAGCTGCCTCTTGCACACCACCACTGGGGACGTGTCCACAACCAAGGTATATGCTCTTGACCGGAATCCAACCCGGGACCTTTCGGTCCACGGGCTAACACTTTATCCACTGAGCCAAACCAGTCTCGGCACAAAGGTCCCACTTTGGTTTCACCCCAGACAGATGGGCAGAGCTCATACACGGAGCCAGCTTGCACAGGGAAGAAAAGCAAAGGCTATTACTAGAAGACATGCAGCATGAGTGATGGCACTTCATAGACACCTGCTCTTCAGACAAATGCATAGGATTTTGCCTTTCATGAAGCCAATAGCTAGCACTTGGCACCATGGACCCCTACCAATCTCCCCAGCTTTCCCCCCACAGGCATGTGCCATCACTGACCCCAGCTGCCTGAGTCCCTCCCCGCCCTAATTACCAGTGCAGAACCTCACTTGCAGCCACCAGCTTAGGTGACATGCAGCCATGCAAGCACAAGACATCAGCCTGAGCCTCCCCAGGTCTGACCTCTACCACCTTGTCCATGCTTAGGGCCAACTCCCCTTCCAGCTGTGCAACTACATGCCTGTCATCAGCCTCCACTGTACCACATGTGCACAGAGGGGAGAATGCACCCATGGGTGAGCACATCAGTAGCTGGTCCCTCCACAACCACTTGCAGATAAAATCAGACTCTGCCTTGTATCACTGTCCAGTACCAACACACTAACCTGTAGCTGCCCCTCCCCCCACCTCAACCCCAACTGTGCACATATATACATACCTCCAGAGATGATGCTAACTTGCTAGGAAGAGTGTCATAAGCAACAGAGGAAGCAACTCATGGTAAATTTAGTGTGTATTTTCCATAAGTAAATTGTGGGGAATTTTGTTCCACTGACAGCCTGCTTTGCAATGTTTCTGGACTCTCTCAAAAGGAGGTGTAGAAAACCCTGCAATGGTGCTGATATGCAGTGAACAATGGGTGCATTTTTATTTGTTGTTGTTCCCAAGATACAAATTGACAAATGTCCTGCTTGAGAAGATGCCTAGTATATCCAGGTAATGACCTTCAGATGTGCATGAAGCACTGGCCTTGGGAAAGGGCTCCAAGTGGTATGACAACCGAAAAAAAATCTAGAAATCCAAACAGGCAAACCTTATAATAGGTTTTGAAAGATAGAATTTTCATTGACTGTAACCAGTATCCAGTCATTTTAAACACACATCCTCCCAACCTTATCTACAAATGGCAACCCGTACAGTTTTGACTATGACATCATCCTGTAGTTATGTTTTATGTCTGGCTTCACTGAAAGAGATGCCTGAATTTACCTTTGAAGTTAGAAAATGTCCGGGGCCCGATAGATTATTGACTGGAATTTGGCAAAGGTCTGGAATACTTTTATATTTTTCCAACGTTAAAATACATTTACCCACCTAGCCCCCCACTTATTTTGTGGTCCCAAGTGTAATTCCTGGTATTTCACCATACACATCACTAGCTACCAGCAATCTGGTTTCCTTTTTTTCTTAAAAATGTCTTCAGCACTTCAGCACTTGGTCTGTTTGCGTTCCACAGGCTAACTGATCTCCACATGTGAACTGATACAGTAAGTCCTTCTCTCAGGAAGAAAAGTTAAACTCAGGAAGTTGGGACTGACAGGAGGAAGGGGCAAAGCATTTCTGATAGCGTATTACTCCTCCGAGTAGGGAAATCTATAGGCACATCTGCAGATTTGTGTGTGTGTGTGGAAAACGAGTTGTTTTGTGCAAGATGTTTACTTGGCATACAGAGGAAATATGATTTAAAAAAAAAAAGTAAGTAAAGGTTGCAGACATTTGCAAATATTTGGATTTTGATTTAACCTTTCTAACACACTCTCTAAAGGCAAAACTTAGTTGAATTGGCCTTCTTGTATGCACATTTCAAGTCATAAAACAACAACTGAAAAACTACTAGTTTCATATTAAGATTATGAAAATAAACTTGCACTGATGAAACGCTTTAACTAAGTTTGGGCCAAGGGTGATGAAAGCTTTCCAAACATTTGTGAAGCTTTTTACAATCTTCCTTCCATGTGGGATCAGTAGTAAATCCAGATACCAGGGGCAGCTTTTCAAATAGATCTCAGACATAACAAGAACTGTCAGTACCCCATTGGAATCATCAGCTGTGCATCGTCCTGCCCACATTTACCAACAGCTTCCTCGCACGCTTGTGGTCACTCCATCCCCTCCTACTGAGGAATACATTCCCACCCCCATGTGCCCATCTGCCTTTTGTAAGTATATTGAGTTTCCTGTGAAATGAATTTGAAAGAATTAGAGTAGATCAAGGACATTTCTTTGGCTATAGCTATTTCTGTTCCCTCATCTTTTTTTTTTTTTTTTTTTTTTTTTTTTTTTTTTTTTTTTTTTTTTTTAGGTATAGGAATAGAAAGAATATTGAATTCAGATTCAAACACCCTGTAGACTATAAAAAATAAATTACTTCCAAATCATAACGACTATCAATAACCTTGTGACATGGAATGTGGCTAATGGACTCGGGTTTTTAAGGTGATGCTTTGTAAACATAATAAGAACTCAGGAATATATGGGGGGGGGGGAAATGGGTGTCATTTTTAAAATGGGTTAAAAAGTAGGCCTTCCACCCACTTAATTGATGGGTTGTAGATGTCCACTGCATTAGTAGGAGAAAGATTCTGAGAATAAATGCATGTGGGTTCAGGAGCAGGGTCCCAGACTCACTGTGGATGAGGTCACGGGCATGGGCAGTGATAGGCATGGCAAAGGTGCCATGCAGTGGCTATGTCTGGCCGAGATAATGCTGATTCCAGCTCTCATGGCCTCAGATTCACTTTCTCCTCTCCTCTAAATTATTTCTATCACCCGAGAAAATAAGCCTATTCTTATTTTCATAGCTGGGGAAATTACTGTCAAAGTATATTTTGAAAGTCATAAAGTACCCCTTGTACTCCTTCTTAAATGGACTTTTAGTGATTCTGTTTATACTTGAATAGAATAGTGAACTGGTGTAAAAAATAAAAGAACAGAGGAATAAAAAGCTTTGCCAATACAAGTGCTCAGATATTACTTCCAATTTCCATAATAAAAAGTAATTTTCTTCCACAACAATTTAAACATGGGCCTGCTAAGCAAAACTGTTTTCACCTTGCTCTAGTGGGCAGTTTTGCCTAAGCAAGGAAAGTGCAATAAGGTTATTGAGAATCACTCATTGTAAAAACTTCTGCATCTTTTACAAAACTCTTAGCCTTGACTTATAGGTGGGTATTTATTAAAGAAAAATATTTTTGGCAGAATCCTAATAATATGGAGTTCTCACACCTCACATTGGAAAAGACTGAATAAGAAAAAAAAATGTATTCCATGAAAATAATATTAATCAAAACATTAATCCTAATATTAATATACAATAATAGTAACACTAGTAAGAGCTCATATTTGCCACTTTATCTGTGTCATTGTGCTAAATGATTTACATATATGAATTTATTTAATGCTCTCAATACCATTAATACATTTTATTATCATAATTTAAGATGGAGAAAATAATGTGTCTGAGATCATTCACTGGTTGACTTTCATGATTCAAAAACAGAACTCTGACCCTATGATGTCTTCAACTGGGAAGACACAAAGAGTCACAGCAAAAGAAAGGTTTTATATTTATATTAGATGCCCGGTGCACACAATTTGTGCATGGAGGGGTGGATTCCCTCAACTCAACCTGCACCCTCTCCAATTGGGGACCCCTTGCAAGATGTTTGACTGCCATCTAAACCTGCAGTCAGACATCCCTCTTACAATCTGGGACCACTGTCTCCTAACTGCTTACCTTCCTGGCTGCCTGATTGCCCCTAACTGCTTTTGCCTGCTAGCCTGATCACCCCTAACTGCCCTCTCCTGCAGGCCTGATGTCACCCCCAACTGCTCTCCTCTGCTGGCCAATTTGGTTCTGATTGGTCGGTTCCTATGCCAGTGTCAAAAGCTCCACCTTCTAGGTAGCCATTGGTTCCCCACAGCACCCATCTTTGGTTCTGACTGGTCAGTTCCTATGCCAGTCAACATCAAAAGCTCTGCCTCCTAGGCAGCCATTGGCTCTCTACAGCACCCACCTTTGCTTCTCTTGATCAGTTCCTATGCCAGTCAGTGTCAGGATACTAGGAAGAGGCAACTGGGATTCCAGTGAACAAAGCATAATTGAAAGGCAAACACAGATACAGACAGCAAATGAACAGTCTAGGCTGTTGGTTTCCTCAGTCAATGCCTGAACTAAGTGATGTTCTGGTAATGTGAAGGCTGTGTCAGAGTTGCTAAGTTCTTAATCTTTCACTCCATTGGATTCTGTTGTAAACAATACCAGTAAAACTACCACATTGCAATACCTAGTTGATATAGCTCTCCTAAACTGACTTCAGGTGGGGAGCTTCTTATATACACATAATTCCATCATGGATAGCAATAACTGAAGAGAAGAAAATGGGGTTTCTGCTCTGCCAGCTTAAGTAACATGGTTGGGGAGCATCAGTCATTTCTATATTGAGGAATTTGCAATTTTTGTTGTACAATAATATCATAGTACTACTAACACATTGCAAATACTTGCTTTTTCAGTGTCACTAATATGGAAGTAAAATGTCCATGCAATCTTCCAAATAATGTATACATTTACAGTTGTCATGAATGAACATGGATTGACAGAGTAGGCTCTAAAAATGATGGTAATACAGATATAGTTTAATGCATATCTACCTTTCTCTTTGAAAATGAATTTGGGTTAGAAAAAATAAATACAGCAAGGATGATTTTTTGACACACACTGATTGGACCACAAATTATTTTTCTTTGTTAGCTTTTCCATCCATGATCACTGATGACATGTCATTCACTGGCACCGTGTTCAGTGACCCACAACTAATCTTTGCCAAAGAGGCTTAGAGACCTCTCTCTTTTCCTTTGGGAAAATAGGAAGTCAGCTGAGAGATTGCTTTGGAAAAAAGAGTGAAAGGTCCCCTGGCCCCGTGGTGAGCAAACTGTAGCTCTTGAGCCACATGTGGCTCTTTGGCCCCTTGAGTGTGGCTCTTCCACAAAATACCATGGCCTGGGTGAGCCTATATTGAAGAAGTGGCTTTAGAAGAAGTTTAAAAAATGTGGTTCTCAAAAGAAATTTCAATCATTATACTGTTGATATTTGTCTTGTTGACTAATGAGTTTGCCAACCACCGCCCTAGCCTTCTATCCTGAGGGACCACATACACCTCCACTCAAAGAAATCTATATGCTCACCTTACCAAAGTGTGCAGAAAGGACAATCTGACCAGAAAGCACCCCATCCCATGATTATCATCCACCCCCTCCCTTTGCACTGAATGCCCTCTGCAGCCTGTGACCTGTGGAGGCTGAGGCGGAGCCTTGCTTCTTAAGAGCCCAGTCTGCACAAATAGAATGTGAGAGCTGGCTGATGCGGAGTGTAAATCTCCGTTTTAGCCCACCAAGACATCACCGTACCTCTGCCAAGTCTCAAAATCCCAAGCAGACCTAGGAGATGAGTAGAAATATAAATTGAAGCTCCTTCATGTTTAAGTTCTTTCCTTTATGGTTCTTATTCCCACAGATGGATTAAATTTTTACTATTGGGGAAGAACATTCTTTCTTAGAAACATACTCATGTAACAAAGTTCAAGTCCCATTTCTCCTTCATTTGCTCTTTGGGGCTTCTACTTATATTCCACTGCCCTCTCTGAATCTGAATTTAGCCAATTTGTTCACTTGGGTAAGTTTGGGTTCCAGGAACACCAGGGGGCTCTTTGGCCTTGTGTTTTCCTTTAAGGTCAAAGCTATGGAAAGCCTGTCACACAGCTTCTTCCTGAACATGTTGGCTCACTTATTTCAAGGGTTCCGTATTCCCTGGGAAGTTGTTCTTTCCAAAGTCAATTTTAAGGTTAAGCAAATATTAGTGCATCTAGCAGTATGTCCCATGTGCTTCCTTTGATTTCTTTTACATGCAAAATCCTAAGACAGTGTCATAAGTGCTTTAGAGAAAAGTTACTCTGTACTTCTAAAAGCCAATTTTCCTTTTAGGTATATTTGTTCACGTGCCAAGATGAATGAATATTAAGGATGCATTCAGAAAACTGTAACTGATGAGAGCATAATCCTAGATTTGTTGTATCCCTAGGAAACACTAATGTAAAGACTGGAAGCTCTAAATTTTCCAGTCTCTCATTTGCTACATGTTACACGCACACACACACACACAAAAAATACTAATTATAATTGCTTATAAAAACAGAAGACTATAGAATTCTTAACTATCCATGTTTAATTCTATCAGAATCTCTATGGTGCTTCAGTCCATGAACTAGCTTTGTCTGACTTCTAACCTGCATTTTGGACAACTAGACCCATTTCTTTTCAGAGGAAAAAAAAATAGATTATCTTTTTTTATAGAAAAAGGAGTTTTCTAAAAGCTAGTTCAAGCTTTATGTTAAAATATTGTCAAAATTATTGCACCTTGAAGTTTGCAAAGAAATTATTTTATACTGAAATAGTATTTAGCAATTCTAAATCATGAACAATGTTACTTGTAATAGTGCAGACTTTACTTCATAAGATAAATAGCTTTTGAGAGGATACAGCAAAAGTAGATTTACTGCTGTCCGTACATGAAACAGTGTTTATTCTTACATTATTATTTATAATTATTGTATTATTTTCCATATAAACAACTATACACCTATTTTTGCCACACCCTGTACATATATACATATACTAGAAGCCCAATGCACAAAGATTCGTGCCAGAACGGGCCTTCCTTTCCCTGGCTGCTGGCACCTCCTTCCCTCTGGCCAGAGCCACCTTTCCACCTTTCCATGCTGCCCAGAGGCCCCCAGCCATTTGGTGCCTGGATATGTAAATTAACCCACTAACTTTGTTGGGTTAATTTACATACTCACTCCTGATTGGCTGGTGGGTGTTGGGAAGGTATGGTAATTAGCATATTATTCTTTTATTAGGTAGATGGGCAGATATATGTACATAAAATATATTGATATATGGAGATATGGATGTATATATCTCCATATGCCAGTATATCTGTAATATTAAGGCACCCATTTCTATAACTTTAATTTTTATTTTAATAAACATGTATAGATTATGAGATGAATTTATACTAAATAATATTTTAGCACAATACATATTTGATAATATTTCTACACACAGAAGATAGTTCAAAATCTGTTTTTAATTTTTAAAGTTAGATTACTTAGGTTTTTTCTTTTTTTAATGATTTTAGAGAGGAAGAGAGAAAGAGAGAGAGAGAGAGAAGAGAGAGAGAGAGAGAGAGAGAGAGATTGACTTGTTGCTCCACTTACTTATGCATCAATTGGTTGATTCTTGTGTGTGCCCTGACAGGAGGTCAAACCTGCAACCTTGGCATATGGGGATGACACTTTAACCAACTGAGCTACCCTGCAAGGGCCTAGTTTCTTGTCTGTATACTGCTATTCATTGACATCCAATTGGCATTCCTGGCCTCATTTACTAGTGCTATATTTTGAAATGTTATCACTCTTATCTCCTTTATATTAAAAAGGCACCTGCCCTACATGTTTGCTGAAGGCCCCGAATTAGATACTACTTGGGAAAGAAATCAGTAAGTTATCATGCTCAAAACAACCTTAAGTAATTTCATTAGCCACATATATTTCGCAAACATTTCATATCTAATGTTTAAATTACGTTTACTTCAATTTTTCTCATTATTTCTTGAATCACTTTTTCATGATAGAAATTTATGAAGCATTGAAACATTTGCAAAGTAGTGCTTTGTTGTGCATTCTACAGTCAAAGTGTTGGATTAAACATATTTTATACAAAGTAACAAAGTGCATTTTTTTATGTCAGTAAATGAATTGTATGTGTATGTGATCTTAAAAGAAGATGAAGGAAAACTTATAGAAAGAGCTATGGATGCATGGACTCGAGTAAATGACTTTGACTGAATCCTGTGGAAGAGGCTGCTTCCGGGTCCTCTCAGGCTTTCCCAGTGAACAGGGGTTGCGATTATTAGGTAAATGCACTCTCTGACTATTCACATCTCAATTTCCCCAAAGGTCACATGGCAGAGGGCAGGCCTGGGCAGTCTGGAAGGTAGAACTGCTTATACAGTTCATCTATAAGCAGAGGAGTTTGGGGTATAAAATCAAGCTAAACTTTGGTTGTGCCCTGTGAATAGGAATAAAATTCCTCTGCTACTGGTAAGCCACGAGTCAGCTTTCCTTTTGTTGTTCTCCAATATCCCTCAGGCCAGTCCACATTTTCGCTATTTCCTCTTGCAGTAAACCCTGCTATGTCATGGCCCGGGGTAAAAATGAGAAACATACTGATTAATTTGTTTACCTTTCCTCAACTTTTCTCCCAAGTCAATGACTTAAGTTAGCCCTGTGCAAAATGCCCAATCAATCAAGTCTCCTTTTTGTTTTACTTTTATTTTCCTATTGCATAACAAAATATTAAATGTTAAGGATTTTTACACGAGTACATATTATTTTGAGCTTTTATGAGGCCATGAGTGAGGAAATTCAAATTTATGATTCCTTTAGGAAGCACAAGCTGGCTGTATTCGGACAACCCACATGTACTAGAACAGTTTCTGTATAAAGAGGCTTCAGAGACTCACTTATTTATGGTTTGGAAAATACCAGAACAAACCCTTGTGCTACAATGGCAGCCACAATTTTTGTTTTAATCATCATCATCATCAACCAATATATGGTTCACTCTCCGAAACAGTTGGAATGCGATCTATCTCAGAGCGAAGGTCAAGGTTGAGGGCTCTGATGATGAAAGGAGCTACTTATTGGTATTAGGTCATTTCATCTGGGGTGGTGATTAGTGTGTTAACCAGGATCTGTCATTGCCTGAACAAATCTCAAAAACAGAAAGCCGACACAAGGGCCTTGCCTACAAAGAACCATTCCCCGTCTTCCGGTCATGGATGTAAAGCCTCACAAAGTGTCTGCCCTCTCACCGTTTTTGATGAGATACACAGAATAAATGATTTCTCAGGTTCCTTCCTTCCTCCTCAGCTCAGTTGACTATTTTGCAGGTTTGCATCCTGTAGAGGAGTCTATTTCAATACTTCCTATTTTGGATCCCTCTTGGTGCACAGGGTGCTAACTTGACCTGCTGTGTGAGTCATATTTTCCAGATGGGCAGCTGGGAAGGGCTGGTGTTCTGGTTAGCCTCACCTTGGTGTCCCTGACACTGTGAACAGTAACCTTATCACTCGGAGTAGGTTCAGGAAGGTGAGGTCCTCATGATGTGGGAAGCCTTTTCCAAGCCTTCCAAGTTTACCCCTCCTCTCTCACTGTTTAGTGCTCTGCTCTATCAAAACACATTTTCATGAAAGGATCTGCTTAACTCATTAAATTGTCATTCCCAGGTGCATGTGAATTTTAACCCCATACATGGAGGCTTAAATCAAAGGGGCGACTCTTATAATTAACTTTAATAATTTATGGTCTCTGCAAGCAGGTGAGAGATGAATTTAAGAAGTTAGGAAGTGAGTTTCTCTTTAACCCCTGAGACCATATGTTAATAGATGCTTATTCCGACTCAGCGATAATGGCTATTTAGGCATCAAGTCATTCACACCTTTTTTCTATCTCTGTTATGGACATATAGAAATTTTTGCCTAGGATCTCAAAAGAGGTGATGATGGGGATTAAAGGGTTTTATATAACAGTCAAGTCAGAGGAAGCAGAAGGGCTGGATCCCAAACTTGAATCTGGGCCTAATGCCTTGGAGTTTTAAAATTCCCATGCTTCACCTAAAATAAATAAATAAATAAATAAATAAATAAATAAATAAATAAATAATAAAAAATCTAAATGTTTTCATGCTCCTTAGTCTCCAATCCCCCCCCCTCCCATTAATAAGAAATAGAGAGACATAAAACTCTAGGTGAATATCCATTCCCAGGGAGGCCCCCTGCTGGGTCTCTTTTCTGCTTGAATGACCAACTAGAATAGCACAGAAGGGGGTCATTTAAATTGGAAGTTGTAGAGAGCTACAAATTCCAGGTATTAATTTGTTGCTCTTTCAATGTGTCAGTCTCTGAGAGAGCTGAATATAGGAATCAGGAGGGCTTTACCACCCAGGGAACACTGCCCTCACTCTGTCTATAAGTCTTCTGGGACAGAGGGACTCCTATGGGTCAGACACCCTGGAGCTATAAAAAGCAACAGCCCTTGTCTGTGGCAAACAGCAATGAAACAGGACCTGTTAGAAAGAGCCCTGTAGATCTGATACAAGGCATTCTTATCAGAATGCCTCCACTCCACAGGCAGAACTGAGGTCTAATTTTTACAGAAGGAAACTGAGCTGTCTAGTTATTGTCAGTAGGGTTAATGTCCAGTACAGGGACTTTTGAATCAACAGCACCTCATGCCCAAGTAACCTATGTCAAAATGAGTCATCACTAGCTACCAGCTCTGTGGGGGAGCAGGGGTGGTGTAGCCATGTGACAGCTTAGAGATACAGCTTTCTGCATCACAAAATGGTGATGATAATGAATTTGCCTACCTTATAGGGGGGTGGTGATAATTAAATGAGGTTCTATTTGGAAACTCCCTATCAAATTTTAAATGTTCAACATTATTCTTGCTGGCGGTGTTATAGTCCTTATCTCCAAAGATAAAATAATGTCAAAATGCCACCCATCAACTGTTTTGAAGGAGAAGAGAGGAAAAGAGAGTGATCACAAGGTAAACACAAAGCAGTGTCATTAGTTCAAGTTGAAGCTAAGCCTGCTCCAGATTTCTCCACCTTTGAATGCTGAAACCATACTTGACTTTGGCATCAGGCAATGTCATTTAATATGTTCAGACAGCCCTGCATGCCGTTAAGCATGCACTGTGTATTATTTTATGATGTTTGAGTTGGACTCGCACTTTCTGGGTACACGTATTTGTGTATATTTTTTTCAGATTCTTGTGAAAAGCTGGAGGAATCTGTTTCCAATTTCATGACCGTTTATCACTAATCCAAAATGACTGCAGCGATACCTACAGACCCACACACAGGAAGCTCTGAGAATTGGATTCATCGTATATTTGCCCAGAAGCTCTGTTAAACCAGTTTTATGCTTATATAGCTGAAGGTGACAAACTGTGGGAAAGCGGACAGCATTATACTGAGCTACAGAATGGGGAAAAAAATCTTAATTTATTGAACACAACAGAAGATAAAGGACTAGTGATGTTGGTGCTTTCAAGAATTGCTTGATCACCTGACCACTCACTGTCTCTTTAAGTTTCTAATATTCTCTTTATAATCACACTCAGCTGTAGTTTTCATTCATGAACAGATTTAATAGAAAGAAAGCCAAGCCATGGTTTTCACTTGGGAGAGTTCTCTTAATCAGACATAAAGTGCACTTTTCCTGGAAAATCTTCAAACTGGTTTGAAAATATTGCAGCTGTGAGGTAATTAAGGTATTTGAAGTTTCTCAAGCAATTTGCATGAATATAATCACAAGTGTCATTGTGCTAGGGTTCATTTAATACTTAAAAGCATCCTGTAGCATCCTGAAAGAACCTTCCTTAAAAAATCACACGCAGAGATAGCTGACCTAAATCTATATGAACGGTGCTTTATTTAAAGCAACTCACTTAAAAATTTGATTCAATAACTTAATATTAAATGTTTCCTTCATTGATGTTATTTTGCAAGAAATTTTATCTTTATGTTCTTAAGGTCTATGATAACATACCTTTAATAACTTAGCTTTCTAAATGTAAGAACGGCATTCATATAAATATAATCATAGTAGCATTATGTGAAGCGGCTAATTTGGAAAGAATCAAATGAAACTATAGAAAAAGAGTTGAAAAAAATATAGTGCACACATTCATTGGAAAACTATGTACTTGATAAAAAGTTTATACAAAATATAACACCAAAAATATTTATCCTAGAATAACAATTGAAACACAATTTATAAGTTTCACACTATATTATGTTAAATATTTGCATTCAAAATTTAAAGTACTTCATTCAAATACTAGTCCTGTGGTAGAACTATAAGCCTGACCATCTAATTTCCCTACTTAAAATGCTTCAATGTCATTCTATTTGTTCTAAAACAAACTATCACTATTCTTCCCTCATTCTCTAAACTTTGATCACATTGAAATTCCATCAAGATTTCCTCCTTGCTTCAATATTCCATTTCAATGTCCTTTCTGCACATAAAATGCCTACTCCACTCCAGCTGACCCTACCCTCCTAAGCAGCTAACTTTTAAGAACTCTCACATACCAGTTAACTTCATTCCTGTGGAAGCCTTTTATAAATCAACTTGGGAGACAATGTGCCCTGGGTATAGTCTAATGTCCCCTTGAAATCACTTTCATGCCCTCTTTGACAATTTCAATTAATTATTTGGGTATTTAATGCTTCTGTCCCATAACAGAACATACATCCAATTAGATCAGAGACATTATCGCTTGCTACCACTTAGGGTATCTGATATACAATTGGTACTCAGCTATAATTTTTTGGTTGGACTACAAGTTGTGCTTCTGGTAATTGTGAATTGGCTCATATCAAACACTCCCATAAAAAAATAATGATATAAACACTGAACAAAATATGTATTCACACACACACACACACACACACACGCACACACACACTTGGAGACAAACAAGATTCTCCTGTTTACAACTTTTCTCCTGAGGGAAACTGCAGTCCCCACTGTAAAGGCCACATCTTAGAGAAGGCTGACCTTGAGGAACAGAGGAAAGACGTCAGGGCTCCTACAGCAACAGCCAAGTGCAGGGGAAGTCCCAGGAGAGAGCAACAAAGGCTGAGCCCACAAGTTGTGCTGGTCAGTGAAGGAGCACACACTGGCAGCCTGCACCCCGCCCAGCTAAGGTGGGAGAGTGGAGTTCCTACTTCCACTGCCTCCAGCTGCAAAGCAGAAGGTGGAGTCGAAGTTCAGCCAGGTTAACCGCTGGTCAGCTTAAACAAAAAGTCAGCTCTATTTTGGTCTGGGATTTATATTCCCTATAAAAGTATCTCTAAAAAAGCAGCATTTATGTTAATACCCAAGGGATATGTAGGAGTTAGGAGGAAAGTAAATAATTATTCTTTCAGAGAGGAGAAAAGGACATGTGAATATTCAATACTGGAAAGCCTGACATGTTTTGTGACACAACAAATACCAACAGGGCTGATGCATATTGACAAGGTCGGGAGAGAGGCATGTGTGATGAGATACACGGGGCAAACAACGTGAGGTCTTGTTTGTCATGTTATTCTTATTTTATTCTAAGTACTTCCAAAGCCTTCAAAGGCATTTTTAAAGATTTTTAATTGATTTTTAGATGAGGGGAAGAGAGAGGGAGAGGGAGAGAAAGAGAGAGAGAGAAAGAGAAATATTGATATGAAAGTGAAACATCAATTGGCTGCCTCCTGCTTGCTTTGTACTGGGAATGTACCCAGAAACCTTTCAGTGCATGGGAGTACAGCCAACTGAGCCACAATGACCAGGGCTTCAAGGGTTTAGGCAATGCAATTGCATGATCAGACAGTGTTTTAAATGGTCATTCTGGCTACAATTTGAAAAAGCATTGATGGGGGTAAAGGTGGATAAAGACATCTCCAAATCTCTCTCGATATTTTCCAGCTGTAATTGGCGGATGGGAGTTGCTTCAGATAGAGTAGAATACAAAAACTTACATTCAGGTTTCTGGCTTGAATATTCAAGATCATACATACACACACTTGTACACACATATATTCACATAGAAGATGAGAATAAAATAAGTAGCACTTATTTTAATAGATTTATTAATCTGTTAAAGAAGCAATCATTTCCCTCTTAGGTTTGAAAAGAACACATAATAATGTCTAGTAAATAAAGGCACTTATGATTTTAATGGCACCTAATTTTAACTTCATGTTTATAATAATTAGAAGTTTGAGCTCTGGAGACAATTTTCCTGGCTTTAATTCTCAGCCCTGCCATACACTCCTTGTAAAACTTGGCATATGTATGAAACTCCTTGTGCCTCAGTTATCTCATCATAGTAATGGTATCTAGGTTGAGAAAATTAAACAAACACTAACAAGGCAAAGATTAGCTAGATGATTGCCAACCCTAATCTTTCTTCCTAGATTCTCAAGATGACAGACATTGCCTAGCTTCCCCTTCATTTAGGTTGGGATGATGCCTCTGGGTTCCCGCCAGAGGCATGTGATTCGAAGACCTTGCAGGTCTTGCCATAAAACATAGTCTGTTCTCTCAGTTTTGCTTGCTGACCATTTTAAACAGAGTTGGAAAGAGCCAATATCTTTGTTCACCAGGCAAAAGCCTGTCTCCTAAAATTCCAATTAAACTTCGACATGAATGAGAAATACACCTACCCTTAAGCAACTGCGATCTGAAGGTGCTTTTTCAACACTAGCAATGATTTCCCCAAGCAATGCCACAGCACTGGGAGCAGCAGCTAGCTAGCTAGGGCACAGTGAGGATTCCACAATGGCCAGCACTGAAAACACTGTTGGGCCCCCAGGGTTCCAAATGTCAGAAAATGTACTGACTATGGAAATGATGGTCCAAATATCTAAAATAAGATTCCTTAATTCTGAAAACAACATTTCACCTGAAAGCCAAGCATGGCGTGTTGGTTCTGTGTGAACCTATCATCTCAGTAGCAGAGCATATTTATTGCAACAAGGTTCCAAACATATTAGAGAGGTAGAGCTAGTATTGCCAGGTAAACCATTGTTTTGCCGCTAGCCATTTGACCTATGCTCTGTGCCACTTCACCTGTCATGAGGATTATCCTCACTTCAGAAACAATCCAGGTGCCACATTTCCCCTTGGCATTAGAAGAAATATGGTTTTCATATATTTATAGAAGCAATGAAAATGGTATTATTGCATGCATGTAAGTTAGCTATAAATGACAATATACCAAACATGGAAAACTTTGTATCATACACGGTGTTCCAAAAAATGTATACACACTTTAATAGCTGATGGCTCAATTTTGAAAATGAAATTCATTTTAATGAACACTGCCTGTATAATTAAAGTGTGTGTATTCATTTTTGGCACACTCTGTATCTATACAATACATGTTATGATAGAACACTAGCTATTTAAAGACAAAAATGTTCTACTTGGTATCATTTAACATCTTCTGAAGTGGTATGTAAATTTTCAGAGAGGGTGGGGGAGATAAAGAAATATAGAAACATTGATTGTTCAACTTACTTATGCATTCATTGGTTGATTCTTGTATGTGTCCTGACCGGGGATTGAACCAGCAACTTTGGCGTATGGGGACAATGCTCTAACCAAGTGAGCTACTGGCCAGGGCAGCACTATATAAATTTTAAATAAACAGCTTGAACAGAGCTACACAGATACTCATATTTTTTCCATCTGGAAAGAAATCATCTGCCTTACAGCCATTTTACTGTTCATTGCAGAGGGTTATGTGAAGCAGATTGCTTTGAAATTTTTTATTTCCATTAGAAAACCAAACCTGGATTTTTTTTTTTCTACAGAAGCTGCATATAGATTTAGCACTCACTGAACCCTGTTACAGGCATTGTTAACCAAAGCCAGTAACAGTGGACCTCTCTTAATTGCTCACTAAGTGCATCGTGTATGTTAACACAGACACACAGAAGCCAGAAAGGAAATCACCCCCAGCTGTCCATGACCTTGATACTCAGATATCCATGCTTCCCTATCCTTTCCCAAATCAGAGGTGCATGAGAAGCTTCCAATCTTCATGTGTTTTTATTCTTTTGCACAGGAGCATCCAACCCAGTAACATAATCTTAGGGTGATGTTCAGGTAATCACCGACTTCCTCACTGCAAGGCATCCCTCCTAGTGTTTTAAGTGTTTCCACTCCAGTCAAGGTCCTCTACTCCCAGCTGAACATGTTGGATGTATTCAAGCACAAGGGGAAATGATCCTGGGCAATTCTACTTCAAAATCTCCAAGTTACACAATTCTAATGATGTCCCATTACCTCAATTTGTTTTTGTTTCCAATTCTAAGGCAAATCTTAACAAAAAACATACAAAAAATAAAATAAAAAAAACAACTAACCTCAGAACCATAACTGAGTTTTGTTTATCCTTTTATCAAATGTTCACCTTGTACACTGCATAAAGCTACAAATATAATTCATTTATTTTACTCTCTTATTGAGTATGAATGTTTCCCATTTGGGGGCACTATGTTGGCCACCAATAAATACAGCCCAGCTGTGACTCAGTGGTTGAACATTGACTTATGAACCTGAAGGCCATGTTTTAATTCCCAATCAGGGCATGTACCTAGGTTGCAGGCTCCATTCCCAGTAGGGGGTGTGCAGGAGGCAGCTCATCAGTGATTCTCAACATTGATGTCATATATATATATATATATATATATATATATATATATATATATATATATTTCTCCCATATAATAAAGAGCTAATATGCTAATTAGACCAAACAGCAGAATTATCATCTGGACACCCTTCTGGATGAAGCTGGGGCTGTGAGGGCCATGGCAGAACATGAAAGAGAAAGCCCTGACCTTCATGGAGCTGACTAGTGCACCAGAAACAAAACATATGCAGAAATGAGTGATAATTAATATGATTGATTAATAATATTATTTTACCATTGTTAAAAAAACACTCACATAAATACATGCATTTAATCACTGGGTAAAAGGAAACACATCAGAAAGCTGTATCATTCTTGAGATCTTAGGATTAAGACATCATACCTGGATGTGGAAGAGAATGTGCCAATACAAGGCTACAGGAATAGGGAGGGTGCTGGTGTCCTGAGAACAGGATGAGTGGGTAGAGCTAACAATGAGTATGGTATGCACAACCGGGGATATGAAGGGCATCCACATTTAGACAAAAAGAGTTTCTCCTGAATGACTCCTACCCATCCTGCTTTTATATGAAACGAAACAAATGTAAATATGCTCTATTTCTCTGGATGGAGTCTATTCTAGAAAAAAGGCAAAGATAATACAGAAACAGTAAGCTCGATGGAATGATCCAAGGAAAAAGTATCAGATCAGCTAGAAGGAAGGTAGCACCCATTCCTGATAACAGTGAGAGACAAACCAGTATCTTTTAAAACTTCCTTTTTAAAAGTGGTCCTACTTGCCGGACACTGCACATGCGGGGCTGACAGCATAGGCTTCTATGAAGACCTGCAGCTTCTACATAAAGAGATCACTTCTGGGCATGGTTTGAACTCCTCATAAAGGGGTTCCAGTCATGGTTCATTTTCACAGGTGGCCTTTACTCTCTGGACTGCCATTGATGGACTATACCTGCGTGACAGTGCCAAGGCACTGAAGCTTTCCCAGCCCTGGTGTCCTTGTCCAAGTCCTCCTTGGACTCCAAGGTGCACAAAGAAATATGGCCCCTGGAACCTCCTCCCACATATTCAATGTACTTATTACCTTTGGTCTTTGTTAAACAAAGCAGCCTGGGATTGAATATGGTATTCTCACATTAATTTTACTATTGCTTTTAGATGCTTATTCAGTTTGGATTTACTTTATACTAATAAAGAATGAAATAAAAAGCAACTGTGGTCATCCTTAAACGTAGTCCCTGGGAAAGATTGTAAAGCATCTGTTCCCAAGTAGCTCCATAACCTTCCCACGCCCAGGTCATTGCCAGTTGCCCGGCAGCTTCCTCCAAGCAGCCTAGTCAAAAATCTTGAGGTTAAGTTGCCATGACACTTCCTGGAACAAGGTGATAGCACTCCCACTGCAGAAACCACAGAGTGTGCTGATAAAGACAGTTATTTACACAGGGAGCTTTCAGAAGATAAATCTGGAACAGAAGATGTAATACCCTAAAAATATCATGTCAGTTCTCTGAGAATTCCCAAGGGTTTTACCAAAGATGACTTGTGAAATAGGTATTGTTACATCAATTTGCTTCCCAAATATCTATATCTCTAGATCTAGACCTAGATCTAGAGACATAGAGATAGATGATAGACAGGTAAGTAGGTAGATAGATAGATGATAGATAGATAGATAGATAGATAGATAGATAGATAGATAGATAGATGATAGATACTGTAGATTAGGGGTGTCGAACTCAATCAGAGAAGGGGCCAAAATCTAAAATCCAGCCTAAATCACGAGCCGAATGGTTTACTGAACAGTCATAAACTGTCATTGTGATGGAAACGCAGCAGAGTGCAGTGATGACAGCGCGGTGCGGGCCACATTGCAAGGCCTGGCGGGACGGATTTGGCCCGCGGGCCTTGTGTTTGACACATGTGCTGTAGATAGATAGGTAGGTAGGTAGGTAGATAGGTAGATAGGTAGATAGATAGATAGATAGATAGATAGATAGATAGATAGATAGATAGTCTATATAGAATTACATACTACAAATGGTAGCATTGAGTTCAGCTTTTGTTTTTTACATGAGGACACTGGCTGTGAGAGTTGAAAACGGTTTGCTCAAAGTCTCAGAGCAGACAGGCAGGGACAGTCACAGAACTTAGATAGCAGGCGCCTGGTTCCATACTCTTTGCTGTCCTCTGTAGCTGCAGAAGAAAATACAAGTTTACACACACACACACACACACACACACACACACACACACACACACAATCTAACCCTGGGCTGTCTGCACTGTTTTCTTCATACATAAAAGAACCTACATTGTAGGAGTGTACTTGTTCCTCATAGCTAGCTCCCAAAGTAGATATTTTGCACACTATAGAAATACTTATATCCACAGATGGCATCGTATCCATGAATATAAGAGCAATATAGGATTATTGAAGACAGACTGACTTTTTTCTCTCTCGATTACACAAAAGCATCCCAAAATTTCGATTCTAGAGTGAGAACATGAGTTTGGAAAAAATTGTTAATTCCCTGGAGATAAGTCATTTCATTTTATGTATTAAAAAATAAAAACTGAGGACATGAAAGCTTAAGCGACTTGTACATGACCATACACTTGTTACCTAAATTGAGTCTGATAAATGGATCCTTCCAAAGTATTCATGTAATGTAGGTCTCTTGGACCTTAATCCAATGATTATGCCTCTATGGAGGCATAATCATTGCACATCCCTCACTCCCATAGAGAAAACATGAGAATAAAAATGAGTATAATTATTCAAGTGGAATTTAATCAAGTCTTAATAAATTTTTAACTGAAGAAAATTAGTTTCAGATATTTGACCCTTTTGGCTTTATTATACCATGACTTCTCTGAATATGTTACATTCATATTTTTCTGTCAATTAGCAGAACTTCTAGAGTTCCATGATATATGGCATTTTAGGAATGCATGAAACACATAATCTCACACTCACAAAAACGTTAGTGCCTGACATGGGGACACACACATACATACTTCAATTTCAAGAATGGAATTTTATTTTCTTCTAATATGATGAGTATATTAATCTCCTTGAATAATGATGATGATGATAATAAAAAGGAGGGAGAAGATGACTGAAAAATAACCCTAGAGTAGGACTGTTTGTTTTTTTATTAACTTTCCCAAAACAGATTGAGAGAAATATGATCTGCTTATAAAATCAATTATTTAATATCAATTACTTAAGATGTTTCCAAAAATTATATGAGCAAATATGCTTCACATTATATCAACTCTTTTGGCAATCACTAAAGTGGGTTAGAATGTCTGGGAAATCTTACATTATTAATAATGATGAGTAAAAAATCCTGTTTAATTCTTTTTTTAACTAACAGTTTCCTCAAACTTATTTTTGCCATAGAATGTTCTTCTTTTCTTCATCATTAAACATGAAATTGTGCTGTGGAAACTGTGATGGAGAGAGTACATGGTCAATATTACTGAATGAAAATGTAATACATCTGAGATTATGTGACTGTCAAAACTAGGACAGATTAATTTTATAAAGAATATTTCTCAAGTTTCTAATATTTCCCTAAATCCTATAAGACATGAAGATAATTATCAATTAGAGTTAGCCAAATGTCTGGTATGTGGAATCCTTAACCCATATGCAATGAGAACAAAACACCTCAACTTAAATAGTCAGAATAAAGATTATTTATTAATAATCAGAATAAAGATAAAAGGAGTAAAAATGTGCATTTACTGAATTTCATTTGATAATCAGTTTATTATTTGGATGATGGTAAATCACTGTTAAGGAAGTCAATAATATTTAAAGTGACACATGACAACTTATTACACTTCAAGGGGACTTGCAAGCATGGATTTGAATTAGATCTTAAATAGCTGTATAGATTCAGATCCTAGTAAAATAATGTCTTAATGAGTCAATTTTACCATTTTATATAACAATCCTAAATTCTGTGAAATTATAGAGATTATTATAAAGAATTAAAATTTCAAAAATACTATATATATTTCCAGATCAACTGTGTGTGTGTGCTGAATTGAAAGTCTCTCAAGTCTTCTATCTTCAAAGCAGTAGAAAGATGAGGAAGACAATTTTCATAAATGTTGACACTATCCAAAATTTATTGTACATGAGATGGGTTAGGTTCCCCAACCTTCCTTTTTTTTTCATCAAACATGTTTTAATATCACTCTAAATGGTGTATTGAATTTTTGCCCTCCCCAAAACATTAGAAAATCAGAACTATTTAAAAAAAAAACATAACAATTGTCATTCATGGAAGTTTAATACTTCAATATTAATATTTAATAATATATATAGGGGGAAAACAGAGAATACCTTCTTTCTAGAGAAGTAAAATGTTCTAAAGCTATTGCATTTAGATTTTAAAAGTCAATTACTGAGTTTTAGAAATGGAAAAGTTAACTTATAATATTTTATCAATATTATTTTAAAGATCTTGGAAAAGCTACAAATGTCTTTAATTCCTCCTGAAATTTTCTCACTTAACTGCAATAACAGAGTCTTTGATTTTTATATTTTAACTATTGCCAGATCCCTAATCGATTCCTCCCTTCTACTCTAAATTTTACTAAATCTTTGGGGACTAGATATGGTTCGAATCTTATAAATGTCTTTACATGTATTGCATTACTCTTTCACAGCTTTATGTTTTTTATCCTTTAAGTCTGGAAAGGGAGATTGAATTCTGAGAAAGACAGAAGCAACTGTATGAACTGGCATGATATCATTGAGAATACAGAGCTCGTCACAACTCCTTAAGTGATGATATCTCAGCTCAATGGCATAGGGCCTAGGTCTTTGGCCTCAGAATCCTTTAAAACATGTCAATATATCAAACGTCCATATGTGTGCTGATTTTAATAAAATGGCAAAAATGACAGCTTTTTAATGAAAGACCTTATAAAATACTCTTGTTATAACATGTGATTATTGATACTGGAACACAGAAACATCATGAAACTCAAAGATTGTGTTAATTCTTTACAAATATAGGATGAAATTACATAATGGGTTTTGCTTACTTTGAATTAACAAAAATCTTACATTGACTATTTTAAAGAGAAATGGAAAAATTTAAAGTAAGTAAAACTCAAAGGTTTTTTTTTATTTTTACATTAAGTCATTCACCATGCTGAATGACTCATGGCATATTTTAAAATATAAAATACTATAAGCCATCCTTGTGAAATGTACAACTCTTTCATTGATTCTCAGATTGCTATTCCTTTTCGGTTTCTGTGAAGATAAGTTGGGGCAATCTTTCTGAGAAACATTCGTGTAGTAAAACAACTATTCAGTTTTGATAATTAACATACTGTCATGATGTAGTAATTTTTGTCCTCCCAGAGATAAAGTTAGAACTCAACAATAAGCTCTCTATTCAAAATACAGTATTCATATATTCATGCATATTTACACAGACAAACTGACAGACATATACACATTCATATATACACTGAGTGGCTAGATTATTATGATCTCTAAACACATAATAATCTGGACACTCACTGTATATCCTATATAATAAAAGGCTAATATGCAAATTGTCCCCTTGACCAGGAGTTCGACCAGCAGACAGGCCAGCCAACCACCCTATGTCCCCTCCCCCTGGCCAGGCTGGCTGGATCCCACCCAGGCACAAATGCACCAGGCCTCTAATATATATACACACACACACACACACACACACACACACACACACACACACACTGAGTGGCCAGATTATTACGCATTCAGAAATCATGATAATCTCGCCACTCAGGGTATATGAGAGCCACTATATATAGATATCACACAGAGATATGTAAGACTTGTAGATCCTTTAGATGTTTTATGAGACTCTGTTTTTTGTTTTACAAAGTTCATTTACTTCCAATCGCTTCAAGTTGATAATATCCAATGCAGTCTCCTTGGGGACAGAAAGCAGAAAGGGCTGGGAAGAGATAGGCTGCTGCCTTCCCTGTGTTCTCAGAATTACTACAACAGAAGGGTTCATCCTGTGATTAGTGAAGGGGTCTGGTTTACCGCCAGTAGACCCACATTGGAATATTGCTCTACCACCGACAAACTGTCTAACCCTGAAGAAATCATTTAGCCTCCTTGATCTTAATTTACTGTTGTAAGAAATAAAGCCTTTATGAAAAAAAGTACTATATTGGAAACAGAGCTTCCTAGTCACATGTTTTATTGTTTTGATTACTAAGGCTTGATACTATTTTTGGAGACAATTTCATAGGCAGCAGCTATCTCATCTTAAAAGTTTTTAGTGAATCACTAAAAGCCAGCAACTCACCAAAAGCTCATGCTCTGTTGGTCATAAAAACGTTTCAGCCTATGAATTACGTATGAGAATACAGTTGGAGTTGGGTGCAGTATGTGTAGTTCAGTTTTCTGCTACTTGGGAGGCAATGTGATTGTGATTCAAGTGTTCTGGGTGGCCTTGACTCACGCCATAGACTATTCTGTTTAGCTCTTGGGGAAGTGCAGTTAACAGACATTTATTGAGCATTTAATATAAACAGAACACTGACCTGAAGACTGAAATTTCCACAAGATCTACTGTCATTCACTTGAGGAATTTATAAAATCTGTAGTATAAAAATCTATATGAAGGTAGCCTTCCACAGATTCATTCATTAACTTATTTTTTCAGGAAATATTTCTTGAGAATCTTTCATATACCAGATGCTTGAACAATAAGAATGAGAAAGGCATGCCTCTTTTCTCTAGAACATGCAGTCTCACAGGGAATCTAGCAGGTCGTGTAAAAAAGGTAGGGTAGCAAGAAAGGGCATGTATATGGGAGGGGTCATTTAGTTAAAGCTTGGAACTACAAAGCATTTTCCAAATCCAACATATTCTAACATCCTTATTTTAATGATACTTTTAGCTTCTTCAATTTTTTAATCCAAATTCCAAATAAAGTTAATGGTAAACTGCTGTACTCTCTCATACCAGGTCTGTACTGTATGTAGATTAAATGTAGCAACAACCAAGAAGGCATCAATTTTAATTACTCTTATTTCTTATGAATTTATCTTTCTAATTTTGAGATATTTTTCTCATTATAAAAATAATATATGCACACTATAAATACAATTAAAAATAAAAACATATATACAATTGAAAGTAGCTATTATCCATATATTAAGTCCCTAGAAACAACTACTATACATATTTTGATATATATCTCTTCAATCACACACACACACACACACACACACTACTAAATTGAAATGAGTGTGTCAGCTAGTCTAAACATAAGGTACATGGCCTACACATAAGAAAAACCATGTTTATAATCAAAGAATAACATAGTAAAATATCTCCTCCCTTCTGCTCCAAGCTTGCTGATAAACACTATATTTTAAAAAGTAACAAGAGAAAGGTACCAACTTATTTTCTCTCACCCCCAACATGAATGCAAGGGAAGGGCACTTTCACTAATCTCTAGAGAACCGCATTATAGGTCACACGGCCCAGCTTCCTGAACAGCTGATCATGATTCAATTGGGCCTCGTTTGTATTTTTTATTTTTGTATTTCTAGTCCAGCAAAAATTGCAGAGATTTCCATCAGATATCTCTAGTGAGTAAGTTTATGTACAAAAATACTTTGTTTTATGATCTGTAATAAGCATATTTGGCACATTCACTAAGTATATAAACCCTAGTCCTTTTTTGAGAGAGTCTAGATTTAAACTAAAAGGCTCCACATAAATAATGAAAAACATAATACACTGGTCAATGTCAATGAATGAAAGATAATTTTCACTCATTTCCCAAAGCTGCCTAAGTACTGATTGTGTCTACTCTTTGAAATATATTTAAATAATTATGGTTGTCTTTTCCTAGTGATACACACATAAAGAAAAAATACAGAGTAATATTTTGTAAAAATTGGGCATAAAAGAAAGTTCATGAGCATTCATTTAACTTGAACATCCTGGAGGAAGGACAAGAGGAGGAGAGAAGATAAGAGAATAAAAGATTATTACTGTCAAAATGTCTCTTTCCACAATAGATAGGTTTTAAGGCATACAAGACCAGGACTTTAATCCATATTGGCCCAAAATACAATGTGGTAATGTTTTTCAAGTAAAACATACAAAGCACATTTTAAAATATCAATTATTTTTTAAGGAATTTTAAATAATCTACTTTCAGAAAATTACACTTATACATATATTTCAAGGATATATATTTTCAAGAAATATTCAAATATACATATGCACTACATATTAGTATATATGTGCATGTACATATATACACACACACACATGCATATATAATATATAAAATATCCTATATAATAAAAGGCTAATATGCAAATTGACTGAACGACTGGTCAATATGATGCACACTGACCACCAGGGGGCAGACACTAAACTCAGGAGCTGTGAGGTCAGTGAGTTCCTACAGGGGGAGCAGCATTCAGCCAGAAGCTGAGCTCTTGGCTAGCAATCGCAACAGCAGTGGCGGGAGCCCTTCTGTGGGACACTCCCCAGGGGGAACTTTAAAAAAAAAAAAAAAAAAAAAAATATATATATATATATATATATATATATATATATATATATATATATATATATATATTTTTTTTTTTTCTCACAAAAAATTTTGTGATATATATTTATATCACAAAAAAACTAGATAAATTATAATCATTTCACAATGTTTTAGAATAAACTCTCAGGTCAAAGTAGAATCTAGGAGTAGAACCAACTAGCAAGTTATAATTATCAGGATTAGTACATTATTACGTATAAGACTAGAGGAGCCAACTTGTTACCAATGAGAGCTATAGTCGGTCTAACTGAATTAGCAGAAAAACCAGATCCCCCAATGCAATCATTGATCCAAAGGTAGGGTTCAACACAGCACCTGGAGATACAAAATTTATCTGAGGGGAACCTGATCAAAAGGAAAGTATTGCATTGAGTACACGTGTAGAACACAAATGAGGGTAATTTCATCCTAGTTTTAAGTATTGTAATTACCAAAATCCAGAGGCCAAGAAAAATCAGCGGAGAAAGGAATAGCAGATATAAAACAAAATCACTTTTTGATATGAGTAAATAAATCTATATTAAATTATAGTACACTAAGAAAATTCTGAATTGTTTTAAAAACGCACATCCCACCTTCAGGGACAGAATAAATTCATGTCCCCCAACAAGCCATTTACAAGATGAGGAAACAACACCCAGAAAAAGGAAGGAATGAAACCAAACACATAATCAATGGGGCTAGCAAGTGTTGAGTTGTCCATTAATGTTGAGGGATTAAAAATTAATGATTCTGCACTTTACTTAGTAGTATATATGCCGAAACCAATTGTTAAACAGTGTTTTTAGGATTTTAAATAATTTCTTAAATCAAGTTTATTTGTAAGACATAAGTTGATGTTGTAACTACATGTGTATTATGCTTGTTAGATGACCTGACATTTTTAAATGCCTCTTTAAATTCAAATCAATCACAAAATCACACTAAAATATAATTCAGTGCATATATCTGGGTAATGGTAGTCTTTTTCCAAAAATAATTATACTTGTGTGTTGTTGTTTACTGTGTTGTATCTTTAGTCTCATCCAGATAAATTCTTCTTGAAACATTTTCAATGTACTAACTTCTCTCTTAATACCTTTAATTTTGTAACTCTTATGACTTTGTTTCTCAGATTTTTCTTCAGATATCATCCTGAAATACTTCCAGGCTATTTTGCTGAGGCAAGGAAGTTTAGGATCGATAAAACATTCAATCCTAAATTAGTTGGTTAGCAACTTAATTTGTTTAAAAATGCTTCTCAGAAAGTCCACAACTGGTAATATACCTATTCCCTAAATGACCCCTCCTAATTATGGGTTTTAAATTGCAATAGAATCCCATTCAATAAAAACTCAGGAAAATAAATTTAAAAGGACAAGAAACACAGTGCACTACTTTGGAGATGTTAATACATTTGTGTGCCTTTATCTCTAATTACGACATAATCCAGAAGTATTGAGTATTGTACAGATGGCCAAATTTTTAGATGCTATACCCTAATGCAAAGGAAATGTGTTTTCCATGCTAAACCACAGCATTCAGATACACCAAGTCATATTTCCAGATACCCTTTACCAGCACACCACTTTGGCTTTGCATTAAAACAAAATTTACTCAGAGGCCCCACAAATGATAGTTCCCCAGTGTCCAATTATTGCTTCACAATTCAAGGAAACATCTACTTATGGAAAGGCATTGGGCCAATCACAAGTCCAAGAAATAGCCTTTGAAAATTCAGTCCTATATTTTATTAGTTTTCCTATAAAAACATCCAGCAGGACACTCTACGTGGGTTAAAAAGCCATAGTGTTGTATGCAAAAAAAAATTTAGCAGGAAAGCTATGGACATAAAACTCAATGTCAATACTTCTAATATATGTGTTTATTCATATATATAAATAGGTAACTATAGCTAATAGAGTTGTTGGAAATATATAAAAATAAATATATGGATGTTGCTTCTAGTTTTTGAAAAAGAACTAGCTTGAGTTGCTGCATCCCTCAAAAATCAATCAGAGAGAGTTACTAATTATCAACGATCATGAAGATAGCATATATCTAAAGAACTAATTTTAGAAACTGTAAGAATCCATTTGAAAACAAGTGTAACTTAGCACTTGAGAGGGAAAAAATGCAGACTGGCTGATCTCAGAGGGGAAGAGTGGGAGGAAAGTGACTGAATAAAATAAGGTGAAGAGATTAGCCGAAGAACACATGTGCATAGCCCATGTACACATACAACAGTGTGGTGATGGCCAGAGGTGGGGTTGGTAGGAGTTAATGGGGAATAAATAAAAACAAAAATCATAGACATTTAACATTTAACCACTCATTAAATAGTTGAACAAGTGAATAATAGAGCAGTAAGTACAGGCTGTCTCATAAAAATGTATACACACTTTAACAGCTGATAGTTCAATTTTGAAAATGAAATGTATTTTAATAAACACTGCATTTATAATTATTCAAAGTGTATGTATACATTTTTGAGATACCCTACCTATATTAATAAAAGGGTAATATGGCAGTTGGGAACAAGCAGCCTGGCAGGGGGGTTTAGTTGGCGGCAAGCAGGCTGGTGGGGAGGGACATTTGGGGGCAAACAGGCTGGTATGCAGAGTGGTTAGGGTTGATCAGGCAGGCAGGCAGGTGAGCAGTTAGGAGCCAGTCGTCCTGGATTGCAAAAAGGATGTCCGACTGCCAGTTTAGGCCCGATTCTGGCAGTCAGACATCCTCCGAAGGGTCCCAGATTGGAGAGGGCGCAGGCCAGGCTGAGGGACACCCCCCATGCATGAATTTCATGCACTGAGCTACTAGTATATAGAATAGTCTGATCAATAGACTTTACCTAATCGACAGACAATCTAATGAATGAAAAGTATATGTTCATTTCAAATGCATTATTTTATATAATAAAGAAGTACTATGCAAATTAACTCTCACACCCTCATGTCACAAGATGGCTGCCCCAACATTGTCACAAGATGGCTGCCATAAGATAGCTGCCCCCACATCGTCACAAGATGGCCACGCCCACATTTTCACAAGATTTTCAGCAGGGGAGGGCAGTTGAGGGTGACCAGGCCTGCAGGGGATAGCAGTTGGGGGCAATCAGACTAGCAGGAGAGCAGTTAGGTTCCAATCAGTCCGCCGGGGAGTGGTTCAATGATGATCAGGCTGGCAGGCAGGCAGGAGTGGTTAGGAGCCAGTAGTCCCCGATTGTGAGAGGGATCCCAGATTGGAGAGGGTACAGGCTGGGCTGAGGGACACCAGCACACCCTCCCCTCCCTCCCTTCCCTCCTCCCCCGAGTGCACAAATTTTGTGTACCAGGATTATAGTAGATATATAACAAAATTGAATATACACTAAATCATAATTCTAAACTCAAAAAAATCTTTATACTTAAATCACACATAATATGAAAATCAGAAAATTCCTATACACTTAGAAAATAAGCAAAAGCAGTTCTTAGAGTGAAAGCTTAGATTACTAATCTGAATTGCTCTACCTCAACTGCAGCCCAAATGTTTGATACCTTGAACTTTCATTTTCGTTCAGTTGATTTTTTTTCTTCTTTTAATTTCACTGGGGCTTCCACTTTGATCTATGCATCTTTCTAATCTGCAACTATCAGGTTTATTTCAGGTAAATTTCTGTTACTGGTTTCTAATAAAATTCAGGTATCAGCTATGAAAAAGACTGTCCTTTTTGTTCTTTTAAATTTAAGATATGTTTTATGGCCTAGAATATGACTTATCTTGGTGAAAGTTCTATGTGCATTTAAAATAGTATGTATTCTGTTTCTTTGGGTGTACAGCATTCCGTAAATGTCAATTAGGTCAATGGGTTGATGATGTTGTTCAAGTCTTCCATTGTGCTTAATTGTTTCCTATATACCCTTTCTATCAATTAAAGAGAGTAGAGCATTGAAGTCTCAGACTATATTGTCACTTTTTTTCAGTTCTGTCTTTTCTTTGAATATATTTTGAAGCTCTGTTGTTAGGTGCCAACTGCATAAGAGTGTTATGTGTTCTTAAAAGTTTGATGCTGCTGAAACTGGTTTGGCTCAGTGGATAGACTGTCTGCCTGCAGACTGAAGGGTCCGGGTTTGATTGCAGTCAAGGGCATGTACCTTTGTTTGCGGGCACATCCCCAGTGGGTAGTGTGCAGGAGGTGGCTGATCAATGTTTCTCTCTAATCGATGTTTCTGACTTTCTATCCCTCTCCCTTTCTCTCTGTAAAAAATCAATAATATATTTTAAAAATTTGATGCCTTTATGATTATATAATTACCGTATTTATTACTGACAATATACTGTGTTCTAAAATCCAGTTTTATTTTGGTTAGGGCTTGCTTAGCTTATCTTTTGCCATACTTTAACTTTTATCCTATCGTTATCTTTATATTTTAAGATAATTTATTGTACACATCATATAATTTGGTCTCATAATTTCACTCCAATCCAGCAATCTGTCTTTTAATTTATATTCTTGGCCTATTAACACTTAATATCATTACTAATATAGTTGATTAAAATCTACTACTGGACAGCTATTTTCCATTCATTCTACATTCTTTTTTTCTTTTGAAATAACTGAGCAATATTTACAATTCCATTTTATCATCTCTATTTACTTATCATTCTCTTTAAGAAACTTTAGTGGTTCACATAAACCTTATAATATACATATGAAATCAGAGTTCACCTTCAAATAATATTTATACTGCTCTATATTTTGTGTAAGGACCTAAATAAAATTTAAGCCTTTGTTATAGAGTATGTTTCTTGCAGTAAATTCCTTCATTATCTATGTGAAAATGCACCCCTCCACTAATTTCTAAATGAGCTTTTCCCTGAGCATACAATTTTGGGTTAATAGTATACATTTATATATATGTATACACTTATATATATATGTATACATATATGTATACACACACACACACACACACACACACACACACACATATATATATATATATATATATTTATTCCAACATTTTATAAATGTCACTTCATTGCCTTCTAGCCTGCATACCTTCCAGAAAATAGAAAGTCATGAATTTTACATACGACCTGGATCAATGGGCCAAAAACTGAGCATTTAGTTGATGATGTATGAAAACTGGCTCAATAAATTAGGGAAAATAAAAATGAATTTCTATCTCATTGCATATAAAAAGGCATACCCCAAAAGAATCAAAGCTCTAATTGTGAAAGATCTGTCTACAAAGTTAAGAGAGGTTAACAAAAGGTTATAGCACATGAATTCTATAACATCTACTAGAGGCTTGGGGTCAACAAAAGGACATGATAGGCATAGTTAATAAACTCCTTGTTAATTACTCACAGAAAACATTTGCAACATATATGGAAACAACAAAGGTCTAATCTCTATATCTAGACTATTATACAAAGAACTCTTCCTAATCCTCAAGAAAAATACAGTAAATCAAAGTAATAAAAAAAATAGGCAAGGGGTGTAAACAAGCATTTAACAACAACCAAAAAAGACTCACAAAAGAAGGCCACTAAAACAAAGGCATAATAATTTGTAGTTCTCATTAGAATAATAGAAAATACTAGAGTAGGGAATGTTAGACAACCAGAAAATGCAGATGTTGCTAGAGAAATGAAAATTCTCCTGAACTGACTGCTTGTGGTATTGCAACTGGCCAGGCCATCTGAAGAGCAATGTGTCAATTTCCTGTTAAATTCAGTGTAGCCGAAACCGGTTTGGCTCAGTGGTAGAGCGTTGGTCTGCGGACTGAAAGGTCCCAGGTTCAATTCCGTCAAGGGCATGTACCTGGGTTGTGGGCACATCCCCAGTAGGGGGTGTGCAAGAGGCAGCTAGTCGATGTTTCTCTCTCATCGATGTTTCTAGCTCTCTATCTCTCTCCCTTCCTCTCTGTAAAAAATCAATAAAATATAATTTAAAAAAATTCAGTGTAGGTACATGCTACCTACGACCTAAATAAAGTCATTCTCGAGTTGCATATCCCAGAGCCATTCTTGAACAAGTATGAGAAAATATATGTGAATGTTCACCTCAGTATAGTTTTTAGAAGAAGTGACTTGCATGCAATCCAGGGAGGAATGGACAATCAAATGTGGAGCATGAACACTACGTAATACAGTGCAGCAGGTAAAAAAAAAAAAAAAAAAAAACTAATCTAAACACAAAGACATGAGTAGATTTGAAAACATGAGAAATAAATAGAATGGGCTTATAATGTAACAGCATTTATGTAAATTAAATGTATATGCACATGAAACAAAAGCATAGGCAAATAAATTATGCATATCAGTATGATTACTATGGAGACAAAGAAATGTAAGTGGAGAAGTTGTTAAAATGGAAGGAAGGAAAGAGAACTGGTGAGAGAAGGGCGGTTGTGAGGGAGGGCCTTACATAAGTCTCAAATAATATAGTCCTAAGGATTTGGGACTAATCAAATACTCCATCACGAGTCCAAAAGTAAATTATTAGAATGATTAATAAATGCTTATTAAGTAGGACTGCACATAAATGAGAGGTAGATCTATACATATACATAGGCACATAGGTAAGTAGGTAGAGACAGAAAGAGAGAGGTATGGATAAATGGATAGTAGGTAAATTACATAAACAGATGATAGAATATATATATATATATATATATATATATATATATATATATATATATGCAGGTAGATAAAAAGGAGAAAAAACATTCCTTGAAATTAAATCCTCAAGTTTAAGGCAGAATATTAAAAAGTAGTGAATTCTGACATTTCTTATTGACATTTTCTAAAATGTAGAATTTATTTGATCTATATATTTACCTAGAACAATATAGGCTGATTTCTACTACAAAGGTCTGTGAATGTGTTTTCTCAAAATAAAGGTGAATTTTCTCCTGTACAACATTCCTATATTCCATCCTATGTTCCACAAACCATTTTCTGGACAACTGGCTAAAGCTTTTTCCTATAAGTTGCTAAGTCACTATCATAAATTCCCCCTGGGACAAACAGCAGTCATCTCAAAGGATAGCCTGACAATTTATGTTTTGTAAACATAATAAAAGCAATAAAATAATTCAACAACTGAATCTACATGTATTCTCTCAGGTGGTCTTTACAATAGCCCACTAAAATAGGAAGGCTATATTTTTATTATGAATATACTTCTTATCACCAATTTATTTATGAATAGGATTATTATGGTATTTATAAGAAATGACTGCTTTCTTATACTGTCTTTATTATTCTTTTCCTCTGACATGTTGCACAAATAATAATTATCAATTACAGACATTATAAATTCCTTATAAACATTCATCATTAAGTGAATATAATATTCATATGGTGATGTAAGAAATTCACAAATAAAAAATTCTTTTCTTTTTAATAACACAGTCCCAAATTTAACAAAACTGTTGGATTATCCCGAAGAGATTGCTTTTACAATGTCTGGTCCAATTAATACTACTTGTATCTTCTTTCAATGTGTTTTGTTCCTCTCTCTTCCTGGGCTGAATGATCCAATTTGAATGCCTATTTAGCTAAATGAGAATATTCAATGCTCTAGTTAATCTTGAGCCATTGCAAGGCCTCAAACAGAATGAGGTAATATATTCTATCCTTACTAGCTCAGCCCTCCTCCTTTTTTTTTTTTTTCCCCTAAGAAGAAAGGTTTATGTTATGGGAGAAGCAGAAGGTCGTAGGTCATAAGCACACAGCATGGGGACACAGCCATCTCTATGTGAATTTACAATCCTATCTGTGCAGGTCACTGCCAGCATTGAGGGAGACAGGGGCCCAGAGTTTGGGCAGGAACCTCACATTTTACTTCATGCAAGTGAGGGGGGAAAAAGGAATAGCCCTATGACCACTACCACACAAGGATTCTCCGCTTTCAGTAGTCTTTCCACTGTGCAGATGCACAATCCTTGACCAGTCAACAGACTTTCAATAGTCATCTCCCTTCAAATCTCTTTCAAACTGTTACAGATAGAGCCTGGGCCATGCCTCCTGTCCTCCTCCCCCCTCCACATACCTTTATCCTTGATGAAAGCTACTTTAACGCTTTCCTTCATCAAGGGACAGTGCTTTCAGGGGGAAAACATTGGGCTGTATATATGCATTTGATCAAAAACGCTTGAAATGTGCACAAAAGCAGCCAAGTCAGGGAAAGAAAAGGACCACTGCATCAAGATGTCATAGCCATAAAAGAGCTAGTTAGTTATAAAAGCTCTGGCGGACTCAACAGCTAAGTTAAACAAAGCACAATTACAGCTATCCTGTCCTTTCTCCCATTCCTTTCTCTCTATCAATGCATATAAAACTCACTAATTAGCATTGCATCATTGTCCTGAATTCTGATTTCACTTCATTTTCTGGACAGTCCTGCTTTTGTGTCTGCCAACATAGGACGAAAACTCATTTTAATGGAACTCTTGCATTTTTCAAAGTATTTCAACCAATCTTTTTTCAATCATGTGCATTTATTTCTATGAATAAACAGAAAAATACACATTATTAGCCATAACACATAATTCTTTCCCAAATAATTCACTGTTTTAAAATTAGAAATATCCAAATACATTCAGAGATTTCTTTGGGTAACATAATGGAAGACTTTTCATAAATTCTAACTTAAATACAAGCTTAAGGCGGCATTATTCAACATTCTCCAGGATTAAAACAAGTAAAAAAAAAAAAAACACAAAAAAAACATAAAAACAGTAACAGCTTAGCTCATTTGTCCAAGAAATGCCCTAAGATTATGCTAGATTGTCTATCTTTCCATTCTTACCACTGACACCCAGTAGCATTTGGGGAACATAACCAGAAGGCATAACAATCTGAGCAGGATAGCAGTGATTAAACACACTAACATCTGAGTGGGAAAATGCCAGTGTGCAAGGAAAGGTGTGATATAATAAGGGCAATGCACACACTCAGCGCACAAAAAAAAAAAAAAAAAAAACCACAGGAACCGCATGGTCTCTGGTGGGAAAACAAAGCCCAGAAGCAGCTTCCCTGCAGCCACCTGAGACCCGAGGGCCGAGGACCTTCGTTTAGGCAACTGCAGCTCCGTGGCTGCTAGGCTCCTCTTCCTTCTGATTCTGAATGACTGGTCTGAAGCCTCCGTGAAACAGGGTAGATGGGTGATAAGAGAATGGGTTTGGGAAGCTCTCTAGAGGGATTTCTCTACACAGAGAAATTAATCTTCTAGCAGGATCCCCAATGTTGTACGTAATTGGAGAAAACGGAATGCACAGAAATTGTATAATATTTGGAGATAAAGGACATGAAACCTGGGCATGAAATGAGTATATGCCCAAGATTATCTATCAATCTATCTCTAAAATGAATGCTAATTCAAATAATTTTTGATAAGAAAATCAGCAAGTTCAAGGGGAAAATAGCTCAAGAATACAAAAGTATGTGACTTTTATCTTGGGAGATTTTTTTATAGCATTAGTTCATGTCATTTAATAGCTGAAAGAGAGATATTTATACCAGTATACAAAATATGGTTCTATTCTTCCCCTAGTTTTATTCATGAAGATTTGATAGTATCTCTAGTATGCCATCATGTGACATTCACATGTATATCCACATTCTATGTAGTTTTCTTTTTCCCCCACTGGAATGTAAAGCATTTTATCGATATAAATCAATAGTTGTCATACAATATAATGTTAGGTTTGGATGTACATCAGAGTGATTTAACATTTAAATACTTTATGAAGTGATCACCAGAAGTAGTCTAGTATCCATCTATCACCATATAGAATCACTATGATATTACTGATTGTTTCGTCTATGCTGTATATTAAATCCTGTGACTTACTTATGCTGTAAGTTTGGCATTTTCATTGCTTTCAGTGTGTATTAATAAGCACTACAACCAAGTGCATTTTGAAAATATATTAATATAACATTTCCTTTGTTCATTTATGATAACAATTGTTAACACGTTTTGAAGAGATACTTGGTAAGTATTAGTGTTTCCTTCTCTATTCAATTATTCTATAAAGTTCTTATTTTGTTTTCAGGGAACACGATACCAGTCAGCTCTATGTTTATTTCATTATTAAATATTAGAATGGTTGACTCTTCCTCCGCGCTTCCTACAGAGTGGCAACCAGATCCTCCTTGGCTCTGTGGCTGCCCCAGACCCCCTGTGAAGCCCCAAGTAGTCTTTAAGAGGACCTAGACATTCATCTGATACCAGTCGACCAATATGTCAAGATTTAGCAGAACTGACAGAAACATCGAGTCCCTGACAATGGAGTGCACAGAAGATTCAAGGACAGATCTTGATGCCCAAACCTGATTACAGGAGCAACTAGAACACAAAGCACAGGCTGCCCAGTGACTTTCAGAAGCTCCTGGCCCATGGTGCCAAGGAGTTTGAAGGGCCGCCGATGTGCCCTGTGCTGAGATTGCTCACCATGTTTCCTCAAAGAACGCAAAGCCATTGTGCAAAGAGCAGCCCAGCTGGCTCTCAGTTGCCAATCCCAATGTCAGGCTGCACGGGGAAGAAAATGAGGAGACAGCTTGTGTGCACATTGTGCTTGTGTTAATAAAACCATAAAACTATGCCATCTGGCATTGCAAAAAAAAATGGTTGGACATTTGGCTAATTACTATGAATGTAAAATAATTTTTGTCTCTAAAAATATTAGACTGTCAATCCATTTATTATTCTGTAACTGGAGAAAAATAATGTATCAATATTTTAATGTCATTTTATATAGACTAAACTTGAAAAGTCAAAAGTACTTGGATTATATAAATTGTTCTAGAAATGAAGTTTTTGGATTAATCCTTTATAACTTAAAATTACTTTTATTAAAATATTTAAAATCACAATTGTCTTCTCTCATATTTGAATAAGCACAATCAAGTAAGTTCTTTGGAATCTTGGGTTCTTACAGGGTCTCTGGGTTGTCACTTGCTTCATTTTTTAGTTTTTTTCTGAAAGTGAGAGGCTTAATGCATATTAACTATAATTTTGTCTGCCATATAACGTAGACTTTCCCCAAAAAACTACATCCCCTTATTAAAAACAAGAATGCCATACCTATGAATGTAGAAACACATGTAAATGTATGCATAATCACCCTTATCAATATTTATAGATAGAATGATTTATTCCCTGGAGAGTTGGTTTCTAGATAATAAGGAATTTTCACTTATACAAATTCTAACTATACGTAGAACCTCTTATATGCCACTACAACTCTAGTCAGATTTATTCTAGTTATGTACTAGTTGTCCAATAGACTTTTCAGGCACCAAATAGTTGGTTTCATTCCAGAACCAAAAAAGTATCCCATAAATAGTGATAAGACATACATGGAGTATATACCCTTGATATGGTAATGGCACTTGACCTCTGTAGGATCCCCCAAACCCATAACCTAGTCTCATCCTGAGAAAAACAGACAGATCCTAAACAACACCTGACCAGTAATCCTCCACCTGTGAAATATTTTTAAAATGTTTCCAAATCTGTTCAATGAAAACAATGATGCCATTTTCTAGCTGTACTTCTTTGAGCACATACATCCAAAATTTGAAATACTGATTCTCACAGTTCCTTGTACACTGTAGGAGTTGAAAATTGTTGTGTGGAAAAATGGATAAGCTGCTGCTTAGTGCTTCTTAAGGAGTCTGTAGTTAGTGTTCATTTGTGTTTCTCTTCTCATGTCACACCTGAATATTTCCAGGCCCTTTAAGAAATCATCACTGGGGGAGGGGTTGCTGCTATTGATTTTAAAAGTTATAAATTTTGTTCCTTTTTAATGGTAGCTGTGATATTTGGAACACTTTCTTCTAAACATCAAATGTTTTATATCTATTTGGATAGTTACAGGCCGTTCTAAGTACCAGAAAGAAAAATACTTTGCTTAAAATCATGCACACACATTTAAAAAATCCCATAAACAAAATTTTCCAGTTTTAAACATAATACAACACAAACAATACCACATATGCGGGGGGAGGGATGGGAAGAGCTCTGCCAATGCCTGGGGCCTTTGGCAATACTAATGCTTGGTGCAATCTTTTGAAGAATTCCAAAGCCTGTGGCAAACTGTTCCCATGCACATTCCAGCCAGGGACACAGCTGTACTGTACTGATGGGTCATTTGGAATACATGTAACTCTAAACAAAGCATTGCAACTGGGATGCTTCTCACTCCTATTCTGTCTTGCTAAAAAAAAAACACCAAAAAAACAAAAACAAACAAACAAACAAAAAAAACAACTTTCAAATATCCTCTTATAAAAGAGATGCCATAAAGATGACTGAAAAATTTTCTGCAAAGAATGCAGAGATTCTGGGCAAAACCAATGGATGAATACAACACTAAAGTAACCAGCAATTCACTAGCCAGATCTCATTATTATATTTATAACTTCTATTTGACATAACTGTTCATAACTTCCCACCAGCATAAACATGAACTAGTCATTTGCTTTTCATTATTATGAAACAAAGCTTAAATTCTGTGCTAATATTTATATATTCATGATAACGGGAATGGGCTTTTCCATTAAACATGCCCTGAAGAACTCAGTCACTTTGGCAATTTCCAAGAGTTGCAGGTGGCTAGCTTTCTCTAGAATTTACTGGAAAACCTACTATTCATTTGTAATGCATTGTGTGTGAACACAACAACAGCAAACAAAAATCAACGTTTAACATGCATTGGAGAGAATTTGTAAAAGAGAAAAAATGAAAACATTTCCAAGAGATAAGGTAAAAATGATCTCCTTTGACCTGATGAAAATGCTATTAATGGTTTTATAATTTCAGCAAAAACACATCCTTCATGGCTGCTGCTGCTTTTGTCTTCTTTAGCTTGAATAAAAGCCAGAGAAAATCTAGAAGCCAAGGCCTATCTTTGTTTATATATATATATATATATATATATATATATATATATATATATATATATACACACACATAAAATAATAGGATGAGAACCAAAAATGGCGATGTAGGTAAACACCTGTATTTATCTCTCACAACCACATCAAAACCACAACTAAAAGACAAAATAACTATCATCCTGAACTATGAGAAAGCTGGCTGAGTGGAAGTTCTACAACTAGAAGGGAAAAAAAGGGCTTTGAGACTGGTAGGAAGTACAGAGGTGGGAGGTGAAGAGGTATGGAGTTGCAGAAGCACACACAGATTGAGCTGGAAACCTGGCGTTTGTTTTGTTTTGTTTTGTTTTTGTTTTTTGTTTTGATACAAGCTCCTGATTGCTCTGAACTCCAGTTCTGAACAAGACTCTGGGGACTCAGACTCATACAGGGAGAAACTGGACTGTCTGGCATCAGACTGTCAGGCCAAGGGACTGTACCCCGTGCACAGACTTTATGCAATGGGCCTCTAGTTAGCATATAAAAGACACTGCTCACTCAGAAAATTCCAAGAATTTTAGAAGTTCTGTGTCAGGAACAACAGGAAATGCCTTACTTATTTATTTACTTATTTAAATTGATTTTTAGAGAGAGGACAGGAGAAAAGGGAAATAAACATCAATCATAATAAGCTGCCTTCTGCATGTTTCCTACCAGGGATTGAGCCCATAACCCAGGGATGTGCCCTAACAGGGAATCAAACCAGCAACCTTTCAGTGCAAGGGAGCCAACTGCACCACATCAGCCAAGGCAAATATTTATTTTTTTAATACCAAAACATATATACACCCTTGAAGCAAAACTCAGAACAAGATACAGAATATTTTGGGAATTTGCTTCCCTAATGTGTTGACAACTCTTTTAGGCTCCAACATCAACAATCCTTGTAAACCTTCCAAGGATTCCCCCAACAAAGCCAGACTGAGATTCTAGTGACATCTCAAGGACAAACTTGTGACAGGTTTGATCTATGGAACCTCCTATAAAACATACTGAATATCCAAGACTTTTAGTTGTCTATATTCAGCAGGACAAAGAGAACTGTGAGAGAAATTTCTGAATCTGAGTTCACCTGTTGTTAGGAAATAATATATTCTACGTAATTATTAGAGCAGTGTAAAACAACACTGAACAAAGATTTTGTCATTATCTTTTGAAGACATTGTTAATTTAAAAAGACATACTATGTTTTCATGTTTTTCCCCAAAGTCGTCTATAATATTCTCTAGATATACAAAGATTATATATATAAATATATATCAGATTCCCCAACCACCTTCTTCATTAGTCTCTAGGAAAAAAGTGAGGCTCCAATTTGCCCTCATTCTTTCTCTCCAACTGGTTAAACCTTGGGAGAAAAAGGTTATTTTCTAGTGAGCCTTACCTAGTGGAGCCTTTCTTTTCCCCTACAAACCCCACCGTGGCTCTGAACACTAGGAAGTAGTATGACATCTGAGGATCCTAAAATTTGGAGAAAAATGTTTCCATCAATCTTGACCCTTTGGTTCTCTATTAAGATAATGTCTATCTTTTCTTTTCTTCTGATACATTCTGTTTCTTGTTTTGGTTACTCTGATTTGAGTGAGGAGAAGGTATAATCAAAGACTACTTATGCCCATGTCCACTTCCCTCTGACCGGGTTTAGCCAATGCAACTTTTGGCAGAATCTAAAAAACCAAGGGTTTAGAGTAGTCACGAGGGTCCCTTAAATGGCTTGAGTTTTCGTAGGCTCTAGGGACCCTATTTTCTTGTATAGTCATTTTAGTCCTAGTTTGTCATACTGGTTTTCAGCCCAGGCTACCTCCTTGGTATCTTAATATCCCTATTTGTTCCCTATGACCTTCCCAAACCACTTTATTTTTATTTACAGTTTATAGACAGTCTTATTTTCTATTTGTTTTTGCGGATACTTTACAAAGTGATTCCTCAGATACTTCCACCTGCTGCCATACATAATTATTAGACAATTACTGTCTATACCGCATATGCTGTACTTTAGGTCCTGGTGACTATTTTGTAACTACCAATTTAGTTCTTCATCCCATCATCTTTTCACCCAATTTCCAAACCCACCTCCCCTCTGCAACCATTGGTCTGTTCTTTGTGACTATGGGTCTATTTGTTTTTTTGTTTCATTTATACTGTTCTTTAGATTCCACATATAAGTGAAGTCATATGGTATTTGTCTTTCTCTAACATATTTCACTTAGCATAATACCCTCTAGGTCCATCCATGCTGTCACAAACAGTAAGATTTCACTCTTGTCTATGGCCAAGTAGTATTTTATTGTGTAAATGTACCACCACGTTTTTACCCACTTGTCTTTTGATGGGCACTTGGGTTATTTTCATATTTTGATTATTATAAATAATGTTGCAATGAACATAAGGCTGCACATATTCTTTTGAATTAGTGTTTTGGGTTTCTGGCTAAATGTACCTTATATTTCCTGTCAGGACTTTGACTGAGAAAGTCCTTTAGCCTGCATCTAATTATTTCCAAATTTCTTATGTAACAACATAAGGAAGAATGTTAATGAATCCTGAAACTGAAATAAAATGTTATTAAGAATCCCTTAATGTGCTCCCTTATATCACTGGCTCTCAGAGTGTTCTCTATCGAACCACACCTAAAAGCTCATGGGACCTGAAACTCATTCTGCTTCTCAGTCTCAAAATCATATCTCACTCATGAGTAAGGAAACCTTTTCTCCTTCCTTGTAGCTTCTCCTTTAACTTACCCTTCCTTACTGTGCTGTACCCTCCCCTGCATGGCCCTAATCAGTGAGGGCAATCTGTGGTTGACTTTTTGGGCTTCTTGGTTTCTATCCCATGAGAAGCATAAACAGATAAAACTGCTTTCAATTAGTAAAACTATTATGGACAGAATCTCTTAGATCCAGTTCTCTCTTACAACAATACCCACTACCTTTCTGATCCTGACAATTGCCTCTGAAAATGGCCTTTCTGGTTCTATTTACTACTCAAAAAAAAAAAATCCCCCTCTCTTAGATTCTACATGCTTGACCAATATTTCATTCTCTTTTATGTTAAGAACCATCATATGTTGACTTCTTATCCAATTAATGCATCACACTTAGTGATTGTGAAATTCGATGTGGGCAAAGATATTCCCATCAATTTTCAGTATGTATTTATAGATATTCCAAATATTATAGCAATCTGACTTCATGTTAAAATTTCAGGTTCTTCAATGCAGGGGTAAGAACCTTTCTTTATAGGCAATAGTCCCTGATTTTTTCTAGAAATTTACTATAGGGCTAATTATTATAAATTCAAATAGTAAAGCATAATGCAAACTCTCTGATGGAAATATGCATTTCTCCCTGGCTGGTGTGTCTCAGTTGATTGAGTGTCATGCCATGCACCAAGAGGTTGCTCTTTCAATTCCCAGTCAGGGCACATGCCCAGGTTGTAGGCTTGATATCCACTAGGGGGCATGCAGGAGGCAGCCAATCAATATTTCTCATACTTTAATGCTTCTCTCTCTCTCCCTTCCTCTCTCTCTAAAAAACTTAAAATGTAAATGAAAAATAAAAAAAGAAACATACATTTTTAACTTTAGCTCATATCCTCTTATCTAACCTCTGGGTTCAGCGCATCCATAGTATTTTTTCCCTATAAGAAGTTATTTCTTCTAATATACCTGTGCACATCTTGGACTGAGTCCTAGTCTTGGACATCATTCCAATGACTTTCTGATTGTATGATGCAATATATCTAGCTTGTTTCTACAGTGTAAGTTAAATTAGGCATGCCAGACAAACATACTAATAATTCAAAACCCTGAAAGGTAGTCCTCACATACATGTGCTAGAAATTCTGGAAAGATATACAGGTGCAGTTCCATCCAAGGGTGGGGGGATAGCAATCCTAATATACATGGATCATAAACACAAAATTAATGCCTGAAAGATGTATGCCTAAGTTTTCATAGTCTTTAAATAATGATTTAACAGACACATTTGGAGGCTGATGTTGCTTGGGGTTCTGATGGACATAAATAGTGGGGTAGGGATTCTGGCTGTTTTCATCTACACAGAAGCTAAGTATGAGTGTTGGGATTTTTTTTTTTTGCTGCATATTATTACAGTTCATTTTAATGATAAATATAAATTGGTAAAAAAAATTATGTTTTTAATATAACTCCTTCTAGGTTTCTTCTTCCCATTAAAATTCTATTAGATTATTAGTAATGTATCCAAGAATTCACAATGACATTTTCTTTTCTTTTGCACTTATATTCTAAAGCAAATTGCTGCTAAGTAAAAATAAATGAATGTGTTTCTTATAACTTAAACAGACCCTTTTTTTAATATATAAAAATGATAAGCCAGACCCAATATGGAGGGGAAAACAGAGCTACAGTGTAAGTAACTAAAAATGGGGGGGGGGGGGGGGAAATACTGATCAAACACAGAGTCCATTTGCTTTCTGTATCAAAACTCTTTGGAATATGTGTCCACACAAGTTGAAATCTAAATTCCAGTCCAAAAGAGGTAGGGCAGAAAGACTAGCCCCGCCATCTGCAATGCAGATAAGTCAAAGATGGATGTGGGCCAACAGTGGGCCTAATTTCAATCATTCCATGAGTCAAGGTTTTATTATTTCCAATTTTCATTTGATTATTTTTTCCAAAGAAATTTGAAAGACAGCTGACTGTGAATTTGAGATTGGTATGGATTAG